>NC_133991.1:13061250-14290000 GCF_047716275.1 Strix uralensis
GTTTTTTAAAATGGGTCCCACAACTAGTAAAAACGAGCATCAGTATATCTGTGGTAGCTATCAATATAAATCAGAGTTTTGTATTATTTGATTAAAGACCAACCATTTTATCAAATCTTTCACTAATGAGGCTGCGTGACAGCTACATCCATGGGAGAAGTGTCAGAGTTAATAGGACACTGATGTTTGCTGGTATTAGTTGCCTGATTACGTTCTGACTTAACAGGATTTAGTATTCCTAGGTAAGTGTCACTGTGGATACTAAAGAGCTGTGGTGTTTTGAGGTACAAAGCGCTGTCCGTTTTCTCAAGTGAGGCTCAGCGACAGAAGAGGCTTGGGAATCACTACTCAAAAGTTTTAGGTATATACCTTCAGGTGGAGAGAAAAAGATGGGTATCCATCTCACATTTTTGGGGGTAGTAGTTGAAAGGATTTTTAGGCATTCAGCAACTACTTTCATATCCATATAATCTTTCTAAGATAATGATTATTTTAAAATGTTCTCCTTTTTTTCATAAAGGAATTAGGAAGGAGGTTAGACAAAGTACAGGCTTAATAGCAATAGGCAAAAAAAAGGTTTTGCAGTTTGTATTACTGTTCATGTGTAATTAACATTGATTCATGAGAACTTTAATTTAGGCAACTGTAAACCGCCTCATGACTTTCTGTAGAGGTGATACAAAGTTGCTCAACTGTAGATGATCAACATTCACATCCTAAAATTTATTTTCAATCTGAACTAGTTTTTGTAAAAGCTGACTGTTGGATTCTTATGTTTGTATGCAACTAGCATAATTTTGTAACAGTACAGCTGAAGAAAGCAAGTGTTTCAAATCCATCAAAAATCCTGGTTTATGTATCTTTTTACAATGACCTCTGCTTCAGATTTTCTGTTTTTCATTTGTCTAGGGGAACTCCAGAGATTACTTTCTCTTAATTTGTGTCTTGGATTCGTTTTTTTTAACTTGGAATATATTACTTTCACAGTCTTGACCCACGTTGCCTCCATTGCTGCTGGTAACACAGCTCATAGGCAACTGGAAGTAGAATGTGTGCGTTTGGCTGTGGCTTCAACATGTGGATGCTGTTTGATTTAGGTGATGAGGTCAGACTGCTTACTTAAAACAGTTGTTAGGGCTTACTTTAAAAATCATCACAGGCACAACTACAGAGGCGGTGTAATTGAAAATCAGTGAACGCAAGTAACTTTATATTTAATGCTATTCTGTATTTTAACACTTCCATAATTTCAGACAGTGTGAGAGGAGTACTTCTTTTAAAATAACGTATTGAACTTCAGACTTTGAAAATGTTTCGGGTTGCTATTCTGAAACTAATTCTGTTATTCTATTTTAATATTTTATTAGAATTGGGAGTGACTATTTTAATCTATAATTCAATTAAAAGGACACCTTTTGAGGTCTTCTGGTAATTTTGTGTGGAGGCATGGCGGTATCTGAAGAGTATATGTGAGTGTAGGTTATAGTTTTTAATAATTTGACATTTAGACTAATAAAATGAAAATATTAGCATTTTTTACTTTAAATTTCACTTTGTCAGATAGGACTATGTAAATAGATTTGGTATGGTAAATCCGATGTTTGTTTAATGTATGCATCAAAAGCACAATATGCGTAATATTTGAATAATTTGTCTGCAGTTGAGTTTGACAAGTAACTGGTCCTGAGGGCAGAGACGTTTTGAACAGGGTCATTTTCACTGGAGATGGCGGAAGCTGCCTTCGGAGCGGTTCGTTATCTGTCCAGCCTGCGATTCATTAGCTAATACAGATGGGATAACCCCTGTGTTGCAGAACCAGAAGAGCTCAGCCCAGCAAGCCTTTCAGCAACAAAGAAATAAAAGCATTCCTCTGTAACAGGCCTCAGCACTTATCTCTGTTCTCTGGTACTGTTTGTGCTGAACCAAAGCAGCTGCTACCCTGAGTTAAGAGAGAACAAACTCAACATGGCGTGAAATTACTGCACTTCCATTCACATTCATTAGAGTTATATTGTTACCAGCTACAAGCATGACTGCTCTTTGCATGAATAATTATAAGAAATGCTACTTTGAGTTTTACCTTAAAACATTAACAACATGCAATGCAAACTTTGAAACCATGTGTACTGTGGTCCGTCTAATTATATTATTGCATTTTTCTTGTCAGTGGCTGGAATAATATTTGTAAGATTTGGAAAAAGACAGGAAGTTTCTAAACAGAAATATGGTTAAAAGAGGGCTATTAAAAATAACTCCAAAAGGTCTTGAGTGTAGGTGCCCAAAGCTGTGTTGCTGCTACTAAAACATGCAACCTCCGAGATGTCTGTTACGGGGGAGGAGAACTGGTCTCCAAATCCTCAAGTACCAAACAGATGATTCCCCCTTGCTCAATTAGAAATGAACCAGCAAGCAAGCGGAAACTTGTTTTGGTATTTATTCCTCTTCCTGCAGATCAGTTTCATCCTGTCTGCTGATAGGTGGAATTTCAGAAACAACTCTGTCACCTGCCTTCAGTTCGGTCTTGTTGGTGCTGCTGCAACAGCGAGACCTGAACACGGCTGAAAATCTGCTGCTTGCACAGTAGTGGGCTCGCTTGTTATCTCCGTGCACTCAAATCCAGGTGCATTTTGTCTAAAAAGCCTTTAGGACATTAATAATAAGGAAACACCTGAAGAGCAGAGAGGACTCTAATATGTGCTTTGTCAATCCAGCAGTGTAGAATTTTCCACAACACGTTTTGTTATGGTCTTTTGGTTCTTATTAGTACTTAAGCCCAAAACTGTAGCTACTTTTTTAATTTTTAATAATGCTGTTTTTATTGTTGTGCAAGCACTTGTTCAATTTCTTAAATCTGTTTCATGTAGATAAATGAATGGTATTACCTGTCTGACCTGTTTATGAAATTTTAATATGTCAAAAATACCAAAAATTTTAAAGCTGATTCTGATATCTTGAGTTATTTGTAACATTTACAAAATGGGTTATTATTCTATTCTTCTATGACTATGGAATGGTGTCTTTCTGTTGTGATAGTACTCCAGTTCAGAAGCCGATTGCTATAGATACAGCCTAAATACACAACTAGGGGCTTAAAAAGCTTGTAAAGCTTACAGTCCTTGGGGCAAGAGGAAGGGTGTTTAGCAACCCCCAAGCTGCCTGTCACTGGCGTTACGGAAATGGTTTTCCTTTTGCTGCAAAGTCAAGGTGGTGCCCAAGTTTCAGATGACAGATTTTTATCAATCATGGAAGGTTGCGTTACGTGTTTACACGTCGGTCTTCAAAACTGTTGTTGCTTGTGACTTCTGATTGTTTTAGGTCGGTCCATCTCAGGCTCTATTAAGCTTATATAATTTGAGGTAAAAATCAAACAAAAACTATTAAATCTGTGAAGCTGCAGCTAATTTCTTTGACAAAGTAAACCTACAGACAAATTGCTGGTTTTTTTACTTGACGCTCTTTGTGTTGCTCAACCCCTGGACATGATCAATGAAGATTTCTTAGTCTCTCTTTAGAGAAGGTTATAAGTCTACTGCACTAATTTATTACAGATAATAGAAATGGTAGATGTGAACTCTCTCAAATAAGCTGTCTGGATCTTAAGCATTGTTTTATTCTGTCTTAAGTTGGATTAATGTTAGAGAATTAATTTGTTTACGGTGTAAAATAGCAGTTGTGTCTAAAGAAAATTCTTTAGATTTTTTTAGGTTTTTTTAGATACGTTTTTAAGGAAAAATAATGAAATAAATCTCCACATATTTCATTTTCTTCACCTTATTTAAGAAGAATTGTAGAGTGTGCTCTCAATATGCTATCATATAGCATAATATAAATTTTGAGAGAGTTTTAAATCGAGTATTTTTTGTAGCCAAGATAGCTATTTATCTATTGTTTACCGTATTGTTGAATATAACATAGCTGAGGAAGGTACTTGTGGTCTGCCTGGGTATTAGCAGTCATTTGGGAGGAACTTTTAAATTGTCAAAGCTCTCAGGTCGTGCATCTGTGTGATACTTAAGTGTATCATCATTGTGATCCACCAGTGGAGTTTCTTCCACAGCTGTGAATATCCTCCTGATAGCAGTGTTTTGGTTTGTGTACACAGTGGTCAGCAAGTGTCACAACTCCAAAGGGAAAAATTAGTAATTCAGTAGCATCTGCAGTGTAATCAGTAAGGATTTTTATGAATAAAATTTTGCAAGTTTGTTTTTGTAGCAAGAATATATCTATTTAATTTCCAGGAATCAGCAGCTTCAGCAGCATTTAAGTTTTCTTTTACAGGTTAGAAGGTTGGTGGCTTGCCTTTTTTTTTTTTTTTTCCCTTTAAAGCTGGTTAAAACTTAGCGGGGGCCAGAAATGCTGTCTCATAAAGAGAGAAGAATACCACTAATTAGCTGATCAGTGGTGCTTGACCTTGTGAGCAGTGGGAGCTCTCAGCTCATGCTGGGATCAAATTTATATGAATTTGTGAGCCACTGCCTGGTGCTGGCCCTGCTGTGTGTCATTCAGAATCTGCCTCTGCTGTAATCCCCAAGCTGCGGGCCAGCCTGAAATGTCTCCTACTCATGATGAATAGTACCTTGTTTTGCAAATAGACTCACTGAGGTTAACTGTCATCTGTGAATAAAGTTACTATACAGCATAAGGGAGGATATGTCAGGCTGGCCAATGGCGAGTGCTCAGTTGCATTAACAGTCGGTTTTCTGTAGCATTTCCAGTTTTCATTCCCTTTCTTTCCAATTTAGGCTAGAGGCAGGAGGCAAAGGTCCTGGAGAAAACAGGAAACATATTGTGAGTTAGAAGACCTTTTCTGATTCTTTTCAGCTCTGTGTTTCCCACCACAGAGGTAGTCTGGTATCAACCTTCCCGAGTCCCCCTCCGCCCTTCATTTAAAATATAAATGTGCAGTGGCACAGCAAGTGTTCTAGCCGAGCGTGTTGGGATAGTTCTCCTCTGACTCCAACCACCAGTATCAGTGGCTACTTCGGACCTTTTTCATTGATTGAATTGTTTTGTATTTTGAAATCAGAAATGGTACTTGGGCATAAGGCAGATATTTGATTACCCCGTTCTAATTTTTTATTTAGATACCTGAGACAAAAGAAGCCGCCCTCCGTTTTGTGTGTAGGAGAGTCGCGATAGATAGAAAAGCCAGCAACTTCTAAGGACAAATGTAGTCATTAGAGCACGTAGCTGGATGTAGATTCTTACGTGGTTATAGTATTGCACTGAGCAGAAAGTTATTTTGGTCATCTCAATAAAAACATGCAGGAAAAAAAAATGAAGGTTTCCTAACAACTGAAGATCTAGAAACCCTGTTTTGTAGTGAGGTTTGGGAAGTCTCACCTTAAAAACCATGATTGGGAATTGAGGCACCATAATCTCCTTGCTCTAGTTTTATGGTTCTCATTATAAAATTCTATTTTCAGAATCTAATTACTTTAAATTAAAATACTTGCCATGTGAAAAGCACCTTATAATTTCTGAACTGCTATACTTGCATCCCATAAGCTCTATGGGAGAAAGACAGGTATCATGCCTCTTTTACATTTGTGGAAATTTAGCTACCATGTGCTGTTGCTTCTCCAGATGTAGTGATTTAGGGATAGATCAAGTAATAGTCTTACACTTGCCAGTGTTCTGTCAGAATGGGATTATTAAGTTTTTGGCCCCTTAGGAGAGGAAGAAGAAAGCTGTAGACCCAGCAAAATCAAAACTGTGTAACTGAGAAAATGTTCTACTCTCGATAAGGTCCTTTTTGGGAGGTGAAGGAGATTTTATTGTCCTATTTGCTTGTTGGCTCAGGCGTTGATCTAACTTTGAGCTAGTCTATGCCAGTGGCAGGCAGTATATGCACTGATGTACACGTGTCCAGCCACTTAGCAGCTACCAAGCTCGACTGGGTATGTGTACTCAAAGAATGATCGCGCTACATTTACTACAGACTCTATAGTACAGTGCATAATGCCCTTTTGTTTAATACTTTTTTTCCCTAGAAGTGTCTTCACATTATTTTAACTCACCGTCTAAGTTGAGAATGATAAGAACTCTAAACTATTCTTTTCTGATTTAGAAAAATTGTCTAACAGTAGTATGTGATGTTCTAAATCTTTTATTCTGTAGGTCAGTAACAGATCCACGAGATGGAAAGAGAGTTGCACTCAAAAAGATGCCCAACGTCTTCCAAAATTTGGTCTCTTGTAAAAGGGTCTTCCGGGAGTTGAAGATGTTGTGTTTTTTTAAGCATGACAATGTAAGTAAATTCAAAATAATTTTGAAGTCTTTGATAAAGCCTGATTGTAAAATGGAGCTATCTATAACAGAAGTATTTTTTAAAGTTAGATAATATCTAAAATGCTTTAAAAGCTTTCTAATTTACGGTTATCAGATTTCCTGGAAACTCAGATATTACTGTTGCAAACACTATAAAAAATGAAATTATCAAGAATCTAAGGATATTCATAATTCCCTTCCAAAATGTTTGCAAATAGGCAATACACTTCCACCTAATCTTATTTTAGGCTTTAGATAAATGTCAATCCGCACAAAGCTGTACCAGCTGGAGATGCTTTCACTTCCAAGCTATTTCTTACTCCATCTTTCTCTCCCCTTTGTTGGAGTTTATTGCTCTCTCAGTTCTTCTAGCAGAGTGGTTGTACAAGCACTCCCAAATCTGCTTCAGGTAAAATCAGCTAGGGTTAAGCTTAAACATTTAAAAAATTATTTGAACTGACCCATATGGTTGTATCTGAAGTGAATCAAAAAGTACTTACAGAAACTGTTCCGTGAGTGCAGCCGTGGATGTGGAAACTCCCATCGATGAGCAGTAATGAGCATGTTGGGAGTGCTATCATCTAGTGGAATGGGATCAGGAAGTGGGTATCTGTTTCAGAACCTTATTTCATCGCTTTTCCTCCTGTTTTAAAGTTTACCTTTTTTATCAGAGGGTACTGTATTCCAAGAAAGCTTTTATTTGTGGTTAAGCATGGATTCGGATAAGTGGTGCTGTTAGTGGGGCGCAGAAGAGGTGCATTGCCTTGCAAGCTTCTACCAGATTGCAGAGTCTTGCCACCCCCATCACCAATCCTTGGGAGATGGATTCTGGGACAAGATTTCTTTTGAACTGGTATCTTAAACTGCCCCTCACCAGGGTCTTCATTATGGAGAAAATTTTAATGAGAAATATAAAATTAAGTAAAAGCATCTCTGTAAGCAGACGAGTTGAGCTTGATAACCCCTGAAGTTGTGTACTTCACCTAAATGTCATAGATATTCCTGAGACAGGATCTGAAAGACTACACCAAGGGAGTATTTTTTTCCTGTGAGAGGGTGTAAATTCTGTGCTGCTGCTTTTCTACCTTTTTGCTTTTCACAGACTGCTGAGCTTCTGATTCAGAATGTGAACAAGTTTGGGTTTGGTAATTTCCATGTGGAAGCAGCGTATCACAGAACTTTTAACGATGAAAGGCAGAACAAAGTGTAGTATCTTTTGCTTTTGCATTTCTTTGCTAGAATTACTTCTTTGAAATATTTCATGGTTATATATATATATTTTTGAAATGAACCAATTTTTATTGGGTAGATAAATTTATGCTTTTAAGCCAGTACTTGAACATCTGGAAAAATTTTCCTGAATTAGAAAAAAAAAAAGGGAGACCCTGAATGTACAGAATATCTGACTTGGGGGGCTGTTAAATTCATATATCTGGTGAGATAGAGTATTGGTCTGTCTGGGGGGGATAGAATAAAGCTAGGCTCTGTAAGAAAGGTACAGTCTGACTGTCTTTTTCAAAGGGATTTGTTTTTGTTTGACTGGGATAGGTCTTGATCTTGTGTGGTGTTTCCTAGGTACTCTCTGCCCTCGACATACTCCAGCCTCCACACATTGACTATTTTGAAGAAATGTATCCTAAATATAAAATAGAGCATCTTAATTGAGGTGGGTGTAATTTTCATTAGCTTAGAAACTGCAAGTGGTTGGTGGAATCTGTGAAACAGAACTACAAAAACCTTGAGCCTGTATCTGAACAGTCTTATTTAAAGAAGTGAATCTACACTATCAAGAACTCAGTTAATGTGAACGTTGGAGGTGAAACGGTGCAGGATTGAACATGAAGCTTTCAATATGTAAGAGCCAGCAAATGCAGGGCATTGTGGTATTTACCAACAGATACTGCTGCTATTAATGGTGATTCCCCCAAAATATTTCCAGTAACTAACTTCCTCTCAGTTATTAGTACCTTAAAATACTTTCTGGTGTTTTCAGAGAGTGCTACTGTCACATGCTTTAACACCATGACTTTTCAGAGATGTTTCAGCAGACTAGCTGGGTTGTGGCTTTCCTTGTTCAGCCTCTATCTTGATCAAGAAAACAGATTTTACACAGATCTATGTGCTGTTTAACGTGTCACTGATGCAAAGGTACATGCTGTCTATGGGTAACTGTATTATAAAATTGAATTTTAGTATGTAACTTGACATGAGAATGTCATGTTTTGTTTTGCTTTTTTCCTTTTTCAAACTTTGTTTGGGTTATCTTCTATTTTTGGGGTTGGGAATTTCTGCATTCTTAAATACTGAAAAGTACGTCATTGAGCTGGGTAGGCTCTTACTGACTAGTTAGAAGTTCTGTGTCTCAAAGCTGGTTATTTTAGTACTTACTCTAGTTTTTAAATTGCAAGAAATTACTGCTATGAATTGAGTACAGATTTTCATGGTACAGAAAGTATCTAGAAATATTGTAAGATTTAGAACAGAAAAATATTTTAAATAGGGATAATTCTGTTCTCTGCAGAGACTTTACTAGCTACAGACCAGGAATCATAATAAAGATTGTCTGCCTAGATTCATCCCACTGTCTGTTCTCTTCTTTATCCTATTTTAAAAATTTAACATGCTGAGATTCAATTTTTGAGAAGTTTTTACCTAATTAAAAAATGAGCTTGATAATTAGCACTGAATGAGATGATTTGTTTACATTTTATTTCCTATGTGCGTAGGAAGAAAGCTCTTCACCAGACTCCTGCCCGTAACAGTTTTAAGATTTTTTTTTTTTTTTGCGGGGTTCTATGAACTGTTCAGATAATTTTACAACATGCTGTTAGTAACAAAAGATCCTTCGCAGACTTTAGTAAAAGTGATATTTTAGAGAGCAGATAGTCAAAATCCTAACACATTGACATTTCCATTATCGAATTAGCATTTCAGTACAGGGATCTGCCATACAGCTGAGGTCAGCTAATAGACTTCTGTGTTTTCTGTGGAAAACCCCAAAAGCAAACACTGAAAATTAAACTCAGAGCTGCCTTGTTTAAAGCGAACACTTGAATCGTAGCATATTCAATTATGTGTCATCTCATTATACTGCTGCTCCTTTTACAGCTTTGGTTGCAGTCTTTCAAGTTTATAATTCACAACCAAATTGTGCAAATAAAAACTTCCTTCCAAAACCAAAATTGTTACCAAAATCTCCTTGTAAATCAGGCAGGGCATAATGAAATGTCTGTTATAAACTTATGTAAGACACCTGCCAATCATTTTTCATTGGAAAATGTATGCATATACATTCAGAAGCAGGTATAAAGTGTTCAGATTTAGAGAATAAACCCAATCCTCAAATTACATCGTTGTTATACAACCATAATTGGGACCCGAGAGCTTTTTCTGTTACCTGGTTACACAGTAATAGGTTTAAAAAACAAATTTAATGCACTGTCCCACAGAGGTCCATGTCACGTGTTCTGCTTATCTTACAAGTAGCTTTATTATCTTGGTGTTTGTCTTCAGTGGAGCTGCTTGAGGTTTGAGGGCACCAGCTTACTCTTCTGGTTAGACTTCAGAAGGTTGTTTTTTATTACAGATGGGTCTTAGCTGCTTTTTTGTATGACCCACTTTACAGGACAATTAATGGGTGGAAAATTGTCATTCTTTATTTTTAGATAAACTGAACTTTGTGAAATATGGTCTGATCTATATATAATACCTTCAATTGATTGGTGAAGAAAGTAGGTGTATTTTAGACTTGGTGATTTTAACCAAAGTACAGCATGATTTACTGATTGATAAACAAATTCATTGGTTGAAAGTATTGCTATGCTATACCAGAGCTTTTACATATGAATAAAGCTCTTACATTTTGCTTTGATACTTTTCTCATGTGAACAGCATACAAGTAGTCTTCAAAAACTGGATTTTGGTTATTTGCACTAGTTCAGTGCCCTCATTTTATAACAAGTCATATGAGTTATAAATCAGATCTAGGTTAAGGATTACTCCTTCCGTGTAATTGTATAATCAAGAATATTTAAATGGGATAAGCTTATTTTTATGAGCTTAGCTACTGCCAAGTTTTGAATATAAAACCAGAAATGTTAGTTTCCTTCATGGTTAACTGATTTTAAGTCATTATGACTAGTATTTTATAGGGCGCTCTCTTTTTTTTTTTTAATTAATTTGAATTTCTTGACTCTAATATTGGTAATAGAAGACTATTTGCTTTGTGTAGTCTTCTTTCTCCTTCCTTTTGAAATAATTGCAGTAAGTGCACTTATGACCCTTAAATTCATTAGAAGAATGAATGGTGTTTCAATTTATATGCACATTTTTAATTGCATGTGCTTCTGCTTACTGTAGTATAACGAGAACTTATTTCAGATTCATTTTAAGACGATCAGGTAACTATATCCCATATCTGGGGGATGTAGTTTTGTTGATCCACTAGTATAGTTCCTAAAGATACCATGGTGACGTTCCATTTTTACAAAAAGTTATACTGATCAGGGATAAAAGTGTGAAGGGACTGAGTTGGTACTGCTTGATTTCCTTTATTCTTTCTAACAAGTTGTAGTGCCCTTTTTGGGAAAAGAAAAAAAAATAGTAAAAGAATGACTGAAATTATATGTATGATGTGTTGCAAATGAACTGGTAGAGTTAGTTTCAATTATTCAATGTCTCATAGGTACTAGCAATAATTGCACAGTATATTTAGCAGACAGAACTCATTCTAAAACTGACTTAAAATTTTGATGATAAATTAAAAGATTTCTTAGGAAACTGGTGATGAATAAAGAAATTCTAATCTAGTGAGGTTTTTGTTTTAGAAGTAAAATTTTTTGCAAAGTCTTCGATTGAGCTATGATTTGAATGAATAATGAGGCTTTAGATTGAAAATCTTTGTGAGCATTTAACATCTTATATGGGTATTGATATTTTAGCTAATATCACCTCGTGCAAAAATGAATAGATAATGGAGCATATATTATTCTGGGTGTCTGTCCTGAGAAGATAAATGAAAAGGAGATTGTTAGTGAATTTTAGGCTTCTTGTATTCATCATTAAGTTCATCATTAAGCTGAAGTTCAAGGCTTATCCCTGCAATCATCAACTTTACCTTGGTGGAACAGGAGTATGATCCCTGATACCCAGCCGGGGATGATGATTTGGTTCCGTTGTATGCCTTGTGTTCTAGGTGGACTGACGTAGCTTTAAAGCACATCAGTTATAAAGGTAAATAGTGACTCACAGATTTTGCTAGAGCATCTAAAAAACATTTCATTACAATTAACATGTCTGTTAATTCTTGACTGATCTGATTTGGCAGTGTTAGGTTTATGGTTGGACTCCGATCTTAAAGGTCTTTTCCAACCTAAATGATTCTGTAATTTATAGTTCTCTTTTTTCCAGTTGCAAAATCTTCTGCAGTTGATTGTAATATTTAATTGTACAACTGGAGATACACAGACATTCTCTTCTAAGAGCTATCCTAATTTCTATAGTAACTTTTTGAAAACTTTTTCCATTGAAGTGAATATTAGAAGCAGCTGAGAAGACATCACTTTTGTCAGTCTGGTTATACTGACTTGGAAATACTTTAATACTAGTAAAAGCAAAGGTGTGCAGCAGTTCCTTCCCATTGATCTTATTAAGAGGTGAAAGAACTGTTTTCTGATGGATTAAGGAGTAAATCCCTCATATACGTAGGGTGGAGGAGGGTCAGCAGGGACAAGGTAGGATTTGGTTCCTCCAGGCAGTAAAAGGGACAATGACAACACTGTTGGGGGACCAAGCAGCGTGTGCGCAGGCTTCCTGTTCTTTCACAGTACTCTCAGAAAGGGTTTCCTTGTTTAAGTACCCTTCTGAAATGTCATCATGGCAAGTTCCAACACACAAACAAGTTGAACAGGGACCTCAAGGATTAGGAGGACTAGTATACTCCGTAGAAGGCTGCGGGTTGCTGGTTTGCAGCTGGTAACACAACAGTTTATATTGTTGGGTCAGGAGGAATTTCGACTTAGATTCTCACTAGATATTCATGAGAACAGAATAGCTTAAGGTACTTTCTACAGGTGACGAAAGCATGGTGGTGGTATTGTCAAACCAGTAAGCTGTTATGAGAGAGTCCTAGATGTCTGCTTTAATGAACGGGGTGCCAGAATGGCTCTGTTCTGTAACGTGAGGGACTTTTGCCTTGGGTTAGAAGTTTGCTTTATTCAGCAGTAAAGCTGTAATACCTTTATTCCAGTATTTGCAAAATCTAGTTGGATGATATTGCCTGGAACTCAAAATGTTTTCCCTAGTATGCACTGATATGAAATTATTTCTGTCGAGAAGATTGTGTACACATGGGAAAATACCAGGGAGCTTTTGAAGTTGAATATCATGTATTGTTAGCAGTGATCCTTCAGGTAGAATCTGCTGGCAGTTTGTGCCTGACTGGCAATGATTCATTAAAAATAGACTGGAATTTTCCCCTTTGTCTTTTTAATTTTTAAACCTTTCATAGGTACTCAATAAATTATCTTAATTCCTAATTTAAGGATTATGACTTGATTTTTTTGAACAACCTGAAATGACACTATGAGAGAAGGTTTTAAAATGTTAACTTTGACTAGGAACTCCTCACACTGCGTGGTTGACATTTGGTGTTGCAGTTTTTAAAAAATCTGTTTTAAAAGCTATTTGTAGAATAAATTATCAGTAGTAGTTAGTAGTTTATCCACAGATCTATTATTGATTAATCCACTTCCCCCCTGCATTGTTTTGCTTTTTTCTACTCATGGAAGTATTTGATAATTTTACTGCATCTGTCTAAGCCCTGTAGAATGTCAGAATTGGGATCTGCAAGAAGTGCTTTGCAGCACAAGCGCGTTTCCCATTTGAGTATCAAATCTGGGCAACCTCAAGACCAAATAATTAAATAACCGAGTGCAATTTTGAAGCTAATGCTGAAGTAGTGGAGTTTATTTTTGTCTTTTGCAGACTATGTCCTGCCCTACCTCTGGGGAATGGCTCACCGTTCCATTTCAGACACGTGCTTTTTACTGACACCAAAGAACCTGCGTGTCTTGCTCTTGCTAACCACAGTGCACAGCCAAGAAAACTTGTCACAACAAGCCGATGTGCAATCTTGCAGGTCTGATGCACCAGATGTATTTGTCTTTCCCAAAACGGAGCTTCCACGGCATTCAAGCTTTGTTTTACAAATGCATAGACACAATTACTTAGATGTGAAAATTAGTGATTTTACTGTGCATCACACAAAATATGGTGCTACTGAACTGCAGGTGATTAATACCAAAGCCATTCCCTCAGAGCTGATTGATGACAGGGTGCTTTTGTGGAAGGCTGGGAACTCCTGCTCCTGCTGAGTTTTGAAACGGAGCAGGAGTGGAGAGGTGGGAGCTGCTGCTTCATCTCAGCGCTTCCCTCACTGTACCCCAGCTCAATTACGTTGAAAGGCTGAATTTTCTCTGTATTAGGAACTCATCAAGAGCTTTGAAGCCCTTACCTTACAGAGAGATAAGATTCAGATGGAGTTGCAGTATTTTCTTCCTGGTAAGAAAAAATATCTTTTTTATTTTTTTCCTCTCACTCCAAAACTGTGTCCCTCCAAAAAGCTTCTGCTATTGCTTGTCTGTGGTCTTTGACATGTGCCATAGATTGCCATTTCTATGTTGCATAATTAGAGGTGACTTGATGGCAAATATATCAGTAATTTTACCTATAACAGACAAGTCAGCAAATTTTAAACATAAAAAATAATTCAGGCATTAGATTAAATTTTTTTGAATAATTATTGCACTATTTTTTCATGGACTAGGACTTTTTTCCATGCTTTGTGTATAGAAATATTCCTACTAGGAAGCTATAAAGTCTGTGCAGAGTTAGAAGAGAACAGAGGTGGCATCACAAACTGAGCTTGATACCATCCTAATGTAAAAACAAGTATAACTAAAGTATAATAAAACAGGAGAAAACCCCTTGTTCCCATTTTATAGAAAATCCTGAAATATATAAGAAGGAATTTTGTTTTGTTTTAAAAAAAGCATGTTTCTTACAGTATCATGGAGATAAGACACCTCCACTCCACTGTTAGCATCCAGCTAATCCTCCTACCCCAGAACTTGTTCACAGAATGCTGGCCTCTTCCTGGAAAAACAGTGTATAGAATTGAGTTTTGAGGTATGCACAGACCTAATAAAGGAAGATCCAAGTCATTATGAGAATACCTCATCACAGAGCATACTTTATTCCTTCTTAAAATTTGCCTGTCACTTTGTAAAATTTACCAACTCAGCAGGTCTCCCGGTCAACAGAATAAGTGACATTCTTTTGTGCCATGTATTTGCCTTGATAATTATTCTGAGGCAAATTGGTACATTTGTAGTTCTAATTTTATACAGCTACTTAACTAATTACTGCTGTCAGTAGCAATTTTTATCCGGTAGTAACGTTCAGCTTAGCTGCATGTTACAGCTCCAGTGACCACCTCATAGCCAGCATATTTTATAGTTCGACGTAAAAAAAACCCTGCAGGTACCTGTTTGACTGGTGGGTGGAAATCCCATAAGGTTTTTGTAGTTTGTTTTTGCTAAACATTTATAGTACTGGCCAGAGTAAAGTCATTGACCCACTTGGGTACCAGCTGTTTAAGAAGCTGCCACATTTGTAAAAGGCAGGAACATCAAGCAAGTGCTGCTTTTGCTCTTGTTTGGAGACCCTCATTAAATTATCTAGAGACAATAATCAGATAGTTGCTGTTCAAGTTAATGGCACCTCTGAGCCCCTGTCAAGAGAGCTTTATTTAATGCGCAACAGACCTGGAGTGGTGCAGGTGCCATTTCAGGCCCTCATTTAATTTAAGCTGCTTTAGTTGGCATGGCAACTAGTTGAGACATCTGGGAGACATTATGCTCGGGATTGAGATTTAGGAGGATTTGTGGCATAGCAAAACAAAAATCTTATCATAATAAAGTGCAGAGTAATGCTTTTGGATTTTTTTAATATTTTACATTAAAAATTAAATGTAAAGATTTGTTGCAGCCATAAGGTAAAAGCCAAATTTTAAAAGGCTGATATAAATATTTAAGAGGGCCTTTGGAAAAGGAGAAGAAAAATTAGAGGACTAGAAATTATGGTGCTTCAGGGTTGGGTTTTTCTTTATGAATTCTTTATGAGTGCAATTTTTATTTGGGGTATTTTTGGTGAAAAAGTTGGCAATATTTAATTTATAAAATTAGTTTTTGTGTGGTGTTCTGTTGGCAGATGAACAATTTGGCTAATAGGGATTTGGCCAGGTAGGGTTTGCAGAGCAACAGACGGAAGGAGAACATTGATTAGGTGGAGATCAAAGAAAATGTAAGTTTTCTCTAGGTCGTTAAAAGTGCAACTTGACCTGTGCCAATTAATTGGTGATAATGGTAAGAACGAGTAGAAGTTTCTGCTGAA
Source organism: Strix uralensis (assembly GCF_047716275.1). Lineage (NCBI taxonomy): Eukaryota > Metazoa > Chordata > Aves > Strigiformes > Strigidae > Strix > Strix uralensis. Next base: position 13,076,974 of record NC_133991.1, read on the forward strand.
GCTGACTTGCTGTGTTACCAAGAGATAAACATCTTAACCAAAGTCAGGGTTTGCTGTTGTATTTCAGACGTGATGTGTAGCAGAGCTGGTTAGAAAGAGCCTTGAACCAACTGATAGACTCCTGCTGGATAATGGTGAGATTTACAACCAAACCAAACCCAAACCCTCCGCACTGACCTAGGGAGCTTTGCTTTCAGAGGAAAGCACACTGGTAAAAATACCACCACGAGGTCGATGAGTTGGTGAAGTTAGGGGAGCCGGCGCGTGGCCGACCCAGAGGGCGAGGAGAGGCGAAGGGCGTCACTCCCTCGTGCCCCGCGAGCCCCGCAGGGGCGGGTGGGTGCTCCAGCCCCCGCGCAGCGCCCGCTCAGCCCAGCGCTTCGGGCTTTCCCGAGAGCTGGCTACTGCTTTACCTTGAGCTGTGAACGAACCCGGTACGCCGAGGGAGACTCCGGACTGGGGCCCGGGAGATGCAGTTTTATTTCAAACTCTCTCCTTGATCTTTTGCATGACCTTGGCAGCGTGCACCACCCTTCTGCCGCATTTTGGTCTGTTTTGAATGTTGCAGGGCTTGGTGTGACTCCTGCTGCTCAACGCCTGACGCGGGGCGCTCAGAGACCTTGGGTACCTTGCTGTAAAGTAGAGGTTCAGTTAACACTGGCTGCCGTGTTTTACCTTCCTCAGCCACAAGTGTAATAATATCAGAGATTTTTGGTTCAAATACGACTGCTAAAGGGAGCTTTTAGCATTAATGTTTCTTAATTATCAAGCTTATTTGTTGTAAAAGATTCTCAGTACTGCAGGTTCAATCCTTCTTGAAAATTGAGGTGCTGTGGTTTTGCTGTAAACTCCGTTCTGAACCTCAGCTCCAAACCCAAAACTTAATTTGCCAGTGCTGTTTGTGAGCGGAGCACGGCAGCAGCTTCTCTGCAACTCGACAGGCTCTTTCCTCGTCGCCGGCCGCAGCAAAGCCCGTCTGTCACTGCCTGCCCCGCACAGCTCCTAGGCAGCGTATGTCTGTGGGATCCCGAGTATTTATCTTAATGACTTTTGCATGTGTTTTATTACTGTAACATATTCAGGAAATTGACACTACGATATTGATTTTGTGGGTTGAGATATGCTGCTTGTGTCTTCCATATTTCTCCATTTTTGAAACATATTTTTAGCGCTTCCTGAATTAACACGGTACGTTAATCCACACCTTACCTTAGTATAAGCGACAGCATAACTCTTTGTATCTTCAAGTATTTGTGTAAAGTATCAGTAAGCATGACTATTGCTGTGTTCTGCATGGCTATGAGTACATGAAATAGTGGTTTACTGTTTGGTTTTTTAGTTTTTCCTCCAGATAGAAGTTTGGTAGCTTTTTTTTTTTTTCTTCTGTTATAACGCAGAAGAGGTTTTATGACTGGGATTTGTATGCATGTGTATATGATGTTTGAGAAGGTACAAGAGTGGGTACTGGGTAGATTTAGGGAAACACAGGTATTTTTAAAAGTCTGCATTACTGATTGGGTAGCCACCTGCAAGGTACTTAGATAACCAACTTTCACAGGCTTGCACTTGCCGGTTTGTCTGGTTAAGCTACATTGCTGTATGTCCACTAAGAAGATGCTACTTTAGTTGTTTGTAATTTGTGTCTTACCACTTCTAAGGAAAAATTTAAAGGTTTCAAGATGCCATTAATTATATTAAAAATTTATTTTGTTTTCTGAGTTGTAATTTGACTTTGAAATAATTTTGTAGCGACTACCTTAATGCAAACACTACTTTATTGAGTAATCTGTTTTCTTTCACAACCCATTTTTTATTTTCATTCTTGTAAGAGTCTGGAGACTTGACCTCTGAAGAAGCTTTATTCTTTTTTACTCAGTAGCTCTGACCTGTAAGAGCTCAAATTCCTAGGAGTTAGAGTAAATGTTTCAAGAGATTATGTGCTGGACTTTCTGCTTTTGCCTTAACTAATAAATTGAAGATATGTTGTCACTGAATTGATGCAGAGTGACCTCCATAAGATTATCGTCTCTCCTCAGCCACTCAGCTCGGATCATGTCAAAGTTTTTCTTTACCAGATTTTAAGAGGTAATTTTTCTTCTTTTAAATCTAATGAAAATTATGTAGTAGTAGTAGTTTTTCTGTTTCTTAATGTTTATTCTCAAGACATCCTCATCTTGAATAAGTTTCCTGTGGAAACTTGTTCTTTTAATTTAATATTATGAATGAATAGTAAGCATTAATTATTCTAGTTATAAGAATATGGCAGCCCTGCTGCTTTCCATCACAGTCATGGGTAAAGATGGCAAGACAGCTTCAGCTGCAAAGGCTTTTTCAGTGGCCTGTGAGAGTCTTAAGGTGGTTGTGTGTGTTTAACAGCCTCCAGTGCTTTTTGAATCAAGGTACAGAAAGGACACCTAGACTGAGCCAAACTGATAAATATATGTAACTATACCCACTTCAGGTATTCTGGAGAACAGTCTAGTTTAAATTGTTATGGAACAGTCCACTAAAGTTTGATTTTTAGCTGCAACAATTTACCATAATGGTAATTTTAAACCTGATTTATTTTTTTTAGTCCATTTGGAAACTTTTGTCCAAGAAATTAGATTATCGTGCTTGTCTTCTGAACATCTGATCAGTGTTAATCCAGTTGCTTTTCCATTGGCTTTACTTGAGTATTTTCACTGGAATAAGCTGGAAGTAAACAGTCAATTTGATCTGTTGGGAAATAAATAGTAGACTGTATTCATAAAGAGCAGAGCAAAGAAATCTAAAATAGATCCAGAATTAGTATGGGCTATTTCAGGTACCTGTTGTGCTAGAGAAAAGATTTATACTCCTAAAGGACAAAAAGCGTTTGTGCCTCTGAGATTATGGAGTTTGACTGGGGGAACACTGAAAACTCTGTCCAAATTGCCATTTTTCTATCCAAATGGCCATGCAAAACCGTCAGTTAAAGTTTGTTCAAGGGTTACTTGAATTCTCATTCCATTTGTCCAGACATTTGACCTGAGACCTTAGTGTTCCCCAGTTTAATGCTGCTATTTATTTTTGCTCTTTCTGACCCTACCTGAATTATGGCCATTTTTCCATTTTCCGTGCTTTGTCCACTGCTGTAGTTCATGTGCATAAACAGCTTCATGTTGGTACGCTTTCTTCCACTTAGGGAGGCACTTTCTGCATTACCTTCATTTTCTTAAAAAGATCAGAATTACAGCTTCAGGGACAGCAAAAGCAGTCAGGAAGCATAGGTTACCTTTCTCTCCTAACCATCTAAATGTTAGAAACATCCCCAATGGCTGTGATCAGATGTCCTAAATTCGTTAGCTCTAGCTTTGAATTTCTGTACTAATACAACTAAGAAAAGGGCCCAGGCTTTACTGTAATTTGGGCCTGTATTCTCTTAGCCTTGTTTTACATTACCTGCTGCTGGCTTATGAGGTTTTAGTTTGAAAAAAAAGTTTTAAAAAAAATTAAATATGCAAATTATCTTGGATTTAATCTGAGTTTATTTCTGAAGTGCAGCAGTTACACAGGAAATTAAGTCAAATTTTAGCACTGCAGAAGTTAAAATTGTTCCTGGAAGACATCAGCAAGAGGTGTGTGTCAATATTCCAGTGTTGTGATTAGCAGAGTATCCATGTCAGAACCAGGGAGATGATGGTTTGGGTTTGTTTGTTTTTTTTTTTTTTTTTCTAAAAAAGAACCCAAACAGAAAGAAAGAAAAAAAAAAAAGACTGCTTAAATTACTTGCTTTGTCTAGTTTGCATACTCCAAAGGTTTTCTCCTTTCATTGAGTGACTCAATGTATACTAGAGACTGGAAGTTAGAGTCATAAAAATGAGCCAATGGCAAAGTCTTTGCTGATCAAGAGTTGCAAGATCTTCCAGGAAAATGTTGTCAGCCTTAAACTTCTTTTAAAAGGAAAAAAGGTATTTATTTTAATTTCGTTTAATATTTCAGGTCTGAAATATCTACATTCTGCTGGCATTTTACATCGAGACATTAAACCAGGGAACCTACTTGTGAACAGCAACTGTGTTCTTAAGGTGCTACTTAAATTTATTGAAAATGTGCATATGTATATGCTGTTCATTATAAATCAGTTGTTATTTTTTTCAACAAAAACATTTAATATGAATGCTTTTCCTGAGAGTAATTAAAAAAAAAAATCCCACAGATTCTTTAAAAATGATAAATGAAAGAGCTTCCTTTCCCCTTTTCTCCCTACTTCTCCCCCAGTCTGTGAAAGCAAGACAGACATGACTCTTGTTTGACTTGGTGGGATCTCTCGTGCCCTCAGCAGCGAGAAGGGCAGGCGGTTTCTGCAGGCACTGCCATGTCGGTGTTCGGTGTGCTGGATACAGAATGCCCAAGGCTCTTCCATTAACTTCTTTGGCATATGAAATTTTGGAGGACTTAGGCATGTTGTATAGCTATGCCAAATATAAAAGAAAGTTAAGTTTTGTTTACACTGATTTGCTAAGCATTCTAATTGTGAAAGTTTGGGTCTGTTTTCTTAACCCTTTTGGTTCAAGAAATTTTTAAAAATTCTCAAAGCCAAAATGAGTAGAAGGCTGAATCTTTCTGTGACATTTTGAAGCATAGAATGAACAAATGAAATCTGGTTTGGAATGAAATATTCTGTACACAGAGGTTGGCAATATGTATTTATTTTTTTAGTGCAAAGTTTTTAATCTTTTAGATTATAAATATTGTCACGCCAACTAAAAATGTATTGTGATTTCAGATAAAATTGTAGAAAGTTTAAATGAATGTGGAATGAAGTAGCATTATTTCTTCCTGTTCCCCTTTCCCTTTGCTTATGCAGTTACAGAAGATTATCTGATTTATTTAAATGCTGATTTGGAATTTCCTGCTTCATTACCAGAAGGTTACCTATTTGAAATGCATTAAGTGTTTTGGTTATTTTAATTTTTTTATTTACCTTCTCAATTTAGATTTGTGATTTTGGATTGGCCAGGGTGGAAGAATTAGATGAATCTCGTCACATGACTCAGGAAGTTGTCACTCAGTATTATCGAGCTCCAGAAATCCTGATGGGCAGCCGTCACTACAGCAATGCTATTGACATCTGGTCTGTAGGCTGTATCTTTGCAGAATTACTTGGGCGAAGAATATTGTTTCAGGCACAGAGTCCCATACAGCAGGTATAATTAAATTTCCCTTTAAAAATTTTTCTACTGCATAATTTCATGAAATCAGTTATACTGACGCATTTTGAACCTCAAACTTGCTTTTGTTTTGCTTGGTTTACACACAGGCAAAAATCCAAGCTACTTTGAAACACTGAAATGATAGCTTCCAGACAGCATTAAAAGTAGTGGTTATTAATGTTAGCTTTTGAAATGTGTATTTTTTTGTAATCCCCTGTAATCTGCTGCGGTACCAAAGCCTGCTGTAGCATTTTATTGAGATAAGGTAAAGGTGATATAACTGGGATCAAGTTTTTTTGTAACAACTACTATGAGAAAGTAGTAAGTTTTCTGTCAAGATGTAACTGGAGATACAGTATTGGCACTTGAACATTTAAACTGCCAATTAGTAGTGTTGCTCAGACTGCTTCATTTTAGTAATGGTCAAGTGTGTATTAAGTACTGAATATTTTTTAATGTTGTATAGCTGTAGCTAGGTATAAAAACATGGGATGCACCAGAACGCTTCATCGCCATTCCAACAGTATGCAAGCTAATATACCTCTATCTCTAATAATCTTTAAGTGCTATTTTTACAGTAGATAGGAAATAATGTCAGCAGCAAGATATTAGAGATGGATGCACTGATACTTCTATCTAAGAGAAGGAGCAAGATGTGCTGACATAAAAATGTTTATCTTCAATGTTGCCGGTATTCATCTATAGATTAGAAACTACATAGCTTTAAAATTGTGAGATTACGTATATTGATTGACAAGAAGTAAAAACACATTCCAAACTTTTGTTGAAGGTGACATTCCAAACTCTTTACTTCTCTTGTTTGTTTATGCACATAGCATTGTCAGGGGGTTCAACGTTGGTATATTCAAAACGTTGTGCTGTATATACTTGTTTGCAATGCTGTGTCCTGCCTAGTGGTACCTATCGTGTCACCGCAGGACTGTTCCCAAGGAGGGACTTGCTCGTCATTGTAGACTGCACTGATACCTTGTATGATCACAAAAGCAGACCTCCTCCCAAAACACACCCGTCTTACCCTTGTGAAGAGACTGCAGAGAAGGAAAGCCGCAATGTAACCAGAACTACTAGTTAAATTACAGCTATTCTGTTGCAGTCTCAAAAATATTTAAGGTCTCCTGGTTTTCTAACCTTTGATCTTTTGCTACACTGAAGCTAACCATATGTGTGATTTTAATAGCCTTGGCTGTCCTTCTTGAAATTTAAAGGGCAAAGACATTCATCAGATAACTCCAGAATAGCATTATGGGGTGGGGTTTTTGGGTGGTGTTCGCTTTATTCGATTGAAAAGTTGTATAAATTTACATAAGAGTTCCCAGATCTTTTATAATCCCTGTGCAGTAGAATGGTTTAAGTAATCACCATGTATATTTCCATTTATTCTGAGAAATTCAGTACTATTCGAAGGTGGGTAGAGTGTGCAGAAGTGCCTTGGGCTGGTCAGTGTTACGGTCCTTCCTCGGGCCTGTGCCGTGCCCCTTAGTGAGTGGTTATGCCGTGCAGGCAGGGGAGTTAACCAGGACAGCAAACACCCTCTGATGTCAGGATAGCCATCGTCAGGCTGAAGTTTTCCTGGTAGAAAAACCAGGGAAAAGATCATTTTAAAACTGACCGTACAGGAATTTTTAATTCAAAGCTGTGATGAAGAAAGTGAATAAAGCTTTACGTTATAAACCAGTCTGGAACTGGTGATTTTGGTACTTTAAACTTTGCGTAGTATCATCTTGAAAGTGATGAATATATCTAAGTTGCTTATTCAAGTTGCAGTAGCTAACTTTTGATAAGGATCTTGTGGGATTTCTTACAAAAGTAAGAAATGAGATAATCTATACTGAGGCTTAGATAATCAGAAACACTTTCAAATATAGTATTTCCTAGCACCTCCTATTTCTGCTCTTTACTGATACTATTTAGAATAGTTAGCATTTTTGTGTGATAGAATCTATTTTTGTTTTAAAATGCATTTTTAAAGGTGCAAATACAAGTTATTTTTAGCTGTATGTTCAGAAACATTTAATACATCTAATTTTGTCTTGTAGTGCAGGAAGGGTGATATCTGTTTTTGTGACTGTCTGTGGGAGCAAGTGCCTTTCTCTGCTTTAAAGACTGTTTTGGAAAAGGCAGGTAACAGAGTGCTAAGTTGTAACCACCTTCCTAGGTTAGCCAGTTCCTCTAGTCTGATTTTGCTGATTATTATTTAATCCTCCTTAAAATAACGGGTCGCACGCCTGAGACGGTAAGCAGAACCCACTTGGCAGGTCAGGGAGAAGCGGGCCGGCGCTGCCAGCCCAGCGTGGGCTTTGCCCAGCAGCCGCAGCCGTGCGGGAAGTCGCGTTTCTGGCCCGGGGTGTGCGGAGGGAAGGCGCGCAGTTCCGCACACCGGGGTACCAAGGGGGTGTGTGCTGCTGGGCACCGCTTCTGTATTTCTGACTTGAGCAGCTTACCCCAGCAGCGGGTGCGTAGCAGCAGGAGGGGATCTGCAGAGCGCGGCGGTCGGTGCCGCGGCCCCGGCAGCCCCCGTTGCCCAGTTCAGGGTGGGGGGTGCTTTGGAGCGGGCCTGGCCCGGCTGCGCAGGCTGGCTGCCCGCTGGCAGGTGCCGTCCCTTTAGACGTTCTCATGGAATGGCCCCCCCAGTCAGTCGTACCTGAAAGGAGCCCAGCCCCGTGCTCCGGGACGCTCCGCGCAGGCAGTGGCAGCGGCTGAGAAGTGGTGAAAGGGCACTTCTGGCCTAAAATAATAACATAATAATGTAAAATCAGTGTATATACCCATAAGACTTGAAGTACACGCAGCCGAGGTCAGTGGAATTAAAATGGAATGTTTTGTAATATTTTTTTCTATTTTTACACTAAAATCTCAAAATGTATTTTGTAATACTTCAGAAAAATATGCGTAATGGCTGATGCCATCCATCTAGATAAATGAAATCAGACCTCTTAACAAAATTCTTTGTGAGTGGATCAGAGACGTGTGGGCTAAGACAGGAAAATTTATATCTTGAGGGATGTTAAACATGAATTTTCAGGAGATCATTGTGAAAATTGTTTTCAGTGTTTTTTCTTGTAACTATTAGAATAAAGTGTGTGTATTTATTTCCATATCTATATATAGGTAGGTATTTATATCCATACCTATATATATGTAGGTATAAATGTATTTTAACATGTCATTGCTGTGTGCTTCAGGAGTAGTTGGCTTAAAATTACAGGTGCTGATGCCGTCTGCATTCCCTGACACACTCTATGATTTATTATATTACTCTTTCCATTTTGTAAATACATTGATCTTTTATTATATCAGCTCCATGTGTCTGTTTCTCAGTTATATATTTTCCACATCTAAAAACTCAAGGGTTAGGATTTTTTTTTTCCTGTCTAGTTTTCCATCTCCTTACAAATGTGGGTACTTTGCTGTCACTCCCACACGAAGTTCCACCAGCCCTGGCCGGGCGGTGCCAAGGCAGATGGGAGGACACGCGATCGGTGGCGAGTTGTGACCTTGCGTGTGCCTCGAGGCACTGGCCAGACCAGTGCTTCTGCTGGAGAGGGGGGAAAAGATGGAGAGAACACGCCAGTTTGCAGAGTTACAGTTTGGTGTGGAAACAGCAGTCCCGTTGCACAATGTTCTACCGACAGGCAGCGGGTGATTTTCATGCGCCCAAGGCCTGTGTAATGATGGTAATGGGCTTATTCTCAGAGGAGAGCTCTGCAGTGGCTCGTTAGCAGGGGTGGATGGTGGTCACAGGGGAGCACTTGGAAGCAGGGTGCTGATCGCACCACTGACAAGACTTTTTTTTTTTTTTTTTAAATTTTATTTTGCTTGACTTATACAGGGGGATTTTTTTTTTGCTTTTATTCACTAAAGGAGTATATGCACACACTTTTGTAGAAATAAGGTGAAAGCTTGTCTGTTGCTTTCCAAAATGAAAAAGGTGAAGGAAATGTCATTTCATTTAAACCCGAGACCGGTTTTAAACACAGCATCATCTTTGCTCTTTTTTAGGTAGGTTTTGTTTTCCTTATAACCAGCACCACCTGTTTTCCTTCCTCTGATGCTGGACAGATTTTTTTTTTTTTTTTAAACTTATTTTTCTCATATATTGGAAATTTTTATGTAGTATATTTGTACTGCAGTTCTGAGGGTTTTTTCCCACTTTCTATTGTTTTATTCCTGTTGATGGCAAAATATTTTGTGTTAAGTAGTAGTTGACCTGTTTCAGGGGGTAATTTTCTGTGCTGTATTGGTATGCAATGCTGACAGGCAGTTGAGAATATTTGGGTTTTAGAATGAGTAACACACCATTAACAATTTTCTTAATGATGTAAAATTGGCTTTTAAATTGCAATAAAATTTTTTACTAAACCTATCAACAAAAAAAGCTCCCAGACTTGAAAATCAGCTTCTGTTAGGGCTTTTTCAGTGAAGTGACAGATGTTTGTATTTGCTATCTAATAAATGTATATGTTAATATTTGTAATTTACTATCTGTAAAATAGTGCTTTTGAACTGATTCATACCTTAAACGTAATTTATGTTAGCCTAAGAATCTGCTGTCATAATGAAATATATTATTATATGTCTAAGATCTCAAATTTGTATGTTCTATACCTACAGTTGGATTTGATCACAGACCTGTTGGGAACACCGTCGCTGGAAGCGATGAGGACGGCTTGTGAAGGCGCCAAGGCACATATACTCAGGGGTCCTCATAAACAGGTACCGCTGGAGGTCACTGGCCTTTTTTACACCTGGTCAAGACAGTCCTTCAGTCAGCCCCTGTGAGTTAGGATTTCCTCTGTGCAGGATGCTGCATCATCGCAGGGTTTCACATCTTGATTAAGTTCTCACGGCGTGTTTGTTCATAAATACTTTGTTTGGATATTTAATCTCAGAGTTGTCTCTGCCTGTAAACCGGGTGAAGTTTACCAAAGAAAGGTGGTTGTGGTGTTGCAGTGACGTGGGTTAACGGTGCAGTTATTCAAACTACTATTGAGACAAGGTGGTTTCTCTCTAGTAAAGTGCACTTCTGTCTTGTATGTATTGTTTGACTTGATGCAGGTCAAAGTCTCCTTTTCTGAAGCGACAGTTTTGGTAGCTATTTTGAGTGAAGATGTTAAAATTAAGTGATAGTATTGCCAAAAGACATAAATTAAAATTGACAGTATAGTTTAGAAAGCCCGGAGGGTCTCCTGTACTGTCAGGATCTAGAGTGTTAGAAGTGGGAATCACCCATTATCCAGGTCCGTAAAGAGAACAGTGAGGCAACTCATCACCAAAGGGTCCCCTCACACAGCTGTGCAGGCCCCTCAGCTGTCCGTGAAAGGCTGAACAAGGTATTGGAAATGGAGATACAACATTGTACATAACTGAAGTAAAAGTGAACTAAAAAAACCCCACCACACCAGAGAAAAAAAGGCAGGATGATGTCATTATGCTGGTTGGACAATAAAAGGAGCAAATGAAATGTACTGTTAATAGATACAAAGAAATGCTTATGTGGGAATCCGTAGTACAGTAATGAAGTAGTATGTCCATCCAATATGGTCATTTTAATGATTGCTAGATAGTAAAAATTAACAAAATTAATAACCTGTACATATTAATACAGCAGATCTTTCCAGTAGTTAAGTTTGCATCTTTATTTTCTGCATGTTGAAGTAATTTCTCAAATGTCTACTCACCACAATAGTAGTTACCATAGAAATGAGCATTAAATATATATTCTGCTATATTATTTTAACATGTGGGAGTTCTGCCTCCTTGGCACTTTTGATTCACTACATCAAGTTGTCTCTATTCCATTTCATGACAGGTTTTTTTCTTTTAACATTAATAATACGAGGATTTCCTTAAGACTTTCTCTACCAATTTTAAAACAAATCAAGTCTATTTTTTTGCTATCACATGGTAGAAGAGTTGTAACTTTTAAGCACGTAATCCTGCACTTTCAAGGTTTGAGGTGTTAAAAAAAAGGTTTTATAGGGATTGGAGAAATATACCCACTATACTTCATATATAAAAATATGTAACAGTATGCAAATACATCCAGATACTTTATAGAACACATCGGTCTTAAATCCTGATAATTTGATAATCACTTGACATTTCCAAAGTGCAGTAGTTGTGCTCTTGGTAGTAGTAAGCAAGAACTCTGGAGTTTGTTATCCTTATTCAGTTTGTTAAACCATGACGTTGTATCAAGAACTGAAATGGGTACAAGAATGTCTTCCAATTTTCTAATCCCAGTGCTAAAGCTATTCTTGTACAGGCCTCTGAAACTGTGTCTCTGGACCCATTAAATAATAGGAATACTAAAAAGCAAGCGAGGTGAAATGGTATCATAGAATCACAGACTGGTTTGGGTCAGAAGGGACCTCAAAGCCCATCCAGTCCCACCCCCACCCCAGGCAGGGACACCTTCCACTAGCCCAGGTTGCCCAAAGCCCCGTCCAACCTGGCCTTGAACCCTTCCAGGGAGGGGGCAGCCACAGCTTCTCTGGGCAACCTGTGCCAGGGCCTCACCCCCCTCACAGGGAAGAATTTCTGCCTTAGATCTCATCTAAATCTGCCCTCTGTCAGTTTAGAACCGTCACCCCTCATTCTATCCCTAAACCCCTGGTCCAGAGTCCCTCCCCCCTTTCCTGTAGCCCCTTTCAGTCCTGGGAGGCCGCTCTAAGGTCTCCCCAGAGCCTTCTTTTCTCCAGCTGAACACCCCAACTCCCCCCTGAGCATCTTTGTGGCCTCCTCTGGCCCCACTTGAGCAGGTCCGTGTCCTTCTGCTGTTGGTGCCCCCAGAGCTGGACCCAGCACTGCAGGGGGGTCTCACAGAGCGGAGCAGAGGGGGAGAATCCCCCCCTCGCCCTGCTGCCCACACTGCTCTGGGTGCAGCCCAGCACACGGGTGGCTTTCTGGGCTGCCAGCGCACGTTGCTGGCTCACAGGCAGTTTTCCACCCACCAACCCCCCCAAGTCCTTCTCCTTGGGGCTGCTCTCCATCCCCTCCTCGCCCAGCCTGTGTTTGTGCTGGGGATTGCCCAGACCCGTGGGCAGGACCTTGCCCTTGGCCTTGTTGAACTCCATGAGGTTTGCATGTCCATTCACTCGGGATGGCATCCTTCCTGCACCACACAGCTTGGTGCTGTCACCATATCAAATGTTTCCTATATGGATTTAACATCCTATAGCCACTAAGTCATAGGAAATAAATTATAAGCACTTAGTTCTGTGTCTGTTAAGGAAAGCAGCGTTCGGCTTTCATGGAGTGCCACAGAAGCTGAACAGTCTCTGGAGTTGGTGTGCTCATTTGCAACTTGGAAAAAGGGGCTACAGTGCATCTAGATGATTTCTTCAGTGATAGTTCTGTTTTCAACTTCGAGCACACTTGATGTTTGAATGCAAATTCATGGCTTTTCATCTTTGAAAATGGATATATTGCCGGTTATAAATAGCTAAATGTTACCAGTTTCTTAACTAGATTAATAGGGAGAGAAAACCAAGTTAGGAACTGGTGATTACTTTGTCACACAAACTATTTTTAATCAATGTAGGTGAGCATAGTAGGAGTTAAAGGGTAAAGCATTTTGCTGCTTTATGTAAAAATAGATTAATGCGTGAAGTTTCTGATCAAAAAAACCCCCACCCCACTGTGTGTTGGCATAATGAAGATTTACATACTATGGAGACTTCTTTGGCAATTCTGTATTTAAAAATTTTACTTCAAAGTAGATTTAAGTGAATTGATAAAGTTGCTGAACTGGCAGCCCTGGGCAGAGCGTCTCCTCCCGTGTTCCCAGCGTGCGGTGCGGAGTCGTTTGGGCTGCAGCGGCCGAGTGTGCTGACCCGCTCCTGAAAGCAGCGTGTGCTGGAGCTCATCCCCTCCCTGCTGTGCTCCTTGTGCTCTCTGGTGCGGGACAGAGGTCGCTGTGATGCACCTTCCTTGCTAAAAGACCTGACTGTTGATTCCATGATAATCAGATCTTACAGTAATGCAGTTTTTACCAATTTCTTCTGCCCTTGCTAGTACTCTTGTCAGGAGTGTTTCTGATCTCTAGCTGTGGACTGGATTGCAGTTTGCCGAGGAAAAGCTGTCCCCAGAAGCTGTGTATAACCAGGTGCTCTTGGAATGGCAGACAAGGGGCATAACTGTACCAAAAAAAAGTGCATCCTTTGTATTGGATGCCACAGCATCCATAAGTAAGGAATGGAATCATATTTTTCTGCCCCAGTATATGGATGAAACCTACTTAATCACAGTGCTTGGATGACAGCGCTTTTTTGTGTGGATGGTACTTATTAATTAGAAAAATCATATGAAGTTACCAAATATTACAGCTTTATATTCTATAGACTGTACTTAGAAACTGAGGCTGAGAAGTGCTTAGCGCTGTACTTGGTAATTCAGGGTTAACTTAGAATGATGTTGCTGTGGAGGTGTAATTTTTATGTATGCTGACAAATTTACAGTACGTAAATAACTTGTATTCATTTGCTTTGCTAAACAGGTAGCGGCAACAGATGCCTGCCAAATATTAGCACTGCATACCCCTTAAAGGTCTGTGCAGCATTAATGCAGTTCTGGGAAGCCTGTGGATCCGTGCAGAGTTTGTCAGTGAATATTGTCCCATAAATATGCTAGCTAGCTTTCAATTGATTTGTTGTATTTTAGGCAGAATGTTTTAGTCATTTCTGTCAGCCAGCTAGTATATTCTTCCCACATCTCAATAGCAATTAATCGCACACACTAACGAAGCGCTCTAAAATTCTTCCTGCCCTAATGGCTCTTCCCAACACCTGCATTCACTAACCAGTAGGAATGCTGTTGGAATTTTCCTGGGAAGAATACAAAGGTGTGTGTGGCTGCGCATGTATGGGATGGTTTATTTCCTTTAAAAAAAAAAAAAAATTTTAGGAGTATTGGAGTTAGAAGTAACCCACTCCGTAGTAGGAATTTTCTTCGCAGCAGTGCCTGGTCTAATATCTATGGGGTTCTTTTTTACTTTGGTTGGGTTTTTAGTTTCTTTTTTCAATAGGCTTGTAGTTCTGTTTTCTTCCAAGTGTGAAAATTGAGACTTCGTTTTCCCCCATCTTACTCTTTCCCTCCCTCTTTGCTTTAAGGAGGAACTGTTTACTTGTTTGGCAACACTTTATTTTGCAGGCTGACTGCAGAGCACTCTACTGCCATTCTTTAACCTCATAGGAATAGTGTCAATTAAGCAGGAAAATATTTTACTTGATTTTGGAAACTGACATTATGGCTTTAAAAAAAAATAATCTTTGAAGCTCATTCCGGAGTCAAAGGAGACTTTAAAATCTGTCTTTAAAGTCCATCTTTACTAGGGCATTTGTACCACAAGGATTTTTCACTCTCCTCTACAGCTGCAAACTTTCCGAATGGGCAGGCTGTTGTGCTTGTGAGTGTGAGCAAACGAGGAAATACAGGAGGAAAATGATCTGCAGAGCTGTTTTTTCCGGGGCTAACCAGAGCAAGAATCGCGCTGCTACCGCCAGCTTCTGGGTTGTTCCAGCTTTTTTTAACCATGCAGTTCGTGCCCTGAGTACGGCACTGTAAAACAAGGGGGAGTTCACTGAACCCCCTTCCCCCCTCCCCCAGACCTTCAAACCTTGGTAGTTGGCCTATTTATCTCTGTAAAATGCTGTGTGCCTGAAGGTCATTTTAATTGTGCTAGATGTCACTGTCAGTTAGATATGGATCGCCTGGGTAAGGAAAAGCAAAATAATCCATAATTTGGCAGTGATTGAGATCAGAAAAATGAAATACTGGAAATGATGTGGTTAATCAAACCCCTGAGCAGCTACAGCTTCAAGTGGTGTCTATATAGAAAAATAAATAAATACAATACAGGTTTGTCCAGGGATTACATCGGAACTAAGGAAAAAAAAAAATCAATTGGATCTCTGCTACAACTGCTGAGTTTTGTAATAGCGATCATTGTCTCGTTGGAAAGCGTTAGGTGGTGCATGTCCTTTCTAACAAGAAGTTTGTCCTTGGTAACCATAAAATAACACGCGCTGTAAGAGCGGTTTCTTGCTGATGGATCTGACAGGACTGTCTGTGCTCTTCTTCCTCCTGTTTCCCTACAGCCATCCCTTCCTGTCCTATATACACTTTCCAGTCAAGCTACACATGAAGCAGTTCATCTCCTTTGCAGAATGTTGGTCTTTGATCCAGTAAGTATGATTTAAAATTATTTCCAATTCTTTTTGTTCTAACGGTTTTTGTTGTCTGCTACTTCAGTGAATATTTATGCAAAGGACTGCTTTAACTGCTTTTCTTCTGCGTTGCTTTTCAGTACTTTTGGGTTTGTAAAAGACCTAAAAGTACCATCTTACAATTGGTCAATTAATTTCCCCCTGGAATGGGGGTTTTGCATTTAAAATCTAGTGGTCTTTTGAAGAAAGCTACGACAGAGTGAGAAAGATGAGGGTGTTCATGAATCATGCTATCTTTTCCTAGCTAGGTGTAGGTAGCAGAACATCAGATACTCTGATGCAGTTCTAATTAGAGACGCGTGGGTGTTCATGGTCTTGCAACACACAAAAAATTCCTTCTGCATCCACACAGTCACATAACAGGATCTTTTTTTCCACTGAGCATCTGTTTTTCTAATAAAAATGTGCTGCTGTGGATTTTGGATTTCATCTCTTGGGCTTACTATAGAAAATTGTCACTAGAAAATCTGATACCTGAATCAATGATCCTAATTATTTCATTCTTACAGAAAACCCCCTATCAGTTCAAATGAAAAATAGACAGATTGCCTGAACTGCAAGGGACGAAGCTTGTAACTGATGAAGTATTCAGAAGGCAATACCTTTTGATTTTATTTTTTAAAACTTAAGATTGCACACTGAACAAAAACATAGAAATGTTAACTCATAACTTCCACAGAAACTTTAATTTTTTTTCCTTTCTGACTCCCTCAGCACTTAAGATACTATCATTCCCAAATCACACTTAAATAAATGTGGTTTTGGTTTCTTTTTAAAGAACCAGGGCAATCCTTTAGAACGGGTGATTTTAGTTTCATCTAAAAAGTATCCAGGGAATTGGGACACTTGGGTTTTACTTCAAGCTTTGCCACTGCTTTTGCTGCGTAACTCTGAGCACGGAACTTTTGTTCTCTGTGTTTGGGGCTTTTTTATAATTCACCTGTAACAACGGATTTCATTACACCTTGAATTTGCAGCAGGACTTCTGTCTGCAAATCTTTAGAAACAGGTGGTGTTCTCCTTTTTTGACGGGGTGATGTTGGACACATAGACACTGCGTACTTGGGTAATGCATAAAAAAAGTCTTAGTAAAGTGAAAAGCGACTTTGTAATTGAAACCGTTGCTCTGGCCCCCTTCTTCCCTGCACTTCCTCCGCCACTTGTTTTCTGAAACCTGATGTGTAAAGTATTTCTCAGAACTCCAGATGCCATATCCTGAATTAGTCTGTAATCAGTGGTGCTTCAGTCTGTGTTTTACTTCAAATCTGTACTTAAGGACACATTAAAATGTTTTGCCGGGTACAGACCTACACAATGCTGTATTTGCTAACATTAAATTCTTTGGCCTTATTTTGATTTATTGTAGCAGTCATAATTTTAAGGTTATCTGGAGAAAGTAATTATTGAAAAATGTATTTCTAAAAATCATATTAGCAGCATTTTCTATTATTAGCTGTGGTACAGAAAGGTCAATGTCATTTTAGCAACGCTGCTTGTTTTTAAGGAAAATCTTCCCCCTAGTGGCAGCGTTTGCAGGTCCAGGATCTGACATGAACTAATCCTTTAACGGGATTAGGGGTTTATAAAACAATTTAGAATTAATTGAGGAGTAAGTATTCTCTAGACTGTTTCAATACCTCTGAAAATATTCTAACTATTTTTTTTCTATTTTCTCTCCTTTAAATGCAATATTTCAGTCCAAAAGAATATCTGCTAAGGATGCCTTAGCTCATCCATATCTTGATGAAGGGCGGTTGCGATACCACACTTGTATGTGTAAATGTTGTTTTTCCACATCTACTGGAAGAGTTTATACTAGTGATTTTGAACCCATCACTAATCCCAAATTTGATGACACTTTTGAAAAGAACCTCAGTTCTGTTCGGCAGGTTAAAGGTGAGTAATGGTTAACCTTTGCCTCTGCATTTGCCCTCCTGCTCCATCCTTTAGTAGTATGTAGTTAGGATGTGCAGTCTGGATGCATACACTAACCCAGGTGGGTTCTTCTTTTGGGTATTTTTAGTAGATACTGGAAATAATTTCACTAAAAGAGTTGCTTGTAAATGTTCTAATGTGATATGACATGGTATGCATTAGTTGACACGCAGAAGTCTATTGGTTTCAGACCATATTAGCGTTCCCTGGTGTTAGTGTTCCCCACACAACTCACTCTTCCGTTGAAGGGCTGCACCAGGGGGAAGGGGAAATCCCTACTGTTGCCTTTTCGGGCTGCGGGGTGTTATCTCGGCAGCTGTCTGGCATCACAAGGTAACCCAAGCGGAGTCGTCTCCTGCGGGAGCTGCGCTGCCGGAGCCGCTCTGGGGCGTGACGTGCTGTCATGGGGAAAGGCAGCCCTGGTGTCTGGGAGAGGAAACTGCTGCTGCAGAGTGACACTAGAGATTTGAAGTCGGATTCCGTCATAGCAAACAAGCTATAAAATAGACTTTGTTTCTTTTGAAATCAGATCCAGTCAGGAAAGCAGTCTGTCTGTGAGAGCAGTACAACGTGAGAAATCGTAGCAGGGATTTAGGTTCTGTTTGGTGGCAGCTTGAATAACTCAAGTGGAAGAGGAGGAGAAGAAATGTGTTACTTCAGCAGTTTCTAACAAACAATTGTGTCATTTGAGACAAAAATACTCCATGATGTTGCCATGATAACGTGACTTATTTCAGATAAATCCTAAACTTGTAATTCTGAAATTTACGTGTATAGTTCATACAAGTTCACGTAACGTTGTTTTCTTTTTATCCTGTTATTTCCATCCCCCTCCTCTCTTTCTGGAGCTGTGCATAGATCTGCTGTCTTCTCTGAAATGTGTTGTTCTAAAGGCTGCCTTTAAAGTTTGCTGACAGCCGTGCAGATTCCAGCCCACTGCCTCTAACGTACCCCCCGGGCGCGTGCAGCTCCGTTCTGGCAGCCGGTGCTGCTGCCTGGGGAGGAGCAGCCCCTTGCCAGGACCTTCCAGGCTCTGTTGTTCTGGGGGTGTGTGCGCATGCATGTGTATGAGAAGATGTTTTGTCTGACAACTGTGCATCAAGTTCCTCTTTCCTTGTGAAAATTTACTTTTTTGTTTCGATCATCCTCAAGTGGCAGTTTTCGAGCTTGGTGGTAGTAACTGAATTCCTGAGTCGAACTGGACGGAGCAGTAGAGCTGTGTTCTTGCTATTTGACCAAGTTCAAGTCGAGAATGTCTTGCTTCTTCAAAAAGTTATACCCTAAAATTGGGATTTAATCTATAACAGGTTATCGTCAGCTCCATATTATAGTGGTGATTAGGGTTTGATTTTCTCTACATTTCAGTGTGCAGATAAGAGTTCTGTGTGAATTTATGCTGTGAGGTATCGCGTCAGATCGGAGTTAGGGAAGTTGGAGTTTGTTCATCCTTACTAAAGTGTATTTTCAGTAAAGGAAGCTGTATGTTCCTCCAGTCTACACTGCATTTACTGAAGCAAAAAGAGTTAATGGTATGGTGTTCTTTGTTTCTCTCCTATGTGCAGAAATAATTCATCAGTTCATTTTGGAACAGCAGAAAGGAAACAGAGTGCCTCTCTGCATCAACCCTCAGTCTGCTGCTTTTAAGAGCTTTATTAGGTAACTGTATGTAATCACATCTGATATTAATTCACATTTATTAGTAGTACAGAATTCACACATCCAAAATGTTTTATGTTTTCAGTTTCTGAGAGTAGGAAAAGCCCATAGATAACTTCGGCAAAAAAACCCCACCCTGTATGGTTCCATTTTAAAAAATATTTTTATGAAATCTTCTAGAATTTAAGTAAAATGTGCAAAAGTTTCAAGCAATATTTTCGTATAAAAGTACAAAAGTTAGACTAAAAGTTAGAATTGAAAGGTTGTCGTGATTGTAGAATTGCACTGTAAAAATATTGAAAGGAATGACTGATGGATGAAAAGTTGTTAAGAAAATAAGTAGATAAAGTGTAGCGAAATATTTGTTGTCGGTGGTGTTGTTGGTCTTGGGGTGTTTTGTTTTGGTCTTGATGGGGATTTTTTTGTTTTCCTTGAAACGCTTGCTCACTGGTCGAGCATTAACTTTCTTGTCTATTAGCTATTGCAAATGAACACTGATTTTCTGTATCGCCTGCATTCTAGTTCCACAGTTGCTCAACCCTCTGAGATGCCGCCATCTCCACTGGTTTGGGAATAAAGTGGAAGATAATATACTACTGAAGATGTAATGTAGCTTTCCACTGGAGTCTGGGATTTGCAATTCTGGAGGTTAATCATGCTTGTACTGTAATTTTACTAATGAAGTTTTAAATTAACAACCACTACTTGTACAATATGAATAATATTTAGAAATGTACTAGACTTTTAATCTTGTAAAGTGGTTGTGCTTTTAGAAGAAAATATTTTACCCAGAGTTGCACGTGTTTTATGAATTCTAGTGCAGCTGTGATGGCTCAGCTCAGAACAAACAGAATTGAACCAAATTTGGGGAGGTTTTTCCTTTTTTTTTTTTTTTTTTTTTTTATTGAAGTGAGATTGTACAAAAAGATAGACATACATTTTGATATTGAGCCATTCCTGAAGATTTTGGGTTTTCTAAAACTAAGGAATACAGAAAACTTGACTGCGACCAATCATGAAGTCACGTCAGATGACAGTGGCCACAGTAAGTGGACACGTCACCTGATGATCAAATCCTATAAATAGCTTCTCACTAGAGCTGTGATGGTGATGTGTGCTGTTCTAAAATCAAATGTTGTGAGTAGAGAGAATGAGTTTGTGACTAGGAGAGACTAAATTTCTGTTTCCTTACCCAGTATAAATATATATATATATTTAATCTATTTTTATTAGAAGTTTTTCTGCTCTTTCTTACATAAAACCCCCCAGCATGCATCTTCTATGTGTGTAAATAATTCCATTTATGGGCTAATTTCAGAGATCCCTGACATCATTGCTGTATAGAGAGAAACTAGCTTGCACATTTTAGGTCTGTGAAATTTTGTGAGAACTTTTTCCTGCACTGGACAGTTGAAAGAAAAAAAAAAAAAAAAAGAAAAGGAAAAAAAAAAAGCACATAGGGAATTATGTTAATTGTGTTCGTGTCTTTAGGCAAAGCTGTGGAAGTCTTGAAATGTCACAGTAGTAAATAACTTTTATTACTTTTTGGCTAATTCTTTTTCTGTTGGAACACTGAATTCTGTGCATATGTATATATGAACACAAATTGAAGGCCTCTACCTCCTGGAGTATACAACTTGGTTTGTTTACCTCCACATGATTTTTTTTTTTTTTTAAGTTCAGTGTGGAGACTTGAAACTTGAATGTCCCTTCCAACTTTTGTATTTAAAACAGGACTAGAAAATTGAAGACTGTTTTTCACCTGTACAAAGAAATACTAAAGGGTGGTCTTAAAATTTGAGCATTGGTCTGGAGAAAAACCGTGGTGTTTGTTATGGACAATTAACTGTTAAAGTTATTGTAAGTTATCTGTATTTAGCAGAGTATTTTCAACAAGAGTGATCTGAGCTGAAATTGGAGACTATTAGTAAGTTATGTTTGGAAGTTTTAACTTCAATGAAGTAATTATTTGCTGTGAAAGAGACAAACATTGAATAACTGAACAAAGATGGTGCAATATCTTTGTTTTTTGTGAGGCTCCTGAGAATTAAACCAACTGAAGCATTTCAATTCACTTGAATGGGAAACGTCTTTAATTAAAAGAGCCCAAGAAGACACTGGTATGAAAGGTAAAATCTCAGAGGTTGGTCAGTTAATGTGGCACACTTGCTGGTCACTTTGTAAAATGTAGATTTGAAGTACAGTGGTGAAAACATTAAATGTGACATTTGAAAAAGAAGTGGTGTTATCTTTATTTCCTGTCTGATCTCCCACCTTTCTTTAAGAATAAGTTGTTACAATCTCGATTAAGTTCTGTCTAAAAGAATACAAGTAAAAAGAGGTTATAACATCTTGGTTTAGGCATGGTTTTGATTTTTAAACCCACATGCATACACGCACACATATACATATATATGCATATATGTGCACATATATATGACTTCTTAAACAAAATATTCATTTACTCTTTAAGCTTGATCCTGGAGAAGGGCAAAACTTGCTGATTAAATCAAAACAAGCAATTGACTTGCACTTTATTGGGAGGTTGAAAGACATCCAGCCAAGGATGGATTTTACTTAGTTTGCAAAGTTCGTGTTGCTTTTTTTTCAGCACAAATGCTTTCGTTGTTTTCTATAGTCCTAACGCAAAGAATCCAATGTGCAGTGGTGTGGCAGAATATGACTGAAAATGTTCATGTTTTAAGGGTATGACCTTTTTAAAGATCAAACAAATTGAACTATACAGTTCAAGCCTCAGGACCTCACCAGAAATAAACTGAAAAGCCGCCTTAGCGTGTGCTCTCGTCCCAGGGCTGGCGCAGATCCTGTTTGTGACTCATGTATATGCCTCTTCTTCAACCTCTTGAAAGTCTCTGTGCTGTTATGAGCTAAATTTTAACATGTTTTGGAACCGGTGATGGTGGTGTCATTATTGCTTCATGGTTGTCTGTTGCCGAGCTAGTTGCCATGAATTCACTGCCGTTTTTACTTGGTCTGCTCGTTAGATTCTCCTTCAGCGTAAGACTGTGGTACAAGGGGGCAGTCTTCTTGTTGGCTCTTCTCATTCTGACACAGTTTTGCCAGGGTACGAGCATTAACGACACGACTGGCAAACACCACTTTGTGCATCAGTGTGTTTTTTGGAGCTCGTTGCTAGAGGTCCATGGGTTAATCTTGTTCATAAACATATAAAGAATAAAATGTCTTTTGGACATTTACCTTTCAGGGTGTCTTCATACAAATGTGGGCATTCAACTGTGCAGAATGAGTAACTGCAATTGGCACAAATGTGTAACTGAAATTGTGTGTGCAAATGTATCGAAAAACCGATTATGGTAATGTTTTCTGTAGCCTCAACTGCATTTTATATGTTTAATGTCAGTCAATTACAATGAAAGTGAGACCTCTTAAGAGCTGTCTTAGACAAAGACAGTTCCATTCCTAAAGCGACCGCACACGTGTATGCGCTCAGAGTGGTCTAAACGTGAGGCCGTCAGGAGAGCTGCTTTCTTTCCCAATGAGGTTAAAATCTGGCTTGTGCTTTTCACAGTTGCATTTGAATCAGTTTTAAACTTTGTTGGTATCAATGTCGAGTTACAGACTGTAATCCTAAATTTTAAGCTCTCTAAATACAGCTTCTGCATCTCCTTCTATTAATTGTGCCTTGACAAGAGTACAGAAGTAGTGAGTGCAAAGAGTGACTTCAGAATTATTCACAAATTGTCAAAGGAACATCCAAGTGTTAGAAGGCCCAATCTCTGTGTGCATCTGGAAGGTGGTGCAAAGGAGCTAAAGGCGATCAGCTGGGGAAAAGCAAGTTGCTAAAATCCATTTCCTGATGTGTGGGGAAATACCGTTGACTGATTCAAATCAATTAATTTACGAAAGCGATGAAGTGCTTTTCTCCTTCAGCCGATTTGTTAGTGGCGTATTTGGGACTTTACTATTTGACCCGCAGGGAGCGTGTGAACGCTCACCAGACCGAACTGATGGTTTTAATATTTACTGGGTAGCAATTTTTCTAATCATCTTTTTTACCCTTTATTTGTTTTAGTAACGGAGTATCGTGAGATCCTTGAACTGTTTGTTCTTTGTAACTTTTTAAAATTCTTCTGTCAGGTCAAACTTGATAGAAAATTCTGTTCACTGTACTTCTGTAATCCTGCTCAGGTATGGTTACTTTAAAACTGTTTGTGACATTGATAAATGGGGGAAACTGGAATCCCAGCAGATAATTGATATATAATCTGCGTGTACACCTTGGACAACTTCTGTGCTCAATAAAGGATGGAATCAGACCCACCGCATCATCTGGTTATGCTCTTGCTGTGCTGACGGTTTAAGCTCTGCAGGTCCCGCGGAAGGTGTGTCGGGACGAGGAAGGAGAGGGGCTTTGCCGCACCCGACCCCCGTTCAGAGGAGACGTCGCTGCCTCACGGCTGTACCGGGGGAGAAGCGGGTCCCGCCTGGCAGACGCGGTGGTGCCGGAGGAAGGTAACGGTCGGCGGGGCTGTTCCGGGGGCTGCTGGGCTGGGCCAAGACGGGGAGGAATTAGTGAAAAACTACGGACAAACGCGGTACCGGGGGCGGCACCGAACCTCCTCGGGCTGCGAGAGGGCAGCTTGGAGCGGGGAACGGCGGCCCCGCCCGCCCTTCCTCCTCCTCCCTCTCCCCCTCCTCCCTCTCCCCCTCCTCCCTCTCCTCCTCGTCCCCCCTCCCCGCCCCGGGCTCTCGCAGCCGCCCTGCCCCGCCCGGAGGCGGGGGCGTGGCCCCGGCGGCAGCGGGCGGGTCCGGGCCCGGTAGCGGGAGTCCCGGAGGCGGCGGGCGGGGCGCGGCGATGGCGGCGGTTCCGCGGTGGCGGGAGCGGCTCTTCGGCCTCTACTTCCTCTCGCACATCCCCGTCACGCTGCTGGTGGATCTGCCCCTGCTGCTGCCCGACGGCCTCCGCCCGCGGGGCGTGAGTGGGGGCTGCGCGGGGCCGGGCGGGGGCTGCGCGGGGCCGGGGGCTGCGCGGGGCCGGGCCGGGCCTGGGGCCGGGCCGGGCTTTTGGAGAAAAGCGGATTTATGCGGAGTCTCCTACTGGTTTTAACGGCTCCTGGGGCGGTTTTTAGCAAATCCAGGGTGTGGAGACATGAGGGGGGAGGAAAGAACGCGGTAGATTTCCTAGAATGAAAGAGTGCTTTAAAATAATTCCATACTTGCTACCCCCACTTCTGTTTTTAGCCAAGTCATTCATTTGGGAGGGAGAATAAATGCGATTTTTTTTATCAGCACGTTTAGCAGCTGTGACTGGTATTTTTTTTGTTTAAATTTGTAACTAACTCAGCTGCCCGCGGGCCGCTCCGTTCCCTGAGGTGCCACAGGCACAGGGGCACTGAGAGGTGGCCCGAGGGGCTCACTGAGGTGCGGGTGACCATTTCCCCCCGGGGCAGTTTTGCAGGAAAGCAAACCGGGGGGGAAGGTGCTGGCGCCCCGACACACGCTGCCGTGAGGCTGCGCCCGCCCCCTCCGTCGCTCTGTCCTGGTTTTTGCTCCTACTCCTGCCAAAAACGTAAAAGGGAATTGCTGCTGCAGGAGGAGGCATACCAGCAACCACATTTATTAGTAAAAATCTCTGGTTTGCCGGGTTTTGACTAAAATTATATAAGACAATATTGAATTCGATTAAAATAACAGTTGGGTAGAAGATAATTTAATCGTTGGGGTGAGCTCAGCCACAACTTCCTGTAAGAGCTTTGCAATTAGTGAATTTGATTTTTGCCATTAGAATTGCCTGTAGAATTACTCCCTTATAGAAACCACTTTTAATTAATAGTTAACCAGCAAATCTCAATACATATCTCTCCGTTCAAAGTCCAACTTTAGCCCATGCTGGAATTTACCTTTCTGTCATGGAGGCTAATTGCAGCTCGCCACGCCAGCACTCACATCGCCCGGCCGCCAGACGAGGGGGGCAGGTTTTGCCCTGTTGCCGTTGACGTCCAGTGCATTCATCTGGTTTGTTCTTTTCTGAAGCTGACAGAGCTGCTAGAGTGGTACACCGCCACCTTTAGAGACCCCCTGATGCTCCAGCCCCCGGCGTGGTTTAAGGCGTTCATGTATTGCGAAGCCGTCCTGCAGCTGCCCTTCTTCCCCGTCGCAGTTTACGCCTTCTTGAAAGGTTGGTGTAAACCAAGCGTAAGGACGTGTCCTGCGCGGCACCTCTGCGTCACACTTGCTTTTCGTACAGCAGAGAAAGTTTATTTATCAGTTCTAGATAATTATCAGGACGAACCACGTGGAATGCTCTGCTGGTTTCATGGCAAGCTCTGCCCGAGAAGGCAGCACAGAGTGAGGCCTGTCGGGAACAAAACCCGGGACTACAGGCCCTTGTCAGCCGTTCGTCCGTAACCAGCATCACCATTTGACATCTGGCCTGCTCCCGCGGTAGATAAAGCTGTGTGTACTCTTTCTGTTACTTCAAAACTCTCATGATCACACCATCGCTCTAAATTTCCATAAAGGTAGATAATTTTCCTGGGTTGCTACTAGTGTTTATGGTTTTTTCTACTGCGTTTAATGGGACGTATGGCTTGTCCTGGCAGAGATACAGCGGTTCATGTTCTGTTAACTTAAAAGCCACTGAATTCTGCTTGTTTCAGGATTCTGAAACACCGTTTCCCTTTTGCTCTGTACAGGTGGCTGCAGATGGATCAGGACTCCTGCAATTATCTACTCCACCCACGCAGCTACGACTCTGTTTGCCATCCTGGCCCATATCCTGTTCCACGATTTCTCACAGTCGGAGCAGCTGGGCCCTCGGACGCAGCGCGAGCGCCTGACTCTGCTGTCTGTCTACGTGCCGTACCTGCTGATCCCGCTCCTCATTCTTGTCACCATGCTCTACCA
This sequence comes from Strix uralensis, assembly GCF_047716275.1. NCBI lineage: Eukaryota > Metazoa > Chordata > Aves > Strigiformes > Strigidae > Strix > Strix uralensis. The sequence continues at coordinate 13,102,877 of NC_133991.1, forward strand.
CCCGCATTACAACCACGTGGAGAAAAGGAAAAGGAAGTAGCCCCCTCCGGAAGCCGTACGCACAACGCTCACGCCGGTTTTGATTCGGACCCTGTGCTGACGTAGTCCTTGGACAAACATCTGTCTCGTGGTGTCGCGAGCGCGTCGGGCTCCTGCAGGAAGAGTTTGATCTGGTGTGAGATCACAGCTCCTTCCATCAGAAAAAGCTCTGGCAGAGGCCTGCGCTGGCGCTTCAGGTGGTTTCTGGGCACGCGCAGGCGAAGGGCCCTCGCGGTACATCTGCAACGGGAAAAGGAACTTTCACCACTCGTTTCAGTGTGGATGGAGCGGGGAAGCTACAGCTGGTACTTTTCTTTCAAGTTCCCTTTTTCCAAGATGACCGTTAGGAAACCACTGAAGTAAGAAATTTCTCTTCCAAGAGTGTATTCTGCAAAATCCTCCCTGATCACATACGGATTTGCAAAGCTGTGCTTTTGAAGCATTTCAAATCATATAATTCTTAACCTCCATGCCCTTTCCTTTAAAATTTCACCTTCCTTTGCTCTGCTTTGATTTTAATTGTAAATGTCTGATCAGTGATAAACGTGCCAAAATCTGGATTTATCAATGCTCAGAGTTAACTTTGCAACGAGGTGTACTTCCTAGAGGATTGCGGAGTACTCCAGGAATTGCAAACAAGGGATTGTAAACTTCTCTCTTCCATCAAATCACTTCTAGCATGGAAATAATTAAACGCATTAAACTGCTTTTAATCTTCTTAAGGGAATGACTAAAAGGAATTTAAAATGGCCATGAGATCGTAGATAGTTCACACAGTAAATTAATGCACAAGTTACAGTAAATAAAACCTACTACAGATAGAAATTCTGGGGTGGTTGGTTGGGGTTTTCTTTTTTTTAAGTTCTCAATCTGATCTGCAAAAATCAAACTTGGAGACTTGTGTACGATTACAGGTCCCCAACAAGGTTTGTCAGTCACTGCCTCTGTATTTCAGGACTTCACTGGTGTAAAATTTAAACCTTCCCCAGGCTTTGAAAAGGCTGACATTGCCTATTTGGTTGCCTAAAGACAGACATAAAATGCATCTATTTGCACTTCAACACGGGGCTTGATTTTTAGATCACAGGCATTCAGCTTCTGAATGTCCCATTTGCATTTACAGTGTCTATATAGTCCTGGTGTCTCTGCAGGCTCAGAATGGTTCCTCTCATCAGGTTGCATTGATTATTATTACTAATTATCACTAATAATGCCCATGAAAGAATTCAACTTTGGTATTACTACCTGTAGGGACATACCTCAGGCATAGCTTAAAGTTCTTAATTCTGCCGTACTTCCAGCGTTTTTGTGTGTTGGTAATTGATCTGTTCTGTTAATCATAAATTTCTGGCGTTTTTTTCTAACTCTATAGGAAAAATAATCAGGTCAATACAGATAAAAGTTACTGCTGCTTGTGTGTTCTATCTCTATAAATATGACAAATACTGCATATAGAAAAGCATTATGACTATCCAGGGAGTTGTAAACTTTTAAGCTCAAAAATAACATAGCAGAAACAACTAATTCTGGTAGAGGCAGAAAGTCTGAAAACAATAATTTATTTCCTGATTTTTTTGAAAGAGCTGTACAATTCAAAAAGTGAGAGACATAACATAGCAACAGTAGTATTAATTCAACTATAATTTGAATTAGAACTACTGACAGTACAAAACTTTTATAAAATCAAAGGACAGAACAGTCTTTCCATCTGTTAGAACGCTCTCCTTATTGCCATTTTAGTGTAATTCACACTGAATTATGAGACACTTCCATTTGTACAAACCATCTCTTCATTCGTACACAGTGAAAAATTGCATATTTTTGAAATTCTCAAGATTCCCGAATGGTCAAGTTTCCGAGTTAGTTTATCTTAAAATCCTCTATTTCTGAAAAATGAATTGGTCAATGAATTCGTTCTGGTCTGCTTCAATTTTACACAGAGTCTCGTACTCTATTCGGTATCTGAAAGACAAAACAAAGGGTTACCAGCTCCCTCCAGCCCACGTGAGGTGGTTCACTACGACAGCCCAAGGGCCGTCCCTTTGTGGTTCTGAGGGGCCTTTGCAAGTCGCGCACGTGGCACGCTTCCTAGTTTTAGGGATTTCTTTAACTGCAGGACCTCACGCTGCCTCTATTTGGCCACAGAGTCGTCGGAGATGAGCCGCCTTCTGGCGAGCGGCGGGCAGGGCCTTCACGCAGCTCCGGCCTGTGGCTCTGCCCCGCTCCACGGGCCCGTGTGCGGGAGGACGGACTGTCTGAGCGAGCTTGGACTGTCCTGCAGCCAGGCACAGCTGGCGAGATGGACCTTCCAGCCTCCATAATGCCCCAGAAGTATTTAGTAAAAAACTTACCTTTCCAACTGCACCTTTTTCTCAGCTATTAGAGCCTGAAGTTGCTGCTCCTGAGCTTCTCTTTGCTTTGCTATAGACTTCAGCAAATTTCGCGCACCGATGGCCTGTCAAAAGAGGGCAGTCAGTGATGTGGGTGATTGGGATTTTTACATTTTTTTGAACCCCTTTCACTACTAGCAGGTTGATTTTGAAGTGTTTCAGCCATGTTAACAAAGAAGGAGGGTGATGCCTTAGTACTGAATGGCTGGTGGAACAGGCAAACAGTCCTGCAGAGGTTGGGCAGATGAAGGCGGTGAGACTTCCTTCAGCCTCACCAAACAAAAGTCACCGACTCCTCTGGAACTACAGACTGACCACTGGTGACTGGTCCTACAGAGAGGCAAGCTCTGGTTATAATTTCTTCCCCAGAACAAATAAGGGAAAAAGCAATTACTTACAATTGTGCTAAACATTCATTTCTATTTCTGCAGTAACATGGAAAAAACCCAACCACTTGGTGACATGCAGAAATACATAATCAGTTACAGAGCTGTTCACTGATCTGGTCTTTAGAAAGCCCTTCTCCTCCTCCTCCTCCTCCTCCTCCTCCTCCCAGAGCCCCTCCTGACGATAAAGTTCTATTAGTAGAAGGACTGATTAAAAAAGACATGTTCTATTTATGTGTGAATAAACAGACAAGCAGGAACAGTATGACTATTAAATGCAGGAGTAATGTGACCCTCTGAGTGTGCCTGTAGAAGTCTTCTAGACATTAATATCAATTAAAAAGGCTGGTGTGTTCACATTGCAGACAAACAGATGCTAACAACCATGGAAATGCCTGTCCAATACTGACAGAAAAAGACTGCTTATGCCGTAAAAGGAGGAAGGGAGAGATGTGTTTTTTCATGCACAGAGCAGAGTACACAACAAGCCAGCAATTAATTGCACAGTACCTTCATCTTCTCACTTTCAGCAGCTTTTGCCAGTTGATCAACAAGTTCAATTAAGCTACCCACTATTTTTTGAAATTCTACTATTTCTGCAAAGAGAAAAAATTGTCAAGTAACATTCAAAACACCCCTAAACAAGACTAATGCTTCTGCTACATGCTGTAATTTTTAGATGCAGCTTTATTTTTAGAGTTCACTGTGAACAAGTACATTTTAAGCTTCTCCTTGCTATCAGCTGGGCTATGAAAGGGGTAAGAACAGAGAAAAGCCCTCAAGTGTCCTTGGGAGTCTCCCCAGCCCCTTTGTGCCCCTGTGTCTGCTCTCCTCACCCTGCCCCGAGCTGCCGAGGGAGCAGCGCTCAGCCGGCCGACCGGGGCCCCGGCACGGCGCTGCTGCAGCCACAGCTCGTCACCGAAGAGTCGTCCGGGCCGGCTCACCGGAGAGGCGGCTCCGGCCCCGGCGGGCGGGGCGGGGGGCGCGGGGAGGTGCCGGTGGGCAGGGCCGCTGGCCCCGGCCGGCGCAGGACTTACTGTCCAGGAAGGCCCTGCACTCCTCGCGGAGCTGCGCCGTCTGCTGCGCCACCTCGGGCTCCAGGACCCGCAGCTTGTTCAGCTCGTCGAAGTGGAGGCCGGCCGCGCCCAGCGCCGCCTGCGCCATGGCCCGGGCCGCGCCCCGCTGGCCCCGGCCGGGCGCGGGGTGGGGTGGGGGGGAGAGCGGCGGCGCTGACAGGAGCGGAACGCCTCTCCTCGCCGCGGGCACGGCGCTCCCGGGGCACTCTGGAAGCCGTGACCGACCCCGGCAGGATCCGCCACCTCAGGAGGCCCCGTCACCTCACGGCGCCCGGCCCGGCCCGCGGCTGCCACGGCGACGGCCCGCGCCTGCCGCGGGGCACGCTGGGAGCCGCGGGGCACGCTGGGAGCGGTAGTGCCGGGCGCGCCGTGAGGCATGCCGGGAGCCGCAGTCGGGGAAGCGCTTCCGGGTTGGCGGTTCCCCGCGGGCGCGGAGGAAATGAGCTCACCGGGGGCCGCGGCGGGGCTGTGGGGCGGCCGCGGGCGGGTGAGCGCCGGGGCCGCCGCTCCCGGGGCAAGGCGGGCGGTGGGTGGGGGTGTGGCCGTTCCTGACGGCCCAGCGGGTAGCGAGCGGTGGGCGCGAGCCGGGCCGGGCCTTTCCAGCCGGACCAGCCTGTGTCTGCTTCTGCAGGTACCGGACCGGGCCCCGCCAGGAGGGCACTGGCGGAGCCCCGGCCGCGCCGCCGCCTCCCGGTGTGTAACGGCTTCGGTGCGTGCCGTGGCCCGGCCGCGGTCCCTCTGTCTCCGGTAGCACAGGCCGCGCTGCTCCGGCCTGCGCAGGCCTGGCTTAGCGGGGCCGGGGTCTCGAAAAACCGAGAGGACCGTTTGGTTTAAAGCAGTCCGGGGCTGGAGAATCTAGGCCCGAAGCGTGGCCGGTTGGAGGCGGTGCTGCGCGTGGGGTGCGGGGTTTGGGTTTTTCCCCCTCTCGAGCCGCTGAGGTTTTTCCTTTTTATGGAAGTTCTCAGCTGGGCCCGTTTCCTGGGGGTGTCCGAGCTGTGTCATTGTTCCGCAGCTGTCCTGCCTCCCACACAAGGCAGGAAGGAAGGGACAGTAGAAAACTTCCTCTGGTGTTAACGGGGGTAATTAAAGGTTACAGTAGCGCTGCTTCCAGCAGAAGCCTCCTCGCTCGTTAGTTAACAAACACGTTAGAGCAGCAGCGCCGGCTCCTGCTCGGGTTGGTTCTGCGGGGGATTCTGCTCATATTTAGCTTCGTTCGGCTTGTTCAGAGAAGTAAGTAAATGTCTGAAGTGGTAGAATTGACTGAAAACTCCGCTCTCCTGAGCGTTTCAGAGCCATCGCTGCTGTCGCTGGAGAGCTCTGTTTGGGTCAGGGTTTCTCTGGCCTTACAGTCCGGCTGCCTTTGCGAACAGCCGCCGCTCTAAAGCCGGGAGGGCTGAGGGGCTGGTGATGGCTGTGTAGACCTAAGGTGTGTTTCCTTCATTACCAAACTGCCGGACAAGGGGTGGTTGCTTCTGGTCTTGATTTACTTACTGGTAATGATTATCATAAACACCTATGACTAGTTAGGAGGAACTGTGTTACTCGCAAGGCTCGGACAATTTCTGATTGATTTCTCTATAACCCGCAGCTGCTTTGTTTGATACCACGACCAGAATACACAGTTTTTGGTTGCTGCTGCTCACTTACCCGTCAGGAGTGACTTTTCTGGCCAGTTCCATTTCCAGTGCGCAGTTGCCTTTGACTTAGGTTTGCTCGTGGACTGTTTAACTCCAGTGATGTAGCCAGAAAAAACTTTGTCTTGCCCAGATGTAGGCTGAAGTTTGCTATCACATTTTATGCTGATTAGTAAAGACTGATGGCAGCTAGTGGGAGTTTCAGTTAAAGCATTTTTAGACAAACTGAGTGTTTTTGGTGCTTAGAATTCTTAGATTGATTTGTGTCTTGATTATCCGCACAATATTTCTGTTGCTTGTTATTTAATAGACAGTGTTTGTAGTGTTTGCTTAGCTAGAATAACTGAGTTAGGAATTGCAGAATCACGTTGTATTTTAGCTGTTGTTCTAAGTTCAGTAGTTCTTCAAATCTCTGCCAATTTTAAAATACCATCTGTAGCTGCCAAGTAATTTGCTGTACAGATGGATGATTGTGGGTTTTTTTTCTATGTTGAAAGCTGAGGTGGGGTGAGAAGGCAAAGGGATGTAGGTAGAATAGCAATATAATTAGCAGGTTATTATATTTATTTATAAAAGGTTACTCATGTGCTATAGGGAGAGAACAGAGAAGGGAGGAGATACTTGTAGTCTGAAAGAGTTTTAAAAAAACAACAACAAAAAAAAGCAAAATGTTTTTGAGAACAATAATTATTAGAAGAAGGATAGGTAAGAAACTTGTATTTATACTTTTCCAGTTAGAGAACTGTGTATCTGGCACATTAGACAGAGTTTTTGTTCTTTTATTTGTTTCTTTTCATTTTAAGCTTATTGTTGATGGAAAGATAAGCACAGCGAGACTGGGGAGAGAAGGAAGCAGTGAAGGTCTAGCTGGCTTTTTAACTGAGCCAGATATACCCAAAACTGGATGCATCTGGCGGGGGAATGGTGTTAAATTTTTATTTTTTTTAAAATTAAACTACAAAGACAGCTTGGTATTCTGAAACGGAGGAAGAAGAGTTTTGAATGAAAGGAATTGCCAGGAAAGAGCACGTTATGGTCCAGCATTTCCATGTTGAGGCATTTGAAGGGACATTTGTGAATGTCTTCAGTTAAAAACCAAAGCAACAACAACAAACCCCACACATGCAGATGCACACCCCAGCTGAAGGAGGGGCAGAAGGCTCTTCCATTGTGTTTCAGCTCAGCTCAAAAAGAAAGTTGTGTTCTTTTGGGAAGTTGAGAGGGAGTGGAATTCCAGCTAGCATTTAAACTTGGACTGTGGTATTGTGTGGTGTTTGTAGTGTTGGCTGAAGACAAAATAACGGGAAGTCCAGAAAAGTTTAGCATGTCTCACAGTAGTGCAGCTGCACGGTGCTGAGCAACCAATCCGCTGACGTGTAAGTTGTCTGAAAACAGCTCAGCCTTGTTTGTCAGAGTGTGTGTAGACGTGTCCTTAGAATCTATGGAAAGTATCTCCTCTTTATTTTGTTGTAAATGGAAATTCCAGGCTTCCATATTGATCTTACACCTTTCTGTTCCCAGGGCCCAGTGGTTATGACCGCTTTTGCCTTGCCGTCCTCGTCTGGCGCCGCGTGACTCTTCACCAATCACGGCGGAATCTGTCAAGCCCACGCTCTGCAGGGTTGTCATCTACCTACAGAAGGAGATGTCGGGGGACACGTGTCTAACCACCACCCTTTGTCCAGCTGCAGGGCCCAAGCCCAAAACTTGCAGCTTCAGAGGGGGCAGCCTTGGTAACAAGTACGTGCGACTGAATGTTGGGGGCTCTTTATATTACACTACAGTCCAAGTACTGACCCGGCACGACACGATGCTTAAGGCCATGTTCAGTGGCAGAATGGAGGTGCTCACAGACAAAGAAGGTAAGGGAGTGTCTTTTGTTGAGAATTTTGTAAAACAACTGGGTTTTGGTCGTGTTTTTTTAAATATCTTAATATCTACACTCAGTTAAGGATGTAGGGAAAGATATATTCCAAAAATAACTTGGAACATTAGGCAGCCAAATCCCATTGGCATTAATGATCCTCTGTGCTTTATAAAAATGTGTTCTTTTGTTACTAAAATTAACTAGTGGAAGGACTGGTTCTCTTTCCTGTGATCACAGCTGGTATGCAGATTGTTGATGTTGTTGTGAAGACTGAACAGACAGTATGTGGGTTGTCATTTACGTGGTGTCATGTAGTGGCATCATTTGAAATGCGTGTGTGGGGAGGGACATTCCGTTTTCATCTTTAAAACTCATAATGGCCTTGCTTGCTATGTTGAAATTTTTTTTTTCCTCCTCCCAGTAGCATGTTCCGCTTGTGGCTTGCAGTGCTGTGACAGTATTTAGCTGTCAGTTGGGTAATGTGTCACCTGGACACTGAATATTTGCATTATAAGAATCTGTAATATAGAGAGGAGAACAAGTAAGAAAACCAGTATCGGTAGTGGCTACGAGTGCTTTAATTTTCCAGTCTTTAGTAGTCCAGGGCAAAACATCACTGTAGGAATGAGGGTTGTGACACTGTGGAGAGGAGGCTGGGAGAGGTTGGCAGGTATTTAACCTCTGGGTGTTTCTGAACACTTGTATGCAAAAACTCTTCTGTGTGCCCAGACTACATCACTTTAGACCTGGTGCACAACAGTGTGTTTACTTAAAGTGAAACAGTTCCGTGTGGATTTTGCAGATCATTTAAACCAAGTTCCTCTTGAGTAGGCTGGGTCTTGTTGAGTGTTACATACAACTAAATCCATTTAGTCCAGCAGTTTTGTGTAAGAGCCTCAGCCTGAATGGAAGACAAGGTTCATGTTCTGACAGCTACAGCCGGAGAATCTAGCAGTGGTTTAGCTTACTGTCCTATGTTGTTTTCTGTACCTCGGTCCCAAACTAACACTTTTTTTGCCTGCCTTCCACATTATGGAAAAGGTTTTGGCACTGTATTAAGCCCTCTGCCTGTGTGCATCCTACATGCCTATTGTTTGCCAGCAAGTCAGACATCCTGTTTCCTAGTGAGTTCAGGGATGTTTTAAAATTGCAAGAACTCTCCGCCTGCTACTGTTTCCTGTGCTGCATCCCCTCTCTGATCTGTCTCTGTCCTGTTCTTTGCTCCTGTTTGGAGGCTGGAACAGCTTTTTATCCCATACTGGGTTTTCTGGACTAGTCTACCTTTTAGCATCTTCGGAACACTTCTCTCTCTCTCTAACTCTGAACAACAGCAGATGATGTGGTTGGAAAGCTGCCAAATCCTTCTGGTTAGGCCACAGAACTTATCCCAAATCTACTTGCTGCAAGCATTTGTGAGTTCTCTCTTGTAGTCTTTCGTTGCCTTTCTTAGTGATGATTCTAATTGCCCAGCATTACGCTGTAGCAGCAGTTGTCACATTTATTCCCATACAAATTCAAGACACCCCCATTTTGCTGAGATATGACAAGCCTCTAAATAAAAGAAGCAACCTACCTAACAATAAGCTGCTTTTTTGGCCTTTTTTTTCTTTTAAGGTTTGAATGGCTTGGACAGTCAGTTAAATAAATGTAAGTTAGACTTCCTATAGTAGTTAAAAAGGTCCATTCCTTTAATCAGAACCTAACACAGAAAAGACGAAGCACAGATAACACTTTTGGTCAGGCAGCCCACTGACTGATCAACTGATGCAGCACAGTCAGGTTCCTGCAGCAGTTTTAGTGTTTTGTGATATGAAGGCAGGTATTTTTAGCTTGAGGCTTTTCTTTTGGGGTGCTGGAAAGCAGTGAGAACATACGGGAGGTACCAGAGAAGGGGTTCCACTGTCAGCTTCTGTTCTATAACCAGCTTCAGTTTGCCCAAAGTCAGTAAAGACTTCCACTGAATGAAATGGGAAGAGTATTGTGTGCGGTTTTGGGAAACATTAGGTTTATTCAACCTCTTTGAGGAGCTGTTTCTTGCCCCTAATGTGTTGAGGTGATTGAAGTGGTGTGATGGTTATTTTTCAGGCTGGATCCTTATAGACCGTTGTGGGAAGCACTTTGGAACAATTTTAAACTATCTCCGAGATGACACGATTGCACTTCCAAAACACAGACAGGAGATCAAAGAGTTGATGGCAGAAGCCAAATATTATCTCATTCAGGGCTTGGTGGACATGTGCCAGGCAGCCCTGCAGGTAAGAAATAGAAGTAGCCTCTAAAGCTTTTCGTGGGTGTTTTGCTTATAAAATTTACTTAAGACAACTTGGGAAAGTATTTCATGGCCTTAGAGATGGTGTCAAGTCTTAGATGTACAAGACAGCCTGGAAAGAAAACGAGACAGCAGTCAAGTAAGTTCCAGCGCGTTTGTCATGGCCATAGTTATCCTTTCTCTGTATGCACACCTGAGATTCTGCGATGCTTTGAATAAGAGATGGAATTTAGTTTATGATCTCCCTGGAAGTGTTTTCAGACCCATGTGCTATCATGGCACAACCTTCCAGGCCACGGGTGCCTGTGCTCTGAAGGCATTTAGTGCTGTTAGTGAGGTGGTTGCATTATCAAGGAGCTATTTCTTTGTAAGAAGAGAAGGATTGTCCCCTGGTTAGATTATGTGAATCTAGAATGTGCAAGACACAGGTTCGAGTTCCTGTCGTTTTGGAGATGTCTGGTCTGATGGTAAATCTTTTCCCTTCATGCTTCAATTGTCCAGCTGCCCCCTCAGAATGGGGATAGTAGCATTTTTCTACTTCACAGGGATGCCAGGAGGATGAATAAAGTAGAAACTGTATTCACAATTTGTCATTTAAATAGAGGAACTGTTTCTTTTTTTACATTACTTCTAATTTAATAATATTATTAGGCAGAATGGGTTTGAATCTTTGAAAACATGGTAACTTTTTTTCTAAGTTTAAATCTTGATGGAGCAAAAGACCTATATGGTAAGCACTGAGTACTTTAAGGACTTCTCTTTGTATCAGTTTTGCAAATACATAAGCCCATGGTAGCTTTAGGAATCCCTATGCATTCAGCTGATTGAAATCGGCTTGTTCTGGCAACTTTTTAATAAGGTTAGCCCAGATGCAATATATGTAACTTATTAGCCTTGAGATTGTGAAATGAATGTTTCTTGCAGGACAAAACTGAGTAAATAAAAAATGCCTCGCGTACTAGGTTCAACATACTTCTTGTATTCACTGAAAGAAGTGCAAAGCCACACTGACTATTCTCCTTCTGGTTTGGAATTTAAAACCTTTCTTCTCAAAACAAAATGTTCTAAGGCTTTTCTATTAGCTATTGAGCTTTCCTTAATTTGCTGCATGAGGAATCTGGAGTCACAGACTGTGCTACATGCTCTTCATTGTTGCTTTTGTATCACAAGGGGCTGAAGTCCGTTTTGGTGACATGCTGTTCTTGCCAAATGTTCGGTTCATAGCAGCTGATATTCTTATATACTGCAGTGTTCTGAGTTGATTAAAACTAGTGCAAACTCTGACTATCCTTTTCTTCAAAAAAGGATAGAATAATAAACCCACTTAAATATGACTTGAGCTCAGAGTCCTTGCTATAGCTAAGAAGGACATCCACCTGCATCCCAACATTTCAATTACTCCTGCCTTCTGGGGATGAGAAATCTCTGCGCTGTATTTCTGGGTTGCAGATCAAGGTAACGCTGTGTGGTTACTATAGCAACGCAGAGCTTTTCCTTTGCATCACAGGATTCGGGAACATGGCTGGAGGGGTTGGAGAAGGCAGCAGCAGATGTTAGCTTTAGCATTTATCTCTTGAGTTTATTTCCTCTCTCTCTTCTTTCTTTAAAACAGGACAAGAAAGACTTGTGTGAACCTGTCTGTAGCATCCCTATAATCACATCTCCAAAAGAAGAAGAGAGACTGATAGAATCATCAATGAAAGTAACTGCTTTTCCTCAACTATCCACTGAGAAACTGAATTCTCGCAAATGTATTCAAACACAGAACTTACCTTTCTGCTTTTTTTCTTTCTTTCCCAATAGCCTGTTGTTAAGCTGCTTTATAATAGAAGCAACAATAAATACTCCTACACCAGGTATGTCAGTTTTTTTCCCCACTGTAATTGGAAGTTTCCCTTTGACTGTGGGAGTGGAGGAAGATGTGGTGCAACCTAACTTGGGTTTTTTGTTGGTTGGTTTGTATTGGGTTATTTTTGCTTAAAATAGTGCATTTCTATGGACTTGAGTGCAATTATTTTTGATGGATGTGAATCTAAATGGGGAGAGAACACAACTGTATCTGTTGAAGTCTAGTGAACTGCTGAGTTGTGTGAGAAAGATGAACAGAAACAAGGGACGAGATAAGAACAATGAGGCTGTTAATAATGGCTGCAGCTAGATGTAACTTAGGTAATTAACCAGAGTGTTACCTCGTCAGCGCAAAGCTAACACAGCCGTGATCCCTGCCTCATCAGTTCAGCTTTACTTTTGAGTCTACATACACCCCTGCCAGCACTCTCTGACCTACAAACATTCTTGATGTTCCAGCGCCTTGAAATCAGTTAATTAGTTGGTTACAAAGGGAAGTATCTGTTCTGCTCAGGAACAACCCAGTTTGGGCCAGGGCAGGAATTTTCTGGCTTTCCTTCTGCATAAAGTAACATTATTTATTTAGCTTTATGCTGTAACTATCGTGATACTTTTGTTATGATTCTGTCAGAATGACTTTGGGTTTTCCCAAACCAGTCATTGAAGCGATGTGAGTAATCCTTTATGCTATGCAGAATCCTCATTTTCAGCCTTTTCAGTCTGAGGTGCAGCCTTGGAATCTTTTTTTCTCTAGACAAACTGTGTGTCTGTCTGAGAGATGGATTCTAGCAGTCGTGACGTTCCAGGTGGCCAGGCAGTGCTACCTGTGGGAGTGCTGCAGAGCAGCCTGTTTTTCAGCAGACTGCATTCTGTATCTGCCGGTGGTGTTGGGCTCCTCCCTGTGTTACCCTTTAGCTCACGGCCGCGATGCTAAAGCAAGCACAGAAGAGGATATTAATCACTATGGGCCTGGAAATGTAAACGTCCTAGTAATGAGAGCAATGGAATCCTAGATACCAGGAGCTGCTGGTATCTCCACTAGCTGGCGGGTTCTAATTATTCCTTCCGCATGAATCTGCATGCCTTGATGGTGTTTAAATGAGGCGTCTTTATTTAAAATTCCACACTGGCTGCTAGCAGGCAGATTTTTTCCTTCTGTTCTTCCTAATCAACAGTATAAAAGAAGCTTTCTCAGTTACGTTGTCAGTGTGGCCTGATAACACAAATGGAGGAAGACTTCCACATTCTTTTCCCAGCTCTGCTGCTTGTGGAGGCTGGGGCTTGTCACTGGCTGAACCCCAGGTTGCTTTATCAAATGATTCTCGCGAGCTGAAGATTTTCTCTGGGTGCACATCATGCTTTTTTGATTTAGATCTGAATGGAAATACTTCTCAGACTAAGTATTTTATGTAAAGCCCAGTCGGCTGTTCTTATTAGCGGTGTCTCAGTTCACAAGAATTTCATAGCCTTCCTGGACCACTCGCAGAAGTTAAGATACTGCATACAAAAGTACAGCGTCCTGTCTCTGGGTAGATTCCTGGCAGCAAGGCGTGAACTTGGAGCTTCTGGCTGCAAAGAGTAAGGAATTTTACTGTTAAAGCTAGCAAGGTTGGCTTTGTTGTCTAGGCAATAATATGTTCCCTAATTTCCACATATCTGCCCATAATTTCCCAGTCACCTATAAAAAGAGACAAAGGGGCTAGGACTACTTATTTTCAATACAGCTGCATTCGAGCTAATGTCAGAGGAATAAGGCACTTAGGGGGCTTTTTATCTAATCAAATTGGTCATTGATTGGCCATGATGTTGATATTTAAATAAAATATTTTAAATTTTAAGAATAGCTTTACTCGATTTTGAAGCTATAATACAATGTGTATTTTTTTTCTCTAGAACATCTAGATTTTGAAAAGTAATTAAGACCCTACATTGCATTGGCTGTCAATAAAACTTAGTTTCCTGGACAATATGTTCACCCTAGAAGCTTGTATATGGTGTCCCTAATGTTGTGCAGAACACCTTGTTTTTTAGCTGGCCTTCTAACATGCCTTCTTTGGACTTTTGCTGTTGCTAAGCTGAAGAGAACTGCAGTTAGCATGTGATTTAATCATCTTGAGCGTCAGTCAAGAGATAGTTGTAGTTGATGTAATGATTTGGGAAATTGTGCTGTCGTTATTAATTATATAACTTGACCTCTAAAGGCTGGTGTGTTTGCTCATGGGGATTGGAGCATCTTATTTGTATCTGAAATTGGCTATTACCCTCTCTCTTCTTGGCAGCATATGGCCATGAGTCACTACTTATTTGTATTCTGCAGTTAGATCAATGCTTAAAACTGGTGGAATAGGCATGTAAATCCTGTAGAGATGGCCAGTTGAAAAACCGCAAAACCCATATTCCTTCTTTTGTTGCTGTGTTTCAGTAACTCAGATGACAACTTACTGAAGAACATAGAACTGTTTGACAAGCTCTCTCTGCGGTTCAACGGCAGAGTTCTTTTCATTAAGGATGTTATAGGGGACGAAATCTGCTGCTGGTCTTTCTATGGACAGGGTCGGAAACTTGCTGAAGTCTGTTGTACTTCTATAGTGTACGCTACAGAAAAGAAGCAAACCAAGGTAATGGAGTTTTACCCGCGTGTCTCTTACAGTTTAAAAAAAATCAGTTTGATGATACATTGCAGAAAGATAGAGGGTTTGTATCACTTAAGCCAAATTGCTAGGGGCAAGCGATATCACTTGTTGGGAAAGCTTTGATACCAACTGTCCCGAATCCTGGCTGGAAGTGAGGGTCAGTGCCATCGGCGTTACTAGGATGGCTCGCTGCCGAGGGGGCTGCCGATGAGCCGCTCTCCAGGGGAAAGCTGCCATGTGCTCGATGGGATTCAGAGAAGGCTGTGGTAGCAGGTTTGAAGAAGGAAAGACTGGTCATTCTGAAAGCATGTACATTGTAGCACTAGTCTCTTAAAGTTGACGGACTTTGTGTCCCTAAAGCATGTAAATGCCTTTAAATTCCTCCCTAATTAAATGAAGTAATTCTACTCCTAATTATACCTACATAAGTTTACTTCATTGCAGTTACTTTGTACTGTGTTTCACTTGCACTGATGTAATCGCTGCATATAATTGAACTAAATGGTTGTGTCTGGGAGTATAAATATCTCCAGAGCGTTGGAAAATATATGCCAAAAAGAAGACTGAAACTGATCTGTCCCAACCAGAATAACTGACATGGATGGGTTAAATAATAAAATGGAAACGAGCTCAAACAGTGTTTAGAAACACGATATTTTTGTTATCGTTGTGCTTTTATGCGCAAAATTACAGAATATCTGTTTGAAAAAAAGTTCAGCAGGAATGCAGATTCCCAAAAATCAGCGTGTCTTGATTTCCCCACATTTCCAAAGATTCTTCTCATAGTTTTCCCACCTCTGATTTTGCAAAGGTTACCTAAAGACTTGCTTTCAAGCACAGTACGTCCTAAAGAGATGAAATACATGCATGAAATATGATAATGATTAACATGATAAATCTACAGAGTTTCCCTGACTTCACGAGTTAACTTCTGACTTGCAGTGGTGCAGGTAAGGTGACCAGGGTCCAGCAGCAGCCCTTAAGAATCAGAGGTACTGTATTCCATTCTAGAACAATCTAAAAGAAGAGGTGAGGTAGGCGATCTGGTGGTGGGAGTAATCCTCTAGTAGCAATTAGACTGCTTTGCTCAGCTTTCTCATTTACAATGGTTTTACTCTCTTTATAGTGTATGTCTTTTTATGGCTCAGGTATGTTTGTACTCAGGGTATGTGTTCAGTCACGTTATCCTGTCTAGATCAGGAAAAGGACATGTGCTGTTTTTTATAGGTTGAATTTCCTGAGGCACGAATTTATGAGGAAACACTAAATGTCTTACTGTATGAAACACCACGGGTTCCTGATAACTCTCTGCTGGAAGCAACAAGCAGGAGCCGAAGCCAGGCGTCTCACAGTGAGGATGATGAGGGTTTTGAACTTCGTGACCGAGTGCGCCGAATCCATGTGAAGAGATACAGCACCTACGATGACCGTCAGCTTGGCCACTAGCCTGTCAGTCGAGGGGAGAGGGTTTGGTGTCAAGGCTCATATCAATATTCTTTGAGGGGGATCAGGAAGTAGGGAGGGATCAGTTGGACTCTGTGGATTGATCTTCATTTGGCTTCTTGGCTCCCTAGAGAAGCAAATGGGCATTTGTGCGCACAAAGCAACACTAAAGGCCGAGGGCTTTGAGAACCAAGATGTTAATTTTGCACCGTGTGCTTTAAATACAGACTGGCCCCCTTTTCATGCCACGTGAGGAATGGAATTTGGAACACCGATTCTGACAGTTGGCGGTTGCTCTTTCCTATCTAATGACTTGCCAGGTTTCTTACTTCCGGTGAGAAGTACTGCTTTTCCAGAATGAGATGGCATGATTTGAAAATCTTTTTCCAGATACCTGACCTTGTAGGGTTTTGTATAATGGAACTTCCAGTTTTTAAATCAAGATACTGAAGAGGGGGTGGAGAGAACTTGAACATGACTACTCTTAGCAAACACTACATCTGATAACCTGCGGAAGAATTGGGTAGCTATGCAGTAGTCAGATGCACTGCACGTGTGATTTCTCCCACCTCTTTCCCCCAGTACACATACAAAGGTTTGTGTTCCAAGATAGCTGTCTTTAAAACTCATTAATTCTAAGGTAAGCTCTTCCAAAGAGGTAAGAGTCAAGTCATCAAAAAACCTCCCCTTGTGAAAAATGAGAAAACTTTGAAAATTTAAATATATATGTAATGATTTGTCTTGGGAGATGGAGAAATGGGTATGGTGAAGGAAGAAACTTCTTCAAATAAGAAAACTTCAGGAATAGATTGTGGCAGGGTTGCCATTGTTCAGGCTTGTGATAGTGTAATCCTGTTTATAGAAACAATGATAATCTGGGGAATTAGTTTTACATTAGTTTCCTCCTGTAGCCCAAAAGTGCTATTTGATGTTAAATTTCTCAGGCAGCAGGGGAAAAATTGCAGTGACTGGGGAAGCACAGACTAAACATTTTATAAGACCTAGATAATGTTCTTGTACCGACGGGTGAATTCAAGTTTTGTGTTCTGAATCCCTTCTAGAGCATAGAAGTTGAAGTGGAAAGAGAAGAATAGTAACAGAAATCTTGTTCTAGTATGAAACAGTAAGAGGCTTTGGACACAGGAGAGAGGTAACATACTGAATTTTAAACTGAAATAATCCCTTTTATTCTGAGTGCTTGGCTGGGAGCTAATTGTAAAGGGCCTTTCAGAAGGTTGGAGTCAAGGCTGCTCTGCAAACTGGGTGTCTGGAAACAGTTTCAAGTTTAGTATGGGAAGCTGTTACTGTCTTTCTAAATGTTTGCTTATAGGTTTCAGCAGCAGGTTGCAGATTCAAATTTTACCACAGTCCTAAACAGTTATTCCTTGATGGCAGTTCATTGGCAGCTGCGGATACATGACAGCGGTGGAGCGTGCTCCACAACTGCTTTTATGTTCCCATATTGAACATGAACATGGAAGCTTCAGATTCCACGAGGGTTAGTCCTGAACTGCTTTGGCCAGTGCCAAATCTACCTATAAGTTTTAAAGCAAATTACTGCAAAAGCCTGGCAAGAAAACAATCCCAAATTAATACAGTGAAGTCCTAAGTAGAGTTAAGATGGTAGGTGGTTTGGTAGTAATAGAAGCAGAGGAGGGAACAAAAACAAAATTTCCACTCATTTAGGCTTTTGAAAATAAAGTTGGTGAGGCTTGGTAAGAAAACACTAATGGCTACAAACTTTCAGGATTTTATGGTCTAGCTGGGCATTCGCTTAATTCTCCTCACATTCAGGAAGTAGCATTGCCACAGTAATGCACCTGCCTTTTTGTGAAAGGCCTCTTTAATAACCTCTTTTCTTTTCACATTGCTTTCTGTAAGTTGTTGTTTTCCAGCTGGTTTTTCTATTGTGCCAGTGAAAATACAGCTGCTGAGATTAGTTTTGACAAAGACTTTTGTGGTTTTGTTTTTTTTTAATTCTGCTAGAGTGTGATGTGGATTTTTTTTTTTTTCCCCTCCACTGATAACTATTTAAATGACGCTGTGGTGGGTGCTTTGAAACTACCAGCAGAGCCTGTAGCGATAGGGTCTTTGTGCTGTACTTAATAGCTTCAATTCATTCTCTTGTATTTTTTTCACCTTGTAAGAAATAAGACTCCCATTTAAAATTCATGTGTGGCACTTTTGTTTCTTGGCAAATGATTTCTATTACTTTTTTCTTGCTACTATCATAGTGAATGTTAACAGATTAAGTGATGATGGTAGCCTTGCAAAATTGTGTTTAAGAGAAGTTATAAGCACAAAAATGTCATCTTTGCATTTCTTTTCTCTGGAGAGTATGCGTATGGGAAGGAGTGTGTGAAAGAGAATGAGCGTCAGATCCGTGTGCTAGTCCAGAGGCTTTCATTCCGTGGTTGGATGCTGTACTCCCAGGATTCATTAATGACATGGATTCAAATTGTTGAATTTTTATGCTCTAAGAGGCAGAGAAAAGCCTGTCTTTTGGTTTAGTTGGTTTTCTTTTCCCTGTCTCCCAGAGCCAACAAGTAGTATTAATTTCTGATTTGAATTTAGATTAAATTAATCTTGGAAACAAACTGTTTTGAGAACCATCTGGGTTGTGAGAATCTTTTTAAAAGTGCAGAATAACTTCTTGGTATTTGTGGGATGTGGAATATCAGTAAGAACTGTAAGCAGTTATGAATGTTTTTTAAATATGTACAGATATCCTTTTCATTGCACCTTCTCTCCTCCCCATTCATTCTCCCTCTTCTACCCCCAATTAATACTGATCGCAAAACATCTGCTCTTAGATTAAGATATGACTAGAACTGGAATGATGTTAAACAATGTTTGGCCGCTGTGGAGAGTCTGTAAGCTGTACTCAGAGTAATAATCTCATTGCGTAAACACTAAAGTTTCGTCTATTCAAAAGACATTTCAAAACCATGGTCTTTGTCCTGTAAGATTTTTCAGGATGTGGCTGAGAGATCCTGGTGAAATACGTGCGGTTGGGTTTGACTAGTGGTTCTATAGTTCCCTCCACTTGTGTCCCGCTGGGAATGGGAGATCAGGAGATCCTCTATGTAGGTGTGTTCTGGGATGTGTGCTATTCAGCCACGCACAGGGCTAAGGGGATTGTGGTACTGGAGATCCCCTCCCTGCCCCTGCAGGGCTGCTGTACTCGGGTTTCTCAAAGTCTGGAATGCCCGGGGTTATTTCCTACCTGAGTGCTTACGTAGTTGGGTAATTTACATGAAGTCTCAGTAAGACTAAATGTAGACATGGATGTAGCCATCACTTACACAGTTCATGGGTTGGACATTTTTCTAATACAGGTGGTAGAACACTATTTTCTCTTAAGAGTCCTGCTTGTCTGGAACTGCTCCAATACAGGATGGTAATCGAATGTCCTTTCCACCAAAATCATGGCATGTTGATTTATACAGTACCAGGTTCTGATAATTTTGAATACTGTAGTTTTGATGTAACACATGCTTTGTATTTTCATCTTAATCATCCTTTACTTAATTAAAAACTATAAATTGTTTTGACAAGAACATTCTAGACATTCTAGAACATATTTTTACAATCTTGGTATAATGGAGAAAAAGCAGCGCTGCGAAGGATAACGCGGTTTTGAACTGCAGCATTCATTTACGTGTAGTAAGCCGTCTGCTTCTAGAGCGAGCGAACAGCTGCGCTTCCTAAGACCCTTCTCTGCTGGCTTTAAATATCACAAATTATGATCCCTACTAAGACAATATAGATTTCTAATTATATGCATTTGTCTGCAACTTAAGAGACTTGTAATGGCTTCCTACATAGACCGTCACCAATGGATGCATTTACTGATGTGCCTGTGAATTTATAGGAGCCTTTAGGAGGAGGAAATGCCTTTTTGCCTCATTTGTAATGTATGAATTCTAACTACATCAGTTAGCGTTCGTTAGCACCCGGAGATCTTTTTGAAACCTTACTGTCCTCTTCACTCCTAAATTTATGTGAAGTTTTTGTGCATTCAAGTATTATCAGACTGAGAGAATGAATGGAAGACATTAACTGACATGTGTGTACAAGTACTGTAATAAAGGGTTGTGTGTTTCTGTAATGGGGTCCTGACATACTGCTAAACAGCCTCAGTCTTTCTACAGAGAAGGAGACTTGGTGCCATGAGTGGACGTCTTCTGTTAAACAGCTTTTCGGTATCAGTGTTAATTAGACAATAACGTCAAAAGAGAGAGTTCGGCAGGGTAGCAGCCTCCAACTGCTTGATAAATGCCAAGACAAAACTAAATGTTTAACCTTCACCTTGACATTTAGTTTTTGGAACAGGAGACATTTATCCTATCGTAATGTTCCATTCTGCTGACTTTTTATCTCTTGCACTTCTTGGTTAAAATGTAAAATAACTGACCGAGACTGGGAGGGCATTGGAGGGACTGATGCTGTGGTGTTATTGAAAAGCTGCATTCTGCTTGGAACAGGCAGTGCTTACTGTGGTTTTGATTAGATTTTTTTTTTTTTCTTAAGGTTTTTTAATTTTCAGACACAATTCACTCTTGGAAACACTGATGAAGTATACCTTAACTGAATGTGTCTGGCCCAGCAGTCCCTGTCTTACACAATTAGATTATACCCTCTGACAATCCTTGGCATTAATTCTTTACAGCCAAATTTCACACCCTCTGTTCTGTTAGGAGAGCTAAGGTGAGTGGGCATGAGTCCTGTTTCCAGGTTTGCCACTATCTCGGTGACACACAGCAAATCAGTATTTCTGTATATGTGTAATTTTTCCTCATCTGTAATAAAATGGTGGGAAGACCCTCCCCTACCTCAGAGGGATGTTAAAGCTTAATTTGTTTAATAATAGTAAAGGACTTCGAATTTCTATAATATTTTGTATCCAGAGGATAGCAAATATGATTGCTGATCTTGTTTAAACTGACATTCTCTGATCAAGCTGTTTTCTTATAGCATCAGGCTTTGTTTTATTTTCATGTTTAACTTTTAAGGGTCAGCCTTATGGGTAAAATACTTAGTTAATGCAGTAACCATATTAGCTATTGATTAAAGTGTTTTATCAGTGCATTAAATGGAAATGGAACACTGATTTTTAATAAAGTGTTATATTTTGTCTTCTGTGATTTTTCTCCAGCATCATAACTTTTTATTCGTCATGTTGGTCTCTGCACTTTTGTTCTGCATTGTAGTTGTGATCCTCACCAAGTGTTTAGGATTCCTGAACCACAGAATTACTTTATCGACAAATAGCTTTTGTGTTCTGTGGAGTGTGGCAACCTTTCACCTATGCCCTGCAAGTGCAGGCTGTAGGAGGTATTGGTGTGCTTACAGGTGCTCTGCAGACAACTGGTTTTGATTTTCTCTGGGCTTTTGCTTTAATTGCAGAACAATTCATTGGCGGCAATGTTTTTTCATGTTCATGGAAATAACTTCATTTCCTAATAAGAATCACAGAACATTTTGATCTTTCATTAAGTCTACTCACAATTTGTATTACCGCAAAGGTAACCTAGCTTGTATTTTTAAAATCTTTAACCTTTCTTGACTGAGAGCAGCCTAGCAGGGAACTAGATCCAGAGATTTAGCCTGTGTTCTGTAGTAGGTGTGCTTTTGAGGTAGCCAACATAATCTATTCTATTCAGCTGTTCTTTCTGCTGCTGTTACCCTGCTTTCTGAGCTAAGCCGTAGGGTTTTTTTTCTTGTGAGCAGCAACTGCAAAAACTATTCCACAAAGCATCTGAGTGTCTTTGAAAGAATTTGGGTAATCTGTCTGTTCAGAAAGGTGCGAAGCCTCTCTGATGGGACTGTGGTTTCTAGTGCGTACCGCTATTCTTTTCCCACAGTTGTTGTGGAGAATTGGTTTACGTGTAAGGTAGGTGTCGTTTGAGAGCTTGTAGAAACAGCCTACTTTTATTCAGTGTGGTAGGACTTTTGGTTCTTGTGACGGGGTGATATGATTCAGTCTCTTCTATCTGCTGCCTCTTTCAAAAATGGAACAACTCTTCTTTTTCCCTTTTCTGCCTGCATTAATGGAGGTCAGTCTTGTTCTCTGTGTGGTCCAGCTCCTGTCTGCCATCTCTTTTTCTGCACCGCTCCCGTGGGAGCTCTCCCTTTGCCCAGCTGTTCCTGTGGCACCTCTCGCAGCCACAACTCATGTAGGATTTTCAGCAGTAGCTGGAGGACTCGCTGAGAGCGAGCTCTGGTTTAAGTGAGCTGAATCCCTCTGCTGAGGGAGTCATCTTGCCTACATCCTTGCTTGCTTTGGAAGGAAGAGCTTGAGCGCTTCCTGGGCACCCCTTGTGGTTTTGCCAAGTGCTGTCCTTTTGCCTAGATCGGAAAGGGAATCGGACATGCTCTGCTGTTCGCTCTTTTAGCGGAAAATACGGAAACAAGCGCTAGAAAAAGCGGATTGAACGTATGTCCCTAACCTGATGCTTCACCCCCCTTCCCTTTCTCTCTCGAGAGGCCGCTGTGCCGCCGCTGCGTTCCCAGGGAAGTACTGAACGGCTGGGGCCGCTCCCGCGCCGCGGCTCCTGCGGGACCAGGCCCGGTGCGGTGGGAAAGGGGGGTCTCGGCCCGGGCCCGCCTCAGGCCCGCGCGCTCCCTCAGGCCCGGGGGTGGCGGGTTCCCGCCTGCCCCTGGCCCCGCCCCCGTTGCCATGGAAACCCCCCGCAGCCGGGGCGGTGGCAGGTGCGGCCCCGCCCCCGGCCTGACGTCAGCGGCCGCCGCGGAAGATGGCGGCGGGGCTGCGCGGGGCTCCGCAGCCTCCCCGCGCTCCGCAGCCTCCCCGCGCTCGCCCGGGCGCCGCCGAACCTTCCCCCCGCGGGAGCTCCCGCAGCGGCGCGGGCGGGCGGCCCTGAGGGCGGCGGGCGGCCCCGCGCCCCGCTCCGCCATGAGCTGCTCGGCGGACGCCGTCAAGGAGAAGCTGCTGTGGAACGTGAAGAAGGAGGTGAGGGTGGAGGGGGGGCAGCGGGCGGGCGGCCCCCCAGGTGGGCCCGGGGCTGTGAGTTGGGGTCCTCTGTCCCGGGCGGGCTGCGGGGCCCCGTACCGGGCTTCCCGCGGCGGGTTCCGACCGGTAACGGGAGGTTGGAGCTCCCGCGTGATGAATTGGTTTAATCTCTCTTGCAGAAGGGCCGGTAGTTACGAGTTTGCCTGGAGTAAATAAAATAAAGCTTTGTCCGGGTTGAATTAAAGCCTGAATTAAAACCCAATTTCCCTTCAGGAGGCGATGAATGGGAAGTGGAGGGTTTGTTCGGCTACAACTGTCTGTGCTGTTACTGTGGAATATACGACCTTCCTGTGGTTGGAAAATAAATAACTAAATAAAGGCGCTAATTAGCGAAGCTGTTGAGGGTGGCGTTGTGATCTGCTCCAGAAACATGTCAGTGGTTTTGCAGGGTTTTTCCAAAGTGACCCTGAGGGGGAGAGATGCTTCTCTGTGGGCTTGCTCTTGCCTGCAGCAGGTGTTCACCTGAGGCAGGAGTTTGTAATGAGCTCATGGTCCCCACTCCTCTTCTGTGGGTTACGTTTCCCGTATTACTGGCGCTTTACTAACTTTTCCTTGTCTATGAGTTTTAGAGGAGAAAGGAGGAAAATCAGAGGTAAGAAAGCCAGTCCTAAGATACCCTTGGCTGAAATGAGTCGGCTCCCAAATGCCAGAGCCTTGGCAGAAGCGTCTGCTCCGGTGGTGGTAATGCCTGGGCTTTGGGAAGCACGCTGAGCAAGGGGGCAGGAGGGCTGGCCTAATCAGGGTGGTTCTTATAAACAGCTGTGTGACATTTACGTGCAGGGGCAATCTGAGATCCATTCCGAAGCCCCGCTGCCTGCACGGGGACGGTGGCCTTTGATCAGCCTCGTGTTTGGAGAGGTGGCGCTTCAGCCTTGGCGGAGCACGGATGCTCCTCGCCCGGTGGGATGACAACCCTGCTGCGCTTTGCGCTCGGCTGGAGCAGCTCTTCCCGCAGAGCAGGGCTCCAGCGGGACGCTTCTTGGGGTCTCTGCCGAGGTGCTCTGGGAGGAGGTGCCTGGTGATTTAAGCGTGGTCTAAGAGTGCCTTGGTGAGCGCTCCAGGTGGAACTGCTGACTTAGTGAGTGGCCACCTCTCCCCTGTACACCTGAGTGCCAGATTTTGCATGTTTTCTGGCACTGACTCTGTAACAGCTGTGTGTAGCTGCCTGTTCTTACACAGGAGCTAAGTGAAGAAGTAATATTTATCCATCACAGCAATAAAAAGTATTTTTACAAAGCTAACTATCTTTCTGCTCCCTCCCTTCCCCCAGTTCACAGCTGGGAAATTAGAAGTAGCCAGAGCACAGGGTTCATTAAAGCTCCAATGAAAGTTGCTGCTATGGCCCAGGTGCCTGAGCCTGAACCTGGTGCCCTAATATTTTTTAGCGTTGAAACCAGAAAATACCAGGTGTTTCAGTCAGTGTAGGTTGGCTGGAAGTGGTAGAGTAGGGATAGACACGTAAAGAACGATCTGTACACAAAATTGTAGGACTGTGTCCTAGAATGACCCTGCCAGCACCTGGCTGCAGGGCACCGAGCAGGCGTTACCTATCGCTCGCTCTCGTATGAAATGCTGCGGCCTAATGCAGCCGTGAACCTGCCACTTCATTTAGACATCTTAGCTTGAACCAGGACCTTTGAGCCAAGGTAGCGTAAGGTTTGATTTAGAAGCGTGTGCGCTTGCTCTCCTGGGTTAATGTTTAAATGTATAAATAAAATTGAGAAATGTTTTCCAACTCTGAACATTACAATCTTGTGCTAATGTGTACAAGATTGAAAGTGAAATGGATTTTCATGATCCAAGCCAGCTCGAGCCAAGGAGAACGAGTGGTATATAATTAAAAAATCTGAGGCTAATTTGTTTTTAAAGTCTCTAAAATGTTTTTAATTGGACTCTAGCTTTTAAATTACTTGAATAATGCTTGAAATTGTTGTTTGTACCTTCTGTGTCATCTGCATTTTTGTTTTGTCTTTGATTTGTTTTTTTCTTCTCCAAATCCTCATAAATGTTCTTTTAGAGGATTTATATTGGCTTGGCTTTTTGGGGGTTGCCCAGAGCTTTCCATCCTAAAATAGTCATGAGAGGTTTTTGGTGATTGTGTGCACGTTAAGGTAACGCCTCTTGCCTGTGCAGAGCACAGATGCGTAGAAGGGGACCCTGCCTGTTCTGCTCACGTTAAGGCAAATGATATCAGGAGGCAGTCAGAGACACTAATTAAACAGAATTAAAATCTCAATCAGTGGAGCCAGGAGCTGAATGTAAACCACTAGTATACCAACCACCAGATTATGCTGCCCTTAATGACAGTAATTAACTTTTTCTAACAGAATTTTCAAGCTCATTTTTTATTCTGTGTGACTTTTCATACAGCTACTTATACCTGAATGCATGTTGTGTATTGGTTGTCTGGCTTTGAAAACTTGACTAGTCCATGTCCATTCTCAAACCGATCATTCCCTTCCCTTGTCCTTTAAACCCAGGCTCTTCCTCCTGTTGAATTATTTTCACGTAACCTCAATATCTAATGGAGTTCAGAGTAAGCATATTCTTTCTATATGTTGTTCACACCAAGCCTATTACAATTCAGTTGTCTTTCCAAAATATAAAATGGATGTCTCCAAAGTCACTTGGTGCACTGTCTTTTTATTTTATTTTGTCTATCAGCAAAAACTTTTGAATTTTTCCTTTGGGAAAATTTAATGTTGTTTGCTTTGTCTCAGATGGATTTTCAGTTCCCACTGGTAAAGAATGGATTTTGTTGGCTCTAATAGAAAAGAGGACATGTAATGTGTTTTGAAAATTTAACTCTACAGGGATTCATGCTGGGGCTACTTATAAGTTCACGTCTCAAACATTTATCTCTCTCTGCAGGAAAATCTGTTGTGACAAGCAGACTCATAAAACAGGCTTTTCTCTGGCCATTTTCTTCTACCTAATGAAATGGAGGGTTTTTGCCGTTTCTGGATTTAAACAGGGCACTCTTTCTAGCTGTGAAAGAAACAAAATAACAATAACCTTAGCAGTTTCACCCTGAAAAATTTCAGAGCACTTCAGGAACACAGTTGCTCATCTTACAACTAAAATGCAACCACTTCTGAGCAGAAATATAGTACTTATTTAACAGCTCTTATTACACCACCCAATTTTTCATCAAGAGTAACAAAGAGTCAGTGCAGCAGGAGTGATCAATAAAGGAGATGAACAGTAACTACACAAGCTAAAGAAGGCACAGATGCTGGACGTAAGATTTTCTCCTTTAAGGAAAAAATGCAGTGGGTTTTAACTGTGATCCTGGCTATTCCAGTATTTTACAAGCACTGTTCTTTGCCTCTGACATTACATTTTCCCCATGGTGCATCTCCAGCCTCCCATCATGATGCGTGGTGGGGGAAAGCGCTGCAACCTCTATTCTGAGAGAGTGGTGCTGGTTTGAAAGGTCATTCCTAACCCTGGAGGTTACAGATATGTTGAGATGTGCTGGTCAGCCGTGGTCAGAAATCCATCATTGTGACAGTTTAGCAAAATTGCAGTAAGGCAAGTCTTAACTGTCTGTCATTGGAGTGGACCAGGAACTCAGCAGAGGGATGGAAAAGGCAACACCTGTGGGTCTCTTCCAGCCCTACGCTTGTGAATAAATTAGTATATAGTCAGTGCGTGTCATGTCTTAGTAGTCTTCATTTTCTTGATCTCTTACACCAGCAGGTTGCTGCAAAATTGGAGTTTATTTCTGTTTTTAAAGCTTCCTTAAAACAAAAATTAAAAGATTAAACATAAAGACATTTTTCATGTTTTTCCTTGGTGAAACTTATTAAATAATCCACGTATTATGACCTGCGTTTGGTGTTTGACCGCTTCTGTAAGTTTTGGCCACTGTAGGAGAAAGAGTAGTGATCCGTTATAACATTGTGCAGGTGCTTATGAGCTTCTATTCGAGGGGCTTGCTTTGCTTCACCTGCGTAGTGCTACCTCCAGCATGTTCTTTGCTCCCCAAATACCAAGGTCTTTATTGGGTAGGCAGAGCGTTCCCATCCTTGCTCTCCAGTGGTTGGCAAACGTGGTGCTCACGGAGCCCCTTCCCTTCCCCAGGGTGAGCAGAAGGTCTGCAGAGCCCGCTGCTGAGGCCTGCCGCGGCTCTCTGTGGTGCCCTTGGTGCAGGCCTACTTCTGCTTCATGGAGAGACTGAAACGTGCAGAAGTTGATGCACTTGTTGCTTTTCTGCGCACTTGTGCTGCCTGGGAGGGGTAAATGAACAGCTGGTTAAGAGCAGCAGATCCTGTAGTGATCTGGCAAAGGAGGCAGGGAGGGCAGGACGGGTGTTTCCACGGTGGTGGAGGCAGCCTGTGTCACACCTCAGCCGTCTCCTCCCCACCTGAGCGGCTTTCCCTCCTGGCACCTCTGTTAGAGCTCCGGCTGTAGCTGGAGGAGGCAGCCCTCCATCCCGGGCACAAACAGCCCTGCAAGAGGCTGAGCACGTTTCTTTGCCTGTGCAGGTGGATGGGTGAATGCAGCGTGACGGGCTCTTGATGTTTCTTTCAATGAGATTAGAATCACAGACTGGTTTGGGTCCAAAGGGGCCTTAAAGATCACGTAGTTGCAGCCCCCCCGCCGTGGGCAGGGACACCATCGGCTAGACCGGGTTGCTCAAATTAATTTGAATTTTGGTCAGGTCTGCTAGTATCTGCAAGTGGGTGTCTGTGTAGGCTTATGCTCAGAAAGCTTCATTGACAAGTGCCTCCCCAGAATACAGAGACACAACAGCATAACTCCCTACAAAGAGAGCTGCACAAAATTGCAAGATTATTAAAAAAAAAAAAGAAAAAGAAAAAGGCTTGTGTTCCGTTTGATCACAAACATTTGATTTAGCTCCTTGCCTGGAGCATCCCTGAATTACGTGGCAGTGAGGAATGACGTGGGATTGAAGAACACTGCATTCTTGCTTTTGAATCCTCACATCTACTGTCTATGCCCTGAAAATGTTTTCTAATATCATGCACTGACTTCCCAGAAAATGTGCAGAGGTTGCTCTGCATTCAGCGGCAGCTGGGAACAGACACTGACTGCTTGCCTGCTCTGTCCTCTTTAGCTCTGGAGGGCCAGGATTCAAAATCTGCTGATAGGCTGACCATATGGTGCTGCTGTATAAAAGTAGGGTTGATTATTGCATCTGAAGCCTTTTTCTGTCTAATTTTTTATACGCTTTAAACGTTTTGTTCCCAGGGCTACAAACTGGGATCTAAATAACATACTGAGCTAATAAAGACTAATGACTGGGGTATGCCTGGGAAACGCGTGGCAGTGGGGGATTGGCCTCTGAGCTCCAGAGCTCTTGCTCCCAGTAAATGACTTTTTTTCCTCCTTGTTATCAGGAATTGAAGTCTGGTTCCTGTTCTCTGGGGAGCTGAGGCTGGAATCAGTCTGCAGTCCTGAGTGGTGCCTGAATTCTTGTCTCTGAACTTGAGTCGTATGTGCATGACTTACCCTGGTGCAGCGCTCTCATGCTTCCTCTTCTGTCCACCTTAATGCTAGTGACACGCAGAGATACTTTTTCCTTTTAGTAAGTCACTCTTTTCATTTAGTAGATTAAATACAATTTTCATCCAGTGAAGTCAGAACAGCTTGCAAAGGTTGGGTCGTGGTCCTTCTTTCACAGATGGGTCGGCTGAGGCACAGAGATGAGTTGGCTTGGCGGCAGCGGATGGCACTGGCTCTGTGCTTCCACTGCAAGCTGTGTTGGCTGGAACACGCTGCCTCCCACGTGTGAAAATGCAGGTCAGGGTCTGAGCTGGAATTTCAACGGGCAGAGCTGTGCCGCTGTCCTGTCCCCTTCCCTTTGCTGAGCTGTGCTCTCCCTAGGTGCTATTAAGGAGATGATTTCAAACCTCTAGGTGAGGTTTGGAACAAGTTTTGTTGGGTTCCTGCCAAGACAAACAGACATCAAGCTTGTAAATAAACAATGCAAATAAAAATGTGGGAAGGGGATTGCTGGATAAACAGGATAATCCAGATCCTTCCTCTGTGAGTTCCTATCCATGAGATGATCTCACACCTTTTCTTCTTTCTTGATATCCTCTTACTCCTCTGCTGCCCACTGCTTTACTGTAAGGTCCAAAGTTCTAATAGCCATGTCAGAAATCCCACAGGAAAGAAACAAATTGCCTTGTTAGAAGTTTATATTGTCAAGCCTCAGTGTGTGAACAGTGAGCCAGGATTCATAAAGTACAAAAGACTTGCTTTGAAGTCCTCAGGTATAAAACATATTCTCCTTTCAAAGTCTCTTGTGCTTTGAGAAGCTCTTGCATGCTTTCCCCCACCCCAGAGTTTTCTTTGCAAATGAGAGGGCTCCTATTTGTTAAGAAGCCCAAATCCTGTAGGATCGACTTGATGCAGAATTTGGGGCGAGGAGAATGCCATGTGTTGAGAGGCTCCTGCAGCAAGTGCCAGAGCTGCAGACTGCTGCCAGCCGTGGTGGGTGCGTAGGAGTGGGCATGGAGGCCTCAGGATGATTACCAGGGCGAAGGCACGCTTGATTGCAGCATCCAGAATTGGCCTCGCAGATGATCTTATGGGAGGAGGAAGCCCTCCAAAGTGGAGAATCATCACAGCACGCAGAGAGCCCAGCTGCAGATCCAGCCTTGCACCTGCAGCTTCTCCTGGTTCCAGCGCTGAGTGGGAAGGCTTAAAACCTTTGGACCTGTCGGCGTGGCAAAGTGGTAACCCAGCTAGCTTTGAATGGGTTATCTCGGGTACCAGATGCAGCCTGCCGAGAGCTGAGGGCACAGTTGCCAGCCCTGCTGAGGGGCACGGACCGAGATCTCCTGGTGCACAGGCTGGTGGTGGCACTCGGGTCAGACCACGCTGGTATCCAGGCTGTGCTGCTGAGCGTGTTGGTAGCCACACAGTGATTACTGGCCAGATAATTCACTATTTGTTGCATCCCAGGACTGCTGTAAAAATTCTTTTCAAGTTTAAAAAAAAAATGTTGGAAGAAGAGGGTATCTTGTTAAATCTGCTGCCACAGTAGCACTTACTTTCATATATTGAAAGTGATGTGGTGTTTATTTAGGCAGAGTGTCCTAACCCTGAAATTATAGCTCTCAAATGAGAGAAGCCAAAAATGATGGTGGATTTGTATCTGGAAAAGCAAGTGCTCTGTGGTCAGGAAGGAATGAGTGCCTGATGAATGAGTTGGTTGAGGCAAATAGGTTTCATCTGGTATCAGGCTGAGGAAGCCACTGGGGGAGGAATAAGCCAGCAAATGAATGGAGGGTAACTGCGGTTGCTCTTCAAGAGCCTAATTGTAAAATTTGTCTGTTTTCTTCCTTAATTTTTGAAAGTCAGTAATCTACAATGAATCCCCTCTAGAGCTTGACACATCAGCCTTGAAACTGGAGAGAAACTTTGTTTGAAATCAGTAAGAAGTGTGATAAATGTAACTTTATTTGCTGTAATTGTTAAATTGTGTCTAGAAGCAAAAACTGAAGGCACTGTCTTCCCTGTGGGTACTGTATTACTTTTGTATAGTGTCTGGTGCAGCAGAGCTTTGAGAGCACAGTTTGTAATTCCTGTGGCATGTAAAGTCCCCAAACGGGGGAAAGGTTGCTGTAAACCTCCCTTGGGATGTACGCCTGTGTAGCTCAGGGATTCTTTGTGCTTGAAAAAGAGCAGAATGCCACAAGTGGAAAGAGGACATGGCAATATATAATCTTGTTTCGTGATCAGAAGTGACTGTATGCAGGAAGGCCAAGGATGAATCATATAAAAGGTTTTGCACAGCCCTGTGGAACTTCTGCTGAAGAAGTTCTGCGGAGGGCACTGTGGGCACGCTGAAATAATTCAGCCTTTTGTAGGGGCATACCCCGAACAGACCTGTCCCTGTTCTACCAGAGGCTCCCTCATCCCATGAAAAGCTGCTCAGGTTTGTCCTTCCTTTCCCTCCTTAAATGCTTCTTCCCTGCGAAATGCAGCTCGGGTGAGATGTTAGTCTTTTGGTGATGGGGAAAGGGTAAGCAAAGGTTGCAACTGAAACTCCCAAGTGCTGTGTTGGTTTGTGTTGGGATCTTACAATCTCTTCTTTCTGTTTGTTTTTAGGTAAAGCAGATCATGGAAGAAGCTGTCACCCGGAAGTTTGTACATGAGGACAGCAGCCACATCATCGCCTTATGTGGTAAATGGCACACAAAGAGCTAACACTGCATGACCTTACTTTTCCTGTAGAAACATATTTTCTCTGCTGTCAGAGGTAAATGCAGGGATTTAAATATTAGAAATCATGGAGCTCAGGCCCATGTCACCTTTTCTTTACATTGCTACATCTGTATATACATTACAAGTAAGAAAGTAACTCTTAGTAAAAAATAAGTACCAAGCCAAAACAATGAAGTGGTTTACTAGGAAGCACTAGTAGGTTAAATAATATGTATTTGGAGATACAACCTGGAGAGTAACTGCCAAAAGAGTCAAATTGCCAAAGTCGTGAGTTAAAATCAGGCAGCTACGTTCTAGCTGAAAGTACTTTGTTCTGTAAGTTGTCTCAATGTATTTGAAGAATAAGGTGTCTCATTTTGAGTATAGGTGGCAGAATCCGGCCCAAAAAGTCATGGAAAGAGCTGTTGCCTTTTTTTTAGAAAGAAGAGAAACAATGAAAATCTCAGTGACTTTTCTAGCCAGCATCATGCCACCAGCTAATTGGCATGTTTTAGATCTTCACAGCACTCTTCTGCTCTCCACTGTGCACTGAATGCTGTGTTACAGCAATGGTGCATTTGAGAGGTTGAGGTCTAGGCTTTGACATTGTGGACATTCTTGTATATTTTTTAGTGTAATCAGTGAGCCATTATGCTGGTGACACTTCCTCACTGACTGTATTTTGAAAGTCACATTACCAAGAATTTGCAAGAAAATAAAATTTCTTTGGAGATAACATCATGTATACCGGGGCAGCTGGTGTTTCAGAACTCCATGAACTGATCAAAGTCTGACTAAATTCTAAAATTTGGTGGTGACTTGCCTGGTCCCTGCAGACTTGGACTGGTGTGTGTGTGTGGTGATGATGGAGTGAAGCAGACCCTGTGTGGCTGGGTGGATAAAGGATGGTCCAATGCTGGGTTCTCGGTAGAGGTCAGCTCCCGAAAGTTCACCCCCAGTAGCCACTTCAGTCAGGGAA
Source organism: Strix uralensis (assembly GCF_047716275.1). Taxonomy (NCBI): domain Eukaryota; kingdom Metazoa; phylum Chordata; class Aves; order Strigiformes; family Strigidae; genus Strix; species Strix uralensis. The sequence goes on from NC_133991.1 coordinate 13,134,658, forward strand.
GGGAACTGTTGAATGCTGGTTCAACAGTTCTGAAATCTAGCCCATAATTTACTAGGGCATTTAAAAATTTAACACTATTCATCAGACTTTGGTGTGTGTAGAAACATCACAGCAAGATACTGCTGAGAATTAAAGCTATGTACAATTGTAAATATGTATGTTGGCCTGTGAATTCTTGGCTGCTTTCTCTTTGTGCTTCAAATTGAAGACTTAACTGGGAGTGATGCTGAGGATGACTGGAGAACAGCCATCATCGAAACACTTCTGGATTTCACAGGATGGAGCATTCACAGCCAAGTCAACCCAGTTATGTGTTGATGACAGTGGAGAGGTTAAGAAGAGTGGAAATTAGATTTGGCTTTGGAGATAAGTGGGCTGTTTAGACAAAGGAGTAACACATGTTACTGAAACCCAAAGTCAGAGAATAGTAACCTTTCCCTGTCACCACATTGAAATTCCAACCCGCTCTGTTGTGTGTGGTTATTATGTACACGAGGCTAATCTTTCACTAGCCTGCTTGCTGTTTCCAGGTTATCTTTTACTTACAGCATAGGAGAATTTATTCATCCCTCCATATTCAGTGCAGGAATGCAAGACTTGGCCATGTTTTCTGGCTAATGTTTTATTGCTGTTAATATAGACTGTAGCAGTTTCCTCCATTTAGGTTGTGGTTATGTTAAATATTCCCCTTTTATCTGCTGTATATTTGTACTATACAGAGGAGAAAAAGTAACTGAGGAAAATGGTCCCAAGATAGGAGCAGGTGAAGGAGCCCTGAGCCAGTGCCCTTGCTGCAGGCTGCCTGCCTGATCTAGAGAGTTCCCAGTGTTGTGTGTCTGTTCTCTGTCTTTGAAATGATATTCTGTAAGACGTGCTGCAGTGTTGATGTAAGGGGTAGTGGGGCGGCAGCTATTTCTGTTAGAATCTGCTTGGACAAAATTAGGAATACTGTAAAATCTTCTTAATATTTCTCCCTTCCTCCCACTGTGATTCCGGTTGGTTTTGTGTTCTGAATTCTGTAGGGTCTGAAGAACTAATAACTCTCCATGAGCTGCCTTATTACTGCCCAGCAATCCTACCTATCCCGAGGAAGCATTCCAACCTGCAGCTGCTTTGAATGTAGGACTTAATTAACTCTAAACCAGAAGTAGGTGAAGCTGAATGTTCTGCTATCACTTCAGCTAATTGAATGGAGAAACTGTTTCCAGTAGATTTGGCTAACAGCTCCTGGCTGGGGCTCTCCTGTGTGTGCAGTTCTCTTCCCTCCGCCACTACGGTTTCATGTGCCTCTTCAAGAGGTTTTTCCCTTCTATTTAAAATTAGATTGGCTCAGTACATGAGTCACTTTCAGTGAATCTTTGTTATAAATAGAGAATTCTTGTGAATCATTTTACTCTCCTGCAAGGTTGAGTTTAGCAAGAGTCTCTTAAATATATGGTAGTTGATTTTCAGGGCCTGTCTACATCAGCAACTGAACATTTCCTAGCTCTCCTAGGCCTTAAATGGCTGAAGGCGCCAATTAAATAGTGTGTGCCACTTTTCCCACACCCTTAGGTGCCTTCCTGTTACAGTACATGGGGTTTGTAAGGACAAGAAACTCCAAGATTGAGGTGGCAGGCTCCATGTTCACTGTTCAGCCTCGTGTTGGGCTACAGCGCCTCTGAACAGAGCTTAGGTGCATCATCTCTTCCGCAGAAGGAAGCTTTTCATATAAAGTTACTGCAGGGCGTTGAGCCTGAACGGGTTCCTCACAGCCCAGCTAGCCCTTGAAACGTGTCTGCATGGTCCTGGATTCAATCTGTAGGATGCAGTTAGACAGAAGAGCAGCTCGTGCTGTGTAGGATTCATTTGCTAGAGGAGCTTATATGGGATCTAACTCTATGGAGTTGGCACCCAGTGGGTAGGAGGGTCCCTTTCCTGCCCCGAGGCCACCCTGAGACCACAGGAAATGCATGTGTTGAGAAAGGAGACAGTCTCAGCACCGCCTGTCTAACAACTTGAGCACAGAGGATGGAGCAGTGAGCTCACCTTTGCAAGCTCCATAAGGAAGTGCTGTTCTCTGGCCCCAGGGCAGCTCCCTGCCACCCTTGCCGGGCCCTGGAGGAATAATGTCTCTGTGCAGGTCAGTTCTGCTCATCCAGTGGGAGAGACTGGGTGTACCCACCACGACTGCTCACAGGCGATAGTCCGTACCGGTGTGATCCAAGAGGAGGAAAACAGTGCTGACATTTGCATCCTTGTGGGGAAGCAATGAGTGCAGATGTTTTTGTATTTGTTCTCAACTCAGTTTATAACCTGGTTACATTCCAGTTACTCTTTCATCCTACCCGATTTCTAGAAGATCTCTGTGAGTCCGAGCCGCAGCGGTTCAGTTTGGACTGTGTGCAGTGTGGCTGACGTGTGCCGTGTTGGGAGAAAAATTCCTTTGGGCTACAGGTTGCTGTGGAGTGAATTTCACTGGTATTGTGTTGTCAATGTGAGTATAATGAAATGACGCAAGCTCTGTGGATATCCATAGCATCTTTAGTAGCCAGACGTTTCTGTTAGAAACAGGCTGTGGATGTTTTCAGCCTGGGTTATCTGGTGCCGTTTCCGTAGTAACGGTAGCTGCCATCGCGTGACGTAGGGACCGTGCCTTGCTCCTTCGGTGCGGGCCAGGGAGAATGCTGTCGCTCTCCTCCTGCATCCTTCCCTTTGCCAGCTTCCCCTAAGTTTTCATGGCTGGTCGTGTTCTCGCCAGGAGCACCAGCCCTTTCCAGCTTTTATACCTCAGAGGAAAAGGGGGAAGAAAAAGGAAGCTTTTCCTCTGTCTGTCTCTGCAGTTATCTGAAGAGCATTTCACCAGTACTCAGCAAGCAGGGTTTCCAGTCCAGTGCATTATGCTTACTGTGTTTGTCCAAAAAATACCTGCAGCTTTGCTAAGCCTTTTTCTGTGTGGTGGCTCATCTTTAGATCTGACAGTAACGTGCTGCTATAAGCAAAGACTTAAAACCCTGTTTAAATCAGCTTCATACAGCAAATGTAATGGAACTTGCCTTATTCACGAATGGATCCAAGAAGAAGAATGTTGTTCTTTATGTCTTCAAGGAATGTAGCTCACGTCATGAATCTCACAGGACTGCTTCTCTCCAAGTGGTCTCTTTTATGTGTCCAGTGAAGATCTTCCATTAACTCACTTTGTAATATTTCTTCTCTTTTCCACTTTTGATCTAAAAAACCCAGTAATTGTACAGAAGGTTTCACAGAAGCTAGAAAGGTACCAGATTAGGATATCTTTACTCCAGATGTACAAAGCCAGTTTGAACTGTGCTTAATAACACTCTTTATCTTGTCCAACCCCCCCAAAAAAAAGCCCTTCAGACACTTTCAATCTCATCTTTGAAACCAGCACTTTGATGTTTTCCAGAGAGCTCTCTCATTTCCAGTGGGTGCCTTTGGTGCGCGTGTGATGGGCCCTGTTGCCCGAGCTGCTCAGCCGGGCAGCCCTGCACACCAGGGCATCCCCAAAGGCTTTACAGAGCCTCCACAGGGCTCCCGCCCCGTTTGCAAGGTCCAGAAAGAGAAACCTTGGGAAAGGCTTCGGCAGATTTATCCTCCTTCTCCTTCCCAGGTATTGCATCCGTGGTGGAACGGGTGGCCAGACTCTGTTCGTTGCAGCAGCGTGGGTCACCGGGACGTTTGTTTAATGCACTTCTGTTTTGCTTGTTTACTCTCTGGCTGCTCAGACTGTACTCTCTGTTTGTGTGCATTATTCACGGGAGGGGAGAGGGAAAAGGGAGGTGTAAGGAGCCTTCTCCTGGAAAGGACACTTAAAGCAAACCATATAGTCAGTGAATACTTGGTGCTTGATGAATGGGTTATGTTGCCAGAACTCCTGTACTAATAGTAAATAAATGTAGAATATATTATTAATGTCTGGTTTTTAAAGGTAAATTGATAACTACTCTGAAAACAAACTTTGTCCAGACAGTATCTCCCTCAGTGAGGTTAACAGTTCTGATTGGTGTAATTATTACATAAGTGTAGCAGGGATGCAGACAAAAACTGGGATTGTACAAAATGTTCAACATTCACTGCATGTTTGCTTTACAGGAAATGTGAACTTTGAATTGACTTGTAATTAAATTATTGTTCATAGGAGTTGACTGTGCTTGGCCTGGTTCATAATTTAAAGGTATTTTTATATTGTTTGAAATGAGTCTCAGTAGTTTGTTTTCTCTGAATAAGTATTTTGAGTACATTAAATGAAATAATCCTGAATTCTCAGGCAGTAAAACAATAGCTGTAGACTTCAGGTGGATTATTGAGAGCTGGGATGTGCCAGAATCAAAACGTGTATTGTTTAGGTGTAAATCCAGCGTGCCTGCTTGTCAAAGTGAATGTAGTTACTGCATTTTGGGGGAAGGTTGGCAGTAAACGTTAGTAAGAATTGTAACTTTGGCACTGTCAAACATGCAAAATTTGGCTTTTTCAGTGCGATTTTTATTCAAATTAGGTAAGGGATGAACTGCACAAAAAGTGGCCTGAATAATAAATCTGCTACCACTAAATAAACCTATTAATTAAAATGTACAGAATCCCTCTGTGGTTGAAATGAAAAGGCCAGTTCTGGTTTTGAACTGTACAACGGTATTTAATGTTGTGCTTGAGGCTTCTTTAAACCTTCCTTGAGGACTGCAGGTTTGCATTGCACGTGTTCCTTGGGATGTGACTGGAAGGAGAGAGTTGGGGGTTTCGGTCCCTGTCCCCAGGAATTGTGCCGCCGGCCGTCCCTGGGAGGGAGCTGTGCTGGGAAGGGGCTGGGTTTATTGCTGGATTTTTCTTTGGAGCCCCTCACGCGGGAGGAAGGGCGATAGCTGCCGCAGTTACGTTCCTTGTAGCTGTGCTTGGTCGCGTCTGTGCTCCTCACTGCCCAATGATGGGTGTGATCCCCTGGCTGGCTTCAGAAAGAGGCCCCTCACCCCTCTGGGGGTATTCCTCCTTAGAGCGTTATGGGCATTAGGTATAAAATATTTATATATATCTTTTTTATCGAGGCAGCCAAATTTCTTCTCTTTTGTGCAACTCCTTCTCTATCATCCCCCGCTTCCATGCACTGCAGCGAGAGGCTTTTATTTCGTCTGGAGCCTCACAACTGCACCGCCTGTTTCTAAGCTCTCGGATGCCTGCTCTTGTTAACGGGCTGCCTGCCAGCAGCAGTGCGAACCTGCTCCAGTGTCTGAACTTGAACTCAAGGCAGCCGGGAGTAGGCTGTAGGTTTGGGTTTGATGTTTCAGGCAGCTTTCTCTGGTTTTATCACACTACTGATCTGCTGTCAAGGAAGGGAAGACCGGTGGATCCAAGCACCTCTCTGAAGTGCATCACACATTCCCGCTGATACTGAGATGTTGATGCGAGTGTGAGCAAACCACTTGTAAACTAGAAAGGCAAAGAAACTGAACTCAAATTCTGTAAGGCACTGAAGCTCTTCTATCAAAGAAAACAACAAAACTCCCATCTTTTTGTTTTCTTGATACTTTGGGTATCTTTTTTTGCTATACTTTGGATACTTGACCTGTGCTGTTTCTTCCCATTTCCAGTTATTAATATACTTTGATTTACCTCCCGTCTTGGATATTGTCCTTCACTTCAGAGGCATTTGGAAATATTTATTTTTCCTTACCTCAGTGTCATTTAGTTATCTTTGCCTTCAAAATCTGTTCTAAAGCCGAGTTTTACCTAGACCAGACTTACAGACCAGAAACATTTTCCCCCTTTTAAACCCAAGCAGAACATTTGCTACTTCTGAATGTTAAGTTACTGTCTTATCTTGATAGATTTATTAAGAATACTCACTGCAGAACCTGCAGTTCCATGTCTGGTCCGTTCCAGACTGGATGTGCAGAGAAGAGGAGCAGAGAGCCTCTCCTGTGAGAGGAGACTGAAGAGCTTGGCTTGCTCAGCCCAGGAGAGAAGCCTGTCCCCTTCACTGAGCTGCATTAACCTCAGGTTTTGCTATTTCCATTATGCATACTGCTTTTCTTCTCTTATTAACTGATGAAAATTACTGTTTTTTCTGGGTAATGCTGTGTTTAAATATCACAGATCTAAAAAAAGAAGAACAAAATCCATGTCATGATCTGTCCAGTAATGCATTGGGAAAGGTAATATGGTTTGACCGCAGAACTGGATCTGAATTTTAAATGAAGGTGTTTATACGTTATCAGTGACTGCGTTTAGTCATGCATGCAGCCCTTTAAACAAAAGAAGGATGTGATCACCGCACTGGGGAAGCTTGTGGAATAATGAGTTCACGTTAGTAAGCAGTCCTTGAAGCGGTGCTCTTTCGCTGTGTGAATAATACATTGGCGAGATGGCCTAAGCCCTTTCAGCTGACATCTGCCCTCCCAAAGTGAACAGGCACTTGCCTGAACACGAACCAGGGGCTGATTTGCCCAGCTACCCCACCAGTCTCCTCTGGAAGCAGCTGCTTGTGAAACCTTTGACAGTGGCTGGGCCCGGCCGGAGAGGAGGGCGAGTGAGGAGCTGGCTGGTGAGGGGCTCCGTGCCGGAGCTCTGCGGTGCTGTGTGTGCCTGGGGCCAGCTCTGCAGGGCTTGTCCTTTCCTTTGTGGGTGAATTCCAGGTCTAGAGGCATGATGTGCCAGGTGGGAGGTAAATATTACCGTACTACTACTCAGTACAGTTTCTCTCACATGCTCCTCAAAGTTGTGAAGTAGCTCCTTCAGCTTCCCTGCATTTCCTTCAGTGCAACAAGACCAGAACATGATCTTGAGTCAGGACGGGTTATGTTACATCAGAGCTGGGCTCCAGGCTGAGGATGAAAATGCCTGCTTCTGTGAAACACTCCTTAGCTGATGTTTGTGTTCCTCTTCAGGTAGAGCAGTATGAACACACTGTTTTGTCCGGTTTAACCTATGGGCAGCCTGTTACAGGCGGCTCGACAGTGTTCCCTGTCCAGGTACTGACGTGCTCTGTGCTCTCTATGCCAGCGATATTGGCCTGTGTGCTGGTTCTGAGGGTGTGAGACTGGAAATCTCGTCACTTCTATTTCAGAGACTTTTTAGAGAGTGTGGGGTGTTTAAATCTCCTTCAAAGAGTTGCTGACCTGGTGCAATAAGTATCTTTGAACTGTTTATGCCCTGTTTGTCTTTCTGGGGTGTATCTCATGTCGTGTGCGCTTGCTTTCAAGCTCCTAAAGTGTCTGCACACATCAGGACTGCACAGGCATTTATTGTTCTTGGAAGCAAAGTGGAGGAAAACTATCACACACAAGTGCTTTTGAAGCAGCTGTGCTTTAGGCTTTAATTCCACATTCGAGAGGAGACCTAATGTGGAGGTCCCGTACCCATCCATTGCAGTTTCCTTTCACATAGCCCTGAGGCACCGGGCTTGAGTAATCATCAGTGTAAGACGCTTCCTTCTTGGAAAGTAAGTAGAGGGAAACGTGAGTTGGAATAGCTCTGTACCAGTCAGTATCTGTTCCCAGGAAAGGACTGGCAAATCTTGAGAAATAGAATAGTTCTTGGGTCCTGTTAACATCTTAGAACCAGTTCAGTATATAACATGATTGCAGTTAATCTGCAAAACACTTATTAAGATTGGACTTTATCAAACAATTTAATGGTTACTTCCCAGCTTTCATTAGGTGTCCTCACAGCTTCCTAAAGCAGTTGAGTACTCCATTCAGTTTGGAGGTCGTAGGCAATAGGAAAGCAATTGTGTGGCTGGATTTTTCTGGAGCCGCATGCTTGGTCTGAGATCAGTTAAGATCTTAAGTTTCAGGGTCTGTAAATGTTTGTAGGAATATAATCAAATAGCTTCAGCTGAAATCATGGATATGTCTCTGTCAGAGCTGGCAGTGGAAAACCAGGAAACCTTTGAACATGAGAACGGCTGGCGACTCCTCAGGACCAGATACGTGGGGTGTTTCAGGGACGGGTAGCACGTCTGAGTTGCGGGAGTGCCTGCTAGTGCTGGTTAGGAATCTGAGCTGCTAACATACGTAAGGGTTAACCACAAGAACGTGATTAGTTGTGGGACTGTTTTCTTCATTGGTCTTATGATGACTTGTTATCCCATTTTGCACAAAGTTAATTGTGTTTGAAAGAGAAGATCTAATTAGGAGCCAATGACTGCATGATGCTGGAGCTTGTGTTCTGTTTTCTCTCGTTCAGGACCTGAAGTCCAAGCAATTATCAGAGTCACCAAACGTCACGATTGCCAGCCCCAAGCAATGAAAAATCATGAGTCAGAAATCTTTTCCTTCACGGCCCTAAATTACAAGACCGGATTAAAGTTCATGACAGGAAAATAAAATCAACTGAGGAATAGAAATGTATTTCTTAAATACATTTCTTATCCAGAGATTCTTACCCAGTGGCATGCTTGAAGATGGTAAAGCTTTCAGAAGAATATCAAATATCCACAGGCTTGCGTTAAAATTGTGGAATGCAGCAATGCGGGAAACTCTGTTTGTTTGTTTTTAAGGTGAGAAATAAGTTCCTGATAGAAGCCCTTTCTCTGCCTCCTATTTAAAGTATGACAACAAAGTGTTGACAGACGAAAAAACCAGGAGACTGATTTGGAACTAGTCTGGACCTCGTTTTTGGAGTGTCCTGAGCGTCCACGCAACAAGCTCTTCCCATCAGTTGCAGTTGGAGTTACAGCTTTCCTGTTCCTGTGAAAATCAGCTCCATTAGGAAAAGATGCCTTATGCTTTGGGGTTTTTAGGTGATTCCCTTGAGGCTTCTAAATAATACAATGCTGCTAGGTTTAACAAAAAATTAAGAATTTGGTTTCTTCTCTTTCTTTTTTCCTTAGCTCACAGAAATGTAACTTATGTAGAAATAGATGTAAATAACCATTGTCCGATCAGACAATTTATTATTTTAATTCTTTTGGCTTTCTATCCTTGGCATTGATATTTTTAAAAAAATTAGTTAATCTGCTATGGAAATGCAGGTGTCTCATAAATAAAATACGAGCCTCCCTGTATTACTACTCCTATTTGGAAAACAAATGGAACACTTTCAGTGATGAAATAATGCTTATAAAATAGTTTAGAGAGATTCTGTCTCACTCCATAAACATTTTAGCGCAAAGAGAGTACCAGAGATGATCATAATTGGTGGTAGACAATTTTTCACACAAATATAAAAGGTTTTTGATTGTGCTCCAAAGATGACTGCTTTAAAGTAATGAGTGGCATGCTATGGAGGAGAGAAAAAAAAGCGAGTGAATATTAGCTGTGATGTGAAATCAGTTTTTGAACTGCACGTATTTTTAGTTTGAAAGTGAAATATAATCTCTCATGCTTTTTAGAGCACTCTGCTAAACATTTTACTTTAGTCCTGGGCCAATGAATTTTATCATATTCAATTATTTAGAGAAACCTCAGTAATTTTTATTTACTCTTAATAGTGTTTAATGGAAACACTTCCATTTCCTGAAGGTTATTGAGATCTTTGAAGCTTAATGGTCAAGATTTTAAAGAGGAGCAGTCACCAAGTTCTAGCCCTGATGTTTCTCAGCCAGAGCTATCTTTAGAACTGAGGATTGTGCATTTAGATAATTTTTTTGTCAGGGATTTATTGAAAATACGATGTCTGTGTCCCGTCTGTGTGGCAGAGCAAAATGTAATCAGGTGAACTTAACCATTAAGCCACACAGCCTTGGATGTTCAGTTCCCAGTAACTGCTGGTTTTACCTTGTTTCCAGGGGGAAAGGTGCTTTCTCCTGATATAGTTAACTGGATGGTTTGAATCCATAAGTGGAGTTTTCAAATTAAATCATTATTTTGTAGTGTGTTTTCAACATTTCTTAACAGTGAATCTCCTTTCACATGAAACCTGCGAGAGTGAAATGGAAAGGTTTTTTTTCTGGTAGTCATCAAGTGCAGTTTTACTGATGGACTCTTCAAGGCAGAGACTGTCTCCCCCCTAGACAGTTGCACAGGACCTAGTTCTGTGCAGCCCTGATCGTCTCTTTGTGCTGTTGTGAAAGAAATATACTTGGTGTTCTTCTAGCACCTATCACCTTGGTATTTTCCTTTGCATGGATTCCAAGTGATTTGCTGCATTAGTGCTTTAACAAACAGTAATAAAGGTAAAAGATACTTTAAAGGTCTTTATTTTGCAGCCTGAAATGATAATGAAATTAAATATGAAAACAGTTTGCCCTCCCAGATGATCTAACATTGGGCATCTTGACTTCTCAGCTGACCAGTCAGAGTAAGAGCTACAGCAGAAATACTGCTCCCTGAGATACTCCCTGAGATACCTGTCTCTTAGCAGTGCTGATGTTGTTCTGATATAACCATGGTAGGGCTGCTGTAAATAAGAATGTGTAATAAATATATCAGACTTACAGTGAGGCTGCAAGCTTCAGATGTCCACAGCCTTGTGGTGAAATGAAAAATGGGTATATGCTAAAAGAACGTACTGAAGTCATACATCAGCACAGGTAACTTTGATGCATGTAGCTATTAAGGGCTGCTCAGTTATCAAGCATGAGTTGTGCTTAACTACTGAGGCATTAGCTTGAGGTGGTGATTGTCAAGAAAATATTTAATTGGACTTCTTGTACTCTTGCTTCCTACTCTCCTGTGAAGCAATCGGGTTTTGTGCTAAGGGTACTTCCTCTGTCTCGGTGACATACGAACTCTTTCATTGTGGAGATTTATGTGCTTAACCCTGAAAATTAAGAAGTGATTGCAGATATCTTTATGTCATTCATACCCCATGCTATGATGTTTAAATCACAGCACCAGAGGTCTGAGGAAGATACTAGTTCCAAATGAAGCACATTTTTTTAGTGCTTTTTGTTCTGATCGGCGAGGGAATCCTTCCGTCTCGGTTGCTGTGGTTGTTGCATGCTTGGGTTTGATGAATGATGTAGTGAAGATCAGGTGAGACGGGTGGGAGTGAGAGCATGGCTGTGGCACAGCTCTGTGCTTATTGTCCTTGCCTGGTGTCCCATGAGCGTACTTGGCTTTGTCACCTGAAGCTCCTTATTTGCAGGGCAGCTATATCTGGACAGTCTACGATCCGTGGCATTTGAAGGCAGAATGTCGAACAGGGATTGAGACTTAAACACATGCTTGCTATTCAGTTTTCCCCTCTTCCATAAAATGCACAAAGCAGTACCCTTTGGACAAAGGAGCAAATTTAGGTATCTCCTCTGCACTCGTTTGCTTCTTAGCTAGTATGTGGGTACAGCTGGGTATCTCATCTACTCATTATGCATTTCTTAATGACAGAGCATGCTATCACCTGGTAATAACAATGGTTTCAAACTGGGCAGGGCTGTGATTAACTAGGTAAAGCAGCAGCAGCTGGAGATCGTGAGCATCTGATTGCTTCTTTATCATCCTCCTCTTTTCACTTGTTCTTATTTTCTTCAGCCTCATGAATTCAATTCCCTGTGCACAGTTTCCATGAAAACAAAGTATTTAGCTGCAGTATTTCTTCCTGTCTAAGAAAAATCTCATCTGCTAAATAAACCCCATAAATAATCCTTCCATAGGCCTTCTTTTCTCTGCTTACTACCCTTCCCTAGAGCTCTCTTATTTCACACTCCATTAAGTCATGTCAAGATTTTCATAAAGGCAAAAAAGGAGAAAACTGAACTTGTTCACTTGACCCTGAAAGTAGCCGCCTTGTTGAAGTCATAAAAAAAGTGACGTTTTCCAAAGCTTGTTGGGGACCATGATTATTTGGAGTGTAAATCAATAACATATATGCACTTAATTAAATTCAATGGTGGATACTGCAGGGGATGCTCCTCAAAACTGGCTGGAGTTAATGAATTTTTAGATGACTGCTGTCAGCTGAACCATATGAGGCAATCACCTGAGCTGTGTTGATCTATTCCAAGTGCAGTGCTGCTCTTCCAATCTATACATAGTGAATATCTGCATTTTTCTGCAGTCAGTTTTTGTACGTACTTACTGTTGTAAGTACAGTGACAGTCAGCAGGCTCAGGATCTCGTTGTGCTGTGATCAGAAAGCTTACAGTAGTTATTTACCCGTGTGCATGCATACATATAAATAAAAGCATGGGTATGGGTGTACAAACTACCTGTTGGTATGCAGAACTACCTGTTGATGTCTTTCTGATGTTATCAGTTCCTCCAGAAACAGCTAAATCTTCATCTCTTCTTATGGCTTTTTAGAATGTCAGATTCCAAAAAGGGAAAAATGTTTCATTTTTTTAAAATTAGGTAAATAACTTCATTTTCCTGGCCCAAAGGTTCTTCTGACTATAACCCCTAAAATGTTTTGTGTGTTATCTTTCTAGGCAGTGATCTGAGATCTGCATTCTGCCACTCCAGGAGGATTACCTATTTTTGGTTTCTCAAAAATAAAGAAAAGTGGTTTCTCAGAAACCTGCTCTACCTAACCCTCCAGCTCTCTTCCCCCAGAATAGTTATCTGGGAAGATTATTTTTTCCCACCCCCCAGCTCTACCATGTATTCTTGACATTGTCTCCATTGCTGGCTGGGTTTGATGCTTGTGTCTCTGAGTGTGGTTGTAATACATAATTTGTATTGATTTCAGCAGATTGAAAGCGTATGCTGATGCACTATGGAAACAGGGAAGGGGAGTGTTTGTGTACACCGTACCCTTTTGTGTGTTCCGTTAAAATTTCTTCTTCTTCTGACACCGTCCAGCAGAACCTGTTCCCACAAGCCCACAAGATGAATGCCAAGAGCCTGCCGTGGAGAATTGATTTAAATCCAAGAGCTGGCCAAGGAACAGTGCTAACTCCCATGCAGATTACCAGAATGCAGGAAGTGTAGGCAGCCTAACTGCAAAGCAAAGGGCTCGTGGAGGCCTTCCTGCACAGGAAAGGAGACTTTCCTGGGCAGATGTGGAGGTTTTCAGAAAGAAGAGTTTGTAAATGCTGGTTTATTTCACTGTAAGAAGTGTGCTTTTACTGTTCCAATCCAATGCTTGGAAAGTAGAAATCTAATTTCGGGGGTTGGTTTAAAACAAGAGAAACAAAAAGAGAAAAGGTAAGTGGAGCTACGGGGACATCCTCAAATACCTTGTATTTTCTCTCTGTAAAGCCATTTGAGCACCACTGTCAGGGTCCTCTCGTGTCTTTTAAAAGATTCTGTAGCTTGAGGTGTTTCTTCTGCAAGTTTGTTCAGGATGCATTAACACTTCCTTTTTGACTAAGCGTGGCTCTGTGTGTGCGTGCAGGAGAATGTGGCCGTGGCTGATGCTGACAAGGTGCAATGAGATACAAGACCGGTGTCTGCCTGTGGACACAGATTAAAGGAAAAGCCCTCCTGGACTCTTGCAGGCAGCTGGCCTCTTTACCTAATGTGCTGTGAAACTCCCGTGCCGCTCGCTGGGGGGAGGATTGCCGTCCTGCTGTCCTGCGCTACAGGGGGACATCTGCACGGTCCCCTGGGTTGGAGCAGGAGGGCATCTGTGTTGCAAGATGTACTGCTCTCCTCCAGCATTTCATAGTTAACTGGATAAAAGCCCCAGTGTATTTAACAGCTAACTCAGATTAGGTCAGATGTGAGTGTAAAGTCAGTTAGCTGGTCTGGAGTAATTCCCTTGTATAAAGGAGTCTGGAGAGGAAAGCTGGAGACAGGCAGTACTAGTAGCCTCTGACGGTGGGTGAAGTAGAGGAGAATGAAGTGACTTGAAGGTCACAGGGGCTGGGACTGTAACCTGAGCCCAGATCTGAGGGTGCCTTACACATAGAACAGGACATGGTGCATTAATCTCTCATCCCGTGGAACAATCATCTTGAGGCAATCCAGCAGCTAATTCCAGTGTCTCTCCCCTTGCAAATAACCACTACACATGTATTACTGTCAGCTGGGACTGATGCTATGCCAAGTCCTTGTGATGAGAAATGTCACAATGGAATAATTAAATATTGGGGCTTTAGGGACAGTCACTGTGGAAATTGCCCTCTGTGGCAGCTGCAACATTTATTAATAATGAAAGCTGTGCCTGCTGTGCTTTTCACTAAATTTGTTTCATTAATATTTTATTGTTTTAAAGAAAGAAAAAAAACAACAGTGAAGGTGGGAAGAGAGCCTGTTTCCTAAGCAACAGCAATGCACTTCTTTGCAGTTATTTTTAAAGGCAGGTTGCTTCATTTAAGATTTGGAACCAATTATTGATGTGTTGCTTCAGGCATCCGGAGAGCTGCTTTTCTTTTTTCATTTTCTTTATTTCTAATTGAAAGACAGAGCAAAACAGCAGCTGGTTAAGAGTTGTTGTGATGGTTGCTAGACAGGATCTATGACTGTGATGAGAAGAACATCCCTGTGCTGTCATCACTCTTTGTTCTTCCCATGCAGCTCTACCTGGCCTTGCAGAACCCCATGGGCAACCAAGGAGCGCTCGCCCCCGCTGCTGCCGCTGTGATAGATGCACAGATGCTCCCTCTTCCTTTGAGTAGAAGCAGCCGGGCTTGCAGAGATGTCGTCAGCGCTGGGCTCCCACTTGTGTCAGACCACAGGCATTGCCTTCCCCACCTACAGATGTCCTTTGATTGCAGCGGATGTTTCCTGGCACAAGCTGATTGCTGAGAGGGGTCAAGCGGGGATGTGTCCGTGTGTCCTGGTCCTCTCTCAGGGCGTAGTGCCACGCTTCGGCTTTTGTGCACAATGAAAAGCTGAAAAAGCAAGGGGGTGGTTGTCTTCTGAGGCAGTAGTTCTGGTTGGGAAGTATACTGGCGTGGGAAGCGGTGTCAGACTTGCTGCTCGGTAGCTTTGCTGTGATCAAGCTCGTGTCCTAAGAGAAGAGGAGTCTGCAAAAGCTGAGGCTGTTGGCCCTGTTCCACTGTTGCCATACAACGCCTCAGTGAGCCTGGCTTTTGCTTGTCCCGAACTAGGACTCCTGGGGTTGGCCCTGGCAGGAACCTCTTTGCAAACAGCAGCAAGAAGTTCTAGGACCGTTATTCCAGCGTAGTCCAGGGCCAGCTGCAGCAAAGCCCCACTTATGGAGGGGTTATTGCTGTTCTCTTCTTGGGGATATGATGGAGAGGGGAAACATGGTGACTTACTGTCCCTCTTATAAGGGGACGAGGTCGAATAATCTTTCTTCTCTGCTTCCAGATAAATCTACTTACAGATAAAATGCTGATAAGTGCCTTGATCCTCAGTTCCTGATGTCTGTTAAGTATTCAAGAATACTGTTCTCTCACTGCAAAAAGTGAGACAAATTTATACCTATTTTCTTCTACTTTTTATCAGTCTTATCTATGTGTGTTTGTCTCTCAGTATGTGTTTATACAGTGCTTGATGCAATGGGACCTTAGTCGAATACAGAAAGTAGTAACGAGTTTTTTAAAATTTAGGATACTCTATCCATCCAAACAGCAGTTTGTCGGGGCTGTTTAAAGTGAAACTGGAAGGTAATAAGCAATTAAATGGGGGATCACAAAGAAAGGTGAATCACACTTTTTTTTTCAGAGAGATAGTGGGTGTAAAAGTGTATGAATACTTTGTAGCACTCAGCGAGGCTTTATTTGGGTTACAGTGACACAGAAATAACATGGCTGGGCCAGTATTTCTTTTGCCCACTTCTAACAAAACAGCAACTTTGTCTATTTGCCCTGGAAACAGAAGAGGGGGTGGATTTGCATAGCATGGGAATTTATGCTGAAGACATCAGTTGAATGCTGTGAATGCTCAAATGCTCTTATTTATTTTAAAAAATGCAAAGAAAATAAAAGAAAAAAGAAAACCCAGCAACAAAACAAAAGAAAAACAAGTCCTTCATTATCAGCAAGTGCATGAGACATGCTGTTCATTTCTACCAGCTGTTCTGCTTTCCACAGGGCTTGCCAGTCTCCTGAGTTACTCATTTATTGGAGGATGGCTCTGTGTGTGTAGGGTTTTCCTGTGTTTATTTGAATTGTCCCTGTTGTTCCAGTGTTGGAAGAAGCTGGTCACAGCACAGTGCATCACGATCCTGTGCTTTTGGCGTGCTTGCCAACAGCATTGACGTGACATGTTTCAGATTAGGCAGCTCGAGGAGAGACTGTTAAGATAGTATATGTTTCTTGTTTGATTTTAAGATGAAACTGGAATTTTGGTTGCAGTGGTTCTCATATAGGTTGTGCAATAAAGGAATATATCAAATTCATTCTGAAGAATTTGCAGTCTAAATAAACTTATGACTAGGAAGGAAGAGAAGAGAGAATGTTGACTTCTCTGTTTTACAGAGAATGAATTCAGGGTATACAATTAGAAGACTTGGCTTTGCTAACTCAAGTTAGTTGTATCTTGATAAACATCGTTAAAAATGAACAATCCCAAATTCCCAAGCCATCAGTATTTAATTCCACTGGCTGTCTCATAGGGAAATTAGGGCTTTCCATGGAAATTTTATCTTCTGTCAGATTTTATCCAGTGTTACTTAGCTTAAAATCATATCTGCCTTCACAGATGAAAGCAAAATAGCGGCATGGTTATCCCACAGCACATTTCCAATTTTTTCTAGAGCTGTTTTGTGCACTCTTAAGAGCAAATGGTTGTGCTTTCTGAACATGCATTAGGTTAATTTGTGTAGTGAGTGATAGCAGGAAGCCAGTTAGTGTTTTTTTGCAGTGTGATAAGACACAAAATGCAAAGTTATTAATACCTCATAAATGCTTCTCTTAATTTTTTCATTCACTCAGCAGGTTGTTCTTCAGTCTTGCAAAGCAAAGAAATAGGGTAGCAGTGCTGGAGAGGAGGGGGATGTTTTTACTAATGCCCTTCAATACAGACATGTCCTGTGATTCCCCCGGCTGCCATAGCTTCTGGGCTAGCTAAACGTGGGAGGTGTTCCTGCCATTCAGCCCTGCCTGGGACTCAGGTCAGCTTCCAGGGACTGAGCAGTGAGGATTGGTCTTTCTCAGATGCAGGCTTTCAGGTGTTACAGGATTCGGAGGCCATTCAGTACAATAAGGAGGGGGCATCTTCAGGAGATGCTCAGCACCTGCCAGTATTGGGCTGAAAGCACAACAGAATACTGCCTGCTTTCAAAAGTAGCTGCCGCATCTTGGGAGAGATGCAGTGTGTATCGGAGCAGATGGAGTACCATTTGTTACTCGTAACAAAAATTTAATGTGGCAATTCTAACTGCAGTTTACTGCAGGAGTGCCTGCTGTCATTAAACACAGGAGAGCATCTCTCAGATGCTGAACTCGGGCCCTTCTGTAAGGGCTGGCACGCCTGCGGGGGTTTCAGCGACTGCACACCTTGCAGATAATGTTGGGGTTTTTCCCCTCGCTCTGAATGAGTTGGCCTGTTCTCCTTCATACCTTATTATGGACAGTGTGGATTGAATGAGTCATCTGCAGTCTCGATTTAAAAGCTGATAGACAGGGAAGGCTTGGTTTTTATTTTGTTTTTTTATTTATCTCGTTCCTTTTTCCTGCAGCAGTTTAAATGAGAGCTGGTTCGATGTCTGATGCACAGCCTTGCAAGGCTAAAATAGTGCAATGTGGTCTTTCACCAGTGACCATCGGAGCACGTTACAGTAAGGTTTGCAAAGTGAACCTCTCGGGTGGATCAGTTGTAGGTCTGGCTGCACTCTATTCCCTCTCAGGCTGTAGTAGTATTACATTTTCTTCTCAGTTCATAGGCCTTTTAATCTTTCTGTCCAAAGCTAGATGGTGGGCTCTGTTGGAAGGTGAGCCTGTCTTACCAGGTTTATGGCTTTATTGTCTTGTAGTGATCTCCAGTGCTTTGGGAGGGGTTTATCTTCGCTAGCATCATTGTTCATTTCCTATTATTTTTCCAGTAGCCCGTAGGATTTTAGTCCAGCAAGTGTCTGAACAAGTGGTTCACCTTCAGTACCTGCGATTGCAGAGTAACTTCATACCGGTCACAGGTGATGCTGTCATTTCTGAGGTCTGTCAGTTTGTTCTCTAGCTCCTAACCAAGTGATGTCTGAGTTGCAGTTGATTCCTTAAAAGATCCGGTAGCCAATGTCTGCTGCTCCTCCAGGCTGTACGTCCTACACGTCAAGACGCGTGGTCGCTGGGTATGTGGGTTCCTTACCCTGGAGATCTTTGTTGCTGATGCAAAGACTTGAACCAGTCACTCTTCTAGGAGCTTGCCCCTGGCGCTTGGAGAATTTTCTAGGCTGGAACGTGGATGTCCACAACATAACTCGATTAAGGTGTGTTACACATTTCAAATTAGAGAGTCTCTCCAAGTGGTGGTGGAAGCTCGTTACAGGCCTGGCTATTTGTAATTGTGTTTGAGGTGACAAACCCAGAGTAACTGAGAACGGTGTGAATACACAAAAGAGCCTGGAGCAGCCGCAAGCTGTGGGCCACTCGCCAGCCAAGGGTGAACTGAAATGTCCCGTGGTGATGTGTTAAGTTCACTGTCATTAATCCATTTGTTCCTAATGCGAAGGAAGAGAGGGAGGACCAAGTGGGCTGATGTTAGAAGTCTCCTGTCTTCCCTATTTTCACCAGAAGGAAAATGCCTTTCCCATAATCTAGGTGAGGGGAAGGCATCATCATTGTACCACTTTCCAGCCAGCCATCCCGCTGCTGTGTTTGATACATGTTCCTTCTGTTGGCACAGTAAAACAACCAAGCTTCTCTTCTCCACCCAGCCACCTCAAAAGTCCACTTCCCTCAATGAGACTTGTTTCAGAGTTCAGGAATATTAAAACAAGACAAAGCACACACACATAGACACACAAAAAACCCAGCTCAGCTGTGACCTAGCTGGACTCCGATGCTTGTGGGTTGTATGTGTTCTGAAGAAAGTGTGGCTCCGGCTTTGATTCTTGTACGTCTGTCGCTCCTCACCCAGCCCCCTCGTTTCTCTAAGTTTTGTATTAGTCACCATGTAATGAGAGATCTGCAGGCAGCAGTACTCTAGGAGCAGTTTGTGATTTTGTCTTGAATATGCCATTTTAAACAGTGAAACACATAATAAAAGCAGCTTTAACTCTCCTGATGCCCTACCTGTCCTGGAGGTTTCCATGTTTACCATAGTCTCATTGCACCCAAGTTCCTTCCCAATCATGTTAACCAATGCGATAGTAATGTTTGCATGTGTTTCATGCTTTTTTCCCTTTTCTAGAGGAGAATGGAATACATAAGGCAGTTGAGGGGGGGGGAGTTGGTAGACTTTTTTTGTTATTTTCATACCTATTTGCAATGAGAGGTGGCATAATGAGAGTATCTCACTTCCATTTGGGACACAAAGAGTTAGTATTTTAATAGTCAGAAATAAAAGGATGATTTGTTCTACCTGCTTCTGCAAATCAAGATCCTGTGGCAATGAAAGCTGTCTGGTTACTAGATAGGTTAAATGATGCACAGCAATCGACTGCGTGCCAGGAGTTGGTTAAATACAGCAATTTCTCACATTCTGTGTTCAGAGATCAGTTCAGGTTTGAACCTGAACTCTGTAACTGCCAGGGGCTGCCTTCTTGCCAGTATCACTCTTCAAGGGCAGTGCTAAAATTCCTACAACGTGATTTTAAAAATGAGGAGCAAATAACAGGAAAGTGTGACCTCCTATTAGTCCTTTTCATCTCAAACACCAGACCATATGGAGAAATGCAAGTGGGAGAAATGAATGCAGCAGCTCACAAAGATAAACAGGAGCCTCTGCTCAAAACAGAGATCATCAGTAAAAGCAGATTTCTAGCTCGTTATACCTTGAGTTGGGGGACCTGGTTCTGCCATGAGTTGAGGAGAGGTTTTGCCTTTGACTTAGTTTTCAGTAGAATTGGGAATTCTTTCAAAGTGATGTGCGTAAAATGGGGTGAAGATACTGGGAGATATTTCAGTCCTTTGGTTCATTTATGTACTGACTTTATCTGTAACTTCCAAGGTGCTTATTGCTGCAGATCAGACACGTGCTTGCACCATCTGATGTTGAGATCTAGTCTGCCTTTCCGTCTGTCTCTTCACCCCCTCCTCTGTTCTCTTGACTCCACACCTGACCAGTGGGTGTTAGCAGGTGGCCTTCACCCAAGAGAGGACTGAAGGACAGCAGTACCCATAACTTTATCTCCTTCCCTTTCTTGCAGGTGTTGTGGAAGCATGTCTCCTGCACATGCTGAAGCGCAGGGCTGCCGGCTTCCTGCGGACGGACAAGGTGGCTGCGCTGTTCACCAAAGTTGGCAAGACATATGCCATAGCTGGAGACGTGTGCAAGAAAGTGCAGGAGCTGCAGCAGCAGGTGGAAAGCAGGTGAGGCTGAGGTCTGTTTATCAGCAAAATTCATACGATGTGTGTGCAGCCTGGAGAGGCTACAGAGACTGCTTGGTAAAGGCAAAGGGGCCTTTCTTGGCCACGTTTGTTCAAGCTTTGTTCCTTTAGTGCCTGTGACTGTAAGGCGAATGGTTTTGTTTGATCAAGCTGACAGCTAGCAAAAGGGCAGAGGTTGGGAATTGGGTCTTTGGTGTTTCAATTTGCTTCTCAGTATAGCGGGTCAGTGCGTCCAGCCCGCACAAAGCAGCAAAAGTGAGTAACAACTGGTGATTTTAGAGAGTGCTCACGGTCAGGGCATGGTTGACCAGTTTGGACTGTTGGTGGGAAGGGATGTGGGTGGCAAGAGGAACTGAAGAACAGACTTACTGGAAGAGCTGTTTTGGCACGCTCCTTGCCAAACCAGTAACAAATGATTTGTGGGTATTATGGTAGAAATAGTTAAGTTAATGGATGCAAAGAGTGATAGAAGGAAGGATGAACTCAAGAAGAGGTCCACAAAGATGATCAAGGAACCAGGCAGCCTGCCATATGAGGAAAGGCTGATAGACTGGGTTTGTTCAGCCCTGAGAGGAGAGAAGGCTTAGGGGAGAGCTTATCACCATGTTCCAGTATTTAAAGAGCAGCTACAAAGATGACGGAGACTCCCTTTTGACAAGGAGTCCCATGGAGAAGATGAGGGGTCACAGGTACAAGTTACTCCTGGGGAGATTCTGATTGGACACAAGAGGAAAATTTCTCACACTGAGAACAATCAGCCACTGGAATGATCTCCCCAGGGAAGCGGTGGGTTCACCAACATTGGACACTCTTAAGATTCAGATGGACAGGGGACTAGGCCATGTTGTTTAGACCGTGCTTTTACCAGCAAAGGTTGGACCAGGTGATCCTTGAGGTCCCTTCCAGCCCAGTGTTCTCTGAAGAGGTGGTCAGCAGTGAGAGACCGATTATAGGAAAGCGGGTCAGTACACGCTGGGCTTGAGCACAGCTGAGTTCATGCTGGAGTCAAGGATTTGAGAAGGACTTGCTGGAAGTCCTAAACTTCTTGCTAGAGGTGAGTAGTGCAATTAAAATTTTCCATGTGGTTCTGCTGACTGACTCACAGTGCGTGAGCCTGTGGGATGAGTGTCTTGTCTTGTAGACTCAGGACAGGAGCATTTTTTCTTCTGTCTGTAGACAGTAGTGCAGTGGCACTGCTGAGCCTTAAGAGGTCTTTGTACAGTGTAGGAACTTTTAGCCTCTTGATCAACTTGCTGCATGAAGGGCTTTGTCAAGAGCTTAGCTTCAATTCGTGTTGCATTGAAGTCTTCAATTATTGACAGTTGTTTAAATTAGCTTAGATTTCTGTGTAACTTTCTGGCATTTATCTGTATTGGGCTTCTAATTATCAGACTTTGTTATGTAGTTTTTAACAGGTATGCACCTATTTTTTGATACATGTTTTAATTGTGTCTCTACTGATATAAACTGGGATTTTGTTAATTTTAATTTTTTAAATATTGGGAAGAAGGATGCTTTCTACTGAAAATCCACCAGCCTTGCTCCTCAGTTAAGAGCCCACATGAACCCTGCTCTAAGCACCAGAGACCTTTGGCTGTGTCCTCGTCACAGAAAGGAGCAAATGAACTTAAATTCTGTGGTTTCTCTTGGAGAAATTTTGTGTGTTTTTCAGCTAGTAACAGCTACAGATTTTAAGTGCTGTGGAAAATATGCACAGCAAAGAGACTCTATTAGGAAATACAGCAGGGGGTGGACTCGCTTCACTGAACGTATAAAATGAGACAGAAGTGCTGTAGCAGTCTAATTGCTCCTGAGGCTGTGGCTAAGAAAGCCCCTGTTTAGAATGCAGTCAAACACATTTGAGATCCTCTGTTCAGTGGTGTCACGTGTATTTCTTGACTTGGGATTGTCTCTGCCTGTGTGTTGCCTTGCAGAGGTGCTGTCATGGCCTCATGGAGGACTGGGAACTCTGTAAATGTAGAGGGGAATTACAGCTCTCTCTCCTAACAGCACCCAAGTAATGTATTTACTCTTTGTCATTGAGCACTTTCCTGAAACAGGACCTGGGTGCTGTGAAAGAACAGGATCGTTTGAGAACATGCGTTTTCTACTGCAGATTGTTGAAGACATCGGGGTTTCTCTCCTCGTTAGGACAAAATTGAACCTTCTTTTTCTTCTATTTTAAGGGGAAGATTTTCTGGGAAAGAGCTGAAGAGGGTTAGTCCTCCCTGTCAGCCCTATGCAGTGCGTGGAGAGCCAAGGCAAAGCTGCAGCAGTAGGAAGCTCTCCCAGTGCTCGGCTTTACAGTCCACCCTTCTCCTGCAGCTGCACTGCCTGGTGCAGGAGCACGCACCCATCACAGGATGGGGCAGGGCTGGCACAGCTTCATCTCCAGCTTGTGCTACGGACGCGTCGCTTAGTTGCAGTATGGATCTTAGGAGAGGATTTGGGGCAGTGCCCCACCAGTGCTGTCACGGGACGCTCTGTGTGGCTGGTACCACCTTATAAAATGGTGCATTGCGACTTGTTGCAGCACGTTGGGTGTTCGGCACGGAAGTGGTGCTGTCGTCTTGTCTTACATAACTCATGCCGCAGGCAGAGCTAGTGGGAAGGAAGGAACACAAATTCACATTTTAGCTCCTTTGCTAGGCAGCAGGAAAGAGAAACAGAGAGAACATTTTCCTTTTTGTGGGTCACCTTTTAGAAACTGAAAAGCTCCAGGCGGCACATTCAGCTTCAAAATCGGTCTCTGGCTCCAAATCTGCTCAGGCCACTCATTATCTCAACAGTGACAAGTGGTAATTGGTGTCAGAGCCACTGAAGAAGTGAAGGGAGCGTGTTGCCTGTGAAAATGTATTTTGGACACCAGTACTCAATGGATGAGAAGTGGATGCTCGTTGTGGCAGGAGACTCAGCGTGGATAAGAGCACGTGTGTTGTGCTGAGAAGGCACAAAACTGCTCCTTGGCACGATGCAAATCGCAGCTCCAACCGCGTAGGGCTGTGCAGGAAGCATGGCATGCTGGGTCTGCAGAGAAAAGTCCTGTTCATGCGACAAAACACCGTCCCATGGCGTGCCTGGGGCACAACACGCCACTGTCCCTCATGGGACCGGGGTCAAGCAGATTTTCTGGGCAGCAGATAACTCCACAGAGAGGAACGATGACTTCCCGTGTGGTTCAGAGCCCACCGTGCTGAGCAGCCCCCGCGTTCTCGTTGACAGCCAACTTGGGAAGTGATTCTGCTTTGTGTAGCCAGCTTGCCATCCTGCCACTAAAAGGCAGCGTTAAGCTCCTCGTTTCTGAGGTGGACCTGTTGCCATGCTGGCTTATGCTGTAGGAACAAGCAGGGGGTCTTGGCTGTAAGCAAGCTCCCAGCTGGCTTTGGATGCTCATTTGCTATAGTTCTAGTTTCTCAGTTTGATGCTGCTTATCTCTTAGTTGTCTTGTTGTCGTTCTGTAGGTGGTAGGAGATAGGATCTCGCTGCCAAGACGCCAGCACAGAATGTGCTACAGCTATATATGGTGCTTTGCAGAGAGAATGAAAAGATGGGCCTGTGCCCTGATTGTTTAACGATGGTATGGCAAGAGGTCCCTGGAAAAGCTCGGCCTGTGCTATCCCAAATCCTCCACGCTTCTGGTCTCCGTGGGAGTATCTCATGCCGAAAGAGCTGCGTGCCTTCTTGGGGTCGTGGCGAGCTTCGGCCTGAAGGTACCAGACAAAGCGGGGAGACAAGGATCTTCTTTTTACCATTCTCCCTGTGGCTTTCACAACTAAGTGTGAAGCTTTGTTTGATAAGAAGCAAACTTCCATTCATCAGGTGCTCCTTACTTTCTGCTACACTTTGCATTTTGCTGTTTTTTCATTCTTTTGGGGTGTATGGTCTGCAGTGGATTTACAACCTATTCATTTCAGCCTAGTATGTGGGCGTTTCAGAGGAGCTCAAATGTTGGGCTTTTCCTAAAGCTCCAGAAGCAGAAAAGATATTTTTGGTAGGCAACTACCTAGCCTGAGATACTAATACAGGCCTGTTTGGGGGCTTTTTTTAGAGGTGGTTTAGCATCTGTCTGTGAATTAGATAATCTTTGCAGACTTCTCCTATTCATAACTTGGAACTGAGGCATCCTAAATCATTGGAGCCATGATTTTCAGAAAATCCCTGATGATGGTCTGACTGAAAGTCCACACCCCAGTGGTAGTGAGTGCTAACACAGTAATGCAGACAGCTGGTATACAGAATCACATTTGTCAGATACGTGCTGTGTATTCCAACACCTCTCCACGCAGTCTTTCACTGGAGCGATTTCTGTGCGAAGAGTCATCTCAATTCTGACTACTTTTACTTTATCTCCTTTTGCAGGAAAAATCAGCCAAATGGGCAGGAACCCCTCAAGAGACAGGGATCAACCACAAGCAAAACCCCTGTCCTGACACCTCAGGCCATCAAACACATATGGGTTCGGACAGCACTGATTGAGAAAGTGCTCGACAAGATTGTGCAGTACATTGTCGATAACTGCAGGTAAGGGAAGAATCAGAAGCACAGGGGTTTGTTGGACTGATGTGCTTAGGTATCTGCAACAAGGGATTTCTTCAGAAGTCTTCTGCAAACTTCTGTGCTGCAGACTTCTGGTAAGAAGAAAACCAGTTGCACAGAGATTTAGAAAACAATGTACTTTTGAGTCACTGACAGTATTTACCAGACTTACAAAAAATGTTAACAGCCATACAGCTTTCCAGAAATCAGATAAAAAACCAACTTGAAGTACATTGGGTGCCCAAATTCTAATGAAACCTAAACCTTAGTGGAATAGAAATGTCTTCTAATAGGTCAGGGGTGCTTAATTAACTTCCATTAGTTGAAAATAATCCTTTGGAACTTTAGGGTGTCGGGGAGGAAAATGCCCTTTGCAGATGAAAGAAGGGGAAATGAGTTTAGAACAGGAGTTGTTAATGACCTAATACCTTAGGGTTGTGAAAGCAGGTTCTTTGAATCATGTTTCCTTTTTAGACAAGTCAAGCCTTGGGTAAAATGAATCTTCCCTTGCAAAACTGGAGAGAAGCATCAATGCTTTACGGATGTAATCCACAGGGACTCTTTAAGAGAAAAAGTCAGGTTATCTCTATTCTGTCATTGCTTCCTACTGTCCAGCATTAGCTTTGGTTTCCCAAGAGATGGTTCTTAACTTTTACGCTTCCTACCCTCCCATAACTGATAAGAATTATGGGGCACACCGGGGACAATTTCCCATAAGAAGAGAAAGGTGGGAACACTAAAGCTTTGACGTGGTCCCGGAAAGGTATGTCTGTACCCACTGCCATTGCAATTTGTTCGCAGTGGTGCTCCTGTAATTCTGCACTGGAGTGCACGTTCTTGGCTGTCCAAAGCCCGTGGGTCTGAACAAGCAAGAGAGCGAGGGCAGAGGAACTTATTTTCACAGTATTTTCCAAGTTTGCATTACTGTTTTCCTTGTCAGCAGCTTTATTTTCATGATCTAACTTGCCACTAAAAAGAAGGAGAATGGGAGAAATGTGTTTGTGCTGTTGCAGAAGTTGTGCTGTTGCAGAAAACTGTTGCTCTGGGATGTCGAATGCCAGTTTGTTTTAAGAGCTGTGTGCAGAAGAGACGGTGGGAGGGCTGACTGTGTCCCAGAGACATAGCTAATGAAAGCATTTTAGTCCGCTGTATCAATATGTCTGCCGATATATGGATACAAGGATTTTTTAAATTTCTTTTTCCACATAATTAGCCTGGAGACATGTCAAGAGAGTTCGGTCTCAGTTGTTCCCTTATTTTGTATTGTAGCTGTTCACCTTATGCCTTCTCCATCTGTTCAAATGCATTAGGATCAGGTCCTTAATTGCAGGCGTGTGATTTTGAGAACCTGACTTAGTGAATAAAACAAACCTCTTCATAAGACTTGTTCTTGGGCTTTTTTGTGACATTACTGCTCAAATGCTCCATGTTTAAGTCCTTCAGCTCTTCTGTTTTTGAGGAAGAGAAGGTGCTTTAGAGTTTGAGCCCCACCTAGCGGAGGAGACAGCAGAGGATAATGACAGTTCCAGACATTTGGGTGTTTTGCTTTTTTGGCTATGTGGTTTTTGTAAGTCAGCTTTGCCTGCTGTGATGGGAAGCCTTCGGGGTCATTGCAAGAGCTACTATTTGTAGTAGTTCATTGTTCTTGACAGTGTTTCAAGATTATTCCTCACAGATGGAAGAATGTGTGGATCTCTTGGTCTCTGTGGAAAACTGACAAAATTGCTTGCAGAGAGTTATTGTTTTGTCTCCATATTACATTAGTGCCCAAAGCCCCAGACCAAATATACTGGGTAAACACATTTAGCAGAAGGCAAGCTCCTGCCTCTCAAGAGCTCAGCTCAAAAATAGATGAGGCAGAATGAGCCTACTGAGAGGAAGTGGCTTGCCTGAGATTACACAGTTGATCAAGGGCAGAATATGGATCCAAAGTAGGGCTCGTGGTCATCTAGTTAATTATAGGAGTCTGGAGTGTAGGGTTATTGTTCTAGGCTCCTTTTATGCTCCATGGAGATCTAGTCAACATTATTGATACTGTTTAGGAAATAATCTAATTCTAAAGCAGATATCTAAAGTAGGCTAAATTAATTTCTCCATAGCTTTCTTACAATATATTTTAATGATCTTTAAAAATAGCTCAGGACACACCATGTTGTAAAAGCCTTCTTTACCTGCAAACCCAAGACACCATTTCTTCTTTACGAGATCAGTGGAGGAGCCAGTCAAGCTCTGTTAGAGGGTTTAGAGGAGATGCCTGCATCGGTGATTTCTAGGTAATCCTAGCAACTGTTAAGTTCAGGTAATATATGGGGTTTGGATCCCTTTGGTCCTGTCTGTGGCCGTTTAGGTACACAGTTTCTTATCGACCCATTGTGTGAGAGAGTTTATCTGATTATCACAGCAAAATTCTGTTGCTGGAACTTTTATGTTAGAACCATAACTAAAACCAAGTTTTGAAAATGTGTCCTGCTTCAGTATGTGCACAGCACTCCAGATGTACAGCCTAGATCCTGTTTGCAGCCTTGGTAAAACTCTTAGAACTCTGAACTCTTAAATCTGCCCTTTTATATAGGTAATTTAATTGCCTGAATTTGCTCTTGAAATGAGTG
Source organism: Strix uralensis (assembly GCF_047716275.1). Lineage (NCBI taxonomy): Eukaryota > Metazoa > Chordata > Aves > Strigiformes > Strigidae > Strix > Strix uralensis. Next base: position 13,162,012 of record NC_133991.1, read on the forward strand.
TTTGGCCTCAGTTTTTAAGTATGAAGTCTGACCTGGAAGGTGACTTCAGTAGTCACGCTTCCCCCTGCGCTGGACTCCTGGGGGCCGCAGCTAGCGCCGGAGGAATTGTCAGGTTCGTAGCAGGGTGGCTAGCTTCTCTGCCCTTACCTCTTTGGCTCCCTTTGGCATACTCTCTGGTAAGTGGTAATGTGATAACTTTGAAGTCAACAGGCTCATGCTACTAAGAAGCACAAGAGCTTTTAAAAATAACAACCAGTGGTTTTAACTGAGCTCTGATCTTTTATTCCTAGTAAATATTATGAAAAAGAAGCTTTACTGGCAGATCCTGTTTGTGGCCCAATACTGGCTTCTCTTCTAGGTGAGTTCTTGCAAAGTTACTCCTTTTAATGTTGAAGAAAATAAATTGTTTCTTAAAACATTTTTATCTCTAGCATGTAGTTTAACTATTTATAATAGAGCAACAAGATATTGTTTTGTTGCTTACAAGACCAGTAGAGACTGGTCAACTGTTTTTATTATTAATTATTGGTTGGATCAGAGAACAGAATGGGAAGGGCTTTTTACTGAATGCTTGCTAGCAGATTGTAGCTACTAATGCTGCTGTGGCCGGGTATTCTGTCCTACAGGAATATTTTTATACAGCCCTAGATAATAGGACCTGATATGTTGTTATATGCATTGTGTATATTACAGGCTGATCCTGTGGGATCATTAAGTAATCATTAAAATTCATTTGGCTTGGGAAGGAAATCTCACTTTCAGTACTTGGCCAGCAGGGTAAGACTAAGTATGTTTCTGAACAGACTCAGAAAGTTTCTCTCTTGGGCTGTTTCCTTAGTTGGACCATGTGCTCTGGAGTACACCAAGCTCAAAACAGCAGATCACTATTGGACAGACCCTTCAGCAGATGAGCTTGTTCAGCGGCACCGGATTCATGGAGTACACGGCCGCCAAGACTCTCCTTCGAAGCGCCCAGCCCTGGGAGTAGGTATTTACTGTGTAGCTGTTTCTGAGTTAAGGCAGGGGTTGATAATACAAACAACCCCAGGAGGGAGAGATCTGAATCTAGAACAACCTTGCTTTTCTCTTCTGTAATGGAGCTGTTATCACATATTAGAAGTCCATTTGGGCCCAAGCATCCTCTTTATCTGTATGTAGAAAAGTTTGAGATCCAGGACTATATTCTGTGGCTTTTGAAACTTCTGTTCTGACCAGGTAGTTCACAAGAAATTATAAGCTGCCTTGGACAGGAGCGAGTAAGAGTCCAGGTCATTTCTCTGCAAGGTCTCCTGGCTTCAGAGGTTGTTCCACTCTGCAGATTGGTCTAAATGGAACTGTTCCTGTTTTATTGCCCTGCCAGTACAGTCATTCCTGTCCTACCTGATCTGCCTTGACTGTGTTTGTGTGTGTGCTAGATCCGGAAACGACATTCAAGCGGGAGCATGTCAGAAGATCGCTTTGCTGCTTCGGCAAGAGAGTATGTGGAGTCTTTGCACCAGAATTCCCGAACACACCTTTTGTATGGGAAAAACAATGTCTTAGTGCAGCCGGTGAGTACACTGAGTTTTGGGCCAATACACACAGCTGCTGCCTGGCAGTGGCGTGAGAAGTCAGTAGTATAGGTAAGAATATAACTTTGGCTTGTCAATTTAGGCTTAATGTCTTGTCCTCAGGACAGTGCTGCCTTCCCACTTGACTCTATTATGCTGAGGTAGATTAAGACTTTCCATTGCCTGACCAATAGGAACTGTGAAATGGGCCTATAGGTAGGAACAAACATACTGGACTGTATTTCGTAAACCAGTCACCATATTGTGTTCCTTCCCCTCTTTCTAATAGCAGTATTAAATAGCAGTACTTTTGTTGTGAAGGTTTCCCTCAGCAGTTCCTAGATAATGCACTGCTCTGGAACTTGTGGGGCGTGGGAAGACTGGAACATGACAATTAGTTGTGCACTTGAGTCATTGGGATTGTCTGCTTGTTGCTTCTGTTGAACAGAAAGATGACTTGGAGGCAATTCCTGGGTATCTCTCCCTTCATCAGTCAGCAGATAGTTTGACATTAAAATGGACTCCAAATCAGCTGATGAATGGAACCCTTGGAGATTCAGAGCTGGAGAAAAGGTAGTCATTGCATTCAGGAAAAGATCGGAAGCATTCATGGTGTTTATTTCTTGTATACTTGGCAATATGACATAAGGCTGATTTAATTGAAGGGCTTCTGAATAGTGCATGAGTTGAGGTGTCAGACAGCTTGGGTTCTGCTCCTGTTTTGCCATGGATTAAGCAACTTTCCAAAGGTCCTGTAATGCACTTGGATATAAGGCCTTTTCAAACGGAAAACCCCGCTTTTCCAGGTGTTTGGGAGAAAAGGCTCAACACTACCTTCCATCATTACAGTTCTAGTACCTCCTTCAGAGGGTCACAAATCACTTGGCAAGCATGGCTAATTTCAGCCTCAGAAGAGAGACCTGCAATGCCATTGTCTTCCGTTAGATCAGTTACTCATCTAATCTGGCATTCTGCTTCAGTAGAAAGACAGGCAAAGTCTTGAACCAGGCAGGTTTGTCTCCTCAGGAAATGCTTCCTTCAACCCCAGAACAGTGCTCTCAGGTGCTTAATCCACACCATTCTTTTTATAAAACTTCATGTGTATTTTTTAATAGAGCATTAATGAAGCCCTCTACTCTTGCTTTTATTGCTCAACTCTTTCGAGGCCCTTCTCCAAAGGGTTCGGAGCTGTTCCCAGTGTTCCATCTGTGAGCTTGGGCCCCAATGGATTTACATGCTGCTGCCCATAAATCACATCTGCAAGGCAGAACTGAACCCGGCTGTCCTAAAACCCAGCTACAAGACCATGGTCAAGTCCATGCCCCAGGCATTTTAATCTGAGCCAGAGCACTGCTGTAACCTGGCATGGGGCGGTGGGGGGGAAGGGGAGGGGAAGAGGGAAAGGGAGGTTATGGAAAGGCTGGTGCCAGATGTATCCACTGTGGAGAACTGGTTCCTTTGCCTTTTATTTGACTATTAATTTACCTTAATTGACCAAATTTAATAAGCAGTTATTAACTTAGCAGAGTCTTTTTATTGGATGCTTGGAACTGCAAGCACTCCTGAATATGAAAAAAAAAAAAAAAGTTTCCTGAACTTTTTCCTTCCCTGTTAGCGTTTACTGGGACTACGCATTAATAGTGCCGCTCAGCCAGATCGTCTGCATCCACTGCCATCAGCAACGTAAGCATAAACCTTCTTCTCACGGGGGTGCTCCCACAGCCCCCTTCTGCCAGGTGAATGTTAATGCTGCTGCTATTTTATATGGTGCCTGTTAGGGGTTTATTGCAAAAGGAGGGAAACTGTTTTTCTTCTTCAGATGTCTCCACTGAAAGGCCTGGTAAGAACCCCTCTGCCTAACACCGCTCCGGTGTCAACTGCTTTCCGTGTTCTTTGTTTTTTCTGTGTGCTTTGTTTTTTCTGAGCATCTGTGCAGAATAGATGAAACTGTCAGCATCAGGTATTAAACATACAAGCTTATAAAGCTTTGGCTTTACAAGCGTGGGGCTACTTCCACTGACCATTATAAAAAAGGCGGGGCGGGGGGGGGTGGAAGCAGGTCTGTCAGCCCTGTCTGTAGTCAGATCGTCAGCCGGTAGAAAGGGAGTGCTTGTAGCCAGAGCCACCTTCTGTCACCCTCTGACCATCCAGTTCCCAGTAGCCCACTCTGCTCAGTGTAGGGAGGGGAATCTGGAACAAAACGTCCCTTCCACTGCTTTCCTCACCACAAGCTTTAAGTCAAAATCACAGAGCAAAGACAAAGAACGTTTCAAAATTTTATTTGGAGTCGGATTTGAGTTGCAGTTGGACTAAAGGACCTGTGGAGCCTGTTTTAGAAGACCGTTTATGTATATTGCTTTAAAAAAACCTATGCAGGAGAGCCACCTGAATGATTGCTTTTCCTCCCTCAGTGTTGTTAACACTTCTAACTAGTTATGGACGTATGGAGATGGTGTGAACATCTAGAATCCTGGCTGGCAGAGGGTGACAACTGCAGCGCTAGTTCCGGCCCGTTTGCCTCTGTTGGATTGGCTTCCCCGGGGTGCTTGGTGCCTGCCCAGTATTTCACTGACGGGTCAGACACGTCACCACTCTGCTTTGTGGCAGTTCCTTCGGAAAAGGGGAATTAAATGACAGACATGAAACATGACAGCCTTTGTTGTTCTTCACTGAGAAAGCTGTTTCCCTATCAGGTGCCAGGCATATACACAACACGATTTTTGTGGTTTGCACGAGGTGACAGACCCTTGGCGGTCCTGCCACAGCACCCAGCTACCAGACTGGAGCTTGCCCAGCCGTGCTGTGGAACACATCCTGCTCTCAGACATCCCCCCTTTACACAGGTGGCTCCACATGCCTCATTCATTCAGCTTTGGAAAAGGAAATTAATAACCTAATTCACTTACATTCTTTTGAAAATCGTAAAAGATGCAGATTATTGTGCTTAAAAGAGTATCCGGAGCCCAGGGTGGTTTTCCTTATTTGTGCTAAATTTCTAGTGACAGTGAAGATAGATGAGAAAAATTTACAACAGGGAATGTGACTTGCAAATTCTCACAAGAATGAAGCTGACAGCCTCTAGTTATATCCGTTGGGTTGGTTTTAATTCTAAACTGTGTGTCCTTTGTCAAGTTATGTCATGCACCAGAGACTTGGTTTAGTTATTCCTTTATTATTTATTATATTAGTGTTCAGAATCACTTTAACTTTTCTGCATGAGGTCTGTCATAGTTTGCTTGTATCTTGAGCTTCTTTAGGACTAAAGGACTGAGATCATCCTTAGATCTCACTGTGACTTACAGAGGTTTATTTATCTACTTAGAGATGATCAGAAATTTACTTAGAAGGTAAGAGCAAAAAGTAGAGGTTCTGATGTAACAGTGTGGACTCCCCTTGTCCCCCTTTGCAGCAGAAAGCAGATGGACATTAGTCTTGGTGAGTCAGGATGGAACTCAGAGACCTCCGCTGCACTTCCCCCAGGGAGGTCACCTCCTCGCGTTTCTTTCCTGTCTGGAAAATGGTCTTCTGCCTCGTGGTCAGCTGGAACCACCGCTCTGGTCCCAACAGGGCAAGGTACTGCCTCTTCTGATGAGCGGCTTGTTGTGGGTAGGGCTGATCTTAATGTCTTTCTTCAACCAGCATCCAGCTCCACAGAGCCTGGCATTGATTTCCAGCTGCTTTATAGTGAAGTGGGAGTCCAATTTGATTCTTATACAGATAGTCCACACAAATTGTTCATACCTTCATTACCCCATTGAGCAATGAACTGGAATCTGCTATTGTATCAAAATATGAACCCAAACATAGGGACTGAGACTCAAATGGGCTGGGACATACTTGCCGTCAGAGGCTTGGGTTATTGAAGAAGCTGGTGCCCAGCTCCTATGGATTGCAAGAAAAAGCTGTGTTTTAAGTGAAAAATGAAGTACCCCTAAAGCACCTGCTATATATGATTTTACTGCTGTTTTCTCCCTCACCTCCTCCCAATGTTAAAAGTTTAGTTTTAATATTTAAGATGCCAAAGATCTGAAGTACTTAACCTTGCTGCGCTGTCACTAATTCGTAGCTGAATGTATGAAATCATTATTTTCTCTAGGGTAAGGTATTTCCAAAGCTTCGAAAACGGAACAGCAACAAATCAGTGGACCTAGAGGAAATGCCAGCTGAAGACAATTCTACAGACTACGTGTTCAGAATTATCTATCCAGGACACAAGCATGATAACAGTAAGTGCCTTTGTTCTGCTTTATTAAAAAAACAAACAAACAAACAAAACCCAAAACAAAACAAAAAACCCAAGAAAACTTTGAAGGAATATCCTGGGAAGTAACTGAAGGTGACAGACAAGCCAGTTTTTTGTAGGGGGGAAAAAAAGCTATCACAAAGCTTTGGTGTGTGACAATTGTGATCAACAGGTACAGCTTACTGTAGGTTTCCTTAATGCAGTGACACTTGTTATCTTAGTGGAAATGGAGTTGAGGTGGGGAATCTTATTTATATTTACTCTGTGTTTTGCAGAGGAAGTTTTCAAAATACTCCCCTGGGCTTGCAAACTGAGACTAAAAGCAAAAAGATTGCTTGACTAGCCAAGAGCAGTTTTGCTCCCGAAGTGAGGATATTTTTATTGGCCACACTGCTTGCTCATAATGTTGTTATTAGAAAAAAACCCATAAACTCTACTCTTAAAGTACCCCAAGAACTCCCTGGGCTAAGTTTTCCTGGCTTGGAAGCAAGAACTTAACAACGGATAAATAAAGGCCTTTCCAAGGAAACTAAATGAATTCCCAAGCACCAAACCACCTCATGTCATCAGTGAATACAAATTCCTTACATGCAGGAAGGCATTTGAGCTAGTCCTCAAACAGCATGTTTGGTTTTATTCCCCTTGGCAAAGAAGCAAGAATTTCCCAGGAAGATCAGACCCTAATGTTTACAGGGGATTTGGATTTACTGCTCATATTGGGATTTACTACAGCTGAAAAAGCAGGAATCTCAGCTGAACCCTCCTTCCCCCGGGGCTGAACCACGTGGTGGCCATGCTTTATAGGGCCCCAGGATTTGCGCAGGTAAGTCCATGCACACACCAGCAAAAGCATGTTCTGCCTTTGCCTGAATCAGGGGGATTCTGTGGGCACATCCAGCACAGACCTGCCTGTGGAGGGCAAGACAGGGCGAGCTGGCTCCTGCCTTGGGCTTCCTTCGGAGGAGGCCTGTACCTTGCATGTTCACAATGCCAGGCAGAGCTGGGGAGCAGAATGTTTGCTGTCCAGAGGCAGCTGGCACAGGTTTTGGAGTGGAAAAGAGGCCGCAGCATTGAGAAGGGCACGGTGAAGGAGGGAAGCTAGTTGGAGCCTAGAATTCCCGTGGAGTTTTGCTAAAAAGCACGCTCACCTGCTGCAGGCTGGCACTGGGACCTTTCTCCACTGCCACGATGGGACGTGTGTGCTCAGGGAACACAGCCTGTGCACACTCAAAAGCTGGCCTGTGTTTGGTGGAGCATGCTTTTTCCTGTAAGAAATTCATTTTTCATACCCATTTACAGGAGCTTGTGCCTTCAAGAAGAGGGCAGGATTCAAGTCCTTTGTCTTTGCTGAACATGTCCTTTTGAGCTTTCCCGCAGAATCGAGTTCTCTCTTCTTATGCTCCTCTTTCACTATTTTCTTTGAGCAGTAACTATTAACTACCACCACTTAGCTGCCAGCCGCTCTACCTCTGTTGACGATGATGAGGAGGAGGAAGATAAGCTACACGCAATGCTATCAATGATCTGCTCTCGGAACCTCACAGCTCCTAATAGGATGAAAGGTTTTTATCCTCCTCCCCCTGTGTCCCAGAGCTCTATTGCAGCTCGTTCCACTGATGCATACGACAGTGTTGGCATTATTACAGGGACGAACATTTCACTGGCACCATGAGATCTGGACTGTGCAGAGAGGCTGGGAATGTGCCCACAACCTATGGGAAGGGGAAACAGCAGCATCTTCCCTCTCCTTTGAGCGTGTGCTGCTGAACAGACAAACCTCCTCTCCTTCCAGAGGCTTCCTGCCCCACCTTCATAAAAGCTGGATACTAGAGCGTGTTCTCCCAAGAGAAGGAGGGAGGATAACGGGTCTTTGTGTTCTCCCTCCGTGAGTTAGTTGTGTACAGTGTAACAGACTGGGGAGGGCAGCCTTGTACAGGAAGGCTCAGGGGTGAGCCACTGCAGCAGCAGTAGTGATGTGCTGGGCAAAGTCGGGAATGGAGCGTGCCTGCGTGCACAGAACAGAGCAGAAGTGTAGTGAGTGACAGCTTCAGCCCAGAGATGGCTCACGTAAGCCTGCTCCCACACTTTAGGTGCCTCTGTAGCACTTGTTCTGTAGCAGAGACGTGCAGAGATTGTATGGAGATGCAGCACCCTTCTGTGGTCGGGTGCTTTCATTCCCCTCCTCGCATGCACAGACGAGGTGGGTTGCAGATGATCAGCTGCAAGACTCTCCACCCTCCAAAAATTTGTCATCTAAGGCTTTTCCTAAAGCAGTCCATAACAGATGTATTAAGTCGGTATCCTCAAGAAGTGTATGTATTAGCAAGCGTTCAGGATCTAGGAGGGTAGTTCTGGAGACTGAGAAGCCCTCGCTTTCCCGAAGGAGGAAGCTGAATGGTGTACAAAATAATTCATTCCCCAGGCCAAACCCCTCCGGCCAGCTGGGATTCTACAGCCTGCAGTTCGGAAGACAGGCAGGTGTTGTCGAGGCCTCTCCACTAGTCTATGTGAAATCTTTCCCCCTCTACACTTACCAGCTAGTGCACAGCTTCAACACCGCCAGATACCTCTTGAGTGCACGTGCCAAATCTGGCGTGTTCCTGGTATCACCAAAACAACAGCCTCCGCCTCTTCCTAATAACTGGAGTGTATCAGCAAGAACAGAATCTTCTCTGCTGACAGGCTGTAAAGTAGCTGTCAAAAGTTTGACATCTGCAGAGGAAGTAGGAAGGAGAGAGCAACCGCTTGCAAGTTTGGCTCTTGTCTTTATTTTTTATGTGTTAGATTAGCATGAACATGCTTTTTCTGGTATTTCCCAAGAAAAACACAGTGGATCTTGACTCCAGATAAAACACTCATACCTTTAAATAGCAGGACAGTGAGTTTGGTTCCAAATGGACGTTAGCCCTGGTCTGGTGGGACGGGCTGTAAGAGCCAGTAATTGCTGTGTTCTCTGTCTAGTGCTTAAGTTCTGTTCAGACAGGATGTGAATGTGTTCAGGGAGATCCTCATTTTTTGTAGGCTCCTCACACACTTATCCCAAGGTAGTAGACCCTAGAAACTGATACAGCCCAGCCCAAGATAATAAAGAGCTCTTGGAAGGTGTGGATGGAAAGAAGCTCCAAAAAACCATTCCCCTGGATAAAAGATACTGTTTCAGGAGGTTTCTGTGTGTCTTAACTGATCCTGCCTGGATATGGGTGACAATGAAAGGAGGGTCTAACACTGCCACATACACAGTTAAGAGGCTAACGCTGTGATCTCAAGCGTAAGAGACACAATTTAGTCTTCAGTCAGGTGATGGAAATGTTAAGTTACCCACTAGAATGGCTGTCAGTTACCTGCTTTTGCTTACTTAACCTTGAAGGTGATGGCAGAGTTAGGAATGTGGCTGCTGTTTGCGTAGGGATTCGTGCTGAGCTAGACTGGACTGGCTGTTGTCTCTCCAGCAGCATCCCTTTTAAATAATGACAACACTGTTGTAGCAGGTTTGCTAGCCATTTGCTTTTACATTTTGCAACATGCTCGACTTTTGCATGTAGCTGAAGTTACAGATAATACCACTACAATTAAAGAAAAGATGCTGTTCACTCTAATTCTTCACTAATTCAGGTACCTTTCATCTGAATCTTTAGGTTCTGTGGGGTTCTTTCCTTGTTTCTCTAAAAAATAAAATAAAAAATTAAAACTGAAAAACCCATTTTTCTTGTCTGTAGAGGGGAGGCAAAAAATAATGATCTAAAAATGTTTGTCCAGTGGTTTTTATTTGAACCCAATAAGAAGCTGCAATAAATACTGGGTCATTCAGCTCCTTCCTGAAGAATTAAGGTGAAGAGCATTTTTGCATCACACTTTGTTTTGTGAAATGAAATACACATGACTGCTTCCGCATGAGCCTGTGCTTTTTCTGTTAACAAATGTTTTTACTCCACTCCTTCCTCACCTATGCCCACTTTCTAATAGGCACTACTAAAATGCTTTATGCTACCTTGATTTAAAATGCATGAGATGGTTTGGAATTGCCCCTACCACCACCCAACAAATGTATGTTTTAAAAGCACGGCCCAGGGGACTGGATTTTACTTACAAATGTTAATTTAGAGACATACAGTATTATGGCATTTGCCTTAATTTTAATCATGGGTGAGCTGAAAGGCCAGTTATTTATTATAAAATAACAAACCCACGAGCTCAAATGCCAGCTGGGAAAGTTGAAGAGCTGAAGCTAAGCTTTCTGAAGGCAACGTGATTTTTTTTGAGTTGCCTTCCTGAAGGTGGTTAAAAAGGCAAATAGATTTGGTGGAGCAGGGATAAGTCAGGAAGCTGCACTGTACTGTTGGATCACATTTTCCTGCAGAATATCCTACTTTTATAAACATAGCATTGACATTAAGAGGACTTGAACTGTCCTTCTGCACCAAATATTTTAGGATCTGGTTCTGAGGGGGAAAGAAGCATCTTCTGAAAATAACTGAATCAGTTTGTCTTAATTTCTTTTATGCTCAAATTTTCACTCTAGCTGGACTACCAGTTCCGTGGCTGATTCCAGGAACTGCAAAATGAAATTCTGAGGCCTGAATTAAATAACAGGTCAGGTTAGATGATCTCTTCTGGCCATAAATCACATTACCATAGCATTACACAATAACCAGTTTTAGTTGTTCCTGCAGCACCCTTTTCTCTGTTCTCTCGAAACACGAACTGGGATGCGCATGGGCGAGAAAGGGGGAAATGGTGAAGGGATTTGACTTCATGGGAAGTGACCGTGCACAGCATGCAGCTGGTTTAGACGTGCTGAGAGCAGGATTTCTGAGGTCTTTTTGGAATCAAGGTTCAGAGCCTGCCAAGAAGTAAAGCATGAAGCCATCAGGATGCACAGGAGAGGGGGGGAAAAGAAGAAAGAAGGTTGATGGCCTGCTGTTTTGTTTGGTTTTTTTCCCCTAGACACCAGCGAAATGATAGAGATGCAGGGCTTCGGGGCAAACCTGCTTTCGTGGCAGCTGGAGCACTGCAGCCAAGGCTCCTCCTGCGTCTCCTGTTCGACGGGCAGCTCTCCCTACGATCTACCCAGCTGCTGCAACTGCATCCATGACAGGTAAGCAGCTGTGCAGGGAGCTCACCTGGGAGACTCTGTGCACGCCACAGTTAAAAGCAGGAAGGTTTTCTTGGTTGCAGCACCAGAGACAGTAGTAATTTTCAAGTAGTTTCCAACATAAAAAGATAGTTATACAGCAAGAAATTTAGTTTATTAAAAAAACCCTATTAAACTACTCTCATGTCCCATTTTGGTAGAAAAATTTCACCTAGTTCTTTTGTCTAGTTTAATATAATTCAGCTCTGGAAGCGTTTTCTTTAACAAGTCATTAACAATTACAGTGAAGGGCAACAATTCATCTAATTTGACAAGGACCTTTACAATGCACCTGCAGCAGCTGTAGCTAAATGTGCCAGGTGAATCTGTTTTGGGCCAAAATGCTGGTGGGGAAAATGCTTTACAAAGTGTAATTTGTCATTATTGTTGTCCTTTACCTAAATAAATCTTGGTGCAGGGCAAGAATTGCTATGTGTTGGTCATAGGGATCAGCATAAAATTGATGATGACCTCTGCCCTCGTGACCCATTACGCTCCTGTTAACGTGTCTCCACAGAACTCCCTTAAAGATGCTGTGTGAGAGCATGAAGAGGCAAATAGTTTCCAGAGCCTTTTATGGATGTAAGTGAAGCTTCTTATATCCGGCCCTTGTGGTCTCCATATGCTTATCTAAAAAGCACGGGATGTTTGTTTTAGAAAGCTGTGAGTCAGATCACCTCAGGGCAGTAGGGTGGACATGACTCAAGTATCAGCTTCATAAATCCATTATTTTTGGGGTTTGCACATAGCACTGGGCGATCTGATGCTTGGTGAAGACAGAACGTAGTTTTACATTGCAGTGTAATGCTCTACTTGGATTTTACTCGTCTGCGTAAGATTTATTTAATCTTTGGCTCTGTTGCAATTCTTCATTCTTACACAGTACAATGTAAGGTTAGTTCCTATAGCATTATTAGTGGCAGGTTTAAAATGTCACAGCTTCACCTTCAGAAAAGGGCTGTTGATATTAGGTAGATTGCTCATTTATAGAAGCTGACCTCTGCCCCAACCGCAGGGCTTGCCTACTGCCGCCACTTGTCAACGGTGCGGACGCATCTGTCTGCCCTCGTGAACCACACCATCATCCCCCCCGACAAACCCTCCAGCGCTGCGGGAGGCCTGACCAAAGAGGTCTGGAGCAAGTATCAGAAGGACAAGAAGGTAACAGAATCCCTTTATGATCGTTACGCTCGCTCCCACACGCTGCTGCCGTGAGCGCGGTCCCTTAGAATGGTCCCCAGGAGGTACGAAAGGTGTTTTCTAGTCTTTGCAGGATCACTCCTCTGTCTAGTGAGAGCGAGTTGATTCTAACCATCTCTTTTATACTCTGCTTCTCTGATGATGGCAAAGAAACCAATTAACATCAAAGCAACTGATCTCACGATGACTCTGGTCTATTAGAAGTTAGATTATTTTCGTGGGAGGCACGACAACTTCTGTTAGACTGGACTTGAGCTAGGGCCCTAAAGGCTTGAATCAAGTTGCAAAATTTATGTAGTGCCATGCGTGCATTTCACTGTCTTTAGACTTGATATTAGGTGTGTATGAGCAGGCCTGAGGAAGATAAAGCTGAATTACCTTCAATACCTCTTTCTCCCAACTGCTGCAGAATTACAAGGAACTGGAATTACTAAGAAGAGTTTACTATGGCGGGGTACAGCATGAGATTCGAAAGGAAGTATGGCCCTTCCTGTTAGGTCACTATAAATTCGGCATGGCCAAAAAGGAGATGGACCAGGTAAGCGCAGCCTTCGGGGAGCTGAGTGATGTCTGCAGAATAGGTGTTGTCTTCTGAATAACAACTGTTAGTCTTTATTATTTAATATTCCTAAGGGAAAAATGCTACTGAAAACACGAGTGGCACGTGTTAGTAGAGGGATTATGATACGTTGTCACGTCTGAAAATCACTAAAAGGGAGTTCACTGAAGTCAGGAAACCTGCGTTCAGCCTCTGCCTGTGACATGCACTTGCCCTGCACAAATCCTGTTCTCACAAATTTGTCACAAAATGGGGAGACGTTGACATTTAGATAGTGATTTGAGTCATCTCTCTTTTATATGGTCTGTTAGCTGAGTTATAGTTCAAAATGTTCTTTGAAATAACTATTTTATCTACACGATACTGCACCTGCATGTGTGGACTTCTACTGGAGCTGTGAACAGCCCGGATGTACCTTCTGAAGTGCACTTGGAGTTACTGTCTAGAGGCTAAAAATACCCAGAGGAAGGCTTGGTTTGTAAGTTCATTATGCTTTTGCTAGATGTGCCTCTAAAACATAAGGTGCAATTTCAGATGAGACATTATTCCTCTTAATATCTCCCATGCTGCTGCTAACATTGATCACGGAATAATTGCCTGGGTTATGTCGCAGCCTTGTTCCGCACTCTGAAACTTGGCGTTAAGCGTATGGTTTCCATTAAGGAAACCACGGTTTGCCCATCGCTTCGTTATACTATCTCCCTTTGCTAATCTGTTCATAGCAATACCAACTTTTACCTTTGGTGAGTGATTTCATCTGTTATAATTACTAGTGCCTTGACAGTAAACCAGGCTGGTGACAAACCAGCGCGGGCAGAGCGGCGCAGTCATGCCTTCGCTCCGCTGCGCTTCCTCAGCAGAAGCTGGATGTGGTCCTGAGCCAGCCTGCTCAGAAAAACACAGCAGTGCTCCAGCTCCTCGCTCCTGTGTGCTTCCCGAAAGCGTCTGCGAGGCTACACCAGCTTTATCTGATGCAGTGTAGCTGCTGTTACAAACGCTGTGTGGCATTTTCACTGCGGCGTGGAGCCAGAGCTAACCCGTTACCCTCAGGTGCTGTGTAATAGGCCCAGGTTCGTGCCAGAATGCGGCTGCGGAGCTGATTCATGTGCAGAGCAAGAACTCGGCATAGGCCTGCTGTGATAAGCTCATCAGCAGCACCTTTGTAAAGGTCTCCTGCAGTCCCTGGGCTCACAGGCAGTGGGAGCACCAGTCTGCACCAGTCTGCCATCGCAGACTAGCCCTACGCCTTCACTGCCGAGGAAGGGAGGTTTCTCCTCCTCAGAGCCGTAGGTCTGTAGCAGGACACTGCCCCGTGGGTAAGCTCTGGATTTGTGTGTTGGTAAAACGTTCCTTTTAACTGATGTGAAAAATCACCCAAATGTTTGCTGAACTGTCTAGAACAGGAATGAGCTTTGCCCTGGAATGTGATTAGCACGTTAGCCTGCTTTTCTGTTAGTGTCATTACCAGGGAGGTGGCACTCCTGCAGGAGCTGCTCCTGAGTCCAGATTACATGGATAAGGAGTGGTTTATATAGCAAAACATCTGGCATTTGCTAACTCCCAATTATTTTATATTCCAAAGGATAGTTTATAACCCTGTGAGCACCTGCAGATCACAAGGGCGGCCTGACCTAGAGCCTTGCAACAGAAAAATTAGCTATCTTGCAAACAGCAGGAACTTTATAAGCAGCATTCTTCTTACTAAAAATTGCTACAGCAATTTGACTTGGTTTTCCTCACACTAATCTTTATAAACAGTTCTGAAGAGGGATGAAGAAATACACCCCTTAACTGTTCAAATCACAATCCAGATTCTTCACCCTGAATCCAGTCAATTTGTAGGCATTTATATTCAGATTTTCCGGCTATAGTGTGTACATTGAGAATATTCCACTGAGCACTGCTGAGGCAAACTCCTGCCCTCCCACGACATCAGCATCGCAAGAAGACGAAGTACCTCAGAAACCAGGAGGGCAGTAGGTCCTGCTGTTGCCTGATCTGCTGAAGGCCAGGCAGACTGCCTCCGAAGAGAAGCAAATCCAGATACCCAGCCAGGCTGATCCATTGCCGTGGTCCTGCTGGAAAGTACGTCTGTTCTGCAAGGGCACTTGTTCAACCAGCCCTTCTTGGATACAGCACAAGTTTAAAAGAAGATGACCTTCTAGAGCACCACGTGGACTGGTTCCTCAACTCTTCGTGGTGAAAAAGGGAGGGCCCTTCCCAACAGTCCTGTGAATTGGGTTCAGAGCTTCAGCAGCAGTGATCTAGCTAAACTGCAGCACTTCCAGATGCAGTGTGAATTTATTACATGTGCATTTGGTGCTCCATTCATTTTATTTTTAACTCAAATTTTCAAGAAATACAGGATATTGGAGGTTTCTTGCATAGACTGCATTTTGCCATCTCTGTTCTCCACGGGTACATGAACCATCAGATTATGATCCATGTGTAGAAACAGAAGGTATGTCTGGAACTGAAAAAAGGACCCAGATACTTAAGAGTGGGAGATCTGGAGCCACAACTCATGGATTCTAGCCCCTCCTTCAAAGGGCACATGCATGTATACAGCTAGAACATCAGTGATTTGGCAAGGAGAGAGAAATACTTGAGTCCGTTTGTACATAGGAATTACAGTAAATTCATAAAGATATGTTGCAACGTATAAAAGATCTGATCTGCAGAATGCAAGCTCCTGTAGGAAATTTTTTCCCCTGAGTTTGTAGCATACTAACACATACTAACCTTATCTGGAATTCTAATGAGCTACGCAACACCAGTAGTAAATAACAGTAATAACTGACTCCTCAAAGAAATGTGCTGTTGGAGTCTAAGAGTCTGTTACATGAATGACATGAAAACAATCATAACATTTGCACCTATAGGAAACTTATCGTGTCCTTAACTGAAGGCATTGCAGGTGATTTATCATCTTTGCCTTCTCATGGTATTTTTGCAGTCATCCATCAGTATCTGGGGTGCTCCCAAACGTGGCTGTCCTCCAGCCTTCCACTAACTGTTGTATTTTATGATTTATGACCCGACAGCTACCTCAAGTGACAAACAGCCTGCAGCTCTTAGCATGAATGCTCTGGTAGCAGCTCCAGCCAGCAGAGCCCAGAGCCTGAAGCCAGCTCACAACTGTGGCTTCTCTTCAGCTCTTGACAAGTGACAGAGTAGCAAAATTACAACATGTCCCTTATTAGCTCAAGGGAGGTTTCTGTGTCTGTCTTTCGACAGAGGAAGCCAGCAGTGGCAAAAATCTGTTTTATTACTATGGGAACCAGAGATCTGGCCACGCGCAGAGCAGCCCCAAGACTGGGCTGTGGGAGTCTCTTCCAGCGTCTGACTCTGCAGAGGCTGATGTCTGTAAGCTTGTGACCTGGAATTCTCTGCAAGGGCTCTGTTAGAGTTGGAATAGAGGAGGAGTTGGGAAGGAGGTGTAATGAAATTAGGAATAATCCAGTTAGAGGCAGCAGTCGCTGCAGCAGATTGCATCTGACTTCTGCGTGAGGCTTCACCTGAAAGCCAGTGACATCCCTTGTTCTTTCCCGAGCAGTATCCAGGCGCTGTTGATAGCCTATACACATGCTGATATGAATCTTTGCTGGCATCTACAGTGATAGTTTATTCCCTGAGGTAAATAAGCAACATCTCACCACTCCAGTCATTGCGCGTCACGGCGATGTGCGCTCTAGCAAGAGGCCTTCGGGATCCTTCAGGCTTTGGGTTTGAGACATTGCACTTGCTTTAGACCTCTCCCTCCTGGCTTCCGCTCCCTGTTATCGCTGCCTTTCAAGGAGGAGCAGCATTTCAGGATCTGTCTGTCTGCCTGCAGGTGGATGAAGACATCGCTCTCCGCTATCAGAAGGTCATGGCTGAGTGGAAAGCCTGCGAGGTCATTGTAAAGCAGCGGGAGAAAGAATCACATTCTGCCACGCTGGCAAAGTTTTCATCGGGCAGCAGCATCGACAGCCACGTCCAGCGACTGATTCACAGGGACTCCACCATCAGCAACGATGTAGGTACCCCCTTCCCATGGGGCGCAGGCAGCGCGGGAGGCTGGGCAGCTGCAGGGGTGCGGCCCGGGGAAGCACAGACTTGGGCTAGTGCAGCTCCATCCGTCTGCAGCTACGTCAGTCCCGTACAGAATTTGAAGCTGTAGTGCCTCCATAATAGAGTGAAGAGCAGGGCTTTTTCTGGGGTAGTCTGTAGCTGGTCTTAAGCAGGACCTGCCTAAGGCGCTTTAAGGTTCACCTACTACAGAAGATCCTTCTCTCAGCAGAGGAGTAGCATTCTGGATCTCCTACTTGTAGATCCTTCATTCAAATCCAGCGTAGAGCAGAGATTGCTGCTATTGAAGCATGTTTTTGATTCTGTCATGTCCCTGACGGACAGGTTGGGTGGGAGTTTGTTTTGGGAGAGGGGACCTCTGTCAGTCTAAGGTAAGATGCTGAGCAGTAGCAGGGCAGACTGCATTAACCCCTCTGCAACTTGAATAACCCAGAAGGGGGTTTCTTCTCACACTGTTGGACAGGAGAGCTGGCACGTGTGTGCCAAAACTGTCTCTGGGCATCCATTACTTAGGCAGACTTCAAACAGTTAGCTAACTGATTTCAGTAAGGCAAGAGAGAAGAGAACTTGAAATAGTTCAAGAGGTTTTTAGCAAGAGAAGAGGTAAAGTGGTTGCTTGGTGAAAAGTATTTGAAGGCCAGTCTTGACTTCGAACAGCAGTAGCTGAACGGGACTGTCGGAGGCCTGAGGTGTGTTGTCGTTGTCAAAGATGCATTGCAGTGACCAGCTGGTTTTGGTGCTGGTGTTGCAGGTAGGGAAGCTCTGCTGCTTTCCAAGGTATTTCTCGTTGAAGATTGTGAAAGGGGGAGACACCATCATAGGAGACGGGTATGAGATCATAAATTGGTGTTATTTTTAGACTTACAGTGTCAGTATAAAGACTGGGTGAGGCGCTCTCAACTATCTGCATGCAGGGAAGCTCTTAATCAGTGATCCTGTTCACTGAAGTACTGCAGTCATTTCCCTCCCGTGGCTGGAGGTTTGTTTGCTACACTCGTTTCTTGCTTCTCTGTTCTCCCCTGCTTTATCCCGATCTTCTCTCCCCTGCCCACCCCCAGGTCTTTATCTCTGTGGATGAAACCGACTCCGTGGAGCGGGACTCCAAAGGTCAGGACGACCCCACTTTCACCGTGGTGTCTGCCGAGACGCCAGCAGCTGTCGCTGCCGTAGAGCAACAGTCTGTGGAGTTCGACTCCCCCGACTCTGGGCTCCCGTCCTCGAGAAACTACTCTGTGGCCTCAGGCATCCTGTCCAGCATCGACGACGGGCAGAGCGTCTCCTTTGAAGACGGGGCTGAAGAAGAAGGTAGCGCTGACTTGGAAAGGACTGATGCAGACACGCCACGTGTGCAGAAAGCCAAGTCAGCCGTCCTGCGGTCTCAGGATTCTGTCTCGGAAGAGCAGCTGTGTTCCCAGGTGGATTATTTAATGGATGTCGCTTCTCTCTGCGCTGCATCCTACACAGTAGGTCACAACATAACTATCATAATCCCTCTGCACAGCATTGCTTTTCTAGCAAAGACTTGCACTTTTTCAGATAGGATTTTATGAGAGACAATCCCAAACTAGGACTACAGGTGGTGGGACAATAACTGATTTTTGATCCAAATCTTTTCATCTGGATTTTGAGCTAGACTGGTAATAAGACAGAAGAAAAAAAAATTGGGTCTGTCTTTGAGTGGGAGGGCAAGGAAAAGAATGTGGTACAGTTCTAGGAGCTAAAAATTTCCAGAGGCTGGGGGGAGGTGTGGGGGTGTGGACAACACACCGCTTGTAAGATTCCGGTGTCATTTAATTCAAGCTAAAACCCACATTTAATCAAATCGAAGCACAACCTAAATCGAGGTTCAGGACTCCACCATCTCTGTTAGCGTCACTGTCAGTAGATCAGTAGTTGAGTTTTTGCCTCGCTCTCTGCTGAAGCTGGTCGGCTGGAAATAACCATTTGGAAATAGGACAGGCTTGGAACATTCACCTGTGGAAGTGTGCGCGTTATACCTGGGATTTTTGACAGTAATCGAGTATTTCAGTGCTCCCACACGCCCAAAGTATAATTGTACTATTTCTTGTTTGTTGATTCTCAGCACAAATCTGCACAAAGTCCTGGGAATGCTCTAAACTCAGCAGATCTGACTAAAACTTTTCTCTTCTAGATAGAGTTATTGGACACTGTTGCCTTAAATTTGCACAGAATTGATAAAGATGTCCAGAGATGTGATCGGAATTACTGGTATTTTACTGCTGATAACCTGGAGAAACTCCGAAATGTCATGTGCAGGTAATACAGCTTGGAAACTGAACTACTTTTCCCATTTCTGTCATAATTCATAAACTGTAATAATATGAGAATAACAGTCTGTATAAAAATTCTCACTAATGAACTTAAAACTTGCAGGAAGGAGGAACGGGGAGGCTGGTAGGTTGGAGAGTGCGGGTGACAGGCGGTCCAAGTCTGGAATGCAGGTTTGAGAAGATTTTACCTCGAGAGACAAACCCTGTCAGTCACCGTGAACTATTCTCTAAATGTGCTGTTAGTTTTGGCTCCCTGCTCACGAGGATGGCTGATCCCCGCCCTGACGGCGTGCTGTAAGATACAGGAATTGTGAGGTGCCCGGGTACGGTGTTGAGGGGCATCTACTCAGTAGCCAGAAAGGTGCCTCTTCAAACCAAACCAGTCCCTCTGGCCACAGAGCAGCTGCAATCACAGGGAAGGTAGTTTTCACTTTTAGGAATGCAAATTGCCATGAAGGCTCCTCAACTAAACACACTTGAAGCAGAGAGTGTCACAGACTTTAACACTCGGAAAAAATACCAAGATTCCACCTAGGGGGGAAAAGAAAACAAAAGCCAAAAAAACCCCAGGTACCTTTTAAAAATCTGCTTCTTTTTCCATAGACTGTTACGCTTTTGTTAGCTGTTTTTTCACGAAGTATCGATACACAAGCTGTGTGGGTAGGGTAGGGTCCTCTCCATCCAAGCAGAGAACAATGCAGGGCTGTGAAATACTCTGGAATGTGAAGTTCCAGAGACGCATACGTTCAACAGCTGCTTAAGATTTGATCTCGCATCATCAAATTAGACTTCAATACAGTATTTAGCTTTTGAGGGACAGGAGGAGAAAAATTCAATATTAATTCATCCTGTAAGTAGATGATTGATCACATTCTTTTACCCTTTCACAACACATGAAGAGCCTACAGCAAGAGTCACGTTACAAGAGATATTCCTGTCTCACATGTAGTTCTGTCCTCATCGTGGATTGTTTATAAAGCCTTTAGGAATTTTTCTGAAAAAAAACAGCAGAAACAGTCATCATTTTATACCAGTGTGCTGGAATATTTGAATTGTTGTAGTTCCCTGGACTTGCAGCTTTATCTTTCACAGCACTCTAGAACAAGACACTTAAAAGCTTCCCAAAGGAGTTGTGTTTTAGGTGCAAGACAGATTTTTGAGGCAAGATGATTTTTAATCCTATTACCTCTTGTATTTTCTTCTTTCTGCAGTTACGTGTGGGAGCACCTAGAAGTTGGTTACGTTCAAGGCATGTGTGACCTCCTGGCGCCTTTGATGGTTATACTTGACAATGGTAGGAAGGATTTTCTTTTGGAACACGTTGGTATCTTTAGGGAGGTCTGTCCTTAGAAATGTTGTTTCAGAAGAAGTTGGATGCATTAGCCAGGGCTACTCACCCCGAAAATCAAACCTGCAGCTCTTGATTGGTATTTTCTCTCCATGTGGCTGTTGCTGAAATGGCTGACAGTAGTACTGTGGGCATTCCCTGTTCACTTACTGACTTCCAGATTAAATTCTACTAAATTTTCAAAGCAGCTCTGTTCTGGCAGTTCCTGAAGCTGAAAACTCAGCTGCAAGCTGGATTCTTTGGAAACAGAACTAGTAAAAATGGTCCAATTGTCTTCTGTTTCATCTAAATACTGATGATGGGATTAGGGAACAGCAGAGGGGAAACCCCTGTTTTTCCCTTGCCCTGCAGTTCGTTATTTTGGTTCAAGGAAGTCACACAATTAGCAACAGCCCGTGTTCTGCATTGTGTCTGCAGATCAACTGGCTTACAGCTGCTTCAGCCACCTGATGAAGAGGATGAGCCAGAACTTCCCCAATGGAGGTGCTATGGACACACACTTTGCCAACATGCGGTCCCTGATCCAGGTGAGTCTTTTAATCTCATTGGACAGAAGCTGAGGTTGTGGCAGAGGCTCAGAACCAGCCTGATGCCACGGTGAAGGGCAGGAACGCCAGTGACTGGGATTCACAGTCACCTGGTACTTCAGAGCTGGGGAGAACAGGAATTGTTTTTTATTTTTTATTGCGGGTGATAAAGCGCAGCACGTAAGTCTTAACCAGACTCCAGCACCTTTGGTCTCAGCTACTTTCAGACAAGATACTGACAGCTGATGTTTTGCCTTTTAGATTCTAGACTCTGAGCTTTTTGAATTGATGCACCAGAATGGAGATTACACTCACTTTTACTTCTGCTATCGCTGGTTCCTGCTTGACTTTAAAAGAGGTAATAATGTTCTGTGCCTGTAGTTTAGAGTTGTGCAAAAGTGTGAACAGCTCTCTGTTTTGGTCTAAATGTCTGGATGGTGAGTAGCAGCCAGGCTGACAAGAGAGCTTGTAGCTAGCAAAGCTAATGCACCTCGGAGATGAACCAGCACGGGATGAAGTCAAGGCTTAGTGTTGTAAATTCCCAATGACATGGTTGGAGTCAAGTTTCTGCTCAGTGCAAATGCCCAAGAAGGGGATCCCGAGCTGATCGCACTCCTCTGTAAGCTCCGATACCTCCTTTCTAATCCATTTGATGAGAAGGAGCAGCTCAGCAGGAGCTCAGGAGCTGTTGTACTTTGTACACTGTGGGAGCACCCCAGGATCTCGGGATCCCTGCGCACACCCACCCTGCTCCAGCAGAAGCAGTTCTGTCGGATCAGGAGAGCCATCCTGCTGTCAGGCAAGTCGGCTGCTCCGTTCAGTTACAGGTTGGTCTGTGAGAATCAGGGCACGACATCCCTCTCAAATACCCTAAAGCACAAAGGGGATAGAGGGAGATGATACACATCCATCAGTTATTTATTATGAGCAGCTGTCTGACAGTGAGGGGGGAGGAATTGTCACTCTTAGCCAGATACTAAACCCTCTGCCTACTTCAGAGGGAAGTGCCTGTCTCCTACATCCCAGTCCCCTGCCCCTCTGTCACAGCCTGGGCAGGAGACAAGCCTCAAAGCTTCAAGATGATGAAGCTTCCACAGGTCGTATCTGACTCGCAGCACACGTAGACCCAGCTTACACACATCCACTATACAATTAATCGTTGCCAGCTAAAAATAGCAGCACTGTAGCACTGACAGATCCACTGAAAAGCCAAGAGGGGGGCCCTGGACACGCCTGTAGCCCTCCCTGTGCTGCTGGTACACGGTTACTGCAGTTCAGCATCTTCCTGGGGCTGAGTCTGCACCACCACACCTCCATCCTCCCTTCATTTTCCTTAAACCCAATTCTGTTGCCTTACTCACACAAGTGACAGGAGTTGGCTGGAGGAGAGGGGGAGAGGAAAAGGAGGAGTCATCAAGTACTATTCATGTCTGCATAAGGCCTGTAGGTCATTAGTTAGAGAGGGGGAAATGGTCAATTTGAATAATCAGATGCTCTTGTAATGTTTATTCCCATTCAGAATTGTTGTACGAGGATGTATTTACAGTGTGGGAAGTTATTTGGGCAGCAAAGCACATCTCTTCAGAACATTTTGTCCTTTTCATTGCCTTAGCACTTGTGGAAGTTTATCGAGAGATTATCCGTGATAACAACATGGACTTCACTGATATCATCAAGTTTTTTAATGGTAAGAGACTTTAAGAGAACCATTTTGAAAGCAAGTAACACAAGTTTGCTCCTTCTCCCTTACTCAGACTAAGTGCAGCTGGGCCGTGTTCTTGCTGTCACGACAAGCCCCTGGTCATTTTAAGCTCTGAATCTCTTACCCCTTTGCGTAAATGAAGAACCCAGATTTTCACACGCTTCCCGGACACCTGGCCCGGCACACACAGACAAGTGTTTTAAGAACTACATGGACCACAGAAGATGGTCGCTTTGTCAGCCTCAGTGGTCATTTTTACCACAAAACAACCTTCAGAATTTCTGTTAAAAAGATTTGCCACAGTGACTCTGCTCTTGGTTTAACGAGAGGTGCTAGAATCTTGCTTAAATATTTTGCAAAAGTCTCTTGCAGGCTTTAAGATGGCCAGAGTCATTTCTGTTTACAGGGCTTGACCCTGCTGAGGCTGAAACATAAGCAACGGTTCATGCAAAACATCCCAAACTGCTTCCACAGTCACTTGCTTACCAGAGTGGTCCACAGATGCCAGCCAGCACCTACAGAGCAGAGAGCATCCTGCCAAAGCAGGAGAGGGCCCTTCCTGGCTGCAGAATGCGAGTCAGGCCTAAGCAAGTACTCCCCATTGGGATATTTGAAAAAGTTTGGAAACAATTTTGTGTAATCACAGTAATTTACTAAGTTATCAATGCTGTGGCTTTCAGCCATCAAATTTGGATTTGTTTTTGCTTTAGCCACCCTTATTCCAAAACTGTATGTTAATGCTTCCCTCAAAAAAAAAAAGACCCAACCAATCAACCACCAAAATCCAAAAAACCTAACAGAAAACCCCCAGTACTTGCCTAAGCTGATGAACTGAGGGTTCAGGTCCGTCGAGAGCTACTTTCTGATCATAGGTCAGGCTGCAGAGCGCGGGCGTCTGTGTGTGGAACCGTGAGGGCGCGTCCCTCCCTGCACACAAACCCCGGCGCTGCAGCAGCAATCCCTGCTGGGGAAAGCATCTGCTGAGCGAGGTGGGGTACAGACCTCCCATTCCTGGTCTGGGATTTCTGCAACACAAGAACTGGCACCAGGAGGGGTAGATCTTGATGCCAGGACCTACAGCACTGAGGGATCCATCCGCTTATTCTGTCTTTAATTCTACAAACCCAACCCCCGTCTGGATTGCTGCTAATGTCACACTAATTACATTAATACCAATGCTAAGGCAGAAGAGTTCCTGCCACTGACCGTTAAGAATGTTTGTCTGTGTCTTTTAGAAATGGCAGAGCATCATAATGCCGAGGAAATTCTGAGGATAGCGAGAGACCTGGTCTACAAAGTGCAGACACTGATTGAAAATAAGTGACAATGAGCAGACTGTCCCTGCAGGCCTTGCTGTGAGCTATCGGACAGAGCATTTCTTGCACTGTAACTTCAAAATGGTGTTTTAATTGCATCTTCCATGTAATGTAATAAATATCAAAGAGATTTGTAACAGACTTTTAAAACCAGAACTTTTCCTTCACCAGATAAGGTTTGTGTTTGATAGTCCTTGTTACACTCACTTTGTATTCCTAGACAAAATCTTTTTGCATTCTTATTTCCCCCTCTAGAAGACCGTCTATCTATGTATTTGAGGTATTAAAAAGGGGGGATTTGACATACTGGGACATTTATATTTTGACTTACTGCACCTTTACAGCCCGGATGCGCGTGGTGTGCTCTGCCAGAGCCTTCCAGGGAGGTGAGGCCGGATCCAACACTCACACTGGCGCTGAAGGGGGTCCCCAGCGGAGCACGTTCGTGGACTCCTTGTCTGTGCCTGGTGGACAAGGAGGCCCACAAGCACCTGTTGCTAAAACATTTAGCAGAGTATTTAGCAGCAGTTAAAGTAAATAATGTTACCAGCTGGGAGAATGGCCTTAAACTAAGTAAGTGGTTAATGTGAGCGGACCACCTGGCACCACTGGCTAAAACCATCTGTTCCCTTTGCTCGTGCTGTTGAGTCTTCATGGCCAGCTCATGCCACGGACACGCCGCCATTTCACTTCCTCTGCGAATACCGCCCGAGGGTGAGATCTGCCTCAGGTTCAGGTTCACGAGTTCAGCACCCAGGCAGGTCCCTGCTCCCCTCCGCAGCTCCCGGGCTCTTTGCGTCTGTGCGCAGCGCCCTGAAGTCCAGATCCTGCCTTACAGCGCGGGCGTAGCAGAGCTGAGCCGCCTCCAGATTACTCACTGCGCACTCCTTGCCGCCTCTCCTCCTCCTCCTCCCCCCTGCTCTGCAGAGATTTCGGGAGGACTTTTTTGGGATCCTGCGAGCACAAACCGGGCGCTCGTCTGCTCAAGCTGGTGTCAGCACTCGCGCGAGGAAGCAGTTGAAGTTGTCTCTGCGGCGCCCTCCCGGCGCCCCGTGGAGGTTCTGTGCTGCTTTCCCTGCCCGGCCACGCGCTTTACGCAGCCGCATACGCTCTGCCCCGAGTGGAGCTGCAGGGGCTGAGCCGCAGGCGGGTCTGTGGCTGTCCTGGCACTTCATCGCGTGCTACGAAACGATCACGTGCGCTCTACCCACCTTCCAGCACGCAGGTTGTGTCCAGGCACGAGGGAGGGAGCAGGTTTTTGCTGATGGGGTTGAGCTGCAGATCTTGTGGGCACTTGTGACCTCTGCTCCCAGGAAACCTTGGGCCTTGGTGTGAGCACTTCAAGTAGTCCAAAGTATTCCACCCTTTGCCATTAGAACGTCAGTGATTTAAAAAAAAAAAAAAAAAGTTTGAATCTGAATTTCTGTGTCTCTTTTTTGGTTTGGTTTTCTTTTTTTACCCTTATGAGCAGGCAGGGTTACACGGCTTTGCTTTCCACTGAACCTTGTAGAGAAAACAGTGGTGTGCTTCTCAGAGAATCACAGGAGGGTTTGGGGTGGGACCTTCTAAGGTCAGCTGGTCCAACCCCCGCCATCAGCAGGGACACCTTCCGCTAGATCAGGTTGCTCAGAGAAGTTACATGAGTTAGATCAGCTCACATGAACCTTTAAAAACAGATTTTAGCAAAAAGAGGTGTAGGGAATAAAACCAGCCAGTTTGAAGATTCAAATACTGACAGCAGGTCAAGACATCTGGTCTTGTTACTGCCCGAGCAGTGGGCACGCTTGCTCTTTGCACGAGGCAAGTGCTGCCCCGGGCTCCTCACAAGTTGAGCGTTGTTTGCACAAGAAAAAGGTAGACTCGGTTCTAGAACTGTCTGTGCTTAGATCTTTCTTTATGATTGCAGTAAACTAAAAGTGCTAAATAATAGTCTGAAAAGGGAAAAAACGCACACAGAGTGCTGCTCAGATCAACAGCCAAGCCCTCCCTCAAAGTGGTCTCTGAAAACTTGAGGGGAGGGTAAAAAAAAAAAAAAAACCACAACCCAAACCAAACCTCAAGTCCCCAGAGGCTGGTGCAGGCAGATGCCTCCAGGGACGAGGCAGTGGCTCTCAGGGCTCATGAGCAGCAGGAGCCAGAAGAGCTGAGCCCACTCAGTGCTGAGAATGGGGCTGCAGAGGCGGCCACAGGGAAGGAAACCCCCTTTCTGCCAGCACCCTGCTCAGATCACGGCAGAAGGAGAAGGCAGGAGCTCTGGCGCCCACGGGCAGCAGCGGAGGGGCACGGGATGGAGCTGCCACACGACGTGCTGCGGGCTCACTCGCGGGCCCGGCTGGGGCTCAAACGGCTTCCCAGGCCAGGGCACGGCTGCTGAAAGGCTTCCGAAGCGCTTCAGGTTGGGTGTCAGGCCACTCCAAAAGTGAAACGGTTTTTCTTAAAAAAAATTGACAGGAGCGAGAAAACCCTCCAACTCACAGAGCCTGAGGAAGTAATGTAAAAAATAAAACTGCACTATTTTTCTTTGGTATGTTGGGAATGTACTATACAACCCTGTTTAAAAAACAAACAACAAACCTCTGCGAACTTCACTGTATTTGTTACAACATTCCATCTAATTGTATTTTATGACTATTGTGTATTGACTTATTTATTTTTGTTGGGAGCAGACTATTCTCTTTCTTGCTCAATTATTTATGTTTAAATGTAACATATGAATAAATACTTATCGTCAAGGCATTCCGTGGAGCTCTTTGGAAGTGATTTCTCTCCCCCGAGGTAATTTCAGAGACTGAACAGGGAGTCCTAAGGCTGTCTGGGAAGAGCATGCGATATGTAATTAACATTTCCGTGATGAGCACAGTGCACGGGCTGTTGTACTAAGCGGTATTTTTTAAGTAATGAAGTAGGTCATCACCAAATGGGCTGCAAACGTCGCCTGGCTGACTTTAAGGGCAGATTTAAGTTACACGCAGCGCACGCCTAAGAGCGCCTGTCATCGCAGGCCGAGCCTGCTGCCAGTTCAGCCCTGGGGAAGGAGTGGGAGCAGAAACAGGCCTATGACAAGTGTTAAAAAATAAAGTTTCATCCTGCAATTTTAGGCCTGATCGTGCTGCAGCTAGCAGGCAATTTAGCGGAGCTGTCGGGCTTCCGGGAGAGATCCTCCTCCGCCGCTCCCAGGCCCCCTCCAAACCTCTTAAAAATTCTCCGGCTGCTGCTGTTCTGTACCAGGGAAGCTGGCAGCTTTGGCAACGGTTTTAAGGTTGGAGATCTCTGCCCAAAGGTGGGTCCCCGGGGCATAATGGAGCATTTCCCCATTCTACTGTAAAAACACCCAACAAATTCCTCTGTACTGGGGTAGGTGCAGCCGTTGCTTGTGACTGTTACAGCTGTTAATCATGTATTTATCCTTAGAAAAGAGATAAGCCCTTTATGAAGTGTATCCAATGACATGTTGGCTTAAATAATCTTCTAGTGCCACCGTCTCCGCTGCCTTCATCTTGTTTGCATGGTGGGACTTGGGGTGGGCCAGGAGACACGAGTGCTACAGCTGGGATTATGCACTGGCTTGCTTTTCTACAAGACCTTCTTATTACACACAACATCCCCCCCCCCCCCCCCCCGCATTCTCTTTGCAAATTCTCAGAAACTTTTAAAGTAGCTGCATCAGGAATTTATTTCAGCAAGATGCAGCATCGCAGTGAAGTTTCATCACCATGAAAGTCTCACTGCTCCCAACTGCCAGAAGAAAACCAAACCAAAAGAAATCTCCACCGTTTCCTGCCCCTTTTCTGTGAGCCAGAGCCAGCGCTGGCAGCTGCTGAGGCTTCAGCTGGTTCCTCCACTCTACCACCAGTTTTGCCAAATGCAGCAACTTGGCCCTTACAGTTTAGTGCCACATCTTAGAGCACCCTATTGATCTGCTTTCCAGTTTCAGAAGCTCACCTAGAAATGCTTTTCAGTTTCCCAAATAATGAAAAACCAAACCGCCAAGCACACCAACAGCACTGGGTTTGGCAGGCAACGCTTCACCCCTCCCAAGGTTTGAGCTTCCTAAAGCCTCGCCTCTGCAGTGCCAGCACCCTCCTCACGTTCCGCTTCGCTCGTCCTTCCGGACTCTCCAACACTGCGGTGTCACACAGGACCGCCCCCCCCGGCTCTGGCAGCCCATCGCTCAGCGGCTACGGGAGCCCCAGGCAGGGGACCCCTGTGCTTCCCCCCCGACCTCTGTCTCTGGGTGTCCATGAAGGAGTTCCCCCCACCATAAATAGCTCAAAAAGCACCATCTGAGACAGCTGACATTTTGGGGGGGGTGGTGGCGGGATGTTCAAGCGTGTCAGGGTGATTTCTGCCTCATGAACCCTCCCGGCTCTGAATTCTGCCCTCAAACACCCCCGTGCCTGGCACCCCCCCAGACAACGGGCTTGATCCAGCTCCTAACAGCACCTTGGCAAGTCGGCAGAAACACAAGGAAAAACACTACAAGCCCCAAGCCATAGCCAAGCCCTTTTGGTAGTTCACATTTCCCCACCACATCCTACTCTTTAGATGTCTGGATGTAAGAAAGCGAGATGACAGACCAGCAGAGCATGTTGCCTACCTAACAGGTTGGTACTAGAGTGCCCACACACTCCAGGTTTGATCTTTGTTTTTGTTTGGGATGTTTTTTAGCTGCACGCTCAGACCAACATTTGCTACAGTTCAGCGACACTTTTAACAACCTCACCAGACCTGCAACAATTTTCTTTTTTTTTTTTTTTTCTCCTGTCAAGACACCAGTTCTGCCACTTTGCAACTTAAAGGTCACATTGTACTTCCCCTACACAACAGTCACAGTGAAATTTGCTTCCTATGTCTCAGCCCGAAAAGTGCCTCCTTAATCCACTCATCCCCGACCACTAAAGCCCAGAGCAGCTTATCAGCTGTTACGTGGTACGAGGGCAACCTCTGACGGGGCTGCAGAAGCCAAAATAACTGTTGAGGAATGCGGAGAGCTGCCAATTCCCGTCTAAGGTGCCTCTGCTCAGGTGTCCTGCAACTGGGCGATTCAGCCCTGGGCCCTTCAGTGGTCACCATGTGCCACCCAGGCAGTGCCAGCTGAGCCATCACCTGCACCAGCAGCGTTTCAGCCCGACTGCTTTTACATTTTCACCCTAAAAAGCCATCGTCTCAGAACACAGTTTATTCAGATCCACTGTAAAGCGTGGCTAGAGACCGGACTATAAACACTCAGATGAAGAGGACCCTGCATCTCAAGAGAGCGAACAAAAGAGGGACAGGCTGTTTCCACACCAGCCACAGCAAGTTACTGAACCACCTGGGTTATTTAACAGCATCTAATTAACCAAACGCAAAGCAGGCACCTCCCGGGGCTGACAGGGCAGCCTGGAAATAGCACAGCACTGTTTCAGCAAAAGGGCTGCGTTTAGAACACAAATTGGGTGGAATTAAGAGTGCTTCGGAGGGGCCGGGGTGGTGCTGGGGGGCTGCGCGAGGAAGCCGAGGATAAGACTGAAAAACTGCAGCAGCAGCAGCGCTGCAAGTCACGGCTGTGGCTCAGTTAACCTGGAGCAAAACACCCCAAATCCCTCCCTGGGTGCAGCTGCGGCGGCTCTGAAGCCCCCCCAACCTCCCCAGCAGAGCCCTCCCCAGCACCGGTGGGTTCCTAGGGCTCAGGGCTGCCTCCGGGGGTCCTGCTGCTGGCCAGCTCAGCACCCCTCGGCCACCCAGCCCACCCGGGGGGACGAGCCAGACCCCCCCACCCTGCACACGAGTCCCATGGCCACCAAAGCTGCCGTAAGGGTTTGGCTCACCCGGCACCGCGTCCACATACTGGAGGCAAAGAAACCGGGAAAACCCAAGACTCTGGCTTCAGGATCTGCAAGAGAGAGCAGTTAAATCTGAGTTAGGTGGAGAAGGTTGAGCCAGGCTCTATTTCCAATTCTTTATCTGCCAACCCCCCCCTCCCCGAGCACACCCACCGCGGAGGAAGGACGCCTGGATGAGGGTTTGGCTGCCGAAGGGGGACGGTGCCGGGGCAGGAGCCTCACCTGATGGTCGCTGAGCAGTGTCAGAGCGTCGGCGGGGCCTGGTGGGACCCCTCGGCCAACCCCCAGCACCCGGCGGGGCTCCAGCCCGAGTCCTGGCTGAGCAGAGAGAGGGGCTGGGTACGGGGCACTATCCTCCTGGCACACCCTCCCCAGATCTGCAGGTAGGAGAAATGACAGCTGCACAGCATCAAGACTGCTGCATTCTTTCAACTGCTAACTAATTAAAGTTAATTAAACTGCTAATTGACAGCGTTAGCAATGGTGCTGTGACACCTTAGAACTGTCCCCGTAACACCTGACCCGCTTCTGCCCAGAACCAGCCACAGCCCCGGGACAAGGCTGGGGGGCTCAGCCCAAAAAAGGCCCCAAACCCTGCAGGGGTGAGGAGGAGCCGCGGCTCAAAGCGCTCTGGGTCTCGGGCTGGTGAAAACCCTGGCGCAGCAGCGCAGGCACGGGCCTTGGCTTTGACAACCGAGGCAAAGATCGACAGTGGGACTGCGGGGATGTGAACTGTGCCCCTCAAACAAAGCCCGTCAGGCTCGGCAGCACCAGCCCTGCGGCCAGCGGCACAACGGCGTTTGCTTTTCCCCCAGCACGATCTGGACACGCACTCGGGCGAAGCTCCGGGCTTGGTCTGGGAGAGGCCCAGAGCTGCCGATGGGTAATGCGGGCAGCTGCGGCTACGTACGGAGAGAAAACATCGCTCTTATAATTGGGAAATTACAAATAAAGTGACATATCTGCATGCAAAGCACAAGGAGGAAAACGCAGGATCCTGTTTCAGATTTCAGTGCATGTTTATTTCAGTTTTATATTTATTTCAGGCAAGTGCTTATTACATGGATATTATTCATGTTGGATACCTAAATTCTGGAGCATGAAGAGCCAGTATAGTACAGCTGAATAGTAAAAATACAATATGTACAAAATTAGTTGTTTTTTCACATAGCAGATGTATCCAAACACATAAAAATCTTTACAGTCTAGGTTTTTCGATATTTAGTATTTCAATAAATTGGTAACACAGTGACACGTCCTCACTGTAAACAAAGACTGCATTTGCCCGGTGTGAGTGACGCCGCGCGGGGGCTTCCCGTGATGTGCACGGGGAGGCAGAGAGGTCCCAGGGCTCGGACTCGGTGGCCAGTGCTGGCAGCAATTCTGCACTTAAAATCTGCCTCTCCAGCGAAACATTCCGAATGCAGCGAGGATAAAGGCGGCGAGGGGGGTGTGTTACATGCAGTGACAGGCGTGGGGGGGCCCTGGCAGCAGGGACAGGAGGTCCCCACTCCCGCCGCAGCTCCTCACCCAGCGGGGCCTGGGCTGGTGCTTGACCAGATGCAAATAAATCCTTGGGTGGATGCAATTAGCACCGGATTTCTGACTTGGACAAGAACGGCTCTGTCGGCGCGTTTCCAGCCCCGCAGCCAGCGCGGGCGCCTGCGCCTTCCACAACAAGAACACGAAATCCGGGGAGGACGTGCCCCCCAGCCAGCCCGGCAGAATCCCAGGACCGAGACGGGATTGGGGCGTTTCCCTGGAAGCAGGAGCTGACAGAGGCGCGGAGGGCTCTGCCTCCTGCCACCAGTGCTCCTTCACACTCCAATTCACTTGCACAGCACAAAGAAAGGGCGCGAATTAATGGGCCTCGTCCTGATCTGCAGCAGAACTGGCCGTGCAATCCCTCGGGGGGGGCAAAACAGCACCCGCGGGTGGTCAGAGCGCCGGCTCCCTGTGCAGGGCAGCTCCGTGCCCCGCGTCGGCAGTGGGGAGTCCACGAGCGCGGGGCTGTTGTGTTTGCTGCGTCGTCAGCCAGCGCCGGCCCGGCCACGCGGCGTGCGAGCAGCCAAACACGGCGTCCGCCGAGGCTGCACCCACCCGGTGCTGTGCCTGTGCAGGTATTCTAATAATTCAAGTTTTGTATTATTATTTTTAAGTAAATTCTGTAGAACAGAAAGAGAAAGATGCTGTGACTGACCCTGCCCACAACCTATTTTCCTTAACTCCAAACATCTGCTCCTAACAACTGATGTTTGGCTAAGGAAGGGAATAATCTAAAAATAGTGTTATAATCAATTTCAATCTGTTCAAAATGGGATGAAAAACAGGCCAGAAGTATGAGAGTTTTCCTCTCCTCATTCCAGTATCTTTTAGAATTAAAATAAGGTTGAAATGAACAACTGTTCGCTCAAGAAAAAGACAGATGCACAGTCTAAGAGGAGCCCCCCTGCAAGGTGCTCGGCAGCTGCCCCCCTCCACACCACCTCCAAGAGCCTTAAGGCAGTCAGGTCCCAGCTCAGCGCAGCTGCACAGCTAATTAAGCTTAAGCAAGGGCCTAAAAGCCAATGGCCTGAGCCAGTGTGCTGCCTAGGTAAGCCCAGCTTGACCGATTGACCTGGCCGAGACCGCCCACCTCCACCGGGGACACTTGGCTACACATCACAGAAAGCAACGGGGCCGAACGAGCACCAGCTGCATCGTCACACCGGGCAAATTCCGTCTTGTCCCCCAGCCCTCCTGCCTCCCTCCCCAGGTGCGCAGGGGAGGGCTCCAAACACCCCTCAGCCCCACCCAACCCACAACAATTTTCACACTTCGTGTTTTTTAAATGCAAAAAATTCACTCAGGATGCAAACCAGTCCAAAAGAGACACAGGCTACATACAAAAATTGGAGACACGATAAAGTCTTGCATTGAATGTCTACACGTACAGAACAGGCGTGCATACGGACAATCACACCAACACCGACACAAGCAGCAATAGTCTCACCTCCACCTAAACCACTCAAAGGCATTTTACGTTTTTTTGTTTCTTTTATTCTTTTGTTACAGAAGGCCACTTTTAATTAAAACAAAGAAAAAGA
This sequence comes from Strix uralensis, assembly GCF_047716275.1. Classification (NCBI taxonomy): domain Eukaryota; kingdom Metazoa; phylum Chordata; class Aves; order Strigiformes; family Strigidae; genus Strix; species Strix uralensis. The sequence goes on from NC_133991.1 coordinate 13,194,861, forward strand.
GACAACTAGTCCACACCAGCAGGCAGCAGCCCCTGGCCCTGCACGGTAACGCACTGAATGCCAATTAGCGGGTGGTGCAGCTCCTGCCCGGGTGAATCATGTACAACTTGAACAGAGCAGAACCCTCTGCTGAAGGGACATCACCTCTGCCCAGCTCGCTGCTCGAGAAAACCAAACCCGATCCCGCCGGGGGCTGCCCCGCCGAGACCCCCGGCACCGACACACGCGCACAAACACACACACGTGGGCAGAGGAATCGGCCAACGGCTGCAGTTTGGCTTCAGTCCCGTTTTCCCGGGTGCAAGAGGCAGGTCACTGGCTGGTCCCTGCCGTGCCCCGGCCCTGGCAGCCACATGCAGCCACACCACGGGCGTGCGGAACCCTCCCCACTGCCACTATCCCCTGACTTGGCTGGTTTGCAGGGACCTGAACTGCCCGGGCATGAGCAGGGCGGTGCTCGCCCGCCTCGCTGACCAGTCCCTGCCCCTCCCCAGGCCACTGTTCCCTCCCCACACAGACCCCTCACTGCTCAACCCCCTTCAGGGTGCACCACTCCTGAGTGCAAATCACAAAGAAAGCATGCAATTCCTTCTCCTGGGGTCATCATCATAAAAGAAGAATGCACAAGACATGTTTTTGGTCAGAAAACTCGCTCTCAAACCCACCGAAGCTGCTCAGTACGGGGGCAGGGGGGACAAGGCTGCCCCATGCATCGTCCCTCTCTCGCTCTTTCCAATCAAACACCAGCAGAAAAAAGGCCTCGTTTGAAAGGAAGGCTGAAGGCAATGGTCTGGCTTAGACTCAAATAAAAACTATTTGTTTTCTACAGAACGATGCAGTTTGAACGACATTTTCAACTCGGGGAGCTGGGCTGCACGTGAGGCACGTGCGACCCATGCCCAGCAGCCACCGGCAGCAGGGGTCGGCGTCCTCAAGCCTCTCCTCAGGCTTTCCTGAGCTCAGCGCGGGTTTTGCCTGAGTCAGGGATGAGTCATGGCTTGCTGATGTGGCCCTCGCACCACCCGGGCTGGAGGAGCCAGCACAGGAGCCCGGAGAGAAGCTGCTCCGAGGGCCTGGCTGTCACCGGGCCTGGGCAGGGGTCACCACGTCCCCAGCAGCGGTGGCACGACCGAGGCTGTTGATACTCTGAGTACCACCAAGGTTTCTCCAGCCAGAACAACCCCTCAGCCTGTACCAGGACAGGAGTGCGACCCTAAGCAGGGCTCTAAAACCCAGCTCATGAATCGGGAACTCAAAAATTCCTACCACCTGTCCACCTGATAGCATGCAAAAACTGGTTATCATTGCTTTTGGTATTTGTCTGCCGCTTTTAAACTCTTCCCTCAACCTCCCCACCTGTTCTGATCGGTTTTAGAAATCCTGAGCAACCAGAGGATGAGTGAAGGACGGCAGCGGCTCCAGCCAGGACCACCGCAGAGGCCGGACAGCAAAAGGCGGTGCCGGTGCCATCCCCAGCCCAGGAGTTGAGAGAGAACAGTCTCACACGGACGGTCCCAACTCCCGCTGCGGGCGGGTGAAGCGCACAAGGTCGGCGCCGACCACACACACACACACACATGGCCCAGCCCGACCCTCCGCTGCTCGGGTCGCTGCCCTTCCTCAGCTAAACTACGGGGTTCTGGCTAATTTCTGTTGGTGAGGTCAGGAATACATTCCTGTATCTAAAGTGTCAGCTGTAAGAACTCTTTCCAGGAGAATTTTGAAGCAGCATTTGGGGTTTATTCCTCTCTGCCTGCGCTTACTTGGCAGGTGAGTGGAAACCAGCCCGAAGCAAAGCAGCGCCCGCTCCTCCTCGGCAGCCGACCCGGCTCTGCCTGGGCAGGCTCAGCTCAGGGCAGCAAAACCCCTCATCTGCTGGGACAGCACGGTCCAGCTCCCCAGCCCGGGGTAGCTGGGAAAGCAAGAGAGTGTTTTTGCATGTAACTGCAGCCATCCAAGGGGGTTTGCTCACTCAGATCTCCTGGTGTCTATTGCAAACGCACACAACCGCGCTGGCTGAAGTTTTAAGCCCAGATCAAGCTTTTGAGCAAGTTTTCGCTGTCGGCAGCGTGAGATGAGCTGCGGGGAGCAGGCTGGCTGCGAGGGGGGGAAGCACAGCACCACAGGGGAGGACCCAGGGCCTGCCCTCCACCGGCCCACAGGCACCGAGTCAGGCTTGACAGGACACAGAAGTCTTCTCAAAACTACTACATAGAAAACCCATTTGCTACTTTTTCTGTGGTACGGTTACCAATAACTAATATTATTCAACAACAGAAGAGATTTCTTGTAAACTTCATATTTATTGATTTTTTTGGGACAAATTAGATCTTCTGAATCCCAAAGTGTACATATATATATTTATATATAGCTTTCTCCATAGGGAAAACACATATATCAAAGGAGGAGAGACATTTCTAAAGTGCCCCTTGTTATACAGTACTGAACATGATTTCTAAGAGCATTAGCGCAAATCTGAAGTTTCTGAGCAGGAATGACAGACGTGGGGGGAAAGAAGGGCTGCAGTTTGCTCTTTTCCCCACAGAACAGAAAGTAGTTCACTGACTTTAAAAAACAAACAGAAAAAACCCAAAGAAACGTTTCTGGCAGCCGTGGAAAAGGCAGATGAGAGCGGGCGGAACCCAAGACGTCCGGACCGGCCGAGGGGCTGGCCGAGCGGGACGAGCCGTCCCTCGAGTGGAGGCGAACAGCGATGAGGGGGCTGAGACGTAACGGCACTGCAGGGCTCCACAGGGGAGAGAAGAACTGGCAAAGATGTGGGGTTGTACGTGAGCAAGGTAGTGACACTGTTACCTTGAAACCAGGGGGGAGTAAAAGATGAGGAGGTCAGCAGCATCACCTGTCTGTAAAGGCCATTAAAGAACCCACCAGAAAGCTCCTTCGCCTGCATCAAAGAAAACAGGAACTTTTCTCTCCATCCCCTACGCTTTTTGCTGGGGAAAGCCCAGCATCCATCTGGGGATCGGGAGGCAGCAGGGTTCAGGTGGGGGCAGATTTCCACGCAGAGTTAAGCCCTCAGGCAGAACTGCCCTTGGAGGGGGCGGGGGGGGGCAGGATCCCCCCACGCCGGCCGATCCCGCAGCGCCGGCACACAGGGCACGGTGTCGGAGGGACAGAGGGGCTCTCGGCCAACACTCGCGTGCTGAGCCCCACTGCCCAGCCTGGGCTTTTCTCCTTCAATAAGCTCAGCCGCTCTTCACTAGAAATGAGGTTCCCTGCCTCAATTTTGTCATTTTATGGGCTGGAACAGTAAAGAAAGGCAGAATGACGCTTCCCCCCCCTCCTAATGCAGCTACAGAAGGCAAAGCCATGCAGGTCCTCCCAAGAAGGGAGATGACCCTGTTGCAAATACTCAGTTTTCAAGAGTTTCTGATGAGGAGCAACCATCCTGATACCTAACACTGATCTCTGAAATACCGGCACACCCAACACGTCCCTGGGAAAGCACCTGCACGTACAAGGAGACAACAAAGCCCTGGCGATTCTGCTAACCCCACAGTGTTAGTAGTGCACTAGAAATGAGAATAAACTAATTTAAATGTGGTTCAAGGATAAGGAATCCTTAAAGATTTGCCCATTCTGCTGTAGAAAGTGTGCTAGCAACATGGGCAAGAGCTTCCTGGACTCAAGGATGCAAGGAAAAAAAATTTAAAAAGTGTTAACTATGGGAGCAACCCAGGACTTTATAAACAGATTTAATGCGACTCAGCCATGTCTGCTCAGAAGGCACAATCACGCTTTATCTCCGTCTGCAGTAACTACTCCTGCCTCCAGCCCAGTTTCAACCACAGCATGGACGGTGCGGGACTGGCAAGTTTTCCAAATTAAACCTCAGTCCACGACCAGGCAAAAGTCCTGCTGGAGTCAAGAGGCATTTGGGGCAGACTGGATCATGTTTTCCTGTGGGAGATCTCGACCCAAAACGAGCCAGCAGCGAAGGTGTGACTGCTCAGCCCCACCTTACCCCCCGGAACCCTGCTCAGATGCTGGCAGGAACCGTCCTCCCGCCCGCCCGAAGGGAAACGGCCGCTGGCTACAGTGGGAACGTCGCCTGCACCAAGGACTGCAGAGCATTTGTCTTTAAAAAGAGAGGAAGACGGAAAAGAGATCGTTACTAGCAGTACTACACACAGAACGGTGCAAGGACCAGGATATTCAGCCAGCGATGAAACACGTCCTAAGCAGCCTCCCAGGCTCCCAGACAACACCCTCCTCGCGGGAGTTGCCGTCAGCTTCGCGGGATCTGGCCGAACCACCGGACAGGACGAACAAGAGGGTCACTTCGGATGAGGGTTGTTCTTTGGTGCACGTCTCGCTGTAGTCCGTAAGACACAGGTTACACATACTGATCTCCTGCCGTATACCCTTATCCTACACAAGACTAGATTATTCTTTCTTCCCCCAAAGAAAAAAAAGATGACAAAACTGCTTGCACTTTGGAAGATACCACATCCACATTTATCCCTTTTCTAATCCATTGACTCCCACACTAACACCTGGTCAGTTCAGGAACAAACTAACAAAGAAAATTAACCCATGCAGCAAATCTACTTAATTTCTGTCGGTCGTCTCGTCCCAGTTCCACTCTATCAGGCCAGATAAACATATTGCAAGTTGCCAGCACAAAATATCTGCCTCTGCAAAACAACAACAAACCCAAGAACCCTGGGGGCCTGGGGCTGGCAGGAGGGATCCTGGAAGGGGGGAGTGCCATGCACAGAGATCTGCAAAATTATTGCATCAGCAAAACCAAGCCAAAACAACCCCCCCCCAAAAACATCCAAACAAAACACTGTCAACCATTAAAATAATAAAAAACAGTATTTTTTTGACATAGCTATAAAAATCAAGTCATTTATAAAACTGCAACAAATGAACTCCGGTTGTGTATTCTTTTTCCTTTTATTAGACAGGACAGAGAATTTCCTTAAAATGCCATAACAAGTCACAGTGATTTTAGATGGTTTTTTGAAATGTAATATATTGACGGGAAATACCTTTAACATGGTTTAACTTTTTTCTTTTTTTGTCACTGTATATGTACCCTGGTCCACCAAACCATCTACCTTAAAGTTTCTTGTTTAGAGAGGACACTCTGTCTTCTTCCTCCAAAAATGAATTTTGTCTAATAATCCTGCAAAATAATCAACCTTACAAAAGGCCTTCTTCAAATGTTATATTTATATATATATGTATATACATATATATACACACACATACACACATATATATAAATATAGACTTCTATGATTTTTTTCCCATTCTACGCAATGTCTCAATAAAGAGATCAGCAATTTTTATTCTACAAAGAAGCAACACATAAAAGGGGAAAATTAAAGTCTTAAGAACATCATATCCATATTTCACTGATTACACATAAAAGGAAAAAAAATCACCATGAACAATTGTCTTTGAAGTTTCCTCGGATTAGCAAAATTCAAGTGCAGAGAGGCCCTGTCTCGCGCTGCCGGCGGCAGGCTGGTCACTGGGCAGCTGAGGACAGCCCAGCCCGGCGTCCCGCCGCCCGGCGTCTTCTGCACTTCCCTCCCGCGGAGTCGGACGTGGTTGGAATGTATGGAGTTTAGGAAAGGTTCCCAACAAAGCCCTCGCTGTCGGACGATCCCCTCTAGGCCAGCTTCAGCGTGCTCACTGGGAATGACGGCATGGTCACCATAGTCACCGGGTTTAGGACCGTTTGCCCAACTAACTGCGGGTGATGGACAACTTGGGTTCCTACAGCAGGCTTGGCCATCACCGCTTGCTGGCCAAGGTTTGTGGTTCCGTTCACTTGCTGGTGGGAGATCGTGTGAGCGATGTGGCTCACCACGGGCTGGCTGACAGCCACGGGCTGGGGGTAGATGGGGAGCTGCTGGCCGAGGTGGGCCATGTGGTTGATGGTGGCTGGGTGCACAGTGATGTGGCCGATGGGCTGAGCAGCAGTGGTGAGTTGCACGGGGCTGGATGTGGAAGGTGCAATGTGAGCAATGTGCTTGGTCTGTGGACCCTGAATCACGTGGTTGACAGTCTGAATGACCGAAGCGTGGGTAGTGGCGGTGTGGGCGATAACAGTCGATTGCACTGTCGAAGCCGCCACGATGTGAGTCTGTGCAGGGACAATCGCCTGCGGCTGGACCAGTGCTTGTGTCTGGATGGGAGGCTGTGTATGGGCTGGGGTTTGTTTCTGCTGGATGGAGAGGTGCTGAGGCAGAACTGCCGGGTGGTGGGGAGCAGCGTTGGCGGGGACGGCTTTCAGGAGCTCTGGGTGCTGGCGCTGGGTTAGTTTTGGTAATGAGTTCACTGGCCTGTCATCTTCCATGTCTTCATCCATGTTGTCTTCACCCTCTAGAAAAAACGAAAGGAAGAGACTCCCATAAAAAGAAAGCAGAGCACGAACTGGACTAACCAGCCTCCCTAAAAGGCAGCACAGGTGGAAGAGACAACAGCAGGACGAGTCACTGAGCTACGGGCAGGCAGCGCGGCGCGGCACGGCACAGCACGGCCCTCTCCTCCCTGCTTGTGTGCTAAGGACCCGGAGCTCAAAGCCCCAGCTAGAGGGGAGCTCACGACAGGCTGAGATCCCGCTCGGCGGGCAAGGGAAGCGACATGAGCAGAGGCAGACAGAGAGCGCCTGGGCTGAGCTCCGTCGGGGCTGAAGAGGGCTCCGTCTGGGAGAGGAACAGCTCTCCTTTCCTGTCCAGTTGTTCCACTGATCAGTACCACCCCTTCTGCTCCCAGAGCAGGAAGGAAACAGCCATGGAGAAACACGGCAGCAAGTTCCTTGTCTGGTTCTGGAAAACGGACTCTGGTCCACTCCAGGAACTAACGGAGCACTGCAGGGACGTGCTGACCCTGTGGAGATCAGGAGGATGAGGAGGGCACCTTGCACTGCCTGCTCTACAGCCAGCCATGCAGCAGAGATTAAAAATCTCAGAAGATACAGAAGCGGCAGGAAAACCAGGGAAGACGCTTCCCTTTTGCAAGCTCTGTGGTTAGTAGGAGCCTGAAGAGATGGTTTTCAGCAGAGGCCAGCTGGAGAGGTGAACGGCTGACACTCCTACTGACAAAGCACTCCTACTCTCAACTTCCATCAGCCTACGCTTGGAGTCTGCGAGTGTGGTCAAAGGTGATGAGCCTGATACAAGCCTGAATGAACCAGAAAACTCAGATTTCCCCTTCCTGGAACCCGCTGTATCGTCTGCCTGGAGCGCCAAGAGCAAACGCTGTCTCGATTTGAAGGAACTGCTGCCAACGGTTACGGACTGCTACAGCCTCCTCATCTCTGGAAAGCAAAGCACTGTACATCCAGGACCGCCTATTCCTCCTGCTGCAATCACCGGTCTGGAGAAAAGCATGCACCCTCCTATCTCACAGAAACTTCTTACTGGGAGCAGCACATCAGATATTCGTTAGTACTGTTTCATCTTCACTGGGAATCCTTTTCACACAACGTGAAGGCTCATTAAGTTGTTCAAATGCTCTGGTGATCCTTCCTGTATCGAATCCTTCTTCTCTACGTGGCTGAACACCCACCCACATCCACGCACAAATACGTCAGGATGCTCAGACACACCCAGTTCTAACGAGCAGGGACGCAGAGTTGTGCAAGAGGAAAACTAAGTTTGGAAAGCGGGGATCTCCACGTGAGGTATCAGCAGATTGAGTGTGCAGACCTGCACTTTGATTCTAGCTAACGCTGATGCAGGATTTGCAGTTTACTCTACACAAGCGGCAGTGTATTATTAGACCAACATCAATGGTTACAAACCACTTGAAAACCTTTTACTTTAGTGTGAATACAAAGAAACCTGGACGGTGCTAAATGAAGATCCCCACCACCACCATGTGACTGTGTCAGTGATGTACAGTGATGATTACAAGAAGAGAAAAGTGATGGGTACCTGATGCTGTCGAGGTAGATGCCTGGTCATCCTCTGGCTGAACTGTCTGTCGAATAATTCTGTCAATCTCCAAGATGTCCATCCACTGGCTCAACTCGTTCTTCAATTCCGCCAGTCGCTGCTGGGTAGCAATCTTCTCTCTTGCCAGCCGCTCCATCTCATGTTCATATTCTTTTTCCTTCCTCTTTAAAGTCTAAAAACAGAGGGGAAAAAAAAGAAATGTAAGGAGAACAAAACTCACTATAATCTACACTCGTCTGGTCACTCCCATGTCCATAGCTTGGGGTTTTTTTATTATCAGTTGTGCTGCTGTAAAATGTGTTCAGATACAGTTACGCCTTGCAAATTCAGGCAGAAAGGGAAAGGACAAGGGCTGGCCGCAAAAACCTAAAGGGTTACTTTGACCAACAGCTCTCTGCCTTCTGAAGGAAGACTGATGAGTCTCCAAAACTGAAATGCTTCACCCCATCAGGTGTGAGTCCCTTCAACTCCAGGGGTAAGTTTAAAGCCTAGAACTCCTCAGGAAAAGCTGGAAAAAAGTATTTCTGCCACACTAAAGACAGAAAATGAAATCTTCTTCCTGCCTTCTTCCTCTTTTGCTCATCCTCCCCAACAGAACTGAAAAATTAAGAACAAAGAGCACTGAACTATGGCTCTATCTGCAATGTGGAAGCCAGACCCCTCCCAGCACAGCCCCTCTTAAGCTGAACACAGGACACCAGCAAGAAGGAGCCTCTGTGAGGACACCCACAAACACCTTATGGATGCAGAGCACCCCCAGACCACCGAGCAGACTGTCTGAGGTCCCAGGCAGGAATTTGCTGGGGGTGCAGCAGCACAAACCCGGGCCCCTCTCCTCTGTTTCAGCCCAAGGGAGCTCCCTGTTGCGCTTCGCTGTCAGCGCAGTGGCAGGACCAGCACCCAGCTCACAACACCACCCACTGCACCCGCCCTACGAAGCGTCTGAAGAGGATCGGGGCTCAGCGCAGGCGGGGGGGAAGGTGCAAAGGGAAGGAGGTGGGTGCAGTTCCTTCTGATCGCCACGCAAGAGGACGCAAGACCACCGTCAGCGGGCCACCCGGGGAGCAGGGTTATGGGGTTTTAACAACATACATCTATTCCCAAGCACCCCTGAGGAAAAGGGAGCAGCTACACAGAGAGCAGCGTCCTGCACAGCGACTGAGTGCTGGCCTGTGGCTCGAGGAAGGTGGAAGATACCCCACATCCCTGCACGAAGACAGAAACCTTGTGCTGAGAACTCTGCTCTTATGTGGGAAGGTAAAACCACAGCCACATTGAAGTATTTCAAAGACAAGGTGCATAAGAAGAGACAGTATCTTTTACTAAACCAACCGAGAGTAGTTGGGGAAAAAAGACAAGCTTTGGGCACACAGGCCCAAGTAGGTCTACACAGAATCACAGTGCATTTCTGTAACCAGCATGTAAATCTTGGAGAGAGAGGGAACTTTTATATGGTCAGAAGAAAAGAAACGGCACAAGTACTAACAGCTTCTGAGCAACACACACCACACCAAGACCTCCTGAGCTAGAAGAGACAGCTGAGGGCCAACAACCCCCTGAATCACGGGGGAGATGTGAAGGAACGGTGTGCCTCCTCCTCTTCTGCTAATGCCCACTCAGCGTGGGAAACCTGATGTGTTCACCGGCAGGAAGGGAAGGGATGCTGCCTCCGTCAGCACAGCACACAGAAATGCCAAACACTACCCAGTACTATTAATGGGATATATAAACCACATCGATCTGACAGGGATCAATTACTGAGCAGTGCGGCAGGAAAACAATAGGTGACCTTCACCAAAGGTACTGGTTTATGAGATTTTTAAGGCAGCAGCGTAGCACTGAATAGTAACAGCACAGAGAACCTGTCCCCCAGCCCAGGTCAGCACTTACTATAAGCATCAAAGAGACAAAATAAGTGAAATCTGCAAAGCCACGTATCGCCTGTCCTTTTTCTGAAGTTAAATTTCACCATTAGCTACCTAAATCACATACACCCTGCTGAAAACACCAGCTCTCCAGAGCTGGCACGGATGCTTCTTCACTCACTGCTGGCAAGCGCTCAATTTAAAAGCAAACCTTCCCCTTAGCCAGATCTCGGATCAGACTCATGATCTTCTGAATACATGCTCTTTATTTATCTCCCAAGTTCCCCAGGGCAACTGCAATCAGAACCTGACCTCATGTGTTTCAATGGTTCTGCTGGTCTTTTATCTCAAAAGTTAGCTGGGAATAACTTTAAAGCCTGTTCAGCCAGGCCTTCAATTCAGCCTAAGCCAACACAATGACTAAGGTAGCTCCTGCCTTCTCATAGAAAAATAAAATGAAAAAACCCAAAAACACCAAAAGAAGAAAAAGGGGGTACCTTTGTCCTGATAATAACAAAAAAAGGAAGTATTTTTAAAATGGCCAAACAACGCATGTTAGCAGGGCACAATCATTCCAGCTGTGTAAACGGAGACAACTCCTCTCAGCTTGAGCTTTGCCTCCTGGCACCGCTGGCTCTAGCTCAGCTAAAAGCCTCTCGAGACAGACGGTCTGCAGGCAGAGGGGCAGTTCTGACCCTCTCTCTGCTTTTTAAACCATAAGCAGGCAGCGGCTACGCCAGCTCCTCAACTACCAAGGATTTATATGGGGAAGCCCCAGCAGAGGTGGGGACAGGGCCGACGGGGCCCCCCAGCTCTGCCCCAGCGCCGACTTCCAGCCCAGAGACGGCGTTTAGATCCATACGTGGCTGAAGCCAAAACCCCTTCTGCTAGCTGTAACGTCCGTTATCCTCAGCGCGGCTGAAGCCGTTTGCTGCCCCAGAAAACACAGTAATGCTGCACACGGGCTTTGATTTCCTCGCAGCCCAAGGGATGTGGGTGGGACAGAGGGCACTGAGGAAGGTGCACGCTGCTGTGCTCAGGTTTAATTATGCGAGAACTCATCTGAATGTCGTCTTCTTTACTCTCTGATCAGGAAAGAAGCAAGTAGGAGAAAGCCTGAGATTAAAATCCCTGCATAGAGGCAGGAGCCCAGCCCCTCTCTGCAGCATCTCTCTCCCAGCACGTTCTCCCCACAGTTACTCGCAGGGCACGGTGACGGCGGGACGGAGCGCAGGGACGCGGCTTTCCGGGAAGAGCGGGCGAGAAATCTGGCAGCCCCAGCGCCTGTATCCTGCACAGCACAAGCACATTCAAGCAGATTTGCCTTCCTTCCCCGCTGTGAGAGAAGACCCCCAGCACCAGGGGGAAAGCAAGACTATGAGGTATGGGAGGGCAGCTGGTAATTAGTTACAAACCCTTAATTACTGAAAAGGCAGACAAACCCTCAGCAAGCACCAGGACGAGTCTCCCAGCTCGTGGGGCCGGGGCTCTGTCGCTCTCCAGGTGCGTCGGGACGTGGTGCTGCTCCAAGCCCAGCGCCGCGGGCTCTGCCTCCCTCCCAGCGCCGGGAATCGCCCTGACAAGGTGCCAGTTCCCAGCACCCACCCGCCGCGACCGCACGCTCCTCCCGGGGCTCTTGTGAAGGGCCCCCCCGGTCCGCGCACTCGCCAGCTGGGTGCTCTCCAGGGGAAGCTGCCGGGGAGGCTGGAAGAGCAGATGGGCTGGAGTCTCTGCTGGCACCCGTAATCTTTCAAAAATTAGGATGTAATTCACTGGGGCTCACTTGGTAAAGAGGGATCTCCTGGCTGAGCTGCTACTTGGCTGAATAACGAACTCAGTGTGATTAACCTCCGCAGGCGCCAGCCTCGTGGGGCGCAGCCCCCTCCCAGGCTCTGCAGGGGGTGGTGCCTGCCCTGTGTCTGAAGGTGACCCTGGGGGCAGGACAGAGCCCACCCGACCCGCCAGCCGCTATGCAGCCGCCCCAGGAACCGGCCGGAGAGGGGACAGGGACTCAGGACCCTCCTGCCTTGGCACTTCTTCACACGGGTGGCTGGTAGGAAGAGGGTGGGTGTGGGTCTCCCTGGGCCCCTCTGACCAGCACCACCAGCAGCCCCCGGACAGACGGTATCCAGCACCTGCCTGACAACAGGTTATTTTCTGCAAACCATCCTGCCCACGTCAGGTGCCAGGTTCTCCCGTCAGTAGAAAGCCCACAGCGACAGCCGAGCCTTAGTCATTCTGACTTTGCTCGCCTACCCACTCCCAAACAGAAAACACCTTCAGAGACGTGCACTGGCTTCCAGTACTTTTTTTCTAAAACAGGACTTTCTAATAACAGCAGCGCTACCACAATGGATCCTACGCGATACCAAAAAAAAAAAAAAAAAAAGTCACGGCAGTTTTAAAATAAGAAGCAGCCACACTGATGCTCCTTTTACCAAACTGTTGGGATCTTCCAACAGAATTGGTATGTAAGGGTAGAGCTGAAGAGGGCAGAGGGGACCCTGAAACTACATCCAACAGAATAATTAATGAAATTTCAATAAAAGGAATTCACACAAATGCCCAATCACTTGTCTTTCAAGGTCTGAAATTTCATTAAGGCAGAGGCACGTGTGTCTGGGACAGCTGCAAGTCCATAACTGCCCCCGACGCAGTGAGGGTGCCGATACAGTGCTGGTACCTGGGATGACGACGCCGTCTGCCAGGGCCCTGAGGGACACACATCCCTGGGTCTGACCCAGGCCTGAAGGCTCAAAGTTCCTGAATTCCCTCTCCAGGAGATGCTGTTTTCCTTTGCGCTGTCTTGCTGCTTCTCTCAGGACATGGTCCCCGGAGCAAGGGACAGCTCTGGAGTCCCCCAGACTCCTGGAAGTCACTACTTTAAGGATGGTTGCTCCAAAAGGAGAGAAATCCTGAGAGTTCAAACCCAAGGGCTCTGTCTGTCAGAGCATGTAACCAGTCAGCAGGCAAGAGGGCTCACCAAAACATGCCTCTGCCCTTGCCAATACCGGTAGCTGTAACCGAGGTAGCTGGAGTCCCTCCGCCTGAGGTTAAGATGAACCTGAAACACTTCAGTATTAAAAAACCCCAAACCATCCCAACCTCATAATTGTAATCAATGGACCAAAAACTCCTGCCACACACCGAGCAGCTCAGCAAGCACCCGGGCATCGCTGGGCCACCAGCAGACTCCTTTCTTGTGGCCGCGGTCCCTCCGCGCAGGGTGACAGGACGAGCACCGGCAGAGACAACCCGGCCCTAGGACAGCCGCGGTCTAGCAGCAGCCCAGGGCTGGCAAACCCTGTGCCCGGGCTTGGAGTCCCTGTTCCAGTGCTGACTTTGCAGCCAGACTTCAAATGCTGCTGTTAAAACCCTCTGCCCTCCTGCACTGCGGCGGCTTTGGGCTGGGAGACGCACGAGAGATGAGAATCCGTGTGATTTCAAAGTTTATCTGACTTGGAATTATCTGAATGTGAAACAATTACAAAAAAGCCCATCCAGCTGAGTTTCCTCCTGAGAGGCAGTGATGTGCTTTACCAGTTTTATGCTTGGCCTAGATTCAGGTTACGTCAAGGCCTCTGTCGTCAGCAAGGACGAGGCCCTGGGCGCATCCAGGGAGGGTGCTGCCATCTGGGAAGCCCCCACTGACCCCCCCAGGGCCTGCTGCCAGCCCACCCGAGAAGCGGCGCACGGACAGGATCACGCCTGCAGCTGCCCGGCACCAACTCCTTCTTCACTTAACCCGGTCAATGAAACACCGATCCTGTTTCTTTGTGGCGGAAAAGCGGCTGAAGTTATCTGCATTTTATTCCCCCACCTCCTCGGAGAGGCGAGGAGCGACTGGCCCTGGGAGCTCCAAGTCCCTGCGGAAGGCGAGGTGTGGCCAGCGCAGTTCTGGCTTGCTGCCCCACACAGAGCGCGGGGCTCTCACACCCCAAAGCCGGGGGGACTCGATCTGAGCTCAGCCCACGTGTACCAAAGGCAGCAGCATCACTTCCGCCAGCTCAGCAGACACACAGCCCCCCAAGACTGCTCTTCTCCAAGCAACAAGTTTCAGCACAGACCCTTCTCCTTATGTTTGTGCAGCAACGATTGTAGATTTCTTTTTTTAATGTTAAGAAACTGGAAGCCCTGGTTGCCCAGGCAACTTTTACTCAGCAGTGTAAGGAAGCTACAACTTTAAAACTGATTTGTTTTTTACTTCTGTGCACTTAAAAAAATTCCACAAGAACATCACTTAAGAGCCAGTAAACCCTGGCCCTGATGTGGAGGAAGCTGATCCATCCCAGGAAGAAATCATGGATTTTCATGTGAATCCATCCACGGCTTTTGATGGTTGGGAAGTTTTGCAAATCAGCTGCTGGCTCTGGTGAGAACGAGTTGATCATTTCATTTACAGTTCTCACAGTTTCACTCCTAATCACATGCAAAACAGGGAGCTGAGGCCAAATAAAATGCACTGTAATTGTTTGCTGCAGGGATCAGTATTCCTGCAAGAACAACTCTGAGCACAAAAGTTGTATTTAAAAGGTGCTTTAACCACGTAGCCACACACTTCAGCGTGCGTAATATAAAGTACAAGCACGGTCCCACGGAAAACAGGCCTGAGTGTGAAGCTGAGAGCAGCCCTTTGCCGGGCGATGCCACCGTGAGCCCTCCAGCGCTGCGCAGCACGGCTGCAGAGACCGCAGGCAGCTGGGCACGGCGGCAGGAACCAAGGGCAGTGCTGAAGAGTCCCTCCCTCTTTTATTTAAACAGCAGTGACCAAATTAAAAGCCACATGTGCGTCTGCTTTTGCTCCCTGCGAATATCCGATTTTCTTCCTTTACACGTAGCTGCCACCTTCAAAGCAGCCTTTACCCACACGGATTATGACAGCGAGACCGGCACAACCGCAGTGACAGCCAGCACCTGATGCAAGAGCAGTTGTAACATTTCGCTCCTCCATGCCCACTCTTCTCGCTGTTTCAGAGCTGCTCCTCGGTCCTTGTGTGCATCCCACTGGCCATTACTGGGTAAACAAACCAGACACAAACTACTGTTGTCCCTACGCAGCAACAGTCATTTGTCAGCATAAAGAATTTTCCATTTTATAGCTGGCTGTAATTAAATTGCTTATTCTTATGTCAAGATTAAAAATAATGAACCCAATGCTTTCTCTGCACTCGCCTCACGAATAATGCTTGCCCTGTAGTTGGCATTAGTAAGCTTTAAAAGGTCTTGTTAAAAAGCTCCCCTTATAAACATTATATTAGCAATTTAGAAACACACTTTCAAATATGAGCTTTTCCAAAGGCGTATTTCAGATGTTGTGTTCTATTACATGGCATTCACTGATTAAAAATTCCTCATCAATGAGCAATCATGAAAGTGACTTGCAATTTTGAGCTGGATTCCTTAACTCTTTGCTATTGGGATCGCAGCCAGTGCAGCAAACCAGGAGCTGCTGGGCCAGGGGAGGTCCCTGAGCCACAATCCCACCCGCAGGATGTCCACACGATTCAGCAGAGCCCCCAGCCAGCTGGCCAGGCTTTCCGCTGCTGTAAGGAGTTTGGATTCCTATATAGAATGGGAAAAAAGCTAAATCCTAAGAAAAGGATCTTATCCTTGCAGGGACCGCCACGGTGCCACAGATCTACAGCAGGAGCAGTCCACCAGCCTGTCTCCGCCGATGCTGCAAGCACAGACATCAGAAGACAGCAGGATGCTGAGGACCCTGCAGTCCCCAAACAGCCCGAGCCCCCAGGACTGTCGGCAGAGGTGCCACACTCACCCGCAGCACTCTGGGCTTTTGCATTAGTTGTATCAATTTGGGGCATTCCTACTTCCAAAGGTGTTAAATTTTCTCTGAAGTTCTTCAGGTGCGATGAGCAGTTTGTTTAAAGAGAAATCGCTTGCCCCAGCTCAGCCCAACCTGCTGCAATGAAGGGCAGCCCACGGAAGCAGGAAAACCGAGTGCCGGTTCCCTGCGGCATCACGCCGGTGCCGCCGGTGCAGGCAGAGGTGACGTCAGCCCCCAGAGCCTGCGGAAAGCAGCGCCGGGCAGGATCAGGCCATCGGCAGAGGTAACAGTGGTACCTCTGCTTCTGCTTGTGCGAAACCCCGGCTGGTTGCCACGGGAACCAAAGCCATGGTTTCCATGGTAACTGCTTCATTCAGCTGGCTCTCGGTGCCGGATGCGCCAGCCTGGTACCACCGACGGGAAAATACAGGTCGCAGCACAACAGTGCCACCGCAGCGACTGACGGAGCGGCCGCACCACTCTCCCACACACGTCACCCCACGAAAACCACCCACCAGCAGCTACCCCCGGACAGCCCGTCCTGCAGCAGCTCCTCTCTGGGTTATCCTCAGAGCCTTTGCTCAGTGTAGGATTATGGTCTCGCTTTCCCCAGATACAGTGTAAAATCAGGACGGGCTCGACCCAAAGCTCTCGAGAAGTTAAAGCAAAGTGCTCAGCACTGGGGGAAACACGGGGAGGGTCCTGCAGTGACCAGTTCTCAGCGGATGGTGAGAAGTGACCGCTTGTGTGTTGAGGGAGGGGAGGAGCAGAGCAAGGACTTCAGGCTCCCACTGTTCGTGCACCGATTTCAGCCCCCGCCAAGCTCTCAAAGCACCAGAACAAGCCTTGCCAGGTGACACGGAGACCGTCCCACGCTACTCGCAGGTCTGATCACCAGCACCCTGCTGCAGGCCGATGCGATCCCAGGCATGGCTGCAGCCCCGTGGATCCGCCCAAGGCGATGTGCAGGGAGGCCTGAGCCCCTGGGCGTGGGTCTGCCCGCAGCTCCCACAGACCCCCGGGTGTGCACCAGCAGCCTCCACCCAGCTCCTCCCCACGTTTAACCCCCGGCCAATGCGGGCAGCCAAAGAGTGCAGTCGTGTTCTAGGGGGTGACTTCACCCTCACACACAGGCAGCGAGCATGGGGACTGTGGGGCACGGGGACTGCAGGGGCTGCACCGGTTTTCTGCCAGTACAGAGCAGTGTTGCTGGGCAGGGGCTCATCATCGTCACGTTTTTGGGCACCCACCACTGTTCAGAGTCTACTTGCAAGGGAAGAGATGAGTATCTACATAGAAATACTTCACAGAACAGGAAATCTGCCTGCACCAGAGAAATCAGGGGAAGATGAGAACATGCATTGCTATTTACATTTATTATTTGCACATTGTTAGCACTTAAGACTCCTGGAAAAAAAAAAAAAAAGGCGACATTGGGCCATAATCTCTGGAGCAAAAAAATACAGCTGAAACGTGGCTATTTGCACTGGACTTGCAGATCCAAGAGGACCCGGCCTCCTGAAGCACTGCTCTCTAGACAAAGTACAAACAGTTACTAGGGTAGAGGGTAGGAAGAATCCAAGTCAGGAAGACAAAGAATAAATTCAGGGAAAACAAACCAAAAAAAAAAGCAGCAAATGACTGGAACACACAGTATGAACACAAACCAGGGAAAGGGAAAGCCATGCCCAGGGCCAGTCACCAAAACCACGCTGGCTTCTGCCACTCAAGCAGATCTGGTTTATTCCTGGATATGACTCTCAAAGTTAAGAGAAATTCAGTGTTAAAAAACCTGAAGTATTATTTGCAATGACTAGGTGTTAAGTTTGGTTGCGTGTTTTGGTTTTCCTATTTTTAGTTTTTGAAATAGTCTCGTCATTCACAAAATAAACGAGATGTTTTCAATGACGCTAATGGATTCCGAATGCCCAAAGACCTGGAAATACCGTGGTGTTTGTTATTCAGAAAATTATCCCAAACAAGTTATTTTAATTTGTTTGGTGTGGGAAATACATCTCTGGTATAACTGTAATAATTTTCTGCAAGCAAGAGTAAAGCATACTGCATTTCAAGGAGCGATTATTATTAATGACACAACTGTGGATGCAAGACCCCTGTGAGCGTTTCCTGAGCCGGCGTGACAATGTACAGACGGCGGTTCTGGGGGGCAACAGCCAGATCTGCTGCTGCTGGGGATGAGGAGGAGATTTAACATGGAGACATGTTATCGCTACATCTACTTGCTGCAGCATTCTTGAATTTTTCTTGGAGGCATCTCACAGCAGCCACTGTGGGAGAGTTTTGGATGGGTCCCGGTCCGGCGCTCCCTTTGTTCGTGTTCCCACAAACGTGGCTCAGCCGCCGGGCAGGACACAGCATCCAGCTGCCTGTCAGGACACCAACGCTGCCCAGGCTCTGAGCAGCTGCCCGGGGACGCAAGCTGCGGGGGCTCCTCCTGGGAGAGGAGCACCCCTCCCAAAACACACCTCAGGTGGGGGACAGCAGTCCCAACACCCACGAGCGCGGGGAGAATCATCCTCCCCAGCAGAAGAGGACCAGCACCACGCACCTGCGATAGCGGGAGGCCGAGGTCGTGGTGACTCAGAGGAGGATGTCGCCCTCCCGCACCACCTCTCCTCCCTGTTTCTCCATCCTTTAAGGAGGTCAGTGCCAGTTACTCACACTCTGATGGCTCCACCTACGGCCCACGGAGCAGATCTGGGTCACCAGAGGATTTCTCTCTCCACCTCCCTCCCTCATTGTTACAGTGGCTGCGGGAGGACGCAAAACCCGGTTGTTAAATACAAACTGAGTTCAGCACCCGTGCAAGGCCACGAACCGAAGCCACGGACCTGAGTGAAAACCTCTGCCTCCACGCTGTGGGGTTCAGGGCTGCGGGCGCCGGCTGGCAGAGCGTCTGCACCCGGACTCCCCACCGTGCTCGCCAAGGTGGTGCCAAGGTGGAGCTCCTCTGCACGGTATGGCACGTCCCACTGGGCTCAGACTGCCTTGAACAGGTCAGGTCCACGAAATTCTTAAATATGAAGCAATAGGAAGGCGCCAGCTGCCAGGGACGATGAGCTCAGAATCACGACACACTCCACCCTGAAAGAGTACTGCAAGAATCGAGCAGCTTTCTACAAACCCACCCAACCTGCAGAATGAAATCAATCTCCTTTTGGAGACGTTTTCCTCTTAAAGATCTCACCCTTTTGGGAAAAGGAGCAAAATAAAAGTTGTTCTTCCTAACACTGCAGGAAGCTGCACAATCCCCCTCAGGTAGTTAGTTCCTGTTCACTTAAAATACAAATATAGCGAATGATCAGGTACCTGCCCAACGGATGGCACCCAACTCGGGTCTACTGTGCACAGGACAACAGGGCACCTGCCACCTACCTTCCTCTTTCCACCAGAGCCGTAGTTTTCAAAGACGTAATTTTCCCTAAACGCTGTCTCAGGACGACCTGAGCAGCCTAGTGATTCAGATCAAGATGTACCTCCGTGTAACAGGACCAACAGTTCCCACTTGACACCCTCATTATCAGACTGAAGACTCTTTTCTCCTATGGGTGCTATACTGGCTGTCCCTGAATGAACAGGAAAAAAAATGAATCCATTTTTTTCTGCTTGATTTGATGAACGCGCTCACATCCTGTGCAGAAGCAGCGTCCCTGTTTCACCAGGTCACCCAGCTTCCCACGGCCCGCGTGGGGCCACCCCACAGTGACAGTGAAGAGGAAGAGACAAAAAAGAAATCACAGCTGCACACGGAAAAGCGTTTGGATAAAACCACAAGAATTGGCAAGTCCAAGGCACAGGCAGGATCAGAGTCACCACTAATTTTTGATAAATAACAACTGAGACAGGGAGCCTTGTAAAAACCGTATTCGTATCTCCACGTCCTCCAAAGCATGTTTTATCAGTATTTCTATCACATCAGAGTAACACTGACACGACAACAGGAGATCAAGCTGATACCAACTTCCTGCCGCCGCACAACAGTCAGTTTCAAAATCCCCCTCATTTATTATTTTGCAGTTGGCAATGTCTAGCAAGGCTGCCACTGACATCTACAACGGCAAAGCTCTGTCTGCCATGGGCTGAGCTCTGCTGCACTTGGGCACACACAATGATTATTGTTTTCTTGCAACTATTTGTAATTTGTAATTGGTCAGTGACTACCTCACTGTAATTTTAGAGTATCAACACACACCTTTGCTACCGCTAACAAGAACAGGAATCCAACCTACCCCTGTAACTCGTGCCATTGGGCCCTTGACCTCTTCCCCATCAGGCTCTCAGGGAAGAGCAAACCCACAAACCAAGCAGTTACAATGTCAGTGGGGTTTTTTGTTTGTTTGGGTGTTTTGCCTTGTTTTAAAGGTAGGTGACTTCTGCAGTATTACACATAAAAGAAAGCTCGTGCAATCAAGCTGTAGTTACCACCACTTTCGTCCCATCGCGTGCCCACACCCTGGCAGCAGATGACAACCAACACGGGCAACGGCACCCAAACAGGCTACAACGCAACCATCATCTCGACACCCCGTGCCGTGCTCCACTTACAGGTTGGTTTGGATTTTACAACCTTGAGTGCTTCTTTAACTGCTTAAATGACAGCAGTATGACAGATGTAGATTCCCTAACAATTAAAAAAACATGTACAGGATTTATAATTCTGTTTACCCTTTCCAAACTCTTGTGTATGAGTCACAAACAAGACACTGTTAAAAAAAAAAATCACCATCGCTTTTGGCAAAGGTTAAGAAACAGCTTCCACTCACTCACCAAGGTTCAAACACTGGGCATTTTTAAACACTCCATTGCATGACACCTTTTGTGGCTGCTCCTGCAAATAAAATTCCACCGAGCGCTCTCTGGATGGAGCCTCCCTTCAGGCAGATCTCGCTGCAGCTGGGGAGGGCGGGCAGAGGATTTCATGTCAGAGCGCAGCTGCCTGGGAGCCCACATCAGTTCTGGCGGATGTGCCAGCTCGAGTACCAAACTCTGATTCAGGATGGGAATCCCACATTTCTTCTCAATGACCAAGGGGATGCGATGTCAGTGCTGCTGCGTGCTAAGCGCAGTCCCCAGCTACTAAAACACACCTGACTGGGGAAACTCTGGCTGGCTCAGAGCAGCACGCTGAGTGCCAAGGGATTGGAAGCTCTGCGAGCATCCCCCGGCTTTCCGGGTTGAGCACCCCAGCTCCTGTATCGACGTGGCCCGACATCGTGTCTCTGACACTAAAATCAATTCCCCAGTGACTCCGCTAAGGGCAGGAACTAGATCCCGCACTTGCTGTGCCAGAACAGCTCCCACTGACTCCAGGGGAAGGTCAGCCCTACGTCTTAATTCTGTTTCACATTTCTAAGCAAGTTTCAACTTTCTTTACTTAACACTATTTTTTTAAAGATCTTATTTCTCAGCACTTTCTGAAATCTACAGATGACACCATCTTGCATGACCACAGCCTACTGTTGCTGGAAGCCTTTATTATTGGCAAGGAAATTCCAGCTAATTAGACAAGATGCAATCAATTGATCAGGTCAGGTAAACAACATGAAGCAGCACTGCTTGGCACGTGAGTGCTGCTCACATGAAGGAGGCACTGAAAGTACTGATGGACCCAGTTCTTACCCGGCAAGTTTTATAGAAGATAAGTAGGTTCACCTAGTAGCTGGCACAGAACAAAAAAATAAGTTACAGCTAAACTTCTCAAGGTGGGGAACTTAACTGGATGCAGCATCCCAGTCTGGCTTGTGAATTTTGATCAATAACCCAGCCACTACAGTGCCTGAATGTAAATGAGTTCTACCGATACAAGGCCAAAGCTAACATCAGAGGTGTTGGGTTTCTGTCTGGGGTACGGCACCTCCCTGCATCAGGGACCGGCAGGTTCGCAGTGTCCTCCTTTACCTGGGAAACACTAAACCCTAACTGAAGCATTACCAGGAGACTTTAAAAATCCACTGGTCTTGTTCTGATCCTCTGCACTAGACAGGGATGAATTAATTGTGCTCGGGCCCTGACGAAGCAGCCATTAAATAAAACCAAACCAAAAGAAGAGATGCTGTGGTTATTAACAGGAGCACTTAACGAATGTGAAAACCGTATCTGGCCCGTTCACACGTTCACATGTCCACAAGATCAGCTTCAGAGGGACAGCACAAAGGATTTTCTACATGCCCTATTTAGGCATCCTTGGATGGTGCTCTGTATATATTCTGCCCTTGAGGGAGTCAATTCTGTTGTTTATTGTTGGCATAGATGGGAAACTGCATCGCTTTTAGGTGCGCAGTGTGTTGCTTCAGGCGGTTTGAAAAGCCAAAAGAGACCAGGTGAGGACAAACAATTTAAACATCCCATATAAACAATTAGCATTACTGACCAGCACAGGTAAGTCGGTTCACGATGGATTTCTACTCCTGGCAGATCAGGAATCAGCTCTGCAATTTGCTGTTTCTTACAGAGCACCCTGTGCTCTCGGCTCCGCCGGTGACACCAGGGAACACACCGCACGGACCGGAGCACTCGCTGCAAACAGCGACGACAAAGGAGGACGCAGACACAAGGGAAGTCGAAATAATGAACGTGCTAACGGTGAAAAACTGAACCAGCCTCCTGCATCGAAGTACAGGGACTGATGCTGACACGTCCTCTACTGCAGGGTTATGGGTTTTGGTTTACGAAGGGACAGGGACCGTTCTCCTGCCCAGGATAACCACTTCTCCCTTTGCACCTATCAGTCTGAGTTTGCCAAACTACTGTTTTTCTTTCCATCTGACAATGATTTGAGACCCATGAACTTCTGTCCTTGCTTTAACTTCAATCTAAAGCCCTTACATATGACAAAGGAAAATACCATCAGTCTGGGCAGCGGTGACCGAGCCAGCAGGTCGGCTGAGGCCACAGTATGGGCACGTGAAGCCCGTTCAGCT
The DNA here is from genome assembly GCF_047716275.1 of Strix uralensis. Classification (NCBI taxonomy): domain Eukaryota; kingdom Metazoa; phylum Chordata; class Aves; order Strigiformes; family Strigidae; genus Strix; species Strix uralensis. The sequence goes on from NC_133991.1 coordinate 13,217,392, forward strand.
GAGGAAGCCCACGTCTGTAATCAGATGAGGAAATCAGGCACGCTTCCCTCAAAATGAACAATGCAGTAATTCACTTGCAAATCTAAAGAGACGTCAATTACCTTGAGTCCAGTTCACCGTGATTTTTTTTTTTAGCATGAACATGGTTGGGTGTTTTTTAGCTCCCGAGACAGGCATCAGACCACGGAAACTGTAAGGTGCTGCCTCCACTCCCTGCGAGGAGCTGGGCGGAGCTGCAGCCCAGCACCTGCCCCAGCCTCCACCGGCTTTGGAAGGGGAAGATTTCCATCATGGAGACAGAGACTGTTTTACTTTGGTAGAATACTTCTCTGGCTAGCTGGTCTGCAGTTCAAGAGACAGCAGCAGTCTTGTGACTTTTAAATGGCTTTGCCACTCGTTTATACACTTCTCTAAGCACATACGACCAGAAAAATCAAGAGACTGCTTTGCAACAAGAATTTATCTGGGTGATTCCTGGGGAGACTACAGGCATGGCCCAATGGTGAGGCCTCGCTCCAATACCCATCATCGTGGGGTACACAGCCTGCCCCAGCTCCTAGCGGAGAATGAAATTCTACCCTTCCTGCTCCTTCCTGAGGCAATAAATGACAAATTGATCATATCAGAAATCGTAAGTTCATCACAGCTATTTTCTATCTCTACCACTACAAGCAGCAAGTAGGACTGATAGAGGATGTCTGAATTCATAAGCAAAGTCCATGTCTTAAACAGAGCAAATATTCCTCTGTAGGACTAAGGCCCAACATCTATCACCACAGCATCCCCCCACAACACTTCTGCAACGTCTGAGCAGCATGTGCAGTAGTTTGGGTGACAGTGGCACCCTGCCCTGCAGTCTTCAAAGGACTCTACTCTTCACCTTTTGCAGGCCCTGGGAAGCTGCACTGTGTCTCACAGTTTGTAAGCAGATTATTTACTCAGCATTTGACTCTGGTTGTGGTGGGGAAACCGGCCAACACGCAGGACTCGCAGCGTGACCAGAGATCACGGCTGTGCTGCTCGCGGCTGTCCCGACGGCACCTGGGGAGGACATCACCCGGACGTCGGTGTACGCTAAATATGCAACAGAAAATAACCCCTGGAACTGGGAGGTGCGCAGGTACCGTAGCAACAGGCACAGTTTGAGGACAAAGAGAAAACAGCCATGCTTACAGGCTTCAATTAGCTTCCAACAAGATGATTACAACATTTCCTAGGGGGCAAGGAATCCTTCGAAGAGAATCAAACCACAACACCCAGCTGCCCGGCCGTCCTGGCCGCGAACCGCAGCTGACACCCTCTGTGCAGGGCCCCGCTCCCCAGCCGTCCCCGCAGCACCTTCTCGGGCACAGGCCACACACAGAGCAACTCCCCCCTCGCAGCATGGCTCTGGTGAGACGACAGGCGCGTCCCCTCGCTCTCGGCTGAGGCCACAGGGCTCTGCTCTCTTAAAGCCAACAGCATTTTCTTCCCACTGCCTTTCTTTCCCACGTCACTTTGCACCTCTCAGAAACTTTCCAGCATTTTCACTCCTGTTTTGCAGGAGCAAAGTGAAGATCGAAGGGCGAGGTGGCTCATGCTCGTCACAGGCTGTACCGCGGGGAACAAGAGCCCACCCTGCTGCTGTGACCCACAGGGACAACTCCCTCAGCCAAGAGCCACGGCACAACAGCGGACACCGCCCCAAACTGAATCACCATTTAAAAGGATTTAACGTCCAGCTGCGTTCAGCCTAATTTCCTTTGTGCAACAGTGTGTTTAATTGCAGAGATTCTAATTTACTGTTGCAGAGCACAAGCCCAGCTCTAAGGGTAAATTAAAATGACAACTCCATGGGAAGTTCAGAATTTAACTTTCCGACTTATCTGATTTGATGCAGATACAAATATTTAAATCCAGCCAAGGAAACAAACAGCCTGTTTCTAAGAAGTTCCAGCTGGAATGAGGAAAAAGGATTTTGCCGGAAGACAGGCTGCAACAATTAATGCACTGTCATACTCCTTGCGGGCACAGATCATGGGCTCAGCAGAGCTTCAGGACCGGCACGCTGCACTCCTCCTGTGCCAGACTCATTTGGGTTTGGTTTTTCAGTGTTTTATTCCCCTTCAGTGAAAAACTACTTTGCTCTATCCAGAATAAGAGGTTTTACTTTTAAATCTTCTTTGTACAATTCCCCTGTTGTCTTTTCAGGGGGGAGAGGTAAGCACCAAGCCTGTCGAGTGAAACACGCTGAGTCTGGCATGGGATTTGCTGCCAAAAGGGCAACAATTCCTTTGGTTTTTTTTGTAATCATGACCAACTCCGTGCTACTGCCTGCAGATGAGGCTGGGATTCACCTCGCCCTGCCTGAGCTGGCAGGAGAGGCTCAGCCCCATCCATAACCCCTGGGGAGAGGCATGCATCGTCTGCAGGCGGTTCATCCTGTCCCACAGTGACACATGTTATTTTTGGTGAGACAGATCGAAGCTAAATTCAAACTGAATTTTAAAAAATTAAAAAAAAAAAAAGATTCATTTCTAATTTTGAACTCTGAAAATTCAAATCTGATTTCTAACAATCTGGTATTTTTCAGGCAAATAAACAGAGCGCTCAAATTTTTAGCACAACTGCATCCTGTGATGCAAGCGCAGACCCACGAGGAAGCCGCTGCCAAGGAAAACACTCTGCTTTGGGGATCATCCTGCCACTGAGCCCCGCGGGAGAAGGGGACGGCCAGGCGCCGGGAGCGGGGGACGCCATGCCAGCCAGGAGGTCACACGAGCCACCCGCGGGGCCGCAAGCTGGCCCCGGTGCCAGGTCAGGCATGGGCACGCAGCCCACCGGCTCGCTGGCTGCCCCAGGGCTGGTGCTCGCCATGTGCTTGCCACACACGTGGACGCCGGGAGGTCACTGTGACCTTGGCCGCCACGGCGGGCTGACCAACCCGCCTCCTCCGGCGCCACTGACAGACGGACGGATGCAGCAGCGTGCAGCTGGCACCATCCCGGCGTGGCGGCCACCCTCGGGCCATCCCGGGTGACGGGGCAGCTCTCCTCTGCGGCCTCGGGGCTTTCGTCAGGTTCTGCTCCAGCACCCACCGGCTCCCAGCTGCCCCTCCCACCTGCAGCCCCCAACCCTGCGAGTTCCACCACAAAACCAGCTCCGTCACCCTGCGAGGGGGAAGCTGGAGACATAACAACATTTGGGTAAGAACGTTCTGTTTCTCTGCACTGAAACTGGTGGGAGAGGTGGAGGGCTGCTCCCCGAAGCCAGCCCGCAGGGAACGGGGGGCAAGCGGGGGAGTTTCTGAGACGCTGGCGCCGGCACCACGCACCCGAGACAAGTCACAGCAGCAGTTCCTCCCGCGAGCCGCAACGCCTGCAGCGCACGCAGGCAAATGGGAGCTGTGCAGGTACAGCCACCCACAGCGTGACGGTCCCCAACACGGGGGAAGTGAATATCGCGCCGTTAACCACCAGAATTTCTGCATTTTCACTCCATTGAACGATTAAATGCACCGCGATTACATCACCCCAAGACCCCCTTCAGCCCCAGGCAGTGGGCACGCAGACCAGCACGGGCACAGCAAGCAGTCGACACAGCTGATCCCAGCCATTCCCAGAACGGATCCACACTGGGAAAAGCAATTCAAAGGCGGCACTGAAATGGACGCTGAGTGGCAGAAACTTAAAGGAAACAAAATGCGGTTCTGAATCTGCGAATACCTTCTGGACCATCATAAAAGTAGTTTACGCTTCTTAAGAGGACACGACCAGAGTTTAATCCCTCACAATTCACAGAGATGTTGGTACATAGGCTTGTAGGCAGCACAAACTGCACTGCGTCTAAGCCTCAAAACACTTCACAACGGTTCCAGAGAAGAGGGAGAGGAAGAATCGGCCATCCCCACCGACAGCCTCAAAGAGAATTTTAAGCTGTCTTCCAAAGGCACAGAATAAAAACGCTGCCAGTCTGCTCACGGATCGGTCTGCACCTGCATCAGTATTCAGGGAGCGTCAGCTACCGCGCCAGAAACAGCTCCGTCCGTGACACCCTGAGCACGGCCACAGCTCCCGCCGGCGACGGGATCGCTCCATCTCCCTCCTGCTAACGGAGCCTCACCCCTACCCACACCAGCCTGCCCGACGCCAGGGGAAAGGCTCAGATCTCTCCTAATGCCCATCAGACTGCAATACAACCACACCTCCAAAAATGACCTTTTTAAGCAACAAAGATCTTTTTCCTTTTGTTTGCCATCCTCCAGTGGCCGAGTACCAGCAGAATTTGCCCCGGCCAAAGGCTTCTCTGAGGAAAGTAGCAGGTGAAGACTAATGAGCAGGGCTGAGCTGCTCTGACTCTGAAAGGTGCTGAGTAATTACCGACTCCCTGAAGTTGATGCAAGTAATCAATGTCCAATACTTCCAAACATAGGAATGAAATGGTATTTGAGAGAGACTGAGGAAAATGGGAAGAAAGCGAGGAAAAAAGATGAGGCTTTACTGTGGAAAAGCCCACTGTGAACTGTCCTCAGCATCCTTTATTCCAGCCAAAATGTGTGAGGTCTACTAGCTCTCTTCATTTGCACTATAAATTTTGCAACTCTTCCACTTTCCAGATGAATTTTAATTGCATTACACGCTATTGATTTCACAGTCACTGAGGTCACCTCTAAGAATTTCTTTTGTGCTACCATTAACCACTTTTACAAATATTAAATAAGCAAACACTAACACTTCACTCAACCTGCAAACACCACAACCAAATTTATCTTTCCTTTCTCCCAGACTCATTCTTGGTAGCCCAGAGCTTCAGGCAGCAACCCCAAATTCCAGTCTCTCCCTGCCTCCAAGCAAATGACCTGTACTTACATCTCCACCTCACCAAACATTTGAGACATTCACAACCTTCATGGAAGTCTGTTCATTTTGGTTACACAAAGAGAAAACCTCCCCAAAACATAGGGATTAAAATTCACCTCAGCCCAAAAAGGTGCAGTTTAAGTTTATACAGCCTGGATGTCCCTCTTTAAAATCACCCAAATTATCTGTTCACTGCATCACCACCGCTGCCACAGAGGACTTGGGGTTAACTAGGAACTTCCAGTACAAGGAGACTGCACGAAGCAAGTGTTCCTAGGAGATCCAAATGTTCTGGAAATCTGGAGTTTATAAATGACTATTCTCACACAGGAGGAGAAGGAAGAATGGGAGTTTTTCTCTCCCATTTCTCCTTTGCGCTACAGGAAAAAGACAAGTAACTTGGTTTAAGCAAAGTTATCACCATTCTCTGGTTTCACAGGATTAAGCTCTCCACAATGACGGCCGGCAGCGACCCGAGCGCTACACCTACCTGGATGTATCGCAAGGCACTCCTTAGGACGCTGAGGTTTGAGGTCTTCTTGTCATCTACGTTGGGGATGTTGCGTTTTAATGTCTCAAAGCACTCTTTCAAATGCGCACGTCTAAAGAAAACACAGGTGGTTTGTCAGCTTGTGGGAGCACACACCAGAAATCAATAGAGAGCTTAATTTGGGCCTTAATCCGGCAAAGCACTCACACATGTGCATAGCAGTCACCGAGACTACCTGCATGCTTCTGACCGAACCAGCTCACCCAGCAGAGAGACGAGGGGGTTGCATGCCCGGACTCTAGCCCTAGCTTTGTTAGGAAACCATTGTACAATCTTAAGCGAAATATTTCATCTCCCTGTGCTGTTGCTTCCACTTTCACCATATTTCCGATTCAGCCAGACTTGTAAGTTTTGGATCAGGAACTGGTCTTTATTCTGTATTCACACTGTACACCAATCCCTGATCTTGGCTATTTTATTACTTTGAACCAAAAGAGAAGTTACACCGTTATGCACGTGGGGATTTACTTTGCAGGATCAGGGCTTTGCAGGGTTATTGTAATGCAATTACGCAGCTAAGTAAAACATACTGGGATGCAAGAGATGCAGAATTGAGCTGTAAGAAAGCAAAGCAATACTGCAGGATTCATTAAATGTCACTAAGAATTTTGTTCAGGTTATTTGTTAAAAAACAAACAAACAAAAACCCGCCAAAGCCAAACAAATATTGACAGACTATAGGCCAAACAAAAAAAAAGGGGGGGAATTACAATTAAAAAAAAAATCAAACCCCTGGCTTTCTACGCACCTGTTCTTCTCCAATTTATTATGTACTTCCCTGGTCCCAACCCTGTAACCCAAACAGAACAAAGATAAACTCAGTGTCAGGTTTAAAACTACTGCCATTCAACCTGTATTTCCAGCAGGGTGTGTGTGTCTAGGACATACAGGTAAATATTAAAAAGCAACAGAGCTGTTCAGATATCACTGTTTTAATATTAGTTGCATATATATTTCTACCTATACTGTATCAACATAAAATCCAAACTTTACATGCACATTAGATGGGATAAGCATTACGCATATACCGCACACAAGATACAAATGGATATAATGTGTGTATATGTACACAGACACGGCTACTAGCAACAACAGGGAAAGACACAGAGTAAGAGCTGTATGTATTTATACAGTACCAGATAGCCCAGATTCTGACCCATTTCTGATCTACGCCTACACTCCAGTGGGGTAAGATTCATGCAGTTTCAAATTAAAGTGTACAGCACTTGGCAGACATACTTCAAACTGCTTTAGTTTTTTACTGTGCCTGAAATAACACAGCTGAGCATAAATATGGAATGAAGTAATCCAGGAATCCTCCAGTCACTGCTAAAGGAAGAACCAGGGCAAGCTTCTGGCTTTTGGGGTTCCGGTCTGTCCCCACCCTCCAAATCAGAGGAGTACTTTTAGAAAAAGCCAAATAAATTCGCATCATCTTAGTTTTTCAGCTACAGTGGTGATAAAGTACATTAGTAGACACGTGGAGATGTCAAATATATACATTATGCAAAGTAATTATTTGCCTTTGGCTGATAATACACCCACATTGAGGTGAGCATTTCAGGAGGTACCTTAATATTGAATAAATATTCAGGTATTTGAAAACAAATATTTGACAGCCTTTTCCCATAAAATACTTTCAAGCTGAAAAAGACATCTTTTCTGTGCTTTATATCTACAGGAGCAGTTCTGGGGAGACTAGGAGCATGTACCTTGGGGTAACCCACTGAACCGCGTTTCAGGAAACCTTTGCAACACGCTCAGCACCAGCTGGGTATTTTCCAGCATGCCTGTGCCAGGAGCTGTAGCAATCCTGCACCGTAAAACGCTCCGACCACCGCACAGAGCGGCGACGCCGCCCATTGCGCTGCACTGGGACAAGAGCCCTCCCCACCAACGGGGAGCAAAGCTCGGCGCGGTGGCACAGGAGCGGAGCCGTCCCGCTGGCACTGCCAGGGCTGCTGCTGCCTTCGCTGGCACCCCCGCGCCAGTGGCAACCCCCTTCACACCCACACCACCGCCGGTGACAGCTTCGCCTGACTGAAGCACAAATACACTTATCGTTTCTGCAGCCGAGCGTTTTATAGACAAGCTCTAAAGATCACAATCTATCTTAGAGGAGTTATATTGGCATTTTACAAAGGTCATTATCTTTACAAATCCTCATCTGCATTACTTTCGCTGTTTCCGTCTACGCATTTTGGATCCCTACATCCCAAAGGACACTGTAATGGCTATTTTTGTCCACTACATCTCACATCTCTTCCTGCACTCACAAGATGACACTGGAATTGCCGCTCCTCGCGCGGAGGCCGTCCACAGGGAAGGTCAGTGCAAACTCACAGCCCTGCGCTCGTGCTCCCCTCACAAGGGGGTTATGGTGGTTCTGCATCACAGCTCAAAGCAAACGCCGTAAGGACCAGAGGACCCGGGGAAAAAAACGTGAACTGCCACGTCCTGACCTTCCGATACATTCAAAACGCCGACCTCCATCACGGAGGGAGCAAATGGCAAGGCCAGATTTTGACCAAGCCAAAAATATTTCTCCCGAGGAGGTCAGCGCCCGGCAAGGACGGTGTTTTGTCTGTCTCTTCTTGCTGGCGGCCGGGCGGACCGGAGCGACTAGCAGGGCCCCTGGCTCTGCGGGTCCATCTCAGCACGGCAGCCCGAGCCATGCTGGAGCGGGACAAGGCCACCGCCGCCGCGCAGCAATAGGGACACGCCGGCTGGCGTTCTGTCCTCCCAACTCCCGACCAGACCCCCGGCCCTGCCCCAGAACCAGGGGCACGTCTGCGTTATTGCACTGATCAGGCAGGACACACCCAGCAACTCTGTGCCCCGCGCCGGGGGATCAGCACAGCATTTCAAACACCAGAGAGTGACCGACCGGCTGCAGGCAGTGGGGAGAATGGTCAGAGGGCCAGACAGGCTCCGGAGGAAAGGCTGAGGAGATCCAGGTCATTTATCCTGCAGGAAGGAAGACTGAGGGGCCAAGGGAAACAGGTAAGAGCTTGCTGCAAAGAAGGGAACAATTTGTTCTCCCAGACCACAAGAAACAATACCAGACTATGTATTAGGATACCACGGTCTAGAAACAACTGCCTGAGGAGGAGACAGAGTCTCCACCAGCCAAAGTCCTTAAGAAGAAGTTAGACAAACACTAACCTGGAGCAACATCAGTCACAAATCCTGTCCGAGGGGGAGGACAGATTAAAGAGCCTTCAGTCCCTTCCAGCTGCAGGAGTTCTGAACGAGCAGGAGGCCCCTGGCACTCGCAGCACTAAGAAACTGAAACAGCAGCTAAGGTGATCTCTGTCCTGGGAAATAAAACCTCCCAGATCACATCCCAGTTCTCAAAAGTTCCTGCAAGCAGCACTGCTGCACAATTTCCCTGACCAGTATAAGCAGAGATTTTTTGCCAAACATAATAGCGGATGCCACCTGAGATCAGACAGGCAGTGCTGGGGCTTGCTTCCTAATACAGTCCTGGCTTGGAGAAAGAGATCCTCGTACAGAATCCTACAGTGTGCAGTCAGGGAAGAAAAATAAAAACCATCAAGCTAAGAAACCCTGCTATCAAAAAACCAAACAGACATCCAAACATCCACGGCTCTCGGGATTTCTGACAACTCTTTGCAAAAGCAGCAGCTGCTCCAGGCTGATGCAGCTTTCGGTACCATTTCTGTCTGGTCCCTCTCAGAAGCCTCCACACACAAGATGCACTCACCCTCCAGGTCTCTTCTTCTGCTCGTTTGGTTTCGTGTCTTCTGCCGGAGCCAGCTTCAGCGCCCCGAGCTGCGGGGGGGCTCCGGGGTGCTGCAGGGGCTGGTGGGGCTGGGGCTGGATGGGCTGCGGAACCACATGGTGCTGGGAGATGGCCAGGACCGGCGCCGCGTAATGCTGGAGCTGCTTCGGGCTGCCCGACGGGGGGGTGGCAGCCTTCCCATCCGGCAGAAGTGGGCCCGGTGGCCTCTGGATGACCGGTGCCACCGAAGACGCTTCCTTAGTGACACCGGGAGTGCTTACGAGGGGCTGGTGGCGTTGGACGAGCGGCGGGGACAGGGCGGTCTGGGCTGCTTGCTGGGGGGGGCTGGTGACAACAGGGATGGGAATGACTGAAATGGGGGCTGCCAGGGGCGGGGGTGGTGGGGGGGCCGGGGCTGGGGGGGAGATGGGCACCAGCAGTTCGCTCCGGGGCTCCTCCGGGGGAACGGCACTGTTGGCCCGCGGCGCGCTGGCCTTGCCGGCCTTCTTCTGCTCCTGCTCCCTCTCCAGGCGGAGCTTCTCATGCTTCTCATTCTCCTCTGAAAGAGAAACACCAACAGTGATTAATGGCACTTCCCTGACCTTCCCCACCCACAGGCTTCTCACCAGGCTGGTGACCTGCCTGTCTGAGGGAAGCGGAGGCCCTGAGGGTGACACGGCCCAGCCCACGACACACCCCAAGCCCGCGGCAGGACCTGTGCCCCTGGAGACCCCCCCGCATCCCAGTCACGCTGCCCCTTCGCTCCAGCACGGGCTGTTTAAATATAAACCACGTGCTGCCCCATGTTCAGGCCAAGCTGCTGAGGCTGCTCCTGGCTCTTCCGTTGTTTGCAGCAACCCCAACGTCTCCAGGGTCACCATGATCGCAGCAGCCAATGAAAAGCAGATGGAAAGCAAGACACCACCCGACCAACCTCCTTCTCCCCCGTCCCGGCACTGCGTGGAGAGAAACAGCCCGAGCCAGTCACGTCCCACTGCCACAGCCCAAGCCCACAAATGGCAAGGCCTTTCTGCCAAGGGAAAAAATACTGAGCTCAACAAGATCAACGGACCTTCGGGACCCAGCTGGGAGCCTGTGCCCGCTCTTTGGAGGGATCTGGTGCAGGTGCTGCCCAGGCCCAGCAACCGGCGCGACGCTGACTTCTACACCACCTTCCCAAAGCGCTCCCTGCTTGCATCTGTATCTAAACACATCGCTGTGCTCTATCGTACAGCAACAGAAATCAATCCACAGCAGAACATTTTCAAAACTTCCTTTTCTCTTTTTAAATTGGCAAAGAGCTATCAAGCTCTTGACCCAGGACAACACCGCCGCTCGCTTCCATGGAGCTAAGGACAAGCCTGGAGACCAGCCCCGACTAACAGCATCCCCAAAAAAAACCTGCATTTCAGGATTGGCCCTTAAACTAGAGCCAGTGCGCAGGGAAACCTCGCGAGCCCAGCGTCCCCTCTCCCAGTTCCCCCAGCACTGCCTCAGGACACCCAACTGCCCAGGGATAAAAGCAGCCGCAGGACTGCAGCTGGTCATAACCAACCCCCCGTGCAGGGCCAGGCAGGCTCCTCAGGATAAAATATGCTGTATTTTACACTATCAAGTCTAAATCATAGCTCCGTGGACTTTACACTGATACAAACCCGTCAGGGCACTTCTTTACTGCTGCAGATTTTATTCAAGCTCTTAAACCTAGCTTTGATGTGCATACGTTCCTGTATGTTTTTACAACATTAGACGAAGCAAATGAAATCTGTGGCCCAACTAGCAAAATAAACCTCATTAAATGCGATCCAGGTCTCCAGCTTTAATTGGGTGAGCACAGCACAAATGAAATTCATTTGTACAAGTCCTGCAGCGCCAGAGGCCCTGGCATCTAGACATCTCTCAGCCTTCATCAAATACCTCCAAACCCAGTGTCCATGAAGCTCGGCAGACCCCATTTCTAACAGCCTCCGAGGAGCTGCAACAAAAAATGGTGCAGCGACAGCATGCTTCAAGCTATGACTTCTTCACAGTAATAAATATTTGGAAAATAAACCCCTAGTTCATCAGGCGGGGATCAGAGAAATGACATGCACAACCTGGTCCTGTCTTACAGAGTGGCCGACACCAGGTAATTTCAGGGGGAGCTCGAAAACACCCTGAAAGAGCCCCTCCAAAGAAGCAGCTTGGGCTTGACCTAAATGCTGAAGTCAGAGTGTGTATTTAGGAAATTTGATAGAAAAGCAAGTGTACTGCAACCTGGAATTACCAGGTTACGCTCAACCCCCCAATTATCTCCAAGAAGCAGCTGTATTAAATACAAGTGGAACAAGACGAAAAGGGAACAACCTCACCCACCACGGAGCTGCCCAGTCCTCACCCAGCACCCACGTGGCCCTGCCCTGCCTGGGCCCTTCCTCACCCAGCTTTTGATTTCAACGGTCTAGTGCAAAAGCAAGACAGAGCAATAAAGGGAACAAAACTTTTATTCCCGATTCTGAACGACCTTTGGTACATGTGACTGTGCAGTGTCACTGTCCCTGATTCACAGGCAACTCCATTTCCTGAAGTTCTCTTCAGCCCAGGATTTCTACAGCACATATCTCATCCCCTCCAACCTTCATTAAAGCACTTTGGCCCAACTCTGCTGGCTGGTGGCCTGACCAGCCCCGGCCCCAGAGCCGCGGGCAGAGGAGGCCAGCGAGGAGAGCTCAAAGGGACGCGCGGCCTGAGTGCCGAGGAGGGCACCGGCACCATACCGGCTGCCAGAGGGGGAAGGAGGGGAACTTCAGACCTCACAAACCTCAGCAGCCCCATCTCGACACTCGGCGGCAGCAACAGCCCCAACACAGGCACCTCGGGAGCGCAGGAACAAGGTGAAGCCCCTGGCTGATGGGGTAAAAACAGTGCAGCACCTACCTGAGGGGAAAGCAACACCCGGACAGTGCTCAGCACCAGGGCTGCATCTCCAGGCTCTGACCCTGCGGCCCCTGGGAAGGCCCTGTGTGAAATTCAGCAATCTGGAAGGAATGCACACCCAAAGAGCGCTTTTCCCACAGCTGCCGAGACCCAAATTCAAAATTTTAATTCAATTCCTTGTAGCACCAAGTCAGAGGATAAGTGAGTTCAAGATCTGACTGACTCCAAAAGGTGAGGTTGTTTGAATAGAAGCTCAGAGCCTGAATGCAGTATGTCTCTACCCTGAAATGTTTTGAGAAAATAGAATTATCAACATTTCCTTAGAGGAAGAAGCAAAGCAGGGCAGGGTGGCAAAAACCCCAACAGAAATCCCCTGATGTAAACAACATAAATCTCAGCCACCGATGATTTCAGACTGGTTCAACTGAACAACATTAATAACTAATAAATAAAAGCCCTCTGTCTGCAATTATTTTGCTCCGCTTTGCTGCTCGGTTTGCTGCCGGAGCCAACACGATGGCCCTGGCACAGGACGCGGGAGGAAACTCAACCCCGATGACCTGCTGATTAATGGTGTTTTCTGCGTGCGTGGGGCTGGGCAGCCCGCGCCGGGGCAGCCCGGGGAGAGGGGGGGTGTCCTGTCCCGGGGCCGACCCCGTGCTGGGCACACGCTGGGCAAAGGACCACGCAGCTTCCACCCAGATGTGAAACTGCACCATGCTGGACAGGAGGGCGGCAGCAAAGAAGCCGATTAGTGGAAACTACTGGCACTGCTCGAGGTCCGACGGGGACAGCAGAACCTGCCCACACAACCGCAGAGGAGAGGATCGAGGAAGGAGACCTGCAGCGGAGGTCTGCGCTGACGGCAACGCCTTCCAGTGCACGAGCAGAGTCCGCAGTGAAATTCCTGCAAGTAATTTTCATTCATCGGGGAAGCCGAGAGAACAGGAAAGCAAGGTTACCAGCGTGCATTACTGATCAGAAATATTTATGTAAATGTCTCTGCAAAGCAGGTGCAGCCCTCAGGCTGCTGACAAGCTGCCAACAAGGCCTTCGGTGTTGCAAATCTTGAGCTCCCTTGAGCTAAAGAGTTTATTTCAAGGATGTTTTTTAGCCAAAATCTGACACCAGTGAGCCACCGTCCTCTGTGTCTGACTCATCCACAGGCAAAAAGGAACCATGCTATCGACCCCAAGGGGGCTGAAGGGTCTCTAAGCCATCCCCTACCCACACACACACCGCTTTGGGACAGAAACGCTTCCATCGAGCTGTGAAGATCTCTGCCTCCTGCTCACTTTGTGCTCACACCTTGCAAACAGACTAAAGACATGCTTTAAAAACCCCCCCAGAGCTCTTTGTTTCCTCATAGGAAGTAAATTCACCCACTTCCCTTCAGAGATAAGAACAGCGCACAGTAACAAGCGCGGCGTGTGCTCAGACAGACGCACGGTTCGTTCTGTGATGTGCCCTGCACTCGGGACACGAGCTCCGGCAAGGCCGGCACACAGAAGCACGTAAGGCTCAGGGCACTGCCTCGGGTCAGAGGGGCCGCTGAACCAGAAGGTGCACACCGAAATTGTGTAGTTTCCACTAATTTTTTGACATTCCCATCAAAGGGACTGAGGGGAGAATGAGCCCAGGGAGTGAACTGGCCCAGCGACCCCTCAGGGGATCTGAACCACAGCTGAAGGACGAGGGGATGAGGAACCTCACCCTGCCCACACCAGCACCTGCCCAATGGCCCATGTCACGAGAGTGACAGCATAAAGGAGAACGCCAGTAACCAGATGGAACAGCAAATCTTGTCACAGGAGGACACAGAAACAGTGTCAGCACTCCTGACCGGTGGACTGGTGCTATTTTAGGGCCCTGACAGTCCAGGAATACACAGCGCCAGGCACTCTTAACTTTGTTACCTAATAATCTGCCAGGTTTAAATTTATCTCCTCCCTCTTGCCTGCCCTGGAAACGCCACCCATCTGCAACACCACTGAAGGGACCGGCCGCGCAGGCAGAACTGCACGTGCCTCCTGGGCCGGCAGTGGCTGGGTACGTCACAGCCTCCGCTGACTCGTCCTGCAAGAGCTCTGCATCAGCATGCCTTTACGGAATTTCAGTGCCCTTTTCAATGCTCCTGTTTTGTACCAGGGACACTATCAGCACTACGAATTTATCAACAGCATGTGCCTTTGCAGAATCCAGCATCTAACCTCTACGTATGGTTAACAGCCCCTCCCCAGTCCAGAGAGAGAATGTTACTGAGCTCTGTGAACAGTTAGTTAGGCACTGGCAGTTCTCCGGTGTAATCTTCTGAATAGTTCAGAGTGTTTCTCTGAATCATTCAATGCTTCTGGGAGCTTACACTGCACACCACGAACCATTACAGACCCGGAGAAGCGTGCCCTGGATTTCACTCGCAGCGGTTCTACAGTGGTGTCACCCACAGGAGTCACTCCCGGTTCACACCAGGAAGGTGCTGAGGACAGAAAGCGCCTCCAGATTTTTTCCATTTCAGCGGCTGGCCCGGCCACTCTCGGGGAGGGGGACTGCCATGCTCAAGAGGAAGGGCAGGCTGCAGCCTGAAGGCTGGTTTCTGTTTCTGCAGGCCCAGCCTCCGGCGGGAAGAACCAGGAAAGGGAAGATAAGAACTGAGTCAGCAGTACTGGAGACCAGCAATGCTCAGCGCGGGCCAGGCTGACTCTGACTCATAACTGAGGCTGCTGACACAAGGGGCTGCGCCAGCAAACAGCCGCCAGCGCCTGCAAGCGCCCAGGAATAAGCTGGAGGACTGAGGCTGCTTCAGAACTGTCACCCCTTTCTCTGAGTCCCTCTGAGTTTTGGTTGACAATGGCACAACACAAGCCCGTGGCTGCAGCAGGCCCTGGCCAGGGAGGCCACGGGCAAGAGCTGGCTGCCAGGCACCCGACGACTCTTCAGCGAGGCCACTCGCTGCTGCTGCTCATCTCAGTGCGGTGTTCGGGTTTCAGCCCATTACCAAAACATCCCATTTTCCTTCCTGTTAACACAGATTGGGCCACAAACATCATATTCTTTGAGAAAGACTAAACAGCATTTTAAAAGCATGCTATTCGCAAAGGACACTGAAACGCTTCACGATTAGGCATCAGAAGCTCATGATACACTCCAGAGGAGTGAGAGCTAAGCCAGCCCTCCCGAGATCCCAGTTTTAGGGGTTTAAAGACCCCAACTCCCACCCGATTCTCCTCTGCTGAGCTATCCTCACCCCAGCGGCACAGCACACACTCCATACCTTCTCTGCGGATGATGTCACCATTCCCTATTAATGACAAAAATACTTGAATCTCCATTTTCTCAGCCAGAGGATGATGACATATTTATGTCATATCTGCAAAAGCAAAGGAAAATCAGCCTTCATGTAAACTATCCCTCCTTAGCACCAACTGATACAGACCAGTTGTGGTTTCAGCATGATGGGCTTATCTGTAACTCTTAGAAATCAGTGACCTCAGTATCCAAACCTGAAATAAATTAGAGAAATGCAAGGTGATCCTCTTGCCTGATAAAATCTAGAGAGCAGACACGCTTTATTCCTACTTTACGGAGACAGATGGCTTACAAGGAAGTGTTTCCTTTCTACAAAACCATCACAGCCTCTAGAACGCAGAGAGGAACGCTGGAAAGACCCTCAAGAAGTTGGTAGCTCACCTCTCAAGCCCCAAAGAATCAACCATAACTGAATAATACGTGGCAGATGTTTCTCAAAGCAACAGCTTCTCAAATCTCTATGGATAATTTACATTGTGCTTTAATTTGCTATTCCAGTGCTTAACTGAAACCCCGACTCAGCTCCAGATAGTCATTTTAGCTGCATCTTAGTTACAACTAACTCTTAGTGGACAAAAGAAAGAAATAAAGGGCTGGATTTAGCAGTACTACAAAGGAAAAGAAAACAGATCGACTGCTAAAAAAATAAAACCATCATGGACAGCCTTGTATAGGCACAGACCACGCCAGCGCCTTCGGCTGCAAAGGTGCCGCGTGTGCCCCACGCTGTCCTGCTGCAGCACCGAGCCTGGCAGGCTGCACCCATGCAAGACTCTCGCTGCACCTTTCTGGGGGGATAAAATGCAGAAAAGCACTGGCTCTGGCAGGCGGAGCGGGCGCCAACAGCACACAATCGACTCCTGACTCTGCCCCATCGCCTGAGGAGCTTCACCCGGGCAGACAACCAGCAGAGCTGTGTCTACACAAGATGCTGACTCAACGCTTTTCCGCTGGGCATCGGTGTTTGTAAGAATTAAGGCAGTGTGACACACCAAAGTCTGCAGACACACGGTCAGCGACGATGCGCTTTAAATGTACTTTAAATAAACGAAAAAGAATGGTAAACGTGAGCTAACAAATAAACTGTATTATAAACAAACTACATGCTCTTAAGACAAAACAAAAAAGCCCAGACGCTTGATGTGCCCACAGGGGACTCTGAGACCTCACTTCATCCACTGCTCGCAAGCAGGGCTCAGCCCCTCGGCATGCAAGCGGTCTGCAAACATCCTTAAGCCAGACACCACGCTGCTTGTATTTTACAGACACTAGAACCTGAAGCAAAGGCAGGTTGAATGACTTCATGTCCCACACTGAGTCACAGCAAAACCGGAGCTGTCGGTTAATTATCAGCCTGTTCGGGAAGTGTATCTGCTGGACACCAGTTCAGGTAATGTTCCTCCATCCCCGTGAGGGGAACAGCCCACTGCTGTACCTTCAGCCCAGGGCTGTGCCAGGGGCTGCTCTCACAGGCTGCTCACATTAGTCAGCTCCCTTCTCAAGGAAATGCATGGAAATGGCAGATTTCCCTTCAGAATCCTACCTCCATCCTTGAAAAAGAAAAGGAGGCGAAAATCCGAGGGGATCTGCCCATCAAAGCACAACACAAGCACATAGGAGTTGGAAGCTTTGACCAGGCTGCCCCAGGGCAGTTACCCCACCACCTCTGCACCCACAGACGCTGCTCTCAGCCCCAGGGCAAGGCTCTTCCCGAAGTTAACATCTCACTCAGGGCACCCCGAGAGGAAGAGCAGGTTCTGGGAGCAGGCCACATCCTCCTCTAGCACACATTATTACAGCATCACTGCATCCTGCCCACCTTCACAGCAAAGAACTTGAAGCTACAGCATCATCTGCCGATGTTCCAGGCACCCACTAACCGTGTGTTCCTCATCCAAAATACCCGGTACAGCCTTTGTCACTCGGCTTCCTGCAAATGGACAAGAGCTCGATCTACACCACAGCTAGAACTGCACATCCTCGCTAGCAAGATCCTGGCAGGGTCCTGAACCAGGGACTATTTTGTGCTGCAGTGGGAAAAACCTGGTGCCTTTTTGGCTGCACAAATACTCAGAGATCGGTCTGGAGACTTCACGAGCAAGGATGCACTTCTAACAAGCTAAATGGGTACGTGAAGGGAACAGCATGAAGAATGTGACCAAAATTTCATAGAGTGGACATCGACTGCAGATGGTCAGGGTCAAACAAGGCCATTTTGGAAAGGTGGGGGTGAGCACTACAGTGTCTGATCCCCTCCCCAGCATCCCTCACCAGCCCGAGCAGAGCTGGGGCCCAGGCACCACCCCACCCTGCTGAGGTCACTGCTGAGGGTCTCTCTCTGTCCCTTGCCTTTTCTGCACAGAGAAATGCAAACAGGCCGCCCAGGGACACTGGGAGGCCTGGTGCAGCTCCTGGCAGCACGCTCTGTGCTGCCACCAGGGTAATGCACGTGCCAACACATCCATCACTTTCCGCAGGGCCACCACTACCCTGCGGGCTCTCGGCAGGTACCACCAGACACACATCACGCTTCTACATACAGCCCTGAGCACAGACACACAGAGGAAACGACTTTCCTCACCAGGTGCCACCATGAAAAAGGCCAAGGAAGGGCAGGGAAAGCACAAGGGAATCCTTAACTAGCCAGTAGAGTGAACTGCACTAAGCCAGGCCTGGCTGCAGCCTCCGCACACTCCTCGTTCTTCCCCATCCCATCCCCTGCAGGGTAACACAGGCGGCTTCCACTCGGGAGATGTGATGGTCAGTGAGTCTTGAGGCTTTCTACACTCCAACCTCGCACCCGGCTCGAGGGGACGGGGAACCAGGAAGCTCAACTTGACTTCTTGCCTTGTCAAGATGTGTAAGGCACTTCACATCCCCGCACCTCAGCTCTTCCACCTGTGACCTTTCAGAAGTGCTGCAAAATTCAGCTAAGGACAGTAAAATGCTTTGATGTCCCTTGGTGAAACAATTTATCAGTCAGTGGAAGGGAAGTTGGCTTTTTTCTTGGCAAGGAAGGCCTGCAAACTTCGTATGCTGCATGTTGTCTTTGTATTATCCTTCCCTTTCCAAGCATACGTGTACGCCTGTATGCGTAGAGAAGACAGAAGAGGACGAAGATGAGAAATGAAGGACAACTTATGTGCAGTTTTATTTCTTTCCTCAGACTGCAGCTGGACATGTGGCTCTGCCTGAACCGGAGCCCCCAGACCAGCGTGCAGGGTGTGCAGCCAGCACGCTCCCCAGCACTACCAATCTCAAATACCTCAAAAGCAACAAGTCAAAAACAATTAAACCCCTTCAGATGTTGATTATAATTACACTGTGGGACTCACTGCCACAAGATACCACTGAGAGGACCAGAGCTCTCTTCAATTTAAAAACAAACAAACAAAAAAGTTTTGACTCTGTCAGGTTTTGGGAAGTTCAGCATTTTATAGAGAAAATTCAACTGACGTGCCTCACAGCACAGAAAAAGGCATCAGCAGGGTTCAGGAAAGCAGATTTCCAACTTCCAGCCCTGCTGTTGGCCTACAACACAGTGCTGCTTCCCAAAGCAATGAGATAAAAAATGTTACTTTAGTGCATCAGGAGAGGTGGATTGTGCAGACGATGTCAGATTTGGAAGGGGTCCTCTGCTGCAGCCACCACGACGCCCTCACCCTCCACCACGGGGCCCGATTGCCTCTGCCGGGTCTGCGCTCCCCACGAAGTACAAAAAGATCAAGGCAAAGGTGAGCACACAGCTGGCTGAGCACCCGAGTAACAGGATAGGTGAGGATTACGTGAGGCAATTATCTTCCAGAAGCCAGCCTGCTGTCAGGCTGTTCCGTGGTTTCGGCAGGCCTACGCAGACTCCAGACAGCCAAGCCTGCGCTCCCGTCTAGCAAAGCCTGCGCTCCCGTCTAGCAAAGCTACTGCCACCTACCACGGCGGCACTGGCGCACTTGGGGGCTGCAGGGTCGCTCTCGCGCACCTGGAAGCCTTTGGACAAAGACAAACACCGCGATGTTTGTCAGGAGGTGCTGTAACTTCTCCCGAAAGAAATCAGGTGGATGTACTGGCCATAGCACGCCAGCGATGGTGGAGGACACGGCCACGTGTGCCCAGAGAGGCATCAGAGCGCGCGCATCCATCCTGAGCCGGCCGGACAAAGGCCAGCTGGGGGCCAAAAGCCCTTGGGGGTGTCCGTAGATGGGTCTTGACATTGCACTGGGGAGATCTGCTGAGACACTGGTGCTGAGCCGCTGCCGGAACGCGGGTGCTGGGCACGAGCTGGTCCTCTGCCTCACCCACCAGCACTGGGTGGGTGGCACGACAGCCAAGGAAGCCTTCCTGGTCACCACACAGCTCATTATCAATCCCACGCAATCAAGACGCATGACAAAATGGCGGTCAGATGAGATGGGAAAAGACCAGAACTACACTGGCTGCTCCGTCACCACCCCGGCTGGCAGCGCTCGAAAAAATGAAAGGCTACAAACAGAACTGAGCAGCACAGAGCAGAGAGTGCAAGCCAAGAGGGTCACAGACAAATATCTATGGGAAAAACCCTAAGAAAACAAATATTAGTTACTTGCAATTATAAATAAACTTGTTTTCTTAGATCATGAAACATTCTTGGATTAACCTAAACTCAAAGAAATCGGCCACCCTCCAATTCAAGTCAAATGTCTCTGGAGTTTGCAAATAACAGACAGAAGAAGGATCCCAGTTTGCAGGTTTGTGCCTGTGTAAACATACACATTTACATGCATGTGAGCTGCTTGTTTACAGAGAAGGGGTCAGCAGCAGCGACACATGAAGCAGGAAAGCGCAGATGTGGATGAGACAAGAGTGCTTCAAAATCCTGACTCCCAAAACAATCAGAAATGTTGAAGTATGTGGCCAACGTGGTGCAGGTCCAGGGTGTGTCTGTTGTTGGTTGCATTCCCATGGCGTTACTCTTGTAAGAAACGCGTAACATCAACTATCCCCCTCACCTCCCCCAAATCTGTTGGTATTCTCTCCACAAATTAATGAGATCCAAACAACAGTATTACTAGTATCATCATTTACATAACATTTGTCATCACACAGGAGAAAGGGTCTGCTGAGCATATAAACGGGAGTACAGATGACGAGCCAAACCACTGAAGTTTCATTTTCGTTACATCTCTCTGCACATCTACATAAATCTGTCTCACACATTTGTAGGACACTATTTCCAAGTCGTACAAGCCCAGCACAAAGCATGCAGCAAAACCAAGCGTGCTCTCAGGTTCAAACTGGGCCATGCCACGAGCACACAAGCAAGAGAGCCTCCAAAACCCACTATTTCAAGCCAGGAAATAGTGGAAATGTTTATGCTGTGGAAGTATCATCAAGAGTGAGGATTCTATAGATGTAAAAATCATCAGATGTATCTGGGTAGTTGTTTAATTAATAAGCACACAATTCTCTCCAACTCACTCTGTTACTGTCATTTCTTCTGCTCCCAGTTTACTCAGGAGGTAACAACCAACCACTTGTGCTCCGTCCTTCAGGTTCCGGCAAGTGTTTTAGCCAAGTCTGAGCTCAGCTTTAATAACGAACGGCGCAACACAAGGATCCCCACGGCACTGAAGCCTCTTTCGCCCCGAGGTCCCAGTCACGACTGTACTACGTTGCTAGACTATCGAGCTGTTACTCTTAGGGGTGTATCTCAAGCTGATGTATTCTGACTCTGCTTTTCTCAGCAATTTGAAATGATGTTCTCTGAAATATTAATACATATAATATGTAATATTCAACAGGCTTTTGGGTAAACATCTTGTAAACACAGTTTGAACCACACTGTAGGCAGTGCCTGATCACCCACGGACAGGAGAAGCGACCCCACTGCGTTCGGGCTGACGCCGGGGCCAGGCCCACGTTAAATGACGCTGGGTTTCCCTGCAGTGGGCCAGCGGCCGCCGAGGGGCTTCCCCCCAGCCCCACCAGCAAACCCAAACAGCGCCGCAAACGACTCCCCAAACCAACGAGCGGCTCTCAGAGAGCCCAAGGCACCCGACGAGACTCACTCTGGTTATAAATTAAGAAAAACAAAGCCTACATGGTTTAATTTTCCACTGGTGGAAGAGGCCGGCGGAGCAGGAAAAGCCACGTGCATACCCTGCTGGAAAACAAAACAGACTGAGCAAAGGCGTGTGTTCCAGCCAGGGAAACGGGCCGTCCTGCAGCTCCTGCGCCAGGTCTGACAGCGCTTGGATGCCACGGGAGCCAGCACCTCGATGAACACAGCGGGACCCGACTCCAAAGCTGAGCGCCGCTTCCTTCGCAGACCCGCGAAACACGGCACCAGGCAGCACCCACCACTTCTGGGGCCCCTGGGGTCACAGGCAGCACCGTGCACTGTGTGGAAGGAGAGGGTGGGCGCTGGGGTAGGCGTCCATCTCACAGCTTTGCAGACACCACTTTCCTCCCTGAAAGACGTGTTTTTATTTCGGGTGCTCCCCGAAGCTTGAGACAATTCAAGCTGCAGCCCAGTAACTATCAGCCACAAGAAGCAGCACAAAGCTGTGACAAAAGCTGCTGGCCTGACCTCCCGGCGAGTCCAAGGAGAAGGTGAAGATCCAGCTGCTGTCTGCTCCAGAGAACCCTGCTGCCTCTCCTCTCTTCAGCAAGCTCTCCTCAGCCGCAACCTGCTCGCAGAGACAGTCCTCCACCACCTCTGCCCCGCCGGGAAGCGGCCACGGCGCTCCCCACGCAGGCAGAGCGAGCAGCGATGCCTCACATGCTGCGTTTTCACGTGTGAGGACCGCAGCACTCCATGTCGCCGGGAATTCCGTGAAGGGGAACCGCCATTCCTTAACCCTCTGCCCTCCCAAAGCCTTTCTGCTCTCCTTTCTCCGAAACCTTTCTGGTTTTTCCTTTGATCAGTTTTCTTCCTCGTAAAGACAGGATGATGAACATGGATGACGCATGGAAGACTTTTTCCTCCTTTATGCCCAGGATTGAAAAAGCAACAGCTTAAGTATTTTACTGCCTAGTTGGCAGGAAGGCCTGGGCAGACCCAGAGGGAATGATCACAGACCACACTCGCCGTCACATTAGCTGGGATCCCCGCGCCGGTTCCTGCTCTCCCGCCCAAGGCCCAGCACCCTGCAGCACCTCCGGCAGCCTTAAATCAGTTTTATTGTGCATTTTTAATGGTGTTCCCAAATTGGACTAATTGGAAGGCCAGGCTGGACCCCCAGAGTTCTGCAGTGTAACTGTGGGTGTCATGCAGACCGTAAAGCATCTCCAAACACACATTCGAAAGGGGAGGCGAGGAAGAAGGTGGCGAGGGAAGGAAGCTGATGGAGAACGCTTTATTGTCGCCCAGTCTTTCCCAGCTACTTCTCTGTTGGTGCTCTCCCTCAACATCTTCCCAAAGTTCAAGCGACGGGCTCCTCCCTCTTGTGCCACACATCTTCCTGGTGCTCACCACTTCCCCGAAGTAGCCACGTCTGCACAGCCAGCTCAGCCCTGCCATGCCTGTTGCGGCAGTGATGGCACCTGTGCCTATCGCAGCAGGAAAACAAAGCACCCGTCACCACCAAGGAGAGGCGGGCACTGGGCAAACTCACCCAGGCAAGCCCTGCTCCGAAACAGCATCTCCACACGCCCCTGCGTGCTGCTCCTCGGCACCAGAAAGCCCATCTGACGTTTCTGGCGCATTGCCTTGCCCATGCCCCACTTCAGACGTAATTTCTGTCTTCGGACATTCCCCAGCACGATGCAGCTGGGTCACTCCTGCCCTGTCTCCCTACGGATCCCAGATCCTCACCTGTTGCATCCATTTACAAAACGCTCTCATAGTGCGGGGTCATAATTAAGATACTTTGCTGCAGCAGAAGAAATACTAAACAACCCTGTGTAATACCGGTTCTCCAGTGTTCAACCTCCGCTACACCCAGAGCGCATTCGCCATCTGCGAGCCACCGAGCTGCGAAGATTTATTAACAGTCCGAATGCTGACAGCCCGAACACCGACTGACTGACAGCCCTTGCGCAGGGCCGAGGAGAGGCGATGGAGCTGTCACAGGCTCAGCACAGGCGCGGGGAGCTCCATCAGGCCCTGCTCGGGGCTGGGGGTCAGTGTCGGGCCGGGCACCGCTGCAGCCCCAAAATCCACCTTTTTGTTTCAGACCGGGGAAGCCTCCGGCCCGGCTCGGAGCCGCCCGGCCCCGCGACACCCCCCATCCCCGTCGTGACTCATCGCCCAGACAATGGCTCCCGCCCGCCGCCGGCGCACAAAGCGCCGCTCGCTCCCGCTGCCGCCGCAGGTTCCCGCTGCCGCCCCCCGGCCCAGCCGCCCCTCGCGGCCGGAGGAACACAACGATCGCCCCTGCCGGGATCCTCCGCCGAGGGCCGCGACCGCGCCGAACCCCCCCCCCGCCACCGCGACAACCGGCCCCGGAGAAGCAGCGAAGCGGAGGGGGGGGCAGCGAGCGGGGGGCGCTGGAGGAGCCGCCGCGGGGTTTCCCCAGACCGGCCCCCCCATCCCCGGGCCGGGCCCACCCCGCGGGGGGGCGGTGCCGTGTCCGCGGCCGCGGGGCGTGGCCAGGGGCGGGGCTCCCCGCCGGGGCTGGGCCGCTCCCCGCGCGCGGGCGGGGCGGGGCCGCGCGCACGTGGTGGCGGGCGGGGCCTGGCGCGCGTCACGCGGTGCGGACCCGCCCCTTCCCCCCCTCCCCGCCGCCGGCGCGGGGACACGCAGCGCGCGCGCGGGAGGGGCGGGGGCGGCCGGCGCCCCCCCCCCCCCCCCCAATCTTTCCCCTCACGGGGCCCTCAGGGCCGCCCCGCCCGCCCGGTGCCCCCCGCCGGGGCGGCGCCGCGCTCACCCCCCCTCACCGCCACCCACCCACCCTCCCCCCCAGCGCCCTGTCACCGCCGCCGCGAGCTTCCCCCGCCCCGGCAGCGCCGCGGCCCCGCCCGAGGTGCCGGCGCGGCCGGGCCGCCGCCGCCGTCCCCGTGTCTCCCCCCCCCCCCGGCCTCACCGCCGCCCCAGCCCCGGCCGCCCGCCGGCTGTCAGGCGGCGGCCGCGGCCCCTTACCACGTGCGGTCTGCTGCTGCTGCTGCGCCTGCCACTCCAGGAACCGCGCCGCCTCCAGCAGCGTCTCGATGCTCATGGCGCGGGCCCCGGCCGCCGCCACCGCCGCCGCCCCGGTTGCGCGGGCCCCGGCCGCAGGCGCCGCGCCGCCCCGCGGCTCGCCCCGACGGCAGCAGCGCTGGCGACAAGATGGCGGGCGGCAACAGAAACACAACAGGCGGGCGCTGGCGCGGCCCCGCTTACTACGCGGCGGGGCGGCGGCAAGACGCGGCGCGGAGCCGCGGGGCGGCCCGGCCGGACGGGGCGGGGGCGGGACGGGACGGGGCGGCCGAAACGGCTCGCCGGGCCGCGGGAGCGGCCCGGAGGCCCCCACCGGCCGCAGCGGGGGCGGCCGCGGCCGCCGGTTCGCCCCCGGCGGGCGGGGAGCGGCGGCGGGAAGGCGCCGGGCGCGGAGGGGGCCGGGGCGGGCCGGCGGCGCCAGGATCCGGCCGCCGGGTTTTGCGGGCGACGCTCCCCCCGCAGTGCGCTCGCGGCCCGTCGCAATACGTCACCGAGGCCCGGGCCAATGGGCGCGGAGGACAACAAGGCATGGAGCCCCTCCACATGGGCGCCCCGCGCCGCCGCCGCGCGCCTTAAAGGGGCCGCGCCGCGCCCCACCCGCCGCCGCCCCGCCGCGCTCCCAGCCCGGCCACCGGCCCCGCGGGGAGTCCCGCCCCGCCCCGCCCCGCCCCGCCCCGCCCCGCGCCGCGGCCGCCCGGAGACCCGGCCCCGCGGGCCCGGCAGCAGCGGTTCACCGAAAATTCCTTTTTCTGAGTAAGTTCCCCCCACGCGCGCCAGGGCCGTGGGTGCTGCGCTCCCAGCCGCCCGCGGGTGGATCGCCCCAATTCCCCGAACGTCAAGAAAATAAAATTATTATCGTTTCCTTTTTAAACACACCTTATACGGCCTTGGCTGGCCCCTGTGGAACCTCAACTCCACCTGAAACGCCACAAAAATGAAAGTTTTTGTCCCCAACCGCCCAGGATCCGGGCGCGGTTTCTCTCCCACAGACCAAGCGCCGTCCTCCGCGCTGTCGCAGCCGAACCTCCTCCGAGCTGCCCTCGGTGGGGGGCTCCGGTGTCCCCCCTGCCCCGCGGGGAGGGACGGCCGAGACCCTTCCATGGAGCCAACACCAAGGAGCGTCTACAGAAAGTCACCGCGGGAAGCGCCTCGCGGTGGAAGTCCTCCCACAGTTAGCGCTTCCTTGGCAAGGCCCTTTTTTTTTTCAATAGGTTGCAAAACTAAGTTGAACTTTAATTATCTGCACTGAAATTTTCCATGGTACGTATCTGCCTCTGACTTAGGTGTTTGTGCTGGGAGAAGATACTGAAGTAAAGGGAAAAGGAACTGATGAGAAAAAGCATCGCTGCTCAGAGCCGGAGTGGGATTGGAGAAAACAAGATTTTGAGGTGAGAACTTTATACTGAAAACAAAATTAAGGCAATTACAGACCAAAACCGACACTGAGGAACGGCCACTGGAGCCCGGGCCCGCGTGAGCCGGGCCGTACCGGTGCGCGGAGCTTGGGGCTGGTTCCGTTGCTGCGCCCGTCCCGCGCCGCCTCATCCTCCTCACTCGGCGCGTGGCTGCGGCCCCCCGTGTGCTCAGCGGGTCCTTCTCCGCAGATGGAAGCCGCCGTTTCCTCCTGGCTTTGCCACGAGCTCATCTCCGTGTTGCCCAAACGCTGCTCGCGAGGAGGTGTGGATAAGGACTGGCTGTGACAGCCCGCCTGGCGTAACTCGCCTGGGACTGTTGCGCCATTGCGGCTAATGGCGGCACCGGCTTCATTTTTCAAGGAACTCCTCAGCTGCCTTTCAGTCATCAGTCCGCTCGCTGCAAACCGCCTCCGCCCGCTCCTTGCGGCTTCGGCAACAAACTAAAGGGTTTTAGCAACACGAGCGCCCTTCATCCCCCAGGCCTGGTTCTTCAGAGCGGGCGCCCAGGCGGAGCACTGATCTCAGCAGGAGGCCTGTATAAAAATAGTGTGATTACTGATATAAGTCATACAATGCCCATATCCTTAAGGAGCTCAGGAAAAGCTACCCCAGGGCAAACTTAATCTGACGTTTCCTAAGTCCTTCCCTTTGTAGCCTGGACGTATTTAGACATATTTTGTGTGTGTTGTATAGGCTACATCCAAAAATTGGGTTTGTCCGATCACAGCGGAGGAGGCGAGGACGGCACCGACGCGGGAGAACAGCGCTGAGCACTGGGCAGGACAGCCCGCAGCTCCTGCTGCTTCTGCTGTCCTTGTCACAGCAGACGTCAGAGGTTAGACTGGTCAGCGGGGCATCCCGAAAGCAGGACATCCAGACAACAGGACGACAACAACAACAGAAAGGTGACTCAATGGTCTGTCTGAGAGGAGTGAGGGCTGAAATCTACAGCTGGGACAAACGTTTGTGTGGTCTAAGTTGGTGTGGGCTGCAGTTTTGTAGGCCAGGTCTATGTGTGTGCAGTAAACCACAGACTCTCTCCAACCTTCCCTCTCATGTGTTTCATACTGTGCGTGATCCTACAAACCACGCGGGTTTACAGAATGTTCTCCTGGATGGCCTCAGTTTTCGGAAGGACTTGCAGTTCTGCCATCAAACTCGTTTTACAAATGATACCTCTTAGGCACAGAACTTGTGCCCTTGCAGAGAGCACAGGACCTGCCTGCGGCTCTACAGCGCAGCGCAGAGCTGCTGCTGGCCCCATGCCCCTCAAGTGCTGCAAACTCTTGTTTTCTAGCAGGTGAGATAAAAAAACAACACAACAAAAATGAATTGTTAGAGGAACTTACTGACAATACAACAGCTGGTGTCTGAAGGAGTATACTTGTTAGAACACAGCTTTTAAAAGAAACATTTTCAGAGACGTTTGAATAGTTTAGTCCTGTGCTGGGTCAACCACTTCAGTAGGAGGCAAAACTTCCCTTCTGCCTGTCTGGTAACATCTTTTGCAACGTTTAATCCCCAAGGAGAGTTATTTGTTCTGAAACCTTGAGCTTTGTGGGCTCTCAACTGCTAAGCTAGCTCCTGACTTTGGCAGCTGAAACTATAAATCAGCACCATTAAACATTCATATCGGAGCGATATTTCCTGATTAAATTCATTTATTGCGAGTTTTTGGACCCAACTGATGCAGCAGCTTGGGAACACATCCAAAATTCATCAACTGCGTATTCATCTACCTCTGGAGGATTATACTAAGAAAGGTTTTTGCTGAATCATTTGACCCTGTTACTAGGGACAGCAATAAGGCAGAACACTTAAATTATTTGGATTGACTTTGTGAACACTTAGGGAGAGTTTTTAAAACTTTGCATATGTGCTAAAAGAACAAAGAGGTCCAATTTCTACCCCATTGCACCCACGCTTGTGAAGAGCAGGCGCTGGGCCGTACAGCCCTGCCAAACACAGACTTTGGGGCTGGGGACGCTGAGAAGCAGAGAGGCTTGGCCCATCCTTCCCCTCGAGCCGCCCGGCCGCGTGGACTCTGCTCTGGGTGACGCTGCCCTTCCTTATCGGGGTGCTCCCGACAGCACCGCGGGCAGGACCCGCTCGCAGGCTGGAGCTGCCTTCCCCGCGGAGCGGGCTCCCGTGGCCAGTGGCCTGGCTGGTGGCCTGGCTGGTGGCACGGCTGGTGGCACGGCTGGTGGCACGGCTGGCGGCCTGGCTGTGTCCTCAGGGGCAGCTCCGGGGCACCCTGGGGTTGTCCGTGTCCAGCCCTTCTCCAGCAGCGACAGGGGGGCTCATCACCTCCCATCTGGGGTTCTGAAACTTCCAGTCAAATCCCATGACTAATGTTTTTTTCATCTTCTCCAGAGATTAGATGTAATTTATGAAATGAGAATTTAAAGCTTTTGTTTCCTTTACAAGCACATAGAGGTTCAGAGGTGTGTCTTTTTACCTGTTTTGAGGGAATGCTGAGGGTGTTTTACCTTACCCAGTCATTATTTCCTGTTTAGTCAGTCTTTTAGATAATATTGGATGATATTTCAATGGTACAGATACTAATCTCTACTATATTCTGGCTGTAGTAAGTTTCAAATCAATGGAGCTGAGCGAGAGTGAAATTGCTGCCGTACACTATGAGCGGTGAATTTGGATAGCATGTTAAACACAAAGCTCGCTGTGAAAAATACATCTAAGCATTCTGAATAGCACAACAAACGCAAGGTCTTACTGCGCTCAGTAAAATGCATTTCTTTATTTTCAGGGTTATTGATGGCATTATATAAAGTTTGAATGGGTCTAGATTTATTTAGATAGAATTACGATTGGGATATTCATATGTTGATAATGCAAGGAGAACAAGCAGTGGTTATAGGTCCCATTATCCTTCCTTATATCTGCCCTTTCCCCCAAAAAAAGGACAAGATTTCAAAGGAGATGAAAAATTGCCGTTTGAGGATGACACTATCTTACAATGCCACCAGAATGCGCCGAGGATCACCCAATATCCTCAGCATCATAGTCTATACTAGGAATATGATGGATGCTTAAAAAAAACCAACTTCAGCTGTGCAAATCTGGGAGAATAACTGCAATACTGCTGAGGACTCGACAATCTCCTCCTTCCTGTTATTCCACTTATTTCCTTTCCGCCTATGCAGCAAACAGCTTCTCACACAAAACCAGCCTCAGAATTTGTGCCTCACGTGACCGTCAGGAGCTTTCTGGCAATATTCATCGCTGAGATTTTCCCCCCCAGTTCAGAAATTACTCCCATTCATTTCCTGGCGGGAGGTGCCTGGAGCGGGAGGTGGCGCGAGGCCGGCACGGAGCAGCTGTCGGGTGTTTACGCTGCTGGCACGAGAATGTTCTTTAAAACTCGTGCAAGGATGTTCTTTAAAACTCGTGCTACAGCCCCGGAGGAACCACGTCGCCGGCACATTGCGGCTGGGCAGCAGCCTGGGCAGCGGCCTGGGCTCCGCGGCTCCGTCCGATGCGCTCCCCCTGCCCTAACCCCTCAGATCCCAGCTGCGGGCAGGTCCCACGTGCTCCGTGCGCATCACCTACCTCTTCTCCTGGTTTTCTTCTCATCAGGAAGGAGCTTTCATGGAATATCGCTTCCTAGTTGTGCCTGTTGGTAGGAAAAATAATCCCTAAATGGGAGCTTTTTGCTAGCAAGATAAACAGTTACATCCCAACCAAAATTATTTGCATTTAATTTGAAATATAGTTGGTTTTAGAGCATGATGGGTAATGTAAGTGCATTAAATGTCTTTTAGAACCCCAGCTAAATCACCTCCTAAAGTAAATAATTTTCACTATTCATACTATTTATAAACATTAAAATAAAAACTGGATGAGCAACTCAGGTAATTGATTTTGTGCCACACTCACAGGTGCATCAGGTCGGGTCACTGGGGCAGCACTAGACAAAGAGATGAGACTTTTCCCAGATCATACAAAATCCCGCAAGCCAGGGAATTGCCCCCAACAAGCCGGTGGCCGTGCAGGGCCCGAGCTCTGGGCTCTGCGCCCCACGTTGTAAACTCTCATCACCCGTCCCCCAGCTCGGGCACCACGACTCGGCTTCCAGCGCACGTGAATTCTGCTCTTCCCCTACTCCAAATAAACAACTTCTCACTTCAAGCCTCTGAATAATCCTTCTGGAGTCGGTGGGAATACTTGACTGCTTAAAGTTTTATTGCCTGCTTAAATACTTTGTTGCTCAGGGCCTAAATTATGACTGAACGTAAATTATTAGATGAGTGTTTATTCTCCTTTTTCAGGCTTCACACTGAATAAGAAATTAAACCAACTGTACTCACATGAAAGCGGGAGTTTATCTCAATATTTTAATTTTGAAATTCAAGTATTGAATGCAGAAAAACCCACAAGGGTGAAAATAATTAGTGCTCTTTCCTGACTGAACCATTCTGACTTTCTCTGTAATCCTTTTATTTATGGTTTTAATGATGAATAAATTCTTATTGTAAATATTTAATCATGAAGAGTGGTTAAGCAGGATTTATGTGATGAACGGGCCTCGCACAGATCTGCCGATACAGCTGAAAACTTGCCCGTTCCCCCCCGCAGCAGTGCCTGACACCCACCCTCGGGCAGCGCCGGGAGGTGCCGACACCAGATTCCCGAGGTCTCAGACACTCTCCAGACTCCTCCTGGTTTCACCCAGTGATCTCCATACTGGTCCCGTACCCTCAGCATGACATAAGGACAGCTTGGACTATGCTAAGCTCTATCTTCTGAAAAATATCTACTTGTCATCTGGGAATACCACGAGCAGAAGTCAGCGCTTCCACTTGGCCCAGTGGCTACTTACACCCTCTAGTAACAAGCAGTGATTAGTTTTTCCTTTGAAGAAGCCTGAGTTCAGCTTCCAGCCGCTTGGCCTCGGCACAGCTTGCTCTGCTATTTTATGGACCTGGTGGTGCACAAGAACCTCATTTTCCTCTCAGAAAAAATAAATACAAAATAGTTATATTTTGTAATGCAATTGTCTTCCAGTGTTCTGGGTAAGCCAAACAGATGGAGTTGTTTCAAGTTTCTGACCGTGAGGTATATGAATATTAACCCCCCAGAAGCATTAAAAGTAGTTTTTCTTCACTCTCTGTTTTTCAATCACTCTCGTGGATGATCTACAATATATTCGTGGCGATCACATCAACACAATGTACGTTAGTATAATCTCTGCTATTGCCAGACCAGCCTTAGAGACTGGTGAAAGCATCCGTGGGGCCGGCAGCAGCGCGACAGTGCCACCACCGTCCCTTCCAGCCACACTCCCCCTCCCACCGCGGGTGGTTTTTCTCCAATACACGGCGTACGTCTCTGCAGAAGAGCTGGAGAGAGACCAGTTCAGCTGAAGGGAACCGAAAAGTCCTTGCAGCACCCAGGAACGCTGCCTGGGCTGACGGTGTTCGCGCTCAGCGCTGGCTGTTGGGGACATGCTGCCAAACCCTCCCGTCCTCCCTCGCGCAGCCGGAGCATTCGCTCGGGGCTGGCTTTGAGCTCCCGCTCTGGGCCGTGCCGGCGCCCGGCGCTTGTGTTAGCGCTGCAGTTTGCTACGCAGGTGACAACCTGACCTGCCGCTGCTCACGGCAGAGCGGGGAAATGCCGCGTCGCAGTCGTAGTCTGCAACCAGCCTCAGAAAGTGCTGCTGGAGTTGTTGATAAATAGCGGGGAAGGTCCATCCAAAGGCCGTAGGCTGCGTGCTGAGGGCTCAAGGATTTGGGGAGCAATAGCTGACTGAGGAACGCACACGGAACGTACCTCCCCACTCTGCTGCCAGCGACCGTCTGCGATAAAGTACCTACTCGGGGTGATAGAATTTCATCTATGAGACGTACGGAGAAGTCCAAGTGTTCTCCCTTGAGAACCGGATTTGCCCCTACGTTGCCCCGAGTCACCTCTTAACTGTGCTAAACCCGCGCCCCATAAAGGAATGCTGGGGCACAAAGCTGCGGAGCGATCTCGACACACCAAACCCAACCGCGCTCTCCCGTGTAACTGAACCTCAAAACCTAAAGAAAAGGTTTAACAGGTGCCCGCTCAATCTCCCTGGGGCAAAAGATGCTTCCGTGGCAAGGCTGCAAAGATGGGGGCAACTGGACGGGGCTCTGCAGAGCGCGGTGGCCCCAGGCAGTGCTGGGGAGCCCCAGGGGAATGATGGGGAGCCCCGGGAGGCGCTGGGGAGCCTGGGGAAGTGATGGGGAGCCCCGGGGAGCCCCGTCCCCCCGGGGCAGTGTTTCGGGGGGCTGTCGTTGGTCAGCGCCGGGACCCGAGCCGGGAGCTCCGGGCTGTCCCCGCCGAGGCCCGGCAGTGCCCGGGAGCCGCCGGCAGATGGACCCCGCGCTACCGCAGCCCGGCCGGGGCCCTCCCGGCTCGGCCTCCCCGCCCCGGGCGGCCGCGGTCCCGCGGGTTGGCCCTGCAGCCTGCGGGACACCCCCCCCGCCCCAGCAGCAGCAAACCCGGAGTACCCAACCCCCGGCTCTGGGCCGGCAGAGCTCTCTGAAAACACACGTCAGAAACCTGCGGCCTCGCCAGCCGGCGGTAATTAGCCCAGAAGTCTAATGAGAAATAGCAATCAGTATAATAGAATCAAGGTGTTTGTCATCTGCTGTTTCAAAGCCATCATAATGTCAGCACTGTTGCTAATATTATTTCAATTCTGCAAACATTTCCGGACTCGTCTACGATACCGCGCTTCCCTCTCTGCAGCGATACAGGGGGGCAGTTTCTATCTGAGACAGCTGAATCCCACCCGGCATCTGCGAGACAGCGCATCAGTCCTCGCCCTAATGCAAACCCACCAAAAGCTGCGTAAGTCCACAACCCAAATAAAACCAAACCGCCCAAAGCAGGATACGCTGGTGAAACAGCCGAGTGAGAGAGGAGGCTGCGCGGGTTTGGGTGAGTGAAGCTCATCTGCCTGGGCGAGGGCGAGCGGGGCCGAACGGGTCGTGATTTACCCCGCAGGGTATCGGAGAGCTGCTGTTGGAGCGGACGCTGGGTGCTCTCCCCCTGTAACAGAGGGCTGAGCCCCGCTTTTTGTCCTGCCCAGCAGAGCCGGGGCTGCTGCCCTGGGCATGATCTCCGTCCCCGGGTTCCTAACGCCAAGGGCCAGCAGGCGTGTGTGGGGCAGGAGGCCAAGCGTCGCCAGCCGCCATCTCTTCCCAGCACCGAACAATCCCCATCAATAACCCCGCACAAACGTCAGCCCCGGACACAGAGTCAGTAGCCTATTGCATGGGGATCCTGCACCGTCCTGGGGGAGGCTGGCAACAGCCCAGCCCCCTGGCCGGCACCGTGTGATCCTCGGTGCCGAGGGGCCATGGAGCAGGGGGTCACTGCTCCGATGACGGGAGCTGGGGGGTTTAGGTGAGGTTATTACAGCGGTGCTGAACAGCAGCACTTGGGCTTGTTCAGAGCAGCGTTCCTCAGACGTCAGGCTCCTCTCTGGGGAGGCTCTGACCTCTGAGGGACACAGCAACTGCTCGAGAAAAAATGGGAGGAAAAATATTTGCTGCTCCCTGCAAGTTCATTTAAACTGAGGACTCAGCAGAAGAACACTTAATAGATGTTTCTTGCTTTTGATGATTTAACCAAAGCTGACCCAGTGCCAGCTGATAACCAACACATTCTGCCCTGTTTGCTACACTCAGTAAAGATGCAGAATATTAAAAATAAAATGAAGTTGTTAGAGAAATTACACATCTATCATCAGCGTACATGGCTTAAACCCATACAGGAGTGTATTAAGCTTTCAGAGACAAAGTCTCTGCACAATGACAATGCAAACACCCAGTTAAATAACTTATGTGCCAAGACATCATTTTATTTTTAAATGTATCCTACAATATACATGTGTGAAAATAAAATTTTTTGAATGGCACAAGCCAATTCAATTTGACAAAAGTTCCAAGAAAGGATTTTATATAGATTTGTAATAAACATCTGCATGGTTCATAAAAATACAATTTTTCCTTCCTGTCTGTATGTGCTCATGCTCATATTGAACATTTCTATATGGTAATATATGGCCATATTAAAATGGAATGATAGCAAAAGCACATTTTAAGGAACAGCAGCTCTAAAAATCATGTTTTGTGCCTGCGGTAGCATAACACTATTGGACACTATAAAATAAAACCTCAGTAACATAACATAACGTTAGAAAAGACCCCCCCTTTATTTAAATAAAGCACTAAAAAGTAAGGGAGCCCAAAGTTTGTCTGTATTTTAACACAGCTGTTGTCTAGATCTGCTCTGAGAAGGGCCAGAGCAATCAAACTGCCACAATCTAGTTTAGGAGGCAATGTGCCCATAAATTATTCAGCATTCTAAAATCTAAAAATCAATGCTTTACACTGCGTAATCCAGCTTAATGTAACAACCAGAAAACCAATTTATGAGCAGTTTTAGATTAGGTTTTCCCACAAAACCTGAAGAACTGCAATTGCAACACGGCACAAGAGGAAGGAACCTTCGCTCCCCCACGCTGGGCAGATGCAGGGCTGGCAGGGTAGGTGCTGGGCTGACAGCACTCGCCGCGGCCCTGGCACGGCTCCCTCCCAGCCCTCCTCCCCCTCGCAGTATAATTCATAAGGAGCTCCACATAAAATGCTGACATAAGTCTTTTAAAACGTTCCTACTCCCTGAAGTAGTAGTATTGCTGCTGCTCGAGCCCTCACGTACCTCCCTGTCATTTCTAAATCTTAGTGGGGTGAATCACAAAAAGGCAGAAGCAACATACGGTGTCTGCAAACTCCAACCTGCGCGCTCAGTGACAGCCGCGTCACCGCGATCAATGGGAACAGGCTATACATCAGCAGACAAAAATAGCAAATTCATCTGTATTCCCCCCAGTACCCAGCACACTATCAGGGCTTAAATAATTAATACTCTGGCTTATGATGTACGTTTCACCCCAGGATCTCAAAGCACTTTGCAGTGTGTGTGGGGATGGATTTTTATTTTGCTGGAGTAAATAAGGTAGAGAAAGATTAACTGATTGACCAAGGTCATGCTGCGTTAACATTTTATTTCTGCTCTACCATTTAACTGGGTAGCTGCTGTGACCTTGCAAAGCTAGAAGAAGGCTGCATTTTAAAGCTAACAATGTAAAGATAATCTCCCTTAAAGTGTACCATATGTTTGTGGTTAGGCAAAAGAAAAAGCTTCAGAAGAATTGCTGGTCATGCGAGTGTTCACAGTGTCCTCCGGGGTACAATAGCTGGAATTTTCAGTGGAGCCTGAGAGAAGTAGATGCAAAACTCCCCCTCTATTTCAAGGAAAAATGGTTACTGAGCATCCCTGGGCTCTGCTGAAAAAATCAACCCATGGAAGTTTCCCAATTAGAAAAACTGGGGTGATCAGGTGAGAGCATGGAAGGCATGCTGGGCCATTCCCACGGAAGTTTTGATCCAGGAAGCTCAAGATGCCACCACAAAGCCATCAGTCAAATATTTTAGCAACAGACACTGGTCTGCGTGGGGGAAGCCATTTGGGATACAGCTGTTAAAGCCAGGCTGCAACCTAATATGTCAGTAAAAGACAAAATGAGCTAGTAGATTAAAACAAAAAAGGTTTATCACCACAGAGGTACTTAGGCACAAACATGTTCTGCACTGCCTGGCTCTGGGCCCTGGAGATGTGCCCACCGCTCCCGCCGAGCTGTGCCCTCGCCAGCTCCGGCTCCCTTCAGCGCAGCCACGCCAGCCGCTCTCGGCAGGGTCTCCTCAGGGCTCTGTGTGTTTCACCCCATCGGTGCCCACACTGCGTGCCCCAGCCCACACTGCATCCCCCAGTCCACACTGCGTGCCCCAGCCCACACTGCATCCCCCAGCCCACACTGCGTGCCCCAGCCCACACTGCATCCCCCAGTCCACACTGCGTGCCCCAGCCCACACTGCATCCCCCAGCCCACACTGCGTGCCCCAGCCCACACTGCATCCCCCAGTCCACACTGCGTGCCCCAGCCCACACTGCATCCCCCAGCCCACACTGCGTGCCCCAGTCCACACTGCATCCCCCAGCCCACACTGCATCCCCCAGTCCACACTGCATCCCCCAGCCCACACTGCGTGCCCCAGCCCACACTGCATCCCCCAGCCCACACTGCATCCCCCAGTCCACACTGCATCCCCCAGCCCACACTGCATCCCCCAGTCCACACTGCGTGCCCCAGCCCACACTGCATCCCCCAGCCCACACTGCATCCCCCAGTCCACACTGCATCCCCCAGCCCACACTGCATCCCCCAGTCCACACTGCATCCCCCAGTCCACACTGCGTGTCCCAGCCCACACTGCATCCCCCAGTCCACACTGCATCCCCCAGTCCACACTGTGTGTCCCAGCCCACACTGCGTGCCCCAGCCCACACTGCGTGCCCCAGCCCACACTGCATCCCCCAGTCCACACTGCATCCCCCAGCCCACACTGCATCTCCCAGCCCACACTGCATCCCCCAGCCCACACTGCATCCCTCAGCCCACACCGCGGCCCTGGCACAGCAGCTCCTGCCTCCCCCGAACAGCGACGTGCCGGAAGCCTCCGTGCTCCCCCCGCGCTGCCGCCAGAGCCAGCCCCACGCTCCCCAGTGGTTTAGCTAAGCTGACGTCCCCTTGTGAAGCAGACAAACTCAACTTATTGCCAGTGATTTTTCAAGGGGATGAGGATGTGGTAACGTTTGACTGTCTTTTCTTGTGGCCCTAAACTGGGTCTGCAAAGCCACCCCAGCCTAAAACACCAGCCAGGCAGGCTCAGGAGAGAGCAATGGGCTGCAGAAAAGGAGCCACTTGACTTGGCAGGCAAAGAAAACAATCTTTTTTCTCTGCGCAGCTCCCCCAGAAGTGAGTCAGTAGGCCTGACGAACAGAAAACACAAGTTGCCATAGAAACTCGCATGCCTTCCACCAGGAGGAGAAAAAAAAATGTAGGCCAATATTTCTGCTTAGCTGGCTCCTGTGCCTGCTGCGCTCCTCAGCCTGCCGGCATCCCAGGGCTGTGTACCAGCAACTTGCATTTATTTTGCCCCCTGCTGAGAACCGCCCTTGCCCCCACGGCCCGGGGGAGCGGCAGCTCGCAGGGACACACATGCGTGCGCACACGGACACAGGGACAGGCACAGGGACAGGGACATGGCATCAGCTGAGCCATATGGCTGTCGCTGGGTGACTACGAACAAGGACCCCCGTGAGTGCCCCCAGCAACCCTCCAGGGTCCTTGCGTGGCCCTCAGCCCGCCAGCCCGGCAGGGAGCACTGCAAGGAGAGCAGTGGGTTTGAAATGAAATATTTGTGCTGGATTATTCCAGCCCTCTTTGATTTAAATAAACCCCTTTCCTCCAGGCTGTACACTTCTCATCTGTAAGGCAAGGGTGGGAGCGCACGGGGGTCATTACTGTGTGTAAAGCCTCTGCGACACTCCGAGGGACCAACCCAGCTGTACACCCCAGCTGCTGCTCCGTGCTCACACACACGGGTTTTCCATCGAGGCGACCCTGAGAGGCAAGACTAGAACTAAGAATTACCAACCCGATGGCCAAGCCAGTGGCTCTGACAGCTGAAGGGCTGGGAGGAGGCGAAGGAGACGTGCTCTCCTCGTGCGGGCTGTCGCCTGGAAAAAAAACAAGTGTCTTTGCAAAGGCTTTTTACAGTTGAATAGAAATGACCACTGCTGAAGTATCCTGTGGTTTATTTTGTTCCCTGGGTGTATGTTATTGTTGGGTTTTGGGTTTTGATGTACAGGGATAGTTGCTTTACTACTTTTCTTGCTCCTTTTCTTTCAGGTTGCATAAAGGACAAAGGGCCTACTATATATTCAGTGGGCTGTTATCCTTTATCTGGATTATAAATAAAAACAATCTATAAAAGGTAAGAAAATACACTTTCCCCCTATTTTTACCTGTAGTCTTTTGTGACTGCCTTCTAAGGTAAAAAAACAAACCCAAAACCAAACAGAAGAGACAATTGCAAGTGGATTTGGGCACAGCGTGGCGTGCGGCCCGCCCAGTGCAGAAGCCAGGGCGCAGGCTTTGCCCGCTGGCACCGACCACCACTGGCCTCCGCAGCCCGCGACCACCCAGCTGACCTGGTGCCAGGAAAGCGATTGGAGCGATGGAGAGAGCGTTTTCTTCCAGAGCGGGGCATAACACCCTGCCACCAACACACAGAGAGGATGTTTTTCAGTTCAATAGTCTCCAGAAAACATTATGATCAGGTGCCTAATTTAAAAAGCTGCACAATTCTAATGAACTGACTCAGGATCCTGACAGCTGGAGAGATGGGTAGTGGATGGTGACACCTCTTCTCCTGAAAGGTCTTTGGGCTGGGGGGAGGAGGGGAGCACCTTAATCTGTAAGTGATCTATGTCATCTGAGCAGTGATGTGACTCTTGGGTTTAATGTGATTTTCAAATTCCTCCAGGTAAAGACAGCTTAATGTAATTATCTACTGATTGTGACTGAAGAAATATCCACAAAAACCAAATTCCTACAACACAGTTACTTCAAGACATTCTAGCAGGAAAAGTTTTCTTTTTGCTGTAAAGTAATGTGTGAAAAAAGAATAAAGAACTAATGGAACTGTTTTATTCGTTAACAAATAGTCTGCAATGACACAGGCCCTCCTACCACAGTGAGAGCAACGTAAAATGAGGGTTGCATGGATTCGATTCTTGGTGAGGGTGTAACCAAAACCAACCTTCTCACAACGACGCTGGTGTTATTGCCTTGGAAAGAACCCCCTGGTTCTCACTTCCAAAGGTGCTTTGCTCACCCCTGTAACTGATCCAGTATCAGTTCTCACTCCGCTATAAAAATGGTAAAATGAATATTTAAACGTAAAGCCACAAGTCCAGTGCAAACATTGCTGCTAGCACAGCAACTGGCAGCTTTGGTTCGCCCCAACAAGAGATTGCCACAGCCTGACAGTACAAGCACAGGTATAAACTGTGTTTACCCAGGAGACTCTGTCAGCGTAAGCTTCAGTGTAGGTATCACATCACGTACAGCTTCAAAGGCCACTTCCTAGGAGCATAACCACACCTACACAGACCTCCCCAGCTTAAAAACCCGAGCAGTACGTCCCATCCCAGCTGACGTTGCTCTGCTGGCCCAAGCGGGCAGTTGAGGCACGCTTCTGCCCGGCTCCAGAGCTGCCGTCCCTCACACCCCGCACGGCCCCCCCACAGCCACAGCCTGGCCCCAGAGCTCCGCCAGGCACAGGGCACCTGCCTCCACCCGGGCTTCGCTCCTGGACCTGCTCTGGCCCAGGAAAGGCACTTCTCACCCTTCTCCCTCTAGCCTACCACTGTCTGTTTTGGTGCTGTTTGGTTTCCTCTATCTCAAATGGTTGTTTTCTATGACAAGATCTGCCGTTTCAGTGGTACCCACACTAATGCCCCCTGTCTTTTTAACAGTTACTGTAATATAAATAGTAATCAAGATACCTGCTTTGGAAGTGCAAGAGTCAGTAAAACTTACAGATAAAGGTTTAACCAAAGTAGAACAAAATTCAAGAGAAACTTTGCAATGTTTTCACAGGGGAAGTGAGAGTCTAATTCTGTGGCTGCCCCTCTGCTGGATTCCGTATGTGGGACACTTCCCTCTGGGAAGGAGTAAGTAAGATAATGTAGAGTTAAAAAAATAAAAGTCCTAAACTTACTACAAGATAAGAACTTGAGAATATGTTAAAGCCAAACAATAGTTTATAGAGGGAAGTTGTTTAAAAGTGTAAAATGCCAGTATTGAAGAACCAATTTCTTCCAGTCTATATTGTCCCATTAAATAATTTTCAAATGGGAGGTTTGATGAAGTAAGTGCAAAGGCAGTACGAAGGAAAGCATGACACAACGTCAGCAGCTCCAGCGCTGCCTTTCTCCCAGGCTGGGCGTCTGCCAGTTCCCATTCCCCTTTCCCTGGTCACCACAGCAGCTCTCAGTGCCCGAGCTCTGCGCGGGTGCTCTGCGCTGCCCAAAGCCACGCCACCGCGTCGTGTTTGCCCCGGCAACGCCGGCCTCGGCTTCCTGGCAGAGGGCAGCAGCTCGTGGTCCTTCTCAGGCTGCCCCTCACTCCACTCGAGAAGCTGGTTCAGCCAAAGCTGCCCTCTTGCCCGGCCACTACCGCTGATGGGG
Source organism: Strix uralensis (assembly GCF_047716275.1). NCBI lineage: Eukaryota > Metazoa > Chordata > Aves > Strigiformes > Strigidae > Strix > Strix uralensis. The sequence continues at coordinate 13,257,428 of NC_133991.1, forward strand.
TAGCGGGAGTCAGCGGAACTCCGTTGGCCTAAGAAAGTCAGCGTTGTGCAGACATCAAACCTGCTCCTGCCAGCAGCGATGCACGGCGGTTTGCTGCCCCAGTTCGTTTCACGGGGCAACTCGCATGTGACTTCAGTCCCTTACATGGAACTTGGCTGAAATCATACTGACACCTCAACCTTAAAAGTGGAGTTTGCCATTTGGAAAGTATCATTAAATCTTTAAAAAAAATATAAAAATGGTGCAGAATTACAACTGAAAAATCCTTCATTCAAAAGGAAAGCAAATCTTTCTCTTCACAGTTCTAAAAAACGAAGGAGGAACATGATCCCTTTGAGAATGCTGGCTCCAGCCGAGCAAGGTGCCTTCAGGTGAAGCACAGGACTATGATCCTGAGGCCAGGGGCAGTGCCAAAGCTGAGTCTGTGCTTACTCACTAAGCTGAAGCAGACCTTGATTATTTTATTGTTTCCCAACACCTTCCAAGAAAAAAAAGTAAGAAGTGAGAGTCCTCTCTCCATCTCAAGCCCTCTGCTTACAAGGTATTACTTCTCACCAAAATAACCTATGAAGTCCACAGATTTAAGTTTGGCTAGAAGATTGGAGTCTTTGTAACAGGAGATGTAGAAAGTAACACTACTCAAGCATACACACTAGGTTTGTGTTTACGTTGAGAGGAGTAGTGTAAAAGAAGAACCACAGAGGAAATTTTCTGTTCAGGAATAAGTAACAGGTAACCAACTTCCCAACATGCTGATTTTAAATGTTACTCTCTGTAGTGAAGTTCCCGGTGTCACCTCATATAGAGAGCTTTACGTGTTGAAAGGAAGAGAGATAATTGGTGAGTGATCAAAGATTTCTGCCTGGTAATTTACAACCATTCTGGGGCAGGATTCCTGTGGAGAGGGAAACCAGACATCAGTAGGATGCTAAATGATAAAAAGCTCCTATGGAGGCAGTTATACATTCACCCAAATCTCCTGTAAAAATGCAGCAATCTAAAACTTATAAACCTGCTCTTCTGTAAATGAGCCCCAGGGTCAGAAATGTGCATCCTTTGTGTACTGCAGAAAGACATTCTAACAAAGATCTTCCATTCCTGTCCACGCTTTTACTGCCAACCAGCCACTGTGTCTCTTTTACAGGCCTGTGTTTGGAGGCTCTATATTCGCCAGCGGTAGGTGACTGACTTTAACAGTATGAGTCGCACGAGTAAAACCACTCGCATACAGAAACCGGTGCAGAATCCTGCCCCCGAGAGCACCATCCCAGGAAGAGCCCTCCCATCCCCAGGCAGATGCTGGCACAGCCACCAGCCTCCACAGGAGCAACCTCGACGAAATATGGATTTGGTGGATTTCGAGAGAATACTCACCGCTGAGGCAAGATTATTTTAGACACAAATTTTAACTTACACTTTCCGTCAGCAGAATTTTGATTTACATTATTTCATAGTTATGTGTCTTTCTAGACGGCTTCATGCCCAACACCCCTGCACACCTTCAAAAAATCAGAACTGGAAAGATCATGTTTCTTCCGTGCACAACTGTGGGAAGCACCGGAAAGTTCTCAGAAAAGGTGAGTTTAATCCAGCAGATACTGATTTCTCACAGCGGCTATTTTTACAACAGCAATAAGATGAATGACGATTGGTGATGAACCTAAACTGTTCACACTGGAAGGACCAGACAAGCACTGCCAAGCTAAGCGTCCCTCACTAGAAGGTGATTTACCCCCCCGCCGTGTTGGCTGAGGCTCCTCTGGCACCGCGCGGAGGGAGAGGAGGGTGCCGCCGGGCAGCTGGTGCTGCTGGCCCTCGACTCGGAGGAGCTCTCCAGGCTCTCAGCAGGCCTGGCCCCGGGGGTTTGCTTTTACATCACGTTTTGCTTGGGACAAGGAGCAATAGTCGGCAGGTTCAGAGCTTTCACTGTGATGGTACGTTTACATCTTTAGGGGAGGGAAAGGAGCAATTCCTGCCATCGCAGAGCGATACGCCTGGGTCACCAGAGTGCTGCCACGTAATTACTAATGAAGCTCCCGCTTTGTTCAGACCAATGTCACAAAGGCACCACCCACAGAACTGATCTCAGCTCACGGCCATGGTGTCACTGCACCAGTCCAGGATGCCCCGGCTGAATGCTGGCCCAGTTATGCTGGGCACGCCCCAACCACCACAGCGGCGTTCGCCAGAGCAGCGTCCACAGGCAGCACAGACCGGGCAGACGAGGGAAGCCTAACTCTCCAGATCCACCACTCCGTGACTTGCCCAGGGTCAGGTAGCTGAGCAGACCCAGAAACCCGGGTTTTCTTGCACTGCCCATCACCTTCCCTGCCAGGCCGTGCCCTTCTGTGTGTCGCCACACCACGCTGGAAGCAGATGTATCCACGTGGTCACATTTACTGTGCTGGATTTAACCACCAGTGTCCTGGATACCAAAATGCCTTTATAACATGAAGAATTAAAAGGAAATGTTTCATAATAATGGAAGGCATGCTGTGCTACTCATTTCAACTCTTTTTAATAACCCTAGATCAATTTTTTTCTCCCACTTTCTCCAGATTTGAAAGCTCAATTAATTGTGAGCTACAACTCTGTCTATCATTTCAACCACATGTGGCAGAGCGATAATTCATGCGAGACAATGGTTAATTTTTGGTATCTTCTGCTGCCTAATGACAGGTGTGCTGTCCTAAATAATTAGCTTTCAAAAAGGGATCCCCTTAACCCTTCTCTAAAACTGGTTAGTGATCTCGGTTTTACTTCATTAAGCTCCTGACAGCTCAATGTCCTCACATCTGTTACTGTTTGGTAGTTTGATTCCAAGAACACAAATCGCTTCAAGAACTGGCAACAAATTCATTCAGGCTCATGATGCAGATCAAAATCCATCTGTTTACTAATCAAAAGCCATATTTTAATCACAGTACAATAGTGGTGTCAGCAATATCGTAACTTAGACTTTCTCTCTGCCCTAAACATGATAGGTAGTACTCTTCATTTAAGCTGCATTTATTTGGATTGGATATTTAAAATGCAGGTGGTCTGATACTGAAGCACTTGCATGCAGGATTTAATCAATCTGCTTGCACTGGACTAGGTCATCAGGCATTTTGTACCTACATAACCTGGAAGTTTGTTGTTTGGCTTTGGGGTTTTTTTAATTCCAGGTAAGACCTTGGCCTGATAAATTATCCCACCATATTCATCATTTAACTATAGCAACGAACTCGACCCTGCACTCTCTTCAGATTGATGGTTATCTCTTCTTCACGCCTGGGATATAAATGGCACTTTCAGGTGCCAGATACACGGGCTTTTCTGACTGTGTGTATAGGCTGTAAAACATGAACATGCTGCAGGTCGTACATGTGTCCTTCCCTGCACAGGAGGCACTGGGCCAGGGTTAAGCCAGATTTCTTGTGAACAAACCGACTCTCGCCTGCAGGTGAAGCTGGAAACTCTGCACTGAGTAAGGCAGAACAGGAAGTGTTCCTGAAGGACTGGACTCTATGCCTGGCAGCTTTTCTGTTCACTAGTGTGATGCAATTTTGTTTGCTCCCAGTGAAGTTTCAGGTCTTGCATTTTAACAGATGCACTCCCATTATAAGAAAAATAACAAAAAAATTTAAGAAATTAAATAGCTGTAGGATACTGGACTGGGCAGTCTAATCCAGCTCAGTATCCAGTTTCTATTACATCAGTCACTTCTAATATGATTCTAAATTGTATCAAGAGAGGAAAACAATATGATGAATCAAATTTTAGCAAAGTTTCCAATGATTTATTTCTATGGAGTAAAATACTTTGCCTCCCCCAAGAACGATAAAGCTGACTAATGCCTGTGAAAGTCTGCCTTTGCTCAGGTGACCCAGGAGGGATTAACAGGAACTGCAGCTTCATCAGATCCCAAAACTTGGGAAACAACCTGTGCTAAATCTGGGCAAACACCGCAAGATCCAGCCTGGGGGAAGTGAGAGAGAATCTCAGATTTCAAGATGTCTGGTTTAGCCTAGGAGGGCTGAAGAGAGACTACGTGGATTATGATTGGGAGGGTCTGGGTAGGTAATAATTTGGATTTGAAACAGGAAGGGTGTTTTGCTGTACAGGCATCACGATATCATATCTCAGCAGACACTACAGACAGTTTTATAGGCTCACAGTAGCTCCAGAAGACTGCCAAAATGAGAAATAATAGTTTGCACTGCGAGAGCTGCGGGCAATCGGGTGGGTAAAGCTCTCATCTTACACCACTGCGACAGCGACTGTGGAACAGGCTGGGGCTGGGTCCTGGCAAAGGAGCAGCTGCACAGGACCCACCCCAGATTCAGAGCATGTGAAAAAAAGTCCTGCCGAGATGGACAACTGCGTGCAAGCGGGCAAGACGGGCGACAGCTTGCGTGGGAAATACGGGCCCACAGAGCGCCTTCGGTGAAGGCTGAGGACTGTGAGGGCCGTCAGCTCTGCCCCTGCTCAGCCCAGGGGGAGGAGAACGCAGACAAACCGCTGAGCATTTCACTGTCTTTGGGATGAGCGATGGATGCGAGTACAATGCAAGACTGTGACTTTTTGGTTCTTCATCTGCACAGAAAAAATAGAAGAGCAGACCACCAAAAGTGACATGGCACATTGGAAGACAGACAGAAGGACAAATGGAAAACTAGTAAGTGAGACTGTAAGGACACTACTGCCTTGCTGCAGCGGCTCTGTGGGAGTCAACTCAGATGAGAGGATTCGCAGGTTTATTTCCAAAATGCAAAACCTGAAGAAGGACTTATATTGCACTGTGTGACAAATCAGCATGCGGCTGTATGTGTCAGCTTCTAATTGCACGGGGCTTTTTGATTGTAAGAGAGCAGGTGAGATGATTGTGGAATTATGCCGTATCGTGTAACTGTGATTTCTCAGCACTGTCAATGGATGGCAAAGGTAGAGTGGTCAGAGGCTATTACAGGATAATCACCTCTTCACATGAGAAAACCTGCAGACATTAGGCAGCATAATTCTCCCTGGAATGCATTCTTCTAGGTGGGCTGCTGCCCTTGCAGCAGCTGAGCTAATGAGGGAGTTAAAAGTTACCCAAGTGGTCCTCTGGAAAGAGCTATGGAAAGGCAAAGGAGAGGGAATAGTTCTAGGCTAAAAGAGAATGAGGTCAAGTAGAAAGTCAGAAGACACTGACAAAATCTTTGTTGATTTTTGGATGCATAAGAAAAATGAAATAAGGATCTGCATTAAGCTTCTCCAGGTTTTTATGTTTGTTTATCACGTCTGCTATCTGGGCCGTTAGCACCTCAGTGTGCTGATGTTCTCCACTGTTGGTGTTTCGGAGAAAACACTGAAGTAGAGGGTGCATAGTTGTGAAATAATATGAGCCTATTCAACAGATATTATGAAGGACTTGGAAAGCGAGGACTAACGAGAGTGCCTGAGCAACCAGACTGTGTAGCAGCAGCAGACACTTGGGCTGCATCTGGATAGTCGATGAGAGGCTGGAGCCGGGCAGACAAAGCTTCTGTGCAGCCCCAGTGGGCCCACAACATGTGGGACACGAGGTCTAGGCTGGGTCCAGCAGTTCAGTGAGCATCTGCTGGGAGGGAAGCTAATCCAGGATTATCACGTACTGTTCAAATGGCACATGCTTTGAGAGCAACAGAACACACTTCTAGCAGGTGCTTTCATGACGAAATTTGCTTTATGCACATATGAGCTGAAAATGTTAAATAGATACGTGTGTGTGTGACAGGCAATGAAAAAGAGCATTTGAAGTTCAGAAAAGAAGTACAATGGTATTTCAATTCATCTGAAAATACTCGCATTTTTCAAATGGTAAATTTGCATTTCTATGTAGAACAAATACACACAGAACTGCCAAGCAGGCTTAACTGAAGATTTAACTGATTCAAAATCAAATTTGCTGATTTCTTGCCCTTGTACTCTAGTTGTGGAGCAGCAGTTGCTCATTGACCTCATATACAAACAGCTCCTCTGCTTCAACTAAGAACGCTTACTCAGGAATAGCTGTTCCTGAAAAAATTCATCCTTATACCCACCAAAAGCACCACCTATAAGCTCTTACAATGTAAGTGAGGTGACCAGAAGCATTCTGCACATGACAATAATCTCATGCCAAAGATACTGGTGGGATTTTTGGTTAAATTCACAACATCTAATTAGACCTACTACCTACTAGAAAATTTAGTCCTGAAGAGGACAGTAAGAATTATGCTTGTCCACAAATGTCCACCATATATAAAATTCTTCATGATTCTTAATAGGGAAAAATGTCAAGTAAGACAGCTGGTATCAAACACTGGGTCATCGGTCCTCTCTTACAAAAAACACCAAATACCGAAAATAATACTTTGAACAAATTTGCTATAAGATTGAGGCAAACTACACCTTCCAGACTTTGCTAGCCAACACTACATAGCTATTATTCCCTTGCATGTAGCATGAATGCATGTATTAGGATGAACTGTATTGTATTGATTGAGCCTATGTTAGAATCAAACTCTATTCTTTCTGAGATAATGTACAAATTGTTGAATAACATTAAATAGCTGCAAGTCAACGCCCCAGTTATTTTCATTTGAATTAAGATAAATTTTGCAGTTAAGGATACATAAGGTTATAAAAGTATAGTTCAAAAAACTCAACAGTTCAATAATTGTCTTAATTACGGGTATGATGTCTGAAAACACTGACTGCTCTATGGTCAAAACCAGGTGAACATATTTGTCAATTTAGATCATGAACCCACAAATTGTGGTGCTGGACAGAGTCCTTCCACAGTCAGTACAGAGCTCTGTAGGTGCAATGAATTGCAGCGTTGAAACCATCAGTGAATTCTTGACCCTATGAAAATCCACAAAGTTTTGACACTAATTATAGATTTCACCCATTATTTTCCTTGATATATGGTAACTCAGTAAGATCCTAGTTTATTCATACCTGAAAAGAAAAGCCTGAGGGATTTTACAAGATGGTTAACCTATGACCACTACATTAAGGCTTCAAAACAAATGTAACTCATTTGCTCAGGGATGACAGATTAATAAATTGTTCCACCTCATTATCCCTGTAATACCTGACGGCATAGCTTAGAGGAAGTCTGGCAAATGACATAAGCCAAAGGTCAGCGCTCCTTTTTCAAAAACAAGATTACAAACCTTAATACAAATATCAATGATTCAGTGGATTCATAAAAAGACAGTAGAAATCCTAGTTTGGGTTCAAACAATACTGATCGATGTAAAAACTGCACATCAGGCTGTAAAGCATGGTGCTAGGCACAAGAAATGGAAATGGGAACTGATACAACTGCGTTTCCGACTTCTGGGTGACTGTGACCCTCGGCGATGTCGGTGCTGGCAGACACCCCCCGTGCTCCGCACCGCGGACCCGACTGAGCTCTGCTGGGGTGAAGGTGCCGCAGCTGGGCTACTCCGGGGCTACCAACAACCATGACAGGGCATCTCCTAATTCCTTTCTCTGGGTTGGAACATCAGTACAAAATGATGGAGAGAATGAACAGTAGATTAGACACAGTCCTGCAATTCCAAAACTGTGAATCAGGACGAAGACTCTCTTGAGTTAAGCTTTAAAATAGTACCTCATTCTAAATGGATAAGCTTTTGGGCTTTGTAGTGTCCCTAGAAATCTCCAAGCCTGGAGGGTTGTATTTGCAAGCTTTTATCAACAACTGCAAAACCAAAAAGAATATTTAGAATAACAAAACACTTGCCCGCGGGAGTTAAGGAAAAGGCGAATATCATGAACGCTGTGATGAAATTACGAGACCTGGAAACTATGAATTACAGCTTTTAATATAAAAAGATGAAACTGGCTACAAACATGCTGAGGTTTACATATCGATTAGTCTTGGCAGAGAAGCTCATAGAAACAGAAGGTAATAGAAAGAAAGGTTGTGGCTCAAAATAATTACTCTATGGTAACAGTCATGCATTTTCTATGCAGGCATGTGTACACTTCAATGAATAATGTGTAGAATAGAGCAGGGCAGAGAAAACTACATAACTAAGCAAAAATACTGGTTTTTTTGAATTGCTTCTACATCTGTGGAAATAAGTGAAGATTTGCTAAACTGTAGAGTGGACAATTTTAAAATTATTGTAAAGACAGCTGAGCACAACAATTTGAATAGCAGCCAGCCACAAGCAGAACCCAGACTTTCATGGCAGTATTACGCATGGAACTATAAGGGCTTTTTGTTTCCAGAGTCACAAACAAAAATCATCAAAACTATCAGGTACTTCCAAGCCTGACAAGTAGCACGAAATAACCTTAAACCAGCCAGAAACAGCAAGTGAGGAATTCCCCCTGTGAAGGGAAACTGTACTGGTGCAGTCGGGTAGAGGTCTGAGATGCTCTGGTGGGTATAAAAAAAGGGGGGACTGTGAAAGAGGAGAGTTTATTTACATAAAAAATCACTGAAAAGTCACTGTCAGGACATAAATCAAAGCTGTTCCTTCTCAGGGCCAGGACGCTGAGGCAGGAGCCTCCCTCTCCTGCAAAGCCAAAGGGAGTGCAGCTGCAGAGAAACGCCTCCTCTCCTCCTGGGCACCTTGGCTTGTTGATTAACCTCGCTCGGGTGACTGCAACGACCTGTTACCAAGTTAGATTCTGTTCTGCTACTACAAAACATACAAAGCAGATAAAAATTTAAAAGTTTCTGTAAATAAAGGTGTCGTGCAGAAACAAACATGTATTCTGTTTGGCAGCAAGTACCTGGTTACCACAGCACCTGGCGTTTTGAAATGTTGATGTTTGTATCTTTCTCTGCTGAATATTTGAAGCAGGAAGAACTGCTCTGGAGCAGGAATTATAGTGGGAAAGGAGCACTATAACCATCAACCTCAGTCACGTTAGAGATTAATTCATAACGTCACTTGCGCTGAAAAATTACTTGTATTTCACCTCTCTTTCTCCAAAGGTCTTTAATTCTTCCTCTGCAAAGGAATGTTATTTCTGCTGTTCAATTACATTTTAACCATTCAATCAGATCAAGCTATATATAAACGTATGGACCCTTGTTTCAGATTCCCTTACTCAGCTTTTACTTCATGAAGAGAAGAGCTGTGTTCCAAGGTCACAACTGATTAATCTTGACCTGTGAACCTTGAAAGTGTAAAGTCTTAATATAAATGTATTACTCTACACAGGAAAGTGAAACCTACTCTGTATCCATGACAAATAATGAACTGAATTTTTCTGACTTTACTCTTTAGTTGCTAATTAAGCACTTAACTACAAGATCTGTTAAGTCTTTGGCCCTCTCTGGATAAATTATGTGCCTATAAAAAGAGTGAAATAATTTGGCCCTTTGAGCAGGCATGATGGAGGTACCTTCTGGTCAGGAATTTTGCAAAACATTTTTTGCTAGACCTTGAGGACGCTCACGGTGGAGCGGCCGTAGGCATGCTTCAGTCTGGTGAAGCACACATTATTCACAAGTGTACGTGTTTAAGGCTTCCAACAGTATTGTGGCAATATTTTATATCCCTATGGATTTTTTAATAAATATTTCTGGTAATGTTTGTCAGAAATTAAGCCACAAGACAGAGGCAAATGAAATAGAGTTATTTTAGAAGAAAAATTTTCACTAAATAGATACTGTAGTCACAAATTCAATTACACAGTAAATAATCTAAATAAACTAAAGTAAACAAAGGTTTGAGGGGAAGAAAATCATGTCTCCTTTTAGTGGCATCACATGAAGTTAAGCTTTTAAAAGAAAACACCTTTGTTTTACATTCATTAATATGTGCCCTGGAATGTGTGTCTCATGCATCTTTGTATAAGAAAGTCTAATCTAAGTAGAGGAGTGAAAGGCTGTGCTGTCAAGATGCCCGCTGTGCTTCCAACGCCCGCTGCAGCTAGGGAAGATGATCAAACACCGGCTGACGTCCCAAGCGCCTTCCGTGCAGCCTCACTCACGCGGGTTTCCACCACGCGACACCGGTGCTGCTGGTGGAGCTCCAGCAGCGTACCGGTGAGGGGAACTGGGCTTCCAGAGTCCGAGAGAGACTGGAAGGGAGGGGAGTGGCGATGCCTCTGCAGCTGTGCCACGAACAGTATGAACAACAAAAGATAACATCTATGTTCAGGTCAGTCTTACAAAGCTGATTTCTCATCATGTGTGCAGTTCACTGGCAGCCTCTTAGAAGAAAATGAAGAATATTCCAAATAGGACTTACATCACCTGGCACTTCTAAGTTAACCAGAAGACAGTAAAGTCAAAACAAATTTACCAGGTGCTTCTTGTAATTGCAACCAGGACTGGAGAGGTCTACAACTGTGACAATGCAATTAGTTGTGCTCAATGGACACCGTGAAATCATTGTCAGAATACATTAGGACAGGCTTACACGGGTGTTTTCAGCAAGTAGATACCATATTTCCTGCAATCTGAGGCCCGATGCAAGTGAAAACAATACATCTATTTTTATCTTTAATCATTCATTTTGAAGTAGACAGGCACATTAGGCACTCCTGTCTAAAATTAGTTCTGTTCATGCTGGAAGCAACCATTTATTCTCTCAAGCTATTTGTATGCTTAATATCAGAAGACATCTGGGAGATGTTACCCTTTTTGTGCAAGGTTTCTCTGAAATATCTTGTTTTGTTCCTAGAACATAGTATTGCTATCGTAATTAACATGCCAAAGCTCTGTGAACTGTACATCATTAAAATCTCCTTTACCTTGCAGACCACTCTGGGAAACAACATACAGAGAAACTAAGCAGTAAGATAAAAGGCTGATGGTTTAGGAAATGCCAGGCTTTGGCCCCACCATTGCATTTGACCATCAGGAAGGGGGCTGCCGCTGGCACGAAGGAGCACTGGGTTATTCTTCACCTGTGGCGTGCCCAGGGCTACGTGGTCAGTCTTCCCAAAGGAGCCCCAGCTGCTGCTTTGGGCCCAAGGCCAGTTATAAATAACACCTCAGCCGCAAATAAAACCTTCCAGCACACACGTACTCTGATCAGATGCTCTAGGGGCACTGGGAAACCCTAACCCTGTTTATGACACTGACTACCAGCTCTACCACTCACGGTTTCTTCATGTAGTTTCCTTTTAACGGTTTTGGAGGACTCATGAGCACATGAAACAATCTTCCCCATTTCAGACCAGTACTGCTGCTGTATTCCCCAGTGCCCAGGCAGCTCTGAGAACAGCCACCAGCTTTGCTTATGTCCAAGGTCCCTACATACTTTGTGAGGCTCCTTCAGAGAGATGAGTGAGATTTTTAAGCCAGGTGTCACTCTGTGTCCAGAGCTGCCCACCACCAGAGGAGACCCCCCAGCAACTCCTCCTCCAGACACCGTGCACTTTCACTGCCACTTCCCGGAAGAACAAGTGGGAAGGCGGCAGGTTTTGGCCATCGCAGAACTCTTGAGGGTGGCATGTTACACATATTGACTATAAACTCCACCTGATCTAAATCCACACAAGCTCATCGCTTCTGGGCGCTCCATGGGAAGCGATTGTTGCTGCTCCTGTGGTTGGGTTGAGCAGCCACTGGATGTCACTGTTAGTCTGAACACATCAACCCAAACAGCATTTGTTTGGCATTAGAAAATTTGTAAAGACAGGATGAATCTGAGCACACTCCATAGCGATGGTATTTTCAGATGCTGAGAGTGTTTGCTCAAGTCTCACATTTCTATCAAGTATATGGTGTAAGAAGTGCCTGATTTAATACTTCTTTTTTTATTCTTTTTTGGTGATTCATTCATGAATCTGATAGCAAGTCATGTGTTCTCGGTTTCGCTCCTCTCCTGACAGGAGGTTCATGTCCTGTGCCATGTGCTGGTTCCCACGCAGCCCCCGGCTCCCCGCAGAGTGCCCCAGGTGAGCCCCAGGGCTGAGAAGCACCTTGCCCGCCCCGCCCCGGGCATGGCCCACTGTCTCCCTCCCATGGACAGCCCACAGAAAGACCTCTCAGAGCTGGCTGCCTCCCAGCGCAGCCTTGAGACCCTCCGCTCCAAATGCGATTCTGTCTGAGCAAAACGTGTCCAGAGGCACAGCCACACAAAATGTCCCAGATCAGGAGCTGTCAAGATACACCGCTGAATTAGGAGAGGAGAAAGGGAGACTTTTATTCTTTATCTCCTAAAACCTCCAAGTATCAAGTATCAAAGTAGAGAAAACTAAGATAAGCTAAACTAATGTTCTTCTTTGTAGGGTTAAAGGCCAGAAGATCTGTTTCTCCAAAGGGTGAGAAAAGCTGCACTGGCAAAGCGGTTGTAGGGTGTTAGCACAACCGGCCAGAATAAGCATGAAACCATTGAACAAGGCGCAAGGGAATGGAGAATCTCAGCCAAGGAGTGTGAATGAAAATGAAAAAAAAAATCCATGAAAAAAAATAAAATCCAACTCTATCAGTTAGATGATGGGAATCACGCAGTCTGTCCTTGCTGGCCCCCAAGCCACGCTGGGCATCCTGGGGCGTGATGGAGGGCGCAGAGCCTGAGCACCCGCAGGGCTGCCAGGAAAGCAGCGGCGGGTTTCAGGGCAGAATGCTGACACCGAGGGAAACACTCCAGTCTGCAAACAATTGCCCCAGATCAGAGGAAAGAGATTTAAAAATCATTTTAGAGAAAGCCTTTACAACAAGTCCTGGCCACTGAAGTTAATGGAAAAATTCACTTTATCTTTAATGGAAACAAAAGCAAGTTCAAATCAGTAACTACCCGCGCCAGGTTCTGTCTCAAAAGCTGTAAACTAGAAATGAGAAGAATGACTGACCTAAATATTCAGAAATTACTTAGTGGCTGTTAGCGAATCTATTTTTGAGTGGTTAACTACAGACTTCTCAAAGAAACTTGATCACCAGAGATAAAACTTTAACAAGACAGCACCTCTTAATGTATTTCAGTTTGAGGCATATAGAACTGCTAATCACCTCAGTGAAAAATTGGGTCAGAGTTATCCCCATCTTCCCCAAAGTACTGTAAAACTAGATTTAAGTGTATATATATTTAAATTAATGTATAATTATATATGTATATATAATTTTGTAGTCTGCTTAGCAGAGATGGCAAAGTACAGTAAGTGCTGAAACCATTTTGGACAGTATTCACCAAAGGAGAACAGTAAAAACACCAACCACAGGGCATGTTTTGCTAAGCCCACCTTCAGCCCTGTTCTCAATAGATAAAAGATCTACATTAATTAGTGATTCAAAAAAGCCCTCCACAATTCTTAATGCACTAGGCAGAGAGAGGGATATTTTGTACCTATTAATTAACAGATATAAGAAGCAATATGGATGTAAACAAACACATTTAGACGTTATTTATGGTTGCACAGATCTGTAAATAAGAAAATAGGGATAAGTAAAGGTGTATTATTTTCCACCAGTATTTCCAAACTGCTTCACTGTATTTCTACCATATGTTCACATGTAAAGTCTTAAATTAAGAAAATCTAAGCACAGCATGCTTTTAGTGGACTACATCCTCCGTAAGCGTAACTCAGCAGGCCGTAAATCACGGCTATTTGTGCTGGCTGGCAGTGCAGCCCTAGATTTGCTGGAAGCATTATCTGTGCTTTCATATTTCTTAAGAAGCAGCCTGTTAAGGTTCCATTTTCAAATGTTTTTCATCAATAATGCCTAAAGGTGGCATGCTCACTAAACAATCTTGCTAGAAACAATACAAGATAAGACATAAAAGACATATTAGATTACCCAGTCCACGTCTCCAAATGCAACAAAATAAATGCAAAAGGCTTTGGGGTTTGTCGCTTGCAGCATGCAACAGCTTTTCCATTACGCTTTGCCTGATCCTTTGCCAGGTTTCTTCAGAAAAACGAGCGCTAGGACGAATGGAAAGAGCTTGTCTGGAGTCACAGTGAGGGAGCTGGGAAGCAGTAGGCTGGTGTCCCACTCCTGACTTGCTCTAACGCCTTACTGGGGCCTTCCTGCCTTGTTCTACCCAACTATCAATACGGACATTTCAGCTTCCTTCTGTGTAAGCCTTATAGATAATAAACAACGATATCAGTGTTATTACATTCATTAACTAAACCCAGGACCCCCCCCAGATGGATTGGGACTTCTAGTGTTGTGTGACATAGCCAAATACACAGAGTTCAGAACCCTAAATCATATAATCATTTAACTATAAATTATAGGACCTGAAGTAACTTCATACTGTAATTTAAATTTTAAATGCTTCCGTAGTGATTGGTGCTGCTCCCCAGCACCTCACCTGCAGGAGGGGGGCTCCCTGGTTCTCACAGCCTGCATTCCATCAGCCCTTCCAACAACGGGGTCTGTTACATGGCCCACCCCAAATACCACAGCTACAATGGGTTTTTTCCACCCAAACTTGTTATATTTTTGCCAAAGTCAATCTCTTCCTCATAACTCAGAATCACCTGGAGGGATTTTCTCCTGTCCTCCCTTGCTCCACAGAAGTTCACTTCTTATCCTTTGGGCAATCTGAGCTGTACTCCTTTCCCTGTTTACCTCCCTCACTCCCTGCTTACCCTGTTAGTGGCTGTACTCCTCCACACCTTCATATTTTTCTTTTTTTTCCTCTCTTCAATGTACTCTCAACTTTCTGGAGCACGACTTTACTTTTACTCCAATCATGCAGCTGAGTGCAGAACTGACAGAAGCCAACAGGAATCGCGGAGGACGTGGGAGTGCTGGCGAGGAAGAGTCACGAGATGGGGCGTTGGACTGCAGGGTCCCAGGGCAGGGCTGTGCCTGCGCATCTCTGCACATGAAGTGTGTGTGTGCCTCCACACGTTACATACACAGGGGTAGGGAGGCTGCTTATTCCCAGCTGTGCTGGGAGGAAGCACTTACTAATAGTTCCCAGATAAGTACTATTAAAATTACGAGGATCACTGCCATTTCAGGAGTGTTGCAGAAATCATTTGATGCTAAGGAAGTATTCTGAAGCTGAGAAGAGCCAGGAAGGCACTACAGTTATAAATAATAGTTTCCTAATTCCTAGTCTGAATATGGTAGTAGTAGCAGCACAACAAACAGCCAGGCTGGAAGAACGTTGTGAAGCAAAACCAACTAGATGAGTTTCATTTTCTTTTGGTGAGGAATTGCTCTGTACAGTTCTCCTACACGAGTCCACAGTGTTGGCTTTGAGCTGCCAGCTCCTCAGGGCAAGGTTTAAATTAAGTCCTCTTCTGCTATGCCTTTTTTTTTTTTTTTTTTTTTTAATCAGGAAACTATTTATATTCATTTCAGGCTTTGTAATCTCCAACCCACTGTTAAAAAATAACAAACAAAAGAATACCTAAAGCTAAATGTTGACTCTAACCCCCCCTTTCCAGCCTCCTATTTAATCAGCCTTGTGGCATATTGGAAAATAGATCATTTAGTTCAACTTCATTATTATGGGTAAAAAAAATCTTACAGTCAGGCTTAAAGCACCGAAATACCTAAAGCCATGTTCTAATCTGTAAAGCGCATGGGTGTAAAACAGGCAGGCGATTCTTCATTTCCTTGGGGCAACCTTGTTCATGGCGACAGGCAGGGGCTTTCTGTGTGTCACCAGGCCCTCGCCGAGCATGCTGCCGGGCACGCGCCGCCGCGCTCACGGCATTAGGATCCGGCTGTGGGCAACGGAACGTCCATCCTGGCAGAGAATGGATGTGTGGCCGTCGTGGGGGCAGCGGAGGGGCTGGTGCAAGGAAATTTGAAATTGCTGGCTACACCCTTAGAAATAGATGGGGCATAATGTGTCAAATGTACACGGTAATTAGCATGAATTTAGTAGTGCTGCCAGGGAAAGCCACCCGCAACCAAAGCAAATAAGTTTAGTCTTAAAACCTCTTGCAAAATACTCCCTATTGCCTGTCCACAGACAGTCCCCTGCCTGCGGGATGGATGAGTATGGAAGAGGGTTCAGGAGGAGTTCTTCTAACCTGGAGCAGACTCTTATCCTACTGTGGTAAAAAACCCCACAAAATTCTGTGGTGCCACAGACATTTAGGAGGAGGATGATATCATCCCCTGCGATGGCAGCTGACTAGACTCAATTACAGACAGTCCATCCCAATTGTACGTTCCTTCAGCAGATTTTCAACTGGCATCTGAGAATGTGAGATTGTTGATAAACAAGCCCTGAATTACATTAATGACAAAGTGATAATATCTTTGAACTCATTTTGGTTTGGTTCTTTCACATGTTATTCATCAACATTCTAATATCAAAATAAACAAATGTAAATACTGCCTGATGATGCTGGTAAAAAACATCAATAGAGATTGAAGAATTAATTAAAATGGAGAAAAATTTTCTGGTGAAGGACCTATCTGGCACTTTATGTTTTGAAACATGTAAAGCTGACCATTCTCTCCTCTGTCTTTTCTTTTTGCTTGGACTGGGCACTGCCTTCACCCATGCATGCTACTACATTAAGGAACGGCCCTTGGGAAGCTGATGTGAAAACACCTTTCTTCTGGGCCAGAATGATGGAGGTTATTCTAAAAGCAGTTATGTTAAAAATGTAAGAAAAAGGCCCAAAGTCCTCATTTCTTTATACTGCACAAAGATAGTGAAGCATTTCTGGACCTAGCCAGAAGCAAAAACTTGTTATTTCAAGTTGTTTTTCAAAATAAATCAATTTTCAGGGACTCAGATGGCTCTGCTTGCTCGCTGGGTGCTGGCCAGAGACGACGGATACCCGTAGGTTTGCCGGAGTAGCTGCGTAACCGTGTCCTAGTGAACGGCAGCGCCGATGCCTTCTGTGGGGCTCTGTGTGTTCGGTGACGGGGGCAAGCGGTGTCACTTCAGCAGTTACCGTGTCCTCTCCTGGGAGTTGTGTCCTGCCACCGGCAATCAAAAACTCCAGCTCATGAAGACTCTTCTCTCTCCGAGCTCTCTGAAAGGAGATCTCCCGCCTTCTTGCAGGCAGCCAGAGGGCCGGTCAGTTGGGCAGCGGGGAGAGGTGACTAGTGGGGTGCTCTGGAGGCGAGCAGGGTGCCGGGCTGTTGGATCTTTGCAGGCGGTGTCTGTGAGCAGCTGCCTGCAGCTCGCAAGCCACAGGTTGTTACGGCCCGATGCAGACACGGTGCCGGACCCGGCGCAGAGGCCGTCTGGTGGGGTGCTGACTGCAGAGCAGCAACGCCACGAGAGGCTTGTTTAAAAACACAGACACGTAAGCAAGACAGAAACCCCACCTCCGTGTGATCATCTGAGCAGGATCAAATGGGTAGAAATGCCACAGAGAGACACACTCCTCCCAGCATAATTGTTACTATCACAGCTGTGGTGGGGAGAGGGGGAGGAGGGCGGATGATGCAAGGAGCTTGGCGTCGTGCTCCGCAGTCACTCGCCTGCGCCTTCCGCAAGAGGCAAGGAAGCGCTGGAAGCCACCGGCGAGTCTGCGGGCACGCGGGGCTGGGCCACTGCGGCTGCATCGGCTGCATCGGCTGCGCGACCCCCCGCCGCACGCCGCCCTCCCGCCCATCCCTCTTCCACCAGCACAGCCATTTGCTCCAACACCCCTTCTTACTCGCTTCTTTTCAGAGCTCATTACCAAGAGTAATTAAATGGTCAGAACGTCCCCAGCCTTAACCCTGTTTGGTAGATGAAGTGGATAATTAAGTGTTGTTAGCTCCATTTTGCATCTATGGAAACTGGTGAGGGAGGCTAACACAAGGTCACGGGGCTGCTCTGAGTCAGCTCAGGATTAGAATACATCAGTCACTGACTCCTTCATCCAAAAATGCCGGGATAGTTCACTGATTTTAAGGAGTTATGGATCAAAACTGCTATTCCTGTCTTATCACTGAGAAATCTAGTGCAGAGAAGCATTACAGGATTTAACCGAATCAAGTATCTGAGAAATTGAAATGAGCACTAATATTTTGTATTTCATCTGTCAGGTGAGATAACCACCACCTCTTTTTAAACAATCTCAGTTTGATGTAGCTAATTGTTCTTATATGCCTGTCCTTGCACTAATACATAACGAAACAGCCAGATGTGAGCAATCTGATACCCGGCCTGTGGAACGGAGCTGTAAATATTGTTATTTGTAGCTGCCTAGGCAGAACCACCACTTGTTCTCCGTCAGAGTTTTTCCTTTGAGTTAAGCACAGCACAGCTCTGAGAGGCTGGACAAGCCTCTCTCTCCCCCGAGAGCACCTTCCCCGCGTTGCCTGAGCCGCGCGAGGCCGGAGATCAAACTGCTGTATCCTGCGGACTATATATAGCTCTAGTCCCATAAACTATTATCTCACTTCGGGCCAGTCAGCTTGCTTCATTCAAAAGGGTCCTAATCTTGCCCTAACTGCCAGCCTGAAGGTGGAATGCTACTTTCAGATTATGAGAGAGGCCTAAAGAGAGATGAATTTTTTTAATATTCCCCTTTCCCTCATTTTTTTAATACCTTAGTACTTATGCAAGATACCACAAATTGAAGACCTCTATTTATTCACAATACATGTACAAAACTGACAATTTTTCTCTATATACATGTCGCAACCTGATTTCTAGGGAGTGGAAAAGACTTCAAACATTTTTAATTGTTGGCTTCGCTCCTATGGCAGACAAGTAAGGCGCAAGAAAAGACCACATGCACTTCATGCAGGGACCTCCAGACAATCACCAACGTGGACAACTACTATCCCAACAAACACAGGATCATTTGAACTATCAGCTTCACTGGGCTATCCTGTCTCCCAAATCCTAACTGTCTTCCAAAGCTTTCTTGGGAAATGCACGATTATACCCACATAATCACAACAAGCGTTGAATTCCATACATCCATTTAGACCTAGGGAAAATTTGTGACAGATTTAAAGAGTGGGAAAAGTAGACCCCCTCAGTAATGTGTGTGTAACAAAAAGCATCTTACAAAATCCACAGAAGTGAAAAAGCCTTTAAAGGACAATTGCGTTTATTAAATGTTGAAACAGTATAAAAACCAGAATTTGAAAATTGCCCTTATACCTAAAATTCCTGATGAGAACGGAGTGAAGGATCATTTCTTGCCAAGTAACGCAGGTATAACCAGGTGAGATCCACCTGTGCCATGACACCCAGTACCAGACATGGGCTAACATTCCCTAAACTGGCTCAATACTCCAAGGCAGTTCAGAAGGTAAATGACCTGGGTAGTTCCTTTCTAGTATGGACAGACCCAGCACCCACAGTGTGGCACAGTTCTGCTCTTAGGCACTGAGGAAGTGCTGTAAACGTATAATACTGGAGCCATCCAAAAGATTTAGACAGCTTTATTGCTTAAAAAAACCCAACCCAACCCAACCAACCGACCAACACAACCCAAAGCAAAGACTCAAAACCCCAAGCTTTCTAGAAGAATTAGAGGCAGCTGGACCTGACATAGGGACTGGAGAGGCGGTACAGCGATGCTCCCTCTCCCTGGCTCAGAGCTGCCTTTCCACTTGGCTCGGAACCAGTGTCATCGCTAATTGGATGCTGAGGGATGGATCTGGCCACCTGGCACTCTGTCTGGCTCCGAGCTGATCACCAACTCGCTTGGCAGGCTAAGTGGGGAACTGGCCACCTGGCTAATACGAGGGCTACAGAATCTCTGACGGGCTGGTTGCCAACCTGCTAAGACATTTTTTTATTGGGATGATGACAGTCACTTCTCTCTTTTGCTGCATTCATCCTTCTCATCACAACTTGTATACTCACAAAGAAACACCAACTCGTGACCTCCTCCTCTCTACTTTCCTCTGCCTGCTATGATGGATAAAGACAGGCTCCTGCCTTAATTGCTAAATGAGAATACAATGAGCTTCTCACCTTCTCCTCCAATTTCTTTACATTATTCCAAGTTCCCTACCCCCACTCCATCCTGTCTCTTGCTTCTCACCATCATTCTCAACACTCCACATTAAATTTTGTATTAGCTGATGAGTTTCACAATAATTTTTGAATGGTGCAATTTGTTGCGTATTTTTTAATTAGTAAAAATACTGATAAAAATTAAGAATAACATCAAAACAAAGAACCGGACAAGAATAATGTGAAATCAGATTCATGCCTGAAGGCTAGATTCTCCAGTTCCCTTACACCCTGTGTTATTATTAGCACTTGCAAAACCTCAGTGAGAAAGGCCACAATTTTGATTTGATTTTTTTTACATTCATTTTGCATATATGTAAATTACTCCACAAGGAGCACAGCAATGGAAAATGAAGAATGAAGCTCACAAAAATACATCCGTAAAGAATTCTAGAGTACTGTCAGCGTCACACAGAGAAACATCCTAAGTTAAGGTATGAAAATTAATTTCATTACTTCAAGATATTAAAGAAAAAAGTATTACAAGTATTGAAATTTTCTACTCAAATCCAAACGTACTATGATGAGGTTCTGCAGTGTTTTTAAGCTGGTCCTGGGATACAGTAAGTAGCTAATGTCAGGCTCTTACATCCGTTAAGAATGATCTGAAAATAATGTCCTTTGTTAATTGCAATCATTGTACAGGAATTAGATCAGTGATTGGAATAGGGCTATATTCACTCCCGGTGTGACATCCTTAATATGCACCAAAGGTTCACTTGCACCTCAAGGAACCAGCTCCAGTCAGCTTTAACGGGGACGTCCCATGAGCTTAAAGAGCTGGATGGGGCTCAGAAGAAGTAACGCAGCCCAGGGGGTGGATCTTCCCAATTCTCAACAGCCATAGTTCAACTGAAGGTAACGGAAACATTTCAGTTTATCCAAGTGAGATTATGGAACTTGTTTTTCTCTTTCATTCTACATATGCCACAGCTACTGGAGGGAAGTATACTGTAGTTCTAACATCCCAGTTTAACCCAATACGGCTTGGCACTGGTGCTGAGGGCAGCAGCCATGTGCTTCTCCACCCTCCCATTTCCACACTGATACAGCCCTTTTATTTGTCCCAGCCAAAGTTTTCAGGTAGCTACATGAGGAAACCCATCACAAAAAAAAACTGGGGTCGTTTTTCACTCTTGGTTGTGTTTATCTTCGATTGTTCTCCCATCCATTCATCACACGGAGGGAGGGAACAGCAAGGGGACAGAAAGAGGAGGTTGGGAACTGCAGCAGGGGGAGGACTTCTTGTAGCTGCAAGTGCTCCCAGAGCAGCCAACAGTTACTGTGAAAGCACAGGAGGAATAGCTCAGCTCTAGTAACTGCAGCACCAAGGAAGTGTTCATGGGACTCATCTAGCAGCAAAAAGATGTTACGAGCTGAAAATACGCACTGGGAAATGTCAGAGTGATATACTGAAGTAGCAAATGTGGTTAATCCTGAAGAAGTCTCTTTATATGGAATAATTCTGTTCAATTTTCTGAATCCGCATGGTAAGTTCAGCCCAAGCTTTTAGCAATATTATAAGCATGAAGGTACCTAGCTAAGCTGTATTATTTACACACACACGGTGTCTATGTCTAATAATATATTAATAGACACATATATTTGCACTAATAAGTTATTAGAAATTTACACTTTGTGGTCCAAGATAACAATGTTAGGAAAGAAAGGAAAGGAAGGAAGGTGGTCAGGCAAGTGAGGTGATCAGTCACTTTGTCTCCCTTTTATTCCCCTCCTACATGTTGTTTCAGCGTGTTAGTGCCCTGAGCAACACCACAGCTGAGACAAAATGTTCATGTTTTAATTCACTTCCAAAATTCAGTTTGGGGAAGCTGTCTGTCAGAAGCAGACATTTAGACAAAGTGCTGGTACCTCTTTAGAAGTACAACAGCTATGTGCTTCCATGACTCTGAACTTTCCTGGAATTAACCTACTTATCTTTTGTAGCCTTTTTTTTTCTTTCCAATTTTCATAATAGCCCTGTAATTATAGGAAGAGTATTTCTCTACAGTCTAAAGGTGGAAGAAAGTATTTTAGATACTCATTAAGACAGGAATGAATGTTAAACTAATCAAGTTGCTGTCTTCAAATTATTTTTAACCTTTTTTTCAGCTGGACAACTGATTTTCCTGCATCCATGCTGGAGGTTTCAGGAAACTCTTACTGCTTTTTAGGGAGCTCTTACCAGCATAAGCACCATCGCTGACTACCTTTGAGCAGCGTTTACTCTCCTTTACCTGATGAGCCTCTACCAATAAAATTACTGCCAATCTTCGTAAGAATTTATAGGTGAGTCAGGAACCCACACACCAAACCACAAACATCCGCAGGCACCGAAAGCACTTCCCTGTCCTTGGGAAGCCTCCTCCTGCAGGGCATCACCGCCCCTTCGCAGTCACCATGCTGGTTGCCTCGCTGGTCACTCCAGTGCTCTCGTGGAGAGTGGGGACAAAAAGGCTTTGGGGTGCACTTGGCCCAGGGTACCAGCTGACTTGTCTGCATTTCCATTGCTTCCACCGGTACCGGTGTCTGCCCCGGGTCACGGTGTCTCCTCACAGCTGGACTATGGAGCCCCCACTGCTCGGAGTTTACATCAGAGAGGCTCCTGCTTGCTTATCTGAGCCCACTTCTCCATTCAGGCTTTGCAGCCACGTCCAACCTCACTTTGCTGCCCTTTATGGCTCACAGCTCACAAAAACACTGTACTACTAATATTAAACAAAGAAAAAAATCCAGTGATCTCAGCTGACTTTCCATTTCAGGTGTCTAAATGTCAGGCTACAAGAGGCTCTCTTGCGCTCTCTGACTCTGGATCAGAGCTTGAACTACCAAGTTATGAGGCACCAGCTCAGTGGCACAGAGCTCCTTCCTGCGCGTTCAGCCGGCTCAGCTCTTTCTGATCCATTTTTCTGACTGGCGGTGCATCCCATCAGCAAGGCCCCACATTATTTTTTAATCTTCAGCCGGTAAAGGGCTGCTGAACAAGTATGATTGTCATTTCCAAGTGTGACATTTAGCACTGCTGGTGTTTTATTTTCCCCATCTTAGGTGTCAGTGGAATACTTGTTGCTGTTTGCTAACAGGCTTTGAAGACTTCCAGCCACAGACAAGGATGATGGAGACTGTGGGACAAGGGATTTATTACAAAACCTCAGCATTTGGCGCTGTCTTAGTAAAGTATGTGGCCCTCTCTCTGCTATTTAGGTGTCACTGCTAATACTGACCCAAACTGGAGCCGGGTGCTGCAGAGCCCCTGCACAAGCCAGCGAGCTGTTCCCTTGTTCCTCACCAGTGCCCCCACTGCTCTCCAGTGCTCACAGCAAACACACCGCTCACTTCTTGGTTCTGGAACTCACCGCAGTCACCCATTGGTAGCCTGCAAGCAACTCAATTTAAGTTCCCTGTAAAAGGTTGTTTTTCTTTAACTGGTCTGGCAGCCCCAGAATAGCTCTGTGCACTCCAATACATACAGTACTGTAAGTAATGACAGATAATGCCATCGAGGTCTTTTCCTAGAATATAGGGATTAACTCACCTCATTAAAATGTACACGTTCTGCATAGCATAATGAAGCTACTTCAGGACAGCGGTTTAAGTTAACCCAAAGATATTAAGTTCTGTGAGAACTAGGATGATCCCTAGCTGTCCTCTTACTTCCCTGTATTCAGATTTTTATAACCTTTTTAGATTAGTATGTAGATATCATAGCACTGAGCACTTTTGAAAACCTAAAATAGACTACATTAGCTTAAATTTCTAGGTAGTAAAGAAACTCGAGAGGAGAGAAACATAATTAACTTGGAACATGGAAAGATTCCCTTGTGGGAAAAACACCCTGAACTAAAAAAGGTAGCTTGTACAAAGTACCTAACAGTGAGCCCACAGAATCTGGCAGGTTATACACTCTGAAGACTGATGTCTCAGGTTGAAGGTGGAAAGGTTTTTGGTTTATTTTCCCTTGAGCATTTGTTCTCAGACATTTAAAAATGATCTGATTTTTTTTTTATATTAAATGTAATCATCGCAGTTTTCAGTGCTTGGTCTTTTTCTGTCAAGAAAATTACAATAAAAGCTGTGTTGCTGGAATTGCCTACAGGTACTTCTCTACATTCAAAGGGTGCTTCTGAGAGCTACGCTAGCACACGGAGCCCTGTTCTGTGCACGTTAAAACAAAAGGTGAAAGTATCCTGAGCGTCGGTAGACAGAGAAGGCAGGAGATGGAGAAAGCAGAAGTCTGTACAAGATCAAGCCCTCCAAAAACCAAACCAATTTTCCCAAATGATTCAGGTTTTTTTCCTCATAACTTGCTTTTTTCTTTTCAACTCACTAAAGTAACTCTTAGCTGTTTCTGGGCTGCTTAACTTCTGTTTCTGCAACAGCCTCTGTGGCAAATGACGACTGCATATATATTTGCTTCAGAACCACGCTCTTAGGCTGGTATTTACCAGCTGTGCAAATGCCTGTTCATACAGATGTGGAGGTGGCTACAGAAAGGTGAATTTTACAGAACTGACTGTTGATCTATTACAGCTGAAAATTTTAAAGTCCAGACTCCCATAATAGTTTTTACTGTCTTACCATAATTCAATTTCTTTTTAACAGCCTTACCTAACTTAATTATTCTGACATAACATGTCAATCAGTTGCCCCCCCAACACTGTTTGTTTTTTAAAAAATTGTGGTTACATTGCCAACTTAAAACAAAACAAAAGATACTTCCTTCAGCTGTGTTATGTACCATCAGCCTGATGAATTCTAAGTCCTAAGAAATAAGAGTCCTAGGAAATATTGCTGTGGGAAGACACAACTTCTTATTTGTGCGATTCTCAGTCTCTGCTGACTGGTCAGAACCTTTGGCTGTTTCACATCCTTCTGAACACACCCTTAAAAGATGCAAATTGTTTGTTTGTTTGTTTTTGAAAAATTCCAGAGTAGCTCTGTAAATGCAACATTTTGGAAGACTACTACAGATTAGATGTGTTCCACACAGTTCATATCAATAAATCTGCTTTATCAGTATGTCAGAAATCTTGGGAGATACTTTGCATTGTCTTGTGCCATAAGCTGGCAGAACTGTTCTAATCTCGTATATCCTTCACAGAGCCTGCTTAATAATGAAAAAGCTGCCATACAAGATAAAGAAGTGAATACAGATAACACAGTGAAGCCTGAAAACGGGGACAGAGAAAACTCTCCAGGCCAAATGGAAATCTACTGGGATTCTGTAAATTAACCAAAGAGGAGTTCATTCCCTTTTTTTTAAGAATTAGTATATCAGTCTCAATTACTAGAAAGTCTTCTCAATTCCAAATACCAATTGTTGTTATTTATTAACACAAATTCTAACCAAGGATGTCGCTATGCATTAAAATGGTAACAAACTGAACCTCACAACTGTAATTTTTATAATTCCAGCCTCACATCTTATTCCTAGTTAAAGTTGTATGTCACTACTGGATAAGCCAGGAGGAGTACTGATGTAAAATAAAGGGTAAACACTCTTAAAACCACGTCCTGTCATCCGCTGAGACCACTCTGTCCCATGTCTCTTTCAGTCACATAATAATCTATTGAATTATGAAACTATTCACTAAAAGATTCTATTACCTAATGATAATCTTATTTTAGTGCAGCTTTAACTGAAAGCAATGGAAGTTTTGCCTGCAAAATGTTATGTCACGGTTGGATGCTAATTGTTTACCTTCAGGTAAAGTTCTACTCCCTTTTTCATAGAGAGCTCTTAAAATCATCAATTTTTTAGGTAACACACATTAATTTAATGAAATTTGCTTAGAGTTTCCTGTTTGGAATGAATACAGAAAATACAGTAGAGAGTCAGGGACAATTCATCCTTTCCAAAGCATTTTTATTTAAGTGTGCTTTCTAACCTGGCCAAAAAAGTCAGCTCCTGAAATGTATCTTTTTCTAATTATATATAAACATAATAAGGTCACTGAGGGCACTACATTATGCTTAGAACTAATAATAGAAGTATACCAAAGGTCTGAGAAAGCACTTCAGCCAGTAGAGTGTGAATGCACATTAACGTCCGGCTGTAGACATTACAGACCAGTTAGATGATTAATTCTATTGCAGTCACCTGGAGCTTTACCACTGGTTTTGAAAGGGCTTTTTTCCAATACTTGCTAACATTATTTTTTTGGTGACGTTTATTGAAGCATAAATATAAACAAACTTCATAAACATGAATTAATAATGCTGGTATTTTAAATGTTTTAAGAAGTATTCAGAAGACGTTAAATGATTTGCCCGAAAGAGGAGGAGTTATCGAGAGAACAAAGCACAGGACAACATCACAGTATGTCAGTGTTAAGAATTTGTAACTTTTCCAAAAATGAACAGATGTTCCTTCTTTCTACCATTTTCCTCACTATTCAGAATTATAGCTTCAGCTAGAAGGGATAAAGAAATAAATGTATTCATGTACTACAGAATGAATCATTTTACTCCTTCTGCCATTTACAGTTTCCAACACCGAACTTCCACATGGGTAGTAGTGTAGCATCCCAAGAGTAACAGCAAGCACTCTGCCCCACTCTGCCTTCTTTCTCTGTATTTGCTGTCTGACAAAGTTTTAAATCTCAGATTTTTTTCTTCCTAGAAAATACCTACTATGACAGGCGATGTCTCTAAGTGGTCCTTCTTCAGAACCCATTTGAGATAATATTAATTATAGCCATTCTCCAGAGGAAAGACAGTGGTTAAAAGGCAAGCTAAGGTTACTCTTTCCTTATGAGATATGCTGTGAAGAACAGCCATGAAGAATTTCATTACTAGCTAGCATTATACTGAATCACACACAGCTAATGAGTATAATTGCATTCAGAAAGTTTCATTTTAAGAATGTGTCAAACATATAATTTGATCAGGGTGTGTGAGTATCAGTGCATGGTACATTCTTATGTCTGTGAATCAGAAGGCGTTATGAGCCACCTACCTCCTGGTAGTAGGGAAGCTGCAATACTCCTTCCTGTTAGAAAGAAACTTGGACCATTTTTTCAAAAGGTCACAGCAGTCTCAGCACACATCTATTTCAACTCCTCGGCCTTCCAGTTAGACCAGTAACATTCACAATTTACTGAGAAACAATAGTTACAAAGTTTCTACTCTAAAAGAGAATTTAAATTTTCTAGCAATAATGAATATGTTCCTGATTTTAATGGGGGAATAGATTGTCAGTTTATTAAAGTTTGGAAAAGGTTTATTAGCTACATGTATTGTACATTAGGAAAAGAGCATTAATCTTCCCTTTAAGAGGTAAGTATTTCTGTTCAGGATTATATTTTTGTCTAGAAGACATGTAAGATTAAAAATCATGTTTCAAATAGCTACTGAGGGGGCTTCCTGCATACCTTAGGCTGTGTGTTACAGCTCTCCTCTGTTAGCTCGTTGGTAACTTCAGCCACAAAGTCCATCATCCTTCTGGAGAGCAGCCCCTGGGCCGTCCCGCCGGCTCACTCTGCACCTGACGGGAACAACGGGGTGTTATGGCAACGAGACAGGCAAGGACTGCAAGCCAGCGATGCCCAGAAATTCCCTTCAGAACTGCCACGAGGCACAGTGCCTATCTAGCTTCTTCCATCTCCCACATCCATGGTGGAAATGACATTATGAGTAACATCCTTCTCTAATTTTCATGGATCAACTAAAGATACTCATACACCAAAGCTGTATTCAGAATGCTGCGGCATCCTCGGGGCAGAGGCTGTGTTTCCCATTGTTTTACAACATCTTGAGCAACAGATTTCTGCTGTAAAAGCAGAACTTTAAAGAGCTTCTGGTGACTCTGCAATAACAAACTATGTATGGCTGAAAGTGATTTAGAGGATTTGTTTCTTAACTTAGAAGCAAAATCCCAATTTCTACATGTTATATATAAACAATAAAATTATAAAAGCATGAAAAATAACACGAGAACATCTTTTAATATTAGGTTGAGTGCAATGAAACTACCCTTTGCTATATGATGATTATATAAAGTGCAAACAATGTCATTTAGCATTGCCGGCAGTGCTTTATTATTTCAAGTGAAAAGGGATATAGTGAAAGGAATTTAGAAGGGGGGTGGATAGTGTCAGCAGTAACGACGTACATGATTACACATTACTATAATTAGCAATGGAATTTAAAGAATTAAAAGCAACATATTTGCTTTGTTTTTAACTATGCTTTTGACTCAGCAGCAATTCCATTGATATACTTGGCAGAAAAGTTAATCTCTGTCTTTTTTAAAATATAAACCCATTAGAAGGAGAAATGCTGTGACCAAAGGTAAACACTTCAATATAAAAAGGGCCCTAAAAAACCCTCCAGAAGGCAGTTTAATCCAAATCGGGGATAACTATGGATTAAGAATACACTGATGTTGGTTTGTTCTCCCCTCTTTTAATACTACTACCTTGTGCTAATGTGCTTCGGACCATTTTCCCCAACCCTTATGCTGACCAACTCTTATGTCGTAGTTGCTTTTTTTACTTTGATGCACCAATTTGCGCAGCAGCCTGACATCGCCACTCCCAACAGTCTGTACCCTTAGCTTCTTTAATTTCATTCTGCAGTGTGGCTTCTAAAGGTTATAGGTGTGAATGAAGAAGTGATGCTGAGGCACAACAAAGGCTTGCACTTGGAGCACGCCAAGCTTTGCTTAATTGCAGTTGCAATAGGCTTAGAAACATATCTGTGAGACTGATGAATGACTTATCTGCTCTGAAATATCTGCATGTGCATTTGCAGCAGTTTTCTATGCAAATCAGGTACTTATGCACACAAATTATTCTAGTTAGCTACAGGAGTCTATGATGACCTAATCTGCATGTTCAGCTGTAGTACACCTCTAAATTAGCATGAAAACTGTGCATCTTTTGCATGCAAAAATGCATGCCCAGTTAAACTTAAAGGTGGATCTTTTATTATCTCTGCATTGCTTTACTATGCTTTTAGTTGGAATGTACACGTTACTGGAATTCACTTTAACTCATAAAAACATTTTGAAGATATAAGGAATAATTTGCTGAAAATATTAAATAAAAGGTTTAAAAATAAATATATTCATCCTTTGAATAAGTGTAATTGTTAAAATTTGGGAACAGAAAACATCTCCTTGTATGTCAATAAATACCTGCAATTAATATTCTTATGTTAAAAACTTTGTCAAGGTTATTATATGCAATACTTGTTTTCACAGCATCACAAAAAAGAATACTCTTAATATCTCACTGTCTGGGGACAGAGAAGGTTGAACGTGAGGCACGGCAGACTCTGATTACACCCTCGCTAAAACACAAAATAGCCAGCAGATAAATTGTGACTCAAGAAGGGAGCCAGGATAGAGCTGTCAGATAAAGCTGTACTTCAAAGGTGAACAATAAAGTTTATATGAGGTCCTCTGTCAGGGTACAGCCAGTAAAAACGAAACCGGTACGCTGGTGAAATGCTACTTGTACCTGGACTTTCATCTTTTGGCTCTAGGACAAGCAGTTGCTGGACTAACACGTGAGTTTGAAGAAGGAAGCATGTGAAAACACTATCCATAGAAATCCAGACTATTAGATCAAGGTGTAGAAAGACAACATCCTCACTGCTAGTAGCACAAACGATTTATAACCTATGCACGATGACCAGCTGAGAAGCAAAACGGAGTGAATACAGGCATGGGAACTTCGAGTAGTGAAAATGGAAGACTTGTGGAAAAATTAATTTTCACTTTCTTTATAATAAACTTGAAGAGGGGTTCACTTCAGTAAAGAATTCTACTGTGAAGGGTGAAGACTTTGCCCAAGGCCAAGGTTCTCAATACATTTGAGACCGGATTTGTTTATCTTCTCTTCTTTTTAATGCTATTAAGAAGGTCGGTAGAGACGGATGCAGTCACAGACTGCCCTCTCCCTTACGGGATAACATAGAGGAAAGGCCGCAGGAGTGCTAGAAATAGGATTTCTAAAATCCAAATATACATTAAAAAGGAACCTGGATGCTTTTGTGGTGTGCTTTGCATTGGGAACACAACATTTTCCCACATATGGGTATTTTCTCTGTTTTGGTTGCAAAAATAACAATTTTTTCAATATCTTTAAGTTAAACCCCAAGTGATGTTAAAATTTAAAACTATACAATGGCAGAAACTTTTGCATGTACTTCCATCTATAAAAACAATGAAGTGGACAATTTTTCAGATTTAGAGGCAAGTCTTGCTTGAGCCACAGAGAAGTCACTGTTTACTAGTGAACAAGAAGATGAGAAAATTCTCACTTCTCATGACTTATTCCAAGGACAGGGTTAATGACACAGGCGGACATGCCCACTGACTCATTAAATTGATTGGCAAGACACAGCTAGAAGTTAATTTTCCTTTAGTATGTGCTCAGACACCTCGTTATGACAGTATTTGTGTCACCAGAACCTACTCCTGACCTAAAACTCAGTCGATCTTTCAGTTCAAATCTGTGGAGGCATTTCCATACAACTTTTTCAGCGCTCTGCAGTTGTAGCAGCTCATACCTTTTGTAGGTCAGGCACCACGATGCACTTGCAACATACAAATTCCCTGATTACAGTGGTGCAGTCACCACGGATGCTTTGCTACACAAATATGTACCCACCTAAAATATTAATGACAACTTTCATTCATAGGCAACATATGAATTATCAATGAATGAAGTTTTAAGTGTTTAGCAGAAACCTTTTAGCAAGGTTTGATGTAACATTTTGAAATATGTAATCTCCGGTGCAGTAGAAATAGCTGTGTATGCCACCCCATATGGTAAAAAATACACTGAAGAAGCCTGGCTCACTCTGAAGCGTGGCTCTGCAAGTTGTAAACATTTACTTTAGGAATATGCTGAAGAAAAAATTGAGGTTGGAATCAGAAGGAGCTCTGCAATTGGGATCTGCACATCCCCGCTGAGGCAGAGGGTGTGTGTTTTCTATTATCAAGGTACACTGTGGCAAGAGAGGAAACGATCAAGAAAAATGGGCTCTGAGATTCCTCATCATTCAGCCGTGCTGGGAGATGAGAATTTTTTTCCATCCCAGTATCAAGCAATGATATGACAAGGGAGGCCAGCTGTACACGGAGAATAAAACACCTGTGTCATGAAAGTGTTGGGAAAATTCATTAATCTCTGTGAAAAGGATTTAACTTCTTGGGTAGGTGCCAATTATCACTTGAGTATGCACCCTGAAATACTCTATATGTTAGAATTTTGGGAATGTCAAAGCAGTTTTGCCTGCTTTGCAACCAAACCGAAAGAAAGCACAGGTGAATTGCGTGTACCATTTTAAAAGTCTTATCCTAAATTTCAGTCCCTGTTTCTGCAGATATCCTGCTCACTGGTTGCAGTTGAGATGCTGGGCACCTCCAGAGAACCACAGGCTGGCCGGCCTGGCCCCGGCTCCCGGGAAGGTTACGGAGCCGACCCTCCGGCACAAGGAACAGGCACAAGAAACAACAAGATGTGCGGGAGCAGCCGGCACTGAGCGACCAAGGGCAGACTGGGCTCAACATGCCTCACCCGCCCGATATTCTGCAGCGCGGTGACCGGCTCTGGGGGCGAGGGGAGAGCTCTGGATGTTGGTTACTTTGACTTCAGAGAGGCTTTTGGCACGATCTCCCAGTACCACTACAGCCAAACCAGTGAGATACGGACTAGACAGGTAATCCGTACAGATGGGGTTGAAAGGGCTGAGCTGTGGGGCTCAACGGCTGGCGGTCAGCAGTGCAAAGGCCAGGGCCTTCCGGATGTCAGCTGCACGCACCACAGGAAAACCCAGCACATGGCTACGGGGGATCCACCTGCATGGGAAAAGGGCTCCATCCTTTGCCCACAGTAGGAGTGGAGGGCTCTGAGCTACTTCCAGGCCTGTCCACCTATAACCAGTACATTAAAAGCCAAATGAGCCAATGACTGTATGCCTCTTAAGAGAAAAGAAAATTTACTTAACATGTTTAAAAATTAAAAGTATGTCAATTGCCAGAGAACAATTTAAGAGGCTAAAATTGCCAAATGGCTAATACCCGCTAGGAATTAGAATGTGGGCAGTAATAATCTTCAGTTGGACACATTATTTTTCTGCATACCCGAGTGGCACGAAGGATCGTGCAGATTCGCAGATTTGATCCCCTGTGTTTCTCACATTGACGTGTCTATGAAATACCACTGACATGTGCCTCACGCGGGAACCGGGAACGTCATCTCTGCCACGGAAGGGAAGTGCTATTGCCAGTGATCAGCACAGAAGTTCAGAAGTACTGGGTGGAAAAAAACGCAGTATGGCCAGATCCAATCCTCTTCTTTGGAAAGTGTCTGAACACTTCCTTGAAATGTTGGCCTGGGATACTGACACATGCTCCTCCCTTTTGACTGTTTTTCATTAACAAAAGGATCAGATCCACACTGCGTTGTCTCCTCACAGGAAGAGGAGACAATGGAGACAATAGGAAATTTGGCCTACTGACTTATCCAACTGTTTATCTCATCATTAATTATATTAATCAGTATATTGAAACTGATTTACTCTATACATTTAGTCCATTTTGAATGTCACCAGTGTATTTGGGAATGTCTGTGATATCTCTGGGTGTAAACTACAAGAAATTTTCAATGCTTAAATGGATCTAAAACTTGTGATCTAGTCAATTAAAAAAATAAGTTAAATGCAGGTTCATATTCATTTGCATTGCGTACCGAGTTTAAATAGCCCTCTCTTGCCAACCACTATATAAAATAACAACATAAACAAAAGAGAAAGTGAACAACCATAAGCCACAGCACAAGAGCGAAGCTGACAGAAAGCACTGTCAAGTGCCCTCAGTATATAAACAGAGATTCATTACATAAATTTTAGATATTATTAATCTCAGTTGCTACTTGCAACAGAAACAGATAAAACTATACAGCTTTTGACTATGAAATTTTTGGTGTCCCTTGAAGTTTCTTCAAGTTTTTGCTATACAGGTAATTTTACATGCAGAATTACTTATTTCCTCAAATCGGCATTTCAGAAAACTTTACGGCCCATGTTAAAACATTGTATTATGCTGTTACGCCTGCCAACATTAGAGGTGACTTTGGTCACCAGTCTTTGATACTGACACATGTAACCGTTTCCTGTAACAGCAGGGCTTCTTCTCTTTTTCATCTGGATTTACTGCGATTAAGCAGTTACACTGGTTGGGTCCACTGCCAGCTCATCTCTAGCATTTACCAAACAGAGTATTTTGCAAAGCACCTGGGGAAGGACTGCTGTCACTGATACTCAAACCACTGAAGACCGTAAGGATTGCAAAATCAAAAATTGAGGGGATAATTTGGCTTCTGATGTACATAGTTGCTTGACTATATTTGTCAAATGGCAATTGAGGGAGGCAGCAGCCCATTTCTCCAGGACTCTACTCTTTTGTCAGTGACTTCTAGTGAGCATGTGGATTAAATTATCAGCGGTCTATGCCTCAGCTTACCATTAGGAACACTGATACATTAAATCAAGGATATTTTGAGATTTAACTAAGCAAGGTTTGTAAAAAAATTATGACAACATTCTATGCCAAGCATAAAGTATTATTTTTTTCATACTGATACTGTGAATGTGCACTAGCAGGATGCACAGGGACGCACCAAGTTCCTGGATCTCCAGTTCTGCAGCGGTAACGGTCACAAATCATATGCATGCTTCTTTCAGATCTGTAACTCTAGGTCTGTGGGACAAGGTTACTCACTAAAAATAGTGCTGTCTCAGGAGCAGATTCCACACAAGCCAGAACACGTCACAGCAGTTTATCTCTGTGGCGAGACCAAATGCAACAGCCCACAGAAAGGAGCAGCGTTAACTCCGCTTTGAGACTTTTCTTGGCAGTTGCACCAGTTTGGTTAGAACAAAGTCAGCATCAGCTCCTTCACGGCTATCGGGGGGTGGAAAGCTGTGCCGCACTGCATCGCAGGGCCCCACCTCGCTGCTCTCTTCACAGCTTCGCACAGCACCGATGCAGATATTGTGCATTTCATTGTGTGAGCACTGGTGGACAGTCCACGAAGCATCCTCCAAGCTACACCACACACAAATGTATTTACTCTGCCTTTTTGTTCTCTTCCTAGCCCCTCCAGTAGTACTAAGCCTCTTCACTGGTATTTGCAGGGTTTTTTCCCACTTACAGACATCACTAACGCAGCTTTATCGCTAATTAAAATGCTGATGAAGAAGAGAACAGCAGTTGCAGTGATGGGGGGGGCTGTGCGTGTGCCGGGGCCGCGGGGTGCCACAGCAGCCGGAGCGTGAGGAGCGCAGGGACCTGGAAAGGGACTCTAAGAGGAACTACGAGGCCTGGCGCTAGAGGGAGGCCGGTGCCGGTACCGTACCGGTGGGCCCGCGGCCTGGCGCCGGTAGCGACCCATCCCCGCAGGCCGCAGCTCGCGGGGGATGCTGGGAGGCGGGCGGCGCGGGGCACGTCGGGACAAGCGCTCCCTGCGCCTCCCAAGATGGCGGGCGGCGGCTGTCCCCGCCCCCTCGGCCGCGCACATGCGCAGTGCCGCGGCGGGCCGCGCCGCTCCCTCCCTCCCTCCTGGCGGCCGGGGCGCCACTGACAGACCGCGGAGCGGAGCGGAGCGAGCGGCGAGAGCCTCCGGGACCCCCCCGGACCCCCCTCCTGCTGCCCCGCACCCCGCCCCGCCGCACCGGTGAATGGGAGAGGCGGGCGGCGCCGGCCCCACAGAGCAGAGCGAAGCGGCGGCGCTGGCGGCGGCTCGGGTAAGGCCGGGGCCGCGCCTCCCCTCCCTCCCTGCCTGCTCGCCTCCCCTCCCCCGGCCGCCGTCGCCCCCCGCGGGAGCCTGTCCCGGCCGGTGGCGGGGCCCGGCGGGCCGTGCGGCCGGCACGGCTCCTCTCCTCTCCCCCCCTCCTCTCCTCTCCGGCTCCCCGCCCTCCGCTCCCTCTCCTGCCCCCTCCCTCCTTCTCTCCAGCTCGCTCTCAAAATGGCGGCCGCGCCCGTTGGTGAGGAGGGAGCCGGGGAGGAGGCGGGGGAGGCAGGGCGACGGGGCGGGAGGGAGGGAGGCAGGCGAGGCGGGGGACGGTCCCCGCGCCCCGGCGGGGTGGGGTGAGGTGGGGTGGGGGCCGCCGGGCGCGGTTCCCTCCCCTCTCCGCTGGCCCTTCCCGGGCTTCAGCGCCGTCCTCGCTGCCGGTGACTTAGCAGGAAAACAGGGCGCGGGGGAGGAGTGGGCCAGACAAGGGAGCGGGGTGGGGTGAGGGGGAGAGCAGCCCCCGCGGTGGGCTCCGGCTCTCCCGGCCTTCGTGTGTGTGTCGTCGTCGTCGTCCCCCCCCGTTAGGCCGCTTCATTTCTTCTGGTGACTTAGCAAGATACCGGGGCGGAGGCGATGGGCCAGCGCGAAGAATAATGAAAAAAATACTCAGGGGCGAGGAGGCCGGTGTGTGTGCGCCGGGAAGAATACTGAGCATCCCTTCCCCAGTCCCTCCTGGAGGGTTTCCTCCTGCTCTCCTCTCCCCCGTCCTCTCGAGGGCAAGGCAGCGTTTGTCAGGAGCTGGCCCAGATCTCCGGAGTCGGCCGCAGCACAGAAAACAAAACGAGAATTGATAATACGGGGGAAAGGAGTAGGTGTTATTTTAAGAATTTTTCACATCCACCCTGTTTTCCTGCAGTGATCTAGCAGGGAAAGCATTGATAGGAGGTGGCTCAGACCTTCAGAACCAGCTGCAGTGGAAACGGGGGAGGGAGGTCTAATCTCTCCTTCTTGGGGTCATATCGCTGCCTGGTTGCCTACAGTCGCACAGACTTTCCTTGAAAACCTTTTAATAGCGATCGAGTTTGCTAAAATGCTCTATTTATTGCTACTCTCGAGTTTTTGTTTCGTCAGGAGGTTATACGCAGGCAGGGCTTTAGATGGAAGTTGGGGGGTGGGAGTGGTGTCTCCCTTAAAAAGTTTAGGGTTTACTCAGTTCTGTGGGTGTGAGGTGTGTTGGGTTTTTTTGTTTTGTTTAAGGTGGATGCAATTAAACTTGACCTTTAATACCAATAATAATGTGACACCTTCCCTTTTTTTTGCCATAGTATCACTGGTAAAATTTCCTTGCTGATAGTGCTGCAGCAGAGGGCTTGGTTGTTGCAGGTCAAGTCAATTCATAATGAATTGCCTAACCAGGGAATGGTGGAAGATTAAGCTATATTAAAAACCTTTAATAAACACTGTTTTACTACAAATGTTTGGGCACGTTGACCTGGCTGAATTATGTATTTATGTGGAGATTCTTTTAAGTGTATATTCCTACGACAGCATTGTTTATAGTATTAGGGGATGGGGGTTAAAGAACCTACATTCAGTGATGAACATTTCGTAAATGATTGTGCAGCATTCGGCTGGTTTTCGGAAGAGGGAGGGACTGCTATCAGAATGTTATTTGCCCTTAGAGTCATTTTGTTAAATGGGAAATTTATGTTAGGGAACTAAACAAAGAAAATATTTTTAAACAGAAAGATCTATTGCAAATTTCTAGCTTGTTCTTGGGGATCTCATTTTTGTGTGTTTCTTTTGATATTGCCATGTTTATGGATGCTGTGTGCAGCCATTGAGCAGAGAAGAGACTGGGTGGAGTAAGGAGGCAAAGCTGCGAAATGGCTAGATTACCCTTTCATAGCTTTTTTTTTTTCCCTTTGCTGGGGTGGAGGAATACTAATTGCCGTAACAATGAAGTCTCTTCTTTAGGGAAGAATCTAATGGTGCAGGAACCTTCTGAAATGAAACAAATCTCGCATTCTGTTTTGAGGCTTATTTTTCTGCAGGGTGGATCTTGATTTGTCTGGCAGTGAGAAGTGACCAGTCACTGTTGCAAAGCTGGAATTTTTTTGTCTGATAACGATTTCAGTTTATTGACTTGCATATTCACTTGTTGAATTTATTTTATTTACACTTTAGATAAGAATTATAATTTTTGTGCGGGTATTTTACACACAAGATTCTCTGAAATACAGAGAGCCCCCTGTATTGTTGCTTAGTGCTATTATTTGT
Organism: Strix uralensis; assembly: GCF_047716275.1. NCBI lineage: Eukaryota > Metazoa > Chordata > Aves > Strigiformes > Strigidae > Strix > Strix uralensis. Next base: position 13,294,272 of record NC_133991.1, read on the forward strand.
TCACGTAACTTCTTGGTTAGACTGGGTTATGGGTGGACACCCAAGAAAAGACAACCCCTGTGTTCTGTGGTGACCACGGTAGAGTAACTCCTATTAGTATACGGACTTAATTGCATTACGCTTCTTCATGGGCTGAGTTCATATAAAATAACATCTCAAGATTTTGGAAGCCCTTTTGAGCAATATGGCTCAGTAAGAGCATTACTGTACCACTCGGGGACTGCTGCATCATGGGGGTAAGACTGATGCTGAAAGTTGTGTAGGAAAGCTGTTAGAACAAAGGATTTGGGGAGTACCGAAGGGATCAGATGAAGCACCTAGGAAGGGCTGCTTGTCGCTCTCCTGTCCCAGCTGTGGCTCATGGCATCCCCATGAATTTAGTGTTGATCAGAGCAAGTACAACACTGAAGACAAATGATTCTGAAGCGGGTTGAGGTTTTGCTTTTTCTTGGGTCCGTCTCAGTTCTGGAGTCCAGTTTTTGATGGTATATGGCCACAGATGAGACTGCGTTTGGTTTTAATTTGCCAAAAATTAAATTAAAGGGTAGTGGCTTTTTTCTAAGATGTAGTTCATTCACTTAGAGTAGATGTTACGGGATTCAATGGATGTGTTCACTACATGCCTGTGTCTAAAAATGTATCCAGGCTAAGAGCAATGAAGAATCCAATAAAACGCTTGCCTCCTTATTTGGGTGAGTTTTGTCCTTGAAATGATGGCAGTTACTTTCAGTGCAGGAGTATTTTAATTTCTGTTCTACAAACGAAAAAGGCATTAACACTTACCTTTATGACGACGCAAGGTCTGTCCTGCATGTATTGCTGACTCTTCTGCCTATACTGTCTCCTATGCTCCACCCAGCCTTGAGTGCTGTTTGTATTCTTTGTCTGCTCTCAACTTTTTTGTGTCTCCAACTTGCTATGGATGGGACAGCTATTGAATTAGCATCTGTTGACTATCTTGACACTTACACTCCAACCTTGTCTGTCTTAAGAACTTGATAACCAACTTCCATCAGTGCTAATTATCATGTGTTTGTACCCACTTGCAGAATATTCTGGGCAAACAGTAGCTGGGAAACCCCTGCCCCTCTATAGCTCAGAAGCACACTGTGTATGTTTGCTACAAAGTTTATTTACAACCCTCTGTAGCTGCTTCTGGTGTTCATGAGCTAGACTGGTTGAAACTACTGTAGTGGGAAGTGGAGCAGCTTGTGAATAGTTTTGTTTTGGTCAGCTTGCCCCTACTTCTGTGACCTTCAGGCCCATCTTCTAAACTAAAGGCAAAGACTGTGGAAGGACTGCTGAAATGTCCGTGAAGGGAACACTGAAATACTTGTCAGCCTGACAATAAGAACTGCTTAGGCCTGAATTTTGGAAATCAAGAGGACAAATAAAAATTGGTAATTAGCATTAATAAATAATAATTTCAGATTTCATATAGGGTGTGGGGAATTTCCAGCCTATGACATGTAATTTCTGATGATGACTGAAAATATTTCCCAAGTATCAGAGCCATGCGTGTTAATCAAAATGGTTCTGGGTTTCTTCTGTGAGGTTTTTTAGAGAAGTAGTAAGTTATGTACTGTCTATACATGCAGATCTGTTAATGAAGTTACAGCTGGTCTCCTCTTTCTCCTTTTTGTAACAGCTTAAATATAATTGGCAGAGCAACCTGTTTACTAAAAATGTATTCAGTTGATTAAGCCTTGCCTGGGTTGAACGGCTTTCTCAGGAGCTACTTTATTACCTGGCACAAGGGGAATGGGGCTCCTAATGTGGCTTTTGGGTGTTGGGAGCATAGGTGTTTATTAATGGGTGATGTTGCTTTGTCTTTTGATCTGCCTGACAGAGTAGGTTACACCTCAATTTAAGTTTTTAAAAATAGGCATTTACAGTAAGACATAATCCTGACCTGTTTAAAACTAGTTTTCAAGTACATAAAGTTACTTCTTCAGAGTTGTTGCTGTAAGTGCTGCCCAAGTTTGCAGGAGTGTGCACATGGTTGTCTTCTGCATGGAAGGCTTGTGCCGTTGCTGGAAACGCAGGGGTGTGATTTGAGCTGGAGCTGCATTATGTCAGCTTCGTTGTGGTGCCCTTACCTTAGGTTGAGTTAAATGGCTGGTTTTCTTTGTTACAGTTATTTTAGGAAAATGCTTTTCCTCATTCCTACCATGTTTTGAAACCTGCTGATGAGTGTTACATATTAGAAACATTTGAAAAAACCCATGATTTTTATCTGATGAATAATTTAGTTCTAGTTTTAACCTGGTGAACTTGCGAGGTACTGCAGGTTAGCCCCAACAAATGTATGTATCTAACATATCTTATCTTAGTTGTTTAAAGAAGGGCCTTTTCTTCTTAATACTCATTGAGGCAGGACTTGAATGAGGCAATGCTTGTCTCATTCAGCATGTTTAAAAGCTCATTCTTTTTTTTTTTTTTTCTTTAACCTCATGCTGTCTCTTTAGGGGATTAGATAGGTGTGACTTAGGCTATCTTGCTTTTAGATATGATAGGAAACCACCTATCATATCACTTCATGTTGGCATGTACTGTTAAGAAATTTCAAAGAAAAATGTTAGGTACAAAATAAGTGTATGCTGTGATCCATTTCAGCAGTACTATAAACATACAGTCCTCTTCAAAGCAAATCATGTGTGCACAGCATTGTCATACTAAGCAGTATCAAGAGCACTGATGCGTGCATAACTACATAAAAAAATCAACATTATGAATTCAAAGTACTTGTTAGTTAATACATTTAGAAGTACTTTAGCCATTTCCTCCTTATTGGTACTGCTTCTGAGAGAGCCCAGCAGCTTGACTTGGCTGCTTATGGACTTTTGAATAAGGATTGTGATTAAATAAATGTAATAAATACATCTTTGTGGTTGTGATTCTGTTGACTCTGGAAGACTTACCTGGTATTTTTAACCAGTAACTAGTTGCTGCAGACTTGAAAAGGTATTTCCAGTTCTGGGACAATCCATCATGGTTGAGGTTTATAGGTGGTGCTGCACCAAGTGTCTTGTTTTCTCAGCTTGGTTGTTAAATGGGTCCCTGGCAAGTGAGTTCGTAGATGGGCAGTTCTGAAGCACCTCTTGTTCTCCAGTGCTTGCTGGCTGGTCAGCTGCCGTTCCTCCTCTGAGGCAGGGCTAAGGCTGACAGGGTTTATGGCACCATGCTAGTTAACATCTCAGCACGTGGGATCATTTAGACCTTCCTCATTGTTCCTATTGTGCTCCACAAATCTTAAGTTCTTTTGGTGTAATTAGACAAGTGTCTTCTCCCCCCTGCACAGATTGCCTTTGCATGAAGGTAGCTTAATGCTAAAGCAAAGGTGTTAAGTTTATCCTTCTTTAAGACTAGAGGAAAATCAAGTTAGAAACATCTAGCCTGTTTACCTGTAGATAAGTGACTGTTTCTCCATAAAGAAACAATGTTGGCAGTTTGTCTTGTGCTTGATTCACCTGGTTTTGGGGGTGAAGAAGGTGGTTGGATAAACAATTTGGTTTATTTAAATGCTAGTGTCTTTACAATCTATTAAGAAGATGATGTCATTAATATGAGTGTGTATATGTATTTTGAAACAGATGGTGTCTATTAAGTCAGTAATGGTAGAAGTTTTTGGTTCTCACTCAGCTGGATTTGTAGGCAGCAAGCTCAAACTAGATTGGAGGAAGCTTAACAGAGGCTCTGAGCCCGGTGTTCATCCACAGCAGACAGTGAGGATGGGGTTGAAGTTCTAACACCATGCATGCCATTTTTGTCATAAAATCTTGTGAATAGCTAACACCATTCTAACAAACTTGGAATTTATCTTTTGCTTGGTTTTGTCACACTAATGCGGCTGGGATGAGTACTAATGATAGATAATTTCCAGTACTACAGCATATCACAATCACAAATTTATACACCAACAAAATGAGAACTGAGATGGTCGTGAGTAACACGCCGTGCTGCCCAGTGTCTGGTCTGTCTTGCCCTGGTTTGTGCTAGCTGACATTGCTTCTGCAGGGGAAGGTGTTTTCCATTTCAGCAGTAAAAGAAGTAGTTCTGTGTTTGTCTTCTGCTCTCTTGGACCTTCCTCTAGGCCAAGCGGTTGTGCTCTCCAGCCTGAGAGTTACTGCATGTGCAGAATTGGTGGGAGATGTTGGGATGAGGAGGGCAGGTATTTCTTAGGGACTGGTTCCCACAGCTTCGGGTCTGCTTTAGAGGCAGTAGTGTAGTAGGTGAAGATGGGTCTTAAGGAAGATGAGACTTCTTCTACAAGAACCATGGTGCCAGCGTCATGAAAGATTAAACTCTGTTCCCTGTAACAAGATGTCTGTATGACAATTATGATCTTTTTTTAATTTAATTTTCCTCTTTACTTGCTAAGTGAAGCCATTTTTGGTCAACAAGCTTTGAAAGTGGTTGAAGGACTAACAGTTCTCATGATTTGAAGAGTTGAAGTTCTGTCTGAATTTTTGTTCAGATTTCTTTGTGGTTTTGACCTTCTCTTGTTTCTAAAGCTTTTACATAGGTGTTCCTTCAAGTTTCCTTCCAAATGTTTTTCATATATAAATTGAATCAATTCAGAGTCATTTTTGTTAATGTCACATTTCCAATATAACAGGCAGTTTAATAATTGAAATATTTAAATTTGGATATAGTCCTGTGACCTCCTTTACAGTTATAAGTCCACTCCTTAATTCTTCAAGCCAGAGAAGTATGGGGGGAGGAACTGAAAAGAACAAAGTTCAAATCCAGTGCGTGACTGCTGACCAACCGTAAGAAGCTATTCTGGGTACACGCACTCTACTCTTGGTGGCTTAGAGAAAGTAGCTTAAATATGGTGTTCTAGAATTGCTATCACAAAACATGTATGTTTCGTTTGACCTAGCAAAAATTATTTTTCAAAAATATCTTGCTGAAGTCATCCAGACAAACCACGGTGTGCGTTGTGCATTTCTCTGAACAAGTTTAGTGGCAGCTTGTACTACGTCAGCCTGCTGTAGCACTAACGCTCCTCCTCCCTTCTCCCTTGGTCCCATTCTGCACACACCCCCCACTTCACTAACCTGTGTCTGACCAAAAAGTCATTCAGGTTTCCAGTGAAGTTCAGGGAAAACCCAGTGGGGGTTAATATGAATTTTAAACTAATTTTGTGAAATAATTCCTTGCTGTCATATCACTATCACAACATACTAAACAGCAGCATAGAGACTTCTACGTCCAAAACCTTCTCATGTGTTTTAAAGGTTTCTTTTCTACTGCAGCCTGCTTTTTTCCAGGTTGTTCATTTATTGGTAGTTAAATTTACCTGCATTTTCACACAGAACTGAACAGGCAGGCTAGAAGAAGGATGTTTTCACTTGTTTTCTACCAGAGGCTACATGTAGGCTACAAACTTGAGCTCTGACCTGGAAGAAGCTTAGAGGCACTAAAATGATGTGTAGTGACTGTGTGCTCGAGATGTTTCTCCTGAGAGTTAATTGTACCATGCTTCTATCAGAATTGCAAAACTGAAGTGATAGAAGGAGGATAAATGTCAAGATTGAATTAAAGACTTCTTTTCCCCCCAAAAAAATTTCCCTAGCAAATTTGGTCCAAATATATCAAAAAGTCACATAGCGTTGGTGCCTGGGAAAGTAACAAGACCAAAAATGTTTTTTGTTGTTTTCCATTCCTAAAGGTAGGTAGTGACTGCCAGTGATCTGTTAAGTAGTGCTTGTAACTTGAAATAATATGGAAAAGTAGATGGGCATATGAGTTTATTTCAAAATGTACATCTCTAATTAGGACAGAAGTGCATTTATTTAGGGAACATGCTGTGTAGAGTAGTTCGCTTGCTCCTGTTTCATAGCATCTTGATGACATTTCCTAGCTTTATTTTTTAGATGTAATTACAACCTGCATTCCAAGTCTTTGGACCATAGGCACTATGTCTGATCTGCTATAGATTACTTTCAAGTTCCCCATGGATTTATTGTTGAATTATTTTCAGAAGTACACTACAGTATCAGGTTTTTAGGAAAGTCAACTCAACCTGTAAAAGTCACTGAAATGGATAAGAAAACTGGCATAGGACTTTTCAGGTTTTTGGTGTTAAATATGTTTGCTTTGATAAATGTTTAACTGAACTGAAATGGAAAATATTTTTGGTAACTTACTGCAAAATGTGAACAAACACTGCACAAAATGCTATATTATGTGTAATACTACATTGACAAACTTGGCAAAGCATTTGTGTTTAAGACCTACAGGCATTTTAAGACTTCACTTAATTGCAGAATAACAAGCTTACTAAACATGTGAATTAAAAATAATGTTCGTAGTTGTAATTCAGACCAGATTTGCTTTTTGTTTTGTTTTTCCAAAATAAGATAGTTGTTGGTGCCCAGTTTTTCATAATCCTTCAGCTAGCTTTAGTGATGTAGGCTGAAAAGTGGGGAAAAAAGATTAGCCCAGCTCATTTATGAGTAGCTTTTTTGTATTCTTTGACTCATCCCCGCCGGCTTGGCAGGTGATAAGTTGGGACATTTTCTGGGCTCAGGTGTGTTTGCCCCACTGTGAGAACTGCCTGGCTGGTCTCTTGTGATTGTACCGTGTGTGTGCTGCTCGGCTCTAACTGGGCCTGAGACGAAGGGGGGACAAAGGAACTGGATGTTTTATTTTGCCTGTTACTGTTTTTCTTTCCTATCAACAGCTGGAGACAGCATTCTAAGAAACCTGTTCAGGTCATAGTAGTTATGCCCAAGAAATATGAATATTACTTCACCTTTAAGTGGTTTGTATTTAAATGGTAGCTTCTATGGGATCTGTTTCTAGAGTACGTTTGTGGGAAGAGTTGTCCTCTTCTGTGGCTTGAGTTTGATAAAGCAGGTTTTTGCTTACTGGGTTTAAAATAAAATCAGACCATTAAAAATTAGTCAAGATTAAAAGGACATGTTCATATACACTTGCTAGAATTTAGCAGTATAATCTAGAAGTATAAGAACAATTAATTTAATCTAGTTCTCCCATAAAGGACTGTAGCTAATTGCCTGCAAATACTTACAAATAATCACTTTGTTAAGTCATCTTGTTAATGTTACGAAACAAGATACACTGTTGGAAAACTTTGCAAGGATCTAATGTGCCAGCCATGTAGCAAGAGACAATGCAACAAGAGTTTCTACTTTATTAGTGCATAAACGGATCGTCTCAACTTTAAAGAATTGTGGAATTTAATTCTGGTTATATCAATTCAATTAGTCTTTTTGGTGGCTCTGGTCTCTGCTACCACTTCATAAGTGATTTGCCTTTCACTGGGATTAAGAAATTACCTGAAGAGAGGAAGCTAACTGAGCTAGGATTTCAGATCCATTAGCAAACTCAGAGGAAAACACAAGGAGTTTTCTTTCAGATAAAATATCTTTTAAGAACAGTAGAATGTGTTAGGGAAACTGCTTGAAATTTGGTCGCATGTAGTTGGACACTCAAGACTGTTTTGAGTTTTACACTGGTTATTAGAATTTTAAATGATTGCAAATTAAGATTTAAATTTGAAACTAAATGTGAGCAATCTAAAACTCATAATGTGAACCCAACTGTGTGTTCCCTGTGTCCGTAGTGGCTTACGTGCCTTTGTAACACCCAAGCACTTAGTATTAGGTGTGCCTAACCTGACAGGCTGAGAACGTGAGCGCAGATTTTGCCTCCTTCAAAGAAACATTATTGTAGAATATTATTAAATACATGATTTTGTCATAATACTTAAAAAATAAATGATCTTGTAGTTGAGTTTAAGGTATTAGGATTCTGCAAAAAAAAGAAAAATTTACTGTTCTTGAAGCACAGCAGTGACCAGCTCTTTGATAAGCTTTCAGAGTTGACCAGAGTTGGTCTGTTCTGTATCTGCTAATACGTTTGCTCTGTAATTTATGCCATCTATCTCATCTAATTTAGGATCTAATGAGCAACAGTTACATGTTTAGTGTACGTAGCTCGTGTTTTTGTGGGGAAGACTGTTTGTGGAGCCTAAGCAACGGTCATTAAAACTGCAGAAATTTAATTAATTTTAAGTTCCTGGAGGAGCTATGGACATGTATTCCAAGATCTGCGGTACCAGGTTGGTCAGCACTGGTTGTTAGATTGCTGGGCAGCAACAGGGTGAACTTGGGGTGGTGCTGATGTTGTGAACCAAGGAATGATGTTGAAACTGATTTTCTTAGTTTAACTCATAAAAACTCAAAAAGAGAGAAAGCATAAAATACAGGAGGGATGAATGTGCCTGTAGGAATTACGGGAGGTAGGAAAAGCGCTTAAGAACATATTCAGGCTGATTGATTGGTGTTTGTAGTAGCTAGTAAGCAAATGTTTCTGAAGGCTTGAGGACTTAAATTACCAGGATGAAGATTTTGAGCCTGGAGTTCAGTGGGTGAGACTGTCTTTCATCATGGTGCTGAGGAGGATTTTCTTGATGACGGGAGCCCTGGCTTAAGTCATCAGAGTAACTTAGGCTGCGGAAGAAGCCTGTAAAACCCAACTTCTGAAACTTGCAAAGGCCTTATGTCATACATCTCTTTGCAGCTTTACTGAGGTGACTTTAAAAAAATGGTTAGAACCTACAGATGTCTGCAAGGAATACTGGTTAACAATGAACTTAGACTAGCTTTCTGCTCTCTGAAGACTGGATGTTTGTGTGGCTCTTCTTAAACTTTAGTGCCACGGTCACAGAGCACTGGTCGGCAAGGCACTGCTGGAGGGGGCTTTGCTGTGCAGCAGTCGCAGCGACAGGACAGCACTGGTGCTCATGCACGCCTGTTAGACTGGGTCTTGCTCTTACTATGGAGGCATGCTCAGCTGAGCCTAGCAAAGTCCAGAATGAAGGATGAGTTTGAACGTTATGACCCATTTATGTATTTTATGTTTGCTGGTGTATATGTTGTTTCTAATACATAATTGCTTAACGTGCTAAACCGCAATTTAGATGGATCATATCTCAAGTGGGAGTAATGTTTACCAAAAATTTTTCTAAAGAGCAGAAATGGGTATTGTTAGTCAGTTGAGCCATTTCAGTGACTTGTTTATGGTGTGGATCCCGAAGTGGTATTTTTGACACACTTGATGGGAACAAAGGCAGGCAATGGAGAACCTTGAACTGGTCTTGCTGATAAAATACTGAGGAAGATGAGAAGGTTTCGTCGCGATGGCAGAGTTTGGTATCTCAGGGTACTTCTGTGGAAATGGATGTGGAAGGGCTTCATAAGAACTTCCTGTGAGACACGCTGTTGATGGCAGCATTAGTGGGGGAGTTAAGCTTGGCTGTTGTGTGCTGGCAGCTGGTGAGCGCCCAGGGCGGATCTTCCTCACGGTGTGATTCCCGTAAGGCAGTGTAAAGGACAAAAGCCCTTCTTTCTGGGATGCTAAATCCCCTGCTGAACTAATACCTTGCAGGGACCAACGTAGCATCTTGCTGAAGGTATAATTTATTTCATGAGTTAATAACTAGCAGATAATGGTTTCTTTGACCTCTATATTTATGGCTTCAATTTTGTCACAGTACAATATATGTGTTACTTTGAAAGAGCTGAATGGTACCCTGCCACATGCAGATAAAACCTTCCGATTAAAGCTGTAGCAATGAGTTATTAAAATTACTAAACAAAGTCATAACAATAGTAAAACAGTGGGCTTAGGTGAAGCAGGAAAAATAACAAAAGTTTCATGCTGCTCTGAAACATTTGGATGAGCTGTAGTATCTATCGGTATCTATGCAGTAATTAACAGCAGTAATCAATAGTGTTTCTGGACTTAACCCTTGACTTATTTTAGTAGTTAAAACTAAGAAAACAGGCTGGTTTTGGTTTTTAAAACTTCTGTCTTCAAGTGTGTTTGAAAACTTCTGTTTAGTCTCATTGGAGGCTTGCAAAGTAGGTGATCAGCTTGAAATAGATAAAAGTGAAATGTCCAATTCAGGGCACAGTGTCTTTACCAGACATGTATTCACATTTCAGTACTGTTTAGCATCCAGTGTGCTCTGATAAGCAAAACAATAATGAATTCTGAAGGAATTTACAGGCTAAATTTGATTTTTTTTTGTTAATGTGTACAGAATGGGCAGTTTTAGGAATTTTAATTCCAGTAACTTTGATCTTGCTTGATGCTAGTTTAGATAAATGAGCAGGTATTTTTGGCAGGTTGACACTAAAATGCTGAAGGGTTAATTCAATTCCATAATCTGTTTCTCAATTATATTTGGAGGATATTTATGGAAAATAATATTTAAATGTCTCCTGAAGCAAGTATGAACACCATCACAGAAATACCTACGAGCTAAGGCTTATCATTTACTGGCATGGCGTATCATGAACTGAGGGGAATCCTGACTTGTCTGTTTAGCTGTTGTGCTTTGAGTACCTACTGTATATGTAGCTGTCTCAAAGAGCTAACAAATATAGCTGAACCTGTGCCATTTTGCTAGTTGTGCATCTTGGGGCTAGCAGATCTCTCTTGTGAAGTCATTGCGAAGTTTTCCAGTAATCTAGGAAACACTTGAACCACACTGATACACACCGACTGGTCTAAGAACCTACTGTTCAAAGTCAGGAAGAAGAAACTGTCTCTTGGATTGTTAGGATGTCTTAGTCACCCTCAGGAAGAGGGTGGTTCCTGTACAATATCAGATCTGTGATGCTACTTCGAGTGTGGAGTTAGACTCAGCCTTGACGCTGACCACTTGCAGAAGGTATGTGTTTCGTCACTGTCAGGGTGGGACCATCTTTAAAGGCACGTCGGGCAGAGCCTCTGAGCCTCCGAGCAGGTTCAATGGGAGTGAATGTGCCCTCAGCGCAGTGGGGGGGAGTCCTGTGGTGAGTGCAGCTGGCTCCAGCGAGAGCCTGTATGTGGGGAAGCTTAGGAATGGCTGAGTCCCAGCTTAGGAGGAGGGAAGGTCATTCTTAGATGTGAAGAGACACAGGGTCTTCCACTTCTTTTTTTTTTTTTTTTTTATTAATGAGAAGAACCTGTACTGTGCTATTTCTACCTTGACTTACAAGGAAGGATTCTTCTGCTTTTCATGTTCTTCTGCCCAATTTGTTGCTCTCTATCAATAGTTCTGTATGTTTCAGAAGCTTGTGTAGGGAAAAAATCTGGCCTGTGATGATTCTTGGCTGTCTTTTTTAAAGATTATGCTTTAGTGTGCCTCTCTTCAGTCCTACAGCACTTAAGGATTGAATTAGATTTTCTATCCTTATTGCTCAGAGATTTCTAGCAGTCCTAAGTATACGGGCTGATCTTTACCTAAGTGGAAAAGGTACCATTGAGGTGAGATGCAGTTGTCTGAGGATACGCTCCTGTTAATGGAGCTGAGGAGGAGGTTACGTGTATTTTTCGAATGGTTTGTGTTTCGTAGAGAAGTAGCCTACCTAAACTGCAGTGGGTAATGTCTGTGTTTCTTCTCCCACCAGGTACCTGTCCATTCTAGAAAACTGAGCAGATACTGTACTGCCAGGAGGGATGAGGGGCAAAGCTGAGAGGTGTCTTACCTGTTCCAGCGTTATGCGTTCGGCCAGGCCTGGTTCCCAGTTTGAAAATGCTCATCCAGAGAGCTGATCTTGCCCAAAGCACTTGCAGCCCACTTTTGTTGCAAGATCGTACATATGCTGAGGTTTGCCACTCGGTGCTTTCATATATGCAGACTATTGATGTAATCAAATAGATCTTAAGTTTGAAACTAAAACTTTTTGCAGTGGGGCTATTAATAAAAGGCACATCCTGGTTTACACATAATTAGTAGCTGTTACTCAATGGATGGCTCTAAGTTCAGTCTTTCTCCTGTACAGAGCAAATTAAAATTTGTTCATACAAAGACATCTTTTCTTTCAAAAAAGATCTAGCTCTGTCTTGACACCACCATAGCCACAGTAAGCTGCTGATATAAAAATGACCGATTTCAGGCAAGATATAATGAACAGGTGTTGTTTCTTTGTGTTTTTTTTTTTTTTTCCCAGGGGTTCTCTTTGAACACTTGCTTCCTCTCATTACCAAGGTTGTGTGCGGGTGTGTGTAACGCAGTGGTGACTATAAACCTTGATAGGCTCTGGAGGAGGACTGGTTAGTCTTGCTCCACTGCGCTGTGTATGTCACAAAGCCTTCTCTAGCGAAAGGACAGGCAGTGCACATGCACAATAGTCATCCCTCCTCTCTTTCTGAAAGTGGCACAGGTGTATAATTCCAGTTGGGTACTTTGGGACTTCTTGGTTTTGGATGTTTTTTGCTTGGGTGTTTTTTTTTGTTTGTGAGGTTTTTTCTGTTTGTTTTCATTCTTTTTGTTTTGTCTTTTGTTCAAGGGTGTATATGAAGGAGGTTGCCCTAAAAATACTTTAACTTATATTGTGGTGCCTTTGTAGTTAACAAGTCGGGAACACTGAGAAGGGTGCTTGGAACAGACACTTTTCAGAGAAGAGAGATACTGTAGATCAATTGATTGGTAACTTATTGTGGATCAGCTATAATTTGCTAATAGCAGAAATAGCTGCTTTGCCCTGTAGCTGTTGAAATTTCTCCAGTACTAAGATCTGTTTCTGAACAGCAGTTCAGAGTTGAAGCGATGGAGGAGGTCAGGTGTTGTGAAGTGTTAGGGATATGAGAGGAGATGTTTGGCGTTACTTTACATTTGGGAGGGAAAAATGCCTTTACATGACATGTCAAGGTTTGCCTTATAGTTGCTGTTATTTTTAGGCGAGTGCTGTAGTTGCATCTCTTAGACACGATGACAAAATTGACAAAATATCAGAGTATGCTTTTTACTGGAGTTATTGCGCTGATGCTGGACTTACAAGGCATTCAAAAAGCACCTTCTGGTTTTAATACCAGGATTTTTACCATGGTAGTACTACAGGCAGATTTTAGAAGTTTATATCTTTGTGTTCTGCTCTTTAGTGCTTCAAACGGTGCTTCTCTGTGTAAAGAAGTGCCTTATTTTGTTCTTCTCCACAATGTTTATTGCTACAGAAAGCGTTGCTATGTTCATACTGAAGTGCAGAGGTTCAGCCATTATAAGCCTCTATTTTTTTTAGTACTTAAATTTATAGCAGCATTGCCCTCTAGAGGGCACTTCTTCTGATCATTTCAATAGATTTTTTTTATATTAACTAAATTTCCATTAATTTGTATGCGATACTCCTACTGTGTAGTGAACAAGATGCATCTATTGAAAGCCAGTTGTCTCTTTACATGTCAGGAAGCAAGGTATGGGATAAGAATAAGTGAAATGCTTGCTTCTGTTCTCTGAAAGGATGCAGCCTGTGCTATCAGTTTTCAGCTGAATTATTTCTGAAATAGCTATTAGGAAAAGGGTCAAACTAATGAAATAGTTTCTTGCCTGTTTAGAGTGCTCCTGTCCTAAAGGGCTTGCAGTGCAGTATTATGGTGCACAGCATTTGACGTGGAAAATCCACCAGCAGAGTGAAATACAAGCAACTTGCAGCTTAAGCTTATTTTGAAGCAGACAGCAGAGTCTGGATAGGTTTAGAAACAAGCTCCTGATCCCCTGTGATGGATAAGTAGACATTAATGATATGAGCTTAGTATTTTCTTTAATTTTTTCATATAAGAAAGGCTTTTGTCTAAAAGAGGCTCCATACCAAACCAGAGTTGTTATCCAGCTTGTACAGTGCACCTGACGTACCTGTGTGTCGCGGGCAGAGGCAGTGGGGACACGTGTTTCCCGAGGCAGTTGGTAGAAAGTTCACAAACCCAACTGCCATCTCCTGAGTCTCTGTGTATTGTCGTGCTCAGTTTATCTCCTTGCTAAAAGCTGGTTGGTCAAACTTGCTAAACAGCTCGAGTAAATGATGTGTTATATACAGACTGTTGTCGGGTATGCAAGAAATGCTCTCTTCAGCACTTTCCATAATGACGTTGCTTACAAAAAGAGTACCTGCAGTGCAGAAATCAGAAGGCAGTGCTGCTGAATGATTTTGGTGATGGCGCCTTGACGAAGATTAAAACTGTCCAGTTGAAGTAGATTATACACTGAGAATACTGAAGTTCGTGTTACTGAATAAGATTATTAAATAGTGTGGGAGGGGAATAAGTAATTTGTGAAAGGCACGGTTCTGACTTGAACGCGATCTTGAATACATCAAACTTCAGCTGTATTCTGACAATGCAAGCGAATTCAGATGGGTAGTGATCGAGTCACTCTCTGAACCCAGCTGAAGTAACAGGCTTGTGGCAACTCTGCACCGTGGTAATTGTGCTACTCTGATAAGATTGAAGATCTTTTGAAAAATTTGCTGTACCCCAAATATAGGCAAGATAAAAGATTAAGTAAATCGAAAAGAAGGCAAGTATTGTCTTTTAGAACGTGGTTCTTCAGAACTTCTTCAGATAGTGTTACTAGAACAGAAGAAGTAATTTGTCTAATAGAATTGTGTGATAACCTACCTGTACAATTCACATGTTGAATTATAGCTGCAGTCTTTAAAGATGCTGTTTGGGTAAATCTTAAAGAACTGCCTAATGAACAAGCTGCAGCGACAAACTGAGTGTGCCTTGATGCCGTTGGTTATGGCCTGAAGTGTGCTGTAGCATCTTCCACAGTCCCCTTCTGGAATGTTCTCTTCTTTCCCTAAACTGTCCCCCAAAGCTTGAAAGATACAGGAGAGTGTTACTGATCTCTAGTGTATGTTGAAAATTAACTGAATGAACCTTGCTTGGTTCACTTTGGAGAGGTAAATCTGCACAAGATGAAAAAATCTAGCATAAGGATAGAGGATTTTTGGTAGGAGTAGTGAGTGCAAAAAGCAGGCTGTTTGTGTGGGCCTAAGTTCTTTTCATCACAAGAAAATATGGAGTTGCCTACAAACTAGAACTGGGCTGTGACTGAAGACCTCTCCTTCAGCTCCCTGCTCCTTGAAGGAGTAATGGTGGGAAGAGGGGGAATAAAGAAAGTGTACAAGTCTCTCCAGACTGCTTGGTCCAGGTTGAAGATGTGCTATAAGGGTAAAATCCAGACTAGCAAAAGAAAATTGCATTTACAGTTTTAGTGGGTTTGTTCTGTCCAGAGGGGTGTTGCAGTCCGAGTACCAAAATCTTCGAGTCGGTCCAGAGCGACTGAATGCTCATTTAAAGGAAATTAATGGTGTCTCTTTCCCTTTCTTCTAGATGGATTGAATCTTCTGTGTTGAATGCCTCCGGATTTCCTACTGGATTTCACGTCTGGATAAATAGTTTGATTTAAGCCACTCTGTGGCAGACTGCATTGTGGATCTAGGGTTCCGCAGGCTTTAGATCTTGAGGAGGCAGCCACTGCTGAATCACGTTAACCTGACATTGCAGCCACAATGGTGCTGTCACAAAGGCAACGAGATGAACTGTAAGGAATCATTATCTTTAAGTTTGTTGTTTGTTTGCTTATTAACTTTTGTTTCCAAATAGATTTTACAGAGTGGCTGTGCCTGCATGCCGACCCAGCACCATATATTATGGTTTAGATCTCTGTACTCTTATTTTTGATACAATCACTGGTATTTGATAATAGAATTGTGAAATGGTGAAAATGTAATTTCAAATTTCTTAATGGCATAAAAAAATGGATCATTAAATTTGCTATAATTTATTATCTATTTTGGTTTGACTTCAGTCACAAAGTTGTGAAAGGGTTACAGTAAACAGCAAGCACATTGCAATATATACTCCAAACTGATTTGTGAATTCTAATTATACTTGAGTAAGTTCTGACACTTTTTGGCTATTTTACTCTGTAGATAAGGTTCTGATCAGAATGTGCTGCATTGTGATTACAGTCTTTCTTTGACTCCTTAAATTGTATTTAAAATGGAAGGTATATTTAAAGAAAAAAAGGCAACCAAAGCCAAACAAACGAATGAAATTAAAAAAAAAACCCATCCCACAAAAAACCCCCCACCTTAATTCAGTTTAAGATACGTAATTCTTTCCAGATATTGAGGCTAGGAATGGGCTGTCAAGTTCCATACCTTAGTTTACTTTCTCTTCTGTAATAAACCATGAAAGAGCGAGGGGTGAGTAGCAATCAGGGTGTCAGTGTCTTGAGTGATACCCAGTTTCATAAATTTATACAGAGTTTGGGGTTTGGTTTTGGGTTTTTATTCCTTTTAAAAGTATGGACCAAGTATCATTTAGCATTTGGTGTCTCTCTTGTCCATGGTAAGCTCTCTTTGGTTTTTAATACAGCTTACTCACTTTTCCAGTAACAATTCAACCCCCCTTATATTAAACATAGTATGCGTTTTACTTTTTTGTTTCATGTATTTAACTACAATTGTTCTACTTAGAGTAGAAGCTGTCTTGAAATTTTGATTTTTACAACTGTTTGTTCATTAGATTTGGAGAAGCTCTGGGGTTTAAACATTCAGGATTACAATTTTTTTTTTCAGCAAATCTCTGAAATTTTTTTCCTGGCAAAAACTTCAAAGAGTGCATGTGTTAATGGGGAGATGGAAGTAATGAACTGTTATGAATGGAAATGGGAAATGACCAGAGATTTAGGATTTACTTTGGAGAGCTGATGAGAAGGCAATATTTTGTTTTAGCATATGTTGTTTATGGGGAGAAATTTGAAATTTCTGTTTGCATGCAGAGTTATATTTAGAGTTGAATGTCTGAGGAGAGATTGAATATGTGTAAAAAGTAGGAAAGAAGGGTGTGATGAAAGCCACAGGAAGAATTTCCATGTGAAAAGCAAATTCTTTTCAGAAAAAAAAGTTATTGCTTCCTCCTTTGACTACCAAAGGGTATTAATTTTTTCTTGAATGTCTTGTGTAAATGAGCTCTTCTGATTTTTGTTTTTAATAAGTATCTGTGTATCAGTTTTTACTTAAATATTGTAGTATGTGGATGTCTTCTCCCCTCTCCCTATATATGTATGTATACACACAGGTGTCCCTTCCCAAGAAAGTGAGGGATAATAAGAAAACAAAACTAGGCTTCCTTCTGGAGGCTGATAAAGTAACTGAAAGTAATTTTACCTTTAAGTCTGTTTAGAACATTGAACTGTTAAGGAAACTTTCTTTGTTGTGTAATTTGAAAACATGTATCCATTTGAAGTAAATTTGGAACATGCAGGATCGCCTTAGACGTGTTCTCTTAGGCAGAAGGTGCTGACTGCTTGTTGAAGTCTTAGAATAATACTGAAACTTTGAGTAGGTCCAAAACAAATGCATGCTATCTTGAGAGAGAGGTTCAAGGCAGATTAATTTGCTAATTGTCTTGCGTCAAAGCAGGGAACGTTTTGAAGAATAATGTAAAACTTGAAGCACTGTACATTGTGGTCACAGGCAAGGGATCTTCCTGTAATCTAACTAGAAGTTATTGTATTGTTCTGAAAAACAAAGCTAAGACTTGTTCTCTTGGACTGAGTGTTTCATTCAAGTTTAACTGAAGTAAAATTTTGTACCCTAAACTGTTCTGTCCAAAATAGTTGTCCTTCAAAGATAAAGCCACAACTTTAGTGTGTAGATGTGGTTGTTGCTTTTGTATCTGCTGTGGGGTTTATGTACGATACAGATCGGTAAGTATATTCATGCTTCTCCAGTGTTTGATAACTTAAAAGAAAAAAAACCCTCCTTACCAAACCTAAAAGAAAAAGTATATCCTGCTGTTGATATCTTGAAGGAAAATCTGTTTGCCAAGTGTGTTTATAAAATTTGCTTGGGCTTTTAACAAACCCAATAATCCTGTCCTAGCTGTTGTACTGCATTGAAGACTCGGATGTTGATCGTGCTTTTTTACAAAAGAAAAGTAGTATGAACCAGTTCTACTCTTGTTCAGAATTGTGGCTGAAGATACTGTTCTTTGTTTTTTAGAAATCGAGCAATAGCAGATTACCTTCGTTCTAATGGCTATGAAGAGGCGTATTCGGTTTTTAAAAAGGAAGCTGAGTTAGATGTGGTGAGTTCAAATAAGATTCTTCATCTATATTTTAAGTAAAGAGTTATAATTTTATGGCATTTTCATCCATTTTGAACATGTATAATTATTATCTACCTGTTAGCTCATGCAGTTTCCAGACTGGAGGTGGTAAACTCATACAGCTTATTGCCTTGTCATAAAATTTAAAAATAATCATTGGATGACTTGGTGATTTTTGAGCAAAACTCTTACCTTTATCTTCCAACTCATCACTTAGGCATACTTTTAGTCTCTTTTTGTGTGTGTCTAGCTACCACTTGTCTAGACGATGCTGAGTTTTTCCTGTAATGGCCTTTTAAGAATCCAAGTCCTAAGAGGGCCTAGGTACTTGAAGAAGAAAGGTGCTAGAAAACAAAGCCAACAAGAATGTATGAGAGATGATAGAAGATGGTCTGTAAGGGTGGGAAAAAAAGAAAGGACATGACCCTCCACTGGACTCACTCCAGCAACACCATACAGGACTAGAGCATCTCTCCTGTGGGGGCAGGCTGGGAGCTGGCACTGTTTAGCCGGGAGAAGAGGAGGCTTAGGGGGATCTTACCCCTGTTTATAAATACCTGATGGGGGGGCATGAAGATGCCAGAGCTGGGCTCTCCTCAGTGCTGCAAGTGGCAAGAGTCAGTGAGCAGAAATGGAAGCACTGGAAGTTCCATCTGAACATAATATAAAACTTTTTTTTTACTGTGATTGATTGAACACTGGACTAGGTTGCCCAGAGAGGTTGAAGAGTCTCTGTCTTGAGAGATATTCAAAACCTCGCTGGACACAGTCCTGGGCAGTCTGCTCCTGGACAATGATCTCAAGAGCTCCTTTCCAGCCTGAAGTATTCTGTGCTTAATATTCAGAAGAATGTGTTTAATTTTAACACATTTAATTTCTGTTTCCTGCTGTTGTGTGCATCCCCACCTCCCCTCCCTGTAAGTCATTTCCTTAACTGTGATTATTTTTATCACGGAATTCTGCATAAAAGATAAACTTTTTGCAATCCAAAATTAGAAAACTGAAGACTCTTCTCTTGTAACCAGATTTGAAATGGTCTAAGAGTGCGCAGCTTTGGAGGCTGACTTCATGTGGTAATGTTTAAGAAACAGGAAGACAAAACAGGATTGCTTTTGTCCTCACCTTTGTCATACAGAGCAAATAGTGGAAGTCTATTTTGTGATTGGAATTTCAAATCCTTGCTTTGAAACTGTTGCATACCAGCTGGTTAACCGCATAGTAGGAGGGCAAGCCTGAATAGTTAATATAAGTCGATCAGCTCTGTAAGCAACTCTGTTAGCCTGTACGGATGCTAGTGACTTGGAACAGTTGTTTCTTGCAACTCAATTCTGTTGATTTGCCTTTGTAACAGATGATTCTCGGTATACTTTTTAAACTTGCCACTTATTAGCATAGGAGCTGTGCATTTCATCTGAATTTCAGTTTCTCTGGATGCAGTTGGATTGAGTAGTAAACTTCTGTGTGCTGGCTTTTGATAAATCCTTGCCTCTTCTCTATCATAAATCTTGCGTTGTTCTTTTTCCAGAATACTTGGGTGAAGTTTGACTTAATTTCTCCAATCTGCTTCCAGTATCTAATAAACAAGTAGAAATGACAAATTGGAATATCATACTTATAATTGAAAATCCTAATACCATTCCCTTATCTGCCTTATCTATCAACCTAATTAAGTCTTCTCTTCCCAAAGGTTAAAAAGGCAACCTAAATATAGGCTTGATGGTCCTGAGGGAAATAGAAGATGCAGTCGCTAAAAGTTCCACATGACTTTCTTGCAAGAAAATCTGAATTGGTTGGGGCTATACTAAATTGAAAAAAAACGAAAGTTAAAGGCAGAAATTATTTCAGAAAATTGGAAAGATTCAACTGTAGCTCTACAAAGAGGGATTTAATTTTTTGTATTGATTATTCCTGCAAATAACTCCAGCTTTTACAAAGGCCCCTGAAGGTTAACAACTGGTCTCTGACCGAGGTAGCCAGCTCTCAGAGCTTTTATGGAGTAAGCCAAGGCATTGTTATTTTCCCCATGCCTTTGTTATTCTCCATCTAATTCAGAATTATTCTAGTATGAGTTTGTCATTTTGTACACGGAAGGAAAGTGTGCAGCATTTAATTACTCTTCTGTGCCTCTGATGCTTTGTTTTTCTGTGTTGCTTTTCTTCCTCTTTCTTGTGTTAATAGGTGGGAGGAAAAAGAAGAGTAATCCTCTGGCTTTTACTGTAACATCAGCTGTTCATTGTTGCTCCTCACCTATTCCTTAGAGCCCAAAGGAGAAAACTGTGTAGTGGAAAAAAATTATTCTTCATTAAAGTTTCATTAGAGTTGCAAAATGAGTGTCGCTTTCTCTAGTATCTGAGGTGGTGTTCAGTAGGGCAGGTGTAGCAGTCTGCTTTCTGCTTTGGTTACTGATGTAAAGATGCAGGGAGAGTGGACTTAAAGCTTGTCTTTGAGAAGGCAGCACAAAGTACTGCATTGTTATGGTGGTAATTTGAGGTTAACTATAACAAAGTTTTAAAAAAAATAAAAAATCAGAGGTAGTTTGAGCTAAGTGGTTTTCAAGTGAGGTGGAGTATATGTAATCCTGCTCCAACAGCTGGCTGCCACCTTCAAACTGTGTGCTCCCGTGAGAGAAGTGCATTGTACCACCAAGGAACAGAGCCAGCACGCTCTTAACTCCGGGGGTGGGAGCTCCTTAGTCCCTAGTGCTCCAGTTGATGGGTACGAAAAAGGAGGCTGTCTTTGAGAAACTAGCTACCACTTCTATACATCTTGGTCCTTGGAGCCAAAGAGTGAGTTGGGCAGAGGGATGGGGGAGTCCTGTAACAGAATAGGACACAACATTCTCAGGTATGCGGAGCACTTAAAAAGCTTTCAAGTAATGTAGGTAGAAAACAGCAGAGATAACAGTTTAGTCCTAGCTTTTGGATTTCATTTGCAGAATCTAGCGTCATTAATCTGTATGCTGCAGTATTTTTAATTAAAAATTGTATTTTAAAGTATTTTCTTAATTTCTGTGTATGTAACTTGTAGCTATTAATATTTGAAGTGTGATTGTTCTAACTAGTAAAACTGATTATAGTCTTTTTCTTGAATTCCTCTTTCTGTGGTCAAGAGATTTTTATTAAAATGAGCTCTTTATATTGCCTTTGAAGAAACACTTCTACAGACTTTAGAACTAGAATTTATTTATTTAAATGCTTCTCCTCAGAATGAAGAGTTAGATAAGAAGTATGCTGGACTTCTGGAAAAAAAATGGACATCCGTTATAAGATTACAAAAGAAGGTAAGTAGAGCTCTGATGGATTTGCATGTGTTTAAAAGTTGTGACTGAAAGTAAACATTCATCACTGAACAGAATGTTGTGTATTTGCCCTGTCAGACAAATGCAGGGTTTAGAAAATGATGCCTCAAAGATGAATTTTGAGGACTTGAGTCGGGAAAATAGCTAAATCCATGTTGTATAAAATGTTTCATCTATCTCAGTGCTAGCAGAGACATCCTCTCAGCTTGTTTATAACAATGTCTTGACTTCAGTTTGTGGATTGCATGTGCAGTTTCTGAAGCTGGAAAGGAAGGAGGTGCCTTGAGGCAGTTTGTGAGTGGAAAGATTGAATAGCTGCCTCCAGAAGGCTTGACTGGTTTAGAAAGAAGGTAAAAACCTGTGCTGCCAATTGTCTTTGGCCATTACGTTAAAGGGAGGAAACCATTAACTCCAGTGCATTAGAGCAGGTGATTCTACTGCAAGTGTACAGTACAGAACTCTTGTTAGTGAGGCTTCAATGGATCTAGAGCGTATTAAAAGCAAAAAAAAAAAAACCAAAACACCAGTGTGCTATAATAAAGACCTATCTATTGTGAAGGTTACTATATCTGGGGTTTTGTTACACTTTCAGTTTCTCTGCCATTGGTTAACATGCATGCTGTCCCAGGGGTACAGAAAATGATCACAATAGTAGCATTCCTTTTTAACACAACCTCCTTCAGTAGTTTTATTTGTACAGTATTTGAGTGAACATGATGTTGTAGAACTCTTTTTTTTTTTTTTCCCTGTCAAAATATTTGGGAAGTTGGAGAAGAATAAATTATTAATGATTAAACTATTAAAGAATAAATGATAAATTATTAATTTAGGCTTGATTTTTATAAATACCAGCACTATTGAATGCTGGCGATCGGTTTGGATCCATGCAATCTTTGCTTTACAGTGAGTTTGAGAGCCAGTTCGTATTTGGATTATTGAGTGAAGGTGAATTAGATCTTGCATAAAACTAGAAATGAATGGTCTCTTTAAAATTTGTAAATTTAGGTAATGGAATTAGAATCGAAGCTGAATGAAGCTAAGGAAGAATTTACATCAGGTGGACCTCTTGGTCAGAAACGAGACCCTAAAGAGTGGATTCCTCGTCCTCCAGAGAAGTATGCGTTGAGTGGACACAGGAGTCCTGTCACTCGAGTCATTTTCCATCCAGTTTTCAGTGTTATGGTCTCTGCTTCAGAGGATGCCACAATAAAGGTACGTGTTTACTACAGAAAATGGAACTGAGCAAGTCAGAGGATGTGCAATATGTGACATCAGTCCTTCCAGCTGGATGTGCGTTGTACTGATGGAAGAGTCTTTCAGATTCTGCTTTAGCTTCAGTAGGGAAGGTTCTTTCAAGTATGATGTCCCGTGTAATCTATAAATTTTAGTTTTATGCTTGTCCAATTAATGTCTTCAAGAGTATTTTACTAACATTTGATTAGAGGAAAAAATAATTAAGCTAGTGTGGACTTAAAGACTGGAGAAACAGAAAAAGGATCGGTGGGGGATCAGTAGGGAAGGAACGGCATAATGTATAGAGTAGTGACGTGGTGAGGAGGAAGACAGTTGCCTCAAGTCATCTGAGGTGATAATTTTTAAAGCTGAGTTAAAGTGGTTATGCAGCTGTACTAACTGAAAATTAGTTCTTCCTATTTATTCTAAATGGGACATGCAAGTCCCAGTGACTTCCAGTAACTTTAAATGGTCTTCCTAAGCCTTTATTGCAGTGTACAGTGGCATGAAGAGATTTGTTGTAGTAGGCAAGTAGTTTCTCATTTTAGCATCCAGTAAAGACATGATTGTGCATTTCCTTGCTGTTTGAATGTCACAATTTAAGGGAATTGTCCCAATAAAGGAGACTTCTAATTGTTCTCTTCAGTGCTGCTTTGAAAACTGTTCGGAAAAGTGCTGTTCTGAAAAATGTTGAGTAGTGTATTAAGCAATGTGCTTAAAAGTGCAAGCTTTTCTAATAGTGGCTACCTGTTGGAGAAGATGAAAATAAAAAGTGTCAGCCAGATCAGTTCTTGAAACGCTTTAACCTGTTCTTGTTTCTGCAACAGACTTGAACATAGAGGACTGTGGGGTGTTTTTTTTTTTTCTTTAAGCAGACAGGGCAGCTGAAACAGTGACAGCTCTCTGTGTCAGATGTTGGAGGAGCCTAATTAGCTCTGGGTTTGCTGCTTCTTATGGATACACTGTATGGATTTCCTTATTCTTGAAGTCAAGCTGTGTAGCTTAGTTTCTGACTAGTTGCATTCCCAGTGATTTGCAATCTATTGGGATGATGGATTCTTTTTGTTGTTGTTTTTTTTTGTTTAGGATAGAATTTAAAATGAAATGTCTAATTTTGTGCTCGAGAGACAATAAAATCTGTAGGAGCTTGTTTTGCTTCAAAGGCTTTTGTTTGCAGTTAGATGATAGAAGACTGGCTTAATTAGGAGGTGAGAATGAGGACTTCGTGCTATCTTGCAGTTATTAACTGCAAACGTTTATTTAATGTCTGACAAATTTTGTAATGTAGTGTGTGCGTATCAAACTTCAGAATGGTTTGGATTATCATCCCTAAAGCAATGCATTCTGAATATTGCTCTTTAGTATGCAGAATGTTTGCTATTTGGTTCTGAAGCAGCAAGTAAATTCTGGAGCCACAATAAAGCTTGGGGGGATGATGTTTTCCCCACCAGCTGAAAATGGTCTGTATTGCTTGTGTCAGGGAACTGGCATAGAAAGGGATGGAGAAAAACAGTCTGTACAAAGTGGGTTTTTTCTATCCAGTGTTTTATGAGTTGATCTTCTTTATTTTTAAGGGTATTGGGTGTTAAGACCTTTAGATACAATGGAACTTGTTTTCCTGCTGTGTTTATAATGCTTTAAGTTAGCTGAAAAACAGCTTTCAAGATGCATGAATTCAGTTAATTTATAAGTAACAAAATCATATAAAATAATGCTTATTTTTCTATGCTGTTAGGCTTTTTAGGGCTGTCTTTCTTTGTCTCTTGCTCAATTAATTATTGAATAAGGTGCCAGACTGGCCTGCAGAGTGCAAATGTAAGGCTGGAGAATACAAAGAGTAATAGGCTGCTGTTAACGGATTTTCTGTTCACTTGTCAGGTGTGGGATTATGAGACGGGAGACTTTGAACGAACCCTTAAGGGGCATACAGACTCTGTGCAAGATATTTCCTTTGACCACACTGGCAAACTGTTGGCCTCCTGTTCTGCTGATATGACCATTAAGCTATGGGATTTCCAGGGCTTTGAGTGCATCAGAACTATGCATGGTAAGGTATAAAGGGAATTGATGTAGCAGTCTGTAAAGTGAAGAGACTTTTTAATTTATTTTTAATCCAGGAAAGCCGCTGATGTGGAAAGGGGTTATAAACCAGAGCATTGTCCGAAAGAGGGGGGATAGTTTGATGCTTTGAGTGCTCTGTAACTAAGGTCTATGGAGGAAAATGGCATCTGAGATCTGCAGTGCATGATGCTGTAGGAAGCATCCCATAATGATACGGAAATGAAATGGCACTTAGAGGGGTTTAACGCTAAAAATTAAATGCTTACTAGGCAACAAAACTGTGTCTTTAAATCAGTAAAAAATTGCCCCCTTCACCCCTCTGTTTCCCTGATGTAGTGCTTCAGGAAGGAAGGAGTTAGTGCCAACGCTGTTCTCCGGGCTGTGCAGTCCTGTGCCTTCGTGGTTGTCCCATTTCGGATGAACATGCCCTTTGCGTTAGGCTCAAAAGCCAGGGGAAAAAATGGGAAACAGCCACAACTATGAGATTCTAATATTAACAGCAACTATTTATTTTATAGTCTTGATGTAAAAGCATTTTTATACTGCTGCTTGTCTTGCTTTTAATATCTTCTTGTAAGGTGGTGGGTGGGAATGGAGCATGTTTGAGACTTATGAAAACACACACACACAATATGTACCAAAGAAAACTGAAAGCTGTTGACTTTTGTGCACACAGTTCTTTGAACACCACAGAGCACTACAGTAGAGGAAGAACAGGCGTTACAGCTGGCTGATAGCAAGAAAATAGAGTAGTGCTACAGGGCGGGGTTTTGGCCTTTAAAGATTTCTATATGAACACACGTGCAGTATGTGTGGTTTTGTGAAGTGGGGGTTGTAACATGAGCGTGGGTGAACTAGCTTCATGTGTGTTGCCAGTTACACCCCTTCAACTCAATTTCAAGTAAAAAGAAATAAATAATCTTTGCAGTGAGGAGTTGTAAAGTACCATACTTGCACTGAAACTGGTATTCTCTGCCCCTTCAGATACTTGATCACTGATGTGATTGCTTTTTAGTAGGAGCTCACCAGGGGCTCTGAGTTCTTAGTGGAAAAAATGGAAATGAAAATTCTGAAGTTGTGCCTTGTATGTATGTGGCTTGCAAGACTCAATGTAGCTGCCAGTAAAAGAAAAAAGCAATTTATTACTGTCTAACTTTTTGGAAAAAAGAACATCAGATCTCCAGATGAAAAAAAGGAAGCTGTTTATTGATAAATTATATATACTCTAAGCTAGTGATCTCAGAAGATTAATTTCTAATCCTGACAGTTTAAGTAGGGACAATTGCAGAGCTTAAAGTAAGACAAGTGCATGAATTATGTCCAAACTGTTATAGTCAAGCTTGTACACTGGACTTGTCAAAAAACCCTACCCAACAGTTTGTTCTGGATAATACTAAAGGTTCAAAACAGTTCGTTCCAATGTTTGCTGCTTTGGGAAGTTAAAGTTCTAAATTTTTGTCATAGTAGAAATGAATAGTCTTTACAGAGTGTATCATCTCCCTCTGTTATGTCCCGTTGCTTGTGGGATGAGTGAAGTCAAGAGCTGAAACCACATGCACGAGGTCACAAGGAGTTTGTGTTAAGGAAATGACCCGGATGCTTTGTCCTGGATCAGCACTGATCGTCTTCCTCTCGCATCTCTCAGCAGTAGTAGGAGCTGCTGTCCTATGTACAGTTGGTTCTTCAATCAAACCAGCACAGTGGGTTTTTTAAAACCTACTGTCAGATGTCTGGAAACACTCAGTCTCTTAGCGTTAACCTCTGCAATGAGGTTTGGCATGCCTCTCACTGCAGGCCCGTTTTCCTTTTAAACGTCTGCATAGTGCATCAGCATACTGTAATCAGACCTAACCCATCATTTTAAAGACAGTCACTGCAGCAGCTCTGTTCTAAACTACCAGCTTTTGTAGCTGTGTAGAAGTGTTGCTTGCAGTGGTGAGTGTTTGGCTTTAAAACATCTTAAAGAAATTTTTAAAACCGTTTTAAAGGATGCTCAGTGTCTGGGCTGTGTGGTTTCTAAAACTGTAAATGAATATGTCATAAAACCCCAGGTTTACGTGTAGAGATTATTCCATAAAACATGCACTACTGCTGTAGCTACTTGCCCAAGAGAAAAGAATAGCAAGTCCTGTGTGCTCTGTAAAAGCTATTACAGTACCACTTAATAATGGTTTGATTTTGTTTTTAGGTCATGATCATAATGTTTCTTCAGTAGCCATCATGCCCAATGGAGATCATATAGTTTCTGCCTCAAGGGATAAAACTATCAAAATGTGGGAAGTCCAAACAGGGTAAGTGTGCTCCTGGCTAAACCTCAGCACCTAAACAAAACAAGCATAAACCACTGTTGATAGGCAATGGGCCACATAAATCTGGAATGTCGGCAAACATGATTTGAATTGAGGTATGATAGTGTGCCCTTTAGAGTAATTCACTTAAGGGTTCTGCCTTAAACCATTAAGCACAGGGTTTTAGGTTTTAGTACTGACTAATTAAAACTAACTGGCTCTATCATTCTGGGAGCTATGAGAGTAGAACACCATAACTCAGGACCAGGTGGGAATATAAATGCAGTGGTTAACCACAAGTTTAAAGGGAGCATGAGAGGAGGGAGGAGAAATCTGTTACTTTTTTTGATACAGATCAAGATATCTCCTCTGCTTTTTGGGGGGGCGGGGTGGTGGTGGTGTGTGTTTTGTGGCGGTTTTTTCATTATTGTTTCATTCATCAGTTCTCTCTTTAATCCATCCATTTGCCAAAAGCTGTAGGTGAAGGCTGAATGACCTGTAAATCTCTACTTGTTCTTAAAATACCTATTTAATGCAAGCTGTCATGTCAACTTATTTTCTTCCCCAAGCTTCCTGCCTTCTACCTTAACAAGGATTTGCTAGTTCTTAGCTGTCACTTCTTTCTCAGGTCTGCTTCCTTTTCATGAACTGTTTTATGGCCTTGTACATCATCATCCAGGATGGACACGTGCATGCTAAAATATTTTATCTTAACTTCTAAGAGTAGGTCTCAAGCGTCCTTAAATTTCAGAGGCATGTGTAATGGTTTTACTGTGACATTGAGTCATGCGGTATTTCTCTTTTTTGAATAGTTACTGTGTGAAGACTTTCACGGGTCACAGAGAATGGGTGCGCATGGTGCGGCCTAACCAGGATGGCACCTTAATTGCCAGTTGTTCTAATGACCAGACAGTGCGTGTTTGGGTGGTAGCGACAAAGGAATGCAAAGCTGAGCTCCGAGAACACGAGCACGTGGTAGAATGCATTTCCTGGGCTCCCGAGAGCTCGTACTCCACCATATCAGAAGCTACGGGATCAGAGGTGAGGTTTCCAATGCTATTAAATAAGCACGTACAGTGAGGTTATTTTTTTACTATGCTCTGTGTAGAACTTTCTGGGTAATATTTAGAACAACTAAGCTCTGTTCTCAAAAGTGCTTGGCAGGTGGAGCGAGTGTATGGGTATTTTTTGCAGAGTATACTTGGTCTAGTGTTGATCCCACATCTTGGCTTCACAGGATCCACGCTCGTGTGTGTTAACAGTAGGAGCCTACCTCTGCCCTGGCTACAGTGACCTGTGGAGAGATGCTCTATTTCTGAGGAGGCTGGGAGTGGGGCCACTTCCACATATGTCAGCAGGGAGAGGTGGCATAACGTGACAATTCTAAGGATGCTCAGCCACTGAAAGCTGGGGGGGGTGTAGTGAGTCAGGAGTGCAGAAATTAAGGTGCCTCGGGTGTATCACACTGGTTAAGCTTTGACCGCCATGTCCTAGTGCACAGAGAAAGCAAGTAAATCCCCATTTCTGTCATCACAGATAGATCTTCTCTGGTTTGGTCACTAAATCTTCAACAAAGGCTGACTAAAGGTCAGAAAGAATTTCCTTCTAAGGGTGACACAGTGTAGAAGAAATGAGCTAGAAATTAACTCCAATTTCTGGTTAAAACCCCCCAAGTATATCTGTCTTGGCCTCTTCCTCAAAAAGGACACAAATCCCCAATGGGAAGAGTAGATACACTGAAGACAGGGACTTGTCTAGTGATGGATTTTACAAATTATTTCTTGCATCCTTAACAGATCCTTATGATCTTGTAATTAAAGTAAATTCCAAAGGCTCACTCCCTTGCAGCAGTGGCTGTGTGGCGGTGCCTCCCGTGCCCTCTGCTGGTGTGAGCAGCTCTGTACAGCCCTTCCTGCGGGGCTTCACTGCATCAGGCACTTCAGGTTCTGGGAACCGAGTCTGTCCTCTGTACTGTGCATGATTACAAACAGAAATGAGTTCAGAGTAGGAGCTTTTCAAAAATTCTGAAACTTGCTTCGTTACTTTTTATGAAGAGTGAGAACAGAGGTATGTCTGAACGTCATACCCTTGTCCTGAGGGGTCCGACTGAACCGTGCCTGCTCTCAGAAGAGGGTGTCTTGTAGTAGCCAACAGTGGATTCAGAGTAGTACTTGGCCTGGTGCATCAGCAGGACATACAGCCATTTCTTTTAACAGATTGTGTAATTCCTTTTATTTTGTTGCTTATTTCTCCTGATGTTAGTAACAAAATTCTCTGACTCTCAGCTTTGGCACTGCGTGTTTACTAGCTGTAAGCTGGCATACGATCTTATTTTGCTACTAAGAAAGAGCTCTCAGAAGGGATCTGCTTCCTCCCTCCTCTTCCCCCCCCCCCCATACGCCATAACTTAAACCATACTTTTCTGTAGACTAAGAAGAGTGGCAAGCCTGGGCCTTTTCTGCTGTCTGGATCCAGAGACAAGACCATTAAGATGTGGGACATTAGCACTGGCATGTGCCTTATGACACTCGTAAGTTCACTGGTGTTTTTCTGGCAGTCACAGCTGCAGATCTAAAACTAGTTTTAAGGGGATGAATTATCTTACATGCTTATGTTTTCAAGAGAAGCCAGAGTTATTGAAATAAGACAAACACTGGAAATGCACAGTTTTAACGGCTTCTATAGTTCAGATTTTGTTGTTGGTAAGAAATGATAAGAATCAAAAAAATGCATAGTACAAATGCAGGAGTGCTGTGGTGTAGTTCCTGTGAGGACTAGCTTGGTTACAGAAATGCTGATAATCAGCTGAATTTTGTCTTGGGTAAAATGCTGTGCTCTTCCCCTGTGTGGGCCTTCCTGCAGGCCGTGGGCCTCTTCCCAGCGGGATTCAGGCTGGACTGGGTGTCCCTGCTGGGGGTGGGGAGCAGAATCAGTGCAGATCGCATGAGGACTTTTGTTTGTTTGCCTTCAAGGACAGGAACTCACATTGTTGGTAGTGCTGATAAAGATGTAATAATAGAAACTGAAGATAAACTTGGGAGTTGTGATGGGTTTTAGAAAGCCAGATGCAATCCTTGCGGGAGCAGCGCAGGGAGTCACTCCGTTTGCCGTAGCGTAAATCGTAGGCTGCTCAGCCTTACAGCCTGCACCTGCTCACTGATTTCTCCTTATGCACAAGGTGGGCCATGATAACTGGGTACGTGGCGTTCTGTTCCACTCTGGGGGAAAATTTATTTTGAGCTGTGCTGATGACAAGACTCTACGTGTCTGGGACTTCAAGAACAAGCGATGCATGAAAACCCTCAATGCGCACGAACACTTTGTTACCTCTTTGGGTATGTATTGTTCTGCAGTGCTTACTGCAAAGTGCAGAGCCACAGACAGATCTTTCTACATCTTCCCCAGCTGAAGTTGAGCACTGAGCTAGACACTCATGTTTGGATTTCAGTGAAGTTTTGTCCCATGTGTATTTTAATCAGATAAGGACAGGAATTTCGAGTGTGCTGGATTTTTCCACTTCTCTTGCCACTGTTGCACACTGGATAAAGATGTTCACTGCCAGGGTGCTCTGGAGTGTGTAGACGTCTGGGCACACTGTATTGCCAATGCTTGCCGAGGGAGGGGAAAAAAAAAAAGAAAAAGAGGTGGTGGGGGGGCATAAAGCAAAACAGTCAGGAAAAAAATGTACTTTGAATTCCTGGGCATTCCTGGTTGGTCTTACCAGATCTTGGTAGACATCAGTTCCCCCTGCCCTGGCAAAACCCAACCCAACCCCTCCCTGTTCAGTAAAGCTAGCTTCGCTCTGGAGTCTGTGCTATTGTTCTTTTTTCTCTGTGTTCCTCTGGCAGTTGACAGCTTCTTCAGGGAAGCTGTGTGAGTTGGGTTAGGAGGGAACCTGGAAATGGCTACTGAGGTTTCCTGATCAAACTTGCAGGGCTAATCAAAATGCAGGGTTTCTGCCTTCACTCTGAAGTTGTTGGAGACAGCTGATCAGAGAGGGGGAAAGAAAAGTTACCAGTTGATCAGTCACGGGTTGACTGACCTTGGAATTGGCTGCTTCAGTTCACAGACCATTTGCTGAACCCTTTCCACACAGCAAGGCGTTTTGATTCCTCCTGGTTAAACTCACCAGTGCTGTCTGACCCAGCCCCAAACTGATTTGTGTGTATGAAATGTTTTGGCATCTCCTGAGGAACAGTACACTTCACATTTTTTTAAGTAGTAGCTCACAGCTGTACTGTCTACAGCAAAAAGAAAAAGTCAAGTTTTTGACTTCTGATTCTTGAATACCTCTTACATGAAGTTCTGTCTGCTGGTAGTATTTAGCAGTTTTATCTGTTTGAGATGTTTGAACTCCTCTCTGTTATAACTTTGTCTTGATTTCTTTTCCATGAAAGCTCATTTATAACTGAACTGAAAGTAGATTTTCATGCTTTACAAAATTCTTGCATGAGAGAATTTGCCTTCAGAGCTACAGACGTGATGAGCTTTGAAATTTAGTCTTTGAGCTGGTAGAATTTTTTGGAAAAAGTAATGATATTCAGTCAGAGTGGAAAATACGGAACTTTTGGACTTGTTCTTAACACAAGCTTTTCTTTCCTCGCAGATTTCCACAAGACGGCACCGTATGTGGTTACTGGAAGTGTAGATCAAACAGTAAAAGTGTGGGAGTGCCGTTGATTGAATTCACATTTGACCCCTTTTTCCTCTGGATGCACTCAGATACCATGGTTACCCATTGAGCTCTGTTTAAATAAATATTGTCCTTTCATGTAAATTATTCTGGATGTAGATTGAGCTTATTAAATGTTACACACAAAGTATTCATGCATGGTGAATCCAAATTGTATACTGTAAATTTACATACGTTGTCTAGAAGTACCATAGGTTTAAGAACATGGGCTGGCATTGGTCACATCAGACCTAAGAAGGCAGAAGTTGGATAATTGAAATAGGGCACTTAACTGAATAGTTGACAGTGTCGTTCTATGTCGGATAATTATACCTGTTTTTCTTTCTGCTGTCTGTTGGTGCCTGAATTGGTGACCTCATTTGGGAAAAGTTTTGTAGGGCTCTTTCAGAAATGTGTATCTATGTAACATCACTTAAGTGTGCTTAATAAATCTTCTCTAAGAATACTAGATAATAAGGCTGCAATTCAGAATCTTCTGAACCTTATATGTAATTAATGGAAATTAATTAAACTCTGGAATATTTGTCATGAAACATTTGCCAAATCAACAGAATACACTTGTTTTGGCCTCCTATCACGCAAGGGTTGGTATATTTATATAACTAACTGTAAACCTGAAATAAGACAACAAATCTTAGTAGCAGCTGATGTGATAAATGTATTTATTTTTTATTTGGTCATTCAATGGTTAAGCTGTGCTGTTAAACTAAGTTTAAATGGTTTTTTTGTTTATTTTTTTTTTTTATGCTAGACGAACTTCCAGGAGGAGTTGTCCATCCCACTAGAATTTAGTGATCTGATTTCCCATAGAGCTGAATCTCCCAAATGACTGCCATGGTACAACTTGCTGTTTGCTTTCAGTGTGTGTTAGAGATGTGCAATTCCTATTACACAACAGGATCAAGTACATTTACTTCCCTCTTACTCACTTGCAGGAGGTTGGGGCGTACAAAGGTTTCTCAGTTTCTTTAGTGCCTCCTTGGAAACCCTTTTGAAAATGAGGTTGTGCTTACCTTGACAAGACAATGTGGCTTGAATAAAAACGTGCTGTGGTTTGCATATTGAGAAATATCTTGGGATACAGTATTTAAATGCTTTAAAGAAAGTGCTAAATACCTTGAGAATCAGATTATAATGAAAACAAAAGCACCATCAACAAAACAAAGTCCATCCGTGGGAATGATGCTATCAAGTAAACATTTAAAATCCAAACCAAATCCTATCAGCAAAACTAGCCCAGCTTGGTTATGAGTATTTATGTTGTTTGGTGTATACAATTTTTAATTTGGGTATCCCTGAAGTTACATATTTTGATCTGAAGTGAATGGAAATATTATAAATTAATATTTTAATCAGCATTTTTGTGACAAATTCCGTTGTAGTTAACTAAGAATTACAATACTTATCAAACTAACCAGGTCTTTTTAAAAATCCACGTTAAAATGTACAATATAATGAAGTACCAGTCTGATGTTTTTAACAGGTGAATTTGTGCTTTATTTTATCTGTTTTGTTTAATACGTGGCTTTTAAAACTGTCCCTTTTAAAAAGAAGAATCCTTGACCAACGCAGGGTCGCTGGCGGGTGTCCGCAGTCAAGCGGTGAGGGGCGTGGGGTTAATTCCTCCCGTGGCCCACAGGAGGATCCCGGGGCCTGGCCTCTGGGCAGGGGGGAGGAAGAGGAGTTCTGATGTGGGGTTGTGGAGCCAGTTTAAGATTCAGGCTAATCTCTTCAATCCAGTGGTTTATGTAACTTTCAGTGTGTGTTTCTGCAGTTAAGCATGCACAAATAAAGTATTTTTTTGTTTGTTAGCTGCTTGGACTGGAAAAATTTGCTGCTTTTTGTCCTATTTGAGAGTTCCAGATACACAGGTAGTACATCTTAAAATTCCTCGGTGCATCTGCAACTGTAAAGTAGCACATCTGTTTAGTTTCTGATAGGACCTATAAACTTTATTTAAGTATAAAAGTCAACCACACTCATGTACATAATTCATAAACATGAATGAGAAATTAAAGGTACCTATTAAGTGGAAGTTGTCTACTGCATTTTTTCCCTTTAGCATACCACTCTTTACAAGG
Organism: Strix uralensis; assembly: GCF_047716275.1. Classification (NCBI taxonomy): domain Eukaryota; kingdom Metazoa; phylum Chordata; class Aves; order Strigiformes; family Strigidae; genus Strix; species Strix uralensis. The sequence continues at coordinate 13,327,851 of NC_133991.1, forward strand.
ACAGACAACTGAAGTCGTAAGCAGCATTTAATTGCTTGTGTGAAACGCTCCGCGAAGTCCTTCTGCGCTGCGGTTTGCAACCTTCTCCTTCAGTAAGCAGTGAGTGAATAATCTCAGGGATGGTCCTGGCCGGATCAAAAGGTAAAGCCCTGTGTAGACAAAAAAGTGAAAGCCGCAACACAGGAGTTGGGTCTGTGAGGGTTTCCTGCAGTGTCGCTCCCTGGTATCGCACTGTGTTGGACTTTTTCCACTATTTGCAATGTTTTCTGTCAGCTAATCCTGTGCCTTTCCTGTGATGATAAGTACAATAATGAGGTTACTGGTTTGGATTACAAAATAAATTTATTAGGGGGTTTAAGAGGTTCACTGCTGCTTTGCCACTTTCCTTACTAAAATTGGCATCGCTTAAAAATAACCATTTATAGACCATGTTACCAAATAGACAATACAGACTTTTTGGCTTAAAACCAGACAGACATTCCAGTGCCACACTAAGGTAACGTGCCCAGGAAGTCTTAGATGCATTCGAAAAAGTGCAACATTTATTGTGGTTTAGACATAATCTGGAAGTTGATGTTTTATAGCATCTTGCACTTTAGAAGATTTAAAAAAAAAAAAAAAAACCGTCCTGCTTTTGTGTATGGTGTGACCAATGATGTGCCCGGGGCACTAATTAAAAAGAAAAAAAAAAAATCTAGTTGCTAGCAAGTTGTCCAAGGGCTGTGGAGCACTGTAGTATTTTGGAAGCTTTGGCTATAGACTCACCAAGCCCAGTCTACTTATACTGTCAGTACCCTGCTTCTCCTGTTTGCCTCCTCCTGTTTTTATGTGAACTGCCTGATAATATCACTCTTAAATAGCTTTTGACTTGCGTGAAAGCTATTTAAAAGAAAAAGATTATACTTTGTTTTTGTAGACAGTGGTGGCTTGATAATCCTTTTAATGATTTGAATATTAAAAAAAATTACTGAGTTGAGTGAAGGAAAAACGCACTTAGAATGAGTTATTTGCTGTCCAGCTGTACATAAAGTCCAGTGTATTTAAAAAAGTCAATACCGAGAATCTTCTAGCAAGAATCCGTGCATAAAAGGGTAGGGATGAACGTGTTCAGAGCGGGGAAGGTTGAGTTGGATTTACAAGTCACAACTGGATTTAACTGGCCTTTTTATCTTTCCACTGTGTCATGTAAGTAGCTGCTTTCTTGTCCTGCCTATCCCTCAGGCTTCCCCGAGTTCATTCTGAAGATAAGTTAGCAAAATCTTCAAGTTTTAGAAGTTGATCCTGACATTGACATGAAGGCAAACGTCGAATTTTTTCATAAGAGCGATGTTAGAGGTTGCAATTGGAGAAAACAGTTCCCAGGCTGTAGGAGTTAACTGAAGCTATTGACACAATTTAAAAAGAAAAAAAAAAAATCAGTAAAGGAATGTATATAATACTGCTCTGTGTTTTACAGTAAGATTTGTTGCTCTCAGACTGTGTAAAACAAAATTTATTCATGTTTTCTGCATATTAAAAAAATCTTATTGTACCAATTGGTAAACTATTAAATGCATATAAAACTAGATGTGTTTTTGTTTCCTTGGATGCAAGAATTAAAACTTATTTTGAAAAAAGCTATTGGTGTTTCACCCTTCAGCTTTTGCTCCACCCCTGCTGCTCTTTAATTTAAGTTGTGCTTGCCCGAGGAAGTGTGAAGCCGTTTTAAGGCAGCTGGTTACAGCTGGACTGGTCGGAGGTTTTACTGGTTAAGACGGTGCAGGGAGGTTTTAGGAAAGGCTGTGTTTGTTAATCTGGTTCCGTCTTGAGTTTGTTAATCAGGTTCTGTTGTCTCGGAGGCCAAGGGAGCCGGGCAGGCCCTGGCCAGAGCGGGTGTAGCCACCCTGGGGTTGGGGGCTGCCGCTGCTGGTTGTTCCATGACCAGGTGCGTGGGGGGAGCCCCCACCCTCCCCACCCCAGGCCCAGCGCTGCCTTTTCCCCGGGTTTTTTTGGTTTTGGTGTTTTGGGGTTGGTTTTTTTCCCCCCTCACCTTGAACCCTGCTTCCCACCAGACCCAGTAAGAACCATTGTTTGGTGTTTGCTCGATGGTGACGCTGGCAGGAACCCCCTGCTCTGTCCCGAGCAGGGCCCGCTGTGACGCGGGGAGCTGAGCCCCTGCAGGCTGGGGGGATGGTCTGTTTTCGTAGCGGTGTCTTGGTTGCTCTGTAGTTTGGTGGTTTTTGTTTTGGTTTTTTTTTTTTTTTCTCTTGCTCCCTGTGATCCAGCCTTAACTGCCTCGAGTGCTGCTCACAAATGGGTCAGTGAACTGAAATGGAAATGTGAGTTTCATCACTGGTGGGAGATCAAGGCTGTGACCTTGGCTGTGGCGTGGGGAGAGCGGCGCAAAGCTCCTGCCTGTGTGGCTCCCAGGAAGCCTCTTGCACTGTTACTGGGTAGCGGGGACAGACCTGGGATGGCTTTGGGGGAGATTGGCTTTTATTTGGGAAACCCAGCTGAATTTGGGAAAAGCGGCTGTGGGAAGGTGTGTCCTGGGGGGCGGTGGAAGGAGCCGCCTGCGCCTTTGCGAACAGAAGGGTGAGAGAAGGGACGTTCACCTGGGAGTTGCTGAGAGCAATGGGGGTAGTCGAAGAATTTCATTTTCCCTTTCAACCTCGTGCCTGTGCAGCGTGTGCCTTACGGAAAGCAGCTCTGCAAGGGGAGGGGACTGGTTTCCACCAGCTCTTTCCACTTTCAATAGAGCAGACTATTTTTCAGCAGACAGGGTTGAATATTTACAGGTATGGGTCTCTTGGTCAGTGCTGGAGGGAGAATTGGTTCAGCAGAGCAGGCTCCTCCCTGAGCAGCGCGACCCCTGAGCGCAGCCCAGGGTTTAACTGCTGATGGTGTGGTTTTACACATGGTCCGGCCGCTGCCAGCACGTGCTGGAGATCCCCGTCTGCAAGGAGAGCAGGCAGGGTAAAACCAGTGTTATTTCTACGTGCCTCCTTCGGGGTTGCTGATGGTTTTAATCTTTCTCTGAAATAATTTTGTTTTGCTGCAGCTGATTCTCCCGGGCGGGACCAGCTGAGGGCCGGTGCTTTGCCGGGGAGTTAAATCCCGTCCGAGGCAGACGCGCGGAGGAGCTGAGGAGGTGGGATACGTGATACGATACCCACAGGGGGGTGAGTTGTCCCAGGCTGGTTCTGAACACCCACCCTCCTCCCACCCGGCTCAGCCCTCGGCCCCAGTTTGGGTCGGTTCGTCTACATTCATTTTTATTTAAGAACTTGTGAACCGAGTACCCAAGAACACCCCAGCCTGGAATGGTTGTTGTCAAACACAGCTATTTAACAACTCTGGTGGCACTGGAGCTGCGTTTGCACCCTTCAGCTTCATTTCCTGATTCCAAAAACCCAGAGGGCCCCTGTGCTCGGGAGGAAGCAGCTCCTGGCCCTTGCGCTGATGCGGTGCCTGCAGGCAGAGCGGGGCAGCTCTGGCCGCTCGGGGTTGTGACTCTGGTACTGATTTGTCACTTCATCTTTTGGAGGCAATTCCCTTGTGCCAGGGACGTGTCAGTGGAGGAGGAGGAGGGTGCGCAGAGCAGAGGCAGCGTTAACTGTGAACTCTGCAGCAGGCTGAGGGGTCCCAGTGCCCGCAGCCCCTCGCCACTGGCCCCAGAGCTCTCAGCTCTGCTGCTGCCCAGCTCAGGAAAACCACCCAGCGCCCGGGGAAGGGGAAACCGGGCACAGAGAGCAAATACCTGCAGGGAGAGGAGAGCTCTGCAGCATGGGCCCGGGCCTGTCACAGCTGTTAAGGCCTCCAGCCCCGCTCCTCCCCGCTGGCTCCTGGATTCAGGGTATCCAACACCATGCACCCAACTGTAAAGAAACCAATAAATAAAGTACCTACAACAGTTTAAAAAGCTTTTAATGGACTGAAAGACACTAGTAAAAGAAAAATCTTGTAGGAAAGATGCACTGTAGTCATTTATTGATTGCTTTCCAGGAAATTCAGAATTTTTCTAATAGGAGCAAGTTCTTTCGCAGTCAGACTCCTCCTGTATTGTTGCCTCCCGCAGCGTGGAGGCTGCTCCCCTCCTTCCCTTCCCCCCGCTGAGAGTTACAGGGGACCGAGGGGACAGAGCCCAGGGACAGCGCTTGTTCTCCAGGTGGTCAGTAAAAGCAGCAACGCAAACAAGCAGGGGGTGCTACCCCCGACAGACAAGGCGTGAGACGCGACTCCTCTGCGGCCTAGCACAGGTTCTGCTGCAGCTCTTGGGAAAGGACATTCCACTCGGTCAGCAACCCCCGGCTGTGGCACGGGCCCTGCCTGATGGGGAGGGGACTCGGGGATGGGTTTAGTGGCACTGGCCAGGCCAGGGACGTCCATTGCCAGCAACGGAAGCGCCCCTGGCACCCCTCGCAAAGCCAGAGTGCAAAAACAGGAGTTTGGGGGGGAGGTGCCCTCGGTTTCAGTGCTGGGGCAATTTCAGGGTTTTATTGAAACCCCTTCCCCTCCCCTGGGCTGTGGCAGGTTGGGGGAAATGAAGGACTATTCCAACCTGGTTGGACTTGCCCAGCCCATTAAAGCCCATTGGCTCCATGGTACAGTCACTCTTGCAGATGAGACCAAGGCCCCAGCTCTGACTTTTCCTCCCCTCTTTCCCCTCCCCTTTAATAGGGCCCCAATTTCCTGCTAAATCACTGTAGTTCAGACCTCGTTTGATGCCCTCACCCCCTCTCCTAGGCACTGGGGTTTCCATCGCAATGGAAGTTTGTGCGCTTTGAACATCAAGCCCTCACTCTTTGGATACAGTATCCCAAGTTACTCAGCTGCAAGCGGAGCAGAGGTGGAACTGTGAGTATCATATATTTATCTCTCTCTATATATCTCTATCTATATCTTTACCTTGAAAATTAGACTGTGAATGTTACAAAACCCCACTGAATTGCCGAACTGCCAACCAAAAGTAGAAAAAAAAATGGTTAAAGGAATCCAATGGCTATATCCTGATGTAGAAAATGCTGTACATTCCCCCATTCCACACACATGTTACAGGCTTCAGGCATCTGAGCGATACAAATATGGCTGCTTCGTTTTCCTTAGCACAACTCAGGGAGTGACTGGGGGGAAAATAAATCTTTTGGCTTGGAATCCACGTTTTACAAGAACGCTGAGCAGTGGCTGGGCTGGTTTTGTACTGTTTGAGCAAAGCCGTGTCCTTAGTCAACATAAAAATGACCTGAGAAATGTTACATACCTCCAGACAGTCCATTTGGAATTCATATGTACAAAGTAGAAATAACTGATGCTACGCGCACACACACGACACCGACACACACACGGGCAGGGCAGCCTCGGGCTGCGCTCACCTAGGCTGGGCCTTGCGTATGCTGCTGCCTCCTGGCCCCTTCCCCTCCGCGGGGCAGACCCAAGCTCAGTCAGACAGATTACATTTCTCAGATTAGTTCTTTGCATTGTGTATTAATTGTACCAGTGCAATAACATTGTCAAAAAAGGAGGAGCTGCTCCAGGGGCGTCCGAGACCCTGGGTCAGATTCAGAAAAGGGTGGTTTAAACTTTTTTTTTTTAAGCGAGGTACACATTAAGCAGAGCTCTGTGTTAAGGGGAGCGCAGCAGAAGGCATGCTTGGCTCAGCCTCTTTCTCCTCCACAGCTTTGTCCTCTGGTTCCAGCTGTTCACCACTTTTTATGCTTTCCTGGAGCTGCTGGCGTCGCTGCACCTCTGCTTTAAGGTTCTCCAAGTCTTTTTGGCTGAAGGGCAAAGCAGGAAGGGTAGCAAACATTAGAGGGGCTTTAGGCACAGTGTGAAGCACCTGGACAAGGTCCTGATCAACAGCAGAGGAAACGCTCCTCACCCTCCTCCTGCCGGGCCCTGGGTGTCTCGGCCATCCCCCAGCCAGGCTGGGTGCTTCCTGGGCCTTTTGGCTTTGAACCAAGCAGCTCCAGGCCATCACCCCTCGGTGGCCACTGCCTGGGTCCAGGCAGCCTCCGGCTGCTTCTGGGGAATTTCTACCCTCAGGGATTATTTACAGCTTTAGAAGAATCTTTTTCCCCCACCACCCCAATCAAATTTTCAACTGAAAAGTCTAACAGACAATTTATAATGAATGAAAAAAAAATTTAAGAGTACTGCTGCTTAGAGTGGTCTTAAAGATAATGATGATAATCAGGGTGAGCATTATGGTCTTGGGTCTTGTTCTTTGTAAAAAAATCCTGGGGAGCTGGGGGAGGAAAACCCCCAGGAGGTGCTGAAAGCCACAACCCTGCTAAGGAGCCTCGTCCACAGGAGAGCAGGTCCTGCCCCTCACAGCCCAGCCCCGCTCACTCCATCTCTCCTGGGCAGAGACCAGCAACTGCTTCAACCCCCACCCGCTCCACCAACAGCTGAAGGAGCCGAACGAAGCCTCGATCCCTTTGCTGCCAGGGCGAGGGGCTGAGAACAGGCCACGAGGGCAGCTCCTGGCTGCCTGCGGAGCTGCCCAGGCCCTCGCCCTCTGGCGCATCAATCTCCCAGGAAACCTGCCCAATCTCCTCTGGCTTTGCAGAGCTTGTGGGGGTTTGTCGGAGCAGATCCCTGCTGCAAGCTCAAGGTCACAGTTCAGAAAGAGCTGCATTCCTCCAAGTGGGAGGGTTTTAGCACCATTAAGGTTTGCCCAAGGACACCGTCAATGTCCCTTTGGAAGTGTTCAGGAGTGCAGGGGACCCAACACCTCCAAAAGGCAGTTTTTGTGCAGCAGTGACAATTTCTATCATTATTTGCGTAGTGCTGCCTGAAGAGCAGAGGTCCCCAACATCACTGGAAGCTCCACAGTTTGGGTCAGTGACAAGGCAAAGGGAAGCACCGGGTCTGAGCCATCTTGGGAACAAAGATAATACAAAAAGACCAACTACTCTATTTCTAACAGTACAACCCGCAGGGATCACTCTACCTTAGTGGAATGAAGAGAATTCCATTGATAATGTTGAGCTGCTCCAGGACACTGGCCATACTGGGAGCTGTGAACTACAGCGTAAGAGAAAAAAAGCTTTAAAAGTCAAAACCCAGACACCACTTACCAACAGGGGTGGGGGAGTGAATTGGAGGGTAAAGGTAAAACTCATAGGCTGAGATAAAAACAATTTAGCAATTGAAATAAAATTAAAATAATGATGATGATAATAATGACAATAAAAAAATACAAACAAGTCATGCACAATGCCATTGCTCAGCACCCCCCCGACTGATGCCCAGCCCCTTCCCCGCCAGCAAGCCCAGAGAAGAGGAAATCCAGAAACTGCAATCCCGGGGAAGAGAGCGCACAGCTTCCAGCCAACCCTCACTGACACACCAAGCAGGACGTTGTACAGCTGGAATATTCCCCTGGCCAGTTTGGGGCCGGTGCGCTGGCTGTGCTCCCCCCAGCTTCTTGTGCACCCGCACAGGGGCAGGACACGAGGAGTTGGAAAGTCCTTGATCTCTGAGCAACAACTAAAAACATCAGTGTACTGTCAACATTCTTCTCATACCAAATCCCACACTGAATCCAAAACGCAGCACTATTCTGGCTGCTAAGAAGAAAAATTAGCTCTGTCCCAGCTGAAACCAGGATGTGTGCTAGTGTAAGGTGGCATAATTCATATTTTCTACCTCTCTACCCATAAATTGAAAAGCAGCATCTAGAGGTGCCCAGCCAGTCCCTGTGGGCAACCTCCCCTCTGAACTCTGTGGGACTTCAGCTAAATACAGATCAGGTCAAAGTGTGTTAGTTTGCGGTGGGTTTTTTTTTCCCCCCTTCAAGTGCTATAACGAGGGTAACAACCTTTATTACTGTTTTATGGGTCTGAGCCTCTCAGCTGGATGCTAGTTCCTGGACTTGACCATTTACTTGACTGCAGGTCCTTACACTCAGCTCACTCTGCAGTAAACTCCTCAGTTCCCCTTCTCCGCAGTGAGAAGAAAACCCAACAGCTCCCAGAGAGCACGGCCCTGCTCTGCCCCTTCTGCCAGGCGCTCCCCTCACCGTGCCAGGGGGGGTTCAGCCCAATCTGCTCCTGCTCTGGTCCCCCACGGCCTCCCCACGCCACAGAATCCTTGGCAGGAGAACAAAGCGCCCGGTGAAAGACGACAGCGGGGTTTTTTGGGTTTGGGTTTTTTTTTTTTTTTTTTAGGATGAGGAAACTGAAGCGCTTTGGGATTGAGCAACCTGCCTGTAGCCGTGACTCAGCCCAGGGGCAGGTCTGCACGTAGGCACCCCCGGCTCCCACACCCCCCGCTGCCCAGCGCCTCCTTCCCCGGCCAGGCTGTGCCCCAGCCCGGAGCCGCTCCGCCGGGAAGCGGAGGGGACACGCTCGGTCCACACTGGTGGCACCACATCAGCCATTGCCACCTCCCGAGCTGGCAGTGAACACACACACACACACGTCCCTCCAGAGCAAACCTCCGCCCCACGGCAAGCGCTCGCGTGGCGCCGAGGTTACCTTCAGCGGCATGATGTTCGCGTTGGAGCCGTTCTTGTAAATCTCGTTCATTGTGCGTTGAAGAGCGACGGCTTGCTGAGTCAGGTATTTCAAGTACTCTGAGCTCTCTTTGGTCTTTTCGTGGTGTTCTCCGAGCTAAGCAGAAAAAAAGGGAGGGAAGGAAAAAAATAAGGTACAACATTACCAGTGAGAACAGGACCCAAACCAGGGTGCACTGCTAGTCCCTGCTGGCTCAACATCCTCACAGAAACTCAAGAGCTGAATTTCACCTGCCTTGGCATTCAAAAAACACACACACAGATTCCTCTAGGAGCCTCGTTAAGGTGACACATTCCCATCGAGTAGCAGCACGTTCGTGGGGTGAGTGGCATTCCCCCTGCTGGGCCGTGCTGCCGGCCGGGGCCGCGGCGCTGAATCACTGTGGACGTGCTGAGGCAGAGCCCGGGCTGAGGTGGAGGTTTCAGCGAGGGCTGCGAGCGGGGAAAGGTGTTGCCCATGGAACAGCTCAACTGCCAAACGTCTTTGGAGCTGGTGTTTAAAAGGCAGGTGGTGCAAAAAGCCTGAAGAACAGACCGGTTCGTTCAGGGCCCTGCCAGGATGCGGGGCCAAGCTGCCAACAGAAGTTTCTGTCCGGCGATGTGCATAGCAAGAAGGAACTTGCAGGAAGGCCACTCAAAGACTTTTGGCATAAAAGCATCAATTATTGTACAGGGCAGCAGTTCTGCCCCGTCCCTCAAAAGCCGATTCCCGGACGCCTGCTCCGAGCCGTCTGTGGCAAAGGCCTCCCCGAGTTCCCAGCCAAGGCACCGTTCCGCAGCCGTCGGGCTCGTTTCCAGCGACACGGCGCAGCCCAGCAGCACGTGCTGCTCACCTGGTTTTTGTAGATGGTGTAGCCTTCCTTCTCGTGCTGCAGAGCTGACCGGAATTCTGCTTTGCTCTCATACACTCGGGCTACCAAGTGGTGGCTGAGAGAAGGAAAAAGGGTTGAGAGGTGCTTTTGTGGAGCAGAAACATTTCTGTGCCACAGCACGACTGTAACATCACAGCATTCAGGTTGGAGGCCCCAGTCAGTGTGAGACAGAACTGGACTCTGACACAGCACCCTGGGAGCTGCTGCTCCCCACCCCACCTGGGGTGAATATACTACACTGATTTGGGTCAGATTCTGTTGAAATGCTGAGAAGTGACCTCCAGAAGTAAAGACTGAACTGGGGTGTTTTTTCTCCTGCACCCAGGCAAGTTGAAGGCCACAGCAGTGAACTGAAGGGAGGCAGCACCCTTCAAAAAAAGGTCTTTGTGTTTCTTAGAAAGCAAACATGGGAATTACTTGATTATTCACATACACAATAAAAAAAAAAATCTTCCTGCACAGAAACAACCAAAGCTGTGGCAGAGCTGGGACCCAAGTTACCTGGGCTCTTTCCAGCTGGGAGAGCTGCCCTGGCCTGGCCTCTGCTCCCTTGGCATTTCTGGAATCAAAGAAAAATTCCTGGTTTTGGCAGTGTTACCCTGTGGGAGGCGATGAATCTCATCAAGCATCCCTGGGCTACTAAGGGAAGGCAAGATGCCTTCTGCAGAATGCATATCCATCAACTCCCGGAAAACAAATCAGACTCTTGCGGGTGCTTAATAAGATTTATTTTCACCCTGACAAAGAGCAGATGGGTTGCAATGTGGTACTAGTAATTAGGAGTGGGCCACTGCTTGGTTGACAGCGAGCCAGGTCTGCGTTCAAGGGCAGTGCTAGAGCAGCGAAGAGCAGTGGGTGCTTCCTAAAGGTGCTGACTGCTCACAGCTCCCTTGGAAACACAGGGAAGCCGCTCAGTATTTTATTCAAATACAAGGCTTTATGGCAAAGGACAAAAGCAAATTATATGCTTCTCAAAGAGAGCTCCCTGAGGGCTGCAACAATTAAATACAAGTGTTTACACTGGGAGACTGGGACAATACGTAATTACATTAGCCTTGCCCTCCGACCTTCAGTAAAAAAATGTATGTGGAGAGTGAGAGTCCACAAGGACCAGGGTCATCCTGACAGATTTTTGGGGCAACCAGCATTACAGCAGACCCCACAAATCACTGTAAGAACGGGGGATTTCTGTCTTTGAGACAGCAAACTCAGAAGCTGCACCATGATCCTCCTCCCTCACGCAGCCCAGCAGTCCCAAGGAGTCAGCGCTGGGATGAGCCCCAATCCCCCATTGCAGAGGCTGCAGCCGGACACGGCCCCCGCGAGCGCGTGGTGAACATCCTCCCTCTCCGAGGGCGCGGTGACCCAGCCCCGCGCTCCACCCTGCCTCACCTTAGTGCAACTTTCAAAGACTTGGAGCCGTGATACTTGGAGCTGATGGCCAGCGCGTTCTCCAGGAACCGGAGGGACAGGTCATACTCCATAACCCCGTGGAGCACCAGGCCGATGTTGTTCTGCACAGAGAAGTCCCGCAGGTGTTGGGGACGCAAACGCAAAGCACGTGCCTACTGCTGCCCAGGTACCACCCCCTGCTGCTGGAAAGGCCCCATGGGGATCTCTACAGCACGTGCCATGAGACCATTCCCCCCTCGGGAGCTCAGTCCTATCGAGCCAGGCAAGAGAGAGAGAAGGAGCTGCCTCTGGTTTAAGCGAGGGCAGCAAGAACAGGCTGAATGAGGGAATTTGCCCAAGGACTGCAGGTGCTCGAACCCACGGCTCCAGTGCCCCAGCGCAGAGCTCCAGGCTGACCTTCCCAGCCGTTCTTCCCCTTCTTCTAATGGCACTAACTGGGAGTAACCCAGGCAGGAAAAAGCACCTAAACATTTACTGTAAATAGCCAGCACTGGGGGCATTTTAAAGGCCAAGAGATTTCTTAGTCTTCAAGCTTCTAATCTCCAAAAGATTACTTACATCTAAAAGCGCCATTTCTGGGTGATCCTCCCCAAATACCAACAGCATGAGGTAGCGTGCGCGGTACAGCAAGTTCAGGGCTGTGGAGAGTTGGCTGTTTGCAAAGCAGTACAAAGCCAGGTGCATCTGTAATACAAGCAGCAACCCAGCGTTAACAGCTTTTACTTACCACTCTGTAAAGCAAACTCCTCTCTTTTCTCCTCCTTTCCTCAGCTGCACACAAATAAAAACATCTCCCTTTACGGTTAAAAAGGATTTCAGCCACTCTGAAAAGCCCAGGCCTGCTGGCTGATTCACAGCTCCACGGAGGCATCGCATCAGACAGCACCAAGGAAGCCAAAGTGTTTCATTTCAGTTTCCCTTGTGCACCTCAAGGAATATTTCAAAACTGACCTGTGTGTGTATGATGCTCTGATTGCACTTTGGGAGGGATTCTTTATTTTTCTTCATTTTTGACATAAGCCCAGGGCAAAAGCCAGCAGAATTAATGAACATAAATAAACATTCCACAGACAAAACCTCCAAATTCTAAACTAAGTAGGACCATGCAGGACGCTTTTAACACAAATCCTGAGGTATTTGGTTTGCAAAATCCTAAGATACAAAACTTCTGGTGAAAGTGAAGGATTCTGGGAAGAAGGCTGCAGAGGGGAGGAGAACTGCAACTGCTCTCCAGACGCAGACACGAGTTAAGGCTCACAGTCTCCAGGCGGACACACGAGGTGCTGCCTCTCCCCCAGCACCCCGTACTCACGTATTCTTGAATCGTGTTGGGGTGCTCGATACCCAGGACCCTCTCGCTCATTAGCACCGCTTTCTGCTGATTACTTAAGGCCTAAAGAGAACAGAAGAGCCAAGAGCACGTCACACAGTGCCGTGTGCTTGAGCAAGCACGGGGAAAGGCTGAGAGGACTAACTGGACCCTGCCCAAGCCCTCACTCACCTCTGAATAATCTCCCATGATATAGTTGAGACGAGCTAGCAGCCGCAGGCAGGCACAGATTTCTACATGCATAGCACCATACACATTGTTGAACAAGTTTAAGGCTTCATTGATGAGCTCACAGCCCTCCTTCAAGAAACCTGAAAGAAGTTATTTACGTATGGACATTAACTAACCCCTCGTGGTACTGGGGAAGCGCGTTGAAGTGACCAGTGGTGGTGGTGCAGCCGTAGGTCACTGCCTATGTGAGGACTAAAACCTGGAAGGAAATTGCTGCCCTGTGCCCATCTGTGTCCATCGCTGGTACCTTTACAGCAGGGGGGGTTCAGATGGTCCTGGAGACCCCGATTCTCCACCAAAAGGGGTGGGGAGGTTCATCACTGGAGGGCAGTGGGCTGTGCCACACACCCCCTGCTCCCCCTTCTACCAGCGGCCGCCCCAAGAGGCAGAGGCCTGCTGGGTCCGTACCTTGCTGAACCTTTGCTTGCCCGCTCTGGAAGAAGTGGAAAGCATCGGAGGCTTTGGGGTTCACGTGCTTCACTACTGGGAAGATGTTGAGAATATCCTCTTCCGTGAAGGTGGGCTTGTGCCTGCTGTCGAAGTTGTACTCTTTCAGCAGTATCTGGAGGAACCAGAAAGACCAGAGGTCACAGTCCCCACCGGCACAGGCAAGAAAAGGGGAAAATGAGCCTTGAATTCTGCACGGGATTCACAGCCCAAACATCTCCTGTACCACTGCCTGGGGACAGAGCTGGGCAAGAGGGCACGTGTAGGCCACACCACGCGTGCGCGGCCGAACGGCACCGCAGTGCCAGTGCTGGAGCCCCGGCAGAGGAACCCCGTCCAGCCCAACTCCCCCAGACAGCGCTGTGGGGAGGGAAACCCCCCATTCTTCAAGCGAGGAGAGCTCCGGAGTCCTGCTCTGCCCACAGAGCTGCTCCTCTCTGGGTGGGGAGTATGTGTGCACAGGAGCCTCCGTCAGGTTTGTCACAGAGCTACGGGAATCACGTTTGGGCCGGCGGATCTTCCCAGGGAGACACACAGCAAGTTCACCCTCAAAGGGAACCAGATCAGAAACCCCTTTCCCCGGGGCTGGAGCCTGTATTCCCAGACTAACACCACAGAGACCTCGAGGGGCTCGCAGCGCCTGCCAAGGGCTGCCCGGGTGAGCCAAACACGACGGGGAAGGGATGGGGATCTCACCTGGACTCCAGTTTTGAGGGAGATTTCACGAAGCAGGGTGATTTTCTGTAGATTATACACTTCAGCTGCTTGGTCAGCATTCTCACTGCAAAAAGCAGAGGCACGCTTCAGCTCTCAGGTGAGGCTCTGCTCAAGGGCATCGCTGCGCCGCGTGTGTCCCCTGCAGCCAGGCACTGACCGAACCCCGACGCTACAGTGGATGGGAAGGACCTGCCAAGGCTTACAGAGGTGCCCAACAGTACTTTTTACTGACATCCTCTGAGTTTCTCCTCAAAGCTCACTGCAGAGTTTAGGCGAGAGCCTGAACACCTTCAGCTCCTGGTAGCGGGAGCTGTCCCCAGCAGGAGGGGACACCTGGCCATTTAGCCAACTAGTCATGGCTCTTCTCTCGGGTCACTTGTGCTCCTGGTTTAACACTCACTATCTGCACCCTCCAGCAGCCTAATTCACCGTCTGTTTCAGATCCAGGAGAAGCTGTCCTTGGTTTTGGAACATAAGCTCCCTTCAGCCTAAATCATCGTCTGTATATGGACAAATATCTTTTGACCACACTCCTTCAGCTTCTGGCCTTCTGCTCCCCCCCACACCACTAAGAGGTTTCCCTTCCTCCGCTTTTTCCTAGCTGCCTTTGCCTCATAGGTTTCATCTCATTTTAAATTCCCCTTGCTGCAATCTGCCAGTTTCTTTCCATTATAAGCCTGTAAAACTCCCTCAAGAGTACAAATTTATATTCAAACAGACAATAAGTCAAAAAGGCAAGTCCCGTTAAAGAACAACAAGAGCTCCAGCCATCTGGTGAGAGTCCAGGCCCAAGCGAGGGCCATTTGCTCAGCTTACCATTCAAGACTAAAATCGAAGTAGTTCTTTGCTTCTGAACAAATAGTCTTCCAAAGCTCCTGAGGGGTCATGCTGGCCCATGCAGTGTTATCGGCATTTCCAAGGTTCCTGTTTTTCCTTTTCTTATTCTTTTTCTTGGAGACCAGCTCATCAGCTGGAAGATGGGCAATGGGATTTGGAAAGGAGCTTAGGAAGCAGTTGAGGAAGTGGCTGATGGCTGCTGATAACCCTGACAGCTCCACGCCCTACAGCGAGACACCAACATCAGTCATGGGAGACTCCCGCCATCGCCCAGGCACTACCCCAGCCCTGAGCCTCACACAGACCCAGCCCTACGGAAACAGGAAAATCTGCCAGGGGAGCAGAGGAAGGCAGCATTTGCAAGTGGAACTAGCACAGACAGAATTACGTAGATATGATAATATATACCTACACACACACAAATATATAGTTCCATTTGGGGCTGCTACCTGGGACAGAGAAACTAGAGAGCGTAAAGATCCCGACACTGGAATAAAGCCAGGCGTGCTGCTGTGCCATGCACGGACAGGCGTGGGATGCACCGGTGTTCACGCAATTAAAAAAGCTTCTTCGAAGGGCAAAAGCAACACTGTTTAAGAGGAAAAGGTATTACAAGGAAAACAAGCTGTGATTTCACTTTTAAAAGCCTTCAGCATAATGAGTAAGAATCTGGGGAAGAAAAGCATGAATGATGGCTCTCGGGGAAAGCCACCTTCAGGTGGAACTTGTTTTCCCTTACACACAGGCCTGCACCTATTTTGGCACTAATGAGCTTGTACTTCCCGTTGCTAAGCAACTCCCCTGAACTGCCTAATGAAAGAGCCTCGAACAGCTCCCTGTTGGTGGGGAAAAGGCACTAGAGGACATGCAAGGCAAAGGTCAGACTGCGGGTCATACCTGGAGGTACGTCTTGAAGATGTGTTTAGCCGATCGGGTGATCAATTCGCTGATTCCTATTTTCTACCCAAAGGAATAAAGAACAGAAGCTAAGAGTCAGTGGGCAATATCAGTGGAAAATACACTTTGCTTTTCAAGTGGGCTTTTATCAGGATCTGCGGAGACGCGCTCTCCAGCCCTCACGCTGCAGTGCTGAGCTGTTTTGCATCTGGCACCGCTCCTGGAGCAGGGGAAGAGCCCCCCGCGCACCCCTGCACGGCACCCACGAGCCACCCCACATGGCGCGGCACAGCTCAGCACCCTTGGGTGCTGCCACGGGTGGCCACGCTCACAACCTTCCAGTTTGATCCAGAGTCCTGATGGATATTAGAAGCTTAAGCAATGCACGGCTTAAAATCCAACCGTGTCCCCTGCTATCGCGCTTCGGAATCCCTGAAGCGCTTCTCTATCCCGAAGGACACTCAAACCCCCCAATGTTATGAAAGCCACTAAGGATTTGGGAGCCAAACCCCCCAATCCAGCACCTACAGGTCCTTCTCCCTGCTCCTCCACTTTTGAAACTGTTCATTTTTACACAGAGAGAACAACTGGGCAAGTTGGAATCTCTACAGGGCAAAGTATATCAGAGGCTGCATTAACCGACAGCCCAACACTTACAAAAATATGATCCAGCTGAGCACGGCCGGGGGTCTTGGTGATGAAGTTGATCACTTTGCCGAGATAACGCATGTTGATGCCCCTCTGGTGCATGGCCTCTGCTAAGGTGGCCCCATCCATGGGGAGCACCGTGTGATCCAGGCAGTCTTTGACCTGCAGGGTACATACAAACTGCAGTTACTGAGAGCAAACATGAAGGTAAGCATTTCGATTTTTAAAAACTTAAAAAAATAATTATCTGAGTGCAAAGGGGAAAAAAGGCGTTGCCTGACAGAGAAGGCAATTTCCAGGGCTGACATTCAAATGACAAGCTCCAAAGGCCACCAGCGACCCGAGCAAGGCTGTTTTGGTGGGCAGTGGTGGACACCAGAGACCACCACGCTACAGCAGCAGGGGAACACCTGCAGCCCTGTGCCAGCTCCCTGCCACTTGTACCACTTTTGGGTCTCAGTGGAGAACAAGCAGCACTACACACCCCAGTAAGCACTGGGCAACCGAGATGCGGAGAGATCCACTGCCCCAGTCGAACAGCTCAGGCTTCACCCAACTCCCCATGCAGGGGAAGACCAGGCCGACAGTGACACGCTCAGCACGGTTCATGCTTCCAGCCGTTTGCCCGAGACAGAGCAGGGACTCGGGACTCCTGCGGCTCAGGCAGCGAGAACCATGTTCCCCTCGGCACAGCTTATTTACCTAATGCTTGTGGAATGAGCAGGCTAACCCTTCTTTAAGGGCCTCACAGTCACTAACTAAAAACATTTCCAATTAAACGACTACACAGAGTGGTAGACACTTCGCTGATAAGGGGGAGTGGCACTTGCATTTTAAGTTGTGTTGCAGTGCTGATAAAGTGTCACCTAATTCACGTCATGGAGTAACACCAGTTACTCCCCGATACACAGAGTACAGAGGGCTGCCTGTAACCTGCCCCCACACCTGCTTGTGCAGCATTTTGGGTTTATATACCAGTGTCCCAACCATCTGGTAAAGCTACAGTCACCAAGCCCTTTTCTGATCCACCCCCCCTCCTTTTTTATTTAAAAGCTGAATACCTGGTCTTAAAGGTTATGCTGACTACAAAACTAGTGGATTTAGAGTTCAGAAGAAACTTTCCAGCAAGGAAAATCCCCTCCTACATAAGACCAACAACCACTGAATCTTTTGGAGTGGAAATCAGCAATTCTACCCTCCTAGTTACAGCTGGCTGTAACAAATGCATTAGCAGTCAATTTAGAGAGCATCTTGAGAGGGGAAGAGCTGGGATTTCTCATCTAGCCAGGCCCATGGGTAAGCATCCACAATGCCCAAGACTTACAGAGGGAGTTTCCACAACAGGTATTAGTAAGAACAATTTCCCAGTTTGCTCCAAATTATTAGTCACTGACTGAGTCACAGTCAGGGTTGGATCATACAATACGTTGTGCAGGACGCCCAGGGCTAGAGAGGATGACTTATGTGGTCTTTATTGTCCCAAACTCTTAGAAATAGCTGTTAGTTACTTGTGCCAAAAGTTCTTTATTGGAGCGACGTGGGAAAACTGTGCCATGATGTAAGAGGGGAAAAGGGAAAACCCCTCGTGCGCTGCCCAGACGCCTGCCCCTTCCCGCTGCCAGCGGGAGCACGGCGCTCGCTCGGGAGGCGCAGCCAGTGCGTCGCTGCGGCGGCGCCTGCTCGGAGCGACCTGGCTCGAGCTTTCCGAGAGGACGCAACTGCCAGTCCCTGGTTCCTTACCAAACCGGGGATCTGGCACGACAGCAAGAACGCAGCGGCATCCTTCAGCAGCTGCTTCTGATCCTGCACCTCCTCTTTGCTGGACTCGGGAAAACGAACACCTAGGAGAGTAAAAGAGGAAAAAAAACCCAACAACTCAGAGAAGAAACAAGTCACGTACAGAAAGTGTTTAGTAAGAGCGGGTGAAAAGTTGAAGTGATTCTGTCTCCCTGGAGTTAAAGACGCTTCTTCAGAAACTCACCCCCTCTACAACCTGTTTCAAGGGGAAGAGCATTAGCTGCTCTGCTTGGCGAGTAGCTGTGCTGCTCTTGCCCACCCATTCATTCGTAACACAGCTCCTAAAAGCCCAAATTCTGCTCTTTATTGGGCCCATTCTACCCATTGCAAAGCGCTGTGCGCACTGCCAGTGCAAGAGTCAACTGGCCAGACTGGAGTGGGAGCGTTTCAGCAGACGGACCAGCACTACTGCAAGTGCTAGAAACTCAGAGCCTTTTGCTTTTGCACACCAAAATTAAAATAAGGTTTAAGTTCTAGCTGCAAAGTCTGCGCCAAAGGCCTAATCCCTACCAGCCTTAGAAGGTGCTTGGGCGTTTCAAAACACATGCTCCTTCCAACACATTTATTCCAAGCTAAATTCAACTATGTGGCCATTCCCCTGCAGTTTGCATGCACACAGCCTTGGTATTCACCCACACACACACTCTGGGAGCTTCTTCTGTATTTCCAGGTACAAAGTGCTGGTTCCAGACAGGGAAAGCTACCCACGACGCCTCCGACTGACGCAGGCGTTTGAAAGGGCACCGTGACCTGCTCGCTGTGATGTTACTAAAACAAACCCTGCCCTTCACCGAGGATCCAACGTCAGTCGTTCAACTACAACTGTTGTTTTTTGTGCAAACTGTTACATTAGGATCAAATTTAATTTTTTTCCCCTCCTTCTGCTTCTTTTCATGTGGTCTAGCAGCTGGGATGCAGCAGAATTGCAAGAAAATTCTTGGCAGCGATCTGCAGACCTCCCCCGAGCACAGCGGTGGGAGACAGCTCCCTGCCCGCCCCTGGTAGTTGGAGCATTGCAATCAATTACAATTCTTTCTCTTTTCTGTATCTCTGTGCTTCACGGAGAATCCTGCACCATGCCCAGCTAGCCAAAAGCCAGCAGTATTCTTGGCTCAGAACACAATTTTTTGCCTGTAGTTGGCTGGACACAGCAATCCTCTGAAGGAGGACGAAAACCAGCTCCTTGTACACGTACCTGGTGAGAAAATATCTGGGTTAAACCGAATGTCAAATGACGTGTCACTAATGGAGCCTACAGCCTTGCAAGCATTTCGAATCACTTCTCTGCTTTTGGGATCCACTGGAGCCGGAAGAAAAACAGAACACAAATGAACAGGGATTTCAGAAAATGACAAGCCTAGCTTGAGAGAGAAGAGTTCTGTTAGTAAAAGCAGCAACGATGGAACATCCTGCAGCAATCCATTAGAAAAACCCTCAATTGTAAGATATTTGGAAAGGAGGATGGCTGCAAAAACACAGAGACTGAACATGAGCAGGTAAGATGACCCAGAAAACCCACAGACACCCCCCAACCACTAATACTCAGAAATCCAAGCCTGGGGTTCCCCACGGTGCCTGCGCATTGCACCCCCAACACGAGGCCTGTCAGCCTGGCCCCAGCCACCCACCCCATCCCTGCGGCAGAGCCGATGGGCTAGCTGCGTTCAGAGACACTCGCCCACCTACCCAACCGGCCCCCAGGGTGATTAGCTCCGTGTGAACGGCTCTCTGCAAAGAGCTAAGGAAACATCGACAGCAGCGGGCAGCGCGTGTCCTGTTTAACAAGCACTAATCACCCCGACCGCCCACTGCAGAACGCCCACCAGCCGGGGCAGGAGGCCTGGGCTGCTCCTGGCGCCGAGGACGAAATACCTGTTCCATCATCAGACGCAATGGTCTCAGCAAGCTCTTTCACCTGATCAAGTCCAGTCACGTTATCGTCTATTTTACCATCCTCTGACTCAGACTTCTCGCTGTCTGCGGTGCCATTCTCCGGAGAGGCGCCATTTTCCAGCGCGCCGGAGCTCTCCTGCTTGTTGGCCTTTTGCTGCATCAGCTGCAGCGCTGCCAGCTTCATGAATAACAGATACCTACAGGAAAGGACAGGAGGAATTCAGCACAGCAGGAGAACCGAAGAGGAGCACCACTGCTCTGCGAGGAAGAAGCTCACGAAGTTAGCATTATACACCATACAGCTTCCCTGGGGAAAGGCAGGACGTGCACCCTCTGCCCATGAGCTTTCCAAAATCAAAAGCAGCACACACCAGTTTGTCGGAAGAAGCAAAAAAAGTGGGTTTTCATTACTCATCACAACAGGAAACTAATCTCCTTGCAGTGGTTACAAATCACTTTCCACACGCAGCATCAGCAGACAGCTTGGGACGACTCTCGCTGCCAGACGCACAGGACTAGTCAAAGGCAAACCAGCAGCAATTTTGCCAGACATGAGCAGAAAGGCCCGGCCTCTACTAGCCAAGGAGCAGCAGCAGCACCCTACGGCCACGGTCCTGCAGGCTGCTGGTCTGGAAGCTCTCCCGGGGAGCAGCAAAGGCTGCCTGCAGGCTTTGGGAAGGGCTGGCTGCGGAACGGGTTGCTCAGCGGGCAGGGCTCCTCCGTCAGCAACTGGAGGGCTCGTCTTCATGGCAAGCCAAGCACGGGCTCTGACTGTCGGTGACAGCAGAGCACCTGCAGCCCTTCACGTCAGGAGCAGGAGCATTTACACCACCAGAACATCACCACTGAGACTCGTCTGCTCCCAGAGCTCCCACTGCCTCCCCTGCGCCAAGCGAGCCCGAATGCCAACACGTCCCACCACAAAAGCAGCCACAGCAGTTCCCATAAGTTATTTTTTTTCCCAGCCTCTAGGAAAAAAAGGTAACATTCAAGACATCTGGAGAGCTTTAAAAAGAAGTGTAAATCCTTCCTGTTCCCTAGCCATCAGGGGCACAGGGTATCTGCAGGTAAAGAAGAACTTCTAAATGTCTGGACAGGAAACACCACAAACAGATCTGGAGACTGAAAAGCAAACCAGCTCCTGCCCTGGCTCGCTGTAACCCTGTCAGAATCCCTCCTGTTTTCACCCCTCGTTAATGAGGTCTCTGTAATCGCACCTGCCAAGCACTGGGGAAAGGAGCTGCCCACTTCTGGGTGCTCTGCTGTGACCTCCCTGGGACAAGGCAGCACGGTCCGGACTGGGACCGGGACCAGCTGCAGGCGGAGGAGGGGGGAGCTCAGCTCACCTGTGTTCTACAAAGGCATCAACAAGCTCTTGCCGGAGACAGCAAAGCTTGTGTCTGTGCTGCTTGGGGAACCCCATTTTCTTACATTCCTCTGGCATCTCCTCCCCTTCAACAGGCAGGAAGTTTAGATCTGGAGGGAAAGTGCGGAGCAGGTCCAGGATGTAGTGACGCCCGTCGTTGCCAATAATGCCTTTGCACTCCACCGAGGAGCACAGCTCCACCTCCTCATTCTTGTCGTTGAGGACTTTGTGCTTCTGGATCTTCAGGGGCCTGCTGGTCTTCTCCAGCAGCTCCAGGTACTTGGGGTGCGAGACAACTGTCTTGCCAAAGTCTATTGACCCATAGATGACACTCTGCTCCTGCTCCCGTTCCAAGATGCCAGGAATAATGGACTGAGCTGTCACCCTGTAACCTCTGTAATCCACCACTACGGTCCCCAGCGTGTAGAGCCCTTCTACATCCACGGCATTATAGGTCCGCACACCGTTGAGATCGTTGGTAGGAGCTACGTAAGCAGCAACATCTCCGCCAAAGTCCTTGTAGTGGTCACGGACGTCAAAGCCCAGGCTGAAGAAGATGTTGTTCCAGATGAACATCTGCATCTTGGTCTCCTCGCTGGGGTTGATGGCCATGACGTTGCCATCAATGACAGCCATAGCACCCCTGGTTGCTGCTGCGGTGAAGTCGCTGTGAACCTGGGGGCAGGCGGAGAGAAAGCTGGGTAAGGAAGGGCCCCCACCCTCACAGGCCAGCCCCAAGCTCTCCCAGCTCCCTGCATATTTCTCCATCATTCCTCTCCTCCCGACAGCCTTCCAGCAGGGAGGCTGGCCAGTGGGCTTCTACTCCTGCGAGCCTGGTTAGTGGCTTGGATCCCCCAGGAGCCAGAACATCAGGGATCAGCATGGCTCCGCCATTAGCTCTCTGCAGAGGGGGGACTCCGGTCTAAGTGTGTCCCCCCTCACCCTGTTCCTCCCCCTACCTGGAGGAGGGCTGGACCAGGCAGGACAGCAGAGGACGAGGAGGGGGTGGCCTGATTCTTCCCCGTTGGGCTGGGAGCAGAGGGCAGACACTCATGAGAGAGAACAAGAGCCCTTCGTTCACCAGCAGGGAGCTGACCCTTGCAGCCTCGAACGGGCAGCGTGGGTGAAGCATCCAGATGTGACGCAGGCAGCAGCGAAGGGGCCACGCGAGAAGCTGCCTGCGCACCCCGACATTACCTTGAAGATGGCTCGTTCTCTCAGCAGCCTCTCGGGCAGGTTCTTGCGTGGCAGCTCCCGCGTGGTCTGCAGCTCCTCGTTCCAGTCTCTGGTCTGAAAGAGTCAAAGCCTTGTGGGAAGCAACACGCTGTGTAGGAAGGGGCTGGCAAGTCAGCATTTCTGCTTTATGAGGTGTTTTGTGAGAGAAGGGAGGGGAAGGGGCAAGACTTCAGGCTGCGTGGAGTTCAGAGGAAGCGAATTAGCAACACTCCTCATGAGTGGACTTTTATCCGACAGCAGCCTGGGATGGATCTTCCCTCAGCCCAGCTTATGCTGCGTAACTGAAAGAGCAGCTCGCTCTGTGCAGCGGCGCTCGCAGCAGGACATGGGATTTATAAACACCTGAGCAGAAGTTGCCCCTCTCAGCCCTTTACGTGCTGAGGGAGCTGCAGCTTGAGCCGCACAGCCCCTGTAGCACTGTCAAGAACAAGGACTTCCCCAAGTTTTCCCCTTGATGAGCAAAACCCTCCCACAAATACCAGCGGTCTACTGGCTAAAAGTGAACCGGTTCCCAGCACAGCTGGCAGCAAAACTCCTGCCAGTGTTCTCAGCAAAGCGAGGCCAATACCTGTCCAGGTATGTGCTCTTCATAGCCCAGGCGAGAAGTGTAAGCGTCTTCTGCCCGGACACAGTCCATGGCATGTTCTGCTTGCGGCGCCGTCCAGCTGTACACTTGGAAAGGAGTGGCTATCCTTTCAAAAGGGTGTCTCTGAACCCTGGTTTGGGAGAAAGAACAATCAGACATTTTCCAAAGGGAGATTTCTTTCTATTCTAAGAGAATTTTCCCTCTGCTGCAACATCAGCTTCTGACAAATAGCAAGACCAGGCCTGACGAGCAGCTCAGTGGACTTTAACCAGCACCGTACCCCATGACTGACTGGCACGGGCGTCTCTCGTCTGCAGTCACCTGGGCTCTCCCCAGTTTCACCCTCGGCTGTACCCCGGGAGAGCCCCACCACCCTCTGTGTTCGGAGGATGCCCACTGCCCTCAGCTCTCGCCGCTCTGTCGGGGTGCAGCACGGAGCCAGCCCACAGCACGCACCCGCTGAGGCAGGGAAGAGGCGAGCTTCACCCAACGGCCCCAGTGCAATCTGTCTGCTCACAGCAGGCGTGGGACTCTCATCTGTATTTACTTCTGGCCCAAGCAGCAGGACAGTATAATCATTTTTAAATGGCCAGATAGTCACAGTGGTGGCTGGAGGCCACTGCTAATTTCCAGCCCTTGTCTACCATCACTTTCATCTTCTTAATGAGAGCAGCAGCAGAGCTCCAGAAAGCCACACAATGTGCCTGTCAATCTGCACCCTGCCGAGCCGAGGCAGGTCATTAAGGGGACTCTAAAGAACAACAGGCTTCTGCACAGGACCCACTGTCCTGGAGCAGAATAAACGGTCCCTGCAGCAAGGACAGGAGAATAAAACAATACATTACTGGGTTTTTTATTATTATAGGTGCTAGAGGAAATTAGAGAAAACGAACATGCACGGACACGTTGAAAGTAATTATTCTCTCTCCACCATAAGCCTACGCAAAGCCCTCCTGTGTTTCTTTCCCTGGTATTTTATGCTTCAGTCTCTTGTTTGGATTCATGGAAGAAGTACCTAGTGATTGCTGGTGCAGCACGTGGCCATGCTCCACGTTAACTCTTTGGTGCCTGGTTAACTAGGAAATCATCAATTCTGCCATGAGGCACGTCCCGTCCAGGGACTCTCAGTGAGGAGCCCCACAGCTCAGGGTCGACATGTCAGCGCTTTCCCCTCCTGTGAACACCACAGCCCACCTCGGGGCTTCCCCTCCCACTGCACAAACTGCCCGACGTGTCCAGCAGGGACAGAGCACAATGAATTCCAGTCAGCCCCACGACCGACACTCCCACAGCGATGGAAAGCTGTCGTGCCCCCAACCCTGTGCTCTGGGCAGAACTGAAATCCATAAATCTGCGTGCTGTAAGCAGGAGCCACCTGGGAGCTACAGCCAAGAGAAACCATCCAGCGGAGGAGCAGCGGGACTCTGGGCTCCCGCTGGCCTCTGCTGCTGCCGCGCTGAGCAACAGCAGGCGGGTCACGTCAGCCCCATGTTTTGGGCACGGGAAAGCCACATCAGGGTGCTGCCATGACATTGACTCAGGTGTTTGTGCTCCTCACTGCACGGACTCGCACGTCCCGACCACCCCCCCGCTACGCGAGCTCAGAGCAAGCGGGAAGTGCAGTCCCTGCTCTGCCCGCGGCACCCAGCTCCCACGGAACCAGCCACGCAGCCCAGGCTCAGCGAGCAACTCCACCACAGACTACTCAAGGCAACTGGAGAGGAAAAAGTGCTGCTACCGTTTCTTCTGTAGGGCGGAGAAGTTTTTTTTGAAGGTAGGGCTGATCTGGTTAAGTAGTTCCACCAAGGAATGACTGAGAAAACTGGGGTTTGCAGGTTTGGGATTGAAGTTGTACGCCGTAGACCTGCAAGAGGGAAGAGAAACAGTCTCAAGCCATCGTCACACCCGAGACTTCCCATGGCCTCCGCACAGGAGCAAGAGCTCTCCATCCACAGAGGGCCTGCACAACGCGTCCTCGCTTGCAAAATGTGGGCCATGGGGCACATGGGCTGCAAGGGCCCTCTCCTGTCTCTCCACGTGAGAGTGACCCTCCACCTAGGCCCAGAAAATTTAATATAGACCTTCTCCAGGCACCACTGGGTTCAAGAAAGGCTTCTATTTTTAGAGCTGGGAAGAATTGATCTCACAGAGCTTCCCAAACTCACCAGGAAGGCCTTTTCTTAACAGCGACCCCAGCGGTGAGGGCACAAGCAGACCAAAGAGCCGGTGCCCTCCCAGGACAGCTCCTCTCCTGGCTGCAGGCCGAGCTCAGACCCGCCAGCAGCGCACCCACAGCTCCCCCTCCCCAGGGCACCTTTTGCCAGACTCAGAAAGGCCACTTGTTTCATGTTCACTGTGCCACCCAGCCTCCTGGGACCTGCACTCCAATGTGTACCCTTAGACTCATTACTTTAACACTTATTTTTACGGATCTAGGGGGGACACAATGGACTACAAATTATTTCTTCCCTGAGCCAGTTTAACACAGAGCACTTCCACTCCATGAGACAGAAGGTGGAAGTGTGCTTGAATTTTATCTTCTATATTTTAACCTCTCCTTTTCTCTTCAGGCAGCTTCATTCTCCCATGAATTATAACCTTGTATTTCAAACACGCAGTTACGGTTGCCCAGGCGATTATCTGGATTGTGGGATCGAGGCCACCCAGAGATGTTTCTGAGCTGGCAGTTGCTCAGGTACAGCAGGGTTTGTGGCTCTGAAGTTCTCTCCTGTCCACCCCCAACTCAACAGGTCTGTTACAGGCTACCGAGCTGGACAGACCCTGCACCTCCCTCAGTACAGCCACAGCTCTGCCACTTTAACAATCTTTCATAGTCACTACTTCAGAAAAAAAAAATAAATCTAGTCAAATCTGTGCCCATCTTAGGAAGTTCCGACAGTCTGTGCCTTTGCTTTAGGGCAAAATGAGATCGTTGCAATGGTCAGGAAGGAATTCCCTCCCAACTCAAAATGCTCTAATTAGCTGATGACATTATGGAATGTTTAAATTTTCCCTAAAGCACCAGGCATTTACCTGCTGTGGAGAAATGGTACCAGGCATAACTGAACAGCCCAATCCAGTATAGCAACTCCTACAAACCCATGCGAGCAGCCAGTTAAAATAGGCTCTTTTCTACCAAAAAAACCCCAAACCCCAGAAGAGCAGCAATGGGTTGCTTGTGGGTTCTTTTCCAGTTGGCTATCGCAAGCTCCCTGCTGCGGGGCAGGACGGGAGGAGTCTTAGTTACTCACTGATTCAAGTAAAATCCTCGCGTGGACGCAGTGATACTGACGTGCCGATCCTCCACCGTGATGACATATAAATACATGAGGTCCCCGTGCATTTTCCGGTTACCGGGTGGAGGGTTCCAGCCACTCATCGTCAATACCTTTAGGCACTGCAAAGGCTACAGAAGAACACAACAGAAGCAACTCCTGTCAGCAGGAATTTATTCCCTTGAGTTAGAGCCATCCGACATACACGCCTTTTACGGGCCGCCCGCGCACGGTTCCAGAAGCAGAGCTTACAAAAAAACCTGGTCTCAAGAGCACGGCCTTCCTCAAGCCGTTTGCAGCCCCCTAGTGTGCCTCAGCTTGTTGCCTTTCACACCGTAAGACACTGGTGGAAACAGACCCCTGGGCCTTTGGGCTGCACAAGGCATGGATTTCTGGCTGTACTGGTTTTCAAATGGCGGCTTCTAAACCGGAACCCAAGGGGGAGGGTACGGGAAAGCTCCGGGTATCGCGCAGTGATCCGCCGATGCTGTCTGAGGGGCTGGGCAGAGAAATGCCCTTCTCCCTCCCCGGCCACCCCCAGCCAGACCGGCCATCCCACGCTCTGCAGCTGTCCAGGCCAGGTGTCCAGCGCTCTGCACACAAGCTCCTGGACTTTATTCTTTTGGCCAAGCACTGCTATTCCAGTCCTCGTTAAGCATCAAGCAGAGCAAATCCCAAAGTCCACTTCAGCACAGCTTTCAAACCCTGAACACCAGTTTGTAGCAAGGAATGTGCCAAGAGCCATTTTAAAGCCACAGGAGAACTCTACCTTCCAGTCTCTGTTCTGGGGCTGGAGGGCACACAAGGGTCTCTCTTTGCTACCTGGCAGGATGTGTTCAGGAGGGGTGCAGTCAATTTGTTCCATCTCAGTACCTTTCTTCTTCCGTTTTCCACTGTCTAGAATGGACAGAGATAGAAAGTCAGTGCTGAAAAATGCAGCATTCCCTCCTCCAATAATTACTCAAGAGGAATGCAGAAAGTGCTCCGAGTGTTTCTCTGCACTCCTGAATGATGTGGGACAGCTGATCGTTACAATGAGTTTTAACAAAGCAAGGAGTCGGGGGAATGAATACACTGACCACGCCACAGAAGCCTTTTCGCCCCGTACCTCCCAGGTCTCCTTCCGTGAAGACACTCAGGAAGGACAGTGAATTACAGTCCACACCGTTAAAAGCATCTGATGGGTCCAGACTCTTCAGAAGGTCCCGAATGTGACGCACGTGTATCCTGGCTTCTCGCACCGTGTATGGCTCTGATGAGCAGAAAGGGAGGAAAGAAACTGGAATTACACAGTTGCCTACTCCTTGGGCACAGAGGTCTCAAAGGAGCGCAGGAAAGGGCAGCCAGGCGGCCAAACCCACTCCCTGTGACAACCTGAGCTCGCTCCCTCCCGAAGCCTGAAGGAACTTGCCTTCCACCACTTTCAGCAGTGAGCCCTCCTGCAGTCCTTCAATAGTTTTCAGCTCAGCAAAGTTATCGAGGACGTTGCCGTCCAGCTGCAGAGAGAAGCAAGTCCGATGGCAGGTATCCTCACGGTCCATCAAAACTTGGTGGATCTCTTGCACCATCTCTTGAGGAGAGACCTTAAGAAGGGAAGAACCCAGAGAGTTATTCTCAATCCTCACGCGTGTCCTGGCCAAGCTCTGTCGCTCTGCTGCAGAATCAAACCCCTCTTGTACCCGTCCAGGCCTGGTGAGGCAGCCTCGCGCTCTCCCTCTCAGAAGATGGCTCCTGTCCCTGCTGGGAGGGCACGGCCACTCTGGCAGGGTCAGCCGCCCCAGCTCCACCCGCGGGGCCCAGCGCCCAGAGGCGCGACAGCCTGGAGCGTGCCAAGCGCTCAGCATGGGACAGAGGGGGCCGAAACACACTGAGGAATAGGAAGTGGGGGAAAACCAGGAGCTCTTCCCTTATCCCTTCACGCTGCGCCTTTGTGGCGAGGCTTTGACCGATGCACATGGAAAGGAGCCCATTTCCTCCCCTCGGTCTGCTGCGGTATCTGCGGCGCGGCAGGGCCACGCCAGTGCCACACCTCCCGCTCCGGTGAGGCAAGAAACCGCCCTGGCTTGTGCACGGGGGCTGCGCTCCTGCCTCCCTGCCTGGGCTCCAGCACCCCTGCCACTGCTCTCAAGCTCACAGGACTCAGGGTAGTTTACATAGCTGCTGTAAACACCATGGCCTGCTATTATTAGGTTATTAAAACTAACAGCCAAGGGGATTTAAAGGAGAAAAAAGCTAGGCTGTGATACAGCTGGTTCCACGGGAGATGCAATGTCACTGCACTCTCTGCTAGTCTTGGGGAGATAAGAGTTCCCTCTGGGTTTAGGCTCCAGATGCCTCTCCCTGAAATTAAGAGAGATTTCATCCAAATGGTTTTCAGGGAAGCATGAAGCTACATCACAGTATCAGCCAAGCGTGTCAAAGCCTGTCCTGACCTGGCAGCACGTCACTGTCCACATGGCACACGAGAAGCTCTCTGTGCAGAGGGGAAGCAGAGGCTGCACCATTCCCCTCATTGTCAGGCTAGTGCTTGAGCTCCCTGAGCTGGCCTAGCGCCTGTCGCTGCACTAAAGCCGGGTTAGCCCGAGGGCCCCCATGCCACGGCTGCCAGGCAAGTGAAGGGATTTCCCTTCCTGGGAGTCAGACCCAGAAATAGTGTTTTCACGGCCCAGAAGCAGGAAGGCCATTTCCCCCGTGCTCAGCTCCACGCCCGAGCCCCTCTGTGATGGGCAAGAAGTGGCTACACCTCGGGAAATTCCCCCTCCCCTTGCTCCGAACCCGGGCTCTGGAGCAGGACACCCTCCCCGTCCTTGCAAAGCCCAGGCAGGCCTGTTGCTTGTGTCTCCTCTTCCTCTCTTTTTCTCTAGAAGTCAGTGGCCAGGCAGCTTCTCTCCTGCACCCTCCGTGCTCTGCTGCCTCTGTCCCCACTGAACCCCATCAGGGAGCCGGGAGCAGCCTGACTACACTGTCCAGACCACAGGGGCCCTCCTGGGCTCGGTCCCATCCCCTTCCTGGCTGAGGGGACAGTGCTGCACATGCCCTGGCTCAAACAATTCCCGCCTGCTCCTCCAGCGCCAGCGAAGGGAGGTACCTGCAGGGAAAAGGGCTCTATCCCCGGCGCACAGATCTTGACAGTAAATCCCGTGTCCTGGATGACAATGACCTCCTGGTCGTTCCCATCTTCCCCCGGGTCAGCCTCCTCGTGGCCATTCTGCCTGGCCTCCTTCTCGCCCTTGAGGCTCTCATGCGGGCCGCTGCCGTTCATCAGGGCCATGCCGGACGGGTGCTCTGGGTGAGAAAAGAGGGATTTGGGCAAGGTGTGAGCAAACAGACGGTCTTCCCCGAGTGGCTGGAGAGACTGGTTCGGACACCACGACTGTCCTCCGGCCAACCCAAGCGAACCAGGGGTTAAAAGGCAGCAAGCGTTTTATTCTGCACTCGGTGTTTACTAGACATAGGTGTGCCAGGCCCTTCCCTCCCTTCCCCTCACAGCATAATTAACGTGCTCTCGCTCGCCTGCGGGGTTTACATCTTCCACAAACCCTGTGCGGAGAGGGGAGGGAAGGAAAGCAGGAAGGATGGGTCAGCGTACAACACATTCAGCTTAGTCTTAAGAAGCCTCTTAATTAAAAGAAATGGGTGTGTGGTGCTTTGCGGCCCAGAGGCAGCTGTAACCTCTGCACCAACATGTTGCACAGCTCCTAACATACCTCCTGGTACGCTGCTGCTCAGCCAGGAGAGAAGGGAGGGGATGAGACGGCGGTTGCATTGCTAAGCTGCGCGTCACGTGGCAGCTAGGTTACCCCACAGCTCCCAAACAGCTCCCACAGCCCTGCCTGCATCTGGCCACCCTCCGCATTGCCAAAATACTTTGCAGAGATCCCATGGTGCCAGGGCAAGGCTTTGCCTAAGCAATTTTACTCAAGAAAAAGGTGACGACATTTTAAGTGCTCATTTAGAGATGCGTCACGGGGATGGGGAGCTCTCTGCACCTACTTCACTGCTCCCAAAATGGTTTGTTTTCTTTTCCAATAAGGTGGATAGGGTCAGAGAGCTGATAAGGTCTCGGAAGCTGCAGGTCTCTGAGAGCAGCCTGCACCCACCAAACCAGGCTGGGGACGGTGCTGGAGGATACGCTGGACCGAGGTGCTGCACCACCCGCACACCCAGCCACCAGACCCCCAAGTCCTGCATGGTGGTTCCAGCTTGGTGCTCCCAGGCACAGGGACAGAGCGGGCTGGGGGCTCGCCCGGCTGCTGGGAACAGCCTTTTGGAAAGGCTGCCGGGGGTCAGGGCAGCTCAAAGCCAGGATAACACCCCGAGGTCGCTGAGCAGCACGCTGCAGTCCTCCAGCCAGCTCCTCCTGGCAGGTCTCTCTCCTCCTCCTCCTCAGCTCCCAGGCAGGCACCAGCCCCAGCTGCGCTCCAGGGGAGACGGCAGCTCAACCTCCCTCGCTGCCCAAACGCAGCCTGGTGCTCTGCTCCAAGACCTAAAGCTATCACAGCTAGTACCTGCCTATCAGCCCCAACTGCTCGGGCAGCCCAGGGAAGTCACCCAACCTTCACCACGGATAGAACAGGGGTGGAAATGTTACATCCCCTCGCACACCTCAAATGCAACACGAGGCTGCAGCCTCCAGCCCCACTGAAGCATCCCCAGAGGGTCACAGTCCTGCTCAGACTACGACTGCCAACAGCAAACCTCGGAGACAATGGCCAAGGCTGAATCAGGACACGGTGAAAGAGCACGAAGCGCAAGGAAAGCGCACCCGTTCCAAAAGGCAGCAGGTAACAGAGCTACCTCCAGCAGCCTCGGCTGCCTTCAGCATCTCGGCTGCTGCTGCTCATGTTCCCTGTCACTCTGTGTATGTCCCTAACAGAAGCCGCTCACTTCTTTGACAGATGAAAGCACAGGCAAGGCAGGCGAGAGGCCTGGCTCCGGCTCTAGCAAGCTACAGTTGTGCTAGAGAGGAGGAGAGCTAAGCCTCACACAAGAGTGCCCCAAGAGCTGTGGTTTCAGGAAAACCATGCTATGCCTGGAGGGCTGGGGAGAGCCCCTCGTCACACACTCCTCGCTCCTCCCAGACTGCCTGACCTCGCCGGGATGAGGAGGGAGAGTGGAAAAGCTACCACAGAAAAGCTACACTTGGGGCTACTGGTACCACAGGCAGGACGACCCTGCCAGGCTCCCGAGCCAGGCGTGGCCCAGCCCACCCGAGCAGGGCAGGATCACCCAGCTTTTGCTCCTGCTATCGCAGCAAGGGGAGGCAGAATTTGGCTGAGGAAGGCTGGACCGCCGAACAGAGACCCAACAGCCCTCTTCAACCGCTGTGGCAGCAGACGCCACAGGCAAGACCCAGGCACAGCCGCAGCGGTGCTGCCCACCGCCCCGAGACCCCCGTCCCCACCCGTCCGTGACCGAGGGCCTTTTCCAGCAGCGTCACTGGTGACAAGCCCGAGGTGCTGCTCAGGAACAGTGGGGCTTCCGCTGGCTGCCGAGGTGTGGAAGGAGCAGCCCGCGGGATGTGCAGCTCCTGTCTCTCTGCTCTCATTCCCAGCCGTGGCGCCTGTCCCGATGCTCCTGCAGTCTGCCCTGTGCCGTGTTGCACTAAAGGCTTCACCAGGGATCCTCTCCCACCAGCCGACTCAGCAGCAGCGAGGTGGGCGCTGAAGCTACTAGTTGGCAGGATATTCCCAAAAGGGACACTGTCACCTCTGAGTAAATGTGATTTTATGTCGTTTTACTAAGCAAGATCCAGCAGAGGAGGTGCCTCCATAGCAAGCAGAAAATAACTGCCCAGCTTGGAGCTGGCAGTGGGGAGGAGGAAAGCAGTGCATAGGGACTAACCAAACCAGGGGACAGGCTTCACACGAGAGCTGGGTGACCCACGCACACGCTGGTCTTGCGCACAGCAAACACCTCCAGCTGCACAGCCAGGTGGGGACAGCTTGCACGCAGCGGGGAAAAGTGACCAGCCAGGACCATGCTTCTGCTTTTCGCTACTCACTGGTATCAGGTCCCCAAACTACCGATTGTTTCGGAAATCAGAAGAGCGTTTCTCATCTGCAGCAAGACCACATATTCGCACTTTCCATCCCTCTTTCCCCACGTAAGCGAAGAGGGGGCTGGTGTGGCTCTGCACTTTGTGACAGAGAGAAACATAGAGGCAACACCTTCACATCTCCTTAGGCCAGAAGATCCAGCTCCAGACAGCACTGTCTTAAGTTTAGAAACAAAAGTTAAGCCTAGACTAAGAAAGACCAGCTCTCCAGCAGGTTAACCCTCTGATTTAAGGCCAGCAAAGGCTTCTCAGCAGGGATTTTAGGGCAGGGGTATGCTTTGACAAAAACAGCATGCTTTGTTTCGACCCCAGCTGACGGCAGCGCAGGCCAGCTTGCCTGGAGGACGTGTTGCCTGCCGGGTGCTGACTCACGGCCTGTGCTCTCCCCGCGGGGAAGTGGAGCTTCACCCATCTGCCTTAAAGTGGGTCACCGGTTCTTCCCACCTGCTGCAGACCGGCTGTGCCGCGGCCTTGGCAGCGCCGGCAGGCAGAGCGAGGCGAAGGCGCCGGGCGCTTCATTTCAGTACATTCAAGATGGCAGCAAGCACAAGGACACCTGGAAGACTCCTGCAAAAATTTCTCTCCTGTTACTCACTCTCAGTTGAACCCCAGACGGGCCAGGAGCCGCGTTTAGTCGCAAGCTCTCACCCACAGGAGAAAGCGCTGGGCGATGCAGCCCGGACGGTTTCGCGGAAGGCGGCTGAGTCACGGGGAAGCCGTCCCACCCGCTCCGGGGCACTGCCCGGCCGCTCCAGGGGCGCTGCCGGAGTGGGAGATCCCTCGGAATGCCTCGGCCTCGAGACGCCATTCTGCAGCCTCGACCAGAGGCCGTGACCTCCAGTCTCCCCTGTCACTCCAAGGGACGCGCCAACGTCCTGGCAAGGACCCTCCTCCTTTTGGCCCCTGGTTTGTACCCACAGGCACGGCGGAGGCTGCTAAGCTCCAGCTTGCCCTGGCTGGCAGCCGAGCTGTAACACGATGTTCTCATTGCTACTCGGAGCACAGCGTGACCAAACCCCGGGTGCGTGCAAGGCGACAGCATCAGGAGAGCAGAGAAAGCAAAACACCTACCAGGGAAGGCGGCAGCACAGGCACCGCCTCACCGGGAGGAACCAGCGGCCTGACCGCGGCTCGCACCTCACCTGGAGGTTCAGCAAAAGGATTAACTCTCATCTTTGCACCTGGACAAGGAGTACACAGGCCAAGGCGACACTTCCTACTCACAGCAAGCCTGCAGAGGTGCTGGGCACCCCCGGACCCAACCGATCCTGGCACACCCCAACCTGAGTGTCGCTGGCTGTGTACAGCAATATGATAGATCATGGGGAGTTTTAGTTAAGAACTAATTAATGTTCAAACAAATCTTCTAAACTGCAGTCACTAATCCTTTTTTTAAAGGCAAGATTATGTTGCTGCAAGTTAGCCTGGTCTGGAGAGAGGGGAAGGAACAGCACGAAACCCAGAGACTGCTCTGCAGGAGAGACGTTTCCTTCCCGACATTTAGTAGCAGCAGAGATTATGAGACACAAAACCTGAAAATTAAACCCCTGAAAGCAAACAGGGCACTAGACCTGAAACCAGGCAACCAGCTCGGGTCAGTCACCCTGCACATCCCCTCGTGCCACCAGCTGCACCAAAAGACAACCAAAGTTCTGAACCCAAAATTCAGCCACTCCACAGGGACTGAAAAGAAACAAAACACGGTGATAGAAAGGCAAAATTTGACCTTGAGACTTACAAAATAATAACCTGAGTTTCTCATATCCTAGAAGTCCTGGCCAGAACAAAAGCTGCTCCAGCTCAGTCACCATTTGGTGCCAGTTCGTGGAGAAGTGGGAGAGGAGGAAAGCAGGACACAGCCGAGTGGCTGCCCCCTCCCACACCACAGCAAGCAGCTGGGGCCCCACTGTCCCCACAGCACTGGAAAGATGCATGGGGCGAAGGAGGAGAAGGAACACCCCGTCCCTGTGCTCAGAGCAGCCACGGAGCTGCTCCATCCCTGCAGCTGGGGCGTCTCCTCCCACCTGCGCACGGCTGAGGGCAGCTGAAGGCTCCAAGCAGACGCTGCTCCCGTCCTTGGCTGCCCCACGCTCCTGCCCGCCCGCCTGCGGTCCTGCACAGGGACCCTGTTCACAGTCACAAGAGAAGGATTTGCCTTACGAATTAAGAAAAAAAAAAAAGCAAAACCCCCTTATGTTTGTTTTGCCAACATGGACAAGGCACAGACCCTTGGCACACAGCTGGTGGGATTCCTCACCACCTTCCTCATCTTCCTCCTGCCATGAAGTTAAAACGTCACCTTGCCTCCCCTCTCCTTTGTCCTGCCCCATCCCAGGGGCACACGCAGCCACCCACCCCTGCTACGAGCATACAGGCGTCTGGGCTACCCGAAGCATGACAGAGTGCCACGCCACTGAGCACCTAGAAGTGGGAGCTTCTTCTTCTTCCTCCTCTTCTTCTGCTGCTGCTTCGAGGGCAGCACCTGCACCTGAGAGCCAGGATCACAGCCTGACCTGCCGCCGGGGCAGGCAGCGGGTTCTGTCGCTACAAAACCAGTACTTGTGTCCTGAGCTTTAGGTGACACCTCTCCAGAGGGGACAGGCATGACTGTCCTTTGGGCTGGCGGGGTTTTCCCTGCGCCCGCTGGCAGAGCAGAGGGAGGTGTCCCAGGGCTCGCCGGGGAGGCAGCAGCATCTCTGCGTTTCGGCACGCTGTCTGGATCCGCGAAGGCCATGTCTAAACCTGAGGCCACTCGTCCCTCACCGTGGCCGGCAGGACGTGCTCCCAGGGCTGTATCCCCCCCATCAGCTGCTTCCACGTGCTCCTCCCGGCGGCAGGATCTGTGGGCTAAGCCACTGTCCTCAAGTTTCACGCAGCTCTGGCAGGCCTCAAGCGACGGAGCGTGATCGACCAGCCCTTCTCCAAGGTCGGCTGGAAGGACAGCCACTGCGCGGGATGCCTCTGCCTGCCGGAGTGGGCCGGCGGCGCTGGCTCCCCAGCAGCTCTTATCGCAGACCATCACCATTCCTTCTTCGTCCTTGGCCTTGCAGAGCTCTTCGATGTATTCGGTGCACTTCTGCAGGCTGCCAGTCACCGCCACGCTGGGGATGATGTCTGGGTAGGGCCCAGCACGCTGGGTAGCTTCTGGCCTCTCCAGGCAGCCGGCGCAGCCTGGGGGAGGCTTTGGCAAGAGGGGCGACCTCTCATCGGGCGAGTTAAAGCTGCGCGTCTGGAAGATCAGATCGGTGACGTGCCTGCAGCAGTTTGCAAAAAGGCCGTTCCCCATGATCGCAAGCGGCCTGGCTCATACAGCACCGGATTAGAAAAGTTAAGTTTTGTTTGCACACATAGACTGAAGTCCCTACGAGGCAAACGCCCACGCGGCAGCCCTCGCCCTCCGCAGCCCAGACCTGCTCGCCTCCTCACGCCGTCGGCTGCCTTCTCCACAGAAAAATCCTGCTCGGCCCCAGGGTGGCAGGACGCAGAGGACCGGCAGCTGACTCCGTGCGGCGTCCTGAGCTCACGTCCCGCCTGCTCGCCAGAACCAAACGCTGGGCTCGCAGCAGCTCTCCCAAGTGCCCCCCCGGCGACCTTCAGCCCCCGCGCGCCACGATATCCACGAAGCCCAAAGGCAGCTCCCAGCAGCTGAAGCTCTCCTCTCCCCGCCGCGCCAGAGCAAAACCAGACGCGTATCTAACAGGTTCCTCAGGCGCGCTGGCAGAGGGATGCCGGCCCCACGGCCCCAGCCCGGGGGGGGGTTATAAATAGCCTGATCTCGAGTGCTGCACCAGTGCAGCATGGGACGGGTGCGAGCGCGCTCCAGCGCTGCCAGACCTGCGAGCGAGGGAGATGCATTGAATTACAAGGCGAGGGCAGTTACTATGGCACGCCCGGGCCCAGGACCAGCCATCCATACTAAGCAGGCGAGCACAAAACAGCCAGGCAGTGAACCAGCAAGTAGTTTCCAGACGGATTTTCTGTCATCTCACCCTGCTCTGCCATGTCAAATGCAAACAAACCACAAAACCACACGCACAACCCCCTAACACCGCTTCTCTCTTCCTGTACTACTTTTAAGAAATCCCGGCAACTGAAACAGGGATTACGGAGATTTCTGCAAGCCCCGGGGAGGCCGCAGCCGAGCAGGCCGCAGCATGCCTCCTGCGAGGCCACGGCCGCCCGCTCCTCACCTTCCCCCGGCGGCATCAGCCAGGCATCACAGCCCCGCCACGGGCCGGCACGCAGCCCGCACCGACACACGCCACCCGGCATCCGGCTACGTGGGTCCCTTCGGTGGTCCCAGCTTCCTGGGACACGTGCAAAGAGCTGGATCTTTCCGACACACAACGTGATGGGCAAGAGCTGCAGCCCGAACCAACCAGGCTGGGATCTGCCTGGAAAAGCATTTGTGTCCAGTTAGCAAAACCCAAGAACCCTCCCGCTCCCGGCAGCCAGAGCTTCGGCACAGGTTTCTCTTCTGAGTGCTCGACATGGCTTCACAGACACAACTCCACACTGAGCAGAAGAAAAAACACGTGCCACATCCCTAGCACAAAAATCTCAGAACTAAACCTAAGCCAAGACCACGCAGCTCACACGAGCTCAAGGCCAACGCAACACACGCAGAGGAAGGGCAATCCCTTCTCCCAAGGCAGCTCCCAGCACCTCTGTGCCAGCAAGCCACCCGCCAGGAAAAAGGCAGAAGCCAGCTGAAAACCAGACCAAAAGCTCTCCACAGGAAACCCTGGCTAGCCGCTGTTGTCCTTTTAAAGAGAGACCAGAAGAAAAGTCTCTCCCACTCCAACTCTCTGGGGCTCCTGCCCCAGTAAGCAAGGGGCCCTTGGCACCCCCACGCTGCTCTCCCAGTGCAGGAGCCGCCAGGCCTTGGAGCCCCAAGACAAGGCACCCCTTGGCCTCGGGAGCCAGCCCCAACTTTCAGACCACATCAGCATTGGTAACTCCTTTTTTTTCTGATGATTTTTGAAGGAGTTTACATGTACTGACAGCTTCAACTCTTCCTCCTTCTCAAGAGACCTCTGGGAAGAGGTGCAACCTCCTCCTGGAGAAGTACCCGGTCAGGTCTCGCGGAGCTGAGCCGCGTTGCTTCAACCCAGGCCAAAGCAAGTTCAGAGCTGCGCAGTCCCTGCTGCTTTAACACATGAAGGCTGGTGTCAGAATAGCAGATGCAAATGAAATTTTACCTGAATAATAAATTAAACAAAATAAGTATTTTAATGAATGTAAATAAATTGACTAAATGAATAGGCATTAGCTCCAGAGATGGCCTGAGTGGAAACGTTTCTGCAGGACATCCCGTCAGGGGAGGTGGGAGACAGCCTCCCTCTACCTCCCCAGCGGAAACCACAGCTTCCCACAAAGTTTCAGCACTTTAGGTGCAACAAGCACTTCTTTTAATAAAGGCCACAGTGAAACGTTGGAGCTGCTCTACTGCCGTCATTAAAGTCAAATTGGTTATAACCCATCTGTGGGTAGAGGTATAAGCACCACATTTATTTTTCAGCGGCTTTCCAACACCTGGGACTGACTCGCACAGAGAGCGTGGCGGGGCCGCAGCATGCGGCTCTTGATGAGGGCCCCAGGCTCGCTGGTCCCAACACCTCTCCTGCGGCACTAACAATCCCTGGACGGCAAGTGGGAAAATTAGTCATTCCCAGCTCCTGTGTATCCACAGTAAAATTTGGCTGGATCGACCTAAACAACTCAAGCCACATTCCAGCCTGCTTAGAAGTTTGTGGCTTTTCGTATTGGGATTGATACCGGGACATTTGCATTGCAGCTGTGCCCCAGGGCATTCACCGGCCCCACAGCTGCTGGCTCAGGCACTTACAAGCACCAAAACGCCTCACGCTTTGCATCTGGCACCCTCAGTTACCCACGCTGTGCTCTCCACATCTGGGAACTACATTTAAACCCATTTGTAAACTTTCTACCTGGCCAAAATTTTGGAAACTTAGTCCTGAAAACTAGCTGGCTGGCTGACCTTGCTACAACAACATGCAATTCAAACATCACAGAAATCAGGAGCAAAGAGCAGGACCTAAGGCAAAGTGCAAAGATCAGCACCAACAAAAACATCAACTGTGTTGGGAAGAGCACGTTCCTCAAATTTCAAGAGAAGAGCCAAATAAAGGAATTGCATTTCAGACAGATCCCGAGAATCAGTCGATAATTCTCCAAGCACGTGTTTTTTATTCCGCACATCCCCTAGTTTCGGAGGAGGCAGCAAGAGCCCACGACAGTGAGCTATCCATCCCCTTGGACTCTGCACGCAGCGGGACCAGCGGAACATGGGCCTTGCAGACAGAAGCAGCCACGCTGGGAGGCAACAGCCCCAGCTCCACGGTGCGGCAGGGCGGGCTCCAGCTGCTCCCCGTGCTGCCGCTGATGCCCATCACCACAACCACAGCAGCTCCGGAGAAAACTCCCCACAGCACAAGCCTGGAAAGACCCAACTGCGCCGGTCCCAAGAGCCCTACGTAAACCTTAACGTGGCCCAGAGCGCCAAGACCCGCAGAGGTGGCGGCAGGGAGCTCTGGGAGGGTTGGCAGGGGAGATCCGACGGCTGCGATGGTGTCCGCAGCAGCTCCCACTGCCTCCCCACAGCCTCCCACCCTGCCA
This sequence comes from Strix uralensis, assembly GCF_047716275.1. Classification (NCBI taxonomy): domain Eukaryota; kingdom Metazoa; phylum Chordata; class Aves; order Strigiformes; family Strigidae; genus Strix; species Strix uralensis. Next base: position 13,366,590 of record NC_133991.1, read on the forward strand.
GCCCTGCGCCAGACCCGCCCTGGGCCAGCTCCGGGCCGCACACAGCCCCAGGGCAGCTGCTCCCCGTCTCTGCAAGAGCGTGCTGCGGGCCGGAGCCGGGGAAACTCGCTTGCCTGTCCCACAGAAACCCAGTGGGCACCCCCACCCCAGCTCGCCCAGCGCCGTGACCCGAGCTGGCACTGGGGCCCCGGTCAGCCCCAGCCCAACCCGTGCGCTGAGCTGCCAGGCTGGCCAGTCCTACCCCCATGCCTGCTGGCAGGGCACCGCACCACGCCACCTGCAATAACACCCCACCATTCCAGCCTCATCCAGCTGCAACGGCAGGAGCTGAGCTAGCGGGGAGCCTGGGAAGGGGGCCTGGCGTCAGCCGACCCCAGGAGCTCTGGGCAAGAGTCACCATCCTGCAGGTTTATGGCATGGGACAGTAGCTACAGAAAACTCTGAGCCTGCAGCTTCATCAACAGGTTGCAGTAGAACTTTTCTCTTTAAGGGGAAGGGGAACCTAAGGAAATGCTTTTTTTAAAAAATGTGACATTAGTCTAAGGTCACTCTGCTGCAGGGAACCTTACTTCAGCGCCCTGCTTCGCGGGATTCCTCCCTCAGGACCAGTCAAGCGACTGGTGAGCACCGTGGCAGTTATTTCTTCAGCTTAGGAAAAGAGCTTACTTCTGTGAGCACAGATCTATTGTCCCACCCAAAGAGGGGAGGTTTGTCACCTGCCTAAGTGCCTCTCCGCTGAATTGTCAAGAAAATGCCAGATACCCACTCGTCCCAGGCTCACAAACATTAAAGCGGTGGAATGCAACGGAAAGCTCAACCGCCAGGCAGGCAGGCGTGAGCCCCGCTCCGTCAGCCAGGCGTGAGCCCCGCTCCGTCAGCCAGGCAGGTGCGGGAGGTGAGAGCCACCCGCTAACCCTTCGGCAGCCTGGCCAAAACCTGACCTGCTGCCAACAGCGACAGCCACCGTGGGCCTCGCTACGCTTCGGTTTTCATCTCTCATGCTCTGTCTGAGAGCTGCACCGTGGACTGGTTTTACTTCTCAAATGCAAATAAAAAAAAAAATACATGAACTTCAGACCTTTAAAGCTTCTAGAAATAACAACTTTGTAGTACAACCAACACGATGCAAGAAGGCAAAGCGAGCACTGGAAAGCTGCGCCAGGAGAGGGGTGTGCTGCCAAATTTAGTCATTCACAGAGGACGAAGACAAACACCGGACTCTGCAACACAACACTGTTTTTACTGTGCGTGAGGCGGTTCTGCGGGTGGATTTACCTGGGTGCATGTTCCTGACCTACTTACTTCCGCTCCTCAGTTTGGAAACGCATGAGCAAGGCTGCTCAGGCAGAGCAGCGAGCTTCCAAGAGGGAGCTCAACTGTTATCCCCCCGTCAGAGCCGCTCCAGACGCCATCCCCTCAGGTTCCCGTCTCCCATCTTGCCGCACAGATGCTGTGTTATCACACTCCTTCCCTCTTCTTAACCTTGTAGCGGTGATCAGATTTCTCTTGCACAATATTCCTCCAATTCTCCCCCCGAAGCCCGTTACAACCTCATATTAAAAAAAAAAAAACCCTGACTGCCAGCAATTCAGCCCTTTCCAAAACACCAGCAGACCTCCAAGGTCGGGCAACAGACAGCGATAGCAGATCCCGAGATTAAGAATCAGCCTTCTGACCTTGTCACTAACGCACAGCCACGCTTGCCTCCACAGCAGTTTTCCACTAACACCTGCATTCGCCGCTTTTTTAACAGAAGACGTGGCTGAAGATACGGGCGGCCAGAAAGAACAGGGATGGAGGGACCTAGCTAGACAGAGCAAATCTTTGGGCAAGGCAAGGTTGGAATGCATTTTACAGTAGCTAGAAGCACTGCTAAACTTGCATGAGACAAACTTGATCTAAGGCAGTGACAACTGTAGGAACAAAAATAACCCAAGAAACGCTGCACACAATGGCTGTCTCCATCTCACGCTAGTGAATAAGAAAGGTAACGTAACCCATAACCGCCCCCGTCAGAAATCGTTACAGGAACCCCAGTAGTTCACATTTTTGAGCTTCTGCACTCAGAAGGATGGAGTGGCCCCAACAGTTTTGTCTAGCTTGGAGGCAGGGAGAAGCAGCCATCAGCCCTCTCGCCCTTCAGAGGCGGAGAACCCCCCCGTGTCGATGCCTGGCGCAGCAGAGGGGTGCATGTCCTCAGCGAGCAGCCCCCTCAGAGCCTGCCCATGGTCCAGCAGCACCCACAGCCTCCTTCGGACAAAGCAGGGCGCCCAAGACGGGTGCTCAGGCAGAAGGAGCGTCCCGGGAAGCAGAGCTGGGCTGGCTGCCGATGCTCAGGGACAGCCTGCCCAGAGGCACCACCTCGGCCCTTTCCTCCCCAGACCCACCAGGTGCCTGAGCAATCCTGCAGTGCTGCAACACTTGGAGGATTTTTCCACCTCCCTGCCTCCTTCAGTCTTCAGTTTGGGCCCCGAGAGGCAGGGATTACACAGCGTAACTTTTTAACCCAGCTGCTGGCCCTGCGGGCCTGACGCCCGCTTTCAAACCTGGCGCGCAGGGGGGAGGGGGAGGCTTCCCCACTCTTGAACCGTGTCCAGCTCGCTCCAGCGCCAAACACCGATGAACTTTGCTTTCGGTGACAAACTTCAAAAATTCACCTCGCCACCATAAAAATCAGGGGAGGGAGGAAGCGGCGGGTCACTCGCTCAGCAGGTATAAGTGCCTCGGGACGGAGGCCGACCACAAACCATGCTGCTTCTGCCCTGGCTTCTTGTGTGTTAAAGATCAGAGAAAACAGCTGAGCCCCAGACCAGTGCTCAGGACAACTTCTTGATGGTCCAACACACCAAACCCCGCACAACCCGGAGCAGGCTCATGCCCAGAGCCCTGGAGCCGGCGCTGGGGACAGTCAGGACGCGGGGCTGCACCTCGTCCCTGGCCTGAGCCCCTCAGGCTCTGACGGGCCGCAAGAGCAGCCAGCAAAGAACTAACACGTGTAATTCTCAGCTGCGGTCTCAAAGCCGCCGTCCGCCTTTCCCAGCAGAGCCCAAGTTCTTGCTTTTGAGTCTTTCCCAACGTGTCAGCGGCTCCCGTACCCCCAGGACAATCCAGCCCTCTCCTGCCCACCTCCGCGGAGCCGCCGAGGTCCAAACGTGGGCAGCGCCAGCACCCGCCTACGGCTGCCGGTGCCGGTACAGCTGCGCCCAACACGCGCGGTACCAACGGTCGCGGCCTGGCGACCGCTCCTGTGACACCCCCCCCCCCGCGCTCCCGGTGCTACCGGTAACAGCACCGCAGCGTGCGTGGCGGCCGCTTCCTCGCAGCCGGGGCACGGGGGTCCCGCCGGGCGGCCCCGGCCCCGCGGATCAACCGCCCCGGCCCGCACCGCTCCGAGGCCCGCGGGGCCGGGCCCGGGCAGCGCACGGAGCCCCGGAGCGGCCGCTCCACCCCCCGCGGCCGCGCGGTGGTGCGGCCCGGTGAAGGTGACCTTCACCGGGGCTCGGGGCTCGCTGCTCCGCCGGGACGGGCCCGTCGCACGGCGCGGCCGGTCCCCCGCCGCTTCCTCCGGCTCGACCTCGCCGGCACTCGGAGCAGCGGCGGGAATCACGCGTCCCGGCCCCGCTGCGACCGACGCGGCCTCCAGCAGCCAGCGCCTCCCCGGGGACGCGGCGGCCCCGGCGGGGGCTGCGCGGAGCCTCCCTGAGCCGCGGAGCGGCCGCCGGGGCCCGGCACGGCTTCCCCGCGAGAAACGGGGGTCCCTGGGCCGGGGCGGGGGGGCGGTACACCGGGAGCCCGACCCCGCGGCGGGGCAGGCCCGGGTCCCCCCCGGAGCAGCCGAAGTTGTCAGACGCGCCCCGAGTCCCCGCCGCCTCCGCCGGCACCGGGAGAGGGGGCGACGGGCCCGCACCCCCCGCACCCCCCCGCGGCAGCCCCGCCGGGCCCGGCCCGCGCTCCCCGCCGCAAGGCCCCGACCCCGGCTCCCCCCCTTACCGGGGCGCTGCCGCGTCTCCGCCGGCCTCCTGCCGCGGGCGCCCGGCTCCTGCTGCTCGGCGGCCGGCGCGGCGGCCGGTACCGGCATCTCGTCCGCTTTAATGACCATGGGGCCGCGCCGCGCCCCGCGCCCGCCCGCCCGCCGCGAAGGACAGCGCCGCTCCGGCCCCACGTGGTGCCGCGGCCCCGCGCGCCGCTACGGCAGCCGGCACGGGCCCAACCTCCGCGCGCGGCCGCCGCCAACGCCTTAAAGGGGCCGCGCCGCCGCCTCGCCCTGCGCCGACCGACCCCCGCCCCCCCGCGGGACCGGGCGGCGTGGTGGGCGCCGTCGGGGGGGAGGAGGAGGAAGAGGAGGAAGAGGAAGAGGAGGGGGGGGGCGCGGCGCGGCGCGGCCCATGGAGGCCCCGCAGGCCGCGGTGAAGGTCACTGGCTGCGTGCGACCTTCCCACAGGCCACAAGGTCGCCGGGTGGGCGGGCCGGGTGCCCCCGGGGTGGGGGTGACGGGGGGGGGGGTCCCCTATCCCGCACGGCAGCGCCTGCTCCTGCTTGGGGTGTTCCCCAGGGCAGCTGCGGACAGAAACTTTGCAAAGCAGCCATTTTTCCCCAAGTTGGGGCCTTGGGGAGAGGAGGGGGGTGCAGGTGGAGGGATCACAGCCTGGTTTGGGTCAGAAGGGACCTTACAGCCCATCCAGTGCCACCCCCCACCCCGGGCAGGGACACCTCCCACTAGCCCAGGTTGCCCAAAGCCCCGTCCAACCTGGCCTTGAACCCTTCCAGGGAGGGGGCAGCCACAGCTTCTCTGGGCAACCTGTGCCAGGGCCTCACCCCCCGCACAGGGAAGAATTTCTGCCTTAGATCTCATCTAAATCTGCCCTCTGTCAGTTTAAAACCATCACCCCTCATCCTATCCCTATGCCTCTGATCCAGAGTCCCTCCCCCCTTTCCTGCACCCCCCTTAAGCCCTGGGAAGCCGCTCTAAGGTCTCCCCGGAGCTGTGGAGGGGCTCTGGGTGCTGAGGCTGGAGCCAGTCCTGGGGATGGAAGCAGAGACGCTCCTGGTTTGTGGCTGGAGGTGCCGGGTGTGGGGCAGGACAGTACAACCCTCTGCAGATTTCAATCTCTTTATTAAGAAAAAGGCATATGACAACAACTGCTGAAGTACAGCTCCATACTCTAGTCTCTGGGTATTAACACGTTTTGAAAAGCACTTGGTTAAAAAGCAAAGTCGACATTAACATCGTCCTGGCGAATAACGGTGTCATGTTGTAAAATGAACATTCAAATAAAGCAGAGCAGTGTCAAACCTTTGGCGCCTGTCCCACCACAATGGCTCTCCCCAGCACGAGGCACAGGCTTTTATTGTTCTCAGCTGAGCTTTGCAAACTCAGCCAAGGAGAATATTTTTGCTCCAACAAAACCACAGCTGCTCCGGGACCAAGGGAGCTGTACCCAGGGGTGCTTCCCCCCCAGTCCCTCTGCCAGGGCCACCACCGGGGTCCCAAGCACAGCTCTGGCCAGGCAGAGGTGATGTCCCCACCCAGGGAGGCCGGTCACACCCTCAGCAAGGACTGGGATGACAGCGACCTTCTGTGTGACCTTGAAGCACCCGCGCAAATGCAGATGGTGCTCGTCCCTGCAGGGCTGAGGGGCTGCGGCTCAGCACCTTACCCGCGTCCCCTGGGGCGAAGGGTCTGCTTTTTCAGACATACAGAGATTGGGCCAATAGTCTCATTCCTGCCATAATTGCGATGACAGGAAAGGGGATCTTATTTTGGAAGCCACAAGATCCATGAAATCTATTGGGAAGAGGCCGGAGGTGTCTTCAGACCTGGGGAGGAACGGGTGCCACTTGGCTCCATGCTGGGTGCACTTTCCACCCTCACACCAGCAGCTTCGCCACCCTGTTCCTGCCCGAAGGCGCGAGGGGAGGGAGGAAATGGAGGGATCTGAGATGGTGGCGGTACCGAGCGCGACGCTCTGCGTCCCCCTGCCCACGGGTGCCGGCCCTCCGCGTGGCCGCAGTGGGGAGCCGGGACGGCAGCGTGGCGGCAGGGCCAGCCCTGAGGCAGTGCTGGCAGAGAGGAGACAGAGGCAGAAACCCAGACTGGGGAGCAAAGGGCAGCTTCCACCAGCGAGGAGATGTGCCACTTTTATCTTTGCGCTTTTACAGGCCGCGTCGTCTGGCGGGATCCTCCACGGCTGCCGTGCTCATCGGTCCCAGGTTTCTCCGGCTCGCCCGGCCTGGCACAGCGGCATCGCTGATCTTATCCACAGCGTGAGGCAACCGACGGACAGGAGGGAGTTTTCTCTCCCCTCCTATTGCATTCCCCGTAGGACTTGGCAGCCAGGCACTGACAGTGCAAGAGGGTGACAAGAACAGGCGTGCACTGAGGCGGCTGGGGCGGGACTGCAGCGAGACTGGCTCATCGGGGCTGCTGGGAAGCCAGGGCTGGTGTTCCCGGCGAAGGGCAGGACACCACGGCTTCACGGGGCCGGCAGCAGCCAGCTCACAAAGCCACACACGAGGACCCCGAAATGTTCACCTCGGTCCCAAAAACGACAGCCTGTTGACGTGCTGCTGGTTTACCCTCCCGGCAGGGAGAGCGAGCCGGGCAGCGCTGCTGCTCCTCTGCCTCCTCGGAGCTGATTTTGGGGAATTTGTGCGTGGAGACATGCTGTGCAGAGCAGAGCAATCCCTGACCGCCGCTGGCTCCGAGGGAGAGCACCCCTCAGCCCCTCTGCCCCTTAACCCTGTGTCCAGTGAGGCGGTTTGCAGAAAGCCTTGGGCTCTGCCTCAGCCAAAGCTTCCCCAAGGCAGCAGGATCAGGCCCTGCCGCAGACAGGTCTCTGCTCGGTGCCGGGCAGCAGCGGGCAAGACCGTGCAGCCTCCTGAGGGGGCTTTCGGCCCTCGCAATGGGGACGGGAAGGATGCAGCCAGGAGTGCTTAGATTAGCCCCAGCAAACACATTCAGAAAATATGGCTTTTTAATCAACAGGGTCAACTTCCCGACCAGTCTGCCCAGGGTTAAAATAAGCCCAGGGGAGTGTGCCCCGGGTTGCCAGGACAGGCTCTGCCACCTGGCTCGGCCACGGGCACATCTCCTCGTCGCCTCCCGCCCGCCACTCACCCCGTGCCCGCTGCAAGGTTGCACAATGTCAGACATCGCTTTCTCAGAGAGCGTCAGGAAAAATAACAAGGAAAAGAGAGATCAGCAAACCCAACACATCAAATCCACGAGCCTCTGTCGAGCTGCGGAGCGGAAGGGGGATGCCGAGGAGAGGTGCCCGGATGCAGAAAGCTCTCGGCATGTAAGATGTTGTTTAACAAGCGAGCTGTGCGCCCGTTCCCATCGGATCGTTCAGCTTCACGAGGCGGCGCTGAACCCCGCCTGCTCCCCACAGAGCACGGGGGTGCTGGCGGCTGCGCCCCTCGCGCTGCGCAGTGGGGGGATGGCGCGGGGCGAAGCTGGCTGCACCCCTTGTGCTCCCGGGGAGCCCCGCAGCTCAACTAAACGCACCCCCAGATCCCCGGGACACCTCACGGGCTGAGGGCTAGCTTAGTCCGAGACCAAGGGGGTCTGCACGAGCCCCCCGCCCAGGGAGAGGAGGGCAGGCACTGCCCAGGCTCCCGCTGCCCCCCGGGGCTGGCTCTGGCTAACGGCAGCCTGCTCATTAAAAAAGAGGAACGCTGTCTTTTTGTTCTTTTTTTTTGATCATTTTGATCTCTTTGATCATTTTATACAAATACAAAGATTAAAATAATTTATCTCAACATCATTTCTATTACAATCATACAGTGTTTTCCCTTCAAAACAAGTGCATCTATGTATATATATATAAGTGTATATATAGTATCTCTAGAGCTTCCCTCCCTCCCAAGAAAAGCAGCAGTGACTGAAGCAGGTACAGCACGCAGGAGCTGATCCTTCCCGCTCTGAGGTGAGGGTGCCAGGGAAAAGCACAGGGCTCACCCCGACAGCTCCTCTCCAAGCACATTACGCTGGCACAAAGGGGGGGAACTGGGGTGCTCCCTCTCCATCCCTTTGGGAGACAACCCCCCCTCGCCTGCATGTCCAAGGGCTGCGGGGCTCAGGGCCTGCCCAGCCGCCCGCGAGCACCGGGGAGCACCGGGAGGGGGGAGAAGCAATGGGGGGACTGGAAATGAGACCAACTCCTTGAGCAAGCTGCTAATTAGTGGTGAAGAGGAAAGGATCCTGCAGCTCAGACAGGGTTGCTTCATTTACATACTAGGCACTAAAAATGATGATTGCTGGGAAGGTATTTACACAGAAGAAGGATCATACCTCTCCCTCCCCTTTTCAACGCTCAGGTCAGTCATCAACACCATGATTTTATCAAGGATTTTATAACAAAAACACAACATACTCTATCAGGATTGTCTAGGAAGGAAAGGGGAAAGCAGCTGTGCACACCACAGCGAAGGGAACAGCCAAACGGTGCGGGGACACCTATGGCCCTCCTGCACCTTACAAGAGAACAGGGACAAATCCTCGGCGGAACCTCTCCGAACCTGAGAGAAACGGCAACTTCCGAAGGCCCAGCAGCCCCGGGGAGCAGGCGGCCGCGAGTGCAAGGCAGCACAAATGGCCCCTGGCTGCCCCCCTCTGCCTCGGGGGCGGGTGGGTGGCAGCAGGGCCCCCCCAGCACCCCCTGCTCACCCCCGGGCTGGGGCATGGCAGAGCCTGGCTTAAATCCCTCTGCAATGGGGAACGGGTGGGACGCATCCCATCACCCAGAGCCGGGCTCGGGGCTTTTCTCCCTTGTGCAACTGCACCCAGGTGGTCACCCCCCCGCTGCCCCCGCACCCCCGCCTGCCTGGGGAAGGCACTTTGGGCAGGGGATCTCTGCACCCAGGGCATGTGGGTGCCCTGCCCGGGCTCTCTGCAGCCTTCCATGGGGGGTGACAGGGTGGGCAGGTGGGAGCTGGGGGGGGCTCTGCCGGGCTCCGCACCCCCGAGGCAGCGGCTTTGGACACGTCAGGGGCTGCCAAAATTTCCTGCTCGAGCTTTGCCTTTGCCCCCGGGAGCTGCACACCCCTGCAGGGCTTCAGCCGGGGCAACCACTGGCTGGGCCCAGCTGGGGGGGGCCTGCCCAGGCGTGGCTTTGCTGGGCTACTTCCCAAAGTCACGGGTGTGTTAGGGACCACAGCGGGGGGTGGGGGGGCCCAGCCCTCGAGGGAGCCCTGGGGGAGCAGGAGGGGTCTCACCCTCCAAAGCCTGACTATTCACATCACAGCCAAAGAAAAGGTACAAAAGCTGCTAATATCTGTCCTGCTAGTGCAGCTCGTATGCTTCAGGGATGGATTTTACCACAGAGCTGGCCTAGGGACTGCTGCGGAGAACCTCGTAAAAGCATTTTAATATAGTATATAAATATTGAACTACAAAAATAGACACCTCTGACTGCATGGGCGCGCTGCGGGTGAGCTCGGGCAGGCTAAGCCCGACTGGTCTACGAGGGCGACGTTTTTGAAGATGTTTCAAACTGAATTGGAAGGAAATGGGGTCCGATGGCTGCGGCGTCCTCCTGCCCATGCAGCCGGGCCAGCCAGGGCTGGCAGCCAAAGCGCCGGGGCGAAACCTGCCCCTCGGTATTGCCTGGAGCAACACGGGTCCCGCTGGTGCCTGAGCAGCGAGACCTTCATCCTGCCCAGCCGCCGGAGCCCTCCTCTCCTCGGAGGCGGTGGGGGAGGACCGAAGGGCTGCGACAAACCCAGACCTGGCAACCGATGCGACTGAGACCCGAAATGCTGGTGCCGAGACGAGACCGGCTCGGCGCAGGGGGTGAATGGCAGCCCGGCTCCAGCAGCGTGTGGAGCAAGGCTGCGGCGGGCGAGGGGCTGCAGGGGTGTCCGGGAGAGCCTCGGCCAAGTCCTGCGTGTAGACGGAACACGGGGAAATCCGTGTTAGAGGCGGCCGAGCCGCTGCGCCGGGGAGCGAGGGCCTGGGAGCTGGCTGGCATGGCAGCACCGTCCCCTCTCTGGCACCCACGGGACCGACTGTCCCTCAGCTGACGGCGTCCCCGAGGACCTTCCTGGTGATGTCTGGGGCTCTCCCCAGCCCGGCCGTGGCTTGGCGGTGCCCAAGGCTGAGCTCGTCCCCAGCCCTGTGCTGCACAGCCCGCTGCTCGCTGCGGCACCCCCACCTCCCAGCACCCCCGGCCGGGGAAAACACACCCAGTGCGGCAGCAGCAGGAAGACCTTCTCGTTGCAAGAATGCTTTCTTATTTTTCCTTTCTCTCTTTCGTTCTTTCCTTGGAAGCTCTGGACAGGCACTCAGCCCCCTCTGCAGCCCCGCTGCTGGGTTGCCCGCCTGCCCCGCAGCGCTGCTGGTGGCACCCCCCAGCTCAGACCCTTGGGGCAAGGGGGACCCTCCTCGGCTGCCTGTAGGCAGGAGGTGCGAGCAGGGCATTGCCTTCCGCTGCCCCTTCCCCTCCGAGGGGACGGGGGGAAGCAACCTCGGCCAGCGCCCACCCCGGTGCCGCCGGGCTCAGGACTTCCCGGACACGCCGCCCGCTCACCGCCTACTCCCGGGGGGCACCGCGGGGGCCAGACCCCTGCTTCTTGCTGGCCTCACCCTTGGCCGACCTGGCCCTGGCCACTGGCTCCTGCGCCGGCTGCCGGGGAGGCCTCTGTGCCCGTGGGGCCGTGGTGGCACCGGCCATGCCATGGGCCGGCGCGGGGGGCTCCGTCGGCGGGCGCTGCAGGGCATGCGGCCGCGCCGTGTAGAGGAAAAGAGCCGGGTCGGGCATGGCGTCGTGCTCCTCCTGCGCGGGGTCCCTGGGGTGGGCCCCATCCCCGGGCAGGCGTCGAGCGTGCGCCCTGTGCCCGCGGCGCCGGGGCCTGCCCTCGGGCGGGGGGACGGCGGGGGGCTGCTCAGGGGGCAGCCGCTTGCCCGCCCCGGGGCCCGGCAGCCGCTGGGCCGTGGCGTGCAGCTGCAGGGAGAGGTAAGCGGCCGCCTCCGTCTGCTTCTGCAGCTCGGTGTCGAGGATGGTGACGCGGTGGCTCCGCCGCTTCAGCTCCTCCAGGAACCGGCGCTCCTTGGTGCGGAGGCTGGACCGCAGCGCGGCCACCAGCGTCTCCTTGTGCTGCAGCTCCTTGCGCAGCTCCAGGTTGTCCTTCTCCTTCTCCTGCAGTTGGGCCTCCATCGCCCGGCACTTCTCCTCCAGCTCCTGGTCCAGGACATCTGCGGGGCCAAGGCACAGAAGGGGGTCAGGGGAGTCAGTGGGGGCTCAGCCCGGCACGGTGGCCTCAGCCCACGGCTCCCGGCAGGTCCCCGCACGCTCCCAACGTGGCTCTGAGGGCACATGGACACATGGCCAGTGTGTCCCAGCAGCGCCATCGAGGCTGTACGGGTGCTTTTTGGAGCCGGGGATCCAAAACTCCCCTTTCCCGACGCGCCGCAGGCTGGGGAACCCCGTCAGCCCTGAGCAGCGGTGCTGCGGGCACGCTGCGGCGGGGAACACCCGGACGCGGGGGGGGTGGAAGCAAAGGCAGCTTCAGCGGAGGACGCCGTTGCCATGGAACCTGCCACCTCTGCCTCGCTGCAGCCTCGTGCTGCAGTCTTAGAATTTTCCTAGGTAACTCGTTTTTCACCCTGAAAGTGACTCTGAGGGTGCGCAGAGGGCACATATGGGCTGCGAGAGCAAAGGAAACGCACTCTGTGTCCCCTGGGGCAGGGGCTGGGGGTGGGCAGTGGCTCAAAATGCTCTTGTCCTTGACCAAAACACGTTGTCATCTCCAAAAGGGCAGGCGTGCTGCTGGCGCGGGGCTCTCCGGGGCCCCGGGGACGTGGCCCAGGCACACACTGCAGCTGCTGCACCCCGTGACCAGCTGCATTCCCCACGCTCAGCCCTGGGAGGTGTTTGGGGGACGGGGGGACCGCCTGGGGAGGGGACACGTCCCGCTGGGGGGGTGCGAGGCGGCAGCTGGAGCCGCTGGCACGGGGGATTCGCACCCTGCGGTGACGGGGCCGAGCGCCGTGGGCAGCGGGAGGGCCGGGGTGTGCCGTGAGCCCAATGCGGGGGCACGGGGGGGCCGGGCTGTGCTGGCACACCCCCCCTGCCCTCGGCAGCCCCGGCCGCACACTCCTGCCCCAGCCCTTGGTGGGGTGCAGGGAGGGGAGCGGACGCTCCCCGGGCACCCGCCGGCGCTCAGCCCTGCCTGCCCGGGCCTGCTCCCGCTGCCTGCAATAATCTGCTTTTTACGATACAATTTGCAACCGCTTTACAGCCTCAGCTCCTGAGTGTCTTCTGCAGAGGAAAAATGCTTTCTAATGAGATCTTAAGGGAGGCAGCCGCACGCAGTAATTATTACATGAGTGGCATTCGAAGAGCAATCATCTGATGGCATCTTAAATTAGGTGGTTGCCCCATAAACGTGGCAGATGTGATCCTACTCTCTAAACTGTTAAAAGGCTGAAGGACGGGCAGAGGCCTGTGGGTGGGACTCGCTGCGCATGACGGCGTGTGACGCACCGGTGGCACCTGGCGGGCTGGATGCCAGCCCCCACCCCTAGCAGAGAGCCCACCCGCATGGGGAAGGGACCCTGGGGCTCGGTGAGGGGAAACAGGGGTCTGCTGGGTGCTGGGATGGACTGAGAGACCAGGTGCCAGACCCCCAAATCCCTCCGGAGCCAGCCCTGGTGCTGGGGACGAAGCGCAGGTGGGGGCTCGGCGCCAGGGACCATTTTGGCTTCATCCGTGGGATGGAGGAGGAAGAGGAGCCGAGCTGCTGACAGAGCATCCTCGCTGGGCACCACTGCCTGCCCCTGCCCACCCCGGCTGCTGCTGGGGCCGGGGACGCGTCACTTGGAGCCGTGCGGTGGCATTTGCTGGCCCGCGGCAGCAGCGTGGCCAGGGTGGTCTCAGCCTGCAGCACCCAGAGCAGAGGCAGGATGGAACCCAAAGGGACACCCCGGGGACACCCACACACACCACGTCCCCAACGGGCTGTGGACGGAGCCCACCCAGGGGTGCTGACTTTCACAGGCAAAACTTTCCTGAGTGGCCGCCCCTGCCCTCAGCCCGACTGTCCCCTGCAGACAAGGTCCATGTCCCCACCCTGGGTGGCCCCAATGGGCCCCTTCTGGCCACAGGCTCTTGGGGTGGCCCCCCCACACCCACACATGCTCCCCCTTATCTTGTGCACAAACCTGAGCTCTTACCTTGCTGGCGGGCTTCCAGCTCTTTTATTTCCAGGTCGTGGGTGAGCTCTGGAAGAGAAATCAAACAGGACTGAGAAGGAGCATCCCACCCATCCCACGTGCTTCCCGTGTCCCCCCCGCTCCCCGCCAGGGCACTGGCCATCACTGCGGCGTGGCCGTCTTGGAGCACCAGCCACAGACTGAGCCAAAAATACAACGATTCTGGCAATTTCTACATTATTAAGCAGCCTCGGGTCTGGCATCTGCCACAGGTGCTGCCCCACGGCGGAGGGGCAGCCTCCATTTCTCTGGCAAAGCCTTTTCTTTTTCTCAGAGAGTTGCTGAACCATTTTTGGTGCTTTAAATCCGTACAAAGAGCAGAGCAATGGGCTGAAAATAGGCCAAAGTGTAAGCTGCCACCCAAAGTATTTCATCATTTACTGCTTCCAGGCCGATCTCTGCCTCTGCACGTGGCTCAAGCGGGACGGCCCTGGCCCCGCACGATGTGCCTGCAGGAGAACGCTGCCCGGCTCCGGGGGCAACGTGTAGCTCCAGAATCTCAGCGGCAACGGGTGCAGGGATCTCCCTGGGGGGCCAGAGCTGCTGGTTTTGGGATGTGGCTCCTTGGGGCCGTGGGGTACAGATGTGCCACTGCGGGACACGGGCTGCGACTGTCCCCTCTCCTGGAGGGGGTGGCAGTGCTGCGGGGCCGGGAGCCGGGGGCAGGGGATGTAGTGTACTAGTAGCCATGGTTAATGATTAACATGGTCAAGAGCGATAAGAAATTCATAAAGAATAGGGTTTGATCTCCAAACCCTAGAAAATAGGTAGAACGTCCTGGACCATCAAGAGAACATCTGGGATTGTGCTGAGGATGAGTGATTTGACAACCTGGCACAGTGACTGTTCGATTTCTTGGCAACAAAACTCATTTTTGAGTGTCCTAAAGTGAGCTACTTGCATTATACTACTAAAAAACACCCACAGGTCCAAGAGACCCCTGCCCAGGTTAAGACCCTTCCCCTGAGCGTGTGTAGTAGTATAAGCCTTATGCAAGCTGAATTATAATTGTATGTTAATCACTAACCAATCAGTATCTAATAGGTGTGTTTGGAAAAGCACTAACCTCTGATTTTTGTGTATAAAAGGAGCGTGAAAACCTGCTGTTGGGGTTCTTGATTGGTGGAAAAGTCCCCCGAGCACCCAGGCCTGAATAAATACAGGAACTCTGGTGAGTGTGTTAGGATGGGTTATTGCACACCAGGCACCCAGCCGCTTCTCGGACAACACAGGCAGCTGCAGGCAGCGCTGCCCTGTGCCCATGCTGCACCCCCAGCCCCGACACGCTGCCTGCTCCCTGCCTGCTCCCTGCCTGCACTCTGCCTAGCCCTGCGCTACAAAACCAGCTCACAAAAGGCAGCGAGGGAGGGAGCTCGGGGACTCGCTGGAGTTCACTTTACCCTGCACACTCTCACAGACAATCTCTTTTGAATTAATTATCAGCCCACCAAGCCACCAGCAGCTCTGAGAGGAGGAGAGGAGGGGCAGCAGCAGCGTTCAGTTGTTTTGGGGCTTTTTCTTCCCTGAAAGTGAGTTCAAATGGTTAATCTTTGCCCTACATTTTTCTTTTAATCTGCTTTCCTGCTGACTCTAATCCTCATCACTGCCATCCTTCTGAAACGAAATGCTTGGCTCAGCCTGCTCTGCCCGTCTGTCTTGGGAAACAAATCTGTAGTGAGAAGGCAGAAGTAACTGAGAACGTAATGCAGTTTCTGGAAAGCTTTCAGTGCTCCCGACTGCCCCACTGGAAATCAATGGCAACGTGGTATTCTGCTGAAGCTAAAATAATAGGTTTGGAGTCTCGGATATATTTGAAATGAGAACTAAAGCAGTTGCCCATTTCCAAAGGGGACATCGCCGTGCTGAGCAAGCGCAGGGCTCGGGGACGATGTACACCCGGGGTGCCAGCTTCTGTGCTGGAGCCATGGGGGCTGGTGGGAACCTGCCCCAGCACCGTCCCCATGACCCCCGAGGGGCAAATCCAGGGGTCACCACCCCACGGGGCTCCCCGAGGCCCCAGGCCCGAGCGGGAGGTGGGATACAGAAGTGCTGGTGCCCCAGCATGTGAGGGTGCGGAGGGCCCGTCGGCGCAGCCCATCTGGGCAGCTTTGCTGTCCATCACCTGCGGGGATCCCCCCAAACCCCGCTCTGCTCCCGGCACCAGCCGGCGCTGACACCACCCATCAGGCTAATTACGGCCACAAGGCTTGAGCTCATCTTCCAGTAAAAGGAGAAGAAGAAGAGTTAGAGGAATCTATTGCTATTTCTGCTGCGTTCATACCTTGCAAATAAAATGGGAGTGGGAGGGAAGCCAACTCTCCTCTGTAACGCGAGGCTCGTTCCAATAAAGGGAGCGGGTGGTTCTGGACCATGTTACCTTCCTGTAAAGCCTCCGACTGGGAACACTGGGCTGACTGGGAATGCTGGGCTGTGGGGGTTTCCTGGGGCCGGCTCTGCCCTGGCCCTGCAGCCGCCCCCTCCTCTTGCGAGGCTGTGGGGTGCTGGGGACTCGCAGGGGCTGAGCACACGGGGGCTCCGTCCCGCTTCCAGCTCTTGGTGGCCAAAGCTGCCGGGATGTCAGTTGCAGCCAGCGGGAGCTGCCATGGGGCCACAGGCACCAAACCTGGGGATTTATTTATTTACTGGTCCCTTCTGAACATGGCTGTTGTGCTGTGGGACCCAGCCCGGATCCAGAGGTGCTGGCTTGCTGCGGGCCTCCCCCCCGAGGAGCTCAGCTGGCTTGGCTCCCCCTCGGAGCAGACGCTCCCTCCATCGGCATCGGCGAGGGCTCCGGCACCCGGCAAGTGCCGCCGCTGCCGTGAACGGAGCCTCTCGGGGCTGAGTGGGCGGCAGCCGGGAAGCAGAGCTCTGCGGAAGGGGGGGGCATCGCCAGCGGGGACACCTCGGGGAGACGTAAGCGGGGACGGCACAAAGGTTTAAGGCCTGAGCCAGCAGCTCCAGGGCAGGCAGTGCAGCTCCGTGGGGCCACAGCGGGGGAAGCGCTGACTTACCGACTCCCCTGGTGCAAACAGCCCCCGCAGACCATCGGCAAAGTCACCTTGACACCCTTTGCCCCCACCGCTCCCTGCGATGCAGCATCACACACCTCGCGGGTGAGGATGCAACTCCTGCGGTCAGACAGTGCTATCGCTCGCCCACACCGGGAAGGAGATGGCTAATAGCCAACTGTGCGATGGGCTCATTCCTGCCCCTGGGGACTCCGAACACCCCGGCCCCATTTAGGCACGAGAACTCCGCTGTCTCGCCTGTCTGCAGAGGCCGTAAAACAACGAAACAGAACAGCAAAAGCTTGGAAAGGATGGGGAAAACCGGACAATGTTATCGACGCAGACATGTCTTTGTTTCCCACGAATCAGGGAGGACGAGAGGCTGGAAGACAAGGAGTGATTAGCTACGGCTGAATTATTGATGAGGGAGACGGCACAAGTTGGAATGAGTTTCGGTGGCGGGCAGGAGGCCGGGGAGCCACCGCTCTTGCTGAAGGGGAGGGCGACATCGCCGCAGCGGGGCTGTGAGTAGGGGGCTGGCAGCCATAAAAGAGTAACAAAATATAAATGAGAAAATCACATTTCCTCCTGTTCTGAAAGTGGCCGTGGCATGATCTCGTACGTCCCAGTTACAGACGGCGTTCAACCCTCTTCTTTCCCCTTGTCTACTGGTACCTGGGAGACATGATGAACTACTTTTACATTTTCATCACCAAAATACCTTTGTGGGCATGGAGCAGGGGAGGAAAAGGCAGGACCATCTTGCTGGCTAATGCTGGGTTTTGCCCTTTCCTTACACCAGTGAACCCCTCAGGGGAGCCAAACAACTGCAGGGAGCAGGAACACGCAGCCGGGGAGCGCGCAGAGCTACTGGGGCTAATCCTCGTTCAGAAGTGTGCCCTGAGCACAGCGTGAAAGCAAAGGGAGAGGGTTTTAATGATGGATTATCAACACAGCCTCCTGTCTTACCACCCGCCCGGCCAGCTGATGCCCAGAATGAAAATTGCTCTGGTTCTCCAGTGTTGCAGCTGGAGGAAGCTGCTGGCACCCGCTGGCAGAGGAGCGATCTCAGAGGGTTTGACCCGCCAGATTTGGTGGCCACGTGGTGTGGTCTGGGAGGGGCTGGTGGCACCCGGGACAGGGGTGCAGGCTGAAGGGGATATGGATCCCCTGATCCCCCACCCAGCAGGATCCCCCGCGGCTGGGCGCTCGCCTCCTCCGCGTCCTGCCGAGAGACCATCCCCGGGCCCCGGGGTGCCGGCGAGGAGCTTTCCTGCCCGGCATGCTCCCATGCCCCAACTCTCACCTGAGCAGTGCTTCTGCAGGCGGAGGATCTCCAGGTGCAGGTCATGGAGGAGCTCCATCTGCTCCTTCTTCAGGAAAGCGATGTGCCGCTGCACGCTCTGGATCTGGTGCTCCAGGGACACGGTCTCCATCGCAACCAAATTCACCGTCCAGGCCTGCGGGGAGCGGAGACGGCTCGTGATCAGACACGCAGCAGCGCTCGCGAGCCCTGTCCCCGGAGCCCTCACGAGGGGCAGAGCCCGCCGGGTGCAAGGGGGCTGACTGCTCTCCTCTAGCCCTTCCGTGGGGACGTGGCTGTGGGCGAAGCAGCTCTGCTGGGCAGACCCCTGGGGAACGGCCCCTGAGCCACCCCCCCACCCCGCCACTGCCGTCCGGCCCGTGCTGGGGCTGGGCGGCTCAGAGGCTGCGTGAGCAGAAAACGCTGCCGCACGGACCCTGGCATCGGAACAGCTCGTTTCTATTTTGAATTTGGCCCTAGGAAATGTTTTGTCACCGAGCAGGATTGCATCTGGGACAGGATTGCTCCCCGCAGTCCCCAGGTGGGAGTTGCACCAGCGACGATTTTGGCTCTCACTTGACAAGCCGCATATTACGAAGCGGTAACTGCAGGGAGAGATCTAACACATGAAGAATACAACATGCTCCATCTAACCCCATCAGTGCTACGTGGCAAGGAGACTCATATTGTCTTCCAGAAGAAGAAACGTCTTCCCTGGTAATTCACCCAACAGACAAGAGCTGCCGTCAGTCCTGCGCCGGGCAGCTCGGCCGCGCTGGGGTCCATCACCACGTGTTAATTAACGGCTTCAGCGAAGCAGCAGCATGAGCTGCCTACCTGTGCCGCTGCACCACGGAGATAAAAATAAACCCCTGAAAGAGCCCTTAATCCTGGGAAATACCATTCCATGAGGATGTGGGATCTGTCCTTACTCCCCGCGCCCAGCCCAGGACGGGGGGAAGCTGCAGCAAACGGAGGGGCAGTGTCACAGCGTGCGGTCCTGCCCCGGGGATGCTGCTCCGTTCCCTCCTTCGCCCCTGTCTGACCTCAGTTTTCTTCCTATAGAAACTTCAGAACTGAGCGAGCGCTTTGGCTCGTGTTTACGGCACGCCCAGCTCGGTATGTAGGACACTTGCAGATAATTCCCGCGACCAAACCCGAATCAAACCGCGTTGAAGCTCGATTCCACAGTAAGTGATCTTGGCAGTGCCACCAGTTCAGAGCTTTGCTCTTGCCAAAGCCTCTCCAGAGTCGTGAAATCCTTAAAGTCAGGTATCCACTCTCCTACTATTTCATGAAAGGGGGGGTTGCAGCGAGACTCCAGAACGAAGGGGATCAGCGGCTGCCCTGGCCCCCCGCCCCGGGTACAGCCCCCCTGCAAGGGGCTGGTGCCTGGCTCCCACAGGGGGTTTCTCGGCTGCGATGCCCCCGAGGTGGCCAGTGCTGAGGGTTTTGGGGAGCTCCAGCGCTGCCGCCCCTCTCCTGCAGCCGGTGTGGGGTGTGCTGGGAGGGGGCGGGGGGGGTACCCCAACTTGTGATGCTGGTGCTGCGCAGGCGGGGTGGTCAGAGGCAGCCGCAGCACCTAACTGGCACGTAAATAAGTAGAAATGATAGAAATTGTGTTCTCCTGCGGCTGCTCCTGCTTGAGGGGGTCAGACTGAGCTGGGGGGGGGCTGGGGGCTGGCCTGGCTGTCCCATGCAGAGGGCTGGCTTGGGGCTTCCATGGCAGGGTCTGCAGCCTGGGGGGTGTCTGCCCGTGGGGGCTCCACAAAAAGCCTGAAATAAGAATATTGGGTGATGGGAACTGGCTTTGGCAAATACGGTGGATTGTCAGTGGGGTTTTTTCATGTCCCAGGGAGACATTTCTGGAGGCAAAATAATGAAATTTTGAGTTTTAGGATGGCTCTGCTCTTCAGGGAGAGAAATGCTCCAATCACACCGTGAATGTGATGGGAAAGCAGGAAAAAGGCTGCCGCAGTGCATAAAAGTAACAGATACAAAGGTCCTGCTTCTGATTTAAGGTGCTTACTGTGGGAGGTAGGATTTGTACCGGCTTAAAGCTTCCCTGTGGAACAGTGTCAGGTAAGTGAGAAGAGCCCTGGCCTGGCCTGGCTGAAGGCAGGGACAGCATGGGCACGTCCCGGAACCCCAGGGACCTGCAGCCCCTCAGGGACGGGCATTTTAAAATGGAACCAGGGTAAAAAAAGTAATCTTGCTCCAGACTTAACTTCCTAATCATTCCTGTTCCTCTGAGTGGCAGGACGATGATTTTTAAGGCTTGTAAGTCACACGGCCTCTCCTGACGGCACCGTAATGAGTAGACAAGAGAGTCAGCATCTGCCCTCTGCACGGCGAGCGCTGGCGGTGACGGGGGCTCGTTAAAGGTGTGCGGGGGGTGCGTGTCCCTGTGCCAGCGCAACACTTACAGAAGTTACCGGGCATCTGCTACGGGCCAGGAACACGCATCACACCGCGGCACATCCCCCCGTGCGCCGGGCTCTGGAGCGGCATCTGGATGGGACTTGTGGCACCTCATCTCGGGAAACATCAGAAAGTAGGTTGGACGGAGCCCGGGGGATATGTAGTGCTATTTTCAAGCACTTTGTTCTGTCTCGTTGCAATGCCTTTAGTAGAAATGGCTGCAGATTTTCCACTGAACTTTCCCTCCTTCTTAAGTAGGAAATTACCCTTTTTTACCAATGAAAATATCTTCCTTTAAAAATAAATAGTTTCCTTTAAGAATAAATAGTTGATAAATACCAAGCTGTAAAGAAAGTCAAAGAAAAAAAATTCTGGAATTGAGATCTGCTTGTTGTCTCTGATTTGGCAGATAAAAAGCCTGCATAATTTACCTGGGCATGGGGGGAAAAAAAGAGTCTGTTTCCAAAGCTGCAATGGGAAATCCTTAGCGGGTTAGGCTCAGCTTTGCCTCTCCAACGTGACTTTCACCGTTGCCCCTCAGAAACAGCTCCCAGCCCGTGGCAGGAACGGCAGAGGGGTCGTGTCTGGGGGGCAGCACCTCGCTGTGGAGGGGGGCAGGAGCAGGAGCTGCCGTCGCAGGCAGACGGGGACGTGGCCGGTAACGGTCGCGCCGCTGCCCGCAGGCAGCGATGGGGAGATCCCTCCCGTGCCTCTCGCAACCCCGTCACAGGTCAGGATGCCAGAGCTGGTAACGAAGCTTCAGCAGCAGCTGTGAGCAGCTCGAGCGTCTCCAACGTCGCCCCAAGGCAGCGGGGGAGCTCTCGCCTGGCCCAGGCTGTGCCCCCCGTTACCCCGGAGGGTTTCAGAACCAAACTCTCAACTCCATTGCTGCTGTGGCTGTTATTTTTCTTGTCCAGACTCGTTCTAACCCGCCAAAGCAGCCGGCGGTGGAAGCCTCCACAGTGACCATGTACTCTGCGGCTCTGAGGAGTGATGTGTGAGGTTACAGCTAGTGAAAGCAACGTCATTCACAATAAAAGCCAAGGTAAGTGATAGCCCTCTTTAGCTTGAAGGATGCTCTGCGCCCTCGTGCTTCCGACACTCGTTCACGTACGTGCTCACAGCGCTGGAAAGGAGGCAGCAATCAGCCGAACAGAGGGTTTTGACCCCGTTTGAAGGTGACGCCTATGGCCTGAGCTGGCCCCTTCCCCCAGCAGCGTGTGGCTGAGTGGTTCTCTCCAGCTTTGGAGCACCCACGGGGCTCTGCTCCATCACCGAGAGCTTTCCAGGAACACATTTTCCTGCCTGACCACCCAGGATTTTGAGCACAGGATCACAGGAGCTGCAGGACAGCTCCCAGCGGGGCACTCGCGACCAGATCTTCAGCTTTAAAAGTGCACTTCTAATACCTCAACCCTCAACTGTGGACTCACCCAGAGAGGCTGCGAAAGCGGAGCTGGCAAAGCGCCCGAGAAGTCAGAGGAGGTTCCCGGGGTGCTGAGCACAAGCAGCTCCCGGGAGACCATGTGAGTGCGACCCACGAACACGAACGTGGGGGGATATTCACCAGGAACAGGCAAGCACGCTCCTGGGCGGGCCTTGGGGAGCTGCTCCCCGCAGGGTTCCCTGCTCTGCTCAGCCACCCTGGCCCTTAGCAGAGCTCCCCGTGCCTGATGCAGCACCAGCATGGGGTGCAGCAACGTGGGGCTCAGCCCCCTGCAATTCCCCACGCTGGGCAGTCGTGGGCACGGTCTCGACTGCTGAGCCTCCCTGCGGGCCTGCCCCTGCCTCCAAAACACAGGTTTTTGCCCTCACTCCTTATATTTCACCATGTGACTACAGGACAAGGCACGTTGGGGGTCCTGACCCGAGCGGGGTGTTTCAAAGCGCCATCGGAGACCTCAGTGAGATTCACAATTTCATCCCAATTTATCAGAACTCTCATTTCACTAAACGACTGAAGCAGCCTCTTGAAGTAGCTACAATGACCAATTTAGTTGTGAGTCTACTCAGAGCTGGTCTCCTTTGCACAGACAGATTGTTTGAGAATTTGCTTCCAGGGCAAAACTACACTGAAGTCCGTTTAACGCCAATCAGAATCCCAAGACTTTGACCCAGGAAACCCCCTCAGCTCCAGATGATGCGTCTGAGAGGCAGACACGGCACTGCATGTACACACCCCCCCCCAAACACCGTCACACCCAGACCCAGCCCTTATCCGCAAAATCCTTTTTCCCCATAAATGGTGAATTCACGAGGAGTCGGAGGGCACAAACGAGGTTTGCAGGAACAGGTCGATAATTCACCCTGCGGTGGCTGCCAGCAACCCCCTCTCCATCGCGTTAAAACACACGCAGGAACAAACACCGATACAACTAGAAATCTGTTCTGCTTAGTATTTACCATCGCAGAGAATAAGAACCCAAACTTTGCAGCAAGGCCACGAAGCAAGTACAGCCTTAAATGCAGGAAAAGAAGGCAGCAGGAAGCCAAGAATCTGGCGGAAGGTCACAGAGGAAGAGGCGATGCCAGGAATAGAAACTAGAGGTGAAATCCCGGCCTTGGGGAAGGCAGCGGGGAACCTGCCCTGGCCTCGCCCGCGGCCCAACGACCCTCGGAGCCCCGTCTGCTGCCCGGTACCTGCCAACCTCTGCTGAAGGGTGACACTGACACAAACGCTGATCACCAATTCCCGTGTTTTCTCCCCATTCTCCGTACACCACGGCCCGACCAACAGCCGGGGCTGAGGCTCCTCGCTCGCGGCTGATGGTGAAGGCGAGGCCGAGCTTCCCCCGGAGCGGGGGGGACCCCGAAGGAGCAGGATCTGGCCCAGCCCCAACGCTCCGCATCAATCGGCCTCTTCACTGGGCGACCCCCGCGGTGCCGCCCCGCGCTTGGGGGGTCTGGGGGCTGCGCTCTCCGCCCCCCCCCGGGTCCGACCTGCGGACACTTCACCCCGCAGCTGCCGGCGCCGCCGCCGGGTGGTTCCTCACGGGCTGCAGCAACTTCTAGAAGAGGCGCCGGGGGGGCCGTAGGCAACTTCTGGAGGGACCCCCCCACCCTTCCCTGCAGGGAGAGACCCTCCCCGGGCTGCCCCCCCCCCCCCCCCCGCCTTCCCCCGCCGAGCCCCGGGCCCTTACCTGGGGGGAGCGGCGGGGCCCCGCGGGCCGCTCGCTGGGTGTCATGGAGGGGGGGGCGCGGCGGGGCCGGGGCCGGGGCCGGGGTCCCCGCGCTGCCCGCGCTGCCTGCGGCGGCCCCGCCTCGCCCGGCCCGGCCCGGCCCCGCCGTAAACAGGCGGCAACGTGACCGGAACTGGGGAGCTCCGCGGGGCGGGGGGGCGGGGAGCCGCCACGGGGGGGGGCGGTGGCGGCGGGGCCGCGGGGACCGGCCTCAGCGCCGGGGACATCCCACCCCCTTGTATTGGGGCCGGGGCTCCGCTGCCCGAACCCCCCCCAGGCCCCAGAGCCCCCCCCAGACCGGGGCGCCGCTCCCGTCCCCCCCCCCTGCCGCTGTCCGCGGTGCTGAAGCCGCAACCGGAGCTGCCTCCTCCGGCTCGGCCCCGGGGGGGGGCAGCGGGCAGAGAGCGGGCCCGAAAACCGGGATCGGGCGGGGATCTGGGGGTGTGCTGGGGGCTTGGGGGGCTGCTGGGGGCTTGGGGGGCTGCTGGGGAGCTGCCGGGGACCAGCAGCGTTCGTGTCCCCCGCGGGGTTTTTACCACGGACGCGGCTCCCGGGGGGATGCGGGGGCAGATGGGGGGGGGGAGGTACCCGCCTCCGCCAGGCAGCCGGTGGGCAGAGCCGGTCCCAGAAGAGCTCCCGGAGGCTGTGGTCGGGGAGGGGGTGAGAGCAGGTTGTTTACTCATGCGGTTACTAATTCTTCATGCCCTTGTGCCTGTGCTATCCAGCGCAGCTGCGGCTCCAAAGATGACTAAATCCGCTGCGCCGCTGTCGCGGCGGGGGAAGCTCGGAGGCAGCGGCCTGTTCCCCCCCGCGGCGAAGGCGCAGAGGAATGGAAGCGCCCCCCCGTCAGCTGACAGCCTGCTGATCCCCGAGCCCCCAGACCCAGGGCTGCTGCGGGGAGCTGCTCTGACGCTCGGCTGGGCTGCGCCGCCCTCCTCCCGCTAAGGCTGCTCTGTTCGGGGCCTATCTCTGGGCTGGGCTTCGGGGCTCTTCTACACAGAGTGAGTTTAATTCACGCTAAAAGAGAAATCGTTAAATCAGGAGAAAAGGTGACCTTGAGGTCTGGGGTCTGCATGTGCACACACAAGCTTTTGGGTGGCAATGAATTATTCAGCCACCTCTGCTTAAGGCCCCGGTCAGTGCAGTCGGGAGCTTCAGGGCTTCCTAACGCCCATCCAGACACGCTGCCTCCTCTTGGGGCCTCCCCCAGCTTGGTGGCTCTGGAAAAGAAGAGTTCTTCCTGCAATGACACGTTAAGAGGTGACGGGTTTCTGTGCGAAGGAGGAGAGGGCAGACTTTCTTATTGGGAGAAGCATCGCCCCATGAGGAGCAGCTCTCACCCGTGTGTCACCAGCAGGTCAGCGCTTGCCAGGGCGTTGTTTGTCCCTCTTGGTGCAGTTCGCTGCGGGGGGGGGCTGGTTTAATGTCTCACCATGGCTTTCCCTAACTCATGTGCCGACTGGAGTAGCAGCAATTGCAGTCAGGGAGGTGGGGGAGGAGGGAGTGGTGACTTCCGATTGCCTCCTGTTTCACCAGCTTTGTGCTATTTCCACTGGTTTTGCACTGAACAGGAGTCGACCCTGCGAACGATCGAGGTCAGGTGCTGGGGGACGGAGAGCTGCCTGGGGGCGAGGTCACTGCGCTGGGGTACCAACTGCGAGGGGAGGCTACGGAGCCCCGCGCACCTCCGTGCACGGGGTAATGCCGGCTGCTCCGCTGTGCTTGCCCGGCAGCTCGGACTCGGCCACCGTGCACACACGCTGCGAGTGTTTCCCATCCCCTCTCCTGCTTGTGCTCACCATTCCGCAGTGAACTGGTTTCACTGGTGGCTTTTCACCCCGAGAGCTGCTCGCAGCATTTTTGACTGGGACGTGGCCCAGCAGGGCCAGGGCTAACGGCTGCAGCGACCGTCATGTCCTGCTCCGCAGCCACCCCACAGCCCTTCCCCGCTCCCCCCTTGCGCCGAGAGGCGGGAGACGCTTCTCTGACGGCTCTGAGGTGGTTTGTGATCGACGCCATGAGTTGACAACAACTGCCATTTCAGCCTCAGCAGGAGTTGGGGGGTCCCCGTCGCCAGCCCGGTGCATGACTGAGCTCCAGAGGCTGCTGGGCAGAGCCGGCCACCCCTTGCCTGGCGAACACCGGCTGGGGACACCCCATCTGCAGTGGGTGCTCCAAGGGGACACCGGCAGCACCCACCGGCTCCCTGTGACCCCCTGGGTGTGGGCAGCGCTGGCGTGGCAGTGGGGCTTTGCCCCTTGGAAGCTGTCCTGGAGGGAGGACGGTGGGGCTGCAGCGGCTGCAGGGGCTGCAGCAGTGAGGGGCTGCAGCGAGGGGGATGCAGGGGATGCAGCAGCAATGGGATGCAGCAATGGGATGCAGGGGCTGCAGGAGATGCAGGGGATGCAGGGGATGCAGCAGTGAGGGGATGCAGTGAGGGGCTGCAGGAGATGCAGGGGATGCAGGGGATGCAGCAGTGAGGGGATGCAGCGAGGGGATGCAGGAGATGCAGGGGATGCAGGGGATGCAGCAGTGAGGGGATGCAGCGAGGGGATGCAGGGGATGCGAGGGGCTGCAGGCAGCAGCTCTGCCTTGCGGGCTGGGCGCGGGCCGCTGCCTGCTGCGGGCAGCTCCGGACCGACACTGACCTCTACCGGCAACGGTACAGGCAGCGGTACAGGCAGAGGTACTGGCAGTGGTACAGGCAGCGGCAGCTTGCAGCCTCCAGCGCCGGGCTCAGCCTGCCCGGGTCTGGGGGTCCCCACCCTGGGTGGGTGGGGGGTGCTGGGTGGTCAGAGCGGGGGGCTCCGGCCGGCAGCGAGGGGTGGGCACAGCCCCCAGGGGTGTGTAGGTGTCTGGGTGTAGTGTAGGGGTGTGGAGGTATATGGGTCGAGTATCCGGGGGGTGCCGGTGTTTGAGCAGAGCCCTCGCAGGCCGCAGCCCCGGTGCTTTGGGCAGGCGGGGGGGCAGCTGCGGGGGGGCCGGGGATGGGGCTGGGGGCTGTGGCAGGGCAGCTGCAAGGGGAGGGTGGCAAAGGAGAGCTGTGGGCCTGCTCGTGGCCTCTCCGTGACAGCAGTTTGATCCCATCGTAGCTGAGATGTTTGTTCAAGAGTTGCAGAATCGTTGAGGTTGGGGAAAGACCTTTAAGTTCACTAGTAGGGGAATTTCTGTGTTTAATTTAAAAATGAGTTTAACTTTGCTTCAAATATTATTTTTCAACCTAATTGAAATGTAGCCTATGTGTGTGTCTTCTAATTGCTTTGAAGAACCTAATCAGAAGCTCCTTAAAATGACGGAGGGTTTTGATAAATTTAACATTAGCTTAACATTTCCAGAGGGACTTGAAAATATCAGACTTGCAGGGATATTTGCTTGAGCTAAGTAATGCAATTTGTCCCGCAGAGGGCTGTTGCTCTGCCCAGCTGAGGGCCGCAGCGACGCCGGGGGAAGGGGGCCGGGGAGCATGGCCCGTGACACCCGGTGGAAGGGGGCAAAGCTTTGGGAAATAACGGGCCAAATCTGGCAACCTGTCTCAGGCGTGCTGGCCTGGAGGGCGCCCAGCTGGGCTCAGCACAAAGGGGCACCTGAAAGGTGCTGGATGTGTCAGCGTGTATGCGCTATGTCAACACTCCAGTTTTAAAAAGTTCTCATTATTTTATAACTTTTTTTTTTTTTTTAATAAAAGTTGGTTTTACTCTTTAAATCTCACAGGCTTGGCAAAACATACCTGTGCTGAAACAGGGGTGGGGCGGTTCCTGGGCTCCAGGGGCAGAAGGGAGAGCTTCAGCCTCTCCCCCGGCCTCTCCTCTGGCCCCCCGGGGTCCCGTCGCCGCTTCCCCCTGTGATCCCCCCGCCGCAGCCAGCCGAGGCTCATCCGTGGGGCCTGAGGCTCTCTCTGTGCTTGCAGGTGTGAAACTCAGCACAACTCTCAGGCTCTGCAGAGTGGGGATCAGATTTTTTCATCTGCTCTTGGCTCCGAATATGGTCGTGAGCAGCATCATTCCCGGCGGAGCTGGTGCCTGCGGGTAACAGGCCCGCGCTGAGGGGTGAGCTCACTTGCTGCCTGACTCAGTGAAATACAATATATCAACAATTTCCTGCTCATAATTTCAGCCAAAGCATCCAGCTGAGGACCGAGCTCAGAGCTGCCAGCTGCCCCGCCGGAGCAGGGACGCAGCCCCCCGGGGTGGGAGTTTCCTTCCAGCCCTCAGCCCTGAATCATGGGAGGCGACGGCTCTTCTGGAGGACACGTCATGCCCAGAATTTGGGACCCCCCCCCCAGCTGAGCCCCCTTTATGTGGCACAGCCTCTCAGGCCGACACGGCACAGCACCCTGCTGCTTCCCCAACGCCCCCCAGATGTGTTTGGGCCCTACGAGAGTGGGACTCGAGAGTTACCAATAATAGGTGTTTGCTTCATGTCGTTTGATTTAAGTGGAGCTGTTGGAACGCGGGTGCAACACCTGGGTTTGCTGAGCTGCGAAGTTAAGTTCTCAAAGGTCAGAAAAGTTGGGGTTTAGGGCCACAACATCACTGCTGAGAGACAGCTTTTAGTGTGATTTGAAGCTCCTTGAAATAATAATGTCTGGACATGCTCCCAGTCTGTTTCCTGAGCACTATGGGCTGTCCGTGACCGAACACACCCGTAGGGGCTCCAGGGGGAACCCCGGGCTCCGGCCGGTGGCAGGTTTCAGCTCTGGGTCCATGGGGGGGATGATTTTCCCTCGGCGTTCCCGGACCTCACCCAGGCAACTTCTGCTGGGCTGGTTGGTGGTTCCCAGGGGTGAGCAGGGATCGGCGGCAGAGCCGGGGCTCAGCGGGGGGGTGGGCTCCTCTGCTGCGAGGGGGACGGTGACTGCGGGGGGCTCGGCCTGAGCAGGGGGAGCCTGGCTGGCAGGACCCCATTTCTGTGGTTATTTCCACGGGTGACCGTTCCCAAGGGACTTTGGCTCTGACTGACTCCGAGAAGCTGGAAAAAACGTGTTTCCTTGGAGAGACAGGTGGGGTCCAGCTACGAGTAGGAGACTCTGCTCCCACCACGAGGTCTGTGGAGCAGGGCTGGAGATGGAGCCTCGGTGTGCACCCCATCACCCCCACACCCAGCACCCCCACACCCCATCATCCCCCCCATCACCCCCACCCCATCACCCCCACACCCATCACCCCCCCACCCCATCACCCCATCACCCCTGCACCCAGCACCCCCACACCCCATCACCCCCACACCCATCAGCCCCCCACCCTCATCACCCCCCCCATCACCCCCTCGCCCTTCGGGGCTGCCCCGGGGGGAGCGGTCATTGCATAATGCTTTACATAACAAGGGAGGGTGATGTGCCCCCCCCCCCCGCCCCGCCCGGCCCGGGTCCCCCCCCCGTCCCCCCCCCCAGGTTCCGGAGGAGGCGGGAGCGCGCGGGAGCGCGCAGGAGCCGGCGCAGCCGCCCCAGCCCCCCCGGGGGCCGGTGTCCTGCTCGGGCGCTGCCCGCCGCCGGGACGGGCCGGTTGGCAGCGGGGGTTTGCCGGTGGGGAACCCCCCTCCCGACCCCCCCCCTCGCCCCCGCTCCGCTGTGGGACCCCCCCGCGCTGCGGCATGGCCTCGGGCAAGGCGGCGGGGGAGCGGCGCTGGGAGCTGGTGCGCTGGTGAGTGCGGGGGGGGGGCAGCGGATGGGAGGGGGCAGCCCCGGGAGCTGGGGGCGGAGGGGGGGGCGGTCCTGGGCTGGGGGGTCCCGGCAGATAGCCTGAGCGCTCCCGGCAGGCTCGGGGAGGGGGGACCCCAGCGGGAGACCGGGGGAGGGCGGGGGTAAGTTTGCAATGGGGTCCCGGTTTGGTGGGGGGGCTGCTCCTAGCCCGGAGGGGGGGTCCCGGCTGCTGGGCCAGGTGAAGAGGGGAAGCGCGGCCGGGGAGGGCTCCGGGGGGGGGGGACACACGGGGCTTAGTGCCGGCACCCTGGGGCCCCCCGGGACCCCCCAAGGGCTCAGCATGGTCCTGGGCGAAGGGGTCTGGGGGGTCCCAGCGGGGCGGCTGCCCCGGCGTGGTGGGGGGCACATGTCCCCGGGCAGGGAGAGGGCGGTTCAGGGCTGCAGCTGCTGCGAGGGGGGGTCCGGCATTTGGGGTCCAGTAGAGGTAGAAGAGTCGGACCCCAAAGCGGGATCCAGCTGCTGGACGAGGGAAGCGGGGGGAGCAGCAGCGGCCCCGGGCCCGGGCAAGCTTGCGGGATGTCCCCGGGACCCGCGGGGGAGGTTTGGGGGACCCCGGCTGTTGTCGTGGGGTGAAGGGTGCTGAGGCTGCTCTGGGCCTTGGCACGAGGACCCGCTTCTTCCTGCCGGGGACGGGGCAGCTGGGACGGGCTGACATCGGAAACAAGCTCTCTCTGTGTGCGGTTTTTTATCTTAATTGTGCAGTCTGTGACGTCCGAAGCTTGTGACTTTTGAGCAGGGCGCTGCAGCCACGCCAGGCCGTGGGGTGACCCCGGGTGCCGCTGATGGGAGAGCTGGGAGCGGGTCTGGGGCTCATCCTGCACCCCAGCACCGGCCGGGCTGGGTGCAGGGGCTCCTGGTGTGGGGGGGATCCCTGCAGACCCGGGGGAGCAGCCGGCGCGGAAATCATCCGGGGTTACTCCAAGCTTGTGAAGCTTTTCTTCCTTTTTTTCTCCTCCGCAGCAGCCTAGGGAACTTTTTTCTTGCCCCTTCAGACCCAAACGGCCGCGGTGGCTCCTTGGCTTGGCCATTGTGCCACCCCGCTGCCTCACCCCTCCGTTTCCTTCCCAACAGACATTCCAGCTCCCCGCTAACACCCCACGCCAGAGCTGCGGCCGCGACTGGCCTCGTTGCTTAGACCACGAAAACAGGCAGCTCAGCCCAAACGGGGACACGCAAGGAGCTGTTTGGGTTTGGGTTCGCTGAGGGCGGGAGATCCCGACACCTGCGCTGGCGCTGCGCTGGGCAGCGTGGCTGGTCCCTGCGGCCGGCGGTGGGAACATGCAGAGGAGGGGGCTGCGAGCTCGCCCCAGCCCCGGCCGGGGTTCCACGGGCGCCGTGTGTGCGTGCATGTCTGCAACCACTGCTACAGGGGCTTTAAATAATTAATCGCTTGCTGATGAAATTTCATGTTCAGAGGAGGGTGTGTGAAGTGCAGCTGGTTGTTGGGATGGAGGCAGGCGGCAGAACTGTGTTCTGAAAGATGGGAACAACCGCGGTTACCGACATTTTGCTCCTGTAAGAGAACCTGAACTTCTCCGGCCAAAATAATGACCATCGATTCATCACTTGAGCATTACTTAATAAGCCTCAACGTCCAGCCTGACATGCGAAATGATGTTAGAAGGGCATTAGCCTGGTCTTGCAGCCGGTGCAAGGGCTGGTGCTGGGCAGGAGCAGTCGCAGGCAGGATGTGCCCCGGGGTGATGGGCACAGCAGTGGCAGGGAGCAAGGGTGGCGGGGGGCCACCGTCCCCCCCCGGGGGACACCCTTGGCAGGAGGCCCGGTCCCAGCCACCGCCCCATGCCCGTAGGAGCGTCCGCCGACGGGCAGGGAAGGACGGGGCCGGCACAGGGATGTGGTTGGGGCCGTAACATCGTTTTTCCGCTCCCTCCGAGGCAGGCAGTGGTGGTGGTGGTGTCGGAGTTGCGGCTGCTGAGCCAGCCGCTCTGCTCTCCGCGTCCCGCAGCTCCCCCTCCACAACCCTGCGCTAATAAATATTTCAGTCTTTCTCGCTGTTATTTTTAGGTACGTGCGAGAAGGCCGGTTTCGGATCGAGGAGAGGACGCTGACGGCTTTCCAGTGGCTGTACTCGCCCCACCAGCACCGCATCGTCAGCCGGGCCGACCTGGGCTCGCCCAGCAGGTAAGGGGGGGCCGGGGGGTGCAGGGCCGGGGGCTGCGGGGAGCACCGGCACGTCCACTGCTCTGCCACGAGCCCTCGTGGCTTTGACGTGGTCTGTGAGCTCCTGTCTCTGGAGCCCTGCGAATACCCGAGCACCTTGGGGGTCGCTTTAACGTGAGGTTCCAGACGCAGGGGGTGCAGCAGGGAGCTGCAAGCGCCACACAAGCACCGCTCTGGCTTAAAGCAGGGAAAGGGCAAATTGCTGACTGCCCTCCCCAAGCTTTTGTTTTTAACACCCCCCCACTTTTGGTCAAGTGCACAAGCTGTTGAGGACCCGTGTTACGCATGTAGCGCACTTGAGATTTAATTAAAAAATAAATTGGGAGCCCATTTATTGAGAACGGTCAGTGTGAGGTTAATGGTTGGACTAGATGATCTTCAAGGTCTTTTCCAACCTGGATGATTCTGGGATTCTGTGATCTTTTACGGATCACCGTAAGTGATTTCTGAAAAATATTTGTTCTGATACCCCGGTTTCATTCGGTGGTTAAACTCTTCCCCTTCACAGCTGGTTGGGAACGTGTCTGGGAGCGACGGCCAGGGCACGTGCCTGGCTCTCCCCGCTGGTGCACTTGCGTCGCTGTCGGTTCTGATCCCAGCGTTTGGTGACAAAACGCCATTAACATAAAAGCCTTGCAGGCCTCGAGACACATATAGCGCAGTGTCTGCTTTCCTGCCCGTTAAGAGCACCGAAACCCCCCGAGTCCCCGTGTGGCCACGCAGCTAAAAGCTTCTCCCTCTCTATTTCCGCAGCAGTTCAGCTCTGAGAGCCCTTAAAGCCCTGAAGTATTTATCTCCCTGGAATTGCATGGACCAGAATAACAGCGGGAGGGAGGGGGTGGCCGAAACGCACGGCTCGCTGTGGGGGGGCAGGGGCTGCCCAGGATGGGGAGCAGGAGGGGAGGCGACCCCCCCGCCTGGAAGGGATTTCTGGGAGCAGGAGGGAGCCGCCCCACTTTCCTCGGCGGGAGCCGTGGTGTTCCCGAGACGGCGATTCCCCCACCTGTCGCCGCAGAGGGTTTCCAAAAACTGACATTACCATGCTGGTTATTGATTTTAACTAATTTTTGCAAATTGCTACCAAGAGCTGTGTTAATCTCACCCCTGGTGCACGTATATCATGCAGCGTGTGGAACCTAAGTGCGTGTAATGTCATTTATAATTAATGTTAAGTACCGCTGGGGTTAATTCCACTGGATTAATTTGATTTCCCGTGGGCTGGGAAGTTACCTGGCGCAGCCTGGCAGAGTGGGGGGGTGTCAGTGCCTGGGTGCGGATGGTGCCCGCATCCCTCTTCAGGGGATAAACCCTCGTCCCAGCTCGCAGCCGACGCTGTCTCAGTGCGAGCCCCGGCTCAGCCAGGCCCAGCTTTGCCACGCTCCGGCTCCACGGGTGACACGCTGACGCCGGGATGCTCTGTGGCGTTTCAGGCTGTCACATTATTTATCTGTCACGTTAATCGGATCGCTCACTCTGCTCTGCACTTACTGCTTTTTCTTTGCATAATGGTGGTGACACAGCTGAGCAAGAGGATGGCTGACCCGCTGGAGGGGTTAATGTAACAGGTATATTTTATTATTTTCATGATTTATAGACATTATTGTACTCCTCGGGCCCTCTTGAGCAGCGCTGTATAGACGGATGAGAGCACGGCACCCGCTTCCTACGGCTTTTCACGCAGCTGGGCTGGTTTTGCCCCAGTCCCACGAACGTCGTGTCCAGGCGCGCTGCTGCTGGCAGAGCCGCTCCAGCTGGGCTGGGCTCTCCCCCGGCGTGGGAAGGCTTTTGGCAGCCAGGGAACGGCGCAGTGGCTGTGGGTGCAAGAGACTGTGATGGTTTTAGAGTCGCGTGACCATCGGTCACCTCGTGCGAGTGCTGGGCTGGCCGTGCCATGTCTGCTCCAGCCGGGGAGCAGTGTGGGGCACAGCGGGCTGCCAGCTCAGCCCTGAGCTGTGTCGGTAGCCAAAATCACCGATTTTGATGTTTAATGCTGTTAAACAGGTTTCAGTGCTGCCGAAACCAGGAATTGCATCGGTTTCACTGAATCTCTTTAGCAACCAGCAGGACCAAAGCGATGCGGCTTGTGACGGCCGGGCTGAGCTCTGCGGTCCAGGCCCTTCCTTGGGCTCGGGCGGGTGACAGCAGCCTGGGGCTGGGGTAGGCGCCCCGTGAGCTGGGAGGGGTGGGCCCGTCACTGGAAATGGGCATTTTGCTTTTTCTCTCAGCGAGTCCAGATTTTGGCCCTGGAAGCTCTTTAGTCTGCTCCAGCCTGTGTCTCTAATTCAGCAGTACCAGATGAAGGGGCTCACATGTAAGGCTGAGTCTGCCTTCAAGGCTGAACCCAAAGTGCTCCCTTTGCTGGTTATTTTCTCACAGAACAGCGCTTTCACTCTAAAATCCCCAGGCAGGTTTGATGGGCAGATCCTGGTGGGGGTTTCTCGGGCACTGAATCTCCCCCGGGTGAATGACCTGGGAGCCCGTCGCATCTTGAGCCTCTGGTTCTTCCCTTCCCCCTCAAGGAGCCTGGGCCCGGTTTCCAAATTGGTGACAGACCTCAGCTGAGCCGAGTTTAGCCCTCGCCCTCAGGGGTGAGGCGTGGGGGCGTCGGCAGGGCAGGCAGGGCTGTAGGCAGGGTAGAGCAGAGCAGGCAGGGCTGCAGGCAGAGCAGGCAGGGCTGCAGGCAGAGAAGAGCAGGCAAAGCAGACAGGGCAGGAGGAGGCGGCTCTGCCCCGGCAGCCCCCGCTCCGAGCTGCCCCCCCCTCCCGGGGGCTGTGCCGGGGTCCGCGGGTGCGCAGCGCCAGGCGCAGGCTCCGGGGGACGCGGGGGCTGGGGCTCCTCCGCGCCGCTCCGCGCCCCCCCCGCGTAGGGGCTGACGGCGGCTGCTGGTTCCGCGCAGGGAGCAGCGAGGAGGCGAGGTAAGAAGATGCTGCTGGGTCTCGCTAAAGCGAACCGCGGTGCCAGCGGGATTTTGGGAGCGTGCGGGGACGGGCGTGCGAATCCCCGGGGCTGGGCTCCAGCGGGAGGGTTTGAGTCGGGGTTTGTCCTTGGTTTTACCCTGGCGGGGCTCGGCTGAGCGCAGACGTGAGGCAGAGCCGGGAGATCTATTGTTGAAACGCTTTACAGTTCTCGGCTCCTACGTTCGCCTTTGGCTGGGAGAGGGCTACTGGGGGGCGGGGGGGGGCTTGGGGACAGGGGGCGCGGGGTCTGCGCCCCGCTGGGGCCGGGGCGGCGGTTGCTGACGCGGATGTTAAATAATGAAAATTCAGAGGAGGCAACTTCGAAAGGTCTCGGCAGCGCTCGCTGCCGGCGGGGCTGCGGGGGGGGGGGGATTTGCTCCTGCCCTCGCAGGGCACCCCCTTGGCTGGGAACCCCCAGGATTTTTGCATGTGACAGAAGGAGGGCACAGGAGGAGATCGCTCTGCACCTCTCGCTGCGCCCTGTTTGTGGGGTAACCTGCCTCCCCTCTCTCTGCTGCCGAGATTGCGGCTTCTCTCTACCCCAGGAGCGGCGTCATGTCTGCTGCCGAGGCAGAGCAGAGCATCCCACCCCTCTTCCCCCCGCTCATCCCTGCGGGCCCAGCGCTGCCGAGCCCCGCAGAGCGAAACTCCCGGAGCTGGTGGGGCTGCGCCCGCGCGTCGCCCCCATCCCTGGTGTGTGCCGGGCGCGAGATGGGCCCTGCCACCTCCTGCCCCGTTTCCTCGTCTTCTGCGTGCTCCAGGCTCGGCTGTTTTATTTAAGATCGCTTGTTGTTTTCGTAGCACAAGGGACATAATATCTGTCCACACGCCGTGATTTATTGGGGGTTGGAAACAGGCCAAGGAGTCTAAATTCAGATTCAACAAGAAGCGTGATTCCAGCCAGCAGCCTCGCTCGCTGCGTACACCCGGTTTAACAGATTTTTCGTTCTCCCTCTGCTGCTGATTCCTCCCAAAGGGCAGCTCACCATAACCATAGCAGCAAAACTGCCTTTTTTTCTTTGCTTACATTTGTTTTATCATCCTTCCTTCCTCTCCATCCCTAAGCATATTCGTGTGGTAGCGGGGTCCTGGGGGCTGCTCAGAGAGTCCCTCCGCTGCTGTCGCCTGTTGTCTACCTGAAGTCAGATGCTCTGGTTGTCGTTAGCAGCTGCTGTGGAAACAGGAACAGGACTTCAGCAGCAACAGTAGGAAGAGACATTTTTTCCAGGAGCTAAAAACAGCTCATTCTCCCCAGACCTATTTCCAATTTCGTGGGGGTAGATGAATCCCTGCTTAGAGTTAACATCTGCCTCCAAGTTGGATGCTAAACCAGAAAGAGCTGTTTCTTGATTCTGATTTGAGTCTAGCCCAGCTCTTGCAAAAAACACCCAAAATGGTGGAAAAATACAGGTGGTATTGGCAAGATGTAGCAGGGTTTTGAAAAGCTTGAGTCCAAATCCCGTGTGAGTTGTTTGCAGTATTCAGATGGAACCCTGGACAAGTTTGGCCTTGAATCTGAGCCCTGACTGCTGCCTAAATCTAATCCTGTGCCAGGGCATCTTGGCTTCGGGCAGGCGCTGCTTAGTGTGCTCCCGGGGGGCCAGGAGAAGCCCCTGCGAGAGGAGGGTGCGAGGGCACAGGCTGCTTCACTGAGCCCGGCGCCCTGCTGCTGCGGGCACCGTCTCCTGTAACGTCTTCATAAACGTGCTGAGCATCACTTGGGTGTTTTTTTCACCTCTGTTATTAGGAAACTGTTCCAGAAACTGTTTGTATTAAAGATTAGAAATCTCCTAATTTCCAGCCAAAGCATGTTCAGGTCTCTCTCATACCCATGCTTTCTTCCCACCCCCATGTTTTGCCAGCCCTGGATTTTAGTTTAAGCAGTTCTTTTTCTGTCTCGCCACAATTTCTTCATAGGCTGCAGTCACGTCCCTGCTGGGTTTGTCATGTGAATTGGGCCAAACGCTCTCCGGTTCCTCTGGGCCAGCTGCGTGCCAGCGCCGCCTGTCAGCAGCAACGGGGGTTTTAGCAGGTTTTGCCCTAATTGCCACCTCCCTCCCGCAGCCCCTGCGGTGCCGGGGCAAAGGGGCGATGAGCTCCCGGCACTCCAGGGAGCGGGGGATGGCGGTGTGGGGGATGCTGGGGTGTGCAGGTGGCCATGGTGATGGTGCCCAGGGAGCTGGCACTGCCTGCCTGCCTGCAGCGCGCAGAGAGAAGCCCTCGTGCCGATCCTCGGGCAAGGCACAGCGCGTATGTGTGTGTGTCGACCCGGGCGTCTGCTGCTCACCCGAAGCATCCTCTCTGGGGCTCAGCTTTCCTGGGAAGAGATGTGGTGGGAAGAGGTGGGGAAAACAGACACACAGAAAATCCGTGTGCCGGAACGGGCCCTTTCTGAAGAGAGCCTCTCGAGGGAATTTCATCCCCTCGCTAGCAAGAGGGAGCTCTAAAATGGGTGGGCCCCAGCAAACAAGCAACTCTACGTTAAATTCATAGTGGGCTGGGAAGAATCTAATGAGCCTGGAGGTGTGTGTGGTGACTTTCTGTGCACAGTGCTGTGATCAGGCGAGGTCTGTGTCCCTCTGCAGCAGGGAGCTGGGCCATGGGATGCTGGGAGAAACCGGCTGCCATGTGTCAGGCTGGGTGCCCAGAGAGCCTCTGCGTCTCCAAAATGTGCAGGCGGGGGACGTTCTCGGTGCCGCAGGGTGCCCAGCAAACCCAGTTACCCCAGGAGGCCTGAAGGAACCCGGAGGGTTGTATCCAGCTCCCCCCAGCTGTGCGCGGGGTGAGCTTTGGAGGGGTGGGGGGGTCACTGACGGGAGAGCGGGGTTTGCTCCCGACTGTGCAGCCTGGACCGGGCTGTCCCCGCCTCCGCTCTGCTCTGCCTGGAAGCGATGAGATCGATGCTACGAAGAAAAGACAAATTAGCACTGATGGACTTCAGACCCAGAAACAGTTAAACACATGGATTTCTGCTGATGTTATGGTCCTGAACCAGCGCAGGCTTTGCAGAGCTTGGCCTTGCCTTCCTCCACCGAAGTGTCTCCGTCCCTGCCAGGCTGAGCGCAGACTCGTCCCCGAGTCCCGCTGCCACCCTTCCCTGGGATGTGTGTGACGGGGGGCACAGGGACGGTCCCCCACTTGGCTGAGTCAGAGTTTGCCCCTTTCTGCTGGCCACTGAGCTGCCTCGTTTAAGGGATGGATCTGGCTTCCCTGGGGCCTGCCTGCAGGCCCTGCCTGGTTTAGAAGCCCCTTTCTTGGGAGCAGCAGTGCTGCCCTGTTCTGCTGCCCAAAGGTGTGGGTACCCCAGTACCTGCGGTGTGGGGAAGCCTCCCGGGATCCCGGGGAGGAACCGTCCCTCTCCCCTGCAACGGCCGGTGGGTTTATCCTGTTGGGGCAGGGGGGGTCCCCAGCTCCGAAGTGTGCGGGACAGGACACCGCCCCCCAGTGCTGGGCTCAGGTGGGTGCAGCACGTTCCCTGGACACCTCTCTTGGTGACCCTGCGGTGGATCCGCCACAGCCAGGGGTGTCCGTGTGTCCGTGCCTGCCCAGGGGGCTCGGTAAGGTCAGTGGCTGCGGTGCTGTGGCCGATGCCTTCGGCTCACACCATCTCCTCCCTTTCGTGGTGTGCAAAGAGCCAGCCAGAGGGTGTGAGGGACAGGAGCTGGGGAGTCCCCGTGCGGCCGAGTCACCCGACCTCTCCATCCCTGACACCCCCAGTGCAGCTTGGGGCAGCAGCGCAAGAGTTTGTGAGAAACCCGAAAGCTGCAGCTGAGCCGGGGCTGCTCTGCTTCGGCCACAGGCACCTGGCCAGCGCTTGGGGGGGTCTCAGCCAGCGCCTGTTGCTTTCCCGGGGTCCCCTCCTCGGTGCCGCGGTCCCCAAGGTGTAGCTGGGTGCTCCCTGGGCCACCAGGAACGCTTGTGGTGCAGCGCCGGGCTGCGGGGGCTGGGCTGGGTGCCCGTAGCCCTGTCACCGCTGTCTGAGATGTGACGTGTCCCAGGCCGAGTGGAGGCTTCCTCCAAGAACTGTTTTTTAGCCATTTTTATGGAACTGAGCAAGTCACTTTGGACGTAGGGACGAGTCCGTGAGCCCTTAGCGGTGTCAAATGGCCTCCAGAACGTGGAAGAGGAGCTGGAGCGTGGGCCGCAGCGTGGGCTGGGCATAACCTTGGTCTCCAGCAGGAAGAGACTCTCGGGCCTCACCCAGCACCGAAATCTGCCCCTGACATGGGTGGGAAATGAGCTCCCCGAGGACCCTGACCCCAGTGTTCACCTTCGCCACGTGTCTGGTGTCCCTGGGTGGGCTCTTCAGACCCTGGTAGGGGCAGGAACCAGCCCCCCTCTCCCCAGCTCCCCACTGCCGAGCGGGACGGGGTGAGCGCAGCGACGGGGCTTTCCCTGTGCTGGGTGCTGCCGTGCCTCACCCGGCGTCCCTGGAGCAGGGGACCCATGATCCGTGTGGGCCATCGGCTGGGTGCACTGCCCACCCTTCTCCCCGGGTGCGTTCAGCGCTTTTTCCCTCTGTTTTCTGTTCCCCGGGTTGGGCGTGCCTGGAGCAGGGCTGCCTTCCATAAGGAGGCTGCCAATATGCTGAACTTTCTCTCTTTTTCTGGCCAGCAGAGCGTTTTGCTAGGAATTAGCTCTTCATTTCTGGGTGGATGTGTTTGCAGTTCTGCAGGCTGATCCTCCCAGTTAAACCCCAGATGGACTGAGCCCTCCCTAATGAGGTTAACGAGCGGGCCGTGGATGAGCGGGGCTGTGCGGCTCAGCACCCCGGGCTGCCGAGGGAAGCGGCACATGGGGCTGCTGGAAGGAGCCGCTCACCCAGTCCCCGGCCACGAGCAGCCCCGAGGCTGGCGGGGGTATGGTGGGGTCTCTGGGAGCTCCTCGGCTTTACTGTCCTTTGGCTGGAGCTCACCCCGTGGGTGACAAACAGCATTTCCCCCCCCACAGCAGCCGCTTTGTGCTGCAGGCCTGTGGGCAGCGAATGGCACCTTTGAGGACAAGCTGGGCTTTGCAGGAAGCTGCAGTTTTTGGCGTTGAGTTTCTCACTTCACTTCAGCAGCACCGTAAAAGGGGAGAAAATACTGTTAAAAATATTCCATGCACTGAGTCAGAATTAATTCGGACACTGTTTTCCTTTGTTTTGTGTGTCCAGGCTGATGATATGCACAGTGTGTTCTTCCTGCCAGGACAAAATCTAATATTTCTGGGTGCCCACAACCTTCCTCAGAATCATAATGGAAAGATGAATACCCTCAGCGTGCTGCATGCAATATTAAAGCACTAATGATGCAATCAGTCTTTCTTAGCCCCAGTAACAAAGGAAAGAATTACGCTGCCCTTCCTGGGCATAATTCTGCTCTGCGGTGTGGGCTCTGCCAGCCCCTCGTCTGCTGCTCGTGGGGTCGGCCCTGCACCAGAGCCCCTCATGAGGGGTTCACCTTCCTGTGTCTGCCCAAATCACGGGGCTGCCGGGGGAGCCTGGGGTGTCCCCGGGGACAGGAGCATCCCCAGGGATGGGAGCAGCAGGTACTACCTATGCTGGCTCCACCGTGAAGGGGCTGGTGCTGCCAGGAGCCGGGGGCTGAGCTGTGGGGCTGTGCCCTGTGGCCAGTGGCCGGTGGCCTGGCTATAACCCACCCTGCAGCTGGCGCGGCTGTGGGAGAGCGGGGAGGAAGGGGCCTCTGGACCCCCCTTTTTCCTGCGCCATGGGTTCATGCATACGCCAGCGCTGCGTTGCACGGACCTTTGGACACCCCGGTTTTGGGGGTCTCACTGTGGCCACAGAGGTGATGTCAGGGGCAGTTTGAGCCCCGTGGTCCCCCCTTAGGTGACGGGAGAGCTGAGCCAGGGCGGTGCAGAATTACTCCGTTTCCTTTCGCACAGAGGATGCAGTTTGTGCTCGTTAAGCTCTAACGCTGTGCAGTGGTCAGCGCGCTGCCGTTGGCGCAGCCTCGCGCTCCCCCCGCTTTCTCCCTCCTTTGCTTGGGGGGTGCGATGGAGCCGGCCGAAACGCGGGCGCTGCTCCCCCTGCGAGCTGCTCTGGGGGCTCCAGGGCCGGGGTTGTGCTCCAGGGAGCTGCGAGTGCCCAGCGCTGCAGGAGAATTTGGTTTTATTAATTAGCTGTTAACAATGTGGCTGGCTGCCCCAGCGGTGCGGCCCCCCTGTCCCCGGCGTCACCGTTGGGGCTGGGGCAGCTCCCCCGAGGGGGGAGCGCAGATGGGCAGGGTCAGGGCGATGGGCTCCTGGTTCTGGCAGAGGCCCCTGGGAAATGTTAATTTTGTCTGGTGCAGATGGCACCGAGGAGGCATCCTCCCCCAGGCCTTTGTTTCTTAATTTTGGCTGATAAGTTGCGATTTGGCTGTGCCTGCTCTGAAAGGAGGAGTTTCGTGGTTTTTTTTTTTCTGCCTTCATTTTTGAGCCCAACCGCGTGAAATACCTTGGGGGGAAGAGGGGAAGTGAGAAAATGTCATTGCAGACAAACTATTTCTGGATGCACTCCTGTGCGGGTGCGGAGGCGGAGCTGGGCAGGTGATGTGGTGCCCTGGGGCGGGGGGAGGCTGCTGGCCTCTGGGGACGTGGGTCCTCGGTATCTTTTTAACCTCTGCCTGGGTCAAGTGCTGGTTGTCACCTGTATCTGTGGTGGCCGGGGCATCCCCGGGGCAAGGTAGGCTCCGTGCAGGGCTGGGCAGTGGGAAGTGGGGGCAGTTTCCCCACGGCCATGTCAAGGTCCTGCCCTCCCAGGGGCGGTTGTGAATCGCTCTTCGTGCTTTAGCAGAACTGTGATGCCAACGAGGCGTAAGCCAGACCTACAGAGTAATTCTGACCTACTGACCTCAGCGACCTCCTGCTGAAGGGGCGTCCGGCCCTGCCTCGTGGCGCGTCTCCCCGTCGCCCTCCCGGCCTCCGTGTTCCCTCTGGCAGCAGCGAGTTCACGTAAGGACCGAAGTGGCAGAGCAAGATGCAGGAATTGGCACTTGCAGCGCTGCGGGAGTAAATGTTTAAGCGAAGAGCTGGCTGCTTTCCTGGGGCTCTCTCCTGGTGTGATGCCAGCTATCGAGTGACGCTGCCCGTGGCGGCCGCCAGTACCTGCCGCCGCAGCTCTGCGTGCGGGGCTGCGCCGGGGCTGCAGCAGCTGGGTGTTGTTCTGATGCACTGCAGAGCTCGGCCATGCGGGGAAGCTCCCTGCCTGTATTTGCAGGCGTGTGAATCATGAGCAGCTCGGTAGAGCTGGGCAGGAATCGACTGGTACGAGTGTAAGAGAGACGTGACCTGGGGGAAGATGAAGCGCCAGGATAACGTCACGCTGCTGGCGATGCAGAGCTGTAACACGGAGCATGCAGGCCAGAAACGAATGTGCTCCAAGCAAATGTCAGCTCCAAATATTTCATGGCACCTGAATTACGGCTTTCAAGCCTGCAGCATGTTTGGGATTTTTTTTTTTGTTTAAATAATGTCCTTACGAGCTCTAAAGCGCAAAGGATTTCCATAATTTCATCCCTTTAAGGGAAGATGGCTGTGGGTAGAAAAGTAGGAGTTGAAGTAGCTGGATCTCAATCCAAGCTTTTTCCCTGGAGTTGAGTGATTTCTCTCTGCAACTCCCTATCCCCCCGCTTCTTTCACACATCAGACAGAACCCAAATGTCTCTCAATTTAAAGCTTTTGGGTGCTTGGATGAGACTCCTGCAAGTGCCAAGCGCTGGGCTAAGAGCTGCCTCGAGTCCCCTCGGAGCCGCGTGAGCCCAGCGGTGCCGAGTCGAGGTGATGTCTCCTGTGTGCGCCAGGCGTTA
Organism: Strix uralensis; assembly: GCF_047716275.1. Lineage (NCBI taxonomy): Eukaryota > Metazoa > Chordata > Aves > Strigiformes > Strigidae > Strix > Strix uralensis. The sequence continues at coordinate 13,408,340 of NC_133991.1, forward strand.
TTTTAAATCACCGGAGCAGGAGGTGAGTGTTCAAGTAGCCAGACCAGTAGGACCTCATTAGTCAGAGGCTTTCCAGTGGTCTTTAAGGTGCTGGGACTTTGGGAAGGCAGCCTCGGGTTCGTGTATCTCTTGTGGGTGACGCGCGGTTGCAGCTTGTCCCCTCCCGGCTGCGGTGCGAGGCTCCGCTCTGGTGTTGTGCCGGTGGCCCTGGGCTGCGGGATCCCACTCTTCCCCCTGACTTTGACCCGCAGGGGTGAGCCACTGTCCAGCCCAGGCCTGGGTGGGTGCAGATGGGCGCTGGTGGCTGCTTCGGCCCCAGGGGCACCACCCGCAGCCCCTGGCACTGGGCTCTGCTGTGTCCTGTGATGCCTGAAGGCTGATGCGGGGGCTGATAGGCTGTTTAATTGGGACATTGCGATGGATGGAAGCTCATACCCAGCTAGAGGTCAGCATTCCCATTTAAATGGGATTTCTGAGGCCTGGCTGTTCAGGCACCGCGGTTTTTGGTGGTGGTCAGGCCGCAGACGCACACTTCAGCGTTAGGGAGCTGCCGGGGACGGAGGAGAGAAAACCCGCAGCTGCATGGGGGCTGGTGGGAGATGCCTCGCTGGGCGCTGGGGCAGCTGGGCATCTGTTTGCCATGAGAGACGAGGTGAAGGGAGTTTTGCTTATTGATGTTTGATGCTTTTAGCGAGACCTCGCATGAAATACGCTGAAGGGTCAGTGGAGGGATCCCCTGCCAGGGACCCAGCCTGGTGCAGTGAGCGCAGCCCCAGCCCTTCGGGGCCAGCCACCCTGGGAGGCAGATCTCCGCATTGCCATCAGTGACCTTCTGCTCCGGGCAGCCCCGTGGCACCGTGCTGGGCTCATGCCACCCGCCCGTCGCTGCCCGTGGCTCCTGCCATTAGGAGAAATACGATATTTGCAGCGTAAGGTTGTGAAAAGCCTGAGGCCATGAGAAAAAAAAAGAAACGAAAAAGGAAATGACTTTTCTTGTGGTGTTTGTATGTGTGCACGGGTGAAGGCGCTTCTGCGCTGGGGGTGGCTGACCGGGAGGTGCTGGGGTCCCCCCGCCCCGACACAGCCCCGCGGGCACGTGGGTGCTGCCACCCCGTCACCGCCTCCCGCCATGGCTGGAGCGCCCCGGCAGCACTGAGCCACCACCATGTTCCAGAGAAAACGCAGCGTCTCCTTCGGCGGCTACGGCTGGTGGGTGCCTTCCCTTCCCTTTCCATCCCCCTTTGCTCCCGGAGCCGAGGAGCTCTTCTTCCCTCTGCGGCTTTGAAGGAGGAAGCACCGCGACGCTGCGGCGAGGCCCCGCCTGGTCCGTGGCAGGTTCCCGCTGCCCTCGGACCCTGCCCGGGTGGTCCCCGCACGAGCACCGCGGCTGCCACCCGCAGCCAGGGTTCGGTGGAACTGTTTGCTTCTCGTGCCCCTTCTGTCCGAGATGTGTTGGTCTATGGGGAAGTAGTTGAAGAAAATGGCACTGTTCTCCCTTTGCCCTTCTCCAGTTTCCCCTTCTCTATGGTATTTTATGCCCATTCCAAGTCTGTGCTGTGCGGTTGTGGTCAGGCTGTGGGAACTGGTGGCTGAATCGGCAATTTTCTGCTGATTTTAGCTTTTTGGCTCCGGGGCAGAGGGTGGCTCTGCCTTCCCCCCCTCCCCGTGCCCCAGGAGCTGGGCAGACAGGAGCCCTGGGGGTTTTGGGAGCTTTGGGGCTTGTGCTGGTGGGCTTGGAGCTGCTTGGGACCTGCTGGGGGAAACGCTGAGTGACTGGGAGGGTCACGGGCGAGCAGCGAACTTGTCGAGGGTTTTGGTAAATTCGCCTGGGAATCGAAGCGCACGCCTTGCTGAAGCCAAGCGTTTTGTCTCAGTGGGATTTTTTTCTTTTCTGTAGATAAAAATGGGAAGGAAGCACTCTGATAAACTTCTGTGCAAATAAGTTTTGTGAAATGTGGGCTCATCTTGCGGCAGAGAGAAGTGGCAGCTCTTGGGCAGCTTCGCCCCGCAGCTGCCGTTGGGAGTGGTGGCTCCGGGCCCTGGGCACATCCCGGGAGCTCCCCGCTGCGATGGAGCAGAGCCGCTACCCCCCTTTGTTCGGGCCGTCTGGGCTCTGCTCAGTTGTTTTTCTTCTGCACTTTGCAGGGAAAAGATAACCACAAGCCCAAGTCACGCAGGAAAATGTGGTCTGCTGGCTGCTTGGGGGCCACGCCACTGTCACAGCCCGGGCTGGGGGGAAGCAGAGGGTGGGCTTGCCCTTGAATGTCAGCATTGGCATCTGCACAGTGGGAAAGAAAGATTGGGGAGTGCAGGGGGAGCCCTGTTCTCGGTGGGGGAGCAGGGTTGGGGAACAGGCCCCCAGGGGTCCCAGGGGCAGACACCCCCTGCAGTCACACGTCCCCCGAGAGCGCCGTGCGCAGCCGGGAAAAGGCTTCCCTGGGTGTTTATGGGAAAGGAAGGGCCCGGCCGCAGCCCGGTACCTGCCTCAGCATCTTCTCACGGTGGCCGGCACACCCTTCCTGTGGGGACCGTGCGTGGGGTGGCCGGGCACACCCAGCCGCTGCTTTCCACAGCTGCAGTCGCTATTTCCAGCCCTCCGCTGGCGTGTAGAAAGGGTTTTGTGCTCTCTACCAGCTGCCAGGTCCCCACGCTCGGGCTGGGCTGGCAGCCGCGGCGTGGCCACTCTCGGTCGTAGGGATGCACCTTGTGGGCGATGCAGAGCCGTGGGGTCTGCGGCCCCCGGAGCTGCCAGCACCCCCGTCCCAGCTCACCGGGACTGCAGTCACTGATGCGGGTGCCAGCCTTGTCCCCCCCATCCCGGGCCCTCGTCACCCAGCTGGTGTTGGCTTCTGCTTTCCCCTGGGCACTGCTCGTGGGGGCAGTGAGGACAGACCCCCCCCTTTACTGGTGCTGCCGGGGCTTGGGGAACCCCAGGGCCGTGCTGGGGTGCACAGGGAGGAGGCTGGACCGGTGGGGTGTTTCACTTCACCCCACCTCAGGAGGGGGCACAGGGCAGGGCCTGACAAAGCGGCTCTCGTAGCTTAGTCATTTTGTGACTGCAGAGGGTTTTCTTTCTTGTGTGCTTCTTTTTTTGTTGTTGCCTTTTTTTTTCTTTCTCTCTGAGAGGCTGCATAACAGCAACTGTTTTTTCTTCCTGCGGTTGCGGATGAAGCCGCTCGGTGCAGCCCCAGCTCCGGCACCCGGCACAGGTCCTGCCCCAGCCACCCCCTGGCCCCGTGGCCCATGTGCATCTGCTACCGAGCTTGGCCACAGCTATTTACACCAGCACGCTTTAACGTGCAGCCTGATTAGATCAGCGAGGTCTGCGGACACACTTATAAAGCATTAAGTGACAAGGGCGGGTGCCCTGGCTCGATTTTTAGGAGCAGGAGCGTGCCGGCTCTCTGGGAGCAGAGCACGGAGGCTGAAGTTTGGGGAAACACTGGGAACGAAGCTCCCGTGGCCTTGGGGTTTTGGGAGTTCTGCATCGCTCTGAGCAAGAGAGGGACCCCGGGGGGTCGTGGTGGGCACAGGCAGGGTGGGCAGGAGGCACCGGGGTCCAGCTGGGGTGTGGGGGTGCCTTCGCCTCGTCCCTCGGGAGCAGGGACACCCCACACGGGGTTCCTGCCCTGCCTGCCCCAGCTCAGCTGGTGTCACGACGTCACCCGCGGGCACAGCCTTCTCGTGACGGGGAACTTTGGCCTGGCAGCGGAGGGATGTAAAGCTGCGAGTAGAGGGGAAGCTGCATTTCTGCAGTCTTGCTGCGTCCTCTGTGATCGCAGGGCAAAACGAGCAGGGTTTGGGGGTGTGGTCTTGGTGGGTTTGGGTTTTTTTTTTTCAGAGATGTGAAATTAATTCCACATGGCAGGTAACAGAGCATGTGCAACGGCTGCCAAAAGACGTCATTTTGCATTTTGAAACATTACTATGATTTGCATTAATTAATATTAATATGGCTCTGACCACAGTGGTTCTGTGCAGACAGGCACTCATTAACTGTGCCAAATAAAGAAGTGAAGCGACCAGGGCTCCGGGCCCCGCGCGAGCCGGCCGGGGCTGGGAGCGATGGGGCTGCGGCTCTCGGCACGGGTGCGGGTGCTTGCGGCGGCTGCGGGCGGGCGAGGGGGGAAGGAAAAGGGGAAATCAGCGGCTGGTGTCTGGGTGCGGGACGAGCCTGAGCTCACAGTGAGCAGCCAGGTATGAAAATCCCACACTTGCTGCATCCTTGTTCCATCCCCGTTGGACTGGGCTTCTCCTAAGGCTGCAGTGCCGAGTTTGCAGGGTTTGGTGTGACCCTCCCGGCACGTTGGGTCTGTTTTCTTTAAATAGGTGTTTTGTGGGAGATGTGATCCAGTGCTTTGGAGGCAGCTGGGACACGGGCAGTCTCCTCTGGTGCCCAGTTCATCTCTGGCATTTTGGATGAGGAGGCAACAGCTCTCCCCTGGTCACCGCCAGGAAATAACTGGGGGGATTCTGTTTTACTTGCCGCCAGGCTTCACTTTGGGTTACGTTTTGGTTGGGTTTGTTTTCTGGTCAAGTCTTTCTGAGGTGATGGTCATTCCAGCCAGACGGATGGCACCTCCGTGTGAGATGCTGGGGCTGGGTTTGCCAGCAGCCCCCGGCTCGGGAGGAGGGACGGCCCCCCCGCCTCGCCCACAGTAACCCGCTCCTCTGCTTTCTCCCCAGGATCGACAAGACGATGCTCGCCAGCCTGAAGATCAAGTGAGTACCTGCGCTCTTCCCTCGTGTAGCGTGATTTCCCCGCGGGACACGGTGCTGAGGGATGGGTTTGTGTGTGGAGGACGCGTTCTCGTTGGACGTGCTGCCTTCCCGGCTCCGGCTCTGCGCCGCGGCAGACCAGCCGTACCTACCCATTCCTGCAGATACCCTTGTGTGTGTCCCATGGCTCGTTTTCCGGTGAAGTCCGAGGTGATTCTTGTGCCAGGTGATTGTAATAAAAGCAATGACACTCATGGTGTGGTCAGTGGGTTGAGGCACGGACGGTGCCGTTCATGGGGCACCAGCTCTGCCCTGGGAGGGATGGGGAGTTGGCAGGATGGGCCCCCACCGAGCTGCTGGCTGTAAATTCAGTGAAGCTTGGGGTTTATTTTTCGCTTTGTTTTTGAATCTTGCAGCCTGGCAAGGGGGTGGGTGTCAGTGGGATCGTGGGTGCCTGGGCTTGTTACCCAGCTCCTGCTCCCGCGCCGCTGGGCGTTGCTCTGAAAGGGGCGAAGATGCTCTTGGGGCCCGGGAGGGTCCGTGAGCCTGGTGTGTTGCTTGGTGGGTCCATCTCGGGTTCACCACGACTTGCTGCAGGTTGGCGGCGTGGGCTGCGTGGCTGCTGGTGAAGCGGCTGCTGGGCCAGAATCTGCTCCGTAATGGCATGAGGCGCGCGGGGTCACTACCTGTGCTGGAAAATGCTGTGACGGGGTGGGGAGGAGCAAGCAAGAAGGGGCTGGGAACGGTGGTACCGTTCTCCCGGCGCTCACGGCTGTCTGGGACCTGCCTCCCGTTCACCCCTGGGCCTTCCCCTCCCAGCCGGGGGCACCGATCCCTTATCCCTGCCGCGGAGCATCCTCCGCTCTCCCCGGTTTCCGGATGAGCTCCCCGAGTCGGGGGTTTCCACTGCCGGCACACGCACGGCTCCGGTGCTGTCAGTAACCGTGTGCTAATATAGAAATATTCTGGCCAAGCCTCCCCTGAGCTCAGGGTAACGCGTACGGGTAACAGCTCAGGCGCTTTCCCTCTATAATCATTACTTGTGCAAATTATTCATTAATGGAAAAGTACACAGAAAGCCTTGGGGGACCCCGCTGCCTGAAGGAGCCTGCAAATGCCCGTCGTAAATAGCACAACAGAAACGCTGTTCCTACGCCCATCGCTCGGGTTTTTGCTGAACTAATGAGAAGTTTAAATCAATGTTTACCACTTCTGAGAGTGGAGGGGAATCTCAGTAGACTTTCCTTTTCCCATGGAGCTGAGGAGGGTTTAACTACTCCTTGTACGCTGCCGTATGCTGTGCCCTGATTTTTTTCCAGAGCCTGTGCAGCGATTCTGCTGCAGAAATAACCGTTGAACCGCCTCTGCCGCCGCGCTGGGCCACGAGTGCTGTGCTCGGGGCGCTGTGCTGGGGCCGTGGGACACGCTGCCGCGCGCTGCTAGGGCAGGGGAAGAGTCTGGGGCCACGTTTCTGGAGGAGGGGGGTTGGCTCGGGGCATTCTATGAGCATCCACCAGAGATGTTTTGTCCCTGCTATTTGCAGCTATCGCTTTCCGCAGCCTCATAACGCTTCTGGTTTGTGGGCAGATTGCTTCGTTAAATGGTTCTGTAATTGGGGCCCAGCCAGAGACACATTAGATATTTGTAAAAGCTTTTAAAATTTTAAAAAAAAAAAAATAGTTTTGGTTTTCTAACGCCCTCTTATTATTGCTGCAGCCTTCTGGCTGAGATACCAGGCGTAGGCAATTTTCTTTCACCGTGTAACTTGTTAACAAAAAGACAAGCTGCTTTCGGCGAGCCAGGGAGCACTTCGCAAAGTCTCGTGCGCGCTGCAAACATCAATATTGACTCGCAGAAACCCGCCAGGGGAGGAGCAGCGTGCGGCGGTGGACGCGGGGTCCCAGCGCGGATGGGGGGCTGCAGGAACCCCCCTCGTACCCGGGGTGGGGGCTGTTTGCCAGGGCAGCACCCAGCCCCTCGTTCCCCGGGCAGCGTGGTGGAGGGGGTTGATGGGCTGCGTGTCCCTGCGGGCCCTCGGGCCGTGTCCCGCACAAAGCCGGTGTTTGGGGGGCCCGAGCTGCTCCCTGCCCGCTGCTCCCGCTGCTCGTCATGGACTCACGCACGCAGGCGGCACTAGAGCATCAAGGCGGCTTTCCCCTCTGCCTCTCCTTTTTCATTTTTAATTCGGGTTCCACTAGTTCCTATGGTAACCGTGAATATGTCTGAGGGACCCGGAACTGGAGAGAACGAGTAGACGTAGCGGAGCGGGAGCGTGGCGCAGAGGTGATGGATGGGGAGCGCTGGTGGGGCGGTCGGGGGCTCGGCTGGCCCCGTTCGGTGACGGGCACCGCAGGGAGGTACCGGGGCCGGCTCAGGCGGGGAAGGCGCTGCCGAGGACTGAGCAGCCCTGGGCGGCTGCTGCTGCTCGGCCTCCGAAATGCCCGGGAAGCTCTGGCGAGTTTGGGCCTGGCTGTGCCTCCGGGAGCTGTGCCTGCGTCCTGCCGGGGATGAAGCGCCTGGCAGCGTCGGCCCCTCAGCCGGGAGCTCAGGTGCGCAGTCCTGGCCCCTCGGGTCTAACCGTGCGGCTGGCAACGGGCCGTCCCTGGCGCTTGGAACTGCTGTTCTGGGGCGCAGAGGGCTGAGTTTCTGGCTGCTGCGGGGGGCTCTGGGCTGCTCTGCAGAGCTCGGCCACGCTCCCACCTTGTGTGGTGGGGGGCTGCTCTTGGGAAGCCTGGCAAAGCTTGGCCCAGAGGCGATGGAAAGTCTGCGGGAGGCCTTGGACATACTCTGCTCCCTGGTTTTGGGGGGTGCATGTCTCGGGGGTGGCAGCAGGAGCTGGTGCTGCGGGGCTGGGTGCTGGAGATGGGCTGGGGCTGCCGACAGCCTCTGGGACCGGGGCCAGCCCCAGAGTGTGGCGAAATGGAGACCGAGGCACTTGTGCATGTCAACAGGATTTGGCATGTGAGGACCCAGGATTTTGGCACAGAGCAATTCCATCACGATCCTTGGTTTTCTGTTAAGATTTTTTTATTCCTTACCTGCTTCGTGGGAAGGCTCTGGGGGGCAGCTGAATCCCCCAGGCTGGCAAAAGGGGCATCGTGTCCAGAAGCAGCCTTTTAAACCTTGACTTCCCTGTAGCAGTGTCTCTGGGATCACGAGGTGCTCCGGTGGTGCCTCCTTTGTGCTCCCTGGGGCACAGCTCCTCCAGAGCTTGTGAAATGTGCTGGAGTTTGAGGTCAGGTTGGGCTGCTGGGGAAGGGAAGGGCTGAGCCAGATGGCAGCAAAACCAACCCCCTTCCCAAGTGGGGAGATCACCCTGGAGGGGAATGCCAGCCTATCAAGGGATCTTTGGATATCAAAAATCAGAGCTTGCCTAGTGAGTTAGCTTCTCACAACTGCCCTGCACCAACCCCAGCCAGTGCGGGGGTCCTGAGGGGCCAGGCAGGGACCCCCCAGCCCCCTCTGCCTCGGGAAATCCTTGTGCTGGGGACGCCGGGGTGGGAAGGAGCGATGGGGACAAACCTGTGGGGACCTTCCCCTGATGCGGATGGAGCCGTGGGGACCTTCCTCTGATGAGGATGAGCCCATGGAGACCTTCCTCCTCCATCCAGCCGGATTTCTCGGGAGCGAGCTGGCCGGGTGACGTCCCGCACGGGAGGACAGCCAGCCCTTTGCCTGCTGCTGCCTCCTCAGCCCTCTGGTTGTTTTCTCTTTGGTATCACCAGTGGGATGTACTGAGAAACCATAGAGTATTTAAAAAAAAAACCCAACAAAAAGCATCAATAAAAGAAGTCCCTCCTTCAGGCAAAGAGTCACCTCTTGCTTTAGCCTTATAAAGCAAAAATAGCACTGAAATAATCAGGTCCCTGTGGAACAGAGGAGCCTTGTACACCAATTACTGAGAGTCGGTGTGCGTGCAGCTAAAATTCACATGAAAGAGCGTGTGATGCTCATCTGATGGTGGGAACAGCGGTGGAAGACAAAGGTGGGAAGAGAGGAGATGAAAGATTTACTTGACCTTCATAAAACAAGCTGTGTCCAGGCTTGAGGCTCTTTAATATTTGATGGGCCAGAGCTGAGTTAATGGGAAGATGTGGGGATGATTTCGCTTCCTGGCGGTAGCTGTGCTGACTATTGCAGTAATCTCGGAGATTTGCGCTTAGGTCTCGTGAGGACAAGGTCTGCAGAGCAGATTGTGTCTAAGGAAATTCCTTTTTTACCACCTTTTAAAATGGGTAATTGCATGCAAACGTATCTTTTGCAATTACACTGTGGCTGTAGTAGTAGATGTCTTAGACTGTGAAGAAAACCTTCATCAAAACTATCAAAAGTACCACAAAGCAGCCGGCTGCCACGAACAGGGGAGGTGGGCAGGCTGCCTAGTCCATTTGATTTGTAACTGCTTATCTCTGGGGCTGCCGAGCCGGGGGTGAAACCTCCGCCGAGACCCCCTCCTGCCGAGACCCCCTCCCCGCCGCCGTGCCGAGGGGGGGCAGTTATCTCCACTTTGGTGCAGAAATGCGAGAGAAGAGCCGAGCGTACGGGGCCGGTGTGCGAAGGATGCTCTGGGAGTGAACTTTAAAATCAGTTAAAGTCAGTGCTGGGGCTGGGGGGGCAAAGTGAGGTAGGGGCCGGTCCAGGCTCGCAGCGGAGATCTGTGCAGAGTCTCTAAACGGGTCTGTGTTGGACGAGCGTTAATTGGGCACCCAACTGAGGCAAAGGCTGTTTAATATGCGTCACCCCGCCGGCTCGAACCTCGAACGCTCCTCTCACCCTGGAGTGATGCCTCTCCCTTCCTCATGTTGCTGTTGTCAGTTACATTAATTTTTATTGACATGCATGTGGCTCATCTAATCACAGTGAATTCTTCTGAGCTTTTCCTACACCATCTCCCTCTGTCCCCTGACTCTGATCTCACCCTGATTTTTTTGTAAAGTTTTGCTGGAAACTTAAACCATCTGTGGTGGGTCAGGAACCAGCAGTCCCCTCGCAGGTGTTGGCTGGGTTCTCACTGGGTTTCCCCCGTGTTCGGGGATGCTGGACGCGACATCCCAGACAAAATGGGTCCCTGTGCTGGCGGCAGGTCTTGTGCCCGGGTCCCTGCTAGGACAAAGCCCCTCGCCAGTGCCAGGGAGGCTGCAGGCAAGTGGCCAGGGATGGGGACGGGTCCCTGATGCTGCTGCAGGTGCTGGCTGCCGCGTCCCCGCTTGCCGGCTGCCGCGTCTGGGCCAGCCCTCGCCAGCGCCGGGGGATTTGAGGGCTGCACAGACCGATGTCAGCACCGGCCTCATGCAGTCCCGAGGTGACAGCTCTGCCTGGCAGGACAGCAGGGGGAAGGCCAAGCGCCTGCCCACCCCGGGCTCCCGCTGCAAAGGGCTGGTGGGTGGCTGGGGCTGCCCTGGGCTCCGGCTGCTCCGGATCCAGAGTCGAGTCCTTCACTGATTCGGGGATGTTTTAGTGTTTTCGTTTTTTTTTTTTAAAATAAAACAAAAACCAAAAGATCCGCTCTGGACAAGTCCGGGTGTGTATCCAGGCCCAGGCAGTCTGAGTCGATCCTTCTGTGGCAGAAGGGCATGTGTGAAAGCATCTCCCAAGTTGTCCGTGCTTTGCAGTGCGGATGCAGACGAGGCGGGAGCGGCAGCGGGTCGCTGAGTTGCGGGACCAGCCTGGGGCCTTTCAGAGGCTCCATCCCAACCCGGCTGCAGCCCGCGGGTGCTTGGCTGGGGGCTCCTGTCTGTCCCTCCAGTCCCCACTGCTGCTTCCGCGGCTGAAGCCTCTTCCCAGCCGTGCCAGCAGTCGGCACACGAGCGCTTGGCTTCTGCTGCTGCTTGTTCCCGCTGCGAGGGGATGAATGCGAGGGGAGCCCAGGCGTTGGGCGTTGGGGTCCTGCTGCTGCGTGGCCGTACGGGGGTGGCTGTTGCCCCCTTCGAGGGGCTTTCTGTCCGTTCTGTTAGCGACCGGGGTGCTGCAGGTGCCGTCACCATGTCACCCAGCCGTGAGTCGCTCCGCGGCGGTCGCACCACGGGGACCCTCGCCGCGGTGAGCTGTACTGCCGAGCCCTGCGTCCCGGCACCCGCCGCCTGCGCACCCCCAGGCTGCAGATCCTTAGCGTGAGGAAGCAACGGTGGGAGTCAGTTATTTAGAAGGAGGAATTGTAAAACCAGCGAAACTGGGGTGAAAGTAGGGCAGCGCGTCCGGGGGCTTGAGTGAATCATCAGCCAGCTCTCACTGCTGCGGCTTTATTTGCATTTTATGCAAAGAAATGAGTCTGTCAGCCGTGGTTTTGTGGCCAATTTAGGATCTGGCAGCCTGTGGGTGAGCAGGTCAGCACTGTGCCACTGCTCAGGCGGGTCCCGGTGCTGGGTGGCAGTGCCTGGGGTGAGCAGGCGGGTGGCCACGGGGCTACTCACTGAGCCCTGGCTTGGTCACCACAGAGCTGGGCTGAGAGGGTCCCGCCACCTTGGGAAGGGCCCATCCCAGCCCCGGCCACTTCTGTGAAATCTGGGCTTTGCCCTCACGGCAGCGCTGGCTGCCAGGCTGAGATAGCGATGGTCCCATCCCGTGCGGGTGCTGCGCCGGGGCCCTGCCCTGCCCTGCCCAGGTATGGCCTGAGGGTGCAGAGACACCCCTCACGTCCCCAAAATGCCCTTTGTGGCAGCCAAGCCCCCGGGTGCTGCCGGGCAGCACTGCCCTTCTGCCCGCGGGCTTGGGACGACTGCAGCAGGGGTGCCGGGGTTACACCTGCTGTCCTTAGGACAGAAATGGATTTTGGGGTTTTTCTTGTTTTAGCAGTGTTTTTTTGGTATCTCTCTTTTGTGACTAAATAAACCAAAGCAGGGTGAGTGCCAGGGCAGGTGCTGTCTGCCCCTGCCCGTTGGCCTCCAGCACACTCTGGGGTTCATGGGGGGTTCTCCCCCAGCGCAGGGTTCGGACATTGCAGCTGTGCCGGGGCGATTCGCCGGGCTGGGGGCAGCCGCTGGTGGAGCTCAAACAGCACAACATCCCACCAACACCACATTCAAGTGCAGAACCACCCCCAAAAATCACATTTATTTTCTAGAGGGGAGAAACAACCTGGGAGATGGGAGCCTTAATGACATACCGCTTCCTTTGTGGACAGAAATGAATTCCAGTGGGTACCAGAGCTGCTCTTTTTGCTGAGGCACCATATAATTTTAAGAAGAAAAATTGCGAAGGGTCTGTGGAGCTTTGGTGAGGTCTGGTCAAGCAGAGGCACAGCTCGGTGGAGGCCAGTGCCCCCCTGGTCCTCGTTGCTCCAGCAGCGAGGATGGGGCACAGGCAGCGGGGCAGCTCCGGCCCTGGGCAGCTCCGACCCTGGGCAGCTCCGGCCCCGGCCCCGGTGGGAGAAGGACGAGCTGGAGGGAACAGTCTTTGCTCAGCAGCTCCTGGGGTGGGTGCTGGGCCGAGAGTCCCCCGTGAGCTGCATCACACGGCTGGTTGCTGTGTGCAGTGCCACAAAAGATCCCCGCGCGGGCGGTACCGCCGTGACCGGGAGGTGACGAGCAAGGACGCGGTGGCCAGGGGACGGGTGTTCGGGGAGCGGGGTGCAGCCCAGCCCAGGCCCCGGGCGGGGAGTGGCGGCAGGAGCATGGCCAGTCCCAGAGCTGGCTGGGGATTTACAAAATCTAGCCAGTCCCAACGTCTCCCCGCTATCTCCGGCAAGCAGGCGGGAGTACTTCCCTCTTCGTGGAAGGGCTGTTATCGCCCCAGCCGCCCCTGGAGACACCCACCCGGTGCAGCATCCTTGCAGCACGTTTCAAAGCCTGCCCAGGACGGAGGAAGCTTTCCCGGGAGGAGGAAGGTGCTGTCAGCTTTGAGGACTTGGGGTGTTTCAGACGTTTAATCTGGTAAGGCTTATCTATGCAAAATTTTGAAGAGGGGTCCTGGCACAGCTCCACTGATGCTCCTGCTGTGGGAGACTTCCCTCAGTATTTGGCTAGGCGCTTTCCTCTCAGCGGCTTGCTGCAGATATTTTGGTTTATTTGGGGGGTTATTACTGCAGCTGTGGAGGGGAGGCAGCGGGCTGGGATCCGGCGACGCAGACGCCGCTTCCCGGTGACGTTGGAGGTGGCGCAGCGGCACGTTCCGCTCGTGTGTGCGACCCAGTCCCATATGTTAGAATGTTGTTGTTGCTGTCAAAACAGCCTTCGCATATTTAAAGCTAGATTATCCACAATTACATCTGCCCAGAGGACTTAGCAACCCCACGTGGGTCTATTTTTAGCTCTATTTCAGAACTAATAAACTGTGCTGGCTTATATATCTCTCCTCCTGCTGTATTTACAGCCTGTCAAAATAGGAGGTGTTTGCAGACAATCAAAAGGCAGCTGCTCGGAAGGAAAAAAGCCTTCAAGAAGCAAATGTTGTTGTGACGAGGGGAGGGAGCCTTAACAGCTGGAGCGACAGAGACTGTCCTGCTGCGGGTGTGCGGGGGGCCGGGGCCGTCCACAGGGGATGAGGGGTGCAGCTGGGGCAGCGGCAGGGCTCGCCCGGGGCAGGGTCCCCAGCTGCTGGTGGGTGCTGGAGCTTTGGAGGGGCTTTTACCCCCCTCGGCGCATCCCCTTGGCACAGGGGTGGGTGTGATTTGGGGAGCACGAACAGCCCGGCTCTGCTGAGCCGAGGAGCCCTGAGCAGGGCAGGGAGTGCCGGCGTGGGAGCGAGGCACTGTGCCAAAGCCTGTGGTTTGTTCCTGACGATCATTTTGTTAATTAGTGTACCGCTGCCGCCGGCTGTCGCTTTTCCTCCTGGTCAGCGGGTTCCTGGTGCCGGTGAGCCCCGTGCCACGGGAAGGTTCAGCGCCGGACGGTGCTGGCAGTGCCCATGGCCCCTGTCTGGAAAGGGCCCGCTCCATCGCTGGTGGTTTATTTCCAGTGGGGCTTGTGATGCCGTTTTTGTGCTCGGTTAGCAAACAGCAGCGTCAGCATTGGACCCGTAATCCAAGGACCTCTCGTCTTCCCAAGCCCATTGTTAAACCTGGCTCATCTCTGACTCCCACCCAGAAGAGACACGTCGAGGCTTGACAGGTCCTTGAATAGGTCAGAGCTACATACAGAGTCTCTGTGAAGACTCAAAGGTCACTCCTTTCAGACACCGTCCTGTCTCGTTCCTCTCAAATGTTACCGGTGTCACGCCAGGACTGTGACAGCTCCTTCCTCTTACAAACAATTTGGTGTTAATCCTCTCCAATTTGGGATGCAGAGCTCGGTGTTTGTGTGGGGGTGATAACCGGCCATCCCAGCTGCACCAGGGGCTCAGAAGCGGTGCAGGGTTTCCATCGGGTCTTCCCTGGAGCTCCAAAAGCCCAGCGCAACTGCGTTAGCAGAGCGATTCGCTCTTCGCTCGCAGGCTGAGCGCGGGGACGGGGAGATGTGCTGGCAGGCAGGAGAGCAAGGACGGGATGGTGGGAAGTGCAGGATCAGGCCAGGGGTCTGTCACCACTCTGAGAGTCCCAGCGCTCAGGGAGAGGCTGAGCAATGGGACGCATAAGTTGTGTCTTTTCATCTGAGATGCTGGTCCCATCGCAGGCTCTCTGCAACCCGGGCAGGTGGGAGAGGGGAGTTTTCCTTTCGACTGGGTTTGTGCCGTTGCCCACGACCGCTGCTGCAGCTGGACGTGGTCACGGTGGCCACTGGCTACATACAAAAGATGCTGCCTTGACCAGGGTGTTCCCCTGCTGCTGCAGGCACATCTAGGGAGGACAGGCAACCGTCCGGAGACCCTGTAGCGGTCTGGGCAGCGTGCACGTGGAGCCTGTGCGGAGCAGGAGCTCTCTGCCCAGCCCCCCCGCACCTGGGTGTGGGTACCCACGGGCATCGTAGCCCCCACGCCCCAGAGCCCTGGCGCGCTCCATCCAGGCCTCTCGTTCCCCATCACTGATGAGGTTGCATGCGTGAGGTGATTTAACGAGGAAGATGGCAGGTTTCCAGCTAACGATCGCATCATTTTCTATCTTTTTGATCTGGAGCAAGAGGGGAGGAAAAAGCCGTAGAACAATAGAAACTCATTTCTGAAAGTGATCGACTTCAGCACATTCCCTGTTATACGGGTGTGTCGATGAGATAATACCTGTGTTTTAGCTCTACAAATTATATGTCTTTTCACACTCTCGCATCAAACAAGGCGTCTGAAGGAGATGGGTAATGGAGACAGCGGCATCCCCGGGGGAGCCGCCGAGGGCTGGGGAGCTGCTGGCCCGGCTGCTGCCCCCACGGCACCAGGACACGTTTCTGCGTGCACCCGTGGCCGCCCCTCACTGTTCCCCGCTGGCGCTGGTCTCCCCCCGAGGTTTCTGGAAGTGCAAAGTGTTTGTCCCTGCGTGGCCCTGCTCTGTGGTGCTGCCCCAGTGCTGGTGCTGTTGGTGGGGCAGGGGGGCTCATCGCAGCACAGATTTACGCTGAGGCAGCTACAATCCCTCCCCGTCACCAAAACACCCCAGCACGGGGGGAAATCAAGGCCCAGAGACAGCAGATTTTTTCCAGGGCTCCCGCAGTGCCAGGCTGGTTGTCCTTGCAGGCTGCCATCTCCCCATCACATTTTTAGATTAACTCGCCCCTCTTGACACTTCCCTTGGGCCAGCAGCCCCCTCACCCTCTGCCCGAGCCCACCCTGCTCCTCTCCTGGGGTCTCCCCCAGCCCCATGTCCTCAGGAAGGGGCATTGCTTGGTTGAGGTTGGAGTCTGGGCCTAATCCTGAGCTTCCCGGCTGGATGCTGGTGGCAGTTGATTGGGGTAATGGCTTCGGGGATGATCTTTGTTGTGTGTGGGGAGCTGGGCCAAGGGCCAGGGAGGGTGCTGGTGGTGCTGGAAGCGCCGGGCATGCGGCTGGTGTTAGTTTGCTGTGCATCCTGAATCTGGCTTTATTAGTGATGTTAATGATAAATGATGGCATTTAGTTCACTGATTTGCTAGTAAAATTCAAAGGATCTGCTCATGCTGTAAAGACTTATTTCCTATGCTGATTTGATCTAATTTAATTGAATGCTGAAATCTTGGAGCTCATCTCTTCAGAAAGCCGACATTCACAGGGAAAAATACCCCGAATTATCGAGAATACAATTTCCATATAATTGTGCTGCTGTCAGAGGCGTGACCACCTTGTCCTGTGTTTAACCATCAGAAATGATACCGTCCCTCAAGGGAGCAAACAGGGCCGGGGCTGGTGCTGCTCCCGAGCCCCAGGGCTCCCTGCCCCCAGGGCTCGCTTGCCTCCTCCTCTCTGCCCCCAGTTCACCGCCCGGCCTTCGGCAGCTCACCCCATCTCCCTGGGCTACCATTTTCCTGTTGGCAAAACAGCTTTGGTTCGTCAGGGTGCTCGCTGGCCCCGCGGCGTGCCGAGGAGCCGGGGCCAGAGCGGCTCGGCTCTGCCCACTGGCGCTGGAGCGTGGGCTCAGCACCAAAATGCGACTCTTGTTTTGAAGCCCCGGATGCGTGTGATGGGAAGGTGCTTTCTAAGAGCTTTTTATCAAAGCTGTGTCTCCTCGGAGGCTGCTGAAGGAGGAATGGTTCCAAAAATAAAATGATGAGAACCTATAGATAGACTTATAGACGCCTGTGGATGGATCTCTGTAGACACGTAGACAGAAAGATATTTGTGTCTCTTCTTGCATAAAGCTGATCCAGCTGTCTAAGCCCCCTGGACGATCAGAGATGGCTTTATACCGAGCACAAACCAGAGGACTGAATGTTCCCGTCTCACCCCGGAGAGTTTGACCTGGAAAGCGTCACTGCGGTCTCCCCGGATGAAGAGCTTTGCCCTCGTTCGCGTGGCCTGGCTCAGCCGGCAAGGTTTCCTTTGCAAGTCACAATGATGCTTTTGGTCAATCTCCCGGGCGCGATGAACCCCCACTGCCAGGGGCGGCTGCCGCTGCTCCGCCGGCGATGTGCGGGCCGAGGAGCCCTGGAACAGCAGAACTGGCGCCTCGGGGGATGCTTCATCCTGAGCAGGGCTGAGGGTGCAGGAGGGGGCTGGGGGGGCGCTGAGTTTGTAAAAGTACATAAAAGTTTCCAAAATGACTTTATAAAAGTCCACACACCCACTTTTGTAAGGCATGAGCGGGTAATTTGCAGCTCACCTCGTTAAAAGGCTGCAATTTCGAAGGCTGGCCAGGGAAGATGGCAGGGACATGGCACTGAACTGCTCCCACTGGCTGGGACGAGCCTCTGGCCCTGGTGCCGGCGGGTGCTGGGTGAGGGGGCTGAGGGGTGGGTGCCTGTAGGACTGGGGGGCACGGCGGGGGGTGGGTGCGTTGCTGGTGGAGCAGACACTGGCAGGACCCGCGCTCTGCAGTGCAAATCCCAGCAGCTCTCGCGCCTGAGCAAACAGCCGTTGGTTTGATCCCCCACCAGCCCTGCGAAGTAGGCAAATATTTGCTGCCTCCTTCTCCTGGCTGCCACGGGGAAGGGAAGGGGCATCGTGCCGCTCACACGACGGGCGGGTCCCCGTGGCCTGGCTGCACCGTCACCGGGGCTCTGGTACGGGTCACCTTTCTGGGGTGCAAATACCTACGCTACGACATCCACGCTCAGTCTTTTGTGCTCGAGGTTTAACTGCAGTGTGATAACGCAAATTCATTTTTTATCGCTGTGCTAACGCAGAGATATCTTGGTTTGTACTCTGTGTGCTGTTGTGACACACTGCAGCGTCTGAGGGCTGCCAGTAACACCCCGTGCAGGAGTGTCCAGCTGGGTTTCATGGCAAAACCCCTCTCCCTTCCATCCTGCTCCATGCTGGGTCCCAGATACAGCCAGGCCTCATCCCCAGTTTTCCACCGGTTCTTATTACCTCAGCTTGCATGCTCTAACAAACACCAGCCTGTTTCAGGTGTGTTTTAGAGTCTGATTAACAACACGAGTGTAGCAGCAGAGATGCGGTGCTTGGTGTCATCCGCGCACTCTGCAGCAATTAACCATTTTGTTGTGATGCTCTGGAGACTCGATGACCCTGCACAGGGACGGTCCAGGGCGTGGGGGAGGAGGTGCTGCCAACGCTGCCCGGGGCACCTGCTCCGGTCACCCAGGAAAAGCTGCAGAACTTGCCAGGGCTGGGATCTGTCTGCTAGCAGCAGCAGCAAACCACTGATTGCGCTGGGTGACGGCCGCGATGAGGGACTCGTCTTGCTCTTCTCTGCAGAGTCCAGAGAGCAAAGTGGGGATGCAGCAGGGCTGAACCTCCCGGTTCCCAGAAAGGAGCAATTTGCAACCCCATGGCTTAATCAAGTGGCGCTTCCTGATGCTCACTGAAGCTTGAATTGCTTCTCAGCTCTCCTCCGTGGGGTCCGAGTGCGGGTCTGGGTGTCTGCCAGCCTGGAGACGTGCTGTGCACGGCCGAGGTTTGGTGAGGGCTCTGCTGACTGATTTCGGTGCCGTTTTGGGGTGCGCAGGGATGGGCAGGGGGTGCTGCCGGTGTTCACCGTGCCGGTTTCCACACCAGTGGGGCGAGAAGGGAGGCTGAGGAACACGGCGTGTGCCGCGGGAACTGCTGCCGCAGCCCAGGCTCTGCCCGAGGAGCTCGGCCCCGGTGCTGGCGTCACTGCCCGGTTTCATAGCGGGGCACCGTAGTGGGAAAATTGTTCCCGTTTCACTCTGGAGGTGCTGGTCGACTGGGGCGCTAAGGGCTGCAGCGTGCCCTTGGACCTGTGCTGGCCAGAGCAGGAGCTGAGGATTTTCAGGCTCCTGCCAGCAGCCTGGGTAAAGCCTGAGCCCACGCCGTGGCACGGGGACCCCCACTGCAGACTGGGGCGGGGGGGTGCAGCACCGTGCGTGCGGTCAGGGCTTGCCCCCGCTGTGTCCGTGGGAGCTGTGGGCATGCAGGTGTCCCAGGCACTAGCCACGGCTCCAGAGATGATGTCCTCAGGAGGCTGGGAGTGATGCGGGGGGCACTTGGGGCTCAGTTCCTGCCACGTCTGCGTGGGCCAGAAGCGGCGGCGATAGGGCTGGGGGGCCTGGCAGAGGGGGTGTCCGTGGATCCTACTGGGGAAGCCGTGCCCCCCACCACGTGGGGCCTGCGGCCAAGGGGGATTCGCCTCAAGACGCTCTGGTCTGGTGAAGGCAGGGGAGCAGCCAGGCGCCAGTGTCTGACACAGGAACGTGGTTGCTGTAGGGAAGCGTGGATGCTGTGGTCCTTTGAGGGCTTGGCCCATTTGCTGTGGCTTTATATAATTTAAAAAAAATTTTTTTTTTTTAATACTGATGCCCGCTCTGAGGTGCTGGGAGGTGCTTTCAGTGCTGCTGCCCGCTCCTCTCAAACACAGCGAGGGGGTATCGACAATGAGATGCAGCGACAGCCCTGCCCCAGCTC
Organism: Strix uralensis; assembly: GCF_047716275.1. NCBI lineage: Eukaryota > Metazoa > Chordata > Aves > Strigiformes > Strigidae > Strix > Strix uralensis. The sequence goes on from NC_133991.1 coordinate 13,427,375, forward strand.
TGGGGAAACGGTGGCTTGTGCAGAGGCTGCAGCCAACACGGGGTCGGGGCTGGAGCCTGCTAAGCCCCTGATTATTTTTAGGTTGTCTTTTGTGATGGCTTTACACACTGAAGTCTCTTCTCTCCAAGCACAGAATGGGTGCCCACGTGCACCCATGCCGGTCTCCACTCACCCAGGCCCCTGGGTGCTCCCCAGCCCTTATGGGTGCTGCCCGTTGGACCCCGCGCCCGCTCTCGTGAGGGACCAGCTCGCTTTTAAGGGGTGGCAAGACCTGGCTGAGCCCCCACTTCCTTCTGCAGTGGGAGGTCGTTCGCCTGTAATGAATTTTTGTTCTTTCATTGCAGCTTTGATTGCTTTCCCTCCTTATTTCCTGGGAAGGCCGATAATTGTGCTGGGGAGATGAGACATTGCCGGCCACGCTCGGCCCCAAGTCAGGCAAAAAGTCGATGCTTTGTGTGCTTGTGACGGGGACGGGCTCTGAGCGGGGGACGAGCCCGTTGTGTTGCCTCTGGTGGAACCAGGCAGATAAATTTCTTTTTGCACGTCAATCCAGTGCTTCTGTAAGGAGCCGTGGCACCGGGGCGCGGGGTGCTGCCAGGGTTTGGGCACGGCAGCGGGGGGGAGCCTTGCCGGGTGTGCCGGGGTGGGGGCCTGGCACACATCAGTCCCTCTTCCCTCACTCCAAACCGACGAGGTGCTGAGGTCGCTGGCGGCGTCACGCTCGTCTTGCACCGCTTCGAGAGAGATAAACCTTGCTGTGTGCTGTCTCTGCGCTGCCTGCACGGAGGAGCTGGCTTTGTGCTTTCTTGGCATTTCCTCCATGTCTTTCTAACTGAAGCGATAAAATAAATCTCTAATCAGATTACTTAGGGCTGGATGTCACATCATCTAAAGCTCTATTTCTTGTGATACTTCTCTTAAAACTGGATGCACTCTTATCCTCTTCCTGCAGCACCGTTTGAAATGCTGTAATCGCTTTCTCCCTACTTTGCAAGCTCCCAAATCCTTTTCTTCCTCTGCCAGGGAAATCGGAATGTGACCACTCCTTTGCAGAGAACCAGTTACTATTTTTGTCTTTCGGTCCATGTTGCTTCGGCTCCTTTTGTTCCTCTCTGGCTACCCGCCGCTGGCGCAGCTGCCCCTGTCTCCGTTCTCCCACCTGGGCAGGATGGGGGGAAGCACCCGTGGGGGTCTCAGGGCGAGCACCTGGGGTGGTGGGGGTGGTTCCTGGGGTGGTGGTGGGGTCTCTGGGGCTGCCCCAGCCCTGGCAGGGTGCACACCGGCTCAGCCACGGCACTGTGGGGACGGGCTGGCCCAGCCTCCAGGCCAGCCTCCAGCCCAGCCGTGGGAAATGCTGTGCATTGCTCGTGTATTCCCGGCTCTGTCCCTCGTGAGCAGGGAACCAGAAATATCTCCTGTACCCGGAGGCACAGAGGGCGTCAGGGCCGTATCCTGCACCGGCTGACGAGGCAGCGCCATGGCTCTGGCCGAAGAAGCCCTGAATCACTGGAGCTGGGCTTGGCTGCGCCCACTGCTCAGGTGTGAGTGTGGAGGCCTTTGGGGGCGGGAATGCGCCCGCTGGCGGCTTGAGGGGGTCGATGGGCTGCTCACCGATGGGTGATTTAATTGCACTGCAGCATTAACACAAAAGCCAAAGTTATTCCATAAATATGGGGCCTCTTAATAATATCAGTAGTGTCGTTTATTCACAGGAGGTTTGGTAATATCACGGATGAAGGTTTGATCTTGTCACAATCTGGTATTTTCAGATCCTTCTTCCTTAACAGAGTGTCCAGAAGAAAATGCCAGGCTGTGCATAAATGAGCCAGCCACCCAGGTGATTTATTAATCACAGCGTGTAATTGTCCTAACCTGCAGTGAGCTCTCCCCAGCCCCTCGGGACCCAGCTTCCTAGTGAGCTGCAAAACCGTTTTCTCTGAAGCAAAAACGTCAGGGCATTTTTAAAGAGATGTTTTTTTCTTCATAATCCAGAGGCAGCTGCTGAACTTGGAGGTTATTTAGTCACTGCAGAGGTAATACAGATGTTTTAAAGGAAGGACAGAGACTCAGAGGAGCCCAGAAGTGCCGGCGAGGGGAGGGAGGGAGCTCGTGGTCTCTGGTCCAGGCTCCATCGCAGAGCGGCTGCGGCTCCCTCCAGCTGAGCCCGGGCGACTCTGGATGGGGAGCTGGCAGCGCCTCCGGGGACCTCTGCCAGCACCGACCCAACCTCCTCTATTTTCCTGATTTCCAGTCTGAGCCTCTCAAGCTGCAGCTTTCTGGTTTACAGGACATCCTTTGGCACATCTGTGCGGGCACCAGCTTTGGCGGGTGCTGGCCCTGGCAGGGTGTCCCTCAGGAGGACGATGCTCTGGTGGCATCACTGCCAGAGCCGGGGGTTGGCCGGAGCCACCCTGGCCCTGCGGAGCTGGGGGACGAGGTGCGGGGCTGGGGACACGCGCTGTGGAGGGGTTTCTGTAGCCGACAAGGGCGCGGGCAGAGCACTTGCCCCTTGCCAGGATCGGTTTGGTGGGATCCTCTCCTGGGGAGAGTAAAGGCTGAACTGGGGACACACACCACGGCCGGGACCTGGCCCTGCTCCCGGGTCAGGCTGCCCCAGCAACCCGTGGCGCCGTGCCCACACCTCGCCATGCCAACAGCTCACCGTGCCGCACAGCCTGCCATGCTTGCCCAGCTCCTGCCCCTCCTTGGGCAAGCAGAGATCATCACCGTGCTCGGAGCGCTGTCCCTTTGCAAGGGGGACCTACCGGGCGCGGGAGGGGGAGACAGCAGGCACGGGGGAAGGCAGGCAGAGGCCGTTCCCATGCCTCCCTGAGCATCCCTGGCACCCTGCCCCAGCCCGTCCTGGGGCCTTTCATCAGATGGCAGAACATAAGAACTACAGGGCAGCTTCTTCAGGGGCCCCTCGCAGCCACGGTGATGCCCTTGGCCGCAGAGGGTCCCCAGTGCCCCGTCACCCCTGTGTCTGGTGGCTGAGCACCCAGAGCCCCCAGGAGATCCCCGGCCTCCTGGGAGGGTGTTGCCAACCCCACACGGGTTGGGGGGGCAAAGGGGCCCCAGCATTCCCCTCGCAGCCCCGTCTGTGTGAGAGAGGAGGGGGGTCCATGGCATGGGCCCACCTGAGCCTTCGCTGCCCCGCCAGCCCCCCGCCATTTATTATCCTGCCCTCATCCCAGAAATTACAAATGAGCTGCAACAGGGTCCAGAAAAATTGATTAGAGCGCAGGCTCATTTGCCGTATTTGGGTGGAGAAGAAAATATGGCTGAGTGTGTCTGCTTAAAGTGATTCTCTATTTCCAAATATGAGAGAATTGAACATCTTTAAAAATCAATACAAAGCCACTTCAGCATAAACCAAGAGGAGATTAATACTTAACTCGTCTGGAAAAGGGGAAGAGAGACAGTGGAAAATGTCTCCAGAGGGAGAGACTCAATGAAATTCGAAGCTGCCTGTTTAATGCAAGAGGTAAAAGGTTTAAAATTAAAACCCCTCCCCCTCCATTAACTGGAAGCTAATGAGGTGCTGGAGAATTGGTATAATTTGGCATGGAAATGGGTTCTAATTTCTTTCCTTTTTTTTTTTTTTTTTTTTGCTATGCCTGAGAAATTTGTCAGCCTGATGATTTCTGCTTGAAAGGAAGCAGCCAGGTATTTTCTGCAAGAACAAAGAGATCTGTTGGTCCAACAAAAACTTTATTAAAAGGCTTCGCAGTGCATGTTAAGCGCTTTTCCCCGCCGGTGAGGATGACGGTAGCACCCAGATTTAACAGAATTCTGTCCTCTTACCCACTCGTGTTCTCCCACCTACCTCACGCGGTTTGGCATCATCCCGTGTCGTGCTGAGGAGGCAGAAACGCGTTTCGGGGTGTTTTGAGAATGGGTTGGGCTTTTCCTTGTGGGGAAGTGGGGACCTCGACACTCGTCTGCTGGAATTACTGTGCTGGAGAGACCTGCTGCTGCTTCAGCCTTCCCAGGGACCCCTTGAGATCTGTTGAAATACGAAAATACTGATGTTGGATTTAAGTTTAGATCTTGACTCTGAAGAGCTGCGTGTGTGCTGCGTAGGTCAGTATGGATGGTGTGGTGACGGCTGAACTGCTGTCAGGTTCTTCTGGGGTGAATTAACGTGGCATGTTGACAAAAATAACGTTGTGTGTATTTTTATCTGGCTTACAGTGGAATGCATAAAGAGATTACAGTGATGATGGGGGTTTTTTGGTCGAATTTAAGGAATACATCCAATTAGAGATGGTGCTGAAACATTTAGATAGAAAAGCCCAGAGTGAAGGTTATGTTGATCGCCTTAAGCGTGGCGGGCGGGGGGGGGGCAGCAGGCAGGAGGAGGCAGCAGGCAGGAGGAGGCAGCGCGGGCGGCTGCTCCGTGCCAGATGTGGTCTGTGGCCTCTGCGAGCTGTTTGCTCCCGAGCAAACACATTTATTGCGGACTTTGCCAGGAGAGCCCAACGCGCGGTTAATGATTGACCGCCCTGGCCGGGGGTTTGCAGGCAGCTCCTGCTCCGCGGGGCGGGGGGCTTCTCCCCATCTGTCCCCAGGGGCTGCTGCAGGATGGGGGGGTCCCACTTGGGTGGGATGCCCGTGGTGGGGTGGCCATGGCCGTGGCCGGCCCTGCAGCCCGTGGGTGCCCCCCAGCCAGCTGCCTGCTCCCCCCAAAAGCCCCGACGATTCGCCGAACAGCCGCACTGGGGGTCCCGCACCCCGCGGGGTCGTGCTCTCCCGGCTTTAGGGCCAGGCGCGTTAAGGCCCCCCCGGGGAGACGCTGCCCGGGGCTGGAGCTCACGACGCCTGAGGATTCTCACAACTTCGCCCAGGCTGGCTGCGAAGCCGCGGCGCGCCGGCGGGTTTTGGGCAGGTGCCGACGTTTCGGCCCTGCCAGGGCTGGAGTTTCACCTGCGTGTTCTGCTGCAGGTCCCAGCGCGGGCAGCGCTGCCTCCCACTAACCGGGAGCGTGCTCGAGATGCTGGAGCTAGTCCTGTGCCTAATTCCTGTGAAAATTAAACTCGCAGAGGAGGAAGGTGAGATGGGAGGTGAGGGAGGGGGGCAGAGAGACCCGGGTGTTTTATCACCATGGCAACAAAGACTTCTAGGGAAAGGTGCTGAGGTTGTGAAGTAGATCATTTACAGTTTACTTAATAAAAAAAAAAAATGTATATATATATATTTCCTGGAACAAGCTGTGTGCCGGCTCCCCAGTGCCAGAGGCAGGCTGCAGGGCTTGTGCTGGTCCCAGGCCTGGTCCCAGCTCTGCAGGGCGGGGGGATGTTGGTCCCTGGCCCCAGCGCCGCGGGCTTGGCTCAGCTCCGAGCCGTCCCGCACGAGTGAGGCTCGCTAATGGCTGGGAAAGGCAGAAAAAAGACGTTTGCAAGGAAAAAAAAATTCCTTCTCTCTGTTCGGGTTCGAAAGGGGCTGTAATAGAACTTCACCCCTTTAAAGAGCCCGGGTGGGGCGCGGGGGGGGTGCGAGCCGTTTTCCCGAAAACCTGCGCATCGGGGGGGGTTTTCGCGCTTGGTGCGCCGGGTGTCGAGGGGGAAGGGCAGCCTGGGAGGGGGAAAAAGGGGGGAAAGGAGAAGCGGTGGCCGTTCCGCGGGGCGCGCATCCCATCGGGGCGCGCATCCCCGCGCTGCCGCCTGCGCCGAGAGCGGCTCCGCGCAGCCCCGGGAGGCGGTGCGGGCGCGGAGGCGGGCGCGGAGGCGGGCGCGGAGCCGCCCCCCCCCGTCCCCGTGTCCCCCCCCCCCCCTCTCCCCGCAGGTACCGGGGCTGGGCCGGCGGCGGCGGCGATGTCCCGGCCGGGCGGCGGGATGCGGTCCCGGCGGGCGGGGATCCGCGCGGCCGTGGTGCTCATCGGGCTGCTGCACCGCTCCCGCAGGCAGAGCAAGGAGAAAAGGTGACCCGCGAGGGTGGCCCCGGGACCGCCCCCCGCCGCCGCTCGGGAGCCGCGGGGACCGGGGCGGGGGTCGGGGCGAGCCGGCGGCAGCGCTGGGCGAGCGCGGGGAGGGGGCCGGGGTGCGGCGGCAGCGCTGGCCCGGAGCCGGGGGCGAGCGGCGACCAGTTCCCGGGGGGCGTCTGGATATATCTGTGCACTCACACAGCTCTGTGTGTGTGTGTGTGCGGGGGTGCGCTTCAGCCTTCCCAAGTTGGCGTAACCCCCCCGCGTCTCTTCCGCCGCGGGAGCCCGGGAGGGGCCGTTCTGCTCCCGGGGTCGCCGTGTGCGTGGAACTGCTCCAACCCGGCCCCGCCGCTCGGTCCCCGCAGCCGCTGCCCGGGGCTTCATCCCCCACCGGGTATCGCCTCGCGTCGCGCTCTGGGGCACGGGCCCGCTCGCGGCGGTGTCGTTGGCCCCGCGTTGGCCCCGCGCTTACGGGCAGTTGCGGTTGGCTCTTGGAGATTTGCCCCGCTCTGATTTACGCCGCGTGCCCTCGGCCGGGCAGTTCACCCTCCTCCAGGACTCTGCTGCGCCGGCAACTTTGTTGTTAAAAATAGTAAGAAATCGGCGTCCGCACCTCGGCGGTGCGCGGGCTCTGAGCCGGGGTGGCAGCCATGCGGGCGTTGCTGCAGATCGACGTGGGTTGGGTTTGGGTTTTTTTTTTTGTTCCATTTGTGATTTTGTACCCAAACCGTATGAATGAAGAATCGATTATCTGGAATCTTTATTGTAAAGTATCGCCCCTCCCGCCCCCCCTAATCTGTGAGCCTGAAATCAGAGCAAGACGCCAGGGGATGAAGCTTTAGCTCTTCGCCCACCCACCGTTTCAGGTCACAGGTCCGTACCCCATTTTTTGGTGCTGCTGCCGTGGGTGCTTTGTCCTGGAAAGTGGGATTTTGTGATGCTTTTACGACTTAACAGTGGCCTTTGTGTACAGTTCGTGTGTTGCTGTCGTTGCTTTGGGAGATTTTCTTCTCCTTTGCTGGGTTTTAGGTAGATCATCAAAGCTGAGCAGTTGGAAAAAATCAACCCGCAGGTCCTGAATGAAGAGCAGAGGTGGATGCTCACCCAAGCTGAGCCCTGCCACGGCTGTGACCCCCGTCCTGCCCTGCCCCGGACTGAGGCACGGGGGCTGTATTGGGGTGCCCTGGGGGGCTCGGCCATTCCCAGCCCTGCTGTTGCCCCTTGGCTTGGTTGAGCCAAGGGCTGTCCCTGCCCCAGCTCTGCCTGTGGGCTGCGGGCTCCAGCATGTTTTGGAGGACTTGACTGGCTTGGGGGTGGCCGTGCCCCCCCCATGCCCCCCCAGTGCTCCGTGGTCCAGAGCCTCTTCTCCTGCTTTCACATGCTGCGTGTAGAGAGCGTGTGAGTGCTGGGGGGGCTGTGCTGAGGGCCCGAACGCTCCTCAGAACGTTGGCCATCCTGCGCTGGCCTCATGGACACCCTGAGCAAGACTCTTCCCACGGAGCTGTCTTTCCCCTCAGTACCAGATTTCAATGAATGAGCTCAGCATGACACTTGAGGGCTGAGAAAAAAATCTGGCTCTGAACTCCCGCAGAAATCTGGCCAGTCATGTGTGAGTCTGGGGCTTTTTAGATTTTTTTTCCCCACCATCGTGTTGAGCACAAACCCTCTCAGTGTGGTTCTTGCTGCGGGGTTTGCTGAGGACAGCGAGAGTCACACGGAGATCTCAAGGGGAGAACAAGACCCTGAGGAGGTTTTTCCCTGTCTGCTGTGGCCTGAGGAGCCTTCCTGGGAGCGATTGCAAGAATTCAAACAGTGCTTTACGGTGGTTGCTTCGTCTTATGCAAGCTGCCAGGGCCATCAAAGTGACATAATCTGCAGGAAAAGGAAGGGACTGCTAGCGGCATCGTCAAAAGGGACTCTGTTCCTCCACCTGCTCCTATTTTCTTTTTTTTCCTCCTACATTCGGTCTTTGTTCTGTGGTTGCAATTGAATTTTGCTTTACAGGAGCCATATGCGGGCCTGGCAGGATGGGTGGCAGCTGCAGGGTCCCCGGTGGCCCTGTCTCCCTTCCGTGGTCGCGACCCGGCAAAGCGCAGCACAACAACCCCCCCACGCCAGGCTGTCCTGGCAGAGCCGGGGTGACGCTTTGCCTCGCCCCCCCACACCGCCGGCCTGCCCCACGTGCTCGGGCTGGCAGGGAGCAGCTCCTGGCTCCCGTCCCGCTCTGGAAAGTGAGGATTTGGGACCGGATATTTTTATCTAAATTGCTTTTTCCTGAATGTCCCATGTGCAAGCGGGGTGATGCCGTGGGGGCCGTCCTCTCTCCAGCAGGTGGGTGCCTCGGCGTGGGCGCACCCCTCCATTCTCTGGCCAGTCCCTGCTGCAGTTTAGCCGATGGGGAAGAAGGTGCAGACGTCTTCGCTCGCTGCTGTTTGGTTCAGGGCTGCTCGTGTGGTCTGTCTCCTGGAGCCACCGAGGGAAATCTTGGTACTGCTGAAGTCAATTTTGATCCCCGCTCGTTTCGGCGGGACGTTCGCCCGAGCAGCACCCGCGCGTTTTGGACCTCTCCCCTCCCGCTCCACCCCCTGCCCCAGCGCGGGTGCCCAGGCAGGGACAAGCGTCCCCTCGCCCTTCGGCCTCGGTTCTGCCGGTGCTCAGAAACGCTGGTTTCTGGGAGCTGTTCTCTGCAATTTGCAAATTATTGAATCAGCTCTGAAGCGGCTGCCCAAGGCTCGCTGGCTCGTGTTTGTCAGGAATTGGATCAGACGAGCCTTCTGGTCTTTAAAAAGTCAGTGAGTGCCTTGGCTGATTTACCCAAATGCTGCGGGAAATCGCAACGTTCGCTCTGCTCCTGCAAGTGAGATCAGACGACAGAATCTGTAAATGATAAAATTCTCTTTCTGCCATTATTTGCATATCGAGCCTGGCTGTCCTGGCCAGACCGAGCGGGGAGCCCTTGGCCGGCTGGAAGGAGCTGGTGTCTGCAGAGGCGCAGGCAGAGCAGGACGGGGGACGCGCGGCACGGCCGTGACCCGCACGAGCAGCCCAGGCAGCACGGCCCGCACGAGGTGGGACGCTCCCAACTGCTCCCAACGATATTCTCGGTGCAGAGGAGTAATTAAAGCCAAACTCATTGGCAGTTAAATGTCACCTTGCTCTGAGCAGGGCTTTGGTTCCCTCCCGTGCGGGCTGTGTGGCGGGGGGGGCTGCATGTGCACACAGATGCAGGCTGGCAATTTGCAAATACATCATTTATTGCAAGAAATCTGGACCAGAAAATGCTGCGCTTTTGCTTTGCTGACTCTCAGGCTTCGCTGCACGAAGGTAACGCTTCAGGGTAGGGCCATAACAAGGTAAATCAGTTTATCAGGGAAGCTGCTCCGTGGCGGGGGCTCTGCCCGGTGCCTGTTTGAGCCCCAGCAGTGTCGCGGCGCTGGGTGCCTGGGATGGAACCCGGGGCTGGGGCTGTGGCGGGAGCCCTGCAGCGGCGTGTGTCCTCTGCAGACGTCCTCCCCGGGATGAGTGATGATGCAGCGAGATCTGGCCTGCCTGGAGTCCCCGGGATTGGATGGAGAGCTGTTCAAAGTCAGGGTAAGGTGCTTCGTTCAGGCACTCGCTGCAGATTTCCAAGTGTAAAGTCTCAGCAAGGTGCCCTTGTCTCTGTTGCAAAAAAAAAAAAAAAAGTTTTTGGTTATTTTTTTTTTTGCAAGAGCAATACAGAAACACTGTGAAAACTTAAGACTCTGGGCACTGAATATTAAATAAACTAAAAGGGAGCAGCTGGCAAGGTGATGCCCATCAAGGACAAAAAAATGATGAGGCCAAAAATAGAGGCTGTTAATTTACAGGATAATCTTTGCTGCCCTTCTCAAGGATACAGCATCTAGACAGGCAGAACTTGTTGCTGCAAGAGTTTTGCACCTCCTTGGGCCAGGTTTCGTCCGCAGAATTAAGTGCAGGTGTAAAGGTAACCTGCAATGCTCCACGTTTGATTTACACAGCGTAACAAAAGGTGGAGGTAACCACTTAGTGTGAAACACTTTGCCGTGTCAGATAATATGTTGACATCTCCCCTTCCCACGTATGATTTACATGAATGTACCGTCTCAATTTAGAGCCTGTCTGGTAATTCAGACGAACAAAACAAGGAGGTGGGATGCATTAGAAGTTTTTCATTAGGCTTCAGGCTGAGAAAGCCTAAAGGGAGGGAAGCGTGTGCCTGGAGGCAGGGGTTTGGCTGGGAAAGCTCTTGGGGCCCTGGGGGGGCCGGCAGCCCCAGCCCTGTACTGAACGGGACATTCTAATCAGAATTTCCATATGTTGGTGGGGTTTACCAAATTCAGGATATGAATTTGTAGGCGCTTTTGGGATGTGATCGGGGATGCTCTCAGGACAAGAGAAAAACTTCACCTGCCCTCGCTCTGTTGGGAACTCGCCAGTGCCCACACACTCAAAATGGGGGGAAAAATCCCCATTTTCTCCCCCTTCAGGAGAGGTGGGGGGAGCAGCCCTGGCCGGGGGGGCTGGCGTCAGTGGGGTCCCCCCCGAATGCAGCCCCACAGCTGCAGCCCCGGCCCCGGGAGGGGGTCGGACCCGTGCCGGGATGGCAGGGCTGATCTCACGGTCTCTGTTAGGAAACCCTGTGGTTGGGCCTGCATAACTGCATTAAGGTATTTCCTTAATTAGATTTACTAAGTATGTAGGATTCTAATTCCTTCTTTTCCTTCTCTCTTAATTTGCCTAATGAGAAAAATGAAGAAATAAAATTACAGAAACCTGCTTTCTGGAAAGGCCGGTGCCTGGCTGTGTGGCCGTGCAGCTCCAGAGGAGGCTCTCGTCCATCCCGGGCCGTGGCCAGGGTGGGCTCGTGGGAGTCGGGGCCGGGCAAAGCCCCCAGGCACGGGGTGCTGCCTCCGGGGGGCGAGTGCAGCCGTAACCTTTGCTTCCGTTACCGGTGCTGGAGCCGCGTGTCTGCCGTGGTGCTGGGGAGAGGCGCGTGGGGAGTGACCGCAGAGGCCGTTTATTGGAGCTGTGTCGCGCCAAGCCCAGGCTTCAGCTCATCACACTATTTTTGCTGTCCTCCCCTGCCCCGTCCTCACCCCACTCCCTAATTGCCCTCGTGCGGTGTCTGCAGTCGGGCTGCTCAGGCAGGAGCTGCGTTTTCTTCTTGCGCTGCGCTGTCCTGGTGCAGGACTTGGTGGAAGAGCCGCGAGCGTTTGGGGACGTGCCGCGGGGGGTCCCGGTCCCCGCGGGGCGAGGGCGGCCGTCCTGCTGCGCAGCGGAGGCAGCGATGCTCGAACGCTGCGGGCCACCGGCATCCCCCGGCTGGCCGAAACCCCCCGAGGGGGCTGAACGTCCCCGGGGCCGGTTCCCGGGGCCCTGCTGTGGGCGTCCCCCAGCCCTGGCGTCAGCGCCTGGGACCTTTGCTGCGGTTCGGGCTCCACTTGTAGCTCTGGCACCAGGCAGGGACGGGGTCACGGCCAGGAGCACCCGGTGGTGCTGGGTCTGTCCCCAGGGGAGATCCCGGGGGCTGCTTCTCCCTGTGAGCGCGCTGGCGCAGGGGCTGAGATGTGCTCATCTTCCTCATGATTCATGTGTCATCCCGTGAGGGTAATCTGTTTGGGAACAGGGCTGCCGGCCCTTGACCCTGGAGCTGACGGCAGACTGAATCATCGGAGCCTGTGGCTGCCGTTTAACGTAACGTATTTCCAGTGCACGGAGGGTAATTACAAGCGGTGGCTGGTGAATGGGTTTGTTTTGCTCTCCCCGGAATTGCAGGAGCAGTTCCAGCAGTTTGGCCCCAAAGAAGCAATCAGCATGTGACAGAGGAACACGTTGTTAAGTTGTCTGAGTGATTTTATAATACTTAGAATATGATGCTATGGCAACCTGCTACAAATCCCAGATCAAATAGAATTATTTGTGTGCATCCCTGTAACTTTAATCTTTGCAAAGTCTGATACATTTTATGCCTTTGAGGCCACTGTGCAGATTAGTGCAATCAGGCAGAGCTCAGGGTTCAAAGCAAGGAGAGCAAAGGATGAGTGGTTTTCTCCAGATCAGGCTGCGCTTTAGTGTCCTAGAAAGTCAAAGAGCAAACAGGAAAAATCTGTCATCTTCGGCATTTTTTCAGCAGCGGAGTCATGGTGAGTTTGTGGAGAGGAGAAGGGGAAGGAGCTTGGTAAACAATATGGATGGGCAGGACGTGAATTCTGCTGTTGCCCATACTCTGTCCCACGTGGTTTTAATTCAGATCTTGCACTGAAAAACTGGAAGATGCTAAGAGGTTAGATGAGGTGTAATAATGGAAGGCAAATTTGACCTGCTCTGATTTAAAAGAAAGAAAAAAGACGTATGTTGGTTTAACATAATGTAAAATGTCAGTCCTTGGCCTGGGTTGACATTTGGACGCAAGCCTCTGGGAGTTTCCCCCAGTGACTCCGGCTGTGGCTGTGGGGGGCGCAGGGACGGGTGCTGCTGGTCCCGCTTTGCCTTCGCCCCTCGCAGCTGCGGGACAGCTTTCCCCTCCATTGCATTGCAGCCCGGAGGTCCCGGAATCCACCTTCCCCCTGCCTGTGGCTGCCTGCGCCTCAGGAGGAGCCCGGCAGCACCCTCCAAGGCCAGGAGAAATAAATCCTGGTGGCCAGGTCCCTCTGCCCGCATGCCTGTGCTGCCCCGGGCTCTGGGAAGTGCAATCAGCAATTATTACAAGAACCAGAGGGTTTGGCCTGCAGGTCCCAGGGGTCTGTGAGCTGGGTTCCCCATGTGCCGATCCCCTGCGCCCCGCCTGGGCTGGGCTTACACCTCTGGTACAGATTTATGGACTTGAACTCCAGCCCTGAATTTCCCCTGATGTCCAGCTGATGTTCCCCTGGCTACAACCGGAGTCCATTAATTCTCGTTCCTGGGTCATTGACTAATGAGCACTATTGATCCTCGTCCTGCTCGTCCCTTCCATCCCTCGGTCACCGGCGCTGCCGCTCCCCACGTCTCTCGTCTCCGTCCATGCGATACGTTACGGGCACAGGCTGGTGGCTGGCAGCCCCCCCAGCCAGACCCCACCGTGCCAGCCGCAGGGACATGGCTCCAGGCACTACTGGCTCTGGCTGCGTCCTGGCCGAGGAGGGCAGTGAGTGGGGGGCAGGACCCGGGGCGGTGGGGCTGGCGTGGGGGCAGGCGGTGTGGGGGGCCGGGTGTGCACCCTCTGGCAGGAGCTGCCTGTTTCGGGGAGGGCCCCGGTGGGCATCGGTGCCATCCTGGGGCGGGCTGCCATGGGAACCAAACCTCATTACTGCAAGATAAACAGTTGGACATTTTGGCCCGGTTTCTGCAGGACTAACCTGGCAGGGACGAGAGGAAACTAAATTAAATCTCAGATTTTCTGACTCCCAGAGTAGCATCTGGCGGTACCGCTGCGAGTGGAGGCTTGGTCGTCTGCCTGGGAAGCCGTTGGTGTGAAAGGGACAGGGTGGTTTGTGCAGATCATCAGTGGAGGGCTGAGGTTGTGCCTTTCTGGGGTTTAGGGGGTTTTTTGGGGGGGCTTTTGTGGCAGGTCTGTGGCCTGGGGGCTGCTCCCCCTTCCCTGGGGTCTCACATCCTCATGATGCCTCTTGTTGCCTCCAGATTCAGTGCCTGGGCCGGGTGACCTGCTAGCAGAGGGGCCCCCGCCCCTGCCAGGCCCGCGCCGGGGTGTCCCTGGGCCTTGTGCTGGTGTCACCGAACCCGAACCCTCCTCCGCCGTCCACGGCACCCCGGCTGCGGGCTCAGATCCTGCCCAGGCGGGGAGGGTGCCAGATGGAGGGAGCCCGTGGGGATGGGTTGTCATGGAAACCCAGCCCTGCTGTCCCCGCTCCGGCACCTTCCGCACCCCAGCCCCGCAGCCGGGCTCCGGGGATGGAGTCGGGGCGCTGCGGGGGCAGCGAGGGGTCCGAGCCTGCCCTGGGCACGGGGCTCTTCAGATGGCCGTTATCACCTCTGATGCTGTCCGTTTGGCTTTTGCTCAGACCCGAGATGCTGTTTTCCAGGCAGCCCGCATGCCCGCGGCTTTGCCGAAGAAGATAAGCCCTTATCTCCCGCCTGGCGCTCTTGCTGGGGGCGCGGGGCAAGCTGACACACGCCTGCCTTTGGTTTTTCAGGAAACAGGAGCTGCTGAACAGCACGGATGCGACTGTCCCGGAGCGGCCGCTGTCCCCCCCCCTCACCGCCCCGCCGACCATGAAGGTGAGTGTGCGGGCGATGTCGCGCCGGGCCGTGGGCGCCCGGTCCGGCCGAGGCGCCGGTTTTGGAAACCGGAGCTGGTGAGGAGCAGCACTTCCAACGCAGCGGCTGTACGGATTTGGGCTGTTCCCGAGGCAGCAGCAGTAGGTGGTTTCTGGAGTTCAGCCTGCAGCGTGTTCAGGCGCCGTCAGCGGCAGCGGGGCGTGCGTGCCGGCGGGCCCCATCCGGCGCTGCCGCTCACGTTATGCAATCACGGGCGGCGGTGCCAAGCGGGGCGCAGAATCCCGGTGCTGTTTTCCTTCTAATAACCCTCGCTGGGCGCCAGCGCGAGGCAGACGCCGTGTCCCCGGAAGGCTGGCACTGCCGCTCGCTCCTGCCAGCACCGCTGGGGCGCTGCCTTTGGCCATGGCGGAGGCAGCAGGTCGCGGGACACGGTGCTTCCCCTCTGCTCTGCCATGCCAGGCCGCCTCCGCAGCGCTCTGCCCTTCCTGCAGTTTTCCCAAACCCAACGGGAGAAGGTCACGAGCAACCTGGTCAGACCTGGAAGCTAGTCCTGCTTGAGCCGGGCTTAACTGGGCACCTCCACAGCTCCCAACTCGTGGTGATCTCACTCAGTCTCAAGCGAGCGGGGAGCGTGCAGCCCCGGGCTGAGCCAGGCGATGCAGAGAGCCGGGGTGGTGCGCTGGGGCAAAGCTTCAGAGAGAATTCAGCAGGAAAAGTCAATCTGAGATGTGGAAATGAATGGGAAAATAGGATAAAATGCAACATGGGTTCACCAAAAGTAGCTTCTGTCAGAGTAACTGCAGACATTTCTGCGATACCGGGGTTTCCAGACAAAGGCAGTTGTAGCTCTTCTTCCCGGGTTGCAGCAGAGAGCTCAATATGCTGCCACCCTGCAATTACTCATTAAGCTGGAGGAGATGAGATGGATGTGAGGATTACGAGGTGGCTGAGAACCTGGTTAAATGGTTGTTAAGAGCAAGTGGGCTTGGAAACAGCATACTGAGTTGGAGGAGTTTATTAGTGGAGCTTCTGATGATTTGGCTTATTTAAGGTTTTGTGTGTGACCGGGGTGCACAAAGCGGGCGGGAGCCGTCACCGTTCACTGGTGACACGAGCTGTGGCACCTTGTCGGGCTGCAGAGGAGGAGGGGGGGTCCTGGGGGGCTCTTGAAGCCTGGAGTGAGAGGAGGGAGTGGGGATGCACCTCTGGGGAGAGCCCACTGGCAGCGGGGCCTTGTCCTGGGGGCATGGTGGGAAACGGGGGAGAGGGTCGATCCCGCCTGCGGGCACCCCGGGGAGATGCCGTGCGGGAGGTGCCGCAGGTGGGACTTTCTGTGACCGTGAGCGCTGCAGCCCCACAGTGTCCCTGGGGCTCGTCCTGCCGCCGCGCTCCCTCCTGCCTTCCCAGGCTTTGCAGCAGCACCTGTGTCCTGAGAGGTTCTGCCTTTGCCCTCGTTATGGTTTAAGTGGAAATTCTGCCTTTTAATGAGCTCGTGAGCCGAGCAGGCTGAGCCTGCCTGTGCGGGTGCGGAGGTGGCCCCTGGCGCCGGGGTCTGCGCCCTGCCCAGGCGCTGCTGCGGGAGGGGTTCTGGGGGGTGAGACCCCCGTCACACTGCAGGCGGGGGGGTGCGGCTGCTCCCCGGCTGGAGCCGGGGCGGTGTGGGGCAGCAGGAGGTCGGGCTCTTCAATGGTGTTTAAACCGCAGTTCAATGCTTCCCTCGGCTCGGGAAACTTGGCATGGAAACCTGTGGAGAGCCTGGCGTGGAAGAAATGTGTGGGTGCTCCTCCAGACGCTTCAGGTAGTGTAAGCGCCCCAGAAGCAGCTTTTTCATCTTGAAATGGCCGTCTCTTCTGCCATCGCGAGCCGCACGGGCCCGTCTCGCTGCGGATGCTGTGGCTGGGGGAGAGGCCAGTCGGGCTTTGGCTGAGGACACACTGGGGTACCGATCTCCATGGGCAAGGCCAGAGGCTGCCTGTTTCACTACGGGTTCTTTGTTTTTATAATCATGTAATTAAAGCAATTAAAAGGTGATTACTGACTGGTTCTGCTTTACAGCAGGATTAAAGGGCTCCAGAATCTTTTGCAGATGGCACAGGTTGTCCTTTTGGAAAGGTGAGGCTGAGCTGGGAGCCCACGGTATGTGGTCCCTCCCTTCATCCCTCAGTCCCAGGTGCCAGACAAATAAATCCCTCAGATCCTCAGGCCAGGGGCTCTCTGGGGGCCACTGGTTTGGTTGGTGTGTCTGCTTGTTTGGAGCTTCCTGTGCCCCTGCTGCTGCTTTGGTCTCGGCTGCCGACGGTTCTTGAAGGCAGGGGCTGGTATGTATTTGCTGACATTTAAGAGATGGAACTGGAGGTGCCTGGGAGAGGAGATGTCAGGGATTAAGGAGCCGTCAGCTTGATGAAGGGAAACCCAGGGTGACTTTGTGGATGGGAGGCAGAGACCTGGTTCTTCTGGAGACGTGGGCTCAGTCCCCTGACGGTGGTGGTTAGCGCCGGGCGTAGCCGAGCCTGCAATGCGACGCCGCACAGCACGAGGGCATAGAGTCGATATCCTCAGTGCTCATCCTGCTCTGTCCTGCTCTTGGTAGACTTTAAGGTGCTTCCCAGAGATCTGTGCAGGACCGAGTGTCACAGGGAGGGACGGGGGTAGTGTGGGCATTGGGAGCAGGGACAGGAGCAAGCCCCCGGCAGCTGAGCCTGCCCGTGCTCCGTCACAGGAGTTCTGGCCAAAGTGGTTGTGTCCTGCCTCCTCCCCGGGTTGGGAAGGCCCCGTTGGTGCTGGTGCCTGCTCTGCCGCTCCTGGCTCTGGAGGTTGGGTTGTCCTGAGCTGACTCTGAGAGGATTTATGGTTGGGATTTGTTCAGCTCCTTCGGAAGGGCTGTGGCATTTTTACGCACACAGATTTCCAAGCCGGAGAGGTCAGATTTTCTGCCTCCTGCCCAGCACTTGGTTCCCACTGCAGCTCTCCCAGGCGAGTGCCCTCCTGAGGGCCACAGCACATCCCGGTGCAGTGCATCTCCTCACAGAGCCATGCATCCCACCGAGGGGCCGTGCATCCCACCGCGGGGCCGTGCATCCCACCGCGGGGCCGTGCATCCCCTCGTGGGGCTGTGCATCCCACCGAGGGGCCATGCATCCCCCTGTGGGGCCATGCATCCCACCGAGGGGCCATGCATCCCACCGAGGGACCATGCATCCCCCCGTGGGGCCGTGCATCCCCCCGTGGGGCCGTGCATCCCCTCGTGGGGCTGTGCATCCCACCGAGGGGCTGTGCATCCCCCCGTGGGGCCGTGCATCCCGGCAGGCAGCTGCCCATCCCCTGCAAACCCTCACCCGCTTCCTGCCCAACCTGTTTGGGGCTCTTGGCTTCACAGGGGAGCCACCCTTTGAAATAACAAAGCAGCAGTCCTGCCGTGCCTCCGGCTTGGAGAAACATTAACGAAGGGAGGTGTCGGGGCTGGGGAGGGATGGCCGGGCTGGCAGTCGGCCGCTCACGCTGGGTGCCCACGAGGAAGTCCGGTGGCGGCAGCAGCCATGGCTGCGTGGCCGATGCAGGGCGGGGGTGACGCCGGGAAGGTGATGGATTTCTTACAGGACCTGCTGGTGAGTGCTGACCGACCCGCAGGGGGAGCGCCGGGGAGGGTGCTGGGCTGAGCTCTGCCCCGCTGCTCCCTCCTTGACGGCTCCCGCCTGGCTCAGGGTTTTCTTTCGGGGTGTCGTTCTCTGCAGAAAGCTCCCAAGCAGGGACCCACTGGCTGGGCTGCAGCTCCTGCTCTGAGCGCTCCTCGTCTGCAGGCACCCCTGAACTCACCCCGGGGTGCTGGGGTGGTTGAACAGACGCTGTTCAGACCCAGTGTCTTCCCTGGTGCTGTTGGAGAGGAATCATTTCTGAGCTGAAGCACGGAGACGTGGCTGTCCGTCCCCTCTCACGCTGCCGGCGTTGCGTGCTCAGCGGCGAGGGGTGAGGACACGTGAACAGGGAAGGAATAGCCACTGAACCATTTCGGGTCAAATATTTTGCATTTCTGAGGTTGTCAGGACAAGCTGCTGGGCAGGCTTGTCCCGCCAAAGGTGGCGGGGGAACGGCTGTCGCGCTGGTGTTGCCTCTGGTTGGGTTCAAGAAGCAGATGGAGGTTTGGTTTGGAGCAGAGTCTCGGTGACCTGAGCAGGGTGAGCAGGGTGAGCGTAACCTTTCTGCCGCAGGTGACATTGTGTCCTGCCGGGCTTCACAAAGGTGTAATTGTCTCCACTTTAATTACCAAAATATTTGTGGCCCGGTAAAGTTGGCTTTAAGCATGCATAAATCCCTGCAGGGTGCAGACTGCTGTCTGCTTTGTTAAACACAGGTACGTGTTTTCTGCTGGAACTTGCTCTGGCAGGTGGATCCGGTGCTGCTGTGGTTTGGTTCTCGGGTTTGGCTGCTGGCAGAGTGGGGCCTGGAAACATTTTAATTGACTCAAAGCACGTTTGTCCATCGCAGAGACCTGAAGATAAACCAGAATCTAAACCAAGCTCAAAATAAGGAAAAGCCTTTTTAAAGTGCTTCCAGCTTTGGGCTCTTCTGAGCCCGGGGTTCGTTTTTCCTCCCAGAGGTGCAGTAGATAAAACCGGGGCATAGTCTAAGGCTGTAAACACGTCCAGGGCTGCGGCCGAGCCACCGCGGCACCCGCCTGTGCTGGCAGTGTCTGTCCCCCATCCCAGCTGGTGTCACCGAGGGCACTTGCTAGACTGCTCATGCTGTAAAACTAACCTGTGCTCACCACACTTATTAAAAGAAAATCTCTCGGAGGTTTTCCTTTGGTCTTCACCTGATTTTCATTTCTTCATCTCCTCCTCTGTTTTTTTCTCTCTTTTTTGTCTTTTGAGAAATTGAGTCTATTCTAAGAGCTCACTAAATATCACCCCCCACCATGCCTTTCTCCTTGCTACTGTGACCCTTTCTGCCCCAAATCTCACATCTCTTTTCTGCAAACTGTTTTCTGATAGCTGGCAGTACTGGAGCTGCTGATCCCGCTTTCTGCTCTCCCTCCTGGACTGGCAGCATCTGCCATGGCCCCGGCCTCTCGCGAGCCCCTCGGCTGTGGCTGGAGCGTGGCTGGTGGCTGGGAGCAAACAGGGGTTAGAGGAGATGTGGGGGAGGATGGGGGAGAGGAGGGACGGGGCTGCTGCGTCATGTCTCCAGAAAAGCCACTTACTAGTTTACTGGGAGTGCCCTGACATTTACAGCCGTAGTTTGACCAGATAATTTATTTGTGTGCGCTTGAGAGCAGGAAAAGCAGGATGAGGGACCAGAGTCATCCAGCTGCCGTTCAGCAGGTGCTGTGCTGAGGGGTGACCCCACGGGTGCCCAGGGAATCAGGAGGCCAGCGCTTGCTTGTGGAGCACCAGTTTCCCCAGGGCTGTGCATGCTGGTGGGGCCGTGCCTGTGCCAGCCAGACCCATATCTGTCCCAACATCATGGCAGGGCCGAGTGGGAAAGGTGGCTGGTGCCTGCCCAGCACCAGAGCAGCTCAGCGGGGTGCTGGCTACGGCCAGGACCAGGGCCCCTTTGGGCAGCGCAGGTAGGTCAGGGCAGGGACGGGGTTTCTGGCAGCCTCCCCTCACCCCGGCGCAAGCGCAGCCGGGCAGGACAGACGTGGCTTTGGCACCTCTCCTGAAGAGGTGGTGGTGGGCTCTTCCTGGCCTGGGTTTGGTTCTTGTCCCCGAGCCCAAGTGTTGCCAAAGACACAGGAGCCACGTGCTCCACGTGCCCCGTGTGTGCTGCAGCGCCTTGGGGTGCTCAGGGGCTGCGCAGCCCCTGCAGCCATTGGCCTGCAGCGGCGTGGCCGGCATTTCCACAGCCGCTGAAACGCAGAGCCCGGGGCTCACGCCTTGCAAGGTAAGGCTCACGGGGAGGGCTGCTGTAGCTGTCTCATTTGCCAGAGTATTTATTTGCTTTTTTGGATCCATGAGTCTGGGCCTGTTTCATTTCAAAAGGCAAGTTTTTTGCGGCTGGTTTGTGCGCACAGGTCCCTGTGGGGCCAGGGCACCCACACCCCATCCCTCTGCCCGTGGTGGGACCGGCTCTGCCCCACGTCCCCGTGTCCTCACAAACCCCACACCTGCAGCCGTCGGGGTTTTCTCCCCGCCTGACCCCCGAGATCCAGCGCCCGCTGTGCAGAAGCGAGCAGCCCATCATGGAGTGGCGGGCACCGGCACTGCTGCGGTTAGAAGAAGAAATGGCAAAGGAACCATTATCAAACCGTACGCAGACCGGGCTGGGAAGTTGTCAGGGCTGTGTGTTACTGGCCATGGTGAGCTGCAGTGCGAAGCCTGAGATCTGAGCCGGGCTGGACAGAAGCAGGACAAGCACCACAGCGTCACTCAGGCTTTTTTGGAAATGAAACGCCAAGCAGGAGGTGTTAGGGAGGTGGGGAGCTGCTGCCGCTCGCTGCTCCATGTGCTGCCCACGGCTGCGGCAGGGACACTTGGTGTGGGATGGCCACTGGCCCAGCGGGGCTGGACGGGGTGTCTTGGGGGCACACGCCATTGGTTACAGGTACAGTCTCTTCTTTCCATTCCTGTTGAGTGCCCATGTCACATCCCGCTCAGATGAGGGAGACAAGACGGATCTAAGTCACTTGTCTCCCTCATCTGAGCAGGACGTGACAGCCCAGTACAGGGTGGGGGGTCCGGTGTCCCTGCCTTGATGTGGCTTGGGCTGGCTTGCCTCGTGTTTGCTTAATTGAACAGGAGATTTCCTTCTTTTCTTTTTCAGTCTGCAGAATTCTTTGAAATGCTGGAAAAAATGCAGGTGAGTGGCAGTGTTTTGTGTTTGGTGCTGTGCCGGCACCTGGGAAATGATCGTTCCTGCCTCACATTTAGACATTTTCAGTGCGGCGTCGCTGTGTCCCAGGTCTTGTCCCACCACATCCCTGTCACCCATTTTCGCTGTGTTACAGCAGGGTCTATCCTGGCACCCCGGCAGCTCTGCCCGGCTCGTCCCAGGCAGAAGCTCCCTCCTTTCATGCCACTCATGTCAGAGTGATTCCCATGTAGCGCAATACCCTTGTGGTTTTGTCTGTGTTGTTGAAAACATCTTAATTATTTGATCTATTCGTTTTGTTCCAATCAGGCACCAAAACTTGAAGAACAGAGGACTGGAAGCCAAAAACATAAGGTTGGTTGAATTTTGTTTTTGCATGGATCTCTTCAATTGTTCCCCGCTTATCTCAGAGCTTTAATGTGTATAGTCAAAGACAGTCACTCAAAGGACTGAAAAGGATTTAAATGTTATCTAAAAACAAGGCACTGATTGAATTGCAAAGATGAGAGACTGGTGCCTGTAAATCCCTAATCCAGCTTTTATGTCCAAACCCGCGGGTTCCCGTGGCAAACTGTGTAAGACGGTTGGGTTCTGCCGCCGAGCCGAGAAGCTCACGGCGACATGGGAGACCCCGCTGGTGCAGGACCCACCCTGCTGCAGCGCTTCCCTGCGGGCGGGGAGGGGTCCCCAGGCCAGGTCCCCAGGCAGTCTGGTGGCACTGCTCTCCATTACTGCCCGGCGCTCTCTCCAGGGCGTTATTAATTAATCCCTGGTAGTGGAGGGACCGGTGCAGCGGGCGGCTGGAAGCGCTCCCCAGGCTGGATGTGCAAGGCTGTGGTCCTGAGGGACGGCTGGCAGGGGACAAACAGTCATACATGGTGTTCTCATTCCTTTTTCCAGGAAGACTACATCCCGTACCCCAGCATCGATGAGGTGGGTGCCCTCAGCCACCCTGAACGCCTTCAGGCGAATGCCTTCCCAGAGCTGCCGATAACAGGGGAATTGGTGGAGTTCAGCTTCCGAGAGGGGCTGCACAAAGCACATTCCCCCTCCCCGCTGTTGCGGCTCCTGCTTTTCCTTGGTAGCACCTTCCCCCTTCTAGGAGAGACTGGGGAGGTTTCAGAGAGGGGCTGGATTTGCCCCCTGTGGTGCTGGGGCTGCTGCGGGAGGGGGCAGCGGGGAGGGCAGGACACGGGGCGATGGGCCCCTGCACCCCACATCTGCACCCCGCTCCTGCCCAACCCTCACGGGTGCGTCTCTGCAGATCCTGGAGAAGGGCAGCCCGTACCCGCTGATCATCCTGCCCCAGTTCGGGGGATACTGGATCGAAGACCCGGAAAACCTGGGCACGCCCACCTCGTCCGACAGCAGCGTCTGCGAGGAGGAGGAGGAGAACCTCAGCCCCAGCACCTACGGCTACAAGCTGGAGTGCAAAGGGGAGGCCAGAGCCTACAGGAAGCATTTCTTGGGGAAGGTGGGTGTCCCTGCCACAGGGGACGAGCGGTCGGCTGAAAATTGCACACACAGCCCACCAAGAAAAAAAAAGAAATTCTAAAATTGTGGAAAAAATGGGCAAATATTGCACCTTCTGTTGTGAAAGGAGAGGAGGGGACTGGCAGGTGACCAGCCGTGGCCACGCACGTGGCCTTTGCCCCGGCCTTGGGGTGGGCACACTGGCTCTGAGCCTGCTCCGTCTGCGGGGACCTGGGGCGCGGGGGACCCGCTGCGGGAGCTGCCCACCCTCCTGCTCACAGTCCTGTAATCCTCCTTCTCCCTCTGTGCCGAGCTGAGAGCGGAGTGCCTAAATCCACGGGCAGAGGGATTAAAGCCCTGGTCGCTGCGAGTGGGGGTGCGAGAGTGCATCTCCGAGGGTGGCAGGGTGGCAGGCGAGTCCTCTGCCCTCGGCCGGGGTGCGGGGCAGCGTCCTTGCCATCAGCAAGCTGCCTCCCCCACCGCTAACCCGCTGCTTTCTATTTTTAGGATCATTTAAATTTTTATTGTACAGCCAGCAGCCTTGGAAATCTGATCCTTTCTATTAAGTGTGAGGAGGCAGATGGCACGGAATATTTAAGGATTATACTCAGGTATGGAAAAAAAAGCAGCTTTGTTTAGCAAAATATTTTCTCTTTGGGAGTCCCTTGTTTTGTTTCTGCAGTAAATGCTGGAGCTGGGCTGGCAGCACCGCTGGCTGTCGCACACGTAGGGGCTCAGGGTGGGACGGGAACCAGCAGCATCATCCTTTTACTGTTTCTGCGCTGGAACTGCCTCACCCCAGTAATGAACACGAGACTTTGATCTGTTGCTAAACCCGCTGAAACTGAGTGTAAACCTCTCGGTGACACGGGATAATACCAGTCACATCTATCGCCATCCCTCTGTAAGCTGACAGGACCCAGCGCGTCTCAACTGTTGTGTCATTTCCCTCCAAACTATGAATATTTTAAGAGCTGCAGAGATGAGAAGAAAAATTGAGCCTTTGCTTGCTAACCAGGCCCAACAAATTCTGCAGAACGCTGTTTCCCAACAGCCGGCGGAGCATCGCTGCGTGCACGCCACAGGGCTGGCGAGCGGGGGGGCTGCCCGGTGTCTCTGCCTTGGACACTCCCTGATGTCTGCTCGTCTCTTTTTCTTTCCTAGGTCCAAAGTGAAGACGTTGCATGAAAGGATCCCCCTGGCAGGATTTAGCAAGCTCCCCAGTATCCCCCAGATTGCAAAGGTAAAATGCCAGGCTGGGCTGGGACACCTGCAGTGAAGCCTGCGCCGCTGCGCCTGGTGCCTTGGGCAGCCTTGGGTGGTGTTGGGCAGCATTGGGTGACATTGGGTGGTGTTGGGTAACAGTGCTCTTGGGTCCAGGGGTGCTTGGCAGGTCTGTTGGTTTCCCGCAGACCCCAGGCAGGTCACTGGTTGATATCTGGGGGAAGAGGTGAGGAAGCGACAGCACCTTTGACCCATGGAGAAACCTTGGTGCATCCTCGGTCGGGTACCAGCCAGGCCACAGGGCATCCCAATGAGAGGATGTGGAGCGGGGAGCTCCTGCAGTTGGAGGCTGGATTTGGCTCCTTTATAAGACATTTGGAGCCCTGATGTGGGGTTTTGGCAGGACAGGGGTGTCTGCTCCACACACCCAGGGACCTGGCACTGACTGCTCTTTCCCCTTGCCCACAGGCCTTCTGTGATGATGCCTCTGGGCTGAAGTTTAACCCGGTTCTGTACCCCAAGGTGAGGTAACTTACCCCACGTCGGTCGCGTCTTGGGCAGGGAAGGTCAGGTAGGGTTAATTCTCCCCTTTTCTCCAAGATCCAGTGGCTACTTTGGTACAGAGCATGGATATTTGTACTGCATCTTTCTAGCTCTCTACCTGTGTGCCTGGCTGCAGAAGGGATGTGAGCAGCGCAGCGGCGCTGGGCTGTGGGTTACCCAGCGGCTGTCCGATGGCATGCGCGTGCCACCGTCTCGTTATGTCAACTGGCCCCCAAGGATTGATGGCACTTTGGTATTACCTGCCCTTGGATCATGGGGAAGGACAGAAGGGCGACTGTCTGTGGGGTGTAAAACCAACTGGGATCTTGGTTTGATGCCTTAAGGTTTGCTCGAAACCCGGTGAGACAGGTTGAGCCTGTGCTCGAGAGGCCCTGTGGGAAGAGATGCAGAGGAGGGAGGGTCACTGCGGGGACGGAGTGTTTTATCCGGGTGGCAGTCCCCGCTGGTGACGTGCCCAGACTGACTCGTTGGCCACTCCGGGATCGCTTCTCCTCGTGCGCACTCCTGTGCTGCCATAGAGACCCGCTCCCGGGAAGCTGCAAAAAAAAAATCCATCATTTTCAAGTACTTTTTATGAGGCAGGCACAGCAGTAAGTTATAAGGCAGTTTCACCACCCTCTGATGCAGCCAAGGCCAAACCAATTTCGTTCATCCGTTGTCGTTATTGGTGTTGCAATCAAACCCCTGTCTGGAAGTTGGAGAGCAGCCGATGCCCAGCTGGGGAAGAAAAGTGTCTCTGACTCAGTCCCTGCAGAACGGGGCTGGGACTGGGGAGCTGGGGCGCCACGGGAACTGCTGGTACTTGCACCCAAAGGGCCCCACACTTCCCTCAGGAAACCTGGGAGAAGTCAGGGCTCCCCACAGTCCCCGCCACACCCGGGCACTGGGGCTGCAGCGCCCGCCCACCCAAAACGCATGGGTGGACTGTCAGCAGCGGAGGCTGCAGGGACACTTGATAACCAACACCAGGGCCACTGGTGAAAACTTCTGACCTAATTATATGGAAATTTGGCTTCTGCCCCCCTTCCGCTCCCCCGGGCACTGCCTGGCCGTTGCGTACCCCGCTGCAGCTCCGGGGGGCTCTGCCCCGCCTCCCGCCACGGGGAGCCACGAGTTTGCTCTTTGGGACGTCGCGTTTTGAACTGCCACATGAATTAATTCGTATTCTGCTTTACTGCAGGCGTCCCAGATGATAGTGTCGTATGATGAACATGAGGTCAACAACACGTTCAAGTTCGGTGTGATCTATCAGAAGTTCAGGCAGGTGAGTAACCCCTGTGCCGTTCTCGGGGAGCACTTCCCCGCTTGTCTGGGTTTCACAAGTGCAAACCCGGCCCCGCAGTTAATTCGGTCACATACAACACGTTGTGTTACTGGGTGTCCTCGCTAATAATTCATTTCTTACTGCTCGGATGTTTCCCTGACTCATTAAAAAATGATGTGACTGTAAAAATTCAGTATGGAAGTCAGCCCACAAGCTGCTGTAGGGAAAAGTGGATGTGAAAATGGATTTTAGCAGGCATGATATTTTAATCAGATGCATGTTTAGACAGAGAAACAGTTGCATTTGTCTTGGAGGACTGTGGGCTAGGAAGCCATGCGTTTGCTGAGAACGCTGTCATTAGCCGAGGGACTCTGGATGGGGAGTGAAGAGGCAGCTGAGTCTTATAACTCACCAAAGATTATTCTGACAGGCGCTCTAGTTATCTTTACGTATTGCATTTTATTTTGGATTAACTCATGCAAGACCATAATTAAGGTCTCATTGTTCTGAAATGTGGCGTGCAAGGGACAATTAAGACTTGGACTTTCCCAGGGAGGATTCATTTCTGTTTTGAGAGCAGGGTGACATGTAGAAGGGGCATTTTGAAGGGACCTTTCACATTAGTGGTGTCCGTGGTCGTCGTGTCCATACCACCCGCAGAGCGACCTGAGGACGTGGGGCCGTCCCGGCACATGGTGGCCGCTGGGGATGGTGGCTTTGGTCACGCTCGGCTCAGGCAGCACAGGGGCCTCTGTGGCTCCACCAGACCAACGCCGCGGTGGCAGAGCCATGGCCAGACCCTCCTCCTGCCCCGGAGCCGGTGTCAGCGGGTGCCGCACAGCCTGGGCGGGCAGGGACAGGCGGGGCCGGGGCTCTCAGAAGATGCATCCGGTGTTTTGCAGACCCAAGAGGAGGAGTTGTTCGGCAATAATGAAGAGAGCACTGCCTTCAAGAACTTCTTAAGTTTTCTGGGAGACACCATCACACTCCAGGACTTCAAAGGGTAAGTTAAATAAAAAGAATGATTTTACAAATACATTTAACGAGAGACCATGTCATATGTAAAAATATCTAGCATGCGAGAACAGAAGTCATCTCACTCATGAGCGGGATGTACAGAGCAGAAGCAAATATAGCTTTGGCTTGTTTTTCAAAGCTGGGGGAGTTTTCCGAAAAAAAAATTGGAGCTGCCAAGAGAGAAAAACTTCCTTTCCTGCAGTTTTGAGGTTGTGAGAAAATCTGACTATATTGAGCCATAGACGAAAGGAACTTTGTATGGAAACGCACCCTGTCCGGTGTTGTGGGCTCAGCCGCGGCGTGAGGGTGTCCAGGGTGGTCGCCGCAGCGGCAGTGGTGCGGGCAGAGCCCCCCGGTGCCGGTGAGGGCTGTGGGCAGGCAGGTGCAGGCAGCCCACGGTGCCAGAGCTCAGCACCGCTGGCCCCGCGGCCGGTGCCCATGGCTGGGGTCAGCCCCGGCTGCCGGCACCGCTCTGCCGCACCCCCTGAATTTCAGACCGGTGACGCCGATGCTGGTTACAATACGTGACGCACAGTTTGTTCTTTCCCATTTGCTTGCTACTCGATAAAGATAAATGAGCTAGTTTGTTCTGCCACCCTGTCCCCTGACAGCCGCCGGCGGTCTCTGCTAAGCTTTCAATTAATATTTCTTCGTTTCCCCCCACCTTTCCCTTCATCTCCAGTTTTCGAGGAGGTCTGGATGTCAGCCACGGGCAGACGGGAGCGGAGTCTGTGTACACGGTGTTCAGGGACAGGGAGATAATGTTTCACGTCTCTACAAAGCTGCCTTTTACCGAAGGAGACACACAACAAGTAAGAGATGAGCCTCCTCACACAGAGGCATCTGAGCCAGGATGCGCTGGCGCTGCCCTGCCCAGCGCCGGCAGCGCCGAGCCCCGGTGCCGCAGCATCCCCGGCACCCCCCGAGCGGGTGTTTGCTCCCGAGGGAGTGGAGCCGCCCACCCGTACTGAGCGAGTGTTCTCCCGTTCCGCTTAGCTCCAGAGGAAGAGGCACATTGGCAATGACATCGTGGCAGTTATCTTCCAGGAGGAGAACACGCCGTTTGTCCCAGACATGATCGCCTCCAACTTCCTGCACGCCTACATTGTGGTGCAGGTGGAAAACCCCGAGGCAGATAACACGGCGTACAAGGTGAGGGCAGTCGCGACTTGCAGGTGCCGATTTTTGCTTCGGCAGCTCAGGCCGAGTCTGGAGGCGGCTGCCCAGCAGCTGCCCTGCACATGGGCTCAGCGTTAGAACCAATATTATACCTAACGGGCGTATTAAACATACATGTACACACACACACACGCGCGTATTTACATATGCACTATTACATGGGGGGTGTGTGTATACGTACATACATGTATAAAATATGTGCGTGTATAATAACATGCTCATTTGCTAAAGATTTTTGAGGCTACTCAGTATTTGAATAAGCCTCAGAACAGCTCGTACCCATCTAACACATCACTCAAGTCCAGGCAGCATAAACTCTGTTATCTCTTTTCTGTGAAGAGATCCAGTAAGACGTAATTTTTCAAACTGAAAGCCACGTTGCTTAGAGCCACAAAGGAAAACAGAACTCACAGGAATAAATGTGAAAACCTGTGCACAGTTAACCCTCTCCTGAGAGCAGAGCGATGGCTGGCGAGGGCTGGGGAGGAGCGCTCTCTGCAGCACCACGAGGGCTCTGCGATGCCCCTCTGCTCTCAGGTGCTGGGACGCTGTGGCTGGGCTGGGCTGGGCTGGGCTGGGGAGAGCATTACCCCCTCCCACACCTGCTGCCCTCCAGGAGAGGGGTGTCTGCACTGGGGGCTGCCTTCTGCACCCACGGGAACAACGTTTCTCTTGGCTCTGCAGGTGTCGGTCACGGCGCGGGAGGACGTCCCCTCCTTCGGCCCCCCCCTGCCGAGCCCACCAGTGTTCCAGAAGGTAAGAGCTGAGGTGGGAAGCTTGTTCCAAGCCATAAAAAAAGTAGATGTGTATGTCCAAGAGGTTTTCAAGCATGCCTGCTTAGGGGAAACATAATTCATATGCATTTACTTATTATTTATTTATTATTTATTCAGTGAGGTGAGGCCCTGGCACAGGTTGCCCAGAGAACCTGTGGCTGCCCCCTCCCTGGAAGGGTTCAAGGCCAGGTTGGACGGGGCTTTGGGCAACCTGGGCTAGTGGAAGGAGGCCCTGCCTGGGGCAGGGGGGTGGGACTGGTTTGGTTGTAAGGTCCCTTCCCACCCAAACCATTCAACGATTCTGTGATTATTTTGGTTTCTAGTGAGGCTGTGGGGTTTGCGGCGGGGCGGGAGGCCGTGCGCCAGCGCACAGCGTAACCTGTGCAAGGCGGCAGCGGCGGCTCTGCTGTCATAGCACCCAGTGTGGGGGTGAAGCCAGTGCAGGAGGGGGCTCCCCACGCCCATCTGGGGTTTTCCACCAATGCTCCCCCATCTGGAGGGGGCTGCAGGGTGCTGTGAGCTCGGTACAGCTCCAGTATGAGCGATAGGTGGAATCTTATGATGGTGGGTATTTTACACCTCAGCTCTCTCCCCGCAGAGCCCCGAGTTCCGGGAGTTCCTCCTGACCAAGCTCATCAACGCCGAGAACGCCTGCTGCAAGTCCGACAAGTTTGCGAAGCTGGAGGTACCGCTGCCCAGCCCTGCCCGGCGCTGCAGCGGGCGCGGGGCGGCTCTTGGCTTTAATTAAGAAAACGCATTTCCCTGGGCTGAGCTGGGCCAGCGCTTGCTGGGACGAGTGACCAGAGAGTGCCTGTGTCTCTGCTCACTTGGTGGCCCTGGGGCCCCGCAGGGTGGGCGCTGCCCTGGGGCGGGGGGACGAGCCCGGTGTCCCGTGGGTCGGTGCCGCTGCCCCCTCCCTCGGTGCCCACGGATGAGCCTGTTCTCACTCCCCCAGGACCGGACACGGGCCGCCTTGTTGGACAACCTCCACGATGAGCTCCACGGGTACACACAGACCATGCTGGGGCTGGGGCCCGAGGAGGACAAGCTGGAGAATGGGGGTCACGGGGGCTTTCTGGAGTCTTTCAAGGTAAAGCCACGTCCCCTTGCCAACAGCAGAGTTAAAATACAGCCGGGGCTGGCAGAGCACATTTTAGTGGATGATGCGGATGAGCCGTGTTGGGGGATGAGAGGGGTCCCCTGCGAGCAGAGCGATGGGAGGAGGTAGGAGCTCGCTGCCACCCGCGGACACCCAAGCTGGTCCCAGCGGGAGCAGGCACAGGCTGACGTTGGGGTGTCAGCGAGTGCCATCATCGGGGTGACCTCTCCAGAGCCCCTGGGCACCTCCTCTCCTGCCAGCGTGCTCTGGCATTTGCCGTGTCTCTGGAGGGGTCTTGGTCCAGGCCTGGCACCCTGGCACAGGCTGTGCCTGCAGTCGGGCTCTGCTGCTGCAGGGCAAGTCCTGCTGGTGGCTCCGGGCTGCTGGTGGCCCTGGACTGCTGGTGGCCCTGCTGTGCCAGCCTGGGTGCAGAACAGGGCCTGGGGAAGGACACCGAGGGGTAGCCGCCACGGCAAGCAGGCGGGTGGGGGTTGTGGTTGTGTTAAATGTGAGACACAAGAGGAGGTGCTGGGTTTGTGGAGAGGGGAAACGGTGCTGAGTGAGACTGGGGGTGTGAGGGGAGACAAGAGAGAGTGGGTTGGGAGAAAAGGAGGGAGGAGGAGAAGAAATGAGATAAAATGATGTGAACAAAATGGAGCCACTGTTGGAGGTAGGGACAATGACCAGCTGGGCAGCAGGGGACACCCCTCTCACCCCACCGCGGCTCTGCAGAGACAGCTCCTGCAGGTACCGTATGGGCACGGTTTTGTCTGTGGTGCAGAGAAACGGGCACTGGTGATGAGTGACCTCATCCTGCGCCCGACGGCTGCCGAGGAAGGGTGAGCAGCACCCTGGTCCCCACTGTGGGGGCACCCGGGGGCTCAGGTGTGTCCTGTTTAGGTATGAGACATGTAGAACTGGAGATGCTGTGCAGTCACATGTCACAGCGTTTGCTGCAGGCTCTGAGGCGATGATGTTAAATAATCATTTTTTCACATGCTTTTTGCGTATGAGAAAGTGGACTCTGCTCTCTCGGCGTTGCAGGGTGCACCGGGGCAGGTGCTGAGTTCCGTGGTCCGGGCTGGGCTGCGTTTTCCCGGCCGCCTCGGGACCGCGCTGCTGGGCTGCATCCTGGCTTACATCCTCCACCGTGCACTGTTGGAGTGAGCGGGGAGAGGAGAGATGGTAAATAAGAGTCCTGGGAGGGGGCGAGACCTGTCCCCCACGGTTTCTTTTTACCTGATGCCTCACAGCAGCCCCTTCCTCCCCGGCCATGCGATGTGGTAACAGGCCGTGCAGAGCTTGTTTCTGCTGGGCCCTGAGCAAGCGGGAGGGGTGCCTTCACCTCCCCGCCACAGGGAGAGGAGCCCCTGGCCAGCCCCCCCGGGAGGGGGTGTTGGGGTGCCCCACAGAGCTCCGCGGCCTCGGCAGCCCTGGGCAGGAACCTTCCTGCCTGCACAGCGCGAGCACCCGCCCGGGCTGCGGGCAGCCAAGCAAGCAACCGGTTACTTTTATCTGCAAACATTGTCCAGTTTTGTACGGCTTGCTGACCCCAATAAATCAGGTCTGATGGACTCTTGCTCAGTGTTTGTTACTGGATGGAAGGAGGGGACAGCGCGGGGCTGTCGGGGTGTCTGTGGTCCCTGCCACGGGTGGGGTCTCGGTGAGAGCTTGGGGCTGCACTTACCCAGGGCCGGCAGCAAACCGGTGCCTGCGCTCCATGGACACGGTGCCGGGCACCTCCAGGAACCTCCTGGCCCTCGATGGCTTGTTTCCTCCAAAATCTCTTTACCTTGGGCTGAGTTGGGGGCTGGAGAAGAGGCGGCCGTGGCGCAGCAGCCACTCGAAGGGAATAGCTGCGAAGAGAAACTTTCCTGTAACTGGCACACTGGCATCGGAGTCCAGTTTGGGCTCCCGTTACTATGGTGATTACAGTAATTAAAATATGGGTATAGCTTTTTTTTTTAACTTGTGCATTTCACTGCTGCTTTTCATAGCGTGTGCCAGACTTTCAAAAGATCTCGTGGTTGTATTTGTAAGCGCTTGGGACAACAATTGAGAGAGGACTTTAAAAATAGCTCAGGTCCTGTTTAAGCACCTGGACGAGCGTTTGGATCTGCAGAAGGTCTCTGCCTCTGGTATGCGCAGCTCTTGCAACAGTTTGAGTCAAAACAGGTCACATCCATCCTCTTCCCCTGCTTGTGCCACCAATGTCCGCAGAGCCTGGCCATTGGTTCTTTCCTGGGGGACATGGAATTCTCCATGAGGGCTGTGGGTTCCGTTGTGTCCAGACCCAGCGCAGCACATCTCTGGGATGTGCCGTGGAGGTGGGTTGGACTTGGTGCCTCTTCTCCATGCCCGGGCAAGAGACGCCTGGCTGTGGGCATCCCTGGGTGCGTGGAGCTCTGGCGGTGCTCCAGCTCTCCGGGGCAGCCCGAGGGAGCAAGGGCACGAGGCCTCGTGCTGGGCATCTCGCTCCTGTAAAAACCAGCCCGTGCCAAACAGACACAAGTGTTTCAGGGCAGTGGGGATCAGGCCGTGGTTTGCTGGGCAAGCGAGGTGCCTACAGCTGCGGGGGGAGCGCAGCCCTCAGCCTGGGGGTGCCACAGTGGCGGTTGTGGTCCTTGGTTTGCTGCATCCAACAGCAGGGATGCAGCAGCAGAGGCCGGGCCAGGCTGCAGCGTTGGCACAGGCTCGGCGGTGCCGCTCGGGCAAGGGCAGCCTGGAGGAGAGTGTGTCCGGAGCCCAGGGGATCATGGCTGATGTGAAGGTTGAAGGAAGGGGCTGCTTGTTTGGGGGAAATGAAGACCGAAGGAAGCAGGGAGAGTCTGT
Source organism: Strix uralensis (assembly GCF_047716275.1). Lineage (NCBI taxonomy): Eukaryota > Metazoa > Chordata > Aves > Strigiformes > Strigidae > Strix > Strix uralensis. The sequence continues at coordinate 13,459,753 of NC_133991.1, forward strand.
GCCTGCCGTGGGGACGATGCTGTGCAGCTCATCTCTGGGTCTCTTACAGAGGTGGATGGGCCAAACCAGCATTTAGTTCAGGCTAAATGTGTTCTTCAGGCGTGAGCACGCTGAAGAACAGACGTACTTTTGTGTAGCTGTGAAGCCTCCAACTCTGGGGTGTTTTGGGGCAGGTTGGAGAGGTCCGTCAGTGCGCAGGAGAGGTGCAGGCAGGGCAGGAGGCTCCTCGCAGGACCCGTCCTCTCTGATCCAGGGAGAATCGGGGGTTTGCACCCAAACACTGGCTGATGACTCGGTGATGCTCCCCCTTCCTGCCGAGGGGTTCGGGGGGTCGGCCAGGTGCTGGGTCAGGGCTCTGGGGCTGGTGTCTGCAGTGCTCAGCCCCCGGCGTTGTGGGGGGACAACCCGGCCTTGTCATGGCTGTGTGGGTCCCCGAGGGTTGACTCGTCCTCGGGCTGTGCAGAGCAACAGCAGCTGTTGTTCCTTAAGAGATGTTGTTGGTGTGTGCGAGCTGTGACAGGGAGGACTGGGCAGGTCACGCCCGGGTGTGCCGGGGGTGACCTGGGGCTGGGGAGGGGTTTTGGGGCGTGGTGATGACCGGAGGCCCCTGTCCCCTCCCGCAGAGAGCCATCCGGGTGCGCAGCCACTCCATGGAGACGATGGTGGGCAGCCAGAAGAAGCACCACGGCGGCGGCATCCCGGGCAGCCTCAGCGGGGGCATCGCACACAACAGCGGCGAGGTGACCAAGACCACCTTCTCGGTGAGCGCAGGCGCGTGTCCCCCCCCCCGTCCTCCTGCCCCTCTGTCCCTCTCTCCCTCCCTCCTCAGCCTGGCAGGGCGCTGCACTGCCCTGACGTAGCCTGGCAGTCCCCTGTGCAGGCAGCAAGTGTGAGGGCAAGGAGAAGATTTGAGCAGAGCATGGTTTTATGAGTGCTGTGTTCAAGCTGGGTTTGTTTCGTGGAAGAGCCGAAGATTGGCTTCCTGGGGTTTTCAGCCCCAAAGTACAAAGGAGATGTGAAAGAAATTCTGGCGTTACATGTTTTCTCGCTGTGCAGGATGAGAATTGAGGGCAGCATAATTCCTCACAGGATGTTTAGTCTTACGAGCTCCTAGGAAGGAGCTTTGCTCTCCAACCCGGACTGTTCTGTGCTTCCAGCCCCCCGTACCAGCAGCTGCCACCAAGAACCAGTCCAGGAGCCCCATCAAGCGCCGTTCAGGGCTGTTCCCACGCCTGCACACGGGCTCTGAGAGCCAGGCGGAGAGCAGGACGAGGTGGTAAGTTTGACATCGCCCTGGTAACTGGGGTTAAAAACGTTATTGCGTGTTAAACTTGAGAGAAGGTGTTGGTGGGTGCTGGAGACCTTGCCTGGGGCGCAGCCTCCTCTTTCCACACAATCCAGCAACAAGAGCTGCTTTTGCCATGTTCAAGGAATTGTGCCTTGGATCCCTTCCCTCTGTTTTAAATCGAAGTGGTGGTATCCAGAGAGCATCTGTTACTCTTGCAGTTTAGCATTTGGTGTTAGGGAGTATAATTTGACCATCCTTTTTAAGTCTCTTGTGTAACTCATGCAACCTGTCTCCTTGTGCCCTCAGCGACAGTGTTTCTGGAGCCCAGAAGACACCAGATTTGGGACATTCTTCCCAAGAGATGAAATCTGAAACCTCGTCCAACCCCAGCTCCCCTGAAATATGCCCCAACAAAGACAGGTGAGCTGGGAGGAGCCCTGTCCTCCTCCGACCGGAGCTCACAGACCATCAGGGACTTTGTCAACCAAAACCATCTCCAGGTTTTGCTATAAATAATTTTGATATTAAGGGAGGGGAAAAAAAAAGATTCTGGTGATTCATGAGCACAGCTCCTTTATGGTCTGAAAATAGCCGTCTTTAAAAAGAAGAGCAAAGAGCAGTATTTGACAGAAGTTGCCCAAACCCTACGGCACGGGAGCTGGGGAGGCCCGGGGTGCCCATCCCTCCCTGCCAGCGGGGAGTCAGCCTGACCCCGGGGTTTCTGCTGGGGGCACCCACCAACGTCACCCCACGCTTTTGGAAGGGTTATTTACAGAACCACCCAGCTGGGTTCATCCCTACGGCGGCTGCTTTGCTCCGGAGGCACATGGGAGGGTCTGTCCCCGCTGCCGTAGCCCGAGGGACACAGCTTTCCGAGTGACAGCGACGTGCCCTTCGTTTTGTTTTGCCTCTCTTCCCAGGCCGTTTATTAAGCTGAAAGAGAATGGGAGGTCGAACATCTCCCGTTCCTCCTCGAGCACCAGCAGCTTCAGCAGCACAGCGGGGGAGAGCGAGACCCTGGAGGAGTACGACAGCGTGGTAGGCACCGAACCGGCCCCGCGGCGCGCTCGGGCTCGGGACCCCGCGGCTCCACACACGCCATGGGTGGTGTCTGTGTGGGGGAACTGCCCCGTGGACCCCTCAGATGACTCCTCCCCGCTGACATCGGGGAGTTTAATCCCATCCCCATGAGGGGGAGGTTCAGGGTGCCCAGTGGGACACCCCAGTGAGCCTTGGCAGCACTGGGCCATGCTGGGCACACTGGGGTTGCTCCATCAGGAGCAGGGATGCGCTGGGGCATTGGCCGGGTGCGGGGAGGAAAGCTGGCTGCGGAAGGGAAAGCCGTGTCCTCGTCTCTCCCCGTTCAGGGAAGCCAGCCGTCGACGGCATCGCCGTTCAAGCAGGACGTGTTTGTCTACAGTGCCTCGCCCGGCAGCGAGAGCCCGAGCGTGGGGGCCGCCGCCACCCCCGTGATCATGAGCAGGAGCCCCACAGGTGGGTTGCGGGGGGCGGGAGGGCTTGGTGGGGGGCAGTGGCTCTCCTGTCGCTCCTGGAAGCCCCCGGGGTCCCGCAGCGGTGGGTCAGGACGGGGTCGGTGGCTCTGGGACGGAGCAGCCCCCTCCCCAGCCGTGCCCGTGCTGCCGGCGGGTGCTGGAGGTGACGGGGCGAAGCAGCGGCTGCGCAGGACGGGCGTCCCGCAGGGTCCTGAATCCCCAATCCTGACGGGGCTGTTCTGGAGAGACGGCCCCATGTGCTTTATTTCTGTATTTCCATGGGGAATTTGTTTGCCTTCTAAATTAGAGTGCAGAGGTGGCTTTGTTTCCTCCCTTCTCCCCTGACAGGCATGTGCAGTAGTCGTGGAAACTCGCTGTCTCCAAGGACCGAGCCATGACTCACAAATTATTTAATAAACAAGCAGCTTCCCTTGGTCTTGGCTCCATTACCCCCGCTGCTAACTCACTCACCGGCTCCATCCGTTTCAGTCGGACGATTTGCAAAATAAGGTGCAGCTCAACAGGGCAAAATGGGCAGAAACGGCCCTTTGCTGGTGCACCCCGCGGTGACGGCCCCGGCCCTGGGGCTGGGGGAGGTCCACAGCGCTCGCCCCTCACCCGCAGCTCACCGGGGTTTCATTTTCAAGCCACATGATCCAAATGAAAACGCACATTATGAACTTGGGAGCAATTTGCGAAACAGCCAGGGAGGCACAAATCCACCCTGAGCAGCTCCGTAATTGGGAACAGCGCGGGGGAAAATCCGGGCTGCAGAGTGCAGTCTGTCTGGCTTTTTGTATCTCAGCACCCCACAGGTCCTCCTCCTTATTTCATTAGTGATTTTCTGAACTATTAAACCAGCCCCTTTTAATGTTTAAAGTGTTTATTTTGTATTTTTCCTGCCAAGAACATGGAAATCCACCCATACATTATACGGATCACTCATTTCTTGTAGCCTTTTCAGTGGCATTTCCAGTAGAAAGACTGTGAAATGTAATTAAGCCTCAATTTGTTCCATCAAAAACATTTAATGTACAGATTTTGCCAAACATTTAGCCAAGATAGACTAAATATTGGTAGCACTCATGACAGTCTATTGAAGTGCCTGGCTGTCAGGCTGGTCGAGCAGCAGTCAACCCTACAGCTTCAGCAAATATTTTTGTTCACAGATTATTATTTTTCTCCTTTGCTTTTCCCCTCCCTCCAGCAGATATAAAGAACAGAAACTCTCCAAGGTCAAACCTAAAGTTTCGCTTCGACAAGCTCAGCCACGGCAGCTCCAGCACGGTAGGTGCCAGCGGCTCTCGCCAGGCGATGCTGCGCGGCCACATCCTGCTCTGCCCAGTGCCGGCGTGGGGGCCCGGGGGGTCCGGGGGGGTCTGGGGTCTATGGAGCAGGAGGCAGAGCCTGCAGGGACAGGCAGCAAGGGAGGGGAAGGGGAAGGGATTTCATGACTTCTTGCCCCTTCTTTTGCAACCCCACCTGTCTTCTGTTTTCCGTTCAGAGCCACTAGCAGGAAGAAGGAGTCATGAACTTGTAAAAGGTGAGTGAGTGTAACACGGTGTCGTGCACGGTGACTTGTCTTGTCTGCGGCCAGGTGTGCACGGCTAACCTCGGCTAATTGCACCGTTCATTATTAAATACGTGATCAGTACTGTATCTCGAAGCATCCTAAGCGCTGCTGTAAGCTGAGGGCAGCACTGAGTGACAAAAGCTGTGGAGGTCAGTGCCAGACAGGCCTGTGCCCGTTGGTGCCGCTGTGCAGCTTTGGTCCTCTCTGGGGTACGTTCGGGTGCTCCCACCCGCCTCTGCCCCCGCTCTCGGGGATGATGGGCCACAGCACAGCAGGTTCCATTTTTTCCCGTTAACCTTCGTGAACCGCTCGTGCCCGTCTCTGCAGGGAGGGTGAGGTTTGCTGCGCTTCGCTCTGTGCGCCGGGGGTGGAAAAGCAGAGGTGGTCTCCTTACCCCTCCCCAAAACCCGATGGAAACGGCCGGTTTCGGGGGTGGATTCTATGGGCAGAGGTGACGGAGTGCAGCGTGGTTGGCCCGGGCTCTTGGGGCCGGGGACTTTCTGCCTGTTGGCACAGCTTCTGCCTGTGCGTGGGGCCACCAGCACGAGTGGGCGCTTCCACGCAGGAGGCATTTGCAAGCCATAAGGAATTTATTTACTGGTTTTCTCGCAGGCTCCAGTTCCCGGAATCCTTCTGTGTCATGAAATCAGGGTTTTAATTAGGAAGTTCCTAGCTGAGCAGAAGAGCCCATAAAACTTGAAATGAGAGGGATTTCCATTTCCAAAAGCATGGCTCTCAAAAAGCCATGATGTTTAGTCCATCACTGACCCTCCTCCCACCCCAGCCTGGGGGCGGCAGGCGGCTTGATGTCTCGGGGACAGGCACTGCGGCGGCCTCGGCTCCCTCCCTGGGACTGGCGCTCCATGGCTGTCACCGCAGGACTGGGCATATTCTCCTTCCACAGTCTCCAACACTTTTATCCTTTTCTTCTTTGCAGAGAATTTTTATTTCAACAAAGGGAAAACTCTTCAGCATCCCATGGGAAGATGCACACCCCGGCCGCGGGCAGCGAGGTGCCCTCCCCTCCCAGCTGCCCCACTGTGCCGGGAAGAAGCTTCCACCTTGCCACGATCTCTGCCCCGGCGGGGACCAGCCACCTTCCCACTGGGTGAACCCCTCGCCAGCAAACGCCCTGTGCCCCGCACCCCTCCCTCTGCACCGCGGAGGAGATCGTCTGCGCCCGGGGGCCACGTCCCCTCTGCGGTGCCATGCTGTGTCACCCCACGTGTGCCGCGGCTGATGGGTGCTGGGCGGGCGCCGTCCATCCCCCCGCTGGCTCTCCCGCAGCTCCTCTCGGGCAGAGGGGAAGCAGGACGGACCCCCACGCAGGTCAGGTCCCTCCATGCTTTATTTGCAGCTATCAGTGGGGAAACGGGTTTATGTTTGTTTTTTGGAAGGGGCGGTGGTCAGGGCAAAATTGTGTCTTTGCTTGGCCCCGGGGCAGTTCCCCCGCCCCATCATTTGCTGCTGCTCTTCTCTGTTTAGAGACAACAGGGTAAAATTTCCCCCCATGGCGCTGCCCAGGCAGCTCCTCCCGCCTTACTACCCACATCACTAAATTTTTAGGGCAGATGCAGCCTCTTCCTCCATACTTAGTTTCTGGCACAAGAGGAGGGCGTGCGAGCCGGTCCTGGGGCAGCAGAGCTGGTGACCGGGGCCGACTCATCCTCTCTGGGCAGCTTTGGGAATGGTTTATACGGCCTCTCCGCTTTTTCTCTGCCTGAAACTCTGAGCACAGGCCTGGAAAAGATGAACCAAAGCTAAAGCTGTAGTATATCTAAATACCAGAACTGGTATTCAGAGTGAATTTACCCAGTGGGCTCTGCTTTACCCCAGGGCTTGGATCTCCGGGAAAGCAAATGCATCAAACTCCAGTGTTTGGATGGTTTAGGCTGCTCCACCCCTTGCAGAATCTGTCCCGCTGCTTTTGAATGTGCTTTCGTTCATTTTGAAAGATGAGGATTATGGATTCTGCAAGGTGACTTCCCCGTGACGCCCTTTTCCAAAAAATACCTCTCCCAACATGCTGAGAAACCCTTCTGCTCTTTTATGGAACTTCGTCTAAAGTTTACTGAAGTCTGTCCATGAATTTCATGTTGCTCATAGATTCTCCGTACCAGTTTTTTGAAAGGTGCACTGCACTGCTGCAGAGATGCTCCCTCCCCCTTACCACAACCTGTGACCTTTGCAAAAACCCCTGTGAAATAAGGTTCTCGATCTCAAGTGAAAGCAATTCTTTGAGTTCGTAATTCCTAACAAAACCAGAACTTTGAGTGCCAAAGTCAACTTTACACCGTGGGAGCTCCGAGGGGCACGAAAGCGCCCGACACCCGTTTGAGGAGGCGCGTGCAGAGTCGCACGTGTAGGGGCCCGTCCCCTCCCCCTGGACCAGAGCAAAGCCAAGCCCGGCTGAGCTGGCTCCGCTGGCGAAGCTCTGCAGGGTCCTGGCCAACAACCTCAGCACTTGGTTCATAGAGGTGCTCCCGCTCGTGCATGGGATTTGCCTGTTTGAGAAGGAAAGGCTGTAGCCCTGATGGGAGAGGAACCAGGTTAAAGGAGGAAAACACGGTGTGGAAAAGGCGGAGAACAGTTTCACAGGCACTAAGTGCGCTGTGTCGGACTAGGAGATACCAATAACCACCAGTGGGGACACGTCCCCTCCTGCTTTCGGAGAGTTGCATTTAAATAGAGTTTAAATCTTGAGGTTTTCTTTGAAAGAGGGGAAGCACGGCGTGCTTAGCCCGGCCCGTAGCTAGCTCTAGATGTCTCAGGTTCCACATACTTTGCTGTTCAGCACTTCTGTCTGATGATGCTTCGGTAGCACTTTCAAACCCACCCCCAGTTCTTCCTCTTAGAAGCTTTTGGTCTGGTTTTCTTATGCCTCACAGTGAAATATTGACTGGTGCAATGAACTTGCTTTGAGGGTCTGTTCTTGGTTTTGCTTTTTTCCCCTGAGAAGTTGCTTGATTCTATAGACGTCATCATTGGCATGGGTGTTGATCTCCGTGAGATCTTTCAGCAGAAGGTGCAGTGGCTACTGTCAGCTGAGTTTTTCATTTTTGGTTTTGTTTTTTTTTTCTTTTACTTGAACCTCTTGACTTTCCCTTTTGACCTAGATTGATTTGTAGAATTATTCGAATGGGATTAACAGGCAGGCAGGACGGCGTGAAGCTTCAGGGAGAGAGCTGCAGCGCGTTGGACTTGTCTTTCCCTGCGCCAGCCTGCTGGAACGGCAGCGGGACCCGGAGCCGAGGTCTGGCACAAGCTTTGCCAGTGGCTCTGGGACATTTCCAACAGCGCTCCTCATGAGGGGCTGCAAAAACCTACGGCAGCATCCTTAATAGCAACGGGGCTTTTAAAGCTCCCGTCCTAGCCAGGCTGTGGCTGGTTCCTCCCTCCCTGTGTGCGTGGCGGGCTCCTTTCCGAAGTGGCCCGTAGCGGTGCTGGGGACTGACCAGCAGTTGTGTTAAACCTCGGAGGCATTTGCACGTCCAGCAGAAGGTAAAGGTGTCCCTGTATATATATTGCAAAATGTTTTGTGCTTGTAAGTGACACACACGTATATATACATGTATAACAGTGAGAGATATATATGTATATATGGAGATATATATGTATAAAAGAAAGGATCCTTAACTGACACTAAAATTATTGGGCAGTGCGTTTTCCTTTCTGATCCCCACCATTTCCATGCACATAACTTCTACCCGACTCAGACGTGACTTTGCACCGGGAGCAGAAGGGGCTCAGGAGCGTGGCTGGGGAAGGATGGGGGAGCCCCCGGCTGCTCCCCTTCTCGCCGGGGTTTCGGCCCCGTGCTTGCTCCTGCCGTACCCCGGCTGCTGCTTGCTTGGAGCAGCTCCTGACCCGGGTGAGGGGCCGAGGCAGGTCAGGTCCGAGTCCAGGCCCAGCTCCCCAGCCCTGGTGCTGCAGGTCCCACGTCCTCGCAGCAGCGCGGGGAGGGAACCCCACTCCCCCCTGCCGCGGCCCTGGGGACTGCTCTGCAGCAGGGCGGGGGGGGCTGGCAGCCAGGCTCTGGGCTCCTGTTCAGGAAAGCACTTAGCACGGACTTGCATCCTCTTGAAATCCACCAAGTCAAGCACAGGATTACACTTAAGCACAACATGAAAGTGCTTTTATTTCTGAGTGACAAGGAGGGGTCCTAAGCACAAACTCAGTTTCCTTCCAGAGTTCTGAGGGTCTTCAGGAATGGCAGGTGAAGGTGCCAGGATGTGTCGCTGGCATGAATGGGCTTGTTAACTGGGGCTGAGGTTTCTCAGCCATCTTCAGCTTGACTGCGAGAGGTGCTCAGTGCTGATAACTGCTTCTAAAACCAGCGGCTGGTCGGAGCTCAGCACCTCCGCAGATCGCACCTCGCACTCACGCTGCTTCGCTGATGTTCCAACTTCTGTTCCACTAGAGCTGGCAAAGAGTCTGTCATCCCCCGTCCTAGAGCATGCTTTCATTATGGTTTCATGAATGTAGCACTGCGTATATCCTGCAAAGGGAAATGCTGAATTTATATCATTAGAATGTGAAGAGAGTTTATAGAGTGAAAATAAATCTTGAAGAAATGTATCTGACAAAGTTTATTTTTTATGTAGAGAGGCGGTGCTTTGTAGTTCCTGGTGGCCTATGTCTGTTGTAAATAATGTACATTTAATTTATTGCTATGGTAGCAGATTGTATTTGTTATGTATAAAACTAAAGGTTCACAAATGTATATTTTGTTGCTTAAATGTGTCTTTGCAAAATTCACAATAAATAACATATTTTGTGTCCATATGTGTACTACGTTGTGTATGCCCGTGAAGCGACAGCTTTAGCTGAGCGCTGTGGGAACACCCTGTAAAAACCTGCGACGGCGGAGACCGGGGCTGAGCCACTACCGGCCTGAGTCTGGGTGAGCTCATGTAACACCACAGACTGAAGCAGGAGCGTGTGAGTGTGCAAAAAAGGTGTAAATCGGGACATTTCTGCTGATGCTTGTAACGCTAGGACTGGGTCGTCCCGGGGGGGACCCGGCTTCTCTTTTACCAACACATAGCAATCTTCATCAAGTGAACTGCTCTGTTCGAACTGGAATTAGTGCCCCATAAAGCTCAATAAAACCAGGTCCCTGTCAGCAGCCAGCCCACATGTGGTAAAGCAAGTAAACAGGCAGCGGTTCAGCTTGTCTAACCCAGCTGAGCTTACCTTGGGCCGTCAGTCTCCAGCGTCTTGGCCACCTTTGGACATCCTCCATGAGCTAACTATGAAATTGGATTTTCTCTCTCCAGCTCCTCAGGCTCCTTTCAAATCCCCCTAATTTCCCAGATCTCTTCCTCCCAGGATGCTAAGAAAAAAGCTGTTATTGTTTGGAAGCGGCGTGTCTGGTCCATTTTCCCCACGGCTCGGGCTGAATGGAGCACAAAGCTATTGGCCAGCGTTAGTTTTTTAACATTTTGAGACGAGGAGAATGTACCCTTTAATTTGTACCCGTGAGAATAAAATACTTGCCTTTGCCAGGAAAAAACCTCCACCATGAGGAGCGTTTTGCTCACCCTCAGTAGTGCAGCAGCCTGGCGCGGGTGGCCGATGCCCGCAGAGCCTGTGGCAGCCCCAGCTCCACCCGGGGGGATGCTCCGGCAGGACCGTTTGCAGCCCCGGCTGTGGACTGGGGGGGCCCAGGGGGGCTGGGACGGGTTCCTGGGTGGGTGCATGCACGGAGCCTGGGTGTCGTGTGGGTCGTAGTGCCCAATATTGCAGAGGAGCTTGTGCTGCTCTTCCACCAGCGACAGGGAGTTCGCAGGGACGGTCACTGCGGGGTTTTCTGGTGAGGGACAGGGTATTGCTCTGCTGAGTCAACTCGTAAAGTCTGAATCTGTCATTAAACAAAACCAAATACAGTTTTTTATGCTATATGTCAGTCTTAAAAAAAAATAAAATCCCAAGCCCATGCTATTAGCTTCTCTTTGCAGCTGGATTGTCCACTCCCCAGTAAGGGACGGCACCGACACCAAGCATGAGCAGGATCCGTCATCTCTCGGTTCCGTATTTCTGGGTACCCGAAGTCCCTTGGGGATTTCCTCCGGGGCCACCTCAGCCCGGCCACCCGCGCGTTCGCCTCTTGCTGGATCCGCTGTAACCGACCGGGGGGGTTGTGCCCCCCTTTTTGGTGCAGATCCCCATGGGATGGTCACATCTGCCTGGCGATCCGTGGCCAGGGCACAGCCCAGCCGACCTGGGCAGTCCGGGCACTGGTGCAACTGGGGCGAGCACCAAGTGGGGACCAGTTGCCATCTAGTGACCCGGAGCCGTACTGCAGCTCCCGGGCGGGGTGGGCAGGGCGGGTTCCCAGCCCCAACTGACCCCCGGGGCATTTTGCCCCGGCTCATGGCTTGCGGGCCACAAGACCCCCACGTTTTGTGCACAACCACGGACGGGGCACGCTGGGGCGGCCACCCCGGTCTGGTCACGGGGTGATACCGTCCAAGTAGCATTTTTGTAACGTGCTTTTCTTGTGTCCTTGAGCCACTGTGGTGTTATACTTTGTTCTCATTCCATGTGACAGAATCATAGAATCACAGACTGGTTTGGGTTGGAAGGGACCTCAAAGCCCATCCAGTCCCACCCCCACCCCGGGCAGGGACACCTTCCACTAGCCCAGGTTGCCCAAAGCCCCGTCCAACCTGGCCTTGAACCCTTCCAGGGAGGGGGCAGCCACAGCTTCTCTGGGCAACCTGTGCCAGGGCCTCACCCCCCTCACAGGGAAGAATTTCTGCCTTAGATCTCATCTAAATCTGCCCTCTGCCAGTTTAGAACCATCACCCCTCGTCCTATCCCTACGCCTCTGATCAAGAGTCCCTCCCCCCTTTCCTGTAGCCCCTTTCAGTCCTGGGAGGCCGCTCTAAGGTCTCCCCAGAGCCTTCTCTTCTCCAGCTGAACACCCCAACTCTCTCAGCCTGTCCTCACAGGGGGGTGCTCCAGCCCCCCGAGCATCTTCGTGGCCTCCTCTGGCCCCACTTGAGCAGGTCCGTGTCCTTCTGATGTTGGTGCCCCTAGAGCACTGCAGCAACGGCATGTGACCTCAACACTGGGAAGTGCTAAAGACCATCCCAACCCTTTGGGTGACAAATTGAAGTCAGCTGAGTGGCCCAATTAACCTGCTGGGGAGGCTACAAAAGAGGTGGCAGCAGCAAGGCTGGGCAGGCTGCATCTGAGGGAGCACTGGGAAGGACTGACCTTCTCTTGGCTTCCAGGCTGAGGTTCTGCCACATTTTTTCTGCTTGGATGTTGTGAGGCTTTATAATCTCAGTGAAGTGCTCCTGATGTGGTAAGTAATCCTTTTTTTTTTTTTTTTTTACAAGAGATAGGGAAAAATCTGTTATGGGCCAAGGGGAGTGGGAGAATCTGAGCAGCTTGGTGCATAGGCAGGGGTTTGTCTGTGCCTGTGATGGGCTCCCCAGCTCCCCGCAGTGATGTAGGGTGCTGCCTGCCCTGAAAGGGTCCTGCTGGAGAGGCTGCATGGGTCAGGGCTGGGAGCCTCCTTGCTGCAGTGGTCCAGCCACCACATCAGAGACTTCTCCTGCTATTTTTAAGCGAGGCAGCTGTGTATCTCTTGATCAGATAACACAAGTCGTGGGGGGTTAAGCAACACAAGGTTGTGGTCTGGAGATGGGAACTAGAGCCCTGCTTTGTTGTTCTGACCCTGACTTGCAACCCTTTTGCACATGACCAACTTCTTTCAGTTTCTTCACCTGAAACTTCTCCTTAACTGCAAAGGGGCAGCTCAAGCTGCAGAGCTCACTTTCCGTGCAAACACCCTGAGAGTGCTCTGCCTGCTGAAAAACTAAGATAAAGCTTCATGGCTATGGCTATGTTAAAGCTTTGGTGTTTTAAGTATTTGCTGTTATGGCTTTTAGCAATGATGGTATGGATGCATATAAATAGAAAACAATTATGCTTTTGAGAAGCTGTTTTGAAGCTATTAGCTTCTGCAATGTGTGCATAATCCTCAACACAAGGGAGAACATATGCTTTTTAATAAAGGCATTTTGTCTTACAGTATGTTAAAAAGTTGGCTTAAGCTATTTGTAAACTCGGGAGGCTTTTAAAAATAGACCGAGGTGCATAATCACAGGAGTCCAGAAGCTGAGTGTTGGGAAGTGACGTGGAGGTGACAACTGTTGTGATGTGTAAAGCCAGAGTATGGATTTGTGATCCCTGATGTAGATGGGGAGCTGCCTGAGCTCCAAGGAGCATCGGGGGCTGTTTAGTGGAGTGGCAGTCAGCGTCCTCATAAGTGGCCTCGGAAAAAGGTGTAAGACTTGTTGAGGATGGGGTGGGTAAGCCACTGGAAACCCTCTTTATGCTGGAGATTGTGAGGATCAGGAATTCAAACCGCTGTAGGCAGCTGAATATGAGAAACTGCAGATCCATGGAGCCCTTTGCTGCTGATGAGCTTGCCTAGAACCTGGTGTCCTCTGGACTCTGGCAACACTCGTAACTGGCTTAATCTGAAGGGGAATTTTCTGGATTTTCTTGCATTTTCAGTGTCAAGGTGTATACTGTAATTACAAAACGTCTTTTTCATAATTTAACTTTTATTGGTCAGTAAAAATTTATATGTATTCATTTAGTACACATGACATCAAATATTCTGCTTTGTAATTAATCCAGACAGCAAGTGAAAACAGGCAAAGCTTCACCTTCAATTGTAAAAGGTGCCCTTTGGTCCCTGAAAGCACGGGTGATTTGTTTAATGACAGTACAGCAGCAGTCATCTTCCCCGAGGTGTCTGAACACCTTGTGTGTATTCAGCTCAAATTATAAGAGGACTATCCCAGTCAGCTGCCATCTCCTAACAGAGCCTGGATGGGTGGGAGGAATCTGGAGATTGTCACCGTGTCCCGCTCAGGGTGATGCAGCCGTACCACCCTCTGCTCCTTGGAGAGCAGCTGGCACAGGACAGCGATAAAGCTGAAATGCAACACAATTACTGTGCAGTGCCAAGTTCTTGATGGGCGCTCACATACAGAGCAGTATCAACCTGGAGAGGTTTAAAAAGTTAAGCTTTAAAATTAAATGGTGTGAGATGCTGTTGACAGTTAAAGATAACCCAGCAGTTTAGACCCACATTTTAAAGGTACAGAAATCTTGTCCAGACCTAGCAGATGGGCAAGCTGGGAATTAATGGTTGAATATTCCAGCCAGGACTTGGAAACTTGCCCAAAGAATCTGGACTCTAAAATTTGGTAGAAGGGAAACTGAAATGCTCCAGACAACTGGAAAACAACTTAAAACAGGCTTCTCAGCCAGAGTTACTTCACTCTTACAGTTTAAACAAACTGCAAATGTTGTAGAAATAACCTCCTAAATCCAGGTTTCAGAGGGTTTGGGGGATAGTAACTGAGCCAAACAGTCCGTCTCAGCTACAAAAGTGAAAAAAATCCTTAAATAATGTGCTTGAGAGCATTCAGCTGCTGGGAGTCTTACTCATCAGGTGAAATACAAACCCAAATGTTGCAGATTCTTTTCCCAAGAGGTCACTGAGGTCAGTCTGATCTCTAGTTTGGGGTTATGTTTTCTGGACAGGAAGCTCTTATAGTTTTAGCCGAAGAGTCGTCTTCAGTTCATCCCTAGAATATTTAAGGCACTTGCCATAATTTATTCCAGCAGTAGCTGCAATTATGATATGCTGTGTACACAATTTTACAGCTCAGCCTTATTCCATATAATTTGGAATTTGAGATGCTCCAATCAGGATCCTAATTTTCTAGGCTCTGTCTATAGTCTGATACACATGATGAGTGGCACTTTGAAACTCTGCTGCTTTTCCTTTTCTTACGAACTACAGGGAATCCAATCAAGCATGAATCCAGGCATAAGAGGAAAATATAAATAATCATTACAGCATTTGTCTCCTAGAGGTTTATTACTAGATTACTTACTGAATGAAGGTATTTTCTTTGGACATGTACCTGTCTACAGGCTCGAGTAATTTTCTTACCTGGAAGTGATCTTTCTCTGTGCTTTACAAGGCATTAATGGGTTGGTTGGAGTTTTTGGTTCATTCAGTTCCAGCTTTCCACAGAACTAAGAGCAGACTACCCAACTTTTGCAGATTAATGGCATATTGCAGAAAGCCAGAGCTGGGAACGCAGAGGCTTTTGCTTGGCTACTTACCTGCTCGCAGGACTTGAATCATGGAAAGATGATTGAGGACTTCTACTGCCTCTTGTAGGAATGCTCACTATGTCATGGACTTCTGATCACAGAAGAGAATAATCTGATCATTCGGTTACAGGAGCATCTGCAGACATGAAGCAGGCTTTGATGCTACAAGCACAGTACAAAATTATGCTTAAAACCTCACACGGAGTACTTAAGCGGATCACAAACGCAGCAGCAAGGAGCAGCTGTCAGCCCTTTAGGCTTCCAGCTGACTACTGCGAGCCCATAACCAAACCGAAGTCACCACGCTGACCTTCTGCCTCTCCTGGTTTGAAAACCACTGACCTAAACAAGTGAAATTTGGGACCCACAACCAGTGGCAGAACCTGGAGTAGAACCAGCTGCCCTGCCTTGGCTGCACTCTGTGGAGCGGGAAGGGAGCAGAGGTGTGGCTGGGGATGCCAGAGCCCTTTCTCCTTCCCTGCTGTACTGGCTTTGTGTTAATTAAACAAAACTTGGTCAGAGAAGCCTGAGGTGATGCCACCCTGTCCACTCCCCTGGGGAGCTGTGGGTGCTCGGCGTGGTCGCCGGGGTGCTCAGCGTGGTCCCCAGGGTGCTCACTGGCTGTGCTCGCAGCCCTGCTGCTGCCTGCGTGTGAACCGTGTCCCTCCAACCCCAGTTAAAAGTGGTTAGATGTTTTAAGGCTGTTTCAAGTCCTCTTCAGAGCTTATCGGATCTGGCAGAACAGTGTGGAACATCTATTAGGGAAGCTGATAAGACCTTGTCTGTCTCTTTAATGAAAGTCTATATGCACCAGATAATCATGCTGACTAGTACTCATTGGAAAACCTCCTAAATGTAATTTATCGAGCAGTTTTCTAGCCACTGTTGGAAAGCAGAATGAGGAATGGAATCACAGAATGGTTTGGGTCAGAAGGAACCTTAAAGCTCATCTAGTCCAGCCCCCCGCCACGGGCAGGGACGCCTTCACTAGACCAGGTGGCTCAAAGCCCCGTCCAACCCGACTCTGAGCGCTGCCCGTGATGGGGCATCGGGCAGCTCTTCCAGGTCACTAGCCCACCTGAAGGGCTTTGTGTGGCTTAAGAAGCAATCAAGGCAGCTGCTAATAAAAGAGGACAAGAAAATCCAATTTAGGGATTATTTTTTATGCCTGCACACTCTTGATGCAGTATGAAAAAGCTAGTCACAGCAAACGTTTAGAGCAGTCGCTTGCATGTGCTACTGGATTGTGTATTTGAGGAGGAGGTGTGCGCTCCCACGGCGCGGGCCGAAGGGCAGCCCAGGGGAACGGAGAAATCACTTCAGACCTTTCCCTGGGGAAAGACTCGGGATGACAGAGAAGAAAAGCAGCTATCCCTGTGCACATACCGTAACTATGGTCCTGTGAATTCATTTAACAAGAGGTTTTGACATTTATAGCCAGATTTCTACTTCAGTTCGGGTTTTTTAATAATAACGGATGTTTATTTCTGTCATCCATTACATGTCATCCCAGAAGCTGTACAAATTTATGGAAAACACAAAGTGAAGCTGATGTACCTTCTTTGTAAAATTAGAAGGTTTTGGCACATGTGGGTGTCTTAAGCACACAACTCAATGTGCTGTTGAGCTACTGAAAATGTAAATCTTTCAGTATTTAATTTCAGTAGTGACTCTGTTCCCACGTGGGTGGGGAAGAACTTTCCAGTTTCATCCCTTGAAGCTCCTGAAACTCAGAGGTTTCCTCTTCTGTACAGAAGGTGGCACTGGAAATACAGGAATGAAAGTGTAATCCTCTGCTTGCTTTTACAAACGGGCTTGCATTTGAGTAACATCTTGGCAGAGGGTTATTCTCACCTTCAAAAAAAAAAATAAGCGTTCCCTCTTTCTCAGTTACTAAGGGTCCTGTTCAACCTCTTGCAGAGGATTAATTTACAAGGTGAGTTGTACTGACTTGGGAGGGAATTCTTGAGGTGTACAGAGTGTGCTCTGGGTCCCGTCCCAAATAGCAGCATAGCTGGTTACTTCTGTGAAATGTAGGGTTTTTCTCCAGGCTATACCCACAGAGCTTTTGAAGAAGCTGCAAAGGCCAATGGAAGTTGTCACAGAACATGTTAGAAACATGTCTGAGCTCCACAGATGAATCGGCATCTGGTGTAAATTGTCACAGCCCCCGAAGTTCAGGGTACAAGGCACTGGCAGAAGTGACTGCAGTCCATCAGTACCTGCTGATGAGTTTGCATAAGCAACACTGAAGTGGTACTTTGATGTCTCTCTTGCCATGCATCAGTTGTCTTATTTAAACAGCGCTTTTTGTATGCAGTATATGTCCTAGGTATGAGACAGGACTCCTTCTGCAGAAAACTCCTACAAAATTAGAAATTACAATACAATGAGTTGTCTAAGCAACTCGAGCAAAGAAATAATAGCTTTCTCGTTATCATATTGCTGGATAACAAGAGGACGCTGCAACTACACTTAGCTGTAGAATTTTTCAGCTTTAATAATTGAAGTGAGGTTCCCACTACTGTAGCACCACGTTGCCACAGGTACTGAGCGGGGCAGTTTTTAGATGAGTTGTTATGGAGTTTGGTGCCATGTGCAGACAAAGCGGTCGTTGTGCCATCTGCATTACTTCTAGTTGAATGGGTTTGGCTCTCTTCCTAGAAATGGTGTTGCCATTTTTGTTGTCTCTGCGGTTCAGAATGCCACTAGGATGGGGATATATGGAGAGGTGTGACATCAGGCACCAGAGCGGGTTTGGAAATTGTGTGCTTGTGGACATGTCACAGTACCTCCTGCTAGTGTCATTGGCCTGAGGACAAATGCCCTTTACTTTAAAACAGAATCAGATCTTGCCTGCTCGTGGCATGGCCAGCCCTCAGCAGAGTCTCTTACCTAGATTTCCAGGGAAGATCCTGTTGCTGCCCGTTGGTTTAGAAACATCGCTGTCGACTGCTTCTTCCGGCTGAATAATTGAAACGTTTTTTTCTGCAGCTGCTTCATTTCCTGCACTAGTTCTGACCAAACCCAATGTTTTCTAGGAAACCCGCTGCTGCTTCCCTGCAGTCACCATGGAGATGATGGTCTCGGTGCGTATTCCTCCTCTCTTCTGCGGAAGGGAAGAGTGAAGGAGTAATTCCTGCTCCCCTGCCTGCAGCTGGACACAAGCTGCCGTGGTTGCAAAAGCATTTCCATGACTTGATCCGTATTATCAAAAGTGCCTTAAATGGCTGCAGTTCATCCCTTAGCATGGACTGTCTTAAAACAGTGTATTTGGAGCTACTTTTAAGAGCTTTAGTTTATTTTGGAAGGCAGAAGCTGTTTGTTCAGATGTCTTCTCTCTAATCTCAATTTGCTACTTGAGTGCTTGAGGATAGGAGACAGCAAAGAAGCCGAACTATAAAAAGAAAAGGGGAGAAATGAGGGAAAATCAAAAACACTTGCCAAAAGTCTCAAACTTTTACTCTTCATCTCAGGTTTTTTGGAGTTTGGCAGTGCTTTGCCTGGGTCTGTGCTGATTATTGCTGTATGAGCTGGGGTGGCCACTGGAGCTCTTGGCAGACAGCAAGGGTTGTCTGATTTAATCTGTAGTCTGCTGGTGCAAGCAGATTTTTGTTTCAGGTTGCCAGAAGGAAACCCACCAACAATCCAGAAAGCCTGTCTGGAATACTGAAAGAGAAATAGGTGTCTTGCTGCAGCGGTTGTGGAGGACGGGGCCTGTAAGCTGCAGCTCACAGTCTGCGTGGGAAAATGCCTTTGCTGGGCGAAAAGCAGATGAGAGCAGAGCTGTTACCGTGACGGGGGGCCCCTCGGTCCGGCTCCCCGCTGCAGGCATGCGTGTGCCTTGGGTGATGGGCCATGGACCACTAAGGGCCTGGAGCAGTTGTGTAGGGAAGCTGATCCGCTTGGAACAGAGGGCAGGGATTTTTATTCCTGCATTAAACTGAATTTCAGTGTTTTTGGGGGAGCAGATGTGTGTGGAAAGACCAGCTTGAGTGCAAAGCTCCCAGTAACAAAGAACTTGCCTGGCCTGTTCAGCACTGTCCTTCACGCTTATGGTTGACAAGTGCCATCTTTCCGATTCCTCTCAGTACTGAGGGACAAGGAGCGGCTGTTTGAGCGGGGGGGCCGTGGCTGGGTGTCCCCAGAGCACTGGCATCCCTGCACCAAGAGCTCTCCACTCCCTGCTGCCCAGGTTCTTCAGGACAGGGGCTCATTTCATCATTGCCGCACAGTTAATGCAGGACCTGGATCCAGCTTACCACAAGAGAGGACAAAAGGCTCTTTCGAGCTGATCTAAACGATGTGGACAGTGGGAGTGATGCGGAGGGATGGGGACGCGGCACTTCACTTGAAAACGGGCGCAGCCCCCAAGGCCGGATCGCAGGGGAGCCACGGAGCGGCAGCATCGCCCCGGCGGCAAAGGGCTCTGCTGGCCACCTGCCATCGCTCTGCGCTCGGAAAATCAAATCCAAGCACACCGCGGAATGGAGATGCTGAGGATAAAATTAAAATAAATCACTTCAGTTGTAGGAGCTTAGAGCTCATATGCTTGACAAAATGGGAAGATCTTTCTCTTTTTTTGTTGGAGATGCTGCAAGAGACCTCAAAAATTGCACACCATAAGAGCAACTTCTCAGAAACGCAACAGCTGCTATCAGGAGAAGTTCAGCACCAACGGCATCAGCGAGATGAAAAAGGCGGGTTTGTTTTTGTAGTGTTACTAAAGTTTCCTTTACAACTTTACCAAATGCTACCATTTCAAAGAAATTTGTCCTAATTAGAAGAAACAAATTAGGCTTGCTTGAAACTCTTCCATCATTACCTCGCTTTGCATGTTACACACAGGGCCTCAGCGATTGCCCTGCCGAGCACTGCTGGAGGGGGGCGGGTGTCCCCCCGCACACAGAGGTGACCCCTCGCTGCACAGCTGTGAGCAGGAGGGACCCTGCGCCTCCACCCAGCTTCTACCCGAGGGACCCAGAGCCTTTGCTGAAGCTGGGACTCTGCGGAGGCCTCTCCGTGCCCTGGAGATGTTAACTCGCAGCAGAGGGGCTGTGCGGGTGATTGGGGGTGGTATGGCTCTGCTGGGGGGGGGGGGATGGGGGCATTTTATTTGAAACGGCCTTTCAGAGCCTCTTCCCTCTGCATTTGTTTTCACTGTCTGCCAATTAACTGAGCAGAAGCTGTTGCAGTATTATGGAGATCTTCCCCTCCCCAGTTTGGAAGAAGATTGGTGACAGATTCATATGAACTTTGGTTTTTCTGAAGAGTTTGATTTAGAGGTTAATCCCATAAGCAGCTCAGCAAAAAGGAAGGTGAAAGGCAGAAAGCAGTCACATCATAAAAATGGATTTAGGGAACATATTTCCTGCAAAAACTAGGCATTTTTTGTAGTTAAGATCCTCAAAGCTTCATAATTTTCCCTGCAAGAGTCACGCTTTGCTGGTAGCGAGAGTGTCCTGCCTGCATCCAGGTGCTCTGTGCTCATCTGTAGTGTGTGCTGAAGACAAAATGGGCCTTTTGGGGGAGTTTTCTCCCCACTTTAGCAACCAGTGACTTATTAGTGAGCGCTGAGGTTCTGGAGAACAAGGCAATACTGTGGTGCAGCCGAGGAGCCTCGGCAGCCCTGCGGCGCGGCAGCAGCAGGGGAGCAGCCGCGGGGACGGTCGGTGTGTCTGCCAGCAGCACTCACCGTCCCCTTCTGCTGATGGAGGGTGCCTCCTCCTTCTGAAGGACTCGATGTGTGCGCTGGCTGGGTGAGGCGCCCGAGCTGGAATACAGCCCGGACTGTTAAACATCCAGGTTTCCTGACGCCTGCTTCCAAGGGTGACTACCTGTGGTGATGTTTACAGGACCAGCGCCCCGAACGCAGGACTGCCCCGTGCCAGGTGGAGCTGGCCCTTGCGTTTGCCACTGAGGTAGAAGGTTGCTGAATAATTGTGCACTCCCAATAATGACAAACGCAGGTTAGGCTGAGGCTCAAGAGCTGACTAAACATCTGGCAGTTCCCATTGCCTCTCAGCCACTGCCACAGTCTTTAATCCCCATGATGTTTCTGGCTATATTTCATATGTCCAATAGGAGAGGAAAGTTTGGAAAGGAAAACTAATAGATCTGTCTTTCTGTGCGTGCATGGTACTGAGACCTGAGAGACAGATTGTGTAGCTCTGTAAAGTGCTGGGCAGTGTGATGAATTGTACTGCTGCCTTACACTCTGCCCACTAATCCATCTCCCCCTTGATTCCTCCCCATATTACACTGCCCCCGTGCAGCTTCCATCAACCTCTTCCTGAGAAGGACCCCCACGCCTCCTGAGCTGGTACAGAAATTTCTTCCTTTAATCTCCTGATGCCATTTCCCCTCTGTTATCTGAAGTCAGAAGTTGGCTGCAATTTGGAGTATAGAAATGGCCGCTTTGGGACACTCCAATCATGCCTCTAATTGTCTGTTCTCTCTAACAGGGATGGTATTGCTTTTCTTTGCTCTACTGCACTTTCTGGAAATTAAGCGGAGAAGTAGAGATTGGGCTGTATTTGGCATGCTCTGTTCTCTCTCCGTTTGCTTTGCTTGAGGTCTTCCTGGTGGATTTTTTATTAAACAAATTAAATGTGTTGAGAATAAAACGCAATTGTTTGTAATTACTGTGTAAAGGCTCAATCGTGTGCCACTGACACCAGTGGGGCTTTTGTAACGGATGTCAATAAACACAGTGTTGTGTCTAGAGAGAGCGCTCTTCTGAGGGGGTTCTGTTTCTGAAGAAATGACCACATTTACTGACAAGCAGAATTAATCTGTTGGGTTTTGTTTGCATGGGTTTTGCAAGAGTGAAATCCAGCTTGTTTTCCATTTCTGCACCATGAGAAGCATATTGATTTTTCTTCACTTCTGATTGTTCACATTACTGGATTGCTTTTAAATAGTTGACAGAGAGATCATTCATTTTCCTGCCCCAACATATTTTCAGCGCCTTTCTTGTTTTATTTGTCTGTATGTGGGTTTCCACCGTTATACATCATATTGATCACATTTTGCAAACTGCAGTCCCTGTAGGAATGGAGAAACTGTTCCTCTGGGGTTTTTGCTCCCTTTCTACCTTGTTCCCAGCAGCTTCAGCATCTGCATTTCAGGTTCCTGACTTGGAAGCTGGAAGTGAGGTTCAAAATAACCTCTGAGCCAAAGATCAGAAAATGCCAGAGAAATAAAATGACCATGGATAAATCTATAGTTGCAAGAGGTGTTTGTTAGTGACAGAAATACTGAGAGTGGTCACTCCTGCTTTGTCACTGCAGGAGTGCTGAATAAGGGATGATGTGTGCTCCAGGGGAGCGTGAAGCATTCTCTCAACCCAACAGACACAACAAATGAGGAAACCTCTGGGCATCTCTTCAGTGCAGAATCCACCAGGCTTTGAAATGCTGTCCTAGGCCCAACGTACACCAACAGCTATTTAAGGTATGTGTCTTAAGATGCAGTATCTTGCTCAAAACCAGACTTGTCTTGCACAGAAGCAATCATTTCAGGGTTGCAGTACAGGAGCAGATACTTAGTCTTATTTTTGTTTGGAGAGTAGCACTAGAAAAAACCCCAGCTGGCCATTAGTAAAGGATGTGTGTAGCTTAAGTGGCAGCATGAGTTTGAACGTACTTGCATGTTGCATGGCTATGTTATTTCATCTACAATTTACCCCTAGGGAGTGGAAAAGTGTAATTTTTTTATGTTTGCAGATAGTGATATTAAAACTCAGGCCGCCTAAAATATGCAAGCTTGTCCTGCAAGGAATTTATGTCTGTCTCAGCAGGAACTGCACATATTGCACAAAGCTTTTGCCCAGAAAGGTTAAAAACATCTTGTCTGTTCAGCAAGACCATGACTGAGCTAGAAATAGTTCAGATGCCTGGGGCAGGAGATCACAGGGGAATAGCTAAACCACCAAGTTATTTCAAAACAGAATAAAAACTTTTCTTTCGTTATATTGTCTTATTCTTTTCTTGGGTTTTTCTGGCGGCTTATCTACCTTTTGCTGTGAGTGTAGAACAGCAAATTTTGTGGAAAAGGGTATTTATTTCTCATAGCTCTTTACACTTGAAAAATAATGGGGCCTTTTAGTGCTCATATTAAATGTTATTAATATTGATTAAAGCATCATTACTCCTATCAACCAGCAATATATGTAATGATAAGGATATACCGCAGGTGAACAGTGCCTTTCCTGTTGCTCTCCCTGTGAGGAAACCCTGCATGACTGTGGGCATTGCGGGTCTCCACCGCAGGCCCTGTGTGGGCAGCTGCCTGCTGCCTGCCTGCAGCCTCCGCAGGGCTGGGCTGGCTCTTGCAGTGAGGGCTGCAGCAGTTACATGCTCAATACCTGCAAATTCGCAGCGCAGACGAACTGGAAAAATCTACGTCAGCATTTCATCAGTCTGATTTATGCCTTAGGTGTAGCTCTAGGCTAAAAGATATTTTTAACCGGGATTTAAATGTGAATTCCTCAGCTTCCAGGGCATTTACAATGGGCATGAAAGGCAGAACAAAACTCACCAGAGCTTGTTACGAATTTGGAACGGGGAGCGTGCTAATGAAGGCTCATAGAACTGCAGTGGAAGGGTCTGCTACTTGGGCGTTTGTAGACATTCAGGAATTAAAATATATTTTTCTGGGGGCTAGTAACATCTCTTCCCCTGAGAAAGAGTCTGGAGACTACGCTCCTCCTCTCTGTCATTATCAGGTCTCCTCCTGTCAATCTAGATGAAGTATCTAGACCTGTCTCACGACACGTCCTCGCCAGAGGAGTATGGATTGACTTTGTGAGCAGCCCCACAAGCTCCTGGTGGGGTGAGGAGCAGAAAAGGCCTTGACACTGTGTAACCGCTGCTCAGCATTAAGGAAAACATCTCTATTACCAACCCTGTTTTCATCACAAACCCAAACACAGTCCCATACAAGCTACCGTGAAGAATATTAACTCTATCCCAGCCAAAACCAGCATACCAGGGCATTTGGCAGTGGACGATTCAATTTAGCTCAACAACAACTAGAAAGCACTTAGGTAAAATTAATGGCTAATGCAGCATTCCTCAAGAAGGACGAGAGTATGACTGTAGCGTGTTTCATCCCATCAGGAGCTGCCTGATGCCCACTGCCTGCCTTCAGGGGATGGGAGATGCCACAGGCCCAGAGCCAGGGAAATGCTATTGCCCTTCCAGCACCCCACGTGCTGTGGAGCTGCTCCCCTTCCCCAGGTACGGCCGTCACCCAGAGGGGCCCTCTTTCATGTCACCTGCACTTAGGCACTTGACTTTATCTGAGCCTGAATATTCCTGAAATAGGCCAGAGTAACGGTAGGACATGGCAGCAGTAATCACGCTGTGCTGGAGCCGATCACCGAGGGGTGAGATAAACCTTTGAATGCTCTTTAGCCCAGGTCCAGAGGTCTGTCCCTAGAAATTCAGCTGTATTTTGGTCAGAAGGTGTTGGATTTGAGGGAACTTCCTCTGCTGGAGGAGTACAGTAGTGGTGAAGTAATGTTTTCTGAGGGTGTGTCTTGTCTCCCAGATGTGGTGGTGGTTTTGTGGTGCAGGAGCAAAGCCACCAGCAGCTCGAGGTACCGGCTCTGCGCACAGGAGCAGCACTGCCTCACCTTGAGGGGATGGGATGGAGGGGGGGATGCTCTGGCTGGTACAGAAAGCAGCTGGGCCATTGGGGTAGCCATTACGCATGGAGGCGCAAGACAAGGCGTAAAGGTTTTTGGGTGGTGGGGGCTGAGAGCTCCATCCAGCAGAGGAGGCGAGCATGGCCCCAGCCTAGCGAGAGCCGGGCTGCTGTGGGGCTGGTTCAGAGCTGCTGAGTGCTCAGCCCCTAGAAACTGCCTTCCCTGGCAGCTGATCCTGTCTCTCCGTGCACATTTCTGTTAAAAATGATGCACAAATGGGTGAAGAGAGAAGTTGACTCTCTGTGGAAGGTTGGCCCACCCCTGGGAAACAGTAAGTGCACAAAGGGAGGTGAAAAGACCCAGTACCCTGAGGTTTCCTCCTGCCAGAGGCTCAGTGGAGGCCAGCCCTGCACTCGGCTCTGCCATGAGAGGCTGGATCCGATGCTGAGCAAGTCATCTTGTCTCTTCGAATCCTTCCCCCTGAGCTGTGTTACCTCTTCAGGCTCAAAAGCCCTCTGGGAGCAAGAACTGTCTCTCCCTGTTTACTTCTACAGCACCTAAAGCAAAGGGGTCCTGAGTTCAGTGAGGCCTCCAGGCAACAGGACAACAGTGCTAATAGCGAGAATTAATAATTCATTTATCGCTTCACTCTCAGTGAATAATCTCCAATAATCATGTACAATTTGCTGCTTCAGTGGATACTCTGATAGTAAACAGAGCTGGTAGAATAAAGTCACACGAGTAAAAACCCCATGTAAAAGGAGTAAGAAAATAGTTGAGTCTAATTAATTAAAAAAATTCCAAGGAGTGTTTGTGCATAATCATTTGCAGTATTTGCCCAGTTCTAGTAATGGCCTGGATAAAGTAAACACATGGGAAGACAGATAAAAAAGAAAAGAGTTGCTTGACATCTTAAAGAGTTTTTGTTAGAGACCCAAATATCCAGCGGTCTGACCCCAACAAGGAGCCCGTGTCCTACAGCCACAGACTGGATGAGCTGGGAGGACCTTTTTCCTCCTCTAGCCTCATTGCTGGGTGAAGAAAGTGCAAGAAGATAAAAGTGCTTGCCACTGAAGCAGTTAGGTGGGAATTAAATATTCACAAGGTCCAAATGACTGGGGCATCCAGACTGCAGATCCAAATCAAGGCTGCACTGGAAACGCAGAGAAAATTCCCTTTTTGGAAGACATTGCATTCGGCACTCAGGGTCAGTGTGCATGGACAACCCATAATAACTAAAGGACGTTCACTTCCCCATTTGCTCCTGCCTTTCCTTTTCCCGTGGCTACTAGATTGCTGGGTTCTCAGGGCTGTGCTGATTCATGCCAAGAAGATCTGGCCCTTATTTTCATTTGTGTTTATTGCAAAGCTGTTTGTGGAAAAAGACAGATGCCGGCAGCACGGAACTGTGCCGGGCTGCGGTGTTGTTATTGGAAACTGCTGAAACCCTGTCTCCATTACCACATGGAAATCTCTTTCAGAAGCAGATTCCACTTGAATTATATTGTTTTGTTTGTAGCAGGGTGTTTACAGTGCCTGCTCACATATCCCTCACTGATGTATAGTGATGATACATAAGTTAGATTTCACATCGCTGAGAAAATTAATGCTTCAGAAGAATTTATCACCCCCGTTATTGATGTTCTGTCGGTAGCAGCGCGCTAACACTCTCTCTAGAGAAACTAATGGCACTGACAAAAAATCACTGAACTTCTGTTCTCATCTAAATATCTAGATAAAAGATGGCATTTCTGTATGCGAGAAGCATTATTTGGTGATAGCAAGCCGTTATCTGTTCTCCCCTTTGAGTTACAGGATATTTGTTAGGTTTTTCTGTTTTCTGGCCAACATTCTCAAACACGATTTGGCAGATGTTATTTACTCGTGCTTTGCTCTCTTACATCTTTTTTTCACAGAAGTATTAAAGCATTTAACTTTCATTTAGGCTACTGATTCCCATTTCTTTCAACTAGAAATAACATGTCTGGATACCTGGGAGGATCTGAGTCTCTCCACCACTTTGGTTACTGCACGGCTCTGGCAGGCAGCATCGCTCCTCAGCCACTCCTTAGTACTGAGAATGCTAAAACCACCAACCTCTGACCTTGAACGCGATTTGCAAATCCTCGCAAACAAATACTTTTGGAGAGATGAAGCAGTCAAAAGCCGGGTGCAGCCTTTATCCCAAAATGGGTTTGGACTTGAGGTAAGACTTAATTTTATGTTAAATGTGATCATAAAGGCTTAGAGTTTTCAAGGCATGTGAAGAGTAAATAATCTAATTCTTGTCAGATGCTTTAAGCTTCTTCAAACATGATGTGCACAAATCATGAGTTTTAGGAACATCCAGGCTGTGACCTGGAGTTTATAATCACAGGCTTGGGTGTGTTTCCATCTGTCATCTTCCATTGCATGGTGAGCTAAGAGTTCGGGGTAAAGTCTTCTTGGAGTTTGTTTTCTCTTGCCTTTCCTTATTAGCGATGTGCCCTTTCTTCCCGTGAAGATGAGAAGCTCCCTGAGACATGCTCGTGAAATGGTCTGCAGTCTCTGAGGGGTAAGCATAGATGATTTTCTCCACAAAAGGCAAATAACTAGACTTTTGCAAAACAGATTCTGTGCTAAGTGGAAAAGCAGACGGTTCTCTCTGCAGATGAACTCCCTGCCTCTGGTTAAACCTGGGGATTGCCTGGCAAGGTCCGTGGCCAAAGAAATCGTGTCTGTCTTCCTCAGCTATGTTACCGGAGGGTGGAGGGGCAATTTTTGGATAAGAAGAGTAATTTGATTTCTGCGCATAGTGGTGGACTTCTCAAGCATATTAATTAGTAGAAATGATGGAGACAGTCTCTTCAAAATTAGACCATTATTAACTGACATGTCAATAGTAATAAACTTCACAGGGGGCATCCGGCAGCTGCTGGATTAGACTAATGGTTTACCATCAACAGCCTGGGCCGGGGCTGATAGGGAGGCTGATCCTTTGAGGAAGGTGAATTCCACCCATCCCTCCCTCCCCTGTGTGGGGGCTGTTCAACTGGGACATCCCCCAGGTGTTCATTTCTGCAGCGGCTTGAGTCGTGCCAGGTGCTGCGTTGTGTTATGCCACGCAGCTGCTCTTTGATTTCAGTGGTAACCAGGTCTATTAAATGAATCCCTCCAAATGAATATTCAGCCTTACATGCTCGTAAGTTTGTGAATAAAGCCTGTTGGTGGGATGAACTGCTGGAGCTTTCCTGGGCTCAAAAGCATCTGCATTTCTAGATAGAAAAATGAGAGTATAACATTTTAAAGCTATAAGGAATTCAAATATTTAATGTTTTGGACAGCTGATTTGAAAGTAAAAATCCAGGCAGGGATTTACTCATTTTCTCATTAAGCCACCTGAAACAAATGACAATGGCTGCTCAAGATGCTTTCATTGAAGGACACGGACATTTGCCAGTACTAATCAAAACAGTGCCGGCTTGGGAACGCTGCCGCTCGCAGCCTTGGCCGAGCCGCGGGGCAGGCAGCCAGGGCTGGATCCGCTCCGCCTCGGCGCTGGCGGAGGGACGGCGTGTGGAGCTGGGGCATCTCCCCACCCAGGGATCAAAACCCTCCTCTGCACCCTCGCGCTTGGGGTGTGGCAAGAGCCGTGGTGGGTTGTGGCTGGTTCGCGGGCACTTAGGGGCTTTCTTCTCTCTTGTGCTGGTGCCAGTGGCTGCTCTGAGAGTCACAACACCTGATCCAAACCTCTGCAGTGCCAGCGACCCCAGTGCTACCCCCTGCTAAGTAAACATTAAACATCTGTCTTATAGGCGTGTCGTGGGACTTACTGAATGCTTCCGAAGTGCTTTGAAACCCTTGGATGACAAGCGGGCTAAAATATTGCTAGTCCCTGGGGAGCTCTCCCCTTCAGCAAGGAATTTGGGCTTTTTATTTAGTGAACGGTGCTGTCTGAGGACTGTCCTGACTCTGATTATTTCTGAGGCAAAGCAGCAACACATTCACAAGGTGCTGCTGAATTTTAAATAGACTCCAGTTTATTGTTGAAATACAGCAATGGAGCAACCCCCCCCCTACCCCCTCTGTTGCATCACTGCAGCAAGCGTGACCTGAGACTGCCTCCAGAAACTGCTCTACGACTCAGAAAAGGCACGCACAGAAATCAGAGCAGTGTGGGCAGGTTCAAGAGGTCCTACCTTTTTTTCCTCAGGCAAAAACATAGGGAGCCAGATAATTCACCTCTTCTGTAGGACTGTGTCTTACCTTGCTCTGCACCTTTAAGTTGGGTCCTGATCTCTTCTGATACCCTGGGGGGAGGTCTGGGGCAGTTCAGTAGTGCTAATAAACAACCTTAAGGTAATGCAGATTATGTAAATGTACCAGTTTTTCTAGCATTTCTTGTGCTGCCCATGGGAACAAGTATTTTCTGGCGGATGAGCAGGCTGCAGAATTGAACCCTCTTCCTTTTTAAAAAACGCTTTACAAGAACAGAAATGTCTTCAGAGGTTCACTCGTCTGATACCCTAACCAGTGCCTGTGAACACAGCACACGCTGTGCAGAAGCCAAATAACCCTCCAGGAATTCTTCCTATTAAAATAATTGCTAGGGCAGAGGAATGCTGCAAACAGCTGTGGTTCATCCCATAAACATATTCTCCTTCCTTTTGGAGCCTCAGCTCCCAACCTCTGCCAGAGCCTGTCAGCTGCAGGAATAGTGGAACATATTTCCTTTGCAGAAATGAAACGATTACCGTTGAATAAATATGTTGTGCATAGACCTGAACTATCCAGTGAGTATTGCATACGCAAAGAGGAAAAAAGTGACAGTGTTCCACACTGAAATGAGCTGAAGCGACAGTTCATCTGCCTAACACGATGGCAGTGGAGCTGCCTGGTGTTAGCAGCCTAGCAACACTGAGTTTAATGAAAAAAATCCCCTGAAATCTGTTCAGCTCTGAATGGCATCAGCTTGCCATTACAGTGCCCTTGCCCTGACTGGGAAGCAGGCTGCAAAACGTCACGGGGGAAGTGCCAATGGAGAGATTCCCCTGCAGACCCAGTGTCCTCCTCCTCTTCCTCCTCCTCATCCCCACCCAGGTGTGCTCGTGGGTCGGGGCATCCAGCCCCCTGCTGCTGCCTCCCCTTGCGCTGCTCTTCTGCAGAGCCGGGAGCTCCGGCGCAGAGCGGGGACCAGGAGCCTCCTCTTGAGACCCTCGCGCTGATGCAATGGAGGGTGCCTGGGCGGATTGATTTATTCTTAATATGTCTTTCTCCCAGCAATGGCCCCAAAATGAAAGCCTTGCTGGTTAGCCTGGCATGTATAACTCTGGTCCCTAGTCCATCCGCTGCTTTTGTAAGCTCCCCATTTGTTTCAGAGGGCTGAAGCTTTCTGACTGCCCCATCAGGCCACCAGCAAGGCTCCTCTCTTCTTCCTCTTTGTTCTGGCCATGGTTGGTGTCCGCCTGACTGGGGCTTGTAGCTGCTTTGTCAGCTTGGCTCGAAAGCGGCCATTGCAGTGACAGATGGTGCTGAGCGGGATGCACGGCTCTTCTGTTTGGTGGAACTGTCATTATTGTGAGGAAATGCTATTTCCCGGGTTTTGTTTTCCAGCGTTGTGAAAAATAAAACATGAGGCCCCTGGGGGTTGAGAAGTCTGAGTAAGCAGACAGTTAATACTTGGCTTGAAAGAAGGTTTAAGTTTTAGAGCTGGCAGCGGAGTTGGTCTGCAGGGTAAGCGTACGCTGATGCTCACCTGGTGTGGGCAGTGGTGGGATCCATGTTCCAGCCTTCAGCCTTGCTCTGAGCAAACAGCCCCATCTCGCCTCGCTCTGACTTCGCCCATTTTTGATTTCTGAGCTGGAGATGCTTTGAGGAAGGAACTCTCTGAGCCTTTTGCCTTGTGCATGTGCCTGGGCTCTTGGTTGGCAGAGCTGCTGTGCAGCAAAGGTTGCTCCTGGGTTTGCAGGTGGTGACGGGCGATGCTCTGCACAGTGGCCAAGCCCAGCACTTCGGGGCCGGCTGTGTGGGGGGTGACCCCTGTTCCCCAGTTCTGCGTGCCCTGCGAGACAGCGTGTGTAGGGAGGGGGACATGGGTGGAAGCTCTGTCACCCGGCTCTGCCACTGCAGCCGACACACCATGAAATAAAGGCCTCGGTCACCGGGAGTATATGGAAAGGTGTTAATGTGACATTTCTGTCCCAGCCAGCCTCTGTCCCGTGTCCCCTGAGCACGGATCTGCTCAGACTGCAAATCCTCCTCATGTGGAAAGCGCTGAGGCAGCGTTCCTGGGGCAGGACCACCACTGGTGGCCCAGGGCTGCTGGTCACTGCTGGCCTTTGCTGCAGAGGGAGCAGAGGCAGGGAGCCTCGCGTCGGGCGGTGAAAGCAGGATGGGGGAATTCCAGCCCACATCTTCAGGAGGGCACTAAACTCATCACTGGAAAACGCTCAAGCCTGACGACTGGGAGGGTGTGATGTCCTAACGCCCAGCACCGGCCGAGCACCACGCTGGAGCTGATGAACCGCCCCGGAGATACCCAGGTACCCACATCCCCCAGGCTGCAGGAGACACTTCTGAACCAGTTCCTTTAACCCCCTAAATTAATGCCAGTGAAGCTGGAGTAAATGTTTTTAAGAGAAGGTGAGGACTAATAACAGATTGCGCTGAGGCTGTTTTGGCACCCCCGACGCCGCGGGGCTGGCTGACGTGCAGAGCTGTAAGAGCTTCAATCGATGCACGGAGTCAGTGATACCCTGAGCCCGAGGAGCCCCGGAGCACCCCACCACGGCCTCCCCGAGAGCAGGGCGGGCACGCTGGCATCCTCACCGCTCGCACCGCGCGGTGCGTGTGCTGGGGCGGGGGCTGGCGCAGCCCCCAGCTCCGCTGCGGGACTCGGGGCGGCTGCTTTGGCCGGAGTCAGCGTTCGGAGACGCTCCAGTCTGGCTGCTCGGTCTGCTTTCCAACCTGGCCACGCAGATAGTCTGACAATATTTATTTTTCACGAATACCAGTTGCCTTTTGCGCTGTTTGTTTATTATTTCGACCATGGGCTTTGCCAAGATGTAATCTAATCTTGAATAATTTACAGACGGGCATCATTTCGATCTCAGCCCTATGGGAACACATATGATTGTCTAACAGGTTTTGATTGCCTGGCTGACTTAAAGCACAATCTGAAGAAAAGCCTCATTTGGGAAGGGCTGGGTGCCTCTCCCCGCGGCACAGCCCCGCTGTCTTCGGCAAAGGGCCAAGCTGGGGAGGGCAGGAGGGTGGGAGACCCTGGGGCCAGAGGGGCTCAGGCTGCCCGGGCTGGGGCCACCAGGCACTGCTGGGACATCAGGGGAAAAACGCAGAGGTCAGTGTGGGCTGTATTTGCCCCAGTTTTATGGGCTTGGTATTTGTCTGACAAAGTCAAACCCTCTGACAGGCCCATTTATTTCTGTAAGTCATGTCTGGCTGGAGGAGATGAGCAATGGACGGTGCCACCTATGAACCTGATGTATTGGCGAGCTGTCACCAGCCCTTACTGTCACAGCTGTATTTCTTCCCGCTCGGTGTGCGGGAAGGGGGAGGCTTTGCAGGGAGCGGTGCTCGCCCGGCGCACTGGCTCCACCATCCACCTGTCATGCTGCTAAAATAGACTGCGCCATATTTGCAAAATATTGTTAATCAAGAGACACAGTTCAAGGCATTTGACTGGCACATCCAGTTAAGTGGTAGCAAACACATGTTGTAAAACTACTGTGCTGAGGCCACCTTCCTAATGAATGCAAAGTGGGAGCAATCAATCAGAGCCTCGAGAGCAGTCAGCACTCAGCTCCCTGCATCTGCAAACGCAAATTGAATGAACAATAATGAGTGTTATCTAATTAGTCCACACAGCTGCAACGTTACAGCCCCATATAGGACATACCTTGTTAAATTTCATGGTATGTATAATAGCGTGTCTAAGTTAAAATGATTGAGATTCACCATGTACAATACAGATAGGTAGATTCTTAGTAATAAATGCATCATTCTCAGCAGATGGCCTCTGGATTAACTAAGGCAAGGCTTCTTTAACAGTAAGCTAGTTAAAGTGCAAATTAGCCAGTGCAGCACAGTTGGGTGGCGTGCGGGTGCTCTGGCCCAGGATAGCGGCAGGCTGGGAGCAGAGACTTCGCCGGTGTGGGGCCGGTCCCAGTGAGCTTTCTCCAGCAGCTTTGCTACTCAGTGTGGGCGGTCTTGGGGCGCTGTGTTGGGAGCTGCTGAGTGCCTTCCACGGCCGGTTTCTTTGGAGCTGGCGGGTTTAAGCTGGGGGCCTTAGTCCTCTGCAAGCCGTGGAGCTCTGTCCTTTGCAAACAAGCCTCCCTCACCCCAAATCGCAGGTGGCAGTTCTGCTTGTGCTCAGGCTCACGCTGTCCCTAAACACACTCCTCAGCAATGACACCTGTCTGCTGGTGTGACCATGCAGCAGATTGTCTTTGGCATCGTCCAGTAATCTTGGTGTTTTGAAGCACCTGGCATGAAGCGATGCTGGAAAGCGAGTGATAAATGATTTAAGGCTGGCGGCTGAAAACTCATTCTCTCAAGCTGTGGTTGAACTGGATGCACGCGCTGGTCGTCGTCAGGGCTCAGGAGTTCAGAGTCACTCAGACTGAGTCCCGATGGCGTTCGCAGTGACTTGTTTACTTGAAGTTGTTCCTAGTAAGAATCCCATGGAAAATGGTCAAAGCAGTGTTTCAGGTGATTCTTGTGTCTTTGTTACCTTCGTGTTCAACAAAACCTTCCCGTCCCACAAAATCTGTGGTGACACTGCAGGGGATGGTGTTTAAATATTGATGCTTTATCAGCTTATGTTTTTAATAGGTTTTAAATTGTGCATATTTTTATGGGACTCATAGGTTCATCATCAAATTAGTCTCCTCCAGCTGCACAGTAGGGTGTTTAGTAGCTCCATATTGATTTCTGCATCAACCTTTGAATTCTTGTGACTGGATGCATCCTAGTGCCTTGGCAAGGTAAACAAATCCACAGGCCTTTATTTGAGCGCCACTGGTTAGTAGCCATAAATGTGTAATGAACAACTCGGTATCCTTGGAATTAGATCTTCTTAACAATCATTAGTTTCATCCCTTGCTGTTTTAATAAACCTCTTGGTAGCAGGCCAGAGCCAATTATACTTGTGCTTGGAAAATTATAAAACAAGGAGAAAAACTGTGTGTTGCCACAAATAAGTGAAAATTTTAACTGGCCTAAGACTGCGACATGTGTGGGACTCATCTGTTGCCTATCTGCGGTTGAGAATTTAGTACTGGAGACAATATTAAGGGAATCTATATTTATTTTGCGTGTTTGTGGATTCTCTAACCCGACGCCAAGGCGGCATGGGGGTGCGTGTCCTGCCGTGGCCACTGCGCTTCCACATCCCTCGCTTGGGCTCTGCAGACCTGAGACACCTGCCCAGCACCACCCCACAGGTCACACCATGAGAGCCTCGGTGAATTAAGTCTGATTAAAAAGTGTTTTGTTGAAAGACCCCTGGCCAACGACCCACTGAAATCCTGAGCAGTGAGGATGACTGTTACGGTGCAGTGACTGAATTACTTGCAGTCGTTTGAGTGACGGAGAGCTGTGGGCGCTTGTCACTAAAGCCCGGCCCTGGCAGTCCCCAGGCTGGCTTTTCATTGCCCCTCTCTTCTGCAGCCCTGGACGGATCAGGGAGCATCCCCGGGACCCAGCTCCCTGCTCGGCGCACCCTTGGCTGTCGGGACGAGCCCAGGGCTGTGTGTAGCCCCGCACGGCGCCTGGGAAGGAGCTGGGCCACTCCCGAGTGCTCCTGCCCTTCCCGCTGCCTTCAGAGGCAGTGCCCTGGCTGCCGGGCGAGGTGAGGGTTTTCCCTCCACGTGAAGCATTTGTTCTCCAAAAATGCGGAAAGTGGTGTCATCCCTTATCTAAAGGACAACAGTCCTGTGTAACTGGGTTTTTCTTTAGATTTGGTGAATGGGCTCTGTATTGTTCAGCGGGACTTTTGCAAAGTGCAGTGAGAAGAGAGGATGCATTTGCACCAAGTGTGACTATTGGGTGGGCTCTTTCTATCAGAAAATCATTAATAAAAGACCCATTCATTCTTCTCCAGGCGGTTCTTATGCCATCATGCACGAGATATATTTTTTGAGGGAGGTGATAAGTTTCTAAGATGCAACATCGGTTTTACAGTAGAGCCACTGGCATTAGCGAGAGGAGAATGGTAACATAAACTGTAAAAATAACAGATGGAAGGCAGATATAATAAAATGGAAGCACAGGCAAATTATAAAACCATTCAAACTGTTCATGCAGATAAAACAAGGAAGCAGAAATGCATCTGAAATCACAAGGACTGGGTGTCTGTTGGAGAAAAAAAAACGTTTGATTTTGTTGTTTGTTAGTGTTTGCAGTGGAGGCATTCAGGTTCAGAAGACCTGAAGGAGACGCAGTGATTTCTGTCGCGGGGGGAACTTTTGCTGTGACACCATCGTTTGTTGGTGAGGATCATTTTCGGTGTGGAGGCTTAAAGATGGTGTTTTTTTTCTCAACCCACACTGCAAATGTTAATGTTCATCTTGTGCCAGTGCAATTACTTTATTGCAATAATAAAATATCATCTAAATAATTTAAGAAATGCGAAGGGAAAGAGCCTTCAGAAACCTAAAGGGCAGCTGAATATGAAAGTGGAAACACAGAACGATGCTGGGATTTCTGGAGCATTCCTGGGTGCTGGGCGGGAGAGCTGCCGGGGACACGGTGGTGGGGAGCAGACCCTGGCGAGGGCAGGGATGTCCTGGGGAGCCGCGGGCTCCCGGGGCTTCTGCAAACAGGCCGAGCCAGGAGACAGGCTGCGCCCCGGGCTTGCAGAGGGAGCGAGGCAGCTTTGTGGAAGTGTGACATCTGCCTGTGGGCAGGACAGCGTGGGGTGACCTGCGGAGGTGGCAGCCTGGGTCTGCGGCGAGGTGAGGCGGTGCAGAGCCCTGTGAGGCCGTGGGTGGGTGCCTGGAGGTTGTCGCTGTGCTCCTGTAACGGGGCTGATCCCCGCGACCGACGCTCCTGCTGCTCCAGCCCAGCATGCCGACCCTCCCTCGCTGCCTTCGTGCCGCTGCCGTTTCTAGAGTGACAGTAGCTGATCCGCAAACCTCTGTGGTTGGACACCCCCTGCAGACCCTGGCTCTGAGGGCTTCGCTGGCGGGTGAGCTCGTGGCCCCCGGCTCGTCCTGAGTGCCACTGCAGGGACGAGGGATGCTGGAGGCTGCGAGAACCACAGAGTGTCTGGTAAGATGATTTTAAAAGACCCAAACGAAGGCTAAGTACATTGGAGCATCCCAAATCATCCAGCCAGTACCCTGTCTCCAGCAGAAACTGGACAAATACCAAGTGATCCGTGCCTACAAATAAGCCTCCCAGTTTCCAGTAATTAGCAGATTAGAGACTTCCTGAGCCAGAAGTTACATTGGGACCAAGGGGCTTAATAGCCACAGATAGGTTTCTCCTCTGAATTAATTGAATCTCTTTTTGAACCCATTTATCCTTACGGCCGTCATGCATCTCACAGTTTAATTACACAGTGCTTGATGATTTAACCGGGTGCCCCTTTCCTGCTGTACTGAGCATAAGGAACAGACGTTCATAGTCTCACCTTCTTCACACCATTTATCCAAAATCTCGAGGCAGGTTTCTACAACATTTGATGCTTATTAATGCCTCACTTTCTGAAGACACTGGGCCGGGAGTCTGTTTTCTTTTTTCTTAATGATTTTATCAGTGCATCAAGAAGGGGGGGGGGGGGGGGGATGAGATCTGAGCAAGCTCTGAAATCTCTATCCAGAAGGTAAACAAAGACCCTCAAGTGAATTTCTATTTTGAAGTCTGAGGGTTTTTAAGCTAATCTCACATTTGTGGCAGAGAGGAGGAAGTGGTTCACTGAGGTGTTTTGTATTTGGTAGGTAATGCAGAGCTAGTGGAGGTAAAGCAGTGAGCGGGGTTGTGGGGCTTTCCCAGTGCGGAGGCATAGGGGTGGGCTGGGGGTTGTTCTGGTTTCCTCGTGTTTCAGCAGCCTGGGGTGTTCGATTTATTTTTAGGTACCCTTGAGCTGTATAATTGACTCTTTGCTCCGAAGGATTGGCATTATTACTCTAAATTTCATAATTCTTCCCGATATAGAGCTCACTTCAGAATCACAGCATTTGGAATATTGCTCTGAAACATTTGGAGCGTTCCAGCGGAGCTGGGTGTTACAGCCAGCCATTGCGTTTTACTCTGCAATGGGTGCAATTAAAGATACAGCTTCGAAGTAAAATGTGGGAAAATATGACTACTGGGGGGGCAAAAGTGAGGAGAGAAGAAATACTGCCTAGAAGCTGATTCTGCATAGATAAGAAGAAAAAGGTTCATGGCTAGTTCATCAGGATGAAACCCGGAGTGCGTCTGTCTGTCTGTCTGGGGTGTTTTTAATACGCTGTTTGCTGCAGTGGCTGTGGTAGGTGTCAGAGCCGCTGCTCGAGCATGGGGAGGGGAACTGTGATGCTCGCAGACCCCAGCGGGCGCTGGTGCCCCTGAAGTGCACACAGGGCTGCAGGCTGGCGAGGGGGCTGAGGCGACACGTCCCTCTCCCAGCCCTTGTCTTTCTCCTGTGAGGCTGGAGATGATCTGGCTGGGCTGCGCAAAGACGTGCAGAGTTACACTGTGTGGTGCTCAGAAGAGAAAATAACTGTCAAGTCTGGGCTCAATGGATGAAATCAGGAGTGGTTTAACTTTCTTATGAGCTGTAGCCTGAAGAAGCATGAGAGCTTCTGCCTTCCTGCACATCCCCAGGACTGCTTCATACCTCCCTCACGGATCCCCCGGCTTCTCGTCCCACCACAGCTCCAGGCACAGGAGCTGGCTGACGGTGCCCTCGGGATGCTCCGTGTCCTCGGGGCGCCTGGGCACCTCGGCTGCCTGGTTTAGTCAGGCTCATGTGACCACGTGGATGTCAGCCCAACAGCAGAGGTGGGATAACTTCAGGGCTGTGACCACACAACCTCCAACAGCTTTTCCCAGTGTCTGCTCTGTGCTCTCGCGAGTCTCGCCCAAAGAGACGTGGTGCCACGTCCTGGGTGACGGCTCCGCCGCGCTGGTGACCTCTTTCACTCATGACCTGGGTCCTACTGAGGAAGGGGCTGAGCTTTTCATTTTGCAGATTTTGAGGGTTCAGGATCTGCCTGGGGTCACGTGGATGACAGTGATGGTTCCTCATCCTCTTCTTGCTTTGTCATTGGAAACCTTTTTAATTATTTTGGGGGGCTTTTTTCAGAGGAAGGGCAGAGGACTAACCCTTTCAAGCTGCCTATGATCTCTTATTGATTTTATGCAATGATATTCTTATTGATAACAGCATCAGGTCAGAATTAGGCTTTTTGTACCAGTGTTTATGATGATGCTGGCAATTTCATGAGAGCAAACGAGTAATTAAAGTTTTCGGTGACCTTGTTGTATCTACAGTTTTCTGCATTTCACTCTGGAAAAATCTAAGCAAGAGAAGCCATTGGCCTCTTTGCAATGTCGGGGGAGGGGGGGGTGGATTTGTTAGTTGGTTGTTGGAGTTTTTTTGGTTGGGATTACAAAGATAATACTTTATCAGAAATCCATAGTTTTCTGCGGTTCTTAAAACATGCCAGTGTATTTTACATTTAAATAGAAATGAGGCCTCCTTGAAACAAATTTATTCCAGTTGGCTTTGCACATTGATGATTAAAGAACGTGGTTCAATTTTTTTGTCTCATTCTGAGCAATGTCTCATTAGATTTGCTTTTTATTGCTTTTCATATCCATCATGATTTGTGTCAGCAGAATGGTTATAGAGATGGACAGCTTATTATCAGCTTTAAGTGAAGAAACAGAACACAAGAATGGTTGCTAAAAAAAAGGGAAAGGTAATTAACATCGGGTGCCAGAATATAAATGAAGCTTGATATTTTCACTTTGTAAATCCAAATTAACCCCTGTCCTGATGTTATAGAGCACAGGAGGGAACGCTGTGCCCCTGCCCGCGTCTCTGCGCCCCCCGGTGCTGCGTGCCCTGGCATGGTGGGACCTGGTAAAGATGCGGGTGCTGCTGCAGAGCTCCTGCACCCCAACCTGAGCTGCCTAACCCGAGCGGCAGTTAGCCCACGGGGAAAGCGTCTGGGCAGTTGGGAATTCAAACAATTGCTTTTTCAGCATGCTGTGCTGTCCCCTCCTTAATTTTCTCATCCTAATGTGATATATCTGCAAAGTAATTAGGCTCAGTTATTTGATGTATAAAGTGGGAGTGGGAGGGAGGGTCAGGGAGGACAAATTAAAATGAATTGGGAATCTTTAAGTGAAGAGAAAAGAGGACTGGAGGGAGCCATGATAACTCTTTACAAATACTTAGAGGGACATAATAAAGAGG
Organism: Strix uralensis; assembly: GCF_047716275.1. Taxonomy (NCBI): domain Eukaryota; kingdom Metazoa; phylum Chordata; class Aves; order Strigiformes; family Strigidae; genus Strix; species Strix uralensis. The sequence continues at coordinate 13,498,324 of NC_133991.1, forward strand.
ACAGGGACCAATTACTCTCATTAGTCAGTGAGAACTGAACAGGAAGTAATGCCTTATGCTGCAGAAGGGAAATCCAGATGATGATGGAAAAGTTTGAAGGGTAACACTGTGAAAGGAGCTGCCTCGGGAGGGTGTGGGTCCTGCTGCACGGGGAGGGCGCTCAGAGGAACCTCGGTCCCTGCAGGGCTCTCAGTTGCCCAACATGCCCAGAAACCAACTTGCGTCATAAGCTGCTGAATATTTTGAAAATGTGGCTGTGAATGTTCAGTGCCCCCTCTCTTCCTGTTCCTGCTGCTAGTGCAGAAAAGCTTAAACTTCCGTCCAGCTGTGGAAGCTGCTTCGCTTAACTTCCCTCCGTGCTGTGAGCCCGGGGCAGCCAGTGCCCTCTTGGAGATGAGCTTCAAACGGCCCCGGCGAGACCCGACCACACCATGGATCCCCTTCTGCAGCTGGGACCTTTGGGGTGGAGACATCAACTTGCCTGAGCAGGCAGCTGGGACGACAACCCGGGTGTCCTGGCTGTCCCCGGCTGTCCCTCTGCGAGCTGGAGTCAGGGCTGCTGCCTCTAGAGCCGCGTTACGGAGCCTAACGAAGTTGTGCAGGCGTGAGCCTCGAGCAGCACAGGGACCTGCTGCTCCTGGACCGTCATGAGGCTGAACGTGCCCGTGACACCTTTGAAAAGCAACGAGTAAGAACCACCCCACTGACCGATAATGGAGCAATTAACTTGTGTCACCACCGTATAGTGTTTCTTTTGCCATAACATGGAGCTTTTAAGAAAAAATTAAACCTGCCAAGCATCATTACATGATAAGCCTACCAAGCAAGCAACTCTTCACATTTCAGTGGCCTTGACTGAAGAACCTGGTAGAGTTCAGACAACTAAAAAATGAAAGCATCTGGCCAGACTCCAGATAATTTACCAGTACATTAGAGACAATTTTTTGCTGGCTTCACGTGTACCTGGTAATTCCTATTCAGCTATGGAAATTTTTCTTGTTCTCTTATACATCCTCATTATCTGAGGTGACACATTAGGTACCAACCTACAGTTTGTTGCTCCTCGTCCTTCTGATCATATACTTCTTATTGAAATAGAAGTGAAACCAAGAAATCTGAGCGGGAATCATGGGGAGTGTATTAGCATTTGGTGAGCTGGGCACAAGAATCACTCAGGAAATTAAAAGGAGGATGATATTTTGAGGTGATAAAACTTTAAAATATGAAACTTGCATTTGAGTCAGATCCAGCCTCAATTTTTCCTTTTTAAGCTGAAGCTTGTGAAAAGCTTGAGCCCATGCCAGTAACAAGTGAAGTCTTTGGGCTATTGCAAAAGGCGGAATAAATTAAATGGTGTTAGAGCTGGGCGTCTTGGTGAAACCCTGCTGAAACGAAATGAGAAATGCAGAGATAGGTCAAAGGACAGAGGAGCTGGCCATGCAGTTGAAACGAAAAGGCAGGAGAGCCTACTTACCCGATGTGTTGATGAAGGCAATGTGGCTGCAGCCACCCTGCTGATGAGGGTCACGGGGGGCGGTGGAAAGGCCTCTTTGATAGCGGCTTCGGCTGGGCCGGCTCCCACCGATCCTCACAAACGCCATGGCCAGAGACAACCCAGAGACACCCCCTCCGAGGAGCCGAGGCTGAGGGTGCCCTCTGCTCTCCAGGCACCAGCACGGCTCCACGGCTCCAGCTGGGTGGGGGAGCGGGTCCTGCCCGGGCTGCCCCCGGCGCTGGCTCTGCACAGCGATGCGGTGGGGGGGATGACACCACTGCCTCCTCCTGTGGGACACCTCAGCCATTCATTGGCGAAGTTACGAACCTTTTGCTTTGTTGTTTTTTTTGTTTGGTTGGTTTTTATTATTTTTAAAGTAGATGTGTCACTCTGCTACGGCCTGTTGGAAATACGTGCAAAGAGATGAACAGCATGCTGTAAAGGCAGGAAAAAATAAAATATCCCAAATGCAATGGAATACAAACCCCTCAGGTGGTTGTTTTGTGCTTTTCTGTTCTCTGCGTGTGTACGGGTCAGTGGTAAGAAACTGTATCACCAGCCCAGGTTATACGCAAAGTGGGAGCTGCAGGCAGCTCTGCCCCCAGCCCCAGGCACATCTCCCCTCGCAGGCAAACACAAACGGCCGGGGGGTGCCCCGGGGCAGAGCGATGCCCGCGGCCCCTGTCCCTGCTGGCCAGGCTCATGCTGGGGCACCGGCCCCTCCTTGTTTGTTTGTTTTAATTCATTTGGCTCCACAGCGGAATGATTCCCTGGGCAGGTGATTATTTTATTGCTGGATTTTTCTCATTCTCTTTTGTGGCCATTATTGAAGGTACAGATTTCATTACACGCATTCAGTGGAAAGAGATGATAAAAACCAAAGGGGAAAGGCAGGAAAACACCATTTAAGAAATAAATGCAAAGTTATGACGCCTCTGTCTGCCTGAGAAAGAGAGATTTTTTATGCAGTTTTTGGCATTTACAAATCCTTTGTGAAAAGGTCACCCTGTACTTGGAATCTTATTAATACAGAAGAATGGCCCAGAAAATGTCATGTCTTTTTACCATGATATTTACACAGAAAGGAGTGACTCAGCACAGCACTTCTTGGGCAGGATGGCATTAACGAGGCCACAGCCCGCAGTCGTGCCGCAGGGATAAGTGGTTTTGGCAGCCTACTGGCCAAGGGGGGCTCCCAGCGCCGCGAGGTGACAATCCTGTCACCGTCCCCACAGGACAAGGGGACGGCTGGCAGTGGCAAGGATGCTGACGGCCGGGGCCTGGGGACCTGCCGTGCCGGGCTGGGGGCAGCCGCTGCCCTTTGCTCCCTGGCCCGTCCCGGTGTCCCAGGAGCCACGGCTGGAGGGTGAGCAGAGCTGCTGGCCCAGTGCGGGGCGGCCAGCTCGGGGATACGGGGTAGCTTGGGGACATGTGGCAGCTCGGAGACCTGCACCGGCCGCTGCCAGTGCGGGTGCCTCGTCCAGCACGGCCAGCGGGCAGAGGGGGGTGTGGGTGAGTGTAAACTAACTGGAGAGAGCCACCGGCTCCCCCGGCATGTGCTACGTCCAGAGCTACACGGAAATCTGTACAAATGTTCTAGGACTGGACACACATTTTATCTAGTTATGGGTATAGTTTCATGGCTATAATTAGCTATAAATGTAATTATACATGATATAGTGTGTGTGCACATGCAGACAAGCCCGGACCCACCGCGCTCTCTCCATCCCTCTCCCGCGTGTGTGTGTACACGCAGGGCAGCACTCGTGGGGGGGTGCCCGCACGGTTGCCGGCTCTGGCTCTCGCACACTGTGGATGTCTGCACACACCTCCCCGTGTCCCCCTGCCCCCCCAACACACACACTATATACTACAACTAGATAAATGCACACAAACTATATATAAATACACACGTGCTCGCTCGCTGTTCATATATTTCTATATACATACACGTGTGTATATACTATACGTTACATACCATGTATTCTAGAGAGTATATATAACATATACTATTAACAATAGACTATATATTATCTACACGTACACAGAATATATATTGATATACACACACATATACTGATATATATAGATATATCCTTAAACACACACACACTATAAATAAACACAAGCTATATATATATATTTTTTTTTTTACAGTCCCTCTCTCTTTGCTCTCCCCATTATATATTATATACACTGTGCTTTATATAGTACCTATTCTATACACTCTTTATTATAGTCATTTTGTGTATAAACACTCTTGCTAAACACACACCCCACCCCCCCCACCCCCTTTCTCATTATACACCCCCCACATACATCGTGTATCCCACACATAGAGTGTCTTCTCGCTCTCCCCCAGCTATATTAATATTATAATCTGTATTATATAGTTTATAAGTTATACTATATTTATAATGTATACTATTTATAATTATAATATTTATAATTATATGCCATATAGTATAATGTACACCCACTATATAATACATACACACCCTATACAGTCACACGTGCAATGCACACTATACAGGACATATGCTGCACACCCCTTACACAGAAACTACACACAGACTCTCTCGTCTCACTATATATTAAAAAAACATACTATACATTATACATACTACGTTTTGTATAACCACATACAGTAGCTATACACATATACACAAGAACACTGTGTCTCTCTCTCTCTCTCTCTCTCCTCTTTCCTACTCTGCCCCCTACATCTCTATATTTTTATATTTAAATATGAAAGATTACACACTATCTACTACACAGTTTATAATTTATACTATTTCTAATCTCATAGTATATGATGTTATATACACAAGCAGTATTATACCCAGACAATACTCTCTCCCCCTCCTCTGAAGTCGCACAGTATGTTATATACTATACATGAGGTATAGTACATGTCCTAGATACTATTTGTCATTACGTACTGTGTATCTACGCACAGACACTCACTGATGTTTGTGCTCATTCCTCAAACATCATCTATTGTACACTATATATGTTAAGTAAACTTTAGATATACTGTATGACACACACACACACACACACACACACACACACACTCTCACACTCTCTCTCTCTCGCTATTCATGTGTGCTCTCTCCTCACACTATAGTACACGTATACACACAGTAGTATATCGTGGATGGTATATAGTACACGTAGGTGTATGTACACTATACATATATATGCCTATTTCATACAGTATGCAGAGAAATATCTAGGGAATACATTATAGCCTATGCACAGTGTACACATGATACTCTCTAGCGTACAGATATACACTTACTATTTAAGAGCTAGAGTGTGTAAGTGCGCCCAGTGTGTCCGTACACACTGCCTACCACACGCACACTCCTCACTCTCACCCTACAGCTCTTCCACACACACGCCTGGTCCATCAGGGTGCCCGTGGTGGGGCCTGGCAGCTCTGCCAACCACCGCCAGACACCGGCTCTGCAGCCCCCACCTCCCACTTTGCTCCGGACAATGTTCACACGGTAAATAAATAATTCCCCACCCCCGGCGCGCAGCAAGTGGGGGTGCGGGGTGAGGACCCCCAGTGCTGGGAAGCTGGGGCCGCTGTCCCCTCGCCTTGGGGTTGCTGGTCCCCGTCCCCGCCCCCACTAGTTTCAGGTATCAGTATCCTTGGAATGAAGGCTACAGCACACTTGTCGGCTAGCAAGACAATAACTCTTTATTGGGAAAAAAGTCACATCCGAGGGTGACCCTGAGCCCCCTCCCCAGCGGGGCGGGCAGCAGAGACTGCCCCCCCCCCCCCCCGCCGCTGTCCCCAGGGCTCCATGGGGCTTTGTGCTGGCTCCTGTGCCCCAGGGCAGCCCCAGCACAAAGCCGGGCTTTGGCTGTAAAATTTCCTTCTAAATTTTAATTCCAAACTTTGGGGTTTTTTGTTCAAATAGGACAGACAACCCCCCCCAGCACCGGGCTCTGCTGCCTGTCTGCACCCGTACCCTGCAGCCCGCTTAGCCATCACCCATCACCTGTGGCGGGGGAACGGGACTGAGCCCCTGAGCCCCCAGGGAGCTTCAACAAATAAAGAAAAATCGATTGAATTTTTCTACCTTCACCTATGGAGGCTGTAACTTGACAGAAGGGAAACGCCAGTGATTTGGGACTGGCGGGGCCCTGCACAGCCCGCGGGACGCTGCAGCCCCCGGGGTAGCGGCCGCTCCTTGCCCTGAGTGGGGGTTTCCTGGGAGTTTGATACACGAAAAAATGGGGACTGTAAACAGCCTTGTTTTGGCCATTATCCATTACAGTCTGTACAGAAGAAAATTACTTTTCTTAATCATAATCAGCACATAATAATCCTTGCATGAGACAGACCAAAAAATAGGCCTCTATTTAGACTTTCTATTATTAATTCCTCTTGTTTCCTCAGCAAGAAAGAGGAAAAAAATTAAAAGTTTTTTTTTTCTTCTCTGCTTTTCATTAGCAAACAGATTATCCGAGGGCTGACTGCAAAGGCTCCTCGGGAAACACCGGCAGCCCGACACGGCCGGGATGGGGCGCGGGATCCCCAGCCGCGGCTGCCGGGGGATTGGCCCATGCGGGGTGTGTTATCACTCACCTGCACGTGGCCCGGGGCGAGTCCCAGGGCTAATCCTGCAAGAAGAGGTGTCCTTCCAGCTCCGGCTCTGTGATGGAACCCCTGACACAAGCCTGGGCCCCCCAAGAGCCCCCCCACAGCTCCCCCCACCCCGCATCACTGCTTTTGCCCAGCTGCGTGGGTGAGCGCTGGGGACGTGCCGCTGGGTGCCTGCACCTTTCCTGGGCCCCTTTTCCATCGGTGGGCTCCGGCTCCTCCAAATCCTCGGAATTTGGGGGCCGTGCGGGGGCTGCGGGGTGCAGCCTGCGGCACCCAGAGGGGAGAAGGGCGGGGGCCCAATGGCTGCCCCAGAGCAGACCGAGAAACCCGGCACCTGCAGCACCACGGCTGCTTTCTTTCAATTCCCCCGGTGATTAAGGAATTCTCATGATTATTTTTTGAAGCCTGACTCGTGTTTTTTAAACACTTGGGACCGTCAGTGCCAAGGAGCAAATATTATGGGAAAGGCATTGATTCCTCAGTGATTTGTCTTCTTTTATTTTAAATGATTGCCCTGGATGCCCTTTTACCTGCGCAGAGCGTAGGGCTCCTTTAGAAGCAGTATCCTGCTAATTGTACCGGAGTCATTTTGCTGCATAAAGCATCTTAGTTCACAACGATGTGAGCAGTGCAGTGTAATGAATGCCTGTCTGGGGAAATTAAAGTAATAAATTGCTAAGGCCAACACATTTTAGAACAACTAGAGAAAAGAAGTGTAGATAAGGGCTTTTAAGCCACAGGGTGGAAAACACACACATAATTCTTTGACCAGTTTTAAAATATGAATTTCTTCATCAGCTATGGAAATAAAAAACCTGGCTATGAGGAGCAGGGACTTCCACCCTCTGCTAAAAGCTGCCTATGGCAAGAAACCACAGAAAGAAAGCTCTTTCTACCAGGAATCCTGGCTCCGCTATGCCGCGGTGACCCTCCGCAGAGCTGAGGGGCTGCAGGGCCCAGCTCCGGCCACCCCCCGCTGCCCGGCTCCAGACTTCCCTTAAATCTTAAGCAAATCATCCCACTCGAGGGAATGTGGCCACTTACTCATCTGTGAGGCTTAATGAATGTTTGCAAAACACTTAGAAGATGGAAATGCACTCCGGAAGGGCTCGGCGTTTTGTTAGCCACCTCGGCGGGGTACTGGGATGGCATTTGCACTCGGCTCCTGCGCGAGGCTGCCGGCCCCGCTCCAGTACCCGGCTCCTTCCAGTGGGGTTGTGCCTTTGTAAAATGATTTTCATTGCAATCATGCTGGACAACTTGAACACAGCAGCCGTTTAATGAAGGCATGGGACATCCGTAAAAGAGCATGACACAGATAACACAGGGAATACATCATGTTTATTACTTGTTACATCAAACAGAATTGCACTGACGATCTGATGCTGGAAGCCAGATGGAAATGAGTGAGGAACTGCGGTTGTGCGGGATTTCCAAACGTAAATCACAGCGGCACCCCTGACCCACCGCTCTCTCCCTTTTCTTGGGGAATTTATATGGTACCTGCACAAACATCTGTTTAATTCACCTTGAGGGGTATCATATGAATTCTCCAGCACTTCCCTGGTCCCTGGCTCTCTTCCTAAGCTGACTCACTTCACCAACACTTCCAGACAAGGACAGGACTGTCTACAGTACTTTGAAGAGCAGACATTGCTCAGGCTCTTTAGCCCTTCTTTTGTAAAACTCAATCCCAGCCCAACCTACATCTTAATCTAATCCAAAACAAGTGTAGCCATCCTCATACCAAAAAAGACCACAGCTCCCCCCACAGCAACACGAGCACCAAAACCCTCTTACATCTGTCAACAAATGACGTTTCCCGGCCCTCCTGTTCCTAAAGCTGGTTTCCAGTCCCTGTGTGTAGACTCAGCTTAGCCTGAGCTGCAGTTGGCTCCCGCCCATCCCCAGGCTGGCTCCCAGCGCCAGCCCCACGCTGAGGGGGCTGCCTCCCCCCTCCCCACCCAACGCCCTCCGGGGGGGATGCTCCGGCCCTCGGCAGTATTGCTCCCTGCTCCAGCCCCCCTGCAGTGTTTACGTGCCCCTCACGTTCCGTGTTCTTCCTTTCACAAAGTCACTTTCTCATTTAGTCTCAGTGACAGGTCACCACAACCTCAGCACCAGGCTGCAGCAGTGATTTATTGCTGCTGAACCTGTACAGCTCTATAAAAAGAGCCATTTCTACTTTTTTGACTAGCACTGACAATTACAGATAGTCGACCATTTTTCTTGCGAGCTTTAGCTTGCAGCTTTTTCATTCCTGGGCAGCTCTAGAAGTTAAAAAAATGCAGGCGGGCTTCTAAGTCCGGAGAGAAAGCTCCTTTTCTTCACCCGCACAGCCTCAGCTGCAGGCCCCCTTCTCGGCTGTAGGGATACCCCTACTCCTAAGCACTGCTGTAATTTGGGTTCTGCTCGCTCGTGTGCAGTTTGTAAGGACAGGAGGGCGGCGGCTGCTGCACTCAGAAAACTGTTCATGTCCCTCGAGCAAGGAGCTCACCAGCAGCTGCAGGTCTGGCTCATGGGAGCGGGGCAGAGCGCTCCTGGGGCTGCTGGGAGAAGGCAGATTGCAGAGGGAGAAGTATAATATAAACGCTTCTCCTGGAAAATGACTAGGAAAAAGTTTGTTCCTCATCTGCGATTTAACTTTATATTTCAATCTTTAATCTACAGCTTTTAGTTACGTTTGCGGCCAGCTCAAGAAATGGAAATAGCTGAACTTTTTAGACTTGAAGATAATATATTCACAAAGCAGAGATTAGAGGTTTAGAGATTCATTCTCAATTCTCCTTGATTTGATATGGGGAAAGAACTTGAAAGAAAAAAAAAAAGACCTTTTCAAACTCCTTCGCTTATTAGAGACGTTCAGGGAGCTTCACATTCTTGTCTTTTCCTGAGGAGCAGTAGGTATTTATAGTTACTTCAGATTTAGTCTCATCGCAGGCACGTACCCCGAGCTAATTCCTGCTCTTCGGGTTTTCTAACAATGAGGGGTCTTTCCTTTCCCCTGTCACTGGAGGGATGAAGGCTATCTGAAGCCACTCGGTCTCGCGAGGCTCTTCCCAGCGCTGCAGTCGTCAGCCCTCATGGTGTTTGGGGACCTGCTCCGGGAGCCAGGCACCCGCCAGCCCCAGGGTCCATCCTGCCCTGCCCGCACCCCGGTCGCTGCCGGAGCAGCTACGGGCAGGGGACCCGCGCCCAGCACCGCGGGGCCAGCCCGGCACAGACCCCTCTGTGGGGTTCATGCTGGCAAAGGCTGTGTCCGTCATCGACTCTGCTCAGCTCCTGGTGCTGAACCCAGAATCGATCCCGACAGCCTTTCGCACCAGGTATCCGTACGCTGCGGGGTCGGACAGACACGGGCTGACCCTGGTCCCTGTCCAAGGGAGTGAAGATCCCCTTGCCTCGTCTCACTATCTCTCTTATTTTTTATATCTCCATATGGATGCCCACGTATGAGCAGCTGTGATTTTCCCACGGCAGTTGCAGCTGACACAAATTAAACTTTAAAAGGGGGATTATGTTGCCTCAAATGCCTCAACTCAGTAAAAGAAAATAAAACCCAAACAAAACCCAGCAAATCGACGCATGAAGGAGAAAACTCAACAGTTTTCCCACCTCCACATGGCACTCAACAGCCACTGCCATTCGCTGCCCTTGGGGTGAACACCCAGCACAGGTAGCGGGGGAAAATTCCCCAAATATCATTCACAAATGGAATTTAAAGAATAAAAGGGGGCAACATCAACTGTCACAGAGACTCTGAACTGTCCTGAGCTGGATGTTTTCGTGAGTACCCAGTCTGAGAAAGAGCTGTCTTATGCCATCTCCCTCGCTGCCATGACCCCTCAGGAAAAGCATCCGAGACCCAGCCCCAGGGACAAAGGCATTTTCATCGCCACCTGGCCCAGTGTCCCCAGCGGAGCGGGTCCCAGGCTGAAGCCCGGCTGGCAGCCCTGCTCCTCCCACCCCTCGGCTTCCCCTGTCCCCCGGCACGCCTGGTCCCCCAGCCGCACGGGCTGCCCCGGCTGCCAACACCAAGGTTTCGCCCTCCCTGGAGCGGCGCAGGGTGGGGAGCTGCCCCCCCACCGAGGAGCCCCCCGGCTCTGCAGAGCCCTCGCGTCCCTCCCGCTGCCCGGGCAGGAGCAGGGTCTGCACCAGCAGCATCGTTCACCTCCTGCCAGGGAGTCTGCTTTTAGCTTGCCTTAGCAGTGACTCATTTTACCTTTAATATGTTTTGGCAGGACTGAGGTATTTATTTTAGCAAAGTAGTGAAAATAGTTCTGAGCATGTTAGCAATCCGTGCGATCCCTGTCAAGTCACTGCTTTTTTAATGCAGTGGCTGGGATTGACCTGACTTAGCTCTAAGCATACACAATCAATCAAGATCAAACTTTACACCATATACAATTTCCTCATACTTAATAACTTGCACAGTGAAATATTTTGCCTGTTCTGGCACGTCACAGGCTCACACTGAAAGGCGCTGGCTTGTTTACCTTTCTCTAATCCATTACAACATTTTCATTTTACTCTGCTCTTCACAGGAGTCAACTGGACGTGTCAGAGCACAGAGTGGGCTTTGATAATGTGTGACAACAGCAAGAGGCTTTCAAGATACACCACATCTGACTGAGGAAAACTCCCAACAATCACTGTTTCTTTCATTTTTTGTTTCCTGTGGGATTTAAGATTCCCCTTGTCCCGTTCCACCTTGAGACATGAACATTGATTTCCTATTAGGATACAGATTTACTCTGAATGCCCATTAAAAATACACAGAATCACAGACTGGTTTGGGTTGGAAGGGACCTTACAACCAATCCAGTGCCACCCCCCTGCCCCGGGCAGGGACACCTGCCACTAGCCCAGGTTGCCCAAAGCCCCGTCCAACCTGGCCTTGAACCCTTCCAGGGAGGGGGCAGCCACAGCTTCTCTGGGCAACCTGTGCCAGGGCCTCACCCCCCTCACAGGGAAGAATTTCTGCCTTAGATCTCACCTAAATCTGCCCTCTGTCAGTTTAAAACCATCACGCCTCATCCTATCCCTACCCCTCTGATCAAGAGTCCCTTCCCCCTTTCAGTCCTGGGAGGCCGCTCTAAGGTCTCCCCAGATCCTTCTCTTCTCCAGCTGAACCCCCCAACTCTCTCAGCCTGTCCTCACAGGGGGGTGCTCCAGCCCCCCGAGCATCTTCGTGGCCTCCTCTCGCCCCACTTGAGCAGGTCCGTGTCCTTCTGATGTTGGTGCCCCCAGAGCTGGACCCAGCACTGCAGGGGGGTCTCACAGAGCGGAGCAGAGGGGGAGAATCCCCCCCTCGCCCTGCTGCCCACACTGCTCTGGGTGCAGCCCAGCACACGGGTGGCTTTCTGGGCTGCCAGCGCACGTTGCTGGCTCACAGGCAGTTTTCCACCCACCAACCCCCCCAAGTCCTTCTCCTTGGGGCTGCTCTCCATCCCCTCCTCGCCCAGCCTGTGTTTGTGCTGGGGATTGCCCAGACCCGTGGGCAGGACCTTGCCCTTGACCTTGTTGAACTCCATGAGGTTTGCACATCCCCCTTCCCCAGCCTGTCCAGGTCCCTCTGGATGGATCCTTCCCTCAGCGTGTCCCCGCACCACACAGCTCGGTGTCAGTGGGGAACTTGCTGAGGGTGCCTCGATCCCACTGTCCATGTCCCCAACAAGGATGCTAAACAGCGCCGGTCCCAACCCTGACCCCGAGATTCTGCTCATCACTGCTGTCCCCTTGGACATAGACCCCAACTCTTTGAGTGTGACCACCTACCCAATTCCTTGCCCACCGAGCGCTCCATCCACCAAATCCACGTCTCTCCAATGTAGAGACAAGGACAGTTGTGCAGGACAGTGTCAGAAGCTTTGCACAGGTCCAGGTGGGTGACATCAGTTGCTCTGACATGTTTTGCTTTGTCACTCATGCGTTGCTGCTCACCTATGAGCAGACCAAATTTTGCAGTTACTGGCGGAATGACCTTGGCAGCCATCTCCATGAGCAGCATCACGGCAATGAATGGATTGATGGGAGTGCAATTGTATTACAGGCGAAAACACCACTGGGCCAGGTTTTAAGAGCCACATTTGATTCTTTACCCAGGTAGATTTTCCTTCCACTAGAGCTTTACAGCCTACATTACTTCCCAAATCTGTTTTTAATTGAAGTTGGTTTCATAATGCAGCTACATGTGCACTATTTGATAAATGTGATTTGTAGCAAATGCCCTTAAGCCAACTCTTTAAAGGTAGAGATCAAGTTTTATAAATGTGCTTCATAAATAGCAATATTTTCTAATTTCATAGAACAACAAGAACAAATCACTAGCTGCTTTCAGAGATAGATTAGTTCCCTGTAGACAATACATTGATCCTAACAGATTTCCATCTATTTTCAGGACTTTCAAAGAACAGCTATTACTATTCAATTATCATGCTTCATTAAACAACTTAAAACCTGTATGTTGCATGCTTTTGGTTAAAAAAATGTTCACTAACCTTGTTTATGGCATGGAATACAGTGTTTGTTCTGAGAAATCTGGCAGAGCAAGCGTGAGGCCACCCAGCATCGCTACAGCCCTCGCTGCTGGGACACTCCGAGGGGAACCTGCCTCAGCCCGTGTCCCCGGCAGCCAGCGCCCGTCCTCGCCCGGCTCTCGGGGACCCTCGCGCCTCCCTGCAGGGAGAGACCCCGCGCTGGCCCCTGCAACCGCCCACCTAGAGCTGGGTGGGGGAAAAACCCAACCGCTGCTGCCTGGCACTGCCCGAGGGGAGCCACAAACCACCTTCAGAACACGAGGTCTGTCAGAGCTTCACCAGGGAAGGATCAATCTCCTTCCCCGCCAGCGAGCACGCAGCCTCTGACAGGACCGCCGGCCTCCCGCAGCTCTCGGGGGGACACAGAATTTTACTGCAAGACACAAGGCACTGTGTAAAACTCAACTGCCCCTGTGTGTTGTACAGCTGGGGCAGCAGCACAGCTTGGCCACGTCTCTCTGCGCTGCCTCCCAGTCAGATGAAAAGACGACGGTAACATTTAACGTCCCCCATCCCCGCCTGTGCCCCCCAGCCCATCTCGGGCGGATCTCACCATCGCCCCTCTGCTCCTCGGGACACGGCTCTGCTGCTTGGTGCGGAGCTGCTGCCCCCCCGTGATGCTCCAGATTCACCTGAAATCAAAAACAGAGAGAGAGACAACAAGTGAACCCACGGCTTCTGAATCTGACTCCAGAGCCCTGACTGAAGGTCACCCCACACCTCTCTTTAGGGGTTATTAATTTTCATATTTGTACAGTCCTTCGTAAGCATCGTTACATTGATGAGCAATGACAGCTCGTGTACAGGTATCTGGGTACCCACACACACGTATGTATACACACACCCCCTTACCTCTGAACGCCGTGCCAAAGAAATTATGTTTCACATCATTTCCAGTGTCATAGTTGATTAATTTGTGTCTCTTTTCTCATTGTGGCTCATCCCTCATTTCAGAGATGTCCTTCAACCAGGACACTGGAAGAGGGCTGAGAAGTGAAAAACAGTATGGAATAATCGAAAGGTAGAGTCTCAGAAAGCCTTTCAAACAGTCACACCTCTGGCTTAACGCTCCCATCCCACATCGCTTCTTCCCACCTGCAGTTTCTTCTTTAGCGAATTAGCTTTCCCCAGAAGTGATTCCTTGCGTCCCAGTGGCTACAGATTCCCTCTTACATCTTATTAATCAAAGACTAAAGGAGTGAACGCGTGTGTCTTAGAGAATAACAACGGGCCTTTGACAGCTGCACGGAGCCACCACACACAGAGATACCAACATCCACGTGCAATTTACCTGCCTTCCCCCGCCCCCCTGCCCTCAGCGCGCTGTGTCTGGGTGGGAAGCGAGTCCTTTGCCGTTTGCAGTTCAGGCACCAGAACCAAAGTGGCAATAAACTGGCTGCAGGGGAGGGTCCCCAGCACTGCGGCCCCTCGGCTCTCCCCACGCAAGGGCGACCCTTCTGCTGGATTGCTGGAGGATGCCCTCTGCCCCGTGGTGCAAATCACAGCCACAATTTGCCACGATACCACTATTAAAACAGCCTGAAAACATCACGAACAGAACTCATCTGGGGCGATGTTTAACCCTAAGGTTTGATGCCAAGGTCAGCCGTCCTTCGGCTCGAGGCCGGCCCTTCCTGCACACCCTCTTTTCAGACCTGTGTAACGCCGACCTCCGTGCCCCACTCGTGCGCCCTCGGGACGCCGCCGTGGGACCCGCTGGATTCGTGTCTCACCTCGAAATCCCACTTTGTCACCCAGCCCCTGTGTCGGCAGGAGAGCCCGGCTTTGCTACGGGGAGCTCGCTGGCAATCTCTGACTCTGCGCCGAATCCAAGCAGCTTTCTTTTCTGTAGAACATCCTCTAATGGGTCATCATCTGGAAATCCCACAGAAGGATACAGCTGCCCTGGGCATTGGTCCCTGAAGTCTGCAGTCCAGCTGACAGCTCCTGTAACACATTACAAGTGTGTTTTAAACCAGGGTCAGTCAGCGTGCTATACCACACCTATTACGTAAATGGAAAATCGATGTACATAAAGCTGCTTGTCTTCCTGCAACTGTAACATCTGAAAAACCCAGCACCAGCCCCAATTATCGTCAAGGATATCTCTCTTTGGTTAGAAAACGGTTTTCCACACCAAACAGATGTCTACTGCAGAGAAATCACACCCGAGAAGAAGTAGTCCAAGCCACAAGACGGACAAGGAGGACAAGGAGAGACCGTATCTACTGTTCAACATTAGCGAGTCTCAGAGGCCGAGGAGCGGGGCCCTGGGGCTGCCCCGGCACTGAGACCCCGGCGGGGGCCGGCCCTGATGCGGCAGGAAAAGAGCTTTACAGCCTGTGCTTCTTAATTCTTCTAGCGCATGTGGCAAATGAGAATAATTATATATAAAATTATATGACTCAGGCTAGTTAATTATCAAAGGGAAAGAACAGAACAATGAACAACATTTCCCAAGATTGCCGAAAGCCTTTTAAACCAGGCTGCCTTTCAACAGCAGTTATCAGCTTCTAATTAAACTCAACTCCAAGCACTTTTGCTGAAATGGAGCCAGTAATAGAAATCTAATAGGATGTCTTTTGTCGAAACCATGTGAGTAAACAGTTTGGATCCCGACACAAAGACTGGCTTTTGCCGACTGGCAGAAACCTCGCCTTCGCCTTCTGACTAAGACGTGTATTCGCAGTGAGCTGAATATGGAATCGGCTTGTGCCACATTTCTTTTTTTCCCCATATGTATTTTTGCAATATGTGACATAAACCTGCACCAAGAGGAGACCCTCCAAGAGGACCAGTTGAAAGGAACACCCTTCTTTTTTGTTCAAAATCTGTTCTGCGCCTTTTTGGTCAAAAAGGCATTTTGCAATTAAAATCTTCATCAGAAATGGAACATTCTTTCCAGCTTTGGAGATGGTGAGAAGAAAAATATGTTATCACTTGGTGGCATAGGTGGTTGCTCAGAAAACGAGCGCTCGCCTTTAAGCATGTTGGAAGCCTGAGTGTGTGATTGTACAACATGGAAACAGTTTGTTCTTTGCCTAATACAAAATTAAACATTATGAAATTCACTGAGTGATATGTTTTGTCCCATGAGAGATTAGCTTCAGAAATACAGAGACAGAAAAACACTCATCTATCATTATCACGCCAGTTTTTAAACAGCTGGAAAACACTGCTCCTTCCCTCGAATGAGCAGACTAGATGAAAACAGCATTCTACCTCCACCTCCCCCCAACAACAATTTTCCCTTTTCCCATGGAAATTTTCTACTTCAATTAAATTTCCTCTTTATTACCAACCCTCCCCCCTTTTTTTTTTTTTTAATTTTCTGGCACATCTTTTCTTGCTATTAAACCTTTTTCCCCCCACACACACCTATTTTTCATTTTCTTCAATTGTCAAGAGCAACAACATGTATCCTTGCGCATGTACTGGGGGAAGGAGGGATGAGGAAAGGTGACGAAAGAGATAAGAATAAAAAGAGAGAAAAGGTGGGAAAAATCATCCGCTAAAGAACAACTGCTGGCAAGAGCAATGGCTACAGCGGTTGTGAAGTCACTTCCACGACTGTTGAGCTGGGAGCCAGGTTAAGCCCACGGCCCGTTCTCCTCCCTGGCTCTGCCCCAAGCCTAAGAGGGAGTTAATCCCTTGCTGCTCATTAAAGTCTCTGCTCTGCCTTCAGAACTTTTTTTACAGAGAACAAAACAAGCAGAAACAAGTAATTTCTGGTTTCTATGCTACTCACAAGCTACTTTGACTGGCAGCTTTTCGCATGGGGTACGGAGAAAGGGGAGACCCGCTGCTCCCGGGGCGCTGGGCCCGCGCGCTCCCAGGGAGCGAGACAACGTTCCAAGAGGCCGCTGCAAAGGGAGACTCTGATTTATGTATTTCGCTGATATATTTCAACGCTTGCATTTGCATTTACAATCCAATGCAAAATTTATGACTGTTGAACTTATCCTGTATGTCATAATTAAACGCAAACAATCATTTCCAAATAACTGTTTACCATATTGCATATTCAATTGTGCAATTAATCTCAATGACTCCTTCTCCTTGTAAATAAATATAGGTGTAACATACTCTGCCACAACGCGCTCCCAGCTGCACCCAGCGGAAGATGAAGAGTCAATCTGACATTTCAAGAGAGCAGTTACCTGCTTAATAAATAGATTGGAAACCCTGTCATTTTCAAATAGATGCCTTGTTCTCCTGCTAACTATTTGTTCTGAGGAAAGCCTCCGAGAGATTTATAGGACAAGTGCTGTTTAAACATTAATCTTCATGCAGAGGAAGAGGGAGCGGGCTGCTCTCAGAGCTTTGCCAAGGCATCCCAGACCCGAGGGGGGACGCGTGGGAGCCGGCCCTGGACCTGCCGCCAGCGATGGCTCCGCGGCCAGGACCCGCACGACGGCGAGCGGCCAGGGCTCCGGGAGAGGCACGACAGGGACCCCCCACCCCTGAGCAGCTCTGACGACGAGGGGACGTGCTGGGGAAGCTCCAGCGGGAACCGGTGGTGAAAAGAGGCCTTGGCCTAACGAGGAGTAACTCCTGCAAATGGACCCGTCTCTGGGCACACCCGCCCTTGCCAGCCCAGGCGGCCTTCAGCTGGTGGAGCTGGTGCAAACTGGGGGCGCCACCGCAGCCGCTTGCGGAGAAGCCGGTCCACGCCGAGTCAGTGGCACTGCCAGCAGCGTATCGTTAGGATTCAGCAGCAGCCTGTTTCCTTTCAGGCATAAAAAATGAAATAGCGATCTGCTGATGGGTGCCGATTGGTAGACAGCTTCCCATGAAACAGCGTTTGTCCTGAGAACAAGGTGAATAAAAGACTTAATGGAGTTCAGCGATGCAATACAAATGACGGTGTCCCTTTACATTACCAACAACACACACTACGCTCTCTCCAGATCCCCGTTCTCTTGAATACTCCACTAGGAAGCTTTTTGTAAATAGGATGTCTCACTTAGTGTCCTCTCCCAAACATCGTATTAATCACCCTTTAAGAATGCATGATCTCGGGGAGTAGGGACTGCACTGGGTGTGAGGAAGACATCGCTCCTCATTTGAGCTCTGTGTTGACTCCCTACAAGCCCGTGCCGTTTTCCACAGCTGAAGCCGGGACCGTAGCACCCCCCTGCTGCAGCTGCCTGTGGAGATGCCACCCGGGAGGGCAGTTACCACCGCGCAGCAGAGCCAGTACCAGTACCGGCCCCGGGGGCTGCAGACAAGGGGCCACCAGCGGCTGCAAGGAGCAGGAGAGGATGGAGGGGACCTCTTCAGCGGGTCTCTGAGCTCTGCAGCATCTGTGAGCAGGCACAAAGCAGGCTGAAGGGTACTCCACAGCTCAAGAGACTGCTAATTGGCTATGAAGGATTCCTCCTCTCCATTGCGGGTTGGTATTGTCCCCAGGTTGGTGCTAGTGACTGGAAGCTATTTCCACCCAGAGACCCATGTGAAGTGAAGCTGAATGATTGTCCCAGGCTGGGTTCTTGCAGGCTGGTTCCTGCAAGCTCCTGTTCCTGCTTATGCAGAGAAGGAAACGCCTGGAAGTGCAACTGCAAAGAATTAACCATCCTGTGTCACACTCTGCCAGCGGGGTCAAACGTGTTCCGTGCAGTCGGTGAGGTGGAGGATGCTTGCAATACCGCTGTGCAACGGCCAGAAGATTTCAGCTCTCTGGGCTGTCAGCTCGCCAGCTCTCATAAGCACCAAACTCCCTAATGAAAGCAAATTCTTTAGAAGTAGTTAATTTTGCATATGTTAATTTTTGTGCTAGCACTATCAGTCCCATATTCACAGTTGTTTATTTTCAGGGTGTTTACCCAATCTTTGCTGTAAACACGTTTTCACAGGTCAAAAGCAAAGCACGAAAATCACCAAAAATATTTGTATCATGAAGATTTTCAGTTCTACAGTAAATGCAACAAGGGAAAATGGTTTGAGAGAAACAGGAGTTGCAGCAAAGGCCCTGCTGTTCCGAGGACCCTTCACCGGTCGTGCACAGGGCACAGCTCTGTACCGGAGAGACGTCACCGAGCACGACCCTGCCCTGGCCCGGGGCAGCACGGAGCCATGGGCGCCTCCAGCAAAGGGGGGCATGGTCGCCCCCCACCATCCGCGCTGCCGGCTCAGGGTCAGCCGCTGAGCGCACCGAAGCTGGGAACACGCTCTCCTGATGGTTGAGCAACATCCTGAAAAAACGACCCCCGGGAACCAGCAGCAACGTGCATCCGCCAAGGGAACGCAGGGGGACACGGCACTCGCCGCCCAATGGCCGCCTGGATTCAGCAGCAAAGACCACCCGGGTAACCCCAGACCAGTTTGCCTTCACTCTCAGCTGGGATCCCTGTCACACCCGGGCAGGAGGTTACACACGAGGTGGAGAGCTGCAGGGAAGAAAAAGGCTCCTGAAAGACACAGAATCCTCCCTCTGGATTGCACGGATCTAAAGTGCTCCCACTGGGGACTCAAAATTGTGTCAAACAAATGCAACTTATTGTCTCTCTCCCTGTTTTGCAGTCCCTAACAAAGTTGTTTTCATTATCTGGGAAGCCCCTGGTGAAGTGTTAGCATCTTAAGTAACCCTTGTAAGTGGAACCAAATTAGGGAAGCGAGCAGACAACACAGGCAGAGAAAACAGATTTCATTTTCTATATATCAGTTTCTATTAGTTTCAAAGATAGGTCTCTATTACACCCAGTCTTTGTCCACGGTCAGAGTGCATTCAGCAAATTGAAATTGAAATGTGTCTGCTGATGGGACTGACGCCGTTATTAGATTTAACTATCAATCACCAGCGGAGTGAAGTGTAATGCAATTCATTAGGCACCAGTCCTACGGACATTTCAGCTGAATCCTGTAGGCAAACCAAAGCTCCCTGCAATGATCATCTGGTTTTCAAACAGCTTATGGGGAGTGCCTCCCACGTGCAATCGGGTTACACTTTGATTTTTCAGAATTCCTGCTGCTGCTGGAAAGGTTTCCTCCTGCCCTGCTCCTCCACACGCTTGTGCACAACCCCTTCACCTGCCCAACTCTTCTCCAGCGCCTGCAGCGCATCTCTGGGCAAACGGCTTCTGCTGGACGCGGTGCTCAGGCCACCCTCTGCACCTCACCATCGACGACTCTGCGAGCAGCAGCCCCGGGGACAGAGGCTGCAGAGTCTGTGTCCCCCCGCCCCCGGGACACCCTGGCAGCTCCTCCCGACCAGAGGCTGCAGCTGCTGCCGTAACGGTTCTGCCTGTACGTCACCCACCGGCCTGGGAAATGGGGACGGTGCCCGGGGCTTCTCTCCACAGCACCCCTCACCCTCACGGCGGGGGAAGGACAGGCCGAGAGCCAGAGCCAAGAAAATTTACCTTCTAATTGCTAACAAACATCGTCTTTTCTTGCAAGCATGTAAACAAGGAAATTTGGCTCTCCCGCTGCACTAATGCGACTTGCGAAAACTAACTTGTAAGGCTGGATGTTTTTTCCAGGGTAAGTCAATGTTCCAATTAACAGTAAATTGCTAGCACTTGGAACGACACTGCATATTAATTCAAAGCAACTGAATGTTCATTGAATTACCCAGATCGGTAAATAGCTCTTTGTGGGGTGTGTAAATAATCCCGGGGTATCTAGGAAATTGGGAAAAGAGATTTTAAAAACTACTTTGCCTGGGCAGAGTCGAAATTTTAAAGAAAATTAGTAAAAGAAGGGATTATCAATGAAATGGTTATTTTGATTGTCGTGAGCTGGGTTGGAAGGAGCAGCCCGTGCTGCCCGTCCCACCGGCGCCGCGGGGCTCGCAGCCCCTCTCCCTGGCAGCACAGGTCGGACCCACCGCACGGAGACTTTCCTCGGCCGGGGGGAGGACGGGCAGCCCCCGCTCTGCCTTGTAGCCCCCCAGGCCCCCGCGGCAGGAGACCCACGGAGTAAATGCTGCGGTGAAGCAGAAGATACATAGGTTGCCATACTTTCACCACGAAGACCAAACTCCACTGTCCCTTCAGCTCGGTGGCCGTTACAGTCACTGCTAACGAACGGAGGGTTTAATAAGCGCACATGGCTTCGGGGTTTTTTCCACAATTATTTTTTTCTTTTTTAATTCAGCTCCCTCATCACTGAGCTAATGCACTAATGGACACTTACCATTACCTAACTTCCGACCTAATGGGCACAGCAAATACGTGAAAGGCTCATAAAATCAAATTTACTGAGCATCATTCCTTTTGCTGTCCATTAACTGAAACTATTTATTAGGTTAAACAGATCCAGGGTATGGAGTTACATTCATCTTGTATTAATGCTGTTACGGGGACACGTAAGGATCCCAGAAGCTCTACCAGTTGCAGGGGAGAAGGGAGGGTTGCTCTGGTGGCCCAGACGGACTGACAGACACGGGGGCTGGTGTCACCAGCATCACCACGGGGAGCAGCCAGCCCAGACCCCCTCCGCCACAGCCACGTTGAACCCCTGTGCCGGCGCCTGTGGGGCTGTGGAGCGTGGGAGGGGTAGACCCTTCATCTCCACTCTAAACTCCCTGCCTCCCTCTCTTTCCCAATACTTCTCCTGCAAATAACCTCCCCGCGGCTCATTTCTCTCCCCAGCTCAGCGTGTGGGACCTGAGGAGTCCTTCGGCACTCACATTCACTTGTGCTGCCATCCTCCTCCTCCTCCCCACGCTCTTGGTCGCTGCAGAAGCGAATCCCTCCGGGCAGCCAGTGCCAGAGCTCACTCCCCACCCTCTGTGGGGTCCGACACTGGAAGTGTTCAGAATAAACCCAATCCTTTACCCTTGCAGCCCAAACACGTCTGGCCCAGCTCACCGCTGTGCTGCTGCCTGTGCGGCTGCTTGGCTGCCCGGAGACCGAGCGTCCGCCCGTGCCGCCGAGCACCGAGGGAACGTACCAGGAGCGACCACAGAGAGCTGGAGATGCCTCTGTGCATCCGTATCTATATCTGGATCGATCTATCTACGGCAGGGTCTGCTATAATGGATGATGAAAATGTGCCGAAAGAGATTAGCACCAACGATGCCTTCTGTTTTCTGTCAAAAGATAGAAGTTCAGTTTATGTTCTGGCATTCAGTTCTCTGTAGAAATATAAAGAGCATTTCAATTTAATCAGCTTCCTGAATAGCAAAGAACAATCTGCTGCCCTTAATGGGCAATATCCTCTGCCATCAAGGCTGCCTTTAGGATTTCACTGTCTTCCATAAAAAGCTGTTTTACTGGATTATCAATGAAAAGAACGGCTGTAACAAAAGATGGGTTGATAGCAATTTTTTCCTCTAAGTCTGGCAAATTCCTTTCACTGAGACAATCACTTACATGATGTTCATGTGCCTTTGCTAAATTCCTCAAGAAATTTTGGAGCTTCATCCCCCAGCGGGCCGGGACCGGCTGTGCCTCTCGCCTCTCCGTCGGCTCTCGGGAGGCCCGAGGCAGGGGATGGCGGGTCCCTCCCCTCCCATGCCCTGCTGAGCCCGAGAACCTGCCTCAGTTGTTCACCCTGGAAATGGCACGCAGCGACAGCAAAGCACATGCAGCTTTTCTTCGGGTGCCATTCCTGTGTGACACAGGGTCCAGCAAAACGGGACCATCGCTCCAGCAGCCTGAATCACGGGCAAACTCATTTCGGAGAGGGAGGGGAGAGCATCCACGGCACGTCCCCGGGCCATAAAGCATCCCCGGGGCTCTAGCAAAGGTGGGCATGAGGGCAAAAGGCAAAATACCATAAAAATAATGTACTGCTACAGGAAGGATGCAGGAAAGTTCACGACAGGAGGGCCCTGAGCTGGAAAATAGTTTGTTACGTGAAAATACCCAGGTAGTGGTTGAAGGCACAGCACTGCTCCTGACGGCATCTCCCGGAGCCCTGAGCAGCCCCGGCCCCGCGGGCTGGGCGGGTCTTTCTCGCTCGAGGCTGCGGCCAACACTGCTCCTCCGACTGCTCCTCCGCGCCAGGCACGACCGAGGCCAACCAACGACTGTCGTATGCCCGGGACCAGAAAAACGCTGTTAACCTTAATGACAGCGCCTGGTTTATAAATACCCAAAACAGAGATAGATTAGATGAACTTTGAAAACTTTCATATATATTTTAAGAGATCTTGCTTGCTAAGCTTTTTTTTTTTTCCTTTTCTGAACTCCCAGGGCCCTAGTAAAGTCAGTCAATACACCATTACAATCATTTGGGGAACAGTAAAGCTTTGAAAAATAGCATTTGCACTGTGGATTTATAGAAACCATTTGAACCACAGTAAGCCTTGAAGATAACTCTGAAACATATTTTGATTTCTCCATAATTTCCTGAGAATCATTAAAAGAAATGAAAACTCTGCACCCTCGACAGACACAGGCTGGGAAAGCACAAGGAGGAAAAAAAATATTGTCACTACTTAAGAAAGTTTGTAAGGAATGTCCCAAAAGAACCAGCTCCCTCAGCAGGAGGGAGGCAGCTGGAGCTCACACGTTTCCATTCCCGTAACACCAGACGCCCACTACAACGCCCGTGGGCCGGCGGCAGCTGGCAGCGCCCAGGCCAGGCCCTCGCCCCTCCGGGTGCTGCCACCCAAACACGAGAGCAGCAGCCCTCACTGCATCTGAGTAATGACATTTCAGACTTAAAACCAGTGCTGCACCCACAGTTCACTATGAATCAAACAGACTCTTTAACGTCTCCTGACCTACTTCTGCTTAATAGTATCTGCTTGAGATAAAACCCTTGCTCGGGATTAAAGCATTCGTGGCACATGTCCAAAGGTCAAGAAAGGCCACGCTGGAACCACAAACTAAGAAAACTGCTCTTGGCAATTTCAATGTTGCATTTTATCTCCAGGATAAGAACAAAAACTTTTTAAAACTGGGAATTATCTTAAACACCAGTGGGAAGAGCTGGAACCTCCCTTGAAGAGCGGTGGCCTTCAGAGCAGAAACCAGCCTCTAAATGTACCTTTCTTCTTGCAAGTTGAGAAGGCGGCATCAACAAAAACTAGGATCTATTTTTGCTCTTAAATCACACTTCAATATTTATGCTGTAAACAGGAATTAAGTATGAAAGGATTTGAAGCCATTACAAAATTAAATGCCTGGTTTTCCAGCTACCGGCTGCAGCTCAGTTTTTCTGTCAGAAATTCCCTCCAGGTCACCGGCGCAGGACGAGGGTGTAGGAGCACGGCCTGGCAGCACGGCGGAGCAGGGACTTGTCTTTGTAGCAGGGACAAATAAATTTCAGCTGAAATTATTATCTGGATAAATCTTTGCTTAAATTGCCATGAATTTACACCATTTAGCCATTCCGCATATCTTTCCCTTATTTATGATCTTCGTTATTGCCACTCAGATTCCTGTGCCCTAGGAGCGGTTGGGGAACAAACCAAACCCAAGTTTGGCACCCGACGGAAACCCCGGCTGCCCTAAACCCCTCGGCGATGGTGTTCTGGGGCGATGCCTGAGCCCCGGCAGCGGCCAGGCTGGACCCAGCCGAGTGCACAAGCCCCCACAGCTCCTAAACCTTCACGTGGATTCCGGGTATCGCCGTCCTGCAGGTTGTTACTGGGGTTAATGATAGTTAAGTGAGTAGCTAGGAGTACAGTGCTGGTAGATTTTCGGTTAATTTAGCAGATTATGTCAGAGGTACAGTCACAGGCTATTTAGCATTCTCCTTCATTAACCTCGGTTATGACGAACTGTGCCGCTGTGCACTGCTCTTCAGGCACCATTCATCAATCCCCCTCGACTTGCAGCGACGCCACTTTCTTTTCACTGATGGTGATAGAGCAAAATTTCAATTTTCTGCTGCTTTCCAATCAAGACTCAGTCAGGGCTCAGGCACGCAGCAGGGTCTCCAGGAACCCTTGGTGGTGCAGCAAAGGGGTGACTCAGCAGCTGGCACTTTGCCCTTTGAGTTGGGTCGATACTTGAACCAACGCCTGTTACTAGTGGACACCAGGCTACTTGGGAAGCCGCCTTGCAGATGAGCTGAAAAACTGCTGTCCCAAATCCTGAGGGCCTTTGTGGATTTTATAATTTGTATTTAATGATGATTTTTGTCAGAGCTGGCTGACTATCCTAGAGTTCTACTTAAAATCCTGCCTCCTTCTGGGATGCTGAATTTCCGCTCCAGCAGGGACAGAACTTTCAGCCTGAAGCCCCTGCACCGTCAGTGAAAGAGATGAAATCAGATGTATGACAAACTGTTCTCATATTGCAGAGGAAGTTTCATTATTTCCATTTTCTTACGTTCTTGAAGTAAAAGAAGTCCTCTGCAAGAGGAAAAATTTCCATTATTTCAAAGGTTCTCAAACAAAATGTAATTTCACTCAAGCCTGACTGGTGGAAAGTGTTAGAAAACGGAAATATCTGATCTGGAAAACACAAAAGGGGACTGCTCCTTGAGCATCCCGTCACCAGGTCTGAACGCTGCAGCCCCGAGTGCTTTTTCTTCCAAGTTCCCCCTAGAACACAGTGGAACACCTCGGCAGTACGCTGCCTCCAACACCTGCACTTACAACAGTGTCATTTTCCAGTGGGAACTGTTGGCCGCAAGTACCCAGGCAGGCACTAGGCACAGTAGCCGGGCGGCTGCACCCCCGGCCCGCTGCAGAGCTCAGCACCCAGCACGGCTCTTAATAAAAGGGAAAGTGGTGGCACTTCCCTCTGAATCTACTGGCCCAAAAAATAGTCCAAACTAAAACAAACGGTACCTGTCTCTGTCAGGCTGGGGGTGGAAGCGGGTTGCAGACAGCCAGGGAAAAGGCGACCGGCTCTCTGGCCGCCCTGCGGTCCCCAGCGCGCTGACAGACCCCGCTGCGGGGAGCCGAGGGGGTCTGGCCCAGGGAGCAGCCCTGTGGGTGCCCAGGGCAGCGGGGGGTCTCTGCTGGGGGCCGCGGCGCTCCCCTCCCGGCGCGGGGCAGGGGGCACCTGCACAAACCCTGAGGCCTCCTGGCCGCAGCGCAGGCGCTCGAGACGGCAGGTGTCCTGCTGCTGCGGGCCGGCCGTGCCCAAGTGCTGCGTCACCTGGAGAGCCAGCCTGGGCGCAGCAGCACAGATCACCCCTTGTTACTTATTTATGAGAGCTAATTGCATGTGCTGGCATTTAACACGCCATATGGAGGAGAGGCTGCTGGAGCCAAGCTACTAGCAGCTTTCAGCCACCTTTTTGTTTGTTTGTTACTGCTGAACATGACTGGAGCAAGGTTCATCAAACTGCTGCTTTTACTGGGAAAAAATACTTCTTGCAAAACAGCCTAGCTAAAAACCCAAATCCTCACCTCTCTCAGTGGACATTTATGCCACAAAAGAAAGTGGTACGTCCTGGCAAGGATACCAGAGTACCTTGATGCAGCAGGACTTCACAAACAGCACAGCTTTGTGGATATAGTTAAAAAATAACTAGATGTTTGGGTATGTACAGCCACATCTGTTAATTTTAACAAGCAGCACTTCCTCTTGGTATTTGCTCATCTGATAGTAATTGATAGGGGAATAGCCTGGAGCGATTTGCCATCAGAGCCCGTGCGTTGCAGACCGGGCAACTTAGGTACCTGCTGCTTTGTCCTGCGAGACCACTGTCCCCAAGAAACCTTTCCTCAGTAATATTTGCTGTTAAATTTGGAGCATCTGCCCCTTTGGGGGAGCTTTTTGTAAGGGTATCAAGGCCTACGTTCAACCAGAAGCTCTTATTGTGGAAACGAAACTAGAACGGTGCACGTCAGTAGAGCTGCATTGCTTCAGCCGTCCAAGAAGCTGATCTCTCTGACATACACACATATAAAAATATATATATAGTCAGTATTTCTTCTTTTCAGATGAGGGATGTCTCCAAAGATAGTGCTGAAATAGACACATAGCAAGGTTGTGGCACTTCTGGTATTTACTGTGTAAGAATGACATTTATGATAATAAAAATGGAAGAAGTGTTGAACAGTAACGATAGCAATAACATTTTGCCAGGGACCAAAAAAAAATTATATAACATAATGAAAACAGGAACGGAGAAATGGCAAGAAGGGGACTGTTACAGCACGGGGAGGAGCGGGAGCAGTGATGTGGAGGTGGACTCGGTGAGCAACATCTCTGCTGGGGTGGAATGAGTAAGCAGCAAGAAAATAGACACGGCTGCCTCCTCGCTGGAACCGACGGCAGCCAGGAGCAACCTCCGAGCGTGTCCTCCCAAGGGCCCGAGGAGGGGCCACAATAACCGCAGCTGCCTGCTTCCCCCCTTGGCATCCTGCTCCATCAAAGTACCAATTCCCATTCATTTTTCCCTAAGACTTAGCAAAATCTCTTTTCTTCAGGAGATTTCCATGGCTAGAGAATCCTCCCCAAACCTGTTTCCTTAGGAGACACCCTTGACTTATCTGCAAAGTGCTCCGAACACCGTAATACAAAGCTGCTCTCATTACAGTGTTAAATTAAAATTTAGTAGAAGATGCACAAAGCAGAATAAACTTTCAATTAAAATATAAACACTGTTACTGAGAAAGAAAACTGGAGGGAGCTCCTAGGCTTCTTTGCATTAAAAATGCCCAAGATTTAATTTCCCTGTGACATCTCCTTGGAATTACACTGCTAATTGATCAAATTTTGTCTGTCTGTTATTTAAACTTTCAATAAAACTTAGATTAATGGAAGGTGTAATCCTCCCGGGCAGAACAAATATTCCCATTGTTCATGTCAGGTATGGAATAGCAATGCCCCTACTAACAGCTTTTGCATTCAACCTGTGAATATGAAGTTAATCATAAGAGTGTAGTGATTCTTTAATTGCTTGAATGAAATTTTCTGTGTGTGTCATTTCTGCCTCCTGCTCTCCCCCGCCCCCCAGTCTCCACTAAATGCTGGTATAGATCTTTAAAACCATCGAGGTATAATTTCCAGGACTGATTTGTTTTGTTCATGATGCAAATACAAACCCAGCTCTCCCTGTCTGTGATCTCTCAGAAGGGTGGGAGCATCCCGCCCCCTGCCCCACACTCCTGGCAGAGGGGGTTTCCTCATGTATTACAAAAGGAAGCAGCACAAGAATGCCAAGTGCCCAGCCTTGTGCACGAAAAGAGTAAGCAGGTTTTTTTACCCCTCACCCTACCTTCCTCCTTCAGTTAGGGGGTCAGAACTGAAATCAGCTGGGTTTTACCCCCGCTTGCACTCTCCCGAATGTGGCGCTGGCTCTCCGGCCCAAATCGGACCGGACTGGGAGCAGCTCCAACCACACCAAACCTCTGGAAAGGCACCAACCCACCTCCTTTGCTGCACCCCGCCCCAGCCATGAGCAATGCAGCAAGCACGGGGTGCTGGGCTGAAACAAAACCACCCAAAAAAAGGGAAAAAGAGAAGTTTTGCTAAGCAAGAGCAGAGTTGTGGGTAATGACAGAGGGTCTGTCCTGTGAGTCCAGCAGTGCCGCCACACACCTCCGGACGCCTGAGCCTCTTCCTTCAAGTCCACTCAGCATGGGGCTGCCCCAAACCACCCCGGGGGGGTATGACAAGGTACGAGGTTTGGTGTCAACCCAATGGCCCCCGTGATTTTGCAACACTGATCTCCTGACTCAGCAACAACTCTGTGACCTTCTGGAGAGGATGTTGTTCACTTCCTCTGGCATCGCAGGGACGGGAGCCTGAGTCGGCAGGCGGGAGCATCCCGCTCTCCCCAGGATGCCCACGGAGCCGCCGCACACCCCTTCAGCTTCTGGCCTGGCCTGGGAGGCCCCGTGGGTTCACATCAGGCTTTGTGGAAATCACTATTTAAGAGACTTTTAGTCACATAACCCTTGGACACTGACACTCACCAAGCATCCGTCCTCCACAGGCATCTGCTGGTGCTGCAGCATTTAACGAGCCCTTCGTTAGCACAGGCAACCTCTGCTCCCAGCTTTTGAGGATTTGATGATTTTCCTACACAATGTGCATGCTAACACTACATATTTTTGGATACTTCTGGGAAAAACCATTTCTGTTTTACAAGCTGAGTTTGAACAGATTATATAAAGACTCTCCAAGATTCAAGACGTTTTCCAAATTGGTTATTTTAGTTTCCCATCTCAGTGAGGACTAAAGTCTCTTGCATTTTTGGAGGAAACGATTGACAAGTCAAGGTGCCATCTGTGGGCTGAAGCCGTGCTTGCTCCATAAAACCTGAATCAATCTTGGATGAAGGACATGCTACATAAGCGGAACAAGAAAAATACTGTTTGCAAATACTAATATTAACATACTACCAAGAATTAGAGCGTGTTTTTACCATTCTTATTCCACTGGGAGAGCAGCGTATCTGTAGGAAACAGAATATTCACAAGAGGAAGGACTCACGCAGTATTTTTTCCTGATTTCTGCTTTTCCAGCGAATTTACTATCTGCCAGACTAAGACCTTTTGTACCCCACCGAATAAAGAACAAAGAGGGACACTGACAAGAGGGAGGAAGAAGTTAGCAGCAACATCTAGTTTGTATTCCTTCAGCGGTACTGTTTGTTGTGCAGTGCTAAATTAACTCCCATTAATTCATTGTGAAAACAAGCCTTAGAGAACAGCAAGGAACTTACAGTTTCTTCTGCTGAATTAATGTTGCGTGGTAGCACTTTTTTTTAAGAATAATTAATGATAACTCAACAGTGGAAAAAAATGTCTTTTGCTACATCTGAAGTGCATCAGCGGTAGATGGCTGCTGTTGTACCTGCTGTGATTCCTGTGTAAAATACAGCCAAATATTTTCATAGTCATGATTCACCGTTTCATCCTCTCAGGCCTGTGCTGGGTCTATTGCAAATCATTTTCAGGGGAGAAAAAGGAAAAATCTGGTGTATTTGAAACGGGAATAAAAGGGTCAAGTTCAGGCACTCTGCTCACACGGCGTTACCGGGAGCGGGGAGGTGGGAGGAGGTGGCCGACGGCGGCACGGGCAGCTGGGCAGGGAGCGGCTGTCGGTGCCAAGACATGCTTTTCACTAGAATGGCTGGTTCTACTGTTTCTAAATATAGTTTTTCTGATACCACTTAAAACTTAATCATATCCTCAGTGATTCATGCAGGAAGACACTTAGATGGCTGCTGAGCTGAAAATAACAGGGACACAGAGTTGAAGAAAGTTGCTCCGTTCTCTCATTCCAGCGTTTTCTCAGCCTGTTACCCTGCGATGCAAGAACGCGCCGGGCCGGCGGCACATGCGGGACCTGCCGCTGCTGCCCGGCCCAGGTGGTGGGTGTGGGCTGCTCGCAGAAGCCAGCTGCCATCAGCATCGCGTGAGGGACAGGCAATGGGAACAGGGCAGCTGGTCTGCAGGTCAGGCGTCACACCGGGCCCCTGGGTGCCCCGACACGACAAGGGCAGGAGCCCTCGCTCCCAGCCCCGCTGCCCGCGCAGCCCCCCCAAACCTCCGGCTCTGCCTGAGCCAAAACGCCGGGCACCGCACTTCTGCAAGGGGCCAAGACACGGCGCCGTGCTGGGGGCTTTGCGAAGATCTGCATAAATGATTTATCCAGGTGAGAGGCACACGGTGTCCTCATTAAAGTATCAGTGTGGCTGGAAATGAAAAAGATTCATATCTACTGCAGGAAGCTTTCAGGGATCAATATGCTCCAACATATGCTTTAATACTTCCTAGGTTCTCGCATGTGTCTCATGAGATTTCTTTATTTATCCTTTTTTCCCCAAGGTTATCAACCCAACTGTTTTCATATGTGCTCTGAAGCAGCAACCTGCTTTTCATAATAAATCTCTTCTATAAAAGAGGAAAAGCATGAAGCCGTGCTTCTTATTCAAATAGTCCACGATAAGATGATGTTGCCACAGAGCCTTAGCTGCTCCTGCTGCACGCTACTGTATTTAAGTGCTAAGCACACAGTCGGGCAGATTCTTTTTCCAGGAAGGGGCTAACCACAACTTCTGCTTGCCAGTGCTTTTGTTACATTTTCTCCCCCCCCGGCCCTCCTCCTCTCTCCGGAGGATGCTGTGTTTTGATGTCTTGGCAATAAAGATCATACAGAAACTAAGAGGCGAGTGGGCTGCACATACTGGGAGTGGAAGAAGCTGTCTGCTCCTCAGTGCTGGCAATGGAAGAGCGCGGCCCACGGAACACGTCTCGGTAGGAAAGAAAAACAAAGGAAAAGGGCACGAGTGTGTGGTGGAGCGTGCAGATGAAGACGAGCGCTGGCTGCGCTGGCTGGCCCAGCACCACAGACCGACTCACAGCCCGCTCTGCAATTTGGCTTCTGAGCCAAGAATGCTAGGAACTAACTGACTTCTCATCAAATCAATTAATTAACAGAGAGAGCCCGAAGGTCCACTTGAAGTCAGTACCTGGCAGGGTGCAGTGAACCACCTCCGACAGCTCCAAAACCCAGCTCAGCTGTAAAGCAGTGGGTGTGCTCAGAGCTGCGCTAGCAGAGGAGGGCTGCAGCATCCCCCCGGCCCCCTCCAGGGCTGCAGTTTCCCCCCCAACCCCCCCGGGCTACAGTGCCCCCTCCAACCCCCCGTGGGGCTTTTGCCTGCACCCCCTCTTCGCTGTCCCAGGGCCAGAGCAGCCACCGCTCTGGCTCGGGGTCACTGAGTTCACAAAACCGCTAATTGCGGCTGCCTCGTTCTCTCTGGCCCGTGGCCCTACCATCAGCCATTTTCTGAAGCAAATGGAGGTGGTGCAAAAATAATTTGTTAACACCTCCCACATTTCTGTGGTGCCACCGGCTACTTGCTGGAGCCCATCATTGTTGGGTGGGAAGGGAAGACGGAACGTTTCTCACACCCTGGTTTTCTGAGCTGCCTGAGAGCGTGCTGCTCTTTTCTCCAGGCTCTCTCCCCCTCTCGCAATAGAAGTGTCGCGTAGAGAAGGAGCACGGCTGGGTTCAAAGCTGTGATGAAAGACCATTATGCAGGAAATCACTGTACTCCAAATATCATATCCCAGGGGCTAAAATAATAGGACAGAAACAACAACTGCATGAAATCCAAGACCAACAGCAGAAGAGAAAGCCTTTGTCACTGCAGTCCCCTGCCCAAGGGAGCCCAGGCCATCCCCACACCGCACTGGGAACGCTGCTGATCTGGATTCACGCTGCCACTTCACTGCCTTCAGTCGCTCCTACAGGCCTGCCCTTCTCCGAGTGTGTATCGTACAGGACATACAAGCTTCCTATGGCATGAAAAGGGATGAAAGCCAAAGTGCAGAACAAGTGCCACCACTCGGGGCCCATTTCCCATAGAGGGGGTGGGGAGCAGGAGGCACCGCCGCTGCTGCCTCAACACCCGCGCTCGCCCCGGACACCACCGGCGCTTGGCAAGACTCGAATTCACATCTCCCAGCTGCTCAACAACAGACTCTGTAACTGTAACTTGTAACCCACAATTCCCACTGACACCTTCCGTGGATAAACAGTTCCATGTCCTCCGACCTAAACGCCTTCGCTGCAGTGGGGAAGGAAGAGCCGAGCAGAACGAGACAACCCGGGAACCGTCCCTCCTCCTGCCACCGACGCGCGGGACGGTGCCGCAGGCGTGCCAGCCCAGGGCCGGTGTTCGGAAGGAACACGCTGTCTGTCCTCTGGTATAACCAATAATGAGCACCGGCTAAAACCCCAGACGAGCAATCATCCTTGTGGCAATGCTGCTGGATCTCAGAGCCAGTGTAAAACTCACGCTCTTCAGATCTGTCCCTGGTTTCTACTGTTTGGTAGCAGAACATGGTGCTGCTAGTCTGCGCTTTCTCACCAAAGCTCGGCTGAAACCTCCTCCTCCAGCTCCAGCCGTACCAGACAGTGCTGACCCCGGGGCGTGTTGTGGCACAGAGGGGGACCGTTGGTACCAAGCAAGCTCAACACTCTTCAGAGTCCTCCTGGCCGTGGGGGACACGTCCAGCGAGTGGCAGCTTTGGGACAAGCTGCATCAGAGCGGCTCTCACAGCAGACGGGCTGGAGCCGAGCCGGAGCTGAGCCCTGCGCCAAGCAGTCACCACCAATCCCTCCTTTCAGCCTTAACAAGGGGCCATCCTGACCTTTGACCCCTCTCATTTGCATAGCAAGTGATAACTGAATCCCATGACACAATGATTTTCCCAGCTCAGGGGCCCTGGGAACAGGGACTTTTTCCTGGCCTTACTGCCTGAGAGACCATTCAAAAATAATTAAAAGATGGAACCTTTTATATGGCTTATGACGCTCTGATCAAGGTTTTTTAATTAACCTATCTTGCTTTAAGCTACTGCGAGTTCATTTCACCCTCGTCGACAATATCATAATGGAATTGACTGTAACACCACAGTGGCTGTGGCGGCCCCGGCTGCGCAGCCGCATTAACCCCACGGGTGCCCCGTGGCGGGGCCGTGGCAGGGGGGAGGCGGGCGGGGAGCGTGCCGCAGGCACCACATCCATCACCGTTCCCGCAGCCCAGGCCGGGGCATTCCTCAGCGAGCTAAGTAGGAAGCAGCGACGGGTGTAGGGCCAGGACATGTCTCAGCATGCTGCTGCCATCAGGAAGTTCAGTGTCAGGCTGAAATTAGTCAACCCAGTCCCTACAGTCAGGGACACGGGTCCTTCGAAAGGGTAATTTGCTCCATCAATCTGTGCAGAGACATCTAAGCACTCACGTGATATTAAGCCGGTGGGGAGGGAGATATAAATGTCACCCAAGTCTAACTCTGCCGCCTCAGCACTGCACAGAAGCTGCTCTAAAATCAGGGCAGGGCAGGAGTTCGCAGCAGCAGGAACTGAGGAAGATGGAAGACGACCACAACCTGTGATGGTCCTGCCCAGACCCAGCTGGAGGCACGTCAGAAAGGCCCAGGAGGAGGAAAGGATTTAAAGCTCTCCTGTCTTCCAGCATCCTGCTGCCCCTACCAAAGCTTCCATCAGAACCAACTTCTGTTCAAACTGCTACTGTCGGGGTAACCCCCCCACTCTGCCACCCCCAGCCCGCTCGTATCTGACCGGGGGGACCACAAGGTCTGGCTGGCTCCACCAGTAACCGTCCCCAGCATCATGGCTTTACCTGTGACTATTCAGTACTAACCGGTAGAAGCAGTAACGCTATGTCTCTCGGTGTTTCCGCTCAAGGTCAAAATATCTAGTGAACTTGATATTGAACAGGAGCCTAAAACAAATTTCGGCAAGTTAAGAGATTTACAGTATGCTGCGCCAACAGCTTTCTGAGAGGCTTTTAAAATAGGCTGTCCTAATAAAGCCTACAAAGAGAGCAATCACATGTTTGGGAAATGCTGAATCATTACTGTTTTCATCTAAACGGCAAGAAAGTGCAGCCTATTTAGTCTGGATAAATCCATTCTTAGCTATTTCTTAAAACAAGTGGTTTTAACCCAAATTTAAAGTTCTGTTCAATAGCACTGGTTTAAGGGCAGGCTAATTAAGCCCAGGCTCTTGGAATGAACATTTCTCCACCTCTGGTGTTTAAGAGGACCGGAGGCAGCAGCCAGGCTCATTTTACAGCTGTCACAGAGTCTTGGTGTGACCTTGGGCGATGCTCAGGACCTCATCCAAGGGTCGCTGAGGAAACCGAAAGTCTGCTATGACTGATGGCTTTGTGCTAAACCTGCCCTTCCTCCTGTCCTCAAAAAGAACCAGGACACCCTTCTTCCATTCTCCTCTCATTTGTCTGGGCTATTAAAAAATAAAAATCCCACAAGTCAGAGACAGCGAAATCCTCAAGCAGGCAGCAGCCGGCAGCATCTGGTGTGAATTTAGAGTTCCACAGATTTGAGAGATTCTCTAGAACCTAAAGATCTCTAGTACTAAATTGGCACCTCTGCTTTCTAGTGCAGGTGCTTTATTACTTTCAACTAAGTTGGGATCCCTCTCCAGATTTAGTGTTTGAGCATCTGTCCATACATTTAACATCACTGACAATGGTGCTTACAGGAGCGGACAGAGATGCCCGTATTTTAGACATTTTATGGTACTGTACATAGGGACACTGTCTCTTTAAACAAAAAGTAACCAATTGGTGCTGTACAACTCCAAATTCCTGCAAATTACTATTTCTTTCTGAAGATCTTGTAGTAGATTAGACATTTGCTCATGCAAGTCAACCAGAGCACCATCTAGAGAAAATTAACCCAATAATCCAAACATGATACACAGAACCTTGGGCTAAGATCTAATTTGTTTTGTGCTAAACAGGAACTAATTTGCTGTCATTCCAGATAAGGCTCAGGAATCATGGAAATTTGGCTTCATGCTTTCTTTTTAATTAAGAAAGAAGGTTACATCATGTACTTCTTCCTGTCATTTAGACCAAAATGATGACTGACAGACCTGCGGGTGAGAAAACCAGATTCTCGTCTGAGGAAATTGGGATAAGCAGAATTAAGTAAGGAAACACCAAAAGCAAGAAAAGGCTCAGGGGGAAAGGCAGCGCAGCTTCACCACAGCCGGCTGCAGCGCCCGGGTAGAGCGGCACGGTGCAGCGGGGACGTGGGGAGCTTCACCGAGAGGCTACAAAGATTTGCTTTTTCAGAGCATCCTCTTACTCTCTACCTTCAAATAATACCAAACCCCACTGCTTGCAGACGAGCAAACTGTCAGTGAATTAAAATTAAAAAAAGCCAGGTTTGCTCATATTGGGGCAAGCAATGTATTTTGGTTCAGTCTGAATTATAATTTTATGGTTGGGGGGGTAAAACACAACTAAAGGGTTTTCCCCAATGACGAATCATTTCAGGCAAGATTTGAAAAAAACATCGTTTTGAAGAAAAAATTCATCTGAGAACAGCAAGCTGAAGCTATTTTCTCAATAAAGAACTTAAATGTTTCAACCAAAAAAGGTCACTCACTCCTAGACCTAATGCCATAAAAAAGGTTTTCTGAATCGGTTTCCAAAGCTGCCAAGAAATTCTGCATTTTCATGATGTTGTTGTTTCTTTTTAAAGAAAAAACCCAACAATTAGCGAGAAAGCCAAGATCACTTCTGCCAAAGCCGCCAGCGGCCAAGAGCACGTGTTGCAGGAGGGGATGAAGGGTCGGTATCTGCCCAAGGGGAGCAGCAGCGGCACCCACCGCAGCGAGGGGCTGAGCAGGCGGGAGGCGAAGCCGCTCGGGGATGCGGCAGGAGCTGGCGAGGGCTGAGCACCAACGGCCCCAGCGCCCCCTCGCCACAGCCCCGTGCAGAGGAGATGCTGCACTCGCCCGCTGTGGGCCCTGCTCCTGCTGTCCCCAGACGTTCCCACGGGCAAATGGCCCCGTCTGCTTTCTCCTTCCCCTGGTTGGGTTTGCCAGAAGAATCCCAGAAGTGACCGGGACTCCTACCACACTCCATCTTCACAACAACTGAGCCACCTTTTAGCACCAGCAATCCTAAAAAAACCAAAACGCTGGCAATCAGAAAGCATCTCGCCTTTTTACTGAGGAGAGGGGAAAAAAAAGAGAACAGACTTGAGAAAAGCAAAGGATACAGGGGAAGGAAAAATTAAGTCACTTATATCAGATACTTTCCTTAAAGACTTGAATACCTGTAGAAAATGTGAGAATGAAATAAGAAAAAGATTTATTGAGTCTCAAAGCCTCCAGTTAAAATTAAATGCGGTGAGAAAAGTGGCTTTCCACATTTAATTGTCTTTTTCACAGTAACTATGTGTCAGTCTCTTCTAAAAGCCTATTAATTCTGTAATTTAGTGCTAGCAAGAGCTGGGAGACAGACAGAACCACCACTGGGTTTTTTTCTTAATTCATTGACTAACTGTCATCAGGCATCAATGTTAGGGGTGCTTTCTCCTTGAAGGCTCCAAATACTAAAAATTAAAAACTTTTTATAGTCTATTTAATAAAAAAAGTGCTGGCACATCAGTTAATAGAATGGATTCTATGACATTGTATGTTAGGATTTTAATTATGGCTAAAAATAACCTGACATGTCAGAAGAGCTATAGAGAAAACATTTTTCCAAGCACAAGGAGGGATTAGCTCATTCGACTTCTACAGCTAGATGCAATTTATTTGTTTAGGCATAATTTTAGAGTTTATTCTGAAACTAGCTAGAGCTGGTAATAGGGTTATTAATGCAGAGACGGGCTGGTAGGTGTATTTTTTGACATTTGAGGTTGTATAACAAGTGCCAAAAAAACCCCATTACCTCAGAGTCAGCAGCAAAACAACATTCATACTCGAGTCTTTACAAATCAATAAGAAAGATGCTCAAATAAATAAGCAAATCAAAACCATCCGTCTACACGGAGCGCTCCCGCTCGCCTGCTGCGGTTCTGCGGTTGCAGCGGGGGAGCGGACCAGCAGCGCGGCCCCTCCCGCCCCCCGAACACCACGCATACACCCTGCAAGCGCCAACACAGAGCAGGGCCTGTCAGCCAGCACGGCTGGCAGCCCCCCGCTGGTACCCCAACCTACTTCCCAACCATCAGTTATTTGCAAATAAATTAACTGGGTGACCCTGGGTCACTTCTGTGCCTGAACCAGCATTAGAGCCGAGGGGTCAAGTTCAACAAGGGCTAGCCCTGGAAAGAAGCTGTTCTGCGTGCTTATGTAGGAATGCAAAGGTTTTTCCCCAATCTAACTCATCCATTACAGCTCCTCTTCTGTTATTTCAAGTAGATCAGGATGCAATTTCCCCACATTCCTCCTGCAATTTAGGCGGAAGCCTATAGGAACATTTTTCATTATTTTGCCAGCTGTTTCAGCTTTTCAGGCCTGCTGGAAACTAACGGTAGGTTTTTTAACTGGCAAAATCTGAGATTTAGACAAATAATTTGCTTATTTTAATGTATTTCATACTGTGCCTCATCATGTTTCTCAAGCAAAAAATTCCACATAACTGAATTGCAAAATTGCAATTCTCCCTGGTCGAGTTGCTCCCCGAGAGATGCTGAAATCGCCAGGGAACCGCCGCGGTGACCCTGCGCCGCACCACGGGAGGGGACGGCGTCGGCTGTGGACCCGCTGCCCAGAGCGGGGCAAGGGCCATCGCTGGGCACCAGCCGTTGCCTTCCCCACGGAACTGGTGGCACAACACACCTCGGCTGGCACAATCACTCGCCCTCTAGTGCCGCGTATGCAAACGGAAAAGCCTTAAAAGCTGCCTGGTAATTTATTCCCTGGTGGTTCTACCGGAAGAGAAGAAACAAAAAAGAAAAGAAGAGAGAAAAGCCCTTAAATTCAAGGTTTCAGAGTTCAAGAGTGATTTTTCTGCATATACTTTGTTCTCCACTTTAAAACCAGCAGGTTACCTTTCTCCTGGAGAAAATAAATAACTGAATTTTAAACTAGACTCAATGACCAACCTGACATTGTGAAGGACATACCAATAGTTGTCATCTCTCCAGATGAGTTGTTAAGTATTTATAGAAACATTTTCTCCCTGGCACAGCTTAAACTAAGTACTGTATCTAATTTCCTCTGGAGAAATGTGCTGGAGAAATCAGTAAGATAAGTCTGTCATCATAAATAGTAATAAATAACTACTCTGGCATAGTTGCTTATTTAGCAAAGTTATTTGAATATTAATGGTTTTTACAGGTTCGCCTACATGGTAAAAATCCACGACGGTAATATCTCAGAACTATTTACAGATTCCACAGTCTTGATCACAAGGCAGAATTTGGAGGACGTTACTAAAGACGACTATATATGAAATAACCAAAACCTTCCCTTTAACATCAGAGGCTTCAAAGGGAACTGCTCATTGAGAGCACCGAAGCCCAAATCACCTCGGAGCAGACAATTAACTGGCAGCGAACACAGCGGGTCTGACTGCGCAGGACAGCAGTGCCAGACACGCCACGGGCCGGCAGGGCTGAGCCCCAGCAGAGCCGCTGCACCAGGGCAGCAGCTCTCGGGCTGAGACCGCGGGAGCTGCAGAACCACCGCGGCTCTGCTCAGCTGCGCCACTCCTGATTATTGCATCTGCTGTAAAAAGACATTTTTTAAAAAAACTGAACTGCCTGCATTCTCCTCTGACTTTCTGACTTGACTTTTCAGCCACTGGTTCTCATTGTAAAAACACCTTACACAGCACCCGGCATTGCCACCCTGTGGTGGTGCAATCCTTACCCCCCCCCCCGCCCCTCTTTGTTGGGCTGCTTGGTGCTAGGTGCGATTCCACCCACATCCCCCGAGCTATACACCAGTCTGTGGAGATAAGGACTGACAATGTTAACGAGCCTGGCTCCTGCCCCTCCCAATTGCTCGGAAATGGTTAAAATGGCCCATCAACTCCTAAGGGCCTGGCACACCTGTGCCTGGGATGTGGTCAAATGGGAACAATAACAGAGTCGCACATTAATCAAATTCTTTTGTAACTGCTGGAAGGCACCAGAAGGCATTTGACAAAAGTCAATTATCTTGGACCCTATAAATGGCGACCACCAGGGAGACCCTTTGAGCTCTCCTGGATCGCAGTGGGCCTGTGACCAGCATCTCCCCTGAGCTGGGACGCCTCTCAGGTACCAAACCCTTAAGGTGTCGTCTGCTCCAGACGGAAGGCCAGGGCGAAGTCCCCCGCTTGAGTCTCAATTATCGCCCGTTGAGGAATGCCAAGGCATTGTGAGTATTTGCTCTAAACTCGAGAGGGAAATTTTCTTTGAGCTAGCTTCTCTTTACTCTGTGTGTGTGTGTGTGTGTGGGTACGTACCCTTGTTTCTGTGTGTGTATGTCTGTTCTGTGTTCATTCTACTGAATCCAAACACCTTTGTTTCTGTATGTTTGTCCATTTTGTTATGTGCATGCATGTGTATATATGTATATATAGGTACCGTTAAGTAAGTTAGTGTGAATCTTGTCATTTTAGAATCTGAATAAGTCGCTTTTCTTTCTTTTAGTATCTCTGAATTATTTTATAATAATAAATTGCTGTTAGTTATTAATAAACCTAGATTTCTTACTAAATATTACCGTGTCAATACTTTCATCCGTGACACACCCCATGGAGTATCTCTCCTGCCCGGTCCTGCCAGGGAGGGCTCAGCCGAGTCGGGCTCAGCACAGGCTGCTAACCCGGACAGGGCTGTTTCACAGCCTCACCCAGATCCTGCCCAAAGACCTTCTTTGCAAAGCCACGTCTACATAGCACTGCGGCACGCAGCAGCTCAGTGCAGCCACCCGGCCCGTGGATGCGAGAGACGCGGCAGAAGAGAAGCTGAGCCCAGCACCTACCAGGGGCTTTGCTCCAACCCCTACAGCTCTTGCTTTAAATACCCAAAACTGTTTGATTTCCTCCTAGAAAACCCTCCTGACCAGCCAGCCCTGCACATCAAGCCTCACCCAAAGCGC
The DNA here is from genome assembly GCF_047716275.1 of Strix uralensis. Classification (NCBI taxonomy): domain Eukaryota; kingdom Metazoa; phylum Chordata; class Aves; order Strigiformes; family Strigidae; genus Strix; species Strix uralensis. The sequence goes on from NC_133991.1 coordinate 13,538,182, forward strand.
TGCTGATACCTGCAGCAGCAAGGGGAGAACTTCCCCCAGCTGGGACCCACAGCCTGACCCGAGGAGATGCTTGGGGGTGCGTGGTGAGAGATGTGCTGGAGAGGTGAAAGACTAGCTAAAAGGACATGAGATTAAAGGACTTCAGGAGAGTGTTTAATAGCTTCAGAATATCTATGGTGAGTGCTGTGATGCCCCCTGCCCACCCCCATTCCCTCCAGCCCCTCTCGGTCTCTTGCTGTGCTGCCTCCCTGCCCTTTCTCACCGGTCCCCAGCTGTTCCCGCAGCCCTTTTTAAATTCAGCGGTGATGCAAAATTCCCACTTTATCCTTTGCCTTCAGAACTAACAAGAGAAACCTGAAATTTTCCTCATGTTTCAAGGGCACACGCGGTTGCATCTAAACAACCGGTGGGTGAGAGATGGGAGACGGGCACGGAGGGAGGAGGAGCCACCGCGAGTGCCAGCAACGGGCGAGAGGGGACTGGCACAGCTCTGCTCCGGCCCTGCCTGTGAAGCTCCTGACCTCCAGCTACGGGACCGAGTGGAAGAAGCAGCGGTACATGGGACGAGCTAAAAGACAATGAGAGGGATGGAGGAAAACATGAGGGACCCAGCCCAGGCCCTCCCGGGCTTGGCTGGCAGGCAGCTTTCACCAGGACTTTTTCAGAGAGGAAGGTGTTTACTCCAGAAGGGCAAAGGATGAAAGAGCCATTACCACAAACACCCAAACAAGTTAAATTACACAGAGGAACCTGCCAAAGATTGTACTTTCTGCTGCAGCCTGACCCACTTGAGTGTTTATTTTTAGTCTACCTTGGTACAGAAACAAAGCTCATGAGATGTCTCCAAGCACCCATGCATCTCCCGCGCGTATCCCTGTGAGTTCACTCCTCCTGGGCTGATTTCAGCCAAGGGGTTGGGATGACAAAGGTGCAAAGTTCCTGCAAGCTTCATGACAGCAAGTTACAGGATAGTTCAGAAATCCTTTATTAATATCCCCGAGGAACAGGCTCAGCTCTTTTTAAACATCAAAGACACATCAGCTCAGCCTTGAGACAATTCTGTAGGAAACCAGGTTTCACTGGTGCTACGGCTATGAAACTACCTGTTAAACTGCTGTAACAAGATAAAATATGCTGGAAACACAAAGGGGAAAACCCTGCGTCTTCTGCTCAAAAACCACCTTGATTTCCGCTTCCAACTAGGTGAAGGATTACACGTCTGGCAGGTGCACATCTCTACAGCTCTCACCGCTTGAGGATGGAGGAACACTCACTGCTTTCACACAAACCCTTGCTTTTCGTAAACAAAACTGTTGAGAATTTCACCCCCACTTGACGGCTCCAGTTTTTCGCAGTAGTTCACAATCTGAGCTCCCCGACAGAGCACATGCCACTCCGGAACTCCAAGGTGGGTGCTATACACATACACACACCAGTTTGGCGTGACGAAGCCAGCGCCGTCCCAGGGCTGTGCACACAGAATCGCGCTCGGTGCTGTGACCTGGCTGCGGTGGCAGCCGAGGGGGGGGAAGGACCAGCCCCCCGAGAGGCATCCCCGGCTCTGATCCGCTTGGCGGGATGAAGCTCCGTGGTACGTGCCCTGTCCTCTCAGCACAGCAGTAATGTCGGTGGCTGCTTTGATGTTAGCAGCATGAGACATCACAGCAGTGCTGAGATGCTTATTATCCCCTTGGGTTCTTTTCTTTTATTCGTCATGGATTTCAGCCTGTTGTATAATATACATTTTTCAAGTTAAGCATCAAAACAATGAATACAAATGAGCAAGGAAGTGTTTGCTTGCTGAAGGAGGAGAATTACTAAGAGCAACATTGCGCAGTATTATAATGCATTTCCACTACTACACCATTTGTATTAATGTATTAGAGACATCTACAAAGACAAATTGCAGCTTAGTTCAGAGGGAAGAACACTCAAACGTCTGTAAAACACTGCAGGCTGCTATCAGAGACGGTCTCCCTGTATCACCGTTTGGATTTCCAGATCTCTCCTGGTGTAAAGGACACAGCTCTCCTGCTCCCTCGCAGGGAAGGGGACGGCCAGTCCCCGGCTGGGACAGAGCGCGGGTCAGCCAGCCGTGCTTACTGGGTGACACCGACACCCCCGGGCACGGCTCAGGGCATCTGCTTATCCAAGTGAAGACTTCATTACTTGAAGTATACCATATGCATTCCTATAAACTGCTCTGGATACCTTCGGTATAACAGAAACCATCACTTTCGCTTTGATTCCACTTGCACAAGTGACAAAAATGCCTGGAACAAAAGTATGGATAAAACCCCACAGCAGCAAATTTGCTGGAATAAAGGCTGAAGGAAAGACTGAATTCAATATCCAGCCACACACTGTGTTTTATATGTATACATCACACCAAAAAGAATAAACCAAGGTTATATCACCCAATATGATTTACTTCTGCTGGTCTTACAGTACTTAGTTATTTTTCTAAACCAGATGATGATCAAGGTAAGAGTCTTTTGGAACTTTTGAGGGCACATGTAGAATTGGCAGGTTTGAGTGCAGATTCACACAGTCAAAGGAAACAAACATTTAGAGTTAGAAAAATTAAAAAAAAAGCAACAATAATCATTTAGTGAAAAGCTTAGTTTCTACAGCCTTCCCTACCATAGAGGCTTTTCCATGTACATCAATATAGCTTTGCCACAGCAAAGCAGCCTTGCAGAAAGTTATTTGCAGTAAGACAGCTAGAAATAGAATAGCAGCAAATGCAAAATGTGTGAAAAGGTCTCTTTTCAAAGCTAATGAATAGGGCATAGCTTCTCCCTTTCCCTTCAAGGGCCTTGCTTATGAGCTGAAGAAAAGCCAAGACTATTTTAAGGCTTGTTTTTTAAACTTGGCATAAGTGGAAAAATTAATTCAGTCTGCTCTAAGAAAGGAAAAGGTGTACCACCAATAGGCATTGAGTAACACTAACTTGTCTAAGGCTATTAGGGTGAAAAAGGCCCCCCCAGCTCTGCAAGGGCCAGGGATGCAGATCAGCTCCATCACAGGAGTATCAATGCTCTGGGCACCGCCAGAAGCACCAAAAGCTGCTGCAGGGATCCCTTCTCCCAGGCAGGGGCCTGAACCCAGACCCAGGCACACCGCAGAGCGCCCCCTGCTCCGACACCCCCGCCCCAGCCCAACACCACCTGAGCATCCAGGCCTGAGACGGCTCTTGACCGCTTCAGGCTCCCGACTTGGCTCTAAACCACGGACCTGCCGGTGGCGGGAGGCTGCGACAGGCGCTTGCCGCTCTGGATGCTGGCCACCAGGCTCTCAGACCCGCAGAGAATGCTTTGGTTGTCGGAACAGAAAAGGCACCACAGCCAAACCCTGCAGCAACACTGAACCCAGAGAGCTGGCCCGGGGAAAAACCCGTGTCCATGGACTGTGCAGGGCCAGCACTAAGAAACCAGCTAGAAATTCAATAGCCCTGAGAAATTCAGCCCCACATCCCCACCCATAATCAGGCTTTGCAGTGGGCTGCAAGCTCCTGGTAAGAGAATACAGAGCACTGGCCCTTGCCAACAGTTGTTCTCTTTGAAGCTGCACAGGTGCCAACAATTCAGGAAGAAACCAGCATTACTGCACTTTGGTTCCCTAAATGCTCATTCTAACACAAACTGTGAACGCGACCTGGGATGGAAGCCCTCAGGAGAAGGGAATGCAGTAATTAGTTTGCACTGGCATTGCTAATGAACTCTGAAACCAAGAAATAGCCAGGAAAAGTTGGACTTGTATTGCTTTAGGTTTGAGGACACAACTCTTAACAGTAAGAACAGACTGGAGACAACAACTGAGAAAATAAGGGAAGGGGAAAAGCACTTCATATTATTTTGAGATCTTTTCTTCAGAAATCAGTAACACAGTGGGAATGTAACACTTCAGTCTGTGGAGCCTCAGCTGGGATCTCTAACTAGAAGCAAAATAACACCCAAAGATCTGTGCTGCCACGGAAAGCCAACACAAAGCACAGCTCCTGCTCCCAGGAACCATCTCTGCTGCTGCAGGCGTGGAGAAACCCGTAAGGAGCTGGAAAGCGTCACCCTCTCACAGCACCAGTCCCCTGACTGGCTCAGGAGGTCAACAAAACTCAAGGAGTCCTTAAAAATCATGTAATAACACAAACACATTGACTTACCTCAGAAGCAAAGGCAAAGCGTTGGAAGAGTCTCTGAATTTTTTGTTATTCCTTTTCAAAGCCAGAGCCTGGCCAGGCTGCCCCTGCTCTGCTGGCAGCCAGAGGAGGCAGACAGGGAGAGCTGGAGACATAAATACCCCGCTGCTCCCAGCTGCAGGCGTTTGCACTGGGAGTTTTTCACTTCTCACCATTTTCTTCCCACTTTGATCAGTTCTATTTTGGCAGGCTGCTGGCTGCTTAATTAATTTAAACAGAGTTTAAATTTTCTGGCACTTGGCTAATGTGGGGCCCAGACTCCAGCCCTCCCGAGGCTGCTGTGCTGGTTTCAACTCTTCCCTCTTTCTGACCTTCCACCCCCACCCCTCATTAGTGCAATTAGTACTGCAATGAAGTGCTGCACCGCAGCTGTGGGGGCAGCCCTGGCCAGGCACCGGCAGCAAGTGCTGCACCTGCAATAAGCTTTGGGTCCTCAGGTTTCAGCTGATTTCTGGCCATTTCTTCTATTTTTCTTTTTGCTCTTTCACTAGACCCTGATATTTCTAGTCCCAGCCTCACCCAAGAACCTGAGACATGAAAATACAATTATTTCTGAAAGCACAGCCCCAGCCAGGCCTCCTTCGATCCTCTGACAAGTCTCGGTGTTGCAGAGGACTTTTTCTTTCTAAGCCGTCCCGCTGACCAGGCGTGTCTCCACGTGCAGTGTCGAGTGGGCAGAGCTGCCAGAGGACGGAGGCCACGTCCTGCGGGCAGGCTGCCCTAGCAGGGAGCGGGGATGGGACGAGTATTTCTGTTCAAACGGGGGGAAAAAAAGGATAAATCCGTGCAGCTGCGTTTACTGCGGTTGGGACGTGCAGCTTGGCGAGGGATGCTTGGGGACGTGAGGGTTCAGCGGGTCAGCGGGCGCAGAGGAATCAGCTGGGGAGCCGCGGCGGCTACGCGGCAAGGCACCCCCAGACGTGCATTATTATTTTGCACTGAGAAGGTGGGGAGAACTTGCCTGGAGAGCAAAGTCACTTTTCAAGAAATAGCTCCTAAAAAATTAACAGAGGGAAGGAAGAAGATGGAGATGGCAGCCCAGACATCAAGGCCCAGAGTTTCAAGGATGGTTTCCTTCCTCGGGAATGCGTTCTGTGGAGCATGGGTTTTGAAGGAGCAGAGAGCAGAAATTAAACCTGCCCGTGGTGACTGTAACCTCTATAAATTAGAGAGTTCTCCGCAGTCCCTGTGTGAGAGAAATGTAGGGTCACATTGTGTGTTACAAGATGCCAGGGGATCTTTCTTAAGGTAAGTGGAAAACACATGAACCGCCACAACATCAATACTGAGTTACTCAAAGCTTGTGCTGTTCATCAGTTATTCAGTGACTGACCAGCCGTGGTCATCACGTTCTCAAGATCTGTTTTCCTTTATGTGCACACGTAACTCCTATTACCATTAATTTGGATGGCCTGTCCATACCACCATGAAGATGTTGTGTGCCTCAGGAGGGACTGCACGCTGGGAGAGGGTGAGCTTCCAACAGCTGAGCTTCAAAACAGCCACTTGCACCCAGACACACACACGCAGCAGAAGAGTCACCTACGAGGAACTGAAAAATTCACTGAGTGCGATGTCTTCAGCAATCACATGGAAAAGAGGAAAGAAAGATAAATTCATTTTTCAGTTCAGACTTTTCAGTTGCAAGAAAACCAAAACCAAAAAACTCCCCCAAGAACAAACTTGAAAAAAAGGTTTAAAAATGCTGAAAAAAACTGTTCAGCCTTTGGTGGATCATTCTGGGCTGCATGTGAGGAGCAAACAGCTTCACACAACCCCCATCCCCTGCCCAAGCCCAAGGATGACCTCCAGTCTCCTCCCTATTAACTTCTACCCAGTTTGACTTCCATGAACTTTGACTAATCAACAAAAATGTATTTCTATTTGCTGCTGAGCGTAACCTTTTATCTTCTCAAGATCCGCTTGCACCTATTTATTTCATGGTAATTACAGAGTCATTGTTTGTTCACTTCACCTGAAATTGCTTCTCCCAGAAGGAACTGCTCTGCAAGCCCCTCCACGCAGGGCTCAGGTATTCCTTGCACTCCATGTCTGCACAGAGGGGGCTGCTGGGGGGTAATTCCACAAAGCCAGCACACCACACCGAGGAACTGCAGTGCATTTATACACCTCAAACCGCACAAATACATATTTACTGTAATGACCATTGGGTAGTTTCCTGTCACTTTGTCCCTTATTGGTTATATTTAAATTAGCCTCGCTTGCTATGTAAATTAGCACACATGTTCCTCACACCCGCCCCGCTGACCAGTCCCTGCGATGGGGTCTGGGCGCCTTCACCCTTCCCTGCACCTGAAAGAGAAGCCCCGCTCTGCCAGCCCCGGCGACAGGGACTCAGTGCACGGCACAACTGCAGAAACCATACAGAAACCCACGGTTTTTGGTCAGCATTATTACTTAGACTCTTCCTGTATTATGAATGCATAAAACACACAATAAAAAGTATCCAAGTGGATATAATAAAACTGAATTTAATGACACACACCATTGAATCTAAGCACCTGTTAAATTCTCTGGCTCAACATACAACAAACAAGTCTTGCAATTTGTGAACATTTTTTAAAATCAGTTAATGATACTGTTTTCAGTCTTAGTCTGTGAAAACAATATAGCAGACCAGTATGTTGTTATAATCCCAGGGCAGGATTAATGACTGACATCACCATAAATTCTGGGTGGTGGAATGGGTTTTTTTGTTTTACTGGACTGGACTTAGTCATAATGAATAAAATATTCTATGATTTTTTTTTCTTTTACTGCATGCTATGAGATATGAACAGCAGTAATGGCTGAGAACAAACCTGCTGCTTTCTGCTTCTAGCTGCTGCTCACCCAGAGGACACTCTTCTCTACTCAAATCAACCCTTTTACCTCATGCAATTAAAGTTTTTGTTTCAGAACTGAATGTCCCACTTTCTGTATGTTCGCTTGTCCCACATGCTGCAGTGCTGATTAGTACAGCAATCATCTGAAATTGAAGTTACTCACTGCACCTTTACCCTCAGCGTCGGTTTCACTAAGTTGCAATTATCACTTCTCAGTGGCAGGATTCTCTGCTGAATCTGCTCTGAGCACACATTTCACGGGGAGATTCATCACCTCTGACTGGAGAAAGGTAAGTCAGGAAATTGGGGAAATGATACATTCAATCACTTCCAGGATTTTTTGCAGAATTACATGCTTTCTTTGTTTTCTCAATAATCCATACAATTGCATGGAGCACGGTATGCTTAGTATATAATTTTATTCATTTGTTAAAAAACTAAGCAACTTAAAATCTTCTTAATTCTGATAACTGTGGGTCTGCATTTGATAATAAGCTGTTCAGTCTTACTGGTTTCCTTTCTCTCAGAGAGAGAGAATGGATCCTTCCCACCCAAAAGGATTGTTCAAGTTGTATTTCTTAGCACACAACATTAATTTTCTCTAAGGCAACAGAAATCCTTAATTTCGCAAGGCACTCTGCTACTTCTGCACAGTACCTGATCAAAACCACTGTGCTTTAAGTTCTCCATAATGGCTGAAGGGTACATAATGCCACGTTACTACAGGGAAAATGCATGGTTATTACTGTCTTCTAAATCAGCAATGTTCATCTCATAATGGGATCCTAATGGATTGTGTTTATGGAATATGTCATTAAGTAGTCACATTGGTTTTGTGAAGGAAAACTGTAGCTACTTCTGTGCTGCATCCACTACCCATTGCACATGTTTGTGCAGTAGAGTGGAGAGGAGAGGAGAGGAGGGGAGGGGAGGGGAGGGGAGGGGAGGGGAGGGGAGGGGAGGGGAGGGGAGGGGAGGGGAGGGGAGGGAAGGGAAGGGAAGGGAAGGGAAGGGAAGGGAAGGGAAGGGAAGGGAAGGGAAGGGAAGGGAAGGGAAGGGAAGGGAAGGGAAGGGAAGGGAAGGGAAGGGAAGGGAAGGGAAGGGAAGGGAAGGGAAGGGAAGGGAAGGGAAGGGAAGGGAAGGGAAGGGAAGGGAAGGGAAGGGAAGGGAAGAGAAGAGAAGAGAAGAGAAGAGAAGAGAAGAGAAGAGAAGAGAAGAGAAGAGAAGAGAAGAGAAGAGAAGAGAAGAGAAGAGAAGAGAGAAGAGAAGGGAAGAGAAGAGGGAAGAGGTTGCCACTATCAAAAGCAATAACATGTTCCAGCTGAAATCCCAGCCCACGTAACCTCCCTCGGAGCTGCAGCACCTTCACCCTCTGCTCCACCCGTTTGCACAAACGACGATGGCTGTTCACGGGATGGCTGTAGCTGACAGAGATTTTAGGTGCTTAAAGGGGGAAAAAATACCAGGTGAGGAAACCGTCATGCCAGTTACTCCCGTCCTGTGCAACGAGAGCCTCCCCAGCTCGGGGGGCTCACCACTGGCCGTCCAGACACGGGTCCCGACTTCAGCAAACGGTTCAACACCGCGCATCGCTCTGTGGGATTCCGACAGATCCCAGCCGAGCGCTTCGGCCCGGGACGTTTGTCCTGCCCAGTGAAAGGCTGGAGATTTTCAGGAGAACAAAACTTCTCATTCCTCTCTATTGGCTTTTTCCACCCTCCTGGGGTTCGTAGGCACCCAGGGACCTCCACCCCTCCGAAACATCTCCTTAATGATGAGATTCAGAATTTATCAGCAGGGCTGGGATGGACAAACAGATCCTCAGAGAGTGGGATCACACGACTCTGCATTCCACAGCCCTGCCATGGCTCAGAAGTAAACTCATCATTTTTTGAAATGCCATTTCCAGTCGGCGCCAGTGCTCCATGTAGATGAACAGCAACAAAACATGCTGCGAAAGCAGAGGTCACCAAATGTAATGAGATATCTGGGCGAGATGAGTCAGATGAGCAATTTTCTGGACATTAAGATTATTTACAAATTCAGCCAATTTTCATTTACTTTTGAATGAACTTGTGTACACATTTTTTTTGTTGTCTACAAGCACAATCATGCCTTCTTATCTTCTCCCATCTCTCCCTAGCATATGGTATTTCCATTTTGCTAATAGGATTACATTTTACCCTGCTAGGCTGTACCAGCCACAGAATTTCGTTCCAGACTTTCACTGCTTCTCTTGCAAACTCGCTGCTATTAGCAAATGTCAGCCCTGTAGCATGAAGGCATGAAAAAAGAAAAAATAAAACAAGAAAGGGGAAAAAAAACCCAGAAAAAAGAAGGAAGCAGCATGTTAATAGCAGCTGTTGAAAGGCTGAGAGGGGCTGGTGAACCCCCGGGGCTGGAGCCTCTGGCAGCACCTTGGGGCAGCAGCCCGGAGAGTCGTGCGGAGCGGGGGACCCTCCGCCGCGCCCGTGTCTGCATCTGCTGCTCCCACTGCGGGTGAACCGGGGCGAGTGTCACCCACAGCAGCTCCGGAGGAGCGGGGAGGGGACGGGGGCACCCTGGGCTTTGTGAGAGCAGGTGTGGGGCAGCGCTGTATCCCCTGGCACCGAGCTGGGTGGGAGGGGAGTGACCAGATGAATTGTTTATTTTTCCTGGATATTTCACGTTCATTAAAAAGTAGAAAACAAGCTCTGTTATTTCTTAGGGTATCATCTATATCAGTATTTGTGCCAGTTAAAAGGGACAGGCCAAATTCAACCACCCTACAGGTAGCTGTGTCTCAGTTTTGCCTGCTGTGTGCCGGGTCTCCTGCTCAGCCGGGATTCCCCCCTCGTTTGCTGCTGCCAGGCAATGCCACCTGCAGATACCTCTACTTTACAGATGCAGACGTGCCCATCCCTTCCCTGTAAATCTTGCAAGAAGAATTAATTAGTTCAGATGATAAAGCAGCATGGGGAAGGAGAACCAAGGTTAAAACATATATTAATAAAATATCAGCAAGGAAAAATGACTAGCTGTGTCCCAGCTAAGCCATCTCCATGACCATAATATGTCCCTGTCTTTGAAAGTGGTTATTCCTCAATAGATCAGGAGGGAAAAATAATGGAGATGAAATAATGCTGCAAGCTTTCAGCTACACACGGAAGCTGAAACAACCTGGTGCTGCAAAACGAGCAAACTTGGTGGCTGACAGCACTAATTAGCCTGGAAGCTGTTCCTGAAATTTTTTTTGAGGGAGATTCCAGCCTGGTGCAATATTGCCTACAAAAATAGAGAGGGCAATTTGCAGGCAATTATTTTCCATTTATTGGTGCTGGCTAGCTCTCTTGAGCTCTGACATGTCTGTGCTTGGGGAGACCCCTCCTAGGGGAAGAGGGGGCAAGCAGAATAATTTTTCATGGGGGCTGTGTTTTCGAGACCCCCTCGCAGAGGCAGCACTACACTGACCACCCCCCGGACCTCTGCGCCCGTCTGTGTACACACACGAGACAAGAACAATCCCTCCACGGCTTTTGTTTGGATTGCTTTTGTTTCCTAAAATAAAGAGTACATTTAGAAGATGGTAACCCCTCCCCAATACAAACAAAGCAAGAATCTGCTCTGTTCCATGACTTGTACTGATTTATGTCATGCCAAGAATCTCTCACTGTACAGTCTTTTAATACCTTGGCTGTAAAATGAAAAGATGCTTTCACGCTATAACAGGAAGGTTAATGTATTATGAAGAAGAGTGTATTTGCATTTAGTGAGTGAATTTTAGAAGCTCTGCTGGATTTCTTGAAGGCTGCCTCGAGAAAGTGGGTTCCCGTGCAGAGAAAGGTTCCTCCTCACAAATAAGCGTGTTAACAGTCCTGTGAGGCTGGCTGCAGGGATCACACTGCCTGGATTTCTTCCCCCTCCAACCCCAAAGTACAGGATACTGAAAGAAGCATCACACCTAAAAAAGTCTCGTCTGGTGTCAAAATAAGGAATTACTCAGACAAACGACTCTGTGGGCAGCAGCGCCCGATCTGCCCCCAGCCCCCCCGCCAGTGCCGGGGGAACTTGGGGCATGGGGGTGACCGCGGGGACACCTCGGGACAGACCCGCACCCCCAGGACGGGAGCGGGCCCGGCCTCAGCACCCCCGGCAGCTGTGGCCACCGCTGGGCTTGGAAAGCCAACGCCTCACTGCAGGGCGGCCAGCGGCCATCCAGCCCCCAGGGCTGCGCCCCCGCCGTGCCCGGGGCAAGCACCGGATGGCACCGGCCTGGCAGCCCCCGGCAGCCCCTGGCAGCCCCGGTGCGGCGGACACGAGCGGAGGTGGCAGCCCCACTCCGGAGCACGGCGGGGAGCGGGGACACGCACACGGCTGGCACGAGGGCTGTAAATTTGCCTTCCCAGTTTACCAGTTTCTTCAATTACAAGTGCTGTAGTGTAGCCTCAATGCATTCACTTTATGCCCAACCGAATAACCGTAAATCTTTATTTTTCCTCCGCAGTGGACTCCTTTCCGGGCGCCCTCGCGGAGCCGAGCCGTGCCAGGGCCGGCGAGCCCGGCCGGGTGCTGCCGAGGGCGGGGGCTCCCCAGGGAGCCACGGGGGCTACTGGGCCTCCACCCCGGCCCTGGCAGCTCCGCCGTCCCCGTCACTCGTATTTCAACCCTTTAACCATCAACAGCTTCTGACTAACACTCGACAGCCAGGGGTTAAGATTTCCACAGTCATCTATGCTCCCATTCTTATCTTTTGATATCTGGAAGTAGAGAATTTCAGCGAAAAAGGGCTTTACACTAAAATGACCATAAATCTCAATGTGTTTACAACAGAAGACTGACCAGAAGAGTTTATTAAATCTCTAAAGGATTTGATGTATATCAAACTGTTACATAAAGTCAATACTTTGGAAAGAACTAGACAATAAATACTCTACAAGAGGCAATATTTCTATCACAGAGAAAGCAATCACATAAAGATTAGGAGACCAATTTCAATACTGAATGTCAGTCTGCTGTAAGAAGACATTTATTGTTTTTCTGAGTTATCACAGAGGAGCAAGATAAGCTATAACAATATTCTGAGCCAAGCTAATCATGCTATCAAAGTTAGAAATACTCTTTCACCTTTTAAAAATCACTTTTCCGCTTCGCAAATAAAAAGAACAACCTCTTGCAGGTGCAAGGGAGGGAGGGAAGGAGATTTATGAAGGCAGGTGGTGGGAGAAGTCTAGAACAGCCGGCCCTCGCCTAGGAACAGAGTTAAAGGTGCTTTGGGGCTGGGCCGGTCTGTGGGTGCACGGAGCCAGGTCGGGGGGTGCTGGAGGGGGGACCCCACCCGGGGGGGCACTGGTTCTGCCCCAGCTGCTCACACTGGTTCAACAAACCAAAGCTTTGCTTGGTTACAAAGCCGGGCTCAGCGGAGGGTTTGGGAATTCATTTTTCTGACAGATCGCTGAAGAGCTGTGACAAAAATATCAATATTCTCCATGGAAAAATGCTTCTTGCTTTATTTCTTCCCCTATAAACAGAATTTTCTTTTAATAGCTCAAATTCAAAAAAAGAGAAAATCTTAACCAGTTCAATTTGAAACAGAAGCCAAAGAATGGATGTTGCTGGGGGATGAGAGCTCTCTTTCAAGCATCGACCAACTGGTATTTGAAGGGCAACTGCCTTTTTCATTCTCATTCCCTATTTTCCCACTGCAAGGTGCTGCCTCTCACATCACTCTCCTCCTCGCCATGGGTGCTGGCCCTGCCCAGGACCCAAACTGCCCCACTCTGCCCCCCTGGGACCCACACAGCCGGATTCCGGGTGTGATACTGAGCGGCTCCATCTCCTCGAGCATCTCCTCCAGCTACAGGTGGCCGTAGGGGGCTCTGATAAAGAGCCAGATGCACAGAAAATAATCAGCATTTGCAGTGTAACCATTACGCTGCCAAAACTGCATCGCTGTGTCGTGGCGCTCGCACTCGTGTCACTGATCGTGCTGGGAGGGAGAGTTTTGAGAGTTTGGTTTTGTTTGTCTGAAGCAAAATTGCAAATTTGAAGAACAACATGGGAGCTTAAAAATTTGTTTTCTCATTTTGCACACCATACGTGTCACCCACTGACATTCCAGTAGTCAGCAAAGAGTACGGCAAGCAGTTTGTGTTCTGCGTGCAGGCGGAAGATAAAGCCCTTTACAGGAAAGATTAGATGACAGTCTAAGTGAACATGGCTATTAATAACGAAGCCCAGTCCAGAAGGGAATCATAAATTACACTTATCATCTTTAACTTGTATTCCTGGAAAGATGAATCTAGCAGCTTGTCGTGCATAGAGGAGAAAGGAAATGACATGAAACAGTTGCTCATTATTATCAAGAACTGAAACACAATGAAATTAACTTAATTATGAGCAATTTTAACATTGCTGTACCAGATGCATCAATGCTGTAACAGCGCACACCAGTGAGTGGGAGAGACGTGTGGTCCCAAACCTGGTTTTCAATCTAAAGTAAACTCTTTTTCTTTCATAGGATCTAAACAGAGGTGCTCCAAGGCCAACATTCTGGAGGAAAAGCGATGTGCATGGTCGCTAGCAACTCCTCAATACAGACAAAAGATGATCAGACGAGTCAATTCTAAAATAAAAAGCTGTTTTGTGCACAAGGCAATGAGCTGTGCTCTTCCCGTTTGCCGCAGACCTTCCCTGGGTGCCCTTCCACCGGCTCGCTCCAAGGAATGAATTTTCCACGGCAAGAGCTCCAAGAGGATGCTCTGGGGGGCGGAGAGATGAGCCCGGTGCCTCCTGCTGGGGAGGACGGGAGCGAGGCAAAGGGGCCCGAGTCACGGGAGCAGCCGGTCTGTCGGACACAGGCCATGGTGGGAGGCTCTGCCTGGGGAGGGAAAGGAGAGTGGTGGGGGACGCTCCCATCCCCCGAGCCGGGCACAGAGCGGGGGGCCGATGTGTTCATCTGCTGCCAACCGCAGCAGCTGTGGCGGGAAGCAAGGACAGGACCCGCAGAGGATGAGTACGGGAGCAGGGGGAGCTTCAGAAAGCACGGAGGGCAGTTACGCAGCAAAAATCTAAGTCTCCTTGGCTGAAACTCCCCACTTGTGTAGATTAATCGAACAGGGGACATCAAGTCCAAGTCAGCACATGAAATACATCCCAAAATATTTTGTAAATCCTTTTTTTGACGTTGAGATGGACTGTAAGACAGGATGACACCAGAGCGTGATCTACAGCAACACTGTCTGCCTGATGGATCGGCAGGTTGTGTGACATCCTGTGACAAATTATCTCCATCTTCTGGCTGCAGATTAATTTTCTAGGCCATTTAATAAATTATAGGAAAAGAAGTTATTTGAGGGGCAAACAGCAGAATGGAGTTCCAGTGACATGATACCTCTCCCTGACACTCCTTTGGTGGAATTAATGAGAGCAGATGGCTCCTTCTCTGCCTCTTTTTGCCAGGTGATCGTAATTCCATGAAGACAACAGTTACATTTTGTCTTGTTTTGTGGAGGAAAACTGAGTTTGATGCAGAAGAATCAAACCTCCTGAGGCAGGATGTGACCATGGCATGAACTCCTCTTTAAGGACACAGAATACTGACTAATTCCCACCAGAACGATCCTAACAAGACATCATTATACCAGCACTATATTTAGATGTGAGCGCCAAGTTAGCCACAGGGCTCCCCGGCTCTGGGCAGACGTAGCTTTCCAGTTACTGGAGGGTGGGCAGAAGGACGGTCGCTGGGTCGAAGCACCGAGTGCTTTGCCACTCACATCCCCTGGGGCCCTGCAGAGGTGCCTACCACAGCTCTAGGCCCAGCTTTTGCAGTTTTTGGGAACTTAGACTCCCAGGAAGATGTCTAAATAGGATTTAGAGATGTTTGGGTAAGGGACTTGCATCTCTCCAACAACCCTGAGAGAAGGGCAGAACTGCTTGGTGTTAGGTGAAAAATCTCCGCATTTTCAGTTTGCGCCCAGCCCGTTTCCCCGCTGCGAGATGGGGATGTTCACATCAGAGGCACGTCTGGGAGATCAATTCATCTGTGGCCTTTGCACACCCAGTCAGCTGACAGGAGGATCATACAAACGGTTGATGGACGTATCCGACCGCCTAGAAGAGCCTGGCTCGGGCCTGATCTGTCTCCTGTTGTCTTTACACACTCCTGCTTTCTCCTGTCCACCCCTGCGCTTCAGCTCTTGTTTATTCTTAGAACAAAAGAATTTAAGGACAAAAAATTTAAGCCTTTAAAGGAAAAAAAGCAAAAATTACCTCTGCTTTTGAGCAGGACAGTGGTGGCTCCCATGCAGCTACCACAAGGAAGGGAAAAAAAGACTTTTTAAAATTAACTCTAAGCCTACAAGAGTGGCATATTAATAAAAGCAACTGGCATGAATAAGCTAAAATTCATTATCATGCTTTTCATAGACTGACTACAGAAGCATTATTATTATCGAATCCTTCTGAAAATCAAGTAATACCTTCCCCTTCTTTCCTTTTCTTTTGCGTAGCGTATCCTGGATTACTTTATACATTAATCAGAAAACAATTCAGCCCCTCACGGTTTGACGTGAAGAACTGAGGCTGTTCCACACAGCACATGGAACACACCACGGCCAACAGGCGTCTCTGAACCTTCTCGGGGGCATTTCTGAAGGGCTTCGGAGCAGTTAATGCCTTTGCCAGCAGAGACAGGGGCAGTGCAGGGGCAGACAACGCCCGGGGAGGGCAGCGACACCACACAGATGGGCAGCTGCCTCGAGAAGCCTCAGCTGCTGCAGACTCAAGTCAAGGGGATGTGGCGGCACGCGGTGCGCCGGGCGAGCGGGGACTCCTGCGCACCGCGTGCCGGCCAGGGCGCTGCACCGCACTAACCTCGCCGCAAACAAAGCGAGAAAATCGTGAGGATGCTTCCAGGTTGGCTGCAATTTTCTTAACAACTGAGGGTATACCTTAAAAAAAAATAAAAAAAAAATTACTTTATGGCTGTGAAACCTGGTTCTGGTTGTTGCCTTTGGCTCTCCATTCGAGGCTAGTTCGTCAAAGGGTTTTTTTGGTTTGTTTGTTCTTTTAAATGGGTTCTTCACCCAAAGGGAGAGCCGAGCTCCAGAACCCATTCAGAAAGGTTAAGTGGCACAGACGAACACTTATAGCCTGGGCTTTAAAGGGCCTGAAAATTGATTTGAAAAGAACAGTAAGTTAATTTTGCATAGCTGATCTCTTCAATAAGCCTGTATTTTTCCCTTGCCCCATTAAGAATAGTGAGCAGCTTCCCCAGAAGTCGATCTCAGAGTCTAATCAAACCTGTTCTCTCTAATTGAGGTTAATCATAGGAAAGTGGTCAGAGAAAGATGGTCCCAGCAAACGATGCCCTGTTGTGGTCAGTTAATGTGGGGCTCGTCCTGTGGTTATCGCGCAGCAGGATGAGTACCCCAAGGGCTCTGAACACAAACGCAACCCCAGCTGCAGCTCCTGAGGCCCAGCCGCTGCGGGGACCGTGGTGGAGGAGCCTCGGGAGGAGCTCCCCAGCCCCAGACACTCATCATTAAAAGCATCTCAGTAACACAATTTCGCTTCTCGGCTTGGTGACCCGGTCATTTCCTCCTGGGAGATCAGCTCCAGGAGCAGCGACCGGTGGCTTCAGCACAGAGGTCTGGCCTCTGCCACCTACCACTTCATTTGTGTCATCCCCAGCGGTTCCCTCGCCCGCCTCCTGCCCACAGACACGAGCTGCGGGTGGTGGCCGCCCCACCCCGGGCTTCACCGCCGCTCCCCGAGGGTGCTGGTGGCTGCGCTGCAGACACTCGTCCCCGAGGCTGGAGCTGCCACCACCTCGGCGGGACCAGCGCTCCGGGGCTGGGCGTGGTGAGGGCAGCAGAGATGGGAGCTCACGTCCCCCCCACCACGCGATGCCCGGAGAGCTCTGCTGGGCACGGCAGCCCCTGCCACCGAGAGGCAAGCACGTCGCTTGCTGCTTCAACGTTTGTTTTCCTTGACATGTTCTTGAACTAAATAAATAATATGTTGCTTTTAGCAAGGCTGGCGGGTTACTCGGAATCCTGTCTCAGCTCTCAGTGGGAAATGGGCAGAGCCTGAGCCCGCTGCACCTGCTGCAGGCTCACGGCTGCTGCCACAGGACTCGGGATCTCAAGGACACGGAGAGCAGAAGGGACAGCGGGGCACGTGCTGCAGGAGCGTCCCCAGCTCTCGCCAGCCCGCACGGCCCTGTGCGGGGTAGAGGCGTGCTGCAGAGCAACCCTCTACCCCAAAACGATGCACTTAACATCCAGGCTTTGCAAAGAGAAAACATGTTTTTATTTGATCTGTTTTCCTAAGAACTGCTCTGTTTTATTTCTGATGGAACAATAATCTGCACTCTTACAGGGTTGGAGAAGTTGGGTTTCTGGGGGAATTTGACAGCAGCTTTACTAGTTTATGGCAGAAAAGAAAAGGCACTTAAGGGGAATTTGTTTGTCACTTGAAAATTAGCCTAGAGGAAAGAGAATCTTCAATTCAAATTTAATTAAAAACTGATGAACCGAAAGCCTTGTAGTGGCTCTGTGAAGTCCTATTCTTACAGCACGAGAACACAGCACTGATAAGCAGCAAGAAGAAAATAAACACAAGAGATTTAAAGCTAAAACCCAAACAAAAATGGGCCAAACCATAATCCAGTGGCACCAGACCATCACCAAAGCAGAAATTGTCCCACTGTGCTTAAACAGGGGTTTCTGAAGCGATATGAAGGAAACTGCTTAGTTGCTTGAGTACAACTGACAACAGCCCATCAAACTTACCAATCATTTCATCCATCTCTTAAAACCTTGAGGCCAGGACAGTGTAACTTTCAGGAAGATATGCTTTAGTCAGGCACAATTTACTTTGCTGGATTCAGAAGTAACAGGATGAAACTCTGAACCACTTTATATAGGAGAGTAGGCTGGGGATTTTTAACAATCCTTTGAGGCCTTAACATACATGAATCAGTAACACTTATGTATTTGGGACCTTCTGTTCTATTGAAATGCACCACGACACTACTTACAGGCGTCTGTGCTGCCCGTACAGCTTTTCCCCCGGCTGTCACTTGTGGAGCGTATGCTTCCAGCCAGGTGCTTGAGTTTTGCTGCTTCATTTGAGATGTTCATCATCCGAAGCCACAGAAAAGTTTGTAGTCAGCTTTGCACTAGGTTTATCAGGTACAATTTTCACAAAGAACTTCAGAGCCTATTTTTCACAGGGAACCTGCAGAGGGGACGTGCACTCCGAGATGGTCACACCTCCATCAGCTCCCAGGTATGTCCACCTGCCCGTCTCAGCTTTATCCTCCTTGCTCCACCCTGTTCTGTTTTCCTTCCAGCCTCTCTCTAACCTACATTCCCTAACCCCCATTCATTAAACGGCAGAGCCTGCTGCGAACGGGTCACACGTCTGTGTCCGGTGTTTGACAGCTCAATCATCGGCTGGTTTTGCGTCCGAGGCGAGGAGACGCTGTCCCGAGGCACACACACGTCCCTGCGCGGCCACCGCTCACGCCAAGCCCGTGTAATCACACGTAACTAGGGTCAGCCTTGTCCCCTAAGACATCAGAGCATGTTCATAAACAGCTAATAAACGCACAAATGACTACTGACTTTGCCCAAGAGGAGAGGTTGGATCAGCGCTTGCTTCGCTCCAGAAGGGCAAAGCTCAGAGTCCCGCGGCGGCGGCAGGGACGTCCCCAGCGCCGCGGGCCGGAGGGGCTGAGCAGGTCAGACAGCCCTGAGAGCGTGCGGTGAGGTGAACCCCAGCAGACAGACCTCTGAGGCCAGAGTGCACGGCTTCACAGATCCAGCTAGACCCAGTTAATCAACTATGGGAACATTAATTACTGGCTGCTGCTCTTTTTATTTCAGTAAAACCAACTGGCATTTTACCATATCAATGTAATACAAAAGTGCCAGTAAAACCCCCCTGATCCCAGGCCCTGAATGCTTTAGATTGATGATAATTTCTTTGCAGCTCTTACTGGCAAAGCACAATTTTTAAAATGGCCCCAAATACCAACTGATAGACCAGCCAGAGGAATCACATTTCCTCAGACACTTCAGACCTGCTGTTTATCACCCTACGTGGGATGTGATATACATTGCTGTACATATTCTGCAGGTGATTTATGATTAAAGCATATTGTTCAAATAAGCTTCATATATAAAGAACCGAAGCATTCTGTTACACGGACTCAAGGAAGCCCGTAGCAATTGCTTCCCCACCACTGTCTGACCCTCCCACCACTTTCTGAGAGGCAAGAAGAGCTGCAGGCGGTCGGCACTGCCTCCGCCCTTGGGACAGCAGCTCCTTGGTGGGGTAGGGAGGAACAACTCCCCTGCCTGGGACACTGCCGTGAGGTCACATCTCTGTGGTGAACGCAAGCCAAGAATCAGCTTAATTACATAGAGGAGATGGGTACAACGATATATTAGAATGGAAATAATGACTTTTTCCTCCAGAATCAATATGCAGATGAGTGAACACAGCACATCCAACAGTGCCCTTCTCAACAAAACCACAGGAAAAAATGCACTCTGAAATAAAGTATTGCTGTACTATTTCGAGACCAATCAGGCAGCAAACACGTTCCCAAAATTAAAGTTAATGTAATGAGATGCAAATTAGCTATTCTACACAGCCATTGCATGTATTATTAAAGATAGACCATAGCTGTTTATTTCAGTTTTTCAGTGTTTAGGGAAAACATGCAAGACACAAAGAAGCCCACCCAGTAGGATCATTTCTCACTTCTCTAGAAGGCAGGAGCGTTATCCACGGGTACAGGAGCAGAGGTCTCCTCTGCACAGAGATGCTCATCAGGCTCCAACATGGAGCTTGGTTTCTTCCCCAGTTTTCAGTGGATTTTGGACTGGTAATTTCAGTGCAATTCTGATCAGCTAATACTAGACTTAAGTATGATTACAGCTTTTGTTAGAGATGGCAGAATCCCTCAAACAGAGCCTTAATCCTTGCCTGAGGCTTCTAATTCAGAGCAGACCTCCAACCAGGCTTCTAAGCCATTTTTGCTTTCTCCCAGCCCCAGACTGTGAGCAGCTCATGGCTCACGCAGGGGCTCAGGGCGACGTAAAGGGCATCGTTAAACCATGGCAGGGATGCAAATGGCATTTCAATCAACAAACTAAACCATTCTTACACAGAGCCTTAGTTCTCCAGGATTGAACTCTCCTTCCAGGAAACACAACTTAAAACCCCTTTAATACAAGGATTTCTTTGGTCTTTTGTTCGCTCTTGGACTGGTGCAATCATTAATCTAGAAGAGAGGATTTGCCACATCTCTGGTGGAAACAACATACAGCGGGTGCCTAAAACAACGAGCCAGGCCTGATCTATTCCCCAGTAAGAAATGGATAGCTGATATCTTAATTTGCTGCGATGAATCCATTTCTGGAAACATGCATAAAAATCGAGTGCTGCTTTATGTTTAAACGATGAGCTGAAAGCATGAGCTGCCTCATGTTTAAAGAAGCCTACAGGTATGGCCACAATCTGGCAAGCTAATACAAACCCCCAAGACTGATCCATTAATTTGATATGTTCCCCTGGCAGGGTTCTGTCTTTGTTTCTTCAGGAAACGACACCCTTCCCCCTGCTCAGAACCCAGCAGCACCCAAAGTGAAATGGGAACAAAACAACACAACAAAAGCTCTTTCACATCAGGCTGATGTAGTCTCACTGCTAAGTGCTTCACTTTTTCAGAATTAATATAATTTCCATTCAAACACTGATTTTATGTGAGAGCAGAACAATTAGGGAGGCTTTACAGGGGTTTTTTTCCCTCCTTAAAAAAAAGAAGATGGTGACTACAAGTGAGGATGTTAATGTACCCATGCAATTCCGTGCCTCTTTGTAGCTCTGATATGGTTAAGAAATATCTTCACCTGACTTGAACAACTTCTAACTTGCACTGAAAGAATCTTTCAGAGAGGAAGGAGAAAGTCAAAACAAAAAGAAATTGGAAACTTCAGCAACTCTGTGGTGCTGAAAGAAATGGGGAGGATGAAATCTCCTGCTTGAGTAGTTTCTTTGTAGTATTTGGCCTTGGAAATGAATTGCCCTTGGTTCCCTATTGCTTTGTCTGCTGACGGCCACCGAGGCTCACGCAGATGAAGAACAACTCGGGTACCAAAGACGATCACCTGCACCCTCGGCGTTTCTCCCGCCCTCCCGAGGCTGCAGAGGCAGGTGTGGGCTTTGCAAAGGGTCTTCCCTCGGACTGATCGGCTCTCGCTGCCTCTCGCACACCTCTTACAGATGGTGACACAGAGCAAACCCATTTCCCCGAACTACTGCATTTTTCTTTTCATTATTATCTCCTTTAAAAAGGCACAAATTGAAAATGAGATGCAGAGCCACTGGCCTCTTTTGAGCTATGGTTATTAGCTGTGTTGAGGATGAAAGTGGTATGACTCCCTAGATAAATATATAGTTCATTAAAAGTGTTCTGGATCACTATATTCTACTGATCAAAAGCCTAAATCACACAGTTAGTGACATTAAGGAGCTATATTATGGTTTGAGTTATATCTGGATAAAACCCCTCACGAGAGCCGAAGGGAAGCCCAGGCGCTGCTGCTGGGCAGTGCAGAAGCGGCCCCGTCTCCGACCCCGGCACACACCCCCCCAGGCAGAATTTCATCTCCAGTTTTCAACAGCTTATAGAATTTACGCTGTTTCAGAGTAACAGCCTGCGCACAGGGAGAGCTGGTGGCCCCTTCACAGAAACGCAGTTTGTTAGGTTCTTCTCGTTTGGATTTTAAATAGGTGTGCAAGCCCAACTAGCACCACGCTACTTCAAAAGTATTTTAAAACCCACAGCTGAGATGCGTTTCCAGCAGTAGCCCAGCGGAAAGCTACAGGTTTGGGAAACTGGGGCATCTTTGTAACATGAACCTTCAATTTTTAAAGTGCATTTGTGCTAAGAAATTTGCAGGGCAGCCGCGCCCCACCTCGCAGCGCCCCGGGCAGTGCCGCATCTCCCCCTGGCCCCCGCCCATCGCTCCCGGCCTGCGGGCTCCTGCCCGGCCGGGGTTGCACCTGCTGCTTCAGGAAGGAAAATTCCCTCGAGGGCTATAAACCAGTGCGACTAAGCTCCGCTCGGATCCGCGCGGGCCCAGGCCCTGCCGCCGAGGGCTGCATTTTCAAGAAATACTTTCTCCTAAGTATTGTATTTACGGAGCCACGGATCACCGGCTCTTGCCATTGAGTGCAGCAGAGTCAGTCACTGCTGTGAAAGCGACGCCTCTCATATTCACGGGACAGCGCAGGCTTTAACTGCAATAGTTCTCGGGTTAATTCAATCAGCACTATTTAAATCATGCCTGATGAAATATTAATTCTGGAGAACAACTGCATGCTGATTTACTCTGAGCTGCTAACACTGATGGAAGGTGATCTTCCCCGCTCTCCTGTACTACGGTTCCTTTACAGTACACAGCTTAATAAAGACCCAGAAACCCACAAAACCTCCTGTACGCCCAGACTGTGACTCTCTCGGTCATCTTCAGAGGTCTCTGCAAAACCCCAGCCTAACCTCGTGAGTCTCTTCTACAAATCTGCCACTCTCCCACTTCCGATCATTTCAAATCTGGCTCAATAAAAGCCATCGGAGACAAAGGACATGAATACTGATGACAAGTTTTGCATCCAAATTATGTCTCAATCAGTCAATTTTAAAGACACCACAAGTCTCTTGTCCAGCTTCAGGCTTTTTCAAGGACACCGCAAAGTCCAGGCGACTCTGCTCCTCCGTGCCAACCCTCCCAGAGCCTCAGGAGTTGGCGGGGGGGTGCCCGGGTCCCACCGCACCGGCGGCAGCTCCTGCTCCACGTCGTGGCAGGGACTTGCTCCTCTCTCCTGGCTCCCTCCCCGGCACAGCTCTCGGGGCAGGGGGGACCCTGCGCTTACCCCACCGCTTCGCTACATTTAAGCGGGACAGCCCACAGCTGTAGGAACTGCTGCATTTAGGTGTGTTTGCAATTAGACAGGAGCTTTGCTAATCAAAAGCAGGAGAGTGCCAGTTGTCGAATGTTTCTCCCTCCCCCTTCCCTCTCTGGGAGTTCTAGTCTAGGCACTGATAAATTAAACTAGGCATCTCCTTTGACTAAGATGGATGGCAAGCTTAAATGATATCCACTGAACAAATGGCTGATTTGTGTATTCTTCCATTCAGGATTAGGCTAATAAGATGTTCATTTATGGATCTATTACTCAGTCATTTAACTGCTTGAAATAAGAGGACTGGGCAAATTCCACCATCCAGGGATTGATTTCCATCTTTTTAGGCCATATTTTAGTGGAAGGTTTGCTAAGGTAATTTACTGGGATGTATCAAAGCATTCATTAAGATGACACAGTACTTTGAAAAACTTGGGGTGTCTGAAGTCTCCAGGTTTAAGGCAGCTGTGTGCCTCCTCACCCCGCTTTTCTTTTTTGCAGTTGCTGAGAAGACGCAGGTTCGGGTTGCTTCAGACTGAGAAGCGAAAAGGAAAACTGAAGCCACAGTCGCTGCCTGAGCACGCCGTGGTGGGTCCCGCTGCCCATCACAGCCCCGACTGCTGTAAGACTGTAACACCTAATTTCAGTATTATTTCAGGGGCAAGTCTGCATCTGCTGCAGCGATGGAGAACACAAGGTCATTCGCATTTTTATGGAGGCATTTGCCTTCTTTATGCCTCTCTCACCAACAGAAGGGACATGGTTTCTACACACCCCGCTCACAGCTGCTCAGCCGGCGCTCAGCGTCGCCGTCCAGCTGAACGAGCACCGCGGGGGCAGCGGCAGGCTGGCCAGCCCCGGGCTGCGCTCCCTCGGCTCCCTCAGGCAGAGGCTTTTGGGGACAACAGGAAATTACACAGCAGATCTCTGCTTGGAGTGAAGATTCGCAGCCACTAATTACCCACACCCAACGTACCGAGGCTTTGTGTCCTGATAAACAAACTGGCGCTCCAGCATCTGTGAGGACAGCCTGCTGTGCTAGCAGTTAATGCAGGGATGGGGGCAGGCTTTCTGCTTGAAGAAGAATAAAAAGCATCAGCTGTCTGGTTCTGCTAAATTAAACCAGGAAATAACTAAAAACACTGGTATTTAAGCTGCTGTCATTAGGATCCAGCATTAACAGGCATTTCTGCATGAGCCAGCTCTTTGCTGCTCTCCTCCCCAGCCTCCAGCCCCACACCAGCAGCGCTCCCGGACCCACCTCCTGCGCTCGCCGCAGGGCTCCGTGTCCCACAGGGCTCATGTCCCACAGGGCTCCATGTCCCGCAGGGCTCGTTTCCCACAGGGCTCGTGTCCCACAGGGCTCATGTCCTGTGGCTGCCGCGGCCGTTCCAGGCGTGGAGCCGCACTCGGGGAGCGACCGTTTGTTCACAAGCAGGAGGGCAGAGACAACTGGAACTCGTGCTGCTGCTGGGCAGGTTTTTTAGCTCACGCTTTGGGATGGAGACTGCTGGTGCTTCAAATAAAAGAGGGGTGCAGGCCGAGCAGGGAGAGTGCCCAGGCAAGAGGGAGGTCTCCTGCAGGCCCCGTGTCTCGACAGGAGCACGGGTCAGGGCAGGGCGCAGGACGCAGACGCGGGATGCTGCGGGTGCGCAGGCTGAGGGGCCTGCGAGGGCAGAGCTGGCGGACGTGCGCTGGGAGGGAGCAGGAACCGGCGCAGCAGACACGCCACTCACTCCTCCCCGGCCCCGCACCCGCGTTTCTAACACACCCTCGAGGTGCTCGCACGCCTTCCCGAGCTGAGGTTAACGGCTCTACCCCCACGCTGCTGCCAGCCCACAGAAACCTCCTCACTAACTTCAGGGCCCTCCAGCCCCAGCGCTGGCACACTCCTCGCTGGTCGCTTGGGGAACAGCTCATTACCCAAGATTCTGATAACGCTGCTGAGCAACAGCGGCAGGAACACAACTATCCTCCAGCAGGTATTCACCCAGCGCTTTTGTCCCCTTGCCTAACTCTGGAGCATAATGAGCTCTAAAGGAGCACTCTCCTGTTTGAGATCATTGGTACCTTCTGGAGACAGAAAACAGGAGGGCATAGAAGAGTTCTTAATTTATACTTCATCTACTGGGTCTTAGTTAATTTAACAGGTCCTTACATTCATACGACAAATTATCCCTCCAGAAAACTGAGCCGGTGCCAGGACATAACTGTTTCATTTAACACACCCACCGTGTAATGAAAGCGTATCTCTCTATACATGCTGTCTTGTACTTTACATTAACAGAAATTCTTACGCATATTAGTGCTCTTTTTCCTCTAAGTAATGTGTCATTTCAAGCAGACAGTTAAGAAGAAGAAAATACAAATGTAGCCTCAAGAAGTGCCCTTTCATCTAGCAGAGCGCTTTCTTCCTGCCTGCTAAGGATAAGAGGAGAGATCAGACATAGCGTGGGGTCAGCCGGAGAGAGCAGCAGTGCCCCGCTCCAGCTCCCAGCACAGACCGAGCATCCGCAGCACCGGCTGCCTCTGCTCCGGCTCCCCCGGCCCACAGCAGGGCCCCCACAGAGCCCGGGGCTCCGCAGGGCTGGCTCAGACCTGGAGCGGGACACGGGTGAGCCCCCCTTGCTAGCCAGGGCCACAGCCTCCGGAGCCCGGTGGGGCCGAGAGAGCGCGAGCGACGCGCAGCACTGGGGCCAGGGCAGGCGCAGGCAGCTGCCCGCCCGCTGCCAGGCGGCTGGAGCTTCGCCCCGCGCTGCCTGCTCCCTGCCCAGCGCTGCCGCGCCCCGAGGCGCAGGGCAGAGGCAAGGAGAGCCGGAGGAGGGTCACTGACCGGCAGCGGGGCTGCATGGGGCAGGACAGCGGCGGGATGTCCGTCTGTCCATCTGTCCATCCATCTGTCCATTCACACGGCCACCCATCTGTCTGTCCGTCCATCCATCCATCCATCCATCCATCCATCCATCCATCCATCCATCCACCCATCCATCCCCCACCCAGCAGCCCCTTCTCCCCACTGGACCCTGGTTCCTGGACTGCAGCCCCCAGCCTGGCAGGGTCCCCCCTCCACAAAGCGTCCCTGTGAAAAACCATTCCCATGCTGGCTTTAATCTTTTTGATTCCACCTGCTTTCAAAAATCAGTGCAGACCACTGAGCTGTGTCCAAGTAAAAAGCTCAGTCCTACATTAAGTTTTCTCTTTTGCATAATGCATTTAGGAGTGTATCTATTTTTTATTGCAGAATAATATGCCTGGTTTATATACTGGCATCTTTTTGATGTACTGAAATTCTGTGCAAATTCACTATTCATCACAGGGAAAGCCAAATAAATAAATACCACCGTGGCCCTATTTCACAGCCACAGTTATAATCTTTTCCAGGTACTACCTGCTTCATTATCTGAGTGAACAGTTTTATCTTACCCACAAGGCAGACCTTCTGAATTCACAGTTGGGCAGATATAACCTTGGTTATTTAACTCGGTCTAAATGGTACTCTAATATTCCTCTTAACTGCTGCTCTTAAACAGTTTCCCCCTATAGTTGTTAATCACATTAAAAGGTATTGGATATATAACTTCCTTTAATTATGTGAAAATATTGGTTGCTTCCTTTCTTTGGAGCGTTATGTACAGAGCAGCAATGATTGATGCCAAGAGTTCCAGAAGGCAGTCAGGAAAGCTCCGAAGTGTTGATTCCTGCCTTAATTGGAAGACACCTGGGGTTTTTTAACCCTTTTGATTTTTACTTTCTGTTTTGAGTCCGAAGTTATTCTGCATGTGTCATCACTACAGTAATCAATACGTGTTTTGTCCTCCACAGATCTGCCTCATCACTTTTCTCATTTAGACAACCCCGGAGTCCTTTGCTAACGAACCCCGTCACACGCTAATACGGCACGGAGGATTTACATGTGGCACTCTAAGCAGATTTAGGAGAAGGGGACGACACCCAGCTCATCACTACAGGTGCCGCAGCCTTCCCAAGCCACCTGCGTATGGCTGCTGTGC
The DNA here is from genome assembly GCF_047716275.1 of Strix uralensis. NCBI lineage: Eukaryota > Metazoa > Chordata > Aves > Strigiformes > Strigidae > Strix > Strix uralensis. Next base: position 13,565,199 of record NC_133991.1, read on the forward strand.
CAGAGTAGCCCCATGGCCCCTCAGCCCGGCGCTCGCGTGTGGGAGCCGCCGCCGACCCCCCCTCAGCCAGCGCACGCTCAGGTGCCTGCCCCCGGCATCCCCAGGAGGGGAACACGGCGTCCCCAGGAGGGGAACACGGCGGCAGCAAGACAGCACTTCATTGCGCGAGGGTGCTCAGGCTCAGGTCGCCTCTACACCTCTCCTGCGAATGGCGCTGCCACCTCCTGCGCAGCTCCCCGCCTCGAAGCCAGGCTTTGGACACCCAGCACTGTCCCCAGAGCCCAGCTTGGAGCCTCGGGTCCCATCTCCTGCTCCATACCCGGAGCGACGAGTGCATTCCCCGGGGCCTGGTGGACCCTTGGCCCAGCCAGCCCTGCTCTGGCAGAAGCGCGGGGACGGGCGGCAGAGCTGAAGCACCAGATGTCCTGGCATCAGCTGCTGGCAACCGAGGAGAAGCTGGTGCTGCACAAGTGGGATCTGCTCCCCGCCTCCACCGACGGCAGGGGAACATACGTGTTTCCTTGGGATCTGAGCCCAAAATGAGGGCGGCTCAGCGCCATGCCACAGGGGCACAAGGGGGCTGTGCCACGGAGAGCAGCAGCGGGGGGACATCACCCCCACCGTGGGACAGCAAGCTGGCCCAGGAGGGGACACAGCACGGGCCCATCTCACCCCGGGGCTGGCTCCGACAAGAGCCCGGGCCCGAGGAAGAGCCGCCCGACACAACCCTCCCGCAGCGCCAGCGGCTCCTGCCAGGCACCGCCCAGGTCCCCTCATCGCCAGGCGATCAGGGCAGGGGGCAGAGGGGACAAAGCGATACCCTGACCAAACCCACCTTCTCTGAGAGAAAATGAGAGCTGAGAATACTTAATCTCTCTCTGACTCTGGGCTTCTGTTCTCGGATTGTCACAGCATATTTAAAACTCTGCCAATCCTCAAGAATTTGCAAATATTCCACGTCTTTCCTTCACACCAGCAGGTCTTTCCAAGATCACTGCAACACATGTCAACTTCTACTAATATTTGGTACAAAATATACAGTATAGAAGATTTCACACCAAAAAACCATCGCTTCTGTTGGAAACTGGAATGCTTTCAGACTGCAGGCAGGGCGCTCGCTCTGCCCACGTTCGTGTCTAGCTGATAAGCTGAACCTTCGCCTCAGAAAATACCACAGGCTCCGAGCCAGGGGCTCGTTCCAGCCCACACACAAGAAGGGTGACACAAGAATCTGGAGAGATGCAGTAAGTAACTGAGACTCTCCAACGAATTCCTCCAATTTCCCCATGTTGCTTTCCTTACCGCCCTGCAGCAAAGGCTAAAGAGGGAGGAAGAACCCACGTGCTGTCCCCAGGGCAGCCCAGGCTCTCCCAGCCGCCCCGCTGGGAGCCCCCCGGCAGCCCAGTGCCCGTCTTTGGGGATAAACACGATGGGCAAACCCCAAATCTGTAAAGTGGTGGGGAAAAAAGAAAACAAAGCGGTTCAAAAATATATAATCTTAAATACAGTGCTGAGACTGTCTGTACCCCGCACATAAAAGTGTGCTTGGGTTTTCCCACCATGGTTCCAGGGTCCTTATTTTTTTTGGAGACCGCAAATGATACTGAGTCTTATATGATACTGTAATAGGAAGTGCATGAAATGACAAATTAAGAGAAAGAGTGTTTGTGACAGTGATAAAAGGAAAGTTTAAGGCTTGTATTTAGATAAATTGGCTGGAAAATTTGATCCACACAGTCTTTCAAATACGATTATACAAACATAATTTGCATAAATATTATAATTAAAATTCTGCCTATGGCATAATAAAAAAGGGAAAATAGTATTAAATGATCAAGGCATTTGAATGTTTGAAATATCACTGTGTGATGTTTCATGCTATCCATTAAATAAGTAATTTATTGCAAAACCTATCAAAGCAAAAGGAAATTAAGTCAGATAAGGCTGGCTTTTTATTTTGCAGGGTTTTCTGCAGAGGACGTCGTTACTTTCAGAGCACATTTGATTTTTCCAAGGTACAAACTCAGAGTAATTATAATACTGGATCTGCTTTAGAGCTGCGACACTCCGGGTGCAGTAACCACGGCGCATGCTGATGAGCAGCTCAGGATAACAGGGGCCAGTAACCGTCATTCTCGGGCAGAAGCCCTACCCCAGAGCTCGGGTCCCCGCTCGGTGCCACCTCCCGCCTCCTGACGCAGCTGCCCGGTGCCCAGCACAGCCATGGCTGATACCTGCTGAGCTCAGGCTTCGGTCATCGTAGGAGAAGGGTCCCCACCGCCCCTAAACCCCCCTCCTCAAGACCAAAGCCGGTGTAACGGCACTGCCTCACACCACTGCTGGGTGTGACCCGTTTGACATCACCACCAGCTTTCTGCAGCTCTGAAATACCACGAGAAGGACCAGGCCTTGGAGCCAGGTCTGACTATTTTTAGTTCCTCCAAAGCCATTCAGTCATCCCTGACACTTGCAGAGCAATTTGTCATATTCATTCCCCCCCTGCCTTTTGATTTACCCCGGCCATAAATGGCACTCAGGTCACCTTCTGGGTGACACATCTCATCCTGCTGCACGGCCCGCGAGGCCCCAGCCACGGACAGGTGAGAGCTGCCGGGAGGGGACGAGCGCCCTGTGCCTCAGCAGGACACTCCCAACCCCTCTCACAGCCCTGTCAGGGCTGGCACCTGTGCTGCGGCCAGGAGAAAAGCCAGGCTGGCCAGGGCACAGCAAAGCTGGGCTGGCCAGGGCACAGCAAAGCCGGGCTGGCCGGGGCACAGCAAAGCCAGGCTGGCCGGGGCACAGCAAAGCCGGGCTGGCCGGGGCACAGCAAAGCCAGGCTGGCCGGGGCACAGCAAAGCTGGGCTGGCCGGGGCAGCACCTTTCATGGGTGAGTCTCCAGAGAGGAGCTTGCAGGACCTGCTGGGACTTGGAAATATTTCACAGTGATGGCTCCTCCCCAGGTCCCTGTGGCAGCACGGCTGCTTGCCCAGGCCCCTCTCCACCTTCAGGGGCAAACCTCTGAGCATCAACCCCAATTAATTAACGATGCCTTGAGCTAAGTGAAGACAGCAGCATCCCCCAGCCTCACTGGGACTGGTTTCTGTATTCCTCTACCATTCTCCCAGGACTCGGCAATCATACCCAGGAAGCTGCCAGCAGACACCCTCAGTATTTTAGCAAGTTCCTTCCAAATCCAGCCAGCCCCTGGTAATCACGTTGCAATTTAAAATCAAATACCTGAAACAGTATGTGTGATTAGAATGGGTAAGAGCAAAAAGCAAAGCTGTATCAGGAGCTTCAGAGCAAAGATCCTCTCCAGCAGATTCAGATTTAAATCAATAGGAGAAAATAAATTAATAGTTGTAAATGTGAACAGAGACAACGCTGCTCTCCTCCCCACTCAGCTCAGACTCCTCTTTGATCACTGCTTTGTCTGGGGAAAATGCAAGGTTGCGCCACAGCAGCAAGTTCTCAGCCACTGAACCCCTCAGGAGAGACACACATCTCCCCGGGGATTTTCTGAGAACTTCAGGAAACTCTTGGCTTGGGGATAAAAAAGAGATTTGGTAGCCCTATGGTCTTCAAATTTGGAAGAATAGCGAAACAGCCGATACTAGGGCTTTCCAGAATGATGTGTCTATCTTCCAAGAGAACTCAGTAACAGTGAAAGGCAGGAACGTGCCTTTGAGAGGTCCCTCCCGCACAGGCACCGCCCGTCCGCCGCCCCGCGCTGGCTCGGGGCAGGGATGCTGGGACCAGGCGAGTCTCTGTCCCGCGCTGGGCACACACGGACAGCCCAAAGGCCGAGGGACCGAGGGGTCGCGTGGGCTTTCGATGGAGCGGGGGAATCCACTGCAACAAAGATGGCTCTATGCCACCGGGAGCTGCCTTTTTCAGCAATGTATTCTTCCTGATGCTTGGGTTAAAAAAAAGACAGAAAAAGACTGAAAATCTCAGAGGAGCGGGCAGAGGCAGCATCTGCAGGAGACCAGCATGGAACGGCGTCCCGTCCCAGAGGGCTGGCCCAGCCGGGCTGCGGCGCGGGGAGGGCTCATGCAAGGTGCCAGCACCTTTCTTGCCAGATGTTTCTCCGTGCTGGAGCACTGTTATTTTTCAAGTGCCTTTTTCAGGCAGGCTCTCCCACCCTGCCTTACACTAACACATTTTTTATACAAACAACAGATTGTACTGCTGCTAAGCTTTCCTGGATTTGGAAGAAACAGTAACAGGCTGCTGCATCTCTCTCTTCAGTTGGTTTTCTTCTGCCCACATTGACTCCCGCAGCCCCTGGCTACCCGCACTTCTCTTCCCTGGGCTCCCTGTTACCTCCCTGGGCACAATCCTCCCTTTGCTCTTGGCAACAGAGCACTGCGGCAGCATCTTCGTGCTGCCACGCTCTGGGCTGCAGGGTCTGGTGACAGGAGGGTACAGAGTGGCGGGCAGGCAGCACTGTGCAACAGGCACGGGTGTGATGTGGTCTAAGCGGCTACTTTGATCACGGGCAGGAAGCATTAAAACTGGTTCTCAGCATCACATCAAGCTGGTGGACTTGGCAGCAACTGATGGGCAGCGTAAGTCGCTGGACGAGCGCGTGTTTCTTGTTTACTCCCCATCTGTTCCCAGAATGTGACAGAAATCGGGCAGCGACAGCGAGGAACATCCTCTTAGAAAAACTGCCTGTGCTCAGTCTGTGGTCTCAGGCTCACGGAGACCAAAGGATGAGAGGGCAAGTAGAAAATGCACTTGGAAATGCACTGGGAAACAACCTTACTGATCTGCCACTGCGAAGATCTCTTTAAGTAAACTGGAAAGAAAAATAAGATAATAAAGGAAAGAAAACTTAAGAACAGTTTACCGAAGCATTTAGACTAAACTGCTGCAAGGTATGTTGACCCCTTGATAAAGCAGCCCCTATAAATCCTCTGCCTTCTCCACCTCAGGCCTACAAACAATGCAGTCTCGCTCCTAATGTCGCTTCCACTGCAGAAAATTTGTGACATCAATAAAATCCCGGTTTGTCAGTACAAATGGAATTTTAAATTGAATTCTTATCAAATTAGCCTTTCATCAAGGTCATGCAATATTGTGTGAATAACCTTTTCAGAAGCTGTGTACATGGCTGCTGCCGGAGGTGAAAACGAGACAAATTCTAATGAGATTACTCAGCTGGAGCACTCAATAACACGCGATGGAGTAGACGGGGTGACATTAGGTTTAGCGATAATTTAAGTAAATGGATATACCGATGCTGGAAGCATAATGCTTCATCCCCCCACTCGAGTAGGTGCTGCGAGTGCACGTGCTCCTACCTCATGGTTATTCAGCAGCCAGAGAGCACTGTCACGTCTCCAGCACGCCAGATCCAAATAACTTATCTTCTGGAGGGAACTGGGATGAACTGTAAATGTATCCCCTCTGCTGGCTCCCAGTTGCAATAAAATTTCTCTTAATTTCAGGCGACTAGTGTTTTGCAACATTAGCAGCTGGAGGGATTTTCCATTAGCCTTGTACCTAATCACCAAACTTGGGGGAAAAAAATGCATTTCAGCATTATCAGCTCAGTGCCACCAGGAGCTGAGCGCTAGCTCAGAGGGGTCTAAGACGCACGCACAGGCTTTGAAGCAAGGGCAGCCTCGCTCGCTAATCACGGGCTTAACTCCAAGCAGAGCCCCGGGAGCTGTGTAGGACACTGCACCCGGCACCACCCAGCCCAAGGGGTCGAGCAGAGGGCTGGGAGGGGGGAAATGCCACCCCCAGCCCCACCAGCACCGGGCTGCTGGGCAGCGCCGGTCCACAGGAGCCGTCTGAGGAACCTGTTCTGCCGTAACAGAAGGATCCCAATAAACACAGAAGGATCCCAATAAACAAGTGTGAGCTGCTCTGCCATCCTTTCGGATAACATCTTCTTGCAATCAAACACGTAGATCAAATTACACGATCGAGAAACAAAATATACAGCTGTCTAAAGACTCCTTCCCAAATAACAAAATAGATGCATATTTGACAACTCCAAAAAATATTTCAGCAAACATAATAGAGAAGATAATGATAATTAGGCTAGCATTTTATGCCATAACGCTCTTGAATGCCTACAAAAATACAATATTTTCAGCAAAAGATAATTGAAAAGATTATTTGGCTTATCTAAAATAAGTTTTTCCAAGCCTCAGCACATCTGTTACAAGAATTCATGCAGACATATGGCATAATGCTGTAGGCTCAACGTACTGTTTATTACTTTGAGAAAGAGGTGGATAATAACACGGAGGTTTTTGTTCATGACAGGGTCCCTTTGGCAGGAAATGGACATCATCGCTTTTATCAGACCCATGGGAAAGTGGAACCGACTGAACGAGTCCAGGATAACAGCAGCCAGGAAGTTCTGGGCACGGGATGCTGAGGGGCCGCAGCAGACAGCCCACGCCGGCAGCAAGTGCGGGGCGTGCGGGAGGGCTCACACAGGTATTTGCTCACACAGGTACCAGCTGATCTAACACTAACACAGTGCTCTGTCACTTCACTGCAAACCCGCACAATTTGTTCTTTGTTGCTAAGTTACATGTTTATCTGGCTCCTGAGGGGATGCCTCCAACAAGCACGTAAGGGCATTTTTTGCAGTCAGATACAGACTTCTGTATTCACTTTCAGTGACTACTCAAGCTGAGCACTTGTTTTTCGTACGTGTTCTTGCTATTAAGATCTGCGGACTGAACCTTTGCAAGAAAGGCAGGTCTAATTGAAAGCCACTTTCTGCCTGCAGCAGGTGTTTGCAGGGAAAATCCAGGCTTGGTCACAACAGCACAGCCAATGCTGAGCGAGTCTGCAGTACCCAAGGGCTGTGGGTACAGCGGAGGGAAAGGCAACATTTCTGAGAATATTCTGAGATTTCAAAATCGAGTGTTTCAAATCAGAACAAAATCTGAAGGTCTACAAGTTCCCTGTCTTTATCCTTCCCTGCTGTCCCCCTCCCCAAACGCTCCAGCTCCAGGCAGACCAAGCGACACCTTTTGCTTTCAGCCGGTCTGTACCGTGCTGTGGCGTTTACACCAGTGGTGCCCCCCGGCTGACAAGGGCCCCTCGGTTCTCTCTCATGTGGATGTGTCCTACCACGTCAGCTGCACTCACCTTTCCTGGTCTCCTGTGGCTACAAACGGGGAACACCCTTGGCTGTCAGGGATCTACTATGCTTCATTTAAAGCCGCTTTGTGACGCAGGTTTTTTAAGTCTCAGCATTTCTAAAAATATTTACCCCCACTCAACCAGTAATTGCGGCCGACTGAGCAGAATCTGAAAAATTAAAGGGTTTTACACTGGCCCTTGGTAGGTTTAGTCTTCAGTGCTGCTGTAAGAGACAGCTGTTGACAAACCAGAAGGGCTGTTAATATTTGCTTTACAAGGCATCTGAGCACAGACCACACAGAAAGTCAAAATGTCCAGTATTGCAACTCTTCTTCACATGCAAAGGGCAGCAGCATCTTATTATTCAGCTGCAGAAGCCTAGAGCTGGTCCTCAGCAGAATTTCACCCCCAAGTTGCTCTGCTGGTAGTAACTGGACTTGTGGTGTGAACCAGGTCCACCCAGTGTGCTGCAGGGCCCGTCCTTGGTGTTCAATATTCAAAATCCACTAAGCACAATGTTTGTGAAAAGTGTCAAATGCAATAATACATTCTTGTGTTTAACTTCAGGCTACCCCTTTGCCAGCCACACTGAAAAGCGTTAGAATCGGACAAGATTTCCCAGGAGTAAAAGAAATCCATGTTCATATGCTTATAAAGGCTGACAGGTGAACAAACTCTTCTACAGGGCAATTGCAGATGCTCCAAGTGACATTTTCAGTTCTTAAGATTTTTCCATTTACAAATAAAAGTTGCCTTGCAAAATTACAAGCAAACCAAGCGGACTTCCCAGAAACTGGCAATTTCCATTGCCTTTTAATTGTTATATCTTCCATAAGAGAAAAGAATGATCAGTGGTCAGAGGAAAAAAGCCCACTCAGAAATGGATTTTTGCATCTATCCCTTTTTCATCATTTATGGAAGAAGAGTAATAGGCCAGATACAGCACTAATTTTTATTGTAAACTATTCTGGGAACATATTTTGCTCAGAGCCATTAGCAGAGAAAGCAGATTAACTGGAAAAGCTAATGGTATACTGAAGTATAAATATTTACATAAATGTCTGACTAAATCCTTTATTAACAGGTCAAATTTTCTCCACATTTTTCACCTTTTGTTATGAGATTTTTAATGAGTTGATGCCTTTCCAGGTTTAAAAGCTCCTCGAGGGAGGAGGAGTGGCCCCCCAAGGGTGCGGGCTCTGCCACTGGGCCATTTCCAAAGGAGATCACTGCAATTCCCACACTGCTAACGGACGGTGACGCCTCAGAGCGTAAAGAGCGGCCAAGGGGAAGCCGCCGCGGCCCCGCTGCCGCCCCGGCACCCCCAGCCCCCCACGCCAGCCGCCCCAGCGGGGCAGGAGGCCGGTGCCACCTCCGCCGCATGGCAACAGCACCAGAGCTGGCGGCCGCGCGGAGCGAGGGAGGCTCTTACAAGAACCATCAGTCTTCTCTGGCAGTGCCAACATTGCCCGTTTCTCCCTCCTCCCTTTCCCATTTCCCCCCTACATAATTCTGAGGTTAATAATGAGCATTAAACACACCAAAGATCAATACCTTCCAAAAATCTCTAAAAACATATGTTTTAGTTCAAGAAACTGGAGGTTGCTCTGGGGTCCTATTATAGTTTTACAGCCCTGAATTTATTGGAGAGGATTGCAAGTCAAACTACACACTCAGACATCAGAGAATGAAGGTCTGGGCAAACTCAATACATCAACTATATTATCAAGTGGATCTAGCATTCTGCTCAGAAGCAGGCTTAAAAAAATGTAGCTTAGACTCTATTTTCCATTTCATCCATCCAGTAAAAAAAGAGAAGATTATGGGAAATCGTCAGCACGGGTCACTTATGAATTTCCCATCTAACAGCTCTGATTAACATCTCAGACCCTCCTGGTCACGGATAACGCAGCCAAACCCACCAGCCCGCCCCCAGGAGCGGGGGGAGCAGCGCTGCCAGAGCCCCGCCAAGAGTGGGGCCAGCCCCCCCGGAGCCTCCTGACCCCCCAGAGTAGCCCAGGCAGCCCCCGTCGAGCCCACTCACCCCACGGGTGGGTTTTTGTTTGGTTTTTCGTGGAGGTTTCGTGGTGGTCAGCTGGTCTTCTGAGTATTTATGTGCAGGTAAGTACAGACAGACAGACAGACGGTCTCTCCCCGCCCGCCACACCACAGACCCATCTGTTACGAGCACTGGCACTGACACTACCCCGTGGCGGTGCACCTCACTTCTCCTTAAGCAAAATCTCAGACTATCATTTGTAAGAAAGGGATTTCCGGGCTGCTGTGCCCACACCGTTGCGAGCGTGTAACCCACGTTTGGTGGAGGAAGCTCCGTGTTTCTGCTCACTGAAGGCACAAACCCCCCCAGTGCCCGACAACCAGTGCGCCAGTCCAGCTCACGCACGAAGTGCTCTGACAAGCTTCCAGGGAAACACCGTGAAATGAAGAAAGAAAACGGCTGGCAGGACAAAACAAGGGTATAGAAAATGTCTCGAGAACCTCCAAAAGGAGGATTTTTAAACCATTTTTTTAAAAAAGTCTCAAATTATTCTAGGAAGCAGAATGAGCCCCACGTTCCACAGGAGGACAAGAAGATCAGTGAAGCTCAGTGGTCGCTGCCAACGCGACCCAGGCAGGGTTTCTCTGTCCTAGCTGCTGCAGCACACCCGCTCCCAGCGTGGGCCCACCACACCAGGACCCTGCCAGGTTGCACCCCCGCTGCCGGGCCAGGCCGTGGCCGCCGTCACCGGCCACCAAGGACCAGGCTCCCGCGGCGGCGAGGCCGTGCAGCCCCGGCGTTACCTGACGCCTGTAGAGACGTGGAAGGGACAGGAGTGTGCCAGCCCCACGTGAAGAACTGCGCGGTGAAAGCAAGAGGAAATGGTAAAAGCCCTCCAGCACCCACCACCATCGCTCCGCCACGGTCAGAGCAGGACAGACGCCGAGCCGCTGCCCCTCCGCGGAGCCTCGGCACCGCAGCACGCCTCGCCAGGTCAGCGCAAGGGACGTTCATCAGGTCACACGTTTTTGCTGTGTTTTGTCACACATTCACCCTTTCAACCAATTGCTCGTTTTGTATGCATCATGAAAAAGAAGTTTGAAAGTGGTTTTTTTTTAAATCATGAAACCATTATAATAAACTATAAAGAATTTTCTAATTCTAATCTTCATTTTAGAGATTATCGATTCTTATATCCTGCAAAGAAAAAAATTCCTTACGTTGTTCCTTGCTGGACAATCATTAATTCTGCCCAATGCTAAAGAAGGTCTTTGGTATTTCATCCACGCTGGGATGATAACAGGTTAGGACTCCAAACTCATTTGAAGGTCAGCAAGATGATGACTAGTGTCTGAGATCTGGTTGATCTCCATCAGGGGATTTTTCCCCTCCATAATACCAATTTGCTAAGCTAATATAACGATGTCTATCTTTCTGATTAACTAAATTACAGTTGGTCATAATGCATACATTTTTGATGAGGACCCTAATGTCTACAAATCAATCAAACATACACGAACAAGATTGGTAAGGCACATTGATTTAGTTCCCCAGAAGATGGGTAAGCAAGGTAAACCCTAAATATTAATTTTGTAAAAGAAAAAAAGTGAAGCATGAACTATGGCAGAAGTGTGAAGTATGGCAAAGTATATCTGCAGAAAGGCGAGACGGCTGGTTTTGTCCTGGAGAATGGGAGTGAGGTAAACAGCACGCCTTGGACGGGAGGAGATCAGCGGGAAAACGCCCTTATCAGCCTCGTTAGCGCCAGGGAAGAGTAGGAATGCTTCCGCCTCCCGTTGCTCTGATCTGTCCTCAGCCAGCAGAAGGGGCTGGTTCCCACCGGCAGCGGGGGAGCGATGCGATTTACCCCAGCTACAGCTTACCCCGCAAATGCCGAAAGAGCCGGTCTCATGGTTCTCCAGTCATGCAGATAATTTCGCTCTTAATTAAACAAATGCCACAATGACAGCTGGGAATTAACAGCTGTAGTTAGACCAAGTAAGTATGATACCTCCTTTAATTAAAAGAAAAACCCTCAAAATTTCCCTAATGAAATTTCCACTCTGATAAGATGGAACAGCTATGAATTTGCAAAGCAAGAAATAACTGAGAAGCACAGCAATTCAGTCAATGTAATTTCCTTGCAGGAAAATACTTAAACTAACAAGAAAAGAAAAAACGCTGTAGAAGTTGCAAAAGGTCAACTTCCCAATTGATTTTCAGCTTGACTTTGTAGAGCGTCATTCCTAAGTAATGACTAGGAAAATGTATAGCATCCAAATTACATACAGGAGCATGACACTAGAGGTATTGAACTTAGATTTAACTGTGATAGCTTTAAGTATATTACACAATATATTTTATTTCATAAGGAGGCAGGGACCTGCAAAAGAGGATATGAAGCAGCCAGAGATTCAAATCTTTGGCTTTTTAAAAATATCATCTCTTTTGCCAGCCTCAGAGCTACCCAGCATATCAAAACTATTTACATATTCTTACACACCAGACTTTCTCTCCTGATAGATGAAGTATGTAACTCTATTTAAAGATGGGGAATCTCTCTCTGGGTTTTTACTAAATAACATCAGACACGTAAACAGACTCCCACTGGAATGAAGTTTCCTCTTGCTCATTTGACTCTCAGCATTACCCCTCCGGACCCAGCCATTAAACACTTCCCGTGTGGGGAAGGGACCATCGAGGGCTCTGCACCCGCCGCTCCGACAGCAGGATCCACGCCCTGTGGCCGTGGGACAGAGGCAAAACTGGACCATCATGTACATGCCACAGCCTGCCACCACTGTCACACACACGAACACAGGCAGAAGGGTCTCAGCCACTTCTCCCCTTGCAAAATAACAACGCGATCAGACATGCTGTGACTATTAGCAAGTGATTCAGAAAAACTACAGGAGCAGAAACCATTAGGAGCTCATGCAAAGAGTAGCCAAAGACAGCAATTATTTCAGTCGAGGCTGCTGCCATCTGAAATGGGGATTTGCTCAGTATTTTGTAATCTTTGTGGAAATTATCATTTGCCTCCAGACAATGATTTCATGACAGATTTGGAAGAGGATATGCACCATCTTAATGTCTCGTGGACTCTGGGTTTTGCCATAGGGAGAAAATACACAAAAAGTGGAAACTAGGTCAGGTTACTAAGGGCAAGTATAAAAACACAAGACAAATGTACAAGGACAAACCCACTAAAGCCAGAAAACCGAGGGAGATAAATTAACAGCAGAAATCCAGGCTAACCAAATCTCTCCATCATACCATTACCAAGAGAAAGCTGAATTTATACCTGGGACATTTATACCTGCAATTTATGGCTGAATTTATACCTGCGAAAAGGAGACAACCGCTCTGTCTCAAAAAGGGGCAGCAGAGACGGGGTCTGGCGTGCCCGCAGGTCGCCTGGGCTGGCCCATCTTCTCCCTGTGCTACCGGGAAACCTGCCCGAGGCCACCTCAGAGCCACGCTCACAGCGCCTGGGGCGAGACGTCAGGGGAGAAGGTGCCAGCCTGGCCGTGGGATACCGCTGGGGCTACTCCCGAGTGGGTACTAGGAGCGGGGAAATGATGTGTTTTATTAGAACAGGTTTTTTGCAAAAAACAGCCTCTGCTGAAAATCATCTGTAACAGATTATGGCCTTCATTTTAGATGAGCACTGTATATTCAATGGTAATTATTTTGTTTCTAGCAGTAGCACAGCCACTGAACATTTCTTCAGCATAACGAAGTCTATTAGCCTGTACCTGCCTAGACAAAAGGCCAGTGGGTCAGCTGGTACAAACTGATTTCGGTCCATGAACTCTGAGCACCACAAATCATTGCAAAAGCAATGAATATATGGCAAAACTCCCAGCCCTTGTTGGTATGGCAGGTAACGTGATGTGACAACCGTAGGACAGGGGCTGTCAATAGTATATTGACTTTACAGGTGTTTCCAAGAACAGGGGCTACAGAAGTTTCCAAAAGCAGGGATGCACAGTCCTCACTGCGCACACCTACGTACCAACAGTACCTGGGCCGTGCCTGGAAGAATCACTCTTCCTTGTCACACCATATTACTCGCCAGTCCAGAAGGTATCTCCGCGCGTTTGCAGTGTGGGTGTCCTCAGTGCCCGTTTTGCCTTCCACACTACTGCGGCTCCCCAGGCCTCTGCTGGAAGGCTCAGCCCGTGTTCCTGTCCTCTTTGAAAAGCACCTGGAGGTCTGGGGTAGCAAAGTGCTGTTTGATAACAGAATTGCCTTTTGATCATCAAAGCGCACGTTTAAAAAAGATCAACAGCATTACTGCATGGGCAAAACCAGAACTCCCCAGCGCTCGCATCCTGGCTCTAGCGGATAATCCTCCACCCCTTTGTCTCCTCACCAAAGGAAAGGGTAGAAAAAAAGAACCTGCAGTCAAGCCTGCCCTGCTGCAGAAAGGTCAGCCTTCCCTGCTGCTGCTGTCTGAGAGGCCTGGCTGGTGCCCCCCCGTGCCCTACCTTTGTACTGGAAGGACAGTCCCATTTAATGGGAATATTTTTCTTCCTAAAGCAAACCCTCCTGGCATCAGCCTCTTCCACCAAATGACAAGGTTTGTGCTGCAGTAGCAAACACTGGGGTGGAGGACCGGGTTGCACTTGGCTGACTGCAATCTGTTGGTAAAGAGCTCAGTGAAGCACTTTCCAGGGACGCAGGGGATTTAGCCATGAGCAGAAGAGGAGGTGGACTCCCTGAAAGGCCGTTCGCAACTGCCTGTTTCCTCCAGCATCTCCAGCCCGACACAAGCGGCGGCTCCCTGGGGACAGCGGGGCCCGTTCCCTGCTCCAGCACAGGGCGCAGTGCCAACCACTCTCCACAGAGCCTTCCCAGAACTGGTATCAGTGTGCAGCTGGGATTTGATAAAACGGAGTTTTCATCTCTTTTTCTTTTCTCTTTCGTTTGTTTTTTGTTTCAGCTGTTTGTTGCTTCAAAATGACCTACTTTTCCCCGCAGAGGAGCTGTGGTCATGCTCACCTCTAACGTTATTTTCCTCCTTCCCTCGCGTCTGAGTTGACTAAACCCAGGACCAAGGGCTCTCTCAGGGCTTAGCTTTTGTTATGTACTTATGCTCTTCCAATTCTACTGAGGCAAACAATGACTAATGTTAGTAACTCCAGTGGTTCAGGAGGCAACAGCCTTCAGCCACGGCATGCAGCACTCTCCCATCCCCGTGCACCAGCTCTTCTCCTGGCACGACCCGAAGGCAAAACATGCCCTGTGCCTGCACCGAGCGTGTCAAGCCCCGGGCTGGGCCGTTCCCCGTCGCTCTCGGTGAACAGTTTGAACGCAAAGGGGAGGCCGAGGGCTGGCGGCGAGCCGGGCTCCGCAGCGGCACAGCTCCCGCCGGACCCTGGTGAGGTGAGAGCCCCTCGTCCCCCGCGCCCCTGCGTCGGGCAGCCACCGCCACGGAGCCAGCTGCTGCCACACTCCCTCTTGGTTCTCTCTTGCTGGGGCAGAGAAAAGAGCTTTTCCTCCTAAAGCAGGTGGCAGCGCCCAGAACCCAGTAGATTCAGCTGGGCTGGGGTCTGAACCTACAATTTCCCGGGCAGCGACGCCGACACGAGACATGCCCCGCTCCGGGCTGCCTGCGCTGCCCTCAGCCCCCCCACAGTCCCCTGGGGGACGGAGCACACTTCACTACCACATTGAATACACGGTGGGGTATTCCTGCATTGCTCTCAATGGCATATACAGACTCAAAGTGATGAATTATTTATGAGAAATAAATATTAATCAATATCAATAAATACTTATGTATGCACAAAAAGAGAACAGCAACAGATAATGGCCAATGAGTGGTAGTGTACGTCCTTGCACTCGGGGAACTTGGCAAACACTATAAATACATCAACCAGACATACAAATACACTCTGTCTCTGGGGCCCAAATATAATACCAAGTGTAAACACTCAGTGTTAATACCAGCTACATGACGTTTTTTTGAAACCACAGTAAAACAAAGCCTAGTGATTCAGGCAGCTGTTAAGGCAGACAGGATTTTAAACCCTCTCTTACACCTGACAGGGATGGGGCTTAGAGGATGCTGCTGAACAAAGACCAGAGAAACAGTCCCTGGAGCGGGACTGTACGTCAGTCTGGCCACTCCCAGAAAGGGTGTGGGGCACCACTGGACCCCTGCTCTCGGGGCAGGTTTTGGCCAGGGCTCGCAGGAGGTCTGCAGTGCAGCTCCTCACGTGCTTTTGCCTGCTGTTACCTTCCTATGGAAAATATTTACTCATGTGCAACCTCTTGGTCTTTGTTTGCTGCAATTCAAATCACGTAAGCAGCTGGCGATTCACCCACAGCCCCAGGGGAGCTGCCTCTCGCACAGACCAGCCTCCACCCATCACTGCCCCACCACTGAGGACTGGTGCAAGCTCCGTGGGGTTCAGAGCACCCTCTTTGCACAATATGGTGCCCAGAACACCCCTCCTAAACCTGGCCAAAGCCTCTGGATCATGGACGTAGCAGCAACACGTCGCTCGGTCCTGCACGAGGCACGCGGAGGGGAAGGAGGTGACGCACTGCTGAGATCTTCCACGCAAATCACCCACCTTCTCACGAATTCCCACCCAAACATTAGCAAAGCTCTCCTCCATTCTCCAAACCCGGTGATAAACTGCAGTCACAAGGTGACAGCTGGTTGGTATCGTCCCATTCCAAGGAGGAATGCTCGCAGACCAATGCCCGCAGACCTGTGCATCCTGGTCTCTGCTGAAACGTCCTCCATATCCTTCCAAAGCAAATGAACGACCCCCTGCCTAACACAAGCACTTCTACTCATTACGGCTATTACTTGAAACTACATTCAAGGGTTGCTTTCCCCTTTCCTTTCAGCCCCTTTCCACACTGCTGGTGATAACCTCGTTAGGAAGTTTACCTTTTACACCTTCAACTCACCAAACCTCCAACTTTAAGGTTCTTTTCATCACAATAAGAAATACCTTTTCTGACACTATAATTTCTCTGTCCTTGAATACCTTTCCATTCCTTGCTTCTGCAAAGCGTCTGTGTATTCTGGAGAAGGGAACTATCTGATCCTACTCCTCACATCTCCCCCTGCCTCCCATGACCTGCTCCTCGCCTCACAAATACACAGACACAAGAAAGAAGCTCATATTTCCTCCAAGTACATCACTTCTTAGGCTATAAAAATAAAAAACCCAAAACCTTATCAAGTGGAAATATTGAGAAAGGTGGATGGGAAACAACATGCAACAGTCTTTATTTATGCGATGTCATGCTGATTCCCTGTCACAAGAGATTTACTAAAGGAAGGGGGGATAACCAACCAAACTGAGAACACTTAGAAAAGCTGAGAGTCAAAGAGAAATTAGGGCTCACAACCACAGTAGGAGCTGTTGGTAATCAGTATGTGCCACCATATGTTTTAATAATTTCAGATTTCTCACATATCTCTAGGGAACCTCAGAGGGTTTTACATGCTCTTCACCGAGTTTTCAAACTTATGGCTGTTCTCATCAATAAAAGATTTGGTTTACTCACTGTGGCAAGTGTTTAATGAAAAACAGGTGCAGCTACGTAATATTTCTCTTTAATTACTATTTGTGAAGTGAAAAAGAAGAATTAATTATTCTGCATTGTTAGAACAGGATGAACCACCTACTAATTACAATCTTGATTTTAATTCGGGTGATGTTGCACAACATTCTATTAGTCCAAGTAAATATTAACACTAGTTTTAATAATCTTTTTTCTTCCTCCCTGCATGAAATATCTACCTGATGGGGCAGACACACAGAAGTTACAGTTATGGCTTTTTCCTCTCAAGCACCTAGTCCAGAAACACAAAACATTATTTTTTTTCCTTAGAATGAAAGAAGAGTTGTCTTTTTCCCCCGAGCTATTTTCTCTAGCATCAAGTTTGTTTTTATGACTTATGGGTGAATAGGGTGAATTCAAGGAAAACCTAGTCTTCCATTATTTATTCATACTATCCTTCAAAGTCAACCCACTCAAGAATTCACAAACATTTCTTTATTTTGAATGTGTGCATGTATGAATGCATATGTCTGTTAAATGTCAGCCCTGCTAACAAGCTTCCTGACGGTTAATTTTTAATTCCTTGCAGGGGTCTGATGTCCAAATCTTACCAAAAAAGAAGAAACGCTCAGAAATCCCTGTCCACAAAGGAGTTGTGTTAGCACTTGCTGAATGCAAGTTTGTGATGAGACCTGCAGAAGGCTCCAGCATTACTAAATTATGTATGGCTGTGCATTCAGCAGATCCTCTGCTTTATTTGCAAGAGCTTCGCTTGCCAAAACACTCTAGGGAAGAAGGGGAGGCTCTTGTCAAAATGCGTACAGTCAACCAAGGAGAGAGGCTTCCACCAATTAACTGATCAAGTTTCTTTACTCTTTTCTTTTGCCTCTTTCTCCCTCTTCCCCCACCCCCTTTTACGCAGCCCTCGGGGACTGCAGGGGCAAGGAGCAGCGGGGTCGGTCTGCAGACAGCGATGCCACCGACACCGGGAAGCGCCGGTTGGCGCCGACAGCAGGTGAACGACAGACACGGGCGCCCGCGGAGCCACCACTGCCGGGTGCTGAGAGGAGCCCGAGCGAGAGGCCCTGCCGGCACCCGGCCCATGCAGCTGGCCACCGCTGGCTGGGGCATCGCCCTCTGTCCCCCCGCACCCCGCCAGCCATCGCCCTCTGTCCCCGCACGCCCCGCCGGCCATCGCCGTCTGCTGGACGTTTTTCTGCTGGACAATTGTGTCTTCTGGAAAGAAAACTCTCTGTTGCCTGTGCTAGTGCTGATAAAAAAAAAAGTGTTTTGAAGAAAACCCCTAGAAATACAGTACCTTGAATCTATCAAATTGTTCTGTTTTGACTTTACGGGAGAATTGGAGGGGGCTGGCTTTGCAGTTCCTTATTTTGAAGTTAATTGGGCTGTTAGTTATTCAAATCATTAGAGAACACAAGATGGTACAAAATAGTACTATGTGCTGTACAGATATCAATATTCATGTAAAATACAATCGAATGAAGCACTGATTTACTTGAACAGTTGCAGCGAAGCAAAATCATTAAAAAACATTAATAGCCCACTAAATCTGGGGTTTTTTTGTTGTTTTGTTCCAAACTGGAACAAAATTTCAAGGCTGCTAAACTCCCACAAAACCAACTCTGTTTAAGCCGTTTGTTTAAACATTTTTTAAAAGTTAATTGAATTCCCAGTCACATCCTGAAATTACTATCAATCAATCCAGTCACTCCAGCATATTCATCAGCTATATGGGATACTAATCCAGGCTGTTCAAGGAAATAACTAGCTGCTAAAAATCATTGGGAAACCTCTCCACATCCCTATACCAATCTTCCTAATTACTAAGAATAGAGTCATAACCTGGCTGCCTCTTTCTGACATCGTTAGACTTGAAAGAGCAAAAAAAATATCTGTTTGATCAACTCAGAGGCTCTGCAGAGGGCAGGCAGAGAACAAAGCTTCACCCTCCTTTGCTTTCTCTGCACCTGCACCAAAATGCAGGGGCAGTCCTGGCCGGGCCCCAGCCCAGCACGATTCCTCGCAGTGATGCCCACGCCGGCCCCTGCAGCCCCAGTACCGGGCACTGGCCACCTCTGGGAGCCAGCGCGGGCCAGCAGCGGGCGCAGGGGCTTCCACACGCCCTTTCCAAACCGAGGAGCTGCCGGGAGCGAGGGGCCGCTCAAACCAGGACACCACGGCAGCGCTGCAGGGGATGGCACCCACGGCCAGCCAGTGCCAGCCCGGGGGGTCTATCAGGATGGTAGAACGCCACTGCTTGGGCGTTTTTTGATGCCTACAGCATAAAAGAAAAATTCCCAGACCCGGGGTAGATGGGAATACACAGAGCTCCTCAAGGAGCTGCCAGCCAGACGCAGGCTGAGGTCACGCCCAGCTGGAAGGTGTCACTTGATGAAGCGAGGCACGCTCGTGAAGAACGGCTGGCACGTGGTGCCACCCCCCTGCCATCTCCCTGCCAACCCAGGCAGCAGCACGCTGCCTGCGAGAGGGGCCCTGGGACGCAGGACACCAAGTCCCAGCTCTGCCCAATCAGGCAGAAAAGCCGATTCTGCCCAACCCTCCCTTCCCTGTCTATTAACGCTCCAGCTGCAGCTGCCCTGCCTCCCCCCAAACCACCACCAAGCTGAGGCAGGGGCTGTCCTTACAAGCCGTGTGTTCCCTGGGATCTCGGCCAGGGATGACCCTATTGCCCCAGGTTCACACCTCGCAGCAGGATGCGCAGGTTTTCTCTCCCAGTTCCACGTTCCAATCCCATTTCTCGGGTGACCCTTTGTGCCTTGCTGTGCCAGATCTCCCCCACCGCACAGGTCAGGGCCCGTTTCTCAGGGGCCATCAGCAGTTTGTAATGCTTTGGCTGTTTGATCCAAACTTGATAAACCTTGAATGGATGTTCCTGGGGTTCCCCACCCCCCACAAGGCTCCTGGGCTCCAAGTTCATCCCACACTGAACCCAGCAACTCGCTCACCAGCCCTGAAGGTCCCTCCGTGCCAGCCAAGTTTCCCGATTCAGCTCCTTCAGATCCTCCCCACCACAGCCGCGGGGCAGCAGCCGTGGACAGACGGAGCTGATTTGGAGCCCCTACAGCTGTCCTCTCTCCCCTGGCAGATGCGGTTCATTATGGCTGACTAAGATAAATGCCCACACCGGTGGAAGTCTCCTGAGCACAGTGCCCACGGCAGCGCCGACCAGATCAGACACTTGTACACGAGGCACTACAGCGTGTCCCGTCAGCTCTGCCAGCCCCTCGCTGGCGACTCAGAAGACTGAGCTGAAAACAATTAAAAATGTAATGCCATGGCTCTCTTACCTGGGAATTGACCCAGAGAGGAGATTAGAGTAAGGCCATGGGAGAAAGCATGAGGTAGTTTACAGCTTCAGTGTTCTCCATCTGAACCAAGTGTGCAAGGAACAGACGATGAGCCTCAGCCCCATCTCGCTCCTACCACTGTAAAGCCAACAGAGCACAACCCCCAGGTGCAGGGGCAGCTCTCCACACCACCAGGCTTTCCATTCCCTCCCACCAGTGGAAATTACTCTTCTGTCAGCAGTAGCAGCTGAGAAGTCGTGCCTGGCCTCAGCCCCACAGTGCTGGTGAGTTGGTTTAAGCTGCACACGGGGATGGTGTTTAGCCAACGCGTTGGGCAAATTCCAGTTTGCACTGACAACTCTCCTTCTCCTCTAACACCTCCCTGCAGGATAAACAGGACACAGAAAGCGTGGCTCTGATTTACAGGACGGGCACTTTAAGCTGTTCCACCACAAATCTGACCCATGGCCGCTTTAGAAAGGCTTTGCCCCTCTCTTCAGTGGATCGGAACGCTGCCAAAAGCCTTTGTTACACACGAGAGCTCAGTTCTCATGCATGTCCTGCACTGGATATTTATTCCTCAGTAACAGCATCTGTCCCAAAGCCCATAGGCTACACACTCATCCACACCACACAGAGATAGTTGCTCCCACAGACAGTTTGATGGTTTTGGTGGTACTGGATGATGACATCAATACAGCTATCAGTCACACTGAGAAGCCAATAAATTGATGCCTGAATGCCATTAGTGACATCCTTTGCATTATCAACATGATACTCTTTTTGTGTTGCTGTCTTGACACCCATATCTTGTAGAAAAATGCACAATCATAAAACTAACCTTTTAATCCCTTAACAACAGCCCTTTATAACGCTCTCCCAGCTACCTCCTTAGAACAGTCGAGTAGTATCACAGCAGATGCTTATGCAACATCGCGTGGATCCTGGAAATACACTTCTGACCCCGTGGACATTCACCAGGTGACCCCAGTTAACAAACTGTCATTTTCTGTATTTTCCCATCCCACCACATCAAGTTTGCAGTGGGAAACAGGGTGGAAAGCAGAAGAAACAGACTTAGGCCATCCCTGAGTGAACTCAGCAAGACGAGATGTTTTCCCCTCACTCCAGAGCGCCAGACTCTGGTGCTCTGGTCATTCTGCTGCGATTTCAGACATGTCTGTTATGCTCAGTCACCTTTTCTACTGCCTCATGTTTTAGCCTGGCTTTTTTTTTTTTCTTTTTTAAACCGTTAATGTTATTCTTTGGCTTATGGACAGTTATAGTCTTTTCTTTTTTGTCCATATGCCTATTTTTCTCTGGCAGTTTCATATGATGCTCTTTTACTCCTCCAGGAAATATTCACTAGATCTTATCCTTTTCTCCCTTCAGAGCAGTTCTTGCATCTGTCCTGTCCTTTGTCACCAGACACAGCAATACCTTTGGGGTTTTTTTCAAAAAACCAGAAAATCAGCAGCAAGGGCATTCAACTAAGTTTCATTTCATAACAAGATATATGAAACCTTTTGACAGCAACAGGTCATGGGGTGTTTCTTAGGTGTTTTTTTGTTGTGGATTTTTTTTTTCTTTTAAAAACACACACACGCCCTATGCTGCAGGGAAGCAGGTAACCCACAGTGACCAACCCACCGGCCTCGAGCACTCCACCACGACTACGCTTGCAATGATGGACTCTGGACTTGCAGGTGGCTAATCCTGCACACCTCCACTGCGAGGAAACGAGCAGAGGAAGGGGGAAATCATCAGCTATTTCTCTGCCATTCCTTCTTTCCTTTGCCTCAATTCCTAGTACAGATGTTTATGTACAAGGAACTCTAAGAAATACCAATAAAGTAGGGGGAAAACCCAAGTGCTCACTCTGATGGTTTGAGGCACAGTACAGATTAATTGCAGCTCTCCAGTGCTGGAAACTCTAACCTATGAATACATAATCATCATAGATAACTGCTGAACAAAACAGCTGTTCAGGCACCCCATTACATATATTTATAGTGGTGGCAATTCAGAAAAAAGATACTGCTTTACACAGAGTTAAAAAGTGATGCAATTTGCAACACACACACACGCATTAAACAACCATAAAGCTCCCCCACTGCATTGGCAGAGTATTGTAATGTATGTTGGCATTATGTCAGAAAAAGCAGTTTCCTAGATTCAGCCACATTAATGTTCATCCTAATGAACTCTCTGGAGGAACTGTCATAAATGACAGAATACCATAAAAGAGCTTTGCCTCCAATAAAGGCCAGAGATAGCGTACACTATGATTATATTCAAGGGACGAGCTCTGATCTGTGATGTTTCGAGGCAAGGCAGTGATATTTCTGGTTTATCAGTTATTCATTGGGTTAAGCTTGTTCCTTTCATCTCCGCAGTAGCATGTGAAGTAGGATTCATGGAAAAGAACTTTAAAGATGTCCTCCAAAGTTAGAGATAATAATTGAAATAGTTCTTTTGGCTGACAATAAAGTCAATGGCTAAAATTATTCAAGCTTTTAAAATCAGATAATAAACGAAGTTTCTTCCTACTGGTAATCAGCTCATTTGGTTGCAAAGATCGTCTTAATAATTTAGCTTGATTAACTCCAGTCTAGTTATAGAAGGTTATTCAGTGTTGTGTAGTTTATTTCTGGTGGGTTTTTTTGTTGTTGGGCTTTTTTTGGGTTTTTGGGGTTTTAACTGTATAGACACTAGGGAAGAGGCCGAGAGATGGGACGGGCAGCTGGCATACCTGCTCGGAATTCAGTTAGGCTTTCTTAAACAGCCAAAATGAAGGACATGAGAAGGGAAGGTTGTCGCCCTTCTGGTTTCCTCCAGCAGCAAGTTCTTGGACTGTGAACTATTTTGTCGAGGTACATCTCCCCGAGCAGGAGGAGAGGGGGCCTCGTGCTGAAGGCACGCCAGAAGCAGCCCCAGAGACGGCCCTGTGCCTGTGCAGCCCAGGAGGGCTTGGGGTGTCCCCCCGAGAGGAGCCACAGCTGCTTTCCCCAGTGGGGTTTTGGGGTGGCACGTGGCCTTGCCAGCACAGCTACATCTGCTGGAAGAGAAATTACAGGGAATTCAGAAACCTGGAAATCATGCTGGATTTCAAGGAAACCATACTGGAAAGTTTCAGTGCACACCGAGCCTGAGCTGGATAAAAACATCCATCAAGTCACTGCGCTTTTGCCTGTCCCTAATCAGCTCGATCGGACACATCCCAAGTGCCAGCAGTTTATCCGTGCAGGAAGTCCGAGCTGTGCTTCCCTGACCCCTGGGCTGTGCCGAGAAAGAGCGAAGAGAGACAGCTGGCATTCTGAAGAGTACAACACTAAGGAATGACACATGTTTGGGAAAACCAGCATTTCTCAGCTCTGTGGGAGAAACTGCTGGACTAATTACACCCACAGAGTATTACAGCGGTACAGACTTACCTTGACATGGAATATTTCTCTCTGTTCAGTTGCTAGTTTTATGCCACTCAGGGAAGTTGACTCACAAGAAAGCATTTGCCCTACAAAATACGTACAGATCTCGGGAGCAGTGACTGTTCCTAAGTGAACGGTCTGCAAAGCGACTCTTGCCTGGTGAGGCGAGAAGCTCCTCTCTTCCAGCACACCTCTCCCAGGCACTAGCACAGCAATCGTGCCTTAGATGTTTATAATCCAGTGACAGCTCTTACTACAATCCTTTTTGCGGCGACATCCAACAGGAGAACTTAATTCAGCAAGCAACTAATAAACATAACAGATCAACAACAGCTCACAGACCATTTCCTCCTTCATTTTGGGAATGCAGGTATACGCCTTCCCATGCACAATGAATGTTATCTCAGGACAGCTCCATTTCCTGTATTGGCTGCTCCTCACAGGGATCTCTCCCCTTCTCCTGTTTTACTTCGTTCCTTTTTCAGTGCCTTCCTACCTAATTTTTTCTCCTTTTGACATTTTCTGTCTCCTTTCCCCCTCCATCTCCCCAGCTGATAACAAGTGGAGCGCATGGGATTTCAAGTCACGCTATCACGCCAAAGATATCTGAACAACTCTGTAATTAGTCCAAACCAGTTCCATCATTTCTTTTTGAAAAGAACAATTTTGTATAAATTGCAACTGCAGCCTAGTTTCCAGAGAAACACGTACTCAAGTTTAGGATCCAAATTCCAGTCCCCGTGCTGCAGCCCTCTTCTCCCTTGGTGCAGGACATGAGCCCACATAAGAGAGCACAGGAAAAAACAGCCTGACACAGAATAACTTCTTCATCGTTTCCATGGCCAGCAAGGGACAAGACACCAGATGTGCTGTGCTTCACACGCACCAAAGCCAGTAACAGTCCTCTGGAACCAGCATGTGCTGGGATCAATTAAATCCATCACCTGCCTCCTCTCTGACCAGCACTGCGCCCGCAGCGCAGGCAGAGCGAGGTGCGATTCCCACCTTCCTTCCTGGGCTCTGCCACAGCTTTTCATGAAAACAAACACTGCTGCATTTTTGCAGTTCCCCTCCTTGCTGTTTTTTTCTTTGCTTCCTCCTCTAAACCCTACAAAGGGGTGGCCAATATGAGCTAATATAGCCTCCTGTGAGATTAAAGCAATTTAGCAAGTAGAAGATGTTCTCATTTAATAATCTCACCATCTCCATCATCCTGACAGCATGTCTTCAGCAAGCCATTAAAGTCTAAAATTTAGTGGGGATAGGAAATAGGAAGGCCTGTCACACTCACCAGCGAGCTGGTTCCATAGCTTACCTGTCAGCTGCAATCAGGCATCGAGAGATTCCTCTGCTGCAGATTTAAGAAAAAAAAAAAAAAAGAAAGAAAAATCCATCACCATCATCCTGATGTGAGAAAATCCCCAGTGCTCCAGACGTGCCAGGTAACTCATCACTTCCTCATAACATATATCAGTCCCTTGCTCCTAATCAAAAATAAAACCACCAAGAGCTGAACATATGGAAGGCAGTCCTGCCTCTGCGGAGCACTTGCAACTCCTTCCCCCCCCCCGAACCCCAACAATAACTCTTATAAAGCAGCTCACCCCAGGGAGTCAAGTATGTTCCAGTCTCTAAAAGAATATATATAAACTGGGGTGGTGACAGTCATTAAAGCAAGCCTTCCCCTGGGGTTAGGAGCAAGAAAGCTCTGGAGACAGCCCAGGGCAGAGCCTTCCAGGAGTCTTCAGCAGAGCTTTAAATGGTGCCAGCCAGCCCACCCCCACCACTCCGAGGCAGCGCCCCTCCACCAGCGAGGAGCCAGTTTTCAGTCGCAGTTACCCAAATCTCTCAGGCTCAGCCAGCTACAGAAACCCAGGAGACACGAGGACAGAGGCCGAGGGAGAGTCACCTCCCTGCACGTCACCCACCTCCCACAGTGACCGTCCGGAGCCAGCTGCCCCTGCCGTAGGTGACTGCACCCACCTGAGCTCCGGCCCAGGCCACAAGCACGAGGAGCTGGGTGCCTCTGCAGGCTGAAGAAAGCCCCTGGGCGGATGTACAGGCAGCAGGACACCGGTCAGATCCCAAGGCACATCACTGGCACCTGTGCTGCACTGCAGGTTAATTAAATCGCCCTGCTGGCACCTGTAATTGAAAAGCAGAGTCAGGGCTCCAAGTCTGAAACGCAGGCTTTCAGCATTGTAGGCTCCCCAAAGAGCAGAAATACAAATACAGGCAAAGGAAATGTAAACGCTGCCTTGCCTTCCTAATGATTTGTTTCTGAAAAATAAAGCAGATTCCTGTAAAATGATCCTGAATCCATGTATTTCTAGCTTTTACTCACTGCCTGGACAAATGCCATGCTCCCAGAATACCCTCCCATCTGCTAAATGCTTGCAGAAGTTTTGGTTTGCTCTTCATTTAACATCTTAATGAACTGCCCTGAAGTTCACCTTTCACTTCTCACCTTTTACTTGTTTATCAGCTCTTTCTTGCCACATTTGCTAATTATTGCAGGCATTGTTGTTTAAGGAAGATTTGCTCCTTTCCTGCCCATCTTCTCCTTGACCCTGCAGTAAAGTTGCTTATCAAAGTAAACACAATCTGCCTGGTTTGCACATGTAAGAACAAAGCCAGTAAGTGGGAACACAATGGGCAACGTTACAATAGATGGTGCTTCTGCTCTGTGGGTTCTCCACTTCCACCTTACTAGGAGGAAGGAGGATTTAGTTAGAGGAGAACAAAAGGTACAGTCCCTCCGTCATCGGCTGCCCCGTGTTCCACATAAGCAATGATTTGTGTGGGGGACACCACAGTGTAAAGAAGCAGAGGTGGAATATGAGCACTGTTTATGTAAAGCAGCAGATGGTGGACTTACATAATCTGGAAGGTTATACATGCGTATATATACGTATACATTTCTATTTCAATTTCACTGGGGCTATGGGAAATTACATCTCAGGGACAACGCCTATTGCTAGTTGTGGTGTGGGTCTATAAACTGTGTGACAAGTTGAACATGTCTTTGGCTGTGACGTCTCAAGAACAAAACATTTAGGTGCAGATTCCCCTCTCAAACCTCACCCCAGCAGAGACAAAAAGGAAATAATTTCTGCTGAAACTCATCAGAGAGAAAGTAAGGAAATTACCATCGCTTTGTTTCATAAAGTGTTTGCAAGATGAGCATTCTGCAGCCACAGCTGTAAGGGCTCGGCTCCCCAGCGGGTTTCCAGGGACACTTCTGGCCGCTGTCCCCCAGCTCTGGAGGGGCCTGGGCGAGGCGCGGAGGGGCCCCTGCTGCCGCAGACCCCGCCGAAGCTCTGCCCTCCCGCCGTCGCGTCCCGCTGCCTTCCCAAGGGCCCGCTCAAGCCAAGCGGTGCCGTAACCCTCCGGCAAAGCCGGCAGCGCTCGGAGAGCCGCAACACCGCGCTGTTAACTCCCCACCGCGGGAGGAGATGGCAGAATTACCGCAGAAAGAGGCCCCAGAGTACATCAAGGCAATTCTCTTCAGCTGCTCCTGTGCTCTTAAAAGGTCTCCGTAGCGCCAGAGCTACAAACCATGCGAGGGCAAAACTTCCCAGCACTGACTCTGCTATTGTAATAAAAGTCTGTAACACAGTTGGTTAAGTCTAAATGCCACTCAAAGGAATTAACGTGAAGAAACGCTTTGTCTGACCTTTCTTCTGGAGCACTTCAGGCTTTCAAAGCAGCGCAGAGAGAGTAGTCGCTCCTGCCTCTCCTCCCCGCCACCAAGACTAAGAGGAGAAAGTCTGCCTGGCCTGGATGCAAACAGTTATTCACAATATATAAATAAAGCTTACTCAGGAAGTGATCTTGAAGGCACTTAGAATAATCCTAGTGATAAGTACCAAACTGGCTGCTGAGTGTTTGCCAGACTGGGCTTTAAAATAGCATTTGTTTAATTTGTAAGTGTATAGCACGCTTTGATGAGTAACTGTCTGGGGTCAGACAGAAGGAGTCAACGCCGAGTTCAGCTCCTATGAAAGCAGCGATATAAATAGCCAAATCTGTAACAGAACATGAGATGCCAGGTATGCGCTGCACGCTGAAATCCTCTGAAAATCTGGCCAACGGGACGGATGCTGATGGCGCTCTGAAAGCCTAGCCTGGAAACGCGCTGCTGCCGTCCTGGGTAAGTACCAAACCCGCTGGTTATTGCCCCAGATGTGAGATACATGTTGTCCGTAGCTGCACTGGGCTGGGGCACGATGGCAGAGCCCGAGCTGCTCCAACGGCCCCGTGGCAGACACGGCTCCGGCGGCCTTCGCCACACGCTGCCAGCACGACACAGCAATAAGAGACTCTGTGGCTCCCAGGTGTCCGCGCTGAAATGACCGTGGTACGCAGGGCACCCAGCTGGCTTCACCTACAGAGGAGAAAGAAAAATTTTGACCCACATTTTCAGAAAAAATGGCATACTTCCAATGCTAATGTTTGACCTGGCCCCCAAAACAGAGCAAGCTGAAGATTTGCACCGAAGTCATCTCCATTATGATGCTTGGAATGGCTGAAGATTTGCTGAAGAGCTGGACCACGTTACTCAAAAGCCACAGCCCCAGGAGCTCCCTGGCCCTCAGTGGCAAAAGCCGCAAGCCTGCTGAAACATGTCCTGTTCACTTCACGGCAAGGTCCGTTTGCTGAGGAATAGCAGGGAGGTGTGACGCAGAGCCGGCCGCTCCCCATCCCCAGGAGGGCACTGCCCGGGATAACCTGGAGAGGCCCCGGCTGCCGGGGCGTGGATCAGCGTCTCTCCCCACGGCCAGCGCCCCCAGGAAGGGGCTTCCCCCTCGCTGGTGGTTTCAGCACGTGGAGTTACCACCCCCAACCTCTGGAGGCTAACCGGCTGTTCTGGAAGAGGAGAACATGGACATCACCTCTGGAAGCTGGTACTATGCTTGAAAATGGCTGTTGGCCTTTAAACGCAGGAAGAAACAAGAGCAGGCTTTGAGTGCACATTAATTTAAAATGTAATTTTCATCCTCTGCCGAGGACTCACGTGGGATTTATGCTATTAAATATTAAATACCAAGACCTTTATGCAATGAGGCAGCTTTATTGAATAGAATTATACCAAACAATGAAATCACAAGCTTTGCAGATATTAACCATATAATAGGTTTCAGAAAATACTGCAGTGTAAGAACCCAGAGGAGAAGCCTCTTCCAGGCAGTGACCGACCTGGCGAGGTCCCGGCCCCGGGGCAGGTTCCTGGGGCTGCCCTGCACCGGTGTCGGCCACTCATCACACAGGCAAGGCTTTCACAAAAAGTAAAATAAGGCGTTTCTGAAGTTCAGCTCATTTTCCAATTTGTGTAAAGTGCTTCCCCCCCCCCAATTACACTCTAGGGAATTATTTTGAATATTCTGTGTGAGAACGGTGATTCCTTCGTCAAGACTGGCTGTTGGAGTGACACGGTGCTGATTTCACTCCACGTCTGGATGGGAATACAAGCACTTCTTGAGCGATTACCAAACCTGACTTCTAATTAACATTGGTGCCACTAAATCTCAGTTCTCCAGGGCTTGCAAATAAACAAGCACAACAGAGCCCCAAATACAGACAAGATAAATGTGCTATACTAAATAAATATTCACCAATGTTATTACGTTTATAATCTTTGGGAGAGAAGAGGAAATGCTTTCCAAGGCTCAGTGGCTTGACTTCAAGGAATTCAGTTTTCCTTCTCCTTGGTCTTAGCCCTGGCCCTCAGCTTCTCAAAACCCAAGCGTTTCCAAATTCAGATTGCAGGACTATACAGCAGCCCCACCAAATTAAAAAAAAAAAAGTAGGGGAAGGGGGCAGATGACCTCACTCCTCCATTTATGATGCCGTTCTACATTTGATTTTGCCATATTCAAGAATAATTTAAGTAACAGATGTAAATGATAATTTTGATACATTTAAAATATTTTATGTGCTTTTTGAAGGAAACAATTCGCTTAAGTAATTTCTATTTCAGTAAAAATTTCTAGTTTTGATAATCATTGAAAACTGCTTTTAAAAGCACTCTGTTAAGAAAATCATTACTATTATTGTTTTGCATAAAGAAGACTTTAAGCATAAGCAACTGAAATTCCTCTGCACTCCAGCACCGTAGATAAAGATGTTACTGTGATCAAAGTCCTTGACAGTTACAAGCTCCGCCATAAAATTAACGGTATTGACATTTCATTCCCTGCGAAGCCGCAGTGTCCGGTCACTCCTGCCGGCCGCGGGCCCGCTGCCGTGGACGAGATGCCAGCACCCGTCTGCGAGCGCTCACCTGCGCTCCAGGGAATCCCACCAGCTCCACTTCTGCGCCTGATGGAGAGGAGGGTCTGGTGTTTCCCACCCAGGACTACTCATTTCTCTGGTGTGGGAGCAGCGGCAGCACCCTGGGCTGCCTCACTCTCCTGCTGTAAATCCCCTTCCCTCTTCTCCGGCCTTTGCGGAACTTCCCGCGCTTTCGGCTGGTGAGGAAACAGGGAAAGAGCGCTCCGGAGCACGGCGTGGGAAGTCGCTATTCGCAGACTTTTTCAAAACAATCTCAGAAAAGTCAGGCAGTGAAATTAATCTGCCATTAGTTCTTGCTCTCCGGTTGATGGGAAGGACAGAGCTGATAAAGGTAAGGTTCCTTCTTCAATCTTAAATGTTCATTCTTAATACTACGATACACTTTTTCACTTGAAGTCTCCCAAATTTAATGAATATTCAGTAACATGTTTTATCCTTAGCTCCTCTCAGGATTTAAGACAATGGAATATAATGGTTATTATCCTACTTCACAGCCTGACTGATACCCAATTTAATACCAGTTAACTCACCTCCGCAGCTGTGGAAGATCCAGGGACTAGTAACACTGATGAAAATAACTTCACTGATTTAAACGGACCATATCTGATCTGTTAGCCTTGATTTCAGAAACCCTGCTTAAGTGTAGTCTGGAATACAGTTCAGCATAAGCACAGGTAACTGCTCACCATGGGGCACTTCCCATTACATTTGAAGTTCATGTATTTAAATACCTTCCTAAGCCAAAACACTCACATCTCCTTTACAAGAGTGCCATTGATCGGCAAGTTCCCAAAGCACAGACTGGGAGCAGGTAGAAGCACCTTGCTGTTAGAGCAGAAGAGGCTGGTCCTATTTTTGACCAATTCGCTGGGGTTTTCTTAGTGGGGAGAGGTTTGGGAAAGCTCTTCATGAACACACTCTTACAAAAACAGAACAAGAAGAAAAAAACCTCCCAAGTTCTCGAAATGGACTCAATGTTCAGAGAGAAATTTTTAGAAAGGAAGACTAATGTGATGAAAAGTAATTGGAAACCTGTTAGAACGGCTTTAAAAAGATCGTCTTTGGGGAAAACATCCATTTAAGAGGCAAGAAAGAAGTGCAAGAGCCTGGAGGCTAAGTAACCTTCAATAAAGCGTACAGCTTGTTTCCGAAGGCCCAGCAGCGAGCCGTTCCAGGCCGAGCACCCCGCGCTCCTCGGGCAGCGCTCCCCTCCTCCAGCCCAGCCCTGCCGCCGCGGCCAGGGCACCCCCCGTCCTTCCCAGCTACCGCGACGAAATCCCACAGAGCCCGGGCAGGAGCAGCACTGGAACTGTGCAACAACACAGGGATTTGTACGATTTCTGACAGAACAAGGGACTGAGGGAATTTCTGTGGTTCCGTTTGCAGTTCCAAGTTTAACCTATGCCAGAAGAATGAGATTTCCAGACATTAATGTTTCCCACGTGCTGCGGAAGAACGCCGTGTACCTTTGAAATTAGCTGTCTCCACCATTTCTGTTGCATCTGCTTACAGCCCAGCAAGCTGCAAAGGAGACAGCTAGCCAAAGCAGCAATAAAAATAATTTCCAAGGTCAGAGGAGTGCATCATGCTTTGGGCATTAAAAGTCTCAGCTTTGCTCTAAGCTGCGTTGATAATTGGCACCAGAGACAGCAGGGAGGACTTTACATCAGGGTGTTATGCTGCTCTGTGTCCGTATGGCTCAGCGATATTTTTCTCGGTTTTATTTCATGGTTGGAGAGATCAGAGTTTCCTTGAAGAGCTGGCAGGCAGAACAGACAAAATTCCTGAGGGATTTTCCTGTTCTGGCAGCTCGGTGCACAGCGAGTCCCTCAGGGGCTCTCGCAGATGAGAGCCCTCTGGAGCGGCAGGGACGAGCCAGGACACGGAGCTACTGAGCCGGAGTCAGAGGGCGACTCGAGAAGCGCTGGAGTGGCGGGAGGGGAACCGCGCCGGGGGAGCGGAGCAGAACGGCCCCTGCATGGTCCCCGTCACACCGGGCTGCGCCCTCCCCGCAGGACAGCACCGTGCCGGCGGCCAGGAGGGACCATCCTGCGCACAAACACAAGCAACGGTCCCTTCGAACGCCCCCGGGGAGGCGCCGCCAGGCCTCTGGCAAAGGTGCTTAAACACATCGATTCCCAGACCAGTCTGTTTATTATTGGCTCCCTCCGGTTACTTTATGATCACAATTTCTAAAACTGGATTAAGAAAATAATAAGGGGTGGGGGGAAAAAAGCAGGCTGAGAGATTTTGAAAGCCTGGCATTCCCCCGGGCGCTGAGCCACCCCGGGTCAGGCCGGAGCCTTTCGGCACAGCAGCGTCAGCAAAAGGCTCCTGCTGGCAACGGCTGCGGTGCCGTGCACGCGTGACTCGGCCGGGAAGGATCAACACCCCAGAGAGCTGCGAGGAGACACCCTGCCAAGGCTCAGGGGACCCCAAGGCACAGCCCCCATGGGGAGATGCACAAGTCCCTCACTAGATCTTATGCAACCGTTGTATTCTGCTCAAATCTGTAATTATGCTCTTCTTCAGCAACTATGTTTAACAGTCACTGCTTGAGGAGGACAGGTATTACTTTACATGGGTTTTTAAGAGAAGTTAAAAGCCAAAAACATTTGATTGCTCAGTACAAATGACTTTCACATCCTTCTATCCCCGTGTTTCACTGTCTCCAGACATCTGAAGTGAAGAATTAAAGTAACTGTCTGAAATAAATAATAAAACAACATTTTAAAGGCAAGAAAATAGCTTGAAACAGATCAGAATGAAATAGAGGATTCATTCCATTTACAGAGGAGACCGATCCAGGCAGGTTCAACCAGCGAGAAGGCAGGACAGCCGGGTTTACGGCCACCCCGAGAGCCCCGGTCCCCGTGCGCAGCCCCGGAGGGGTCCCCAGGAAAGCCACCGGCACCTCACTCCTCTGCCCAGGAGGGTCCCACCGTGGGTCCCGGGCGAGATCCCCTTCCCGGGGCGGGAAGCAAGGGGGAAAAGGAGTAGCACCCTCCTTCCCTCCCAGTCCAGCTCATTTCACAGTAATTTCATTCAGGGTTTTTATGACGGAAATGCCTTGTTCTTTCAGCTGAGTTGTGCAAGGCCTTTGCTTTTTAATACAGCCATGAACAAATACCGAAAGCTTTGGTGACGCCGCATTATACGCGTGCCTCTGTTACAGAAAACGATGATAGCAGAGAGTTTCCTCCCTGGCGGATGGACAGCGTTAGCTGTCTTCCATGCAAGTCACTTAAGCCAATCTCCAGTCCGGCCTTGCCTGAACACACAGATCACACGGACAGAGACACCGTGAGCAGCCCCAGCAACGCCCGAGCGATGCCACGAACAGCAGCAGCCACGGGGCTGCAGGTTGAACGGTGCACAGGGGGACTGGGCGTTTCGTGCAGTCATCGTGGGTGATGAGAATTGTTTGCTGCATCTTGCAGAGGACTGAACACGTTTCCCCCTCATCTATATTCCCTAGAGAGACTTTAGAAGTTGCCAGCAGGCTGGAAGGTGGCAGGAGCCGTGGAGGTGATTTCCTGAGGCCCCAGGGCCGGGACCGGAGAGCTGCGACAGTCCCGCAGCAGGACATAACCCCCCGCGTCTCAGCACCTCTGTGTGCTGTACGGACGAGCGCCGCGTTGCCTCAGACACCCACCAGACCCAGCAGTGCCACGGTCCCTCCACCAGCGATGGTGCCGTAGGGGAGGGGGGCTGACAGACAGACAAACCACCACGGGCCAGGAGTGCCTGCGCCTCCCCAGAGCAAAACCCGGGGAGCGTTTGCTGCCCCAGGCCCAGCCCCGCCGTGGAACACAGAAGACCCTCGTCCAGTTCATTGCCTCTGCAAATGATGAACCAAAGTGCAGTTCTGCTTTCACAAGGGTCTCGGGAGATGATGAACAAGAAAGAAAACCACAGCCTCTTTTCCCTCAAAGCTACAGCTGGGCCCCAGACTTCCACTCTTCCCTCCAGTTCCCCTATCCCTGGTACCTCTGCACACACATCCTTCACGCACTGGTTATACAGAAAAATATTTTTTTCAGACATTTGCTTTGTCCTCAGCAAAAAGAAGTGGTTGAGCAGACAGACAAGGGGGCTTGGAAAACTCTGGAAAGCCTTATGTCCCCAAAGACGTGTCAGTGTACCGGTGGGGTTCAGACCGATGCTCACCCCCCCTCCGGGGGCTGCCCGGAGGGACAGGCGCTGCCTCCTGAGGCAGAAGTGGCTGGTGACCAGTGCCATCACTCTGCCTTGGCATCTTCTTCTGACACTACTTCCAAAAGCACACAAACCTCTTAAAGCCAAGAGAAGCCAGTGAAGTAAACGTGGCCTGGGAAGCATTAGGATACAGAGACAAGATGTACAAGTAAATGTTGCCACATAAATAATGACAGCTTGACACTATGGCTACTGTTCTTCTACTGATATTTTGATGTTTTCACTTATGGTCATTATAAATTACTTATTCCTGTCCCCAAATACCAATCAGAGCTACCACCAGTGGTATTCTGACCACAGGCAGGTGCAATAAAATTGATCAAGATGTTGACACTTAAAGATACAAGCAAATGAACATGACAAACTGCCAAGAACTATGAGCAAGAAACACCATGTTCTTCCTTTGTAAAACAGCACCTGGAGGGGTGGTTGTTTTGACTTTGGTTTTGTGTAGACAATAGCTTTCCAAATTACTCAGGAAAACCACTTGGCTCCTCACAGCAGGAGGGTCCCAAAATGGCACTTGTGCCCCTGGGAACAAGGTGTCCCTGCGCTGCAGCCCGCTCAGGACGGGTCTCTCCCGCAGGGAGACACAGCGGGCTCAGGGGTGTATCTTCAGCTGTCCCACCCTCTCACAAACTGGCAACAAGTGTGTGGGCAGCACCTAGTGAAACCTCTGCACACTTCCCTCCTGCCCACTTACTTTTCAGTTTTAACTAAACCGTGTATTACACGTCAACAAGATTATTGTGTGTGTATGCCCAGTCTGTATGAAAGAACTGACAGATATTCCCAAGGTCATTTCTCAGTGATAACTCAGGGTACTGCAAAGAGGGTTTGTAAAGTAACTGCTCCCTTCCTGTGCTTTTTCCCTTAGAGCAGCCGTGGGTTCCCCAGATCCCCGTGCAGCTGCAGGCACCCCTGCCCAGCGCTCCCACAGATCAACAGGATTCCCCGGATGGGGTCAAGCACCCAGTCAAGGCAGTGCCTTGATAGCGACAGCAGCCAGGGTCAGAGGCCTCAGCGGGTGGTGCAACCACCCCCAAAAAACTGTGAACACGCGCAGTGGGCTCTCGAGGACGTTATTTAAGTATTTACACTGCTGTAACGTCTCTGTGGGTGAAGCCTGCATTTGGCGAGGTGAACAGCTCTGGGCACGTTTGCTGTCACACCACAGCCATCTCCCCTCGGTTTTTAGAGAAGCAAACCATTCCACCAGCAAACCCTCGGCCACACGCCCTCCCCAGAGCAGGCTGCAGGCGGGTAAGCACCGCGCACGCACCCTCCCGACCCCTGGAATCTTTCTGCTTTACTCCACACCCACCTGAAGATGAAAGCTTCGTGATGCACCACTTATTGTGACTAAATCGCAGCCCCAAGAGCCTCGAAGAGACAGACAGCAATTGCACTTTCCCCTCGGCCTGGGCAGCCTGGGACACCTGCAGAAGCCACGTCCCCTCTCCGTCAGGGGCACCCGAGGGACTGTTCGCAACAGCCCTCACCCCACTTCGCTGTACTGGAGGATAATTAGTTTTCCTTCCCTTCCAGCTTTTGTATTACAACATCCACTCCAGCCAAATAAAATATTTATGTTATTTTAAGTTTCTGCTACTTAAAAAAAATAAAACAGATAGCAGTAGAATGAAAACATTACTGTGCAGGAACACACGTAGAAAGCACAACAGAGACATCAGGTCCTGAAGCCGGCGAAGGGTGTTTCCCACATACACTTTGGGAAGAGGAGAGAGACGCGCTGCACTGAAACGCGCAGGCTTCCAGAACATCTGTCCTCACCTTGGGAGAGCTGGAGCCCCCTGGCTCAGTCTCACCTGCAAAATTTCCCAAACCCCCGGCCAGAGGGGAGCGAGCGGGCGCGGGACGGGGCTGAGTGCCCGGGAGCGTCGGCGGCAGCAGGGACACAGCCCGGGGCTTGGCAGCGCTGCCGCGGCCGGGCTGAGCGGGGGGCCATGGGGCTACCCCCCTCCCACCCCATCCCACCTGCTGGGTCTGCTGAGACACCAAAGCCCGGGGGGAAGCGGCTCGGTTTACCCTGATCGAGGGGATTAGGGACTGCAGAGGCAATGGTCTTCTGTCCTTCGTTTTCTGGAAAGCCTCCACCTCTTGAGGCAGCCTCAGCTCTGCAACTCGTTGCACTGAAGAAAATGAGGAAGATGCTGTTGCTGAGTAACATTTTTCCTGGCAAACCAGTGTGGCAAATTCCCTGGAAAAGCGAGAAATTCTAAAGTGCAGAATAATGGATTGCACCAAGAGAGGTAGTTTGACAGCAACTGTTTGATTTGAATTCAAAGAGAGAAAAAAAAACGGCTGGGCCTAAACAAGACTGTTGACCATGAAGTAGACTTTGCTGTAACTGAAGTGAAAAGGCTAATTCATCAAGCTGTAATGAGAATCTCATTGTCATTCATCTTTTATGTGAACATTTGCAGGCAAGAGTCTGGATGTCAGGGGAAAGCCCTGTAATTAATTTATCTCTGTTGTGTAAGAGGTAACAGATCTGAACGATGGGTTCTGTCCCAGACAGCTGCCTCAGATAAAAATCAAGCAGATTATTTAGGTCTGATTTCTACTTTCCTTCAAAGGAAAAATAAATAGCTGCAGAAAACTCAGAACCATGAAAAATACATAGTTTGGAAGAAGGAAAGAAGCAGAAGCCTACCTCCAAGAAATCACATCGGCAAGAACGACTGAAACCCTCAGGGGAGAGGGGAAAAAAAAAAGTATAATCTGTTTGCAATGGGAGAATTTTATCATCTAGCCTGAGGTATCAAGTTAGGATTAAGACCAAATAACAGAGGCAGCCATCAAAGTAATCTGCCATGATAATTTGCCCTCAATTTATTCAGAAGACAATGTCAAAGCTCCCTACAATTACAAAGTCCTGGCTTACTCTGTTGTGATTGCTTTAATCAAGGTCCTTTATTTTTCTGAAGGCACAAGAGGCGCTGGAGGACCTGGCATCCCCTGAAAGTCAGCAGAATTTGTGTGCTTAATAGCGATTTCTGCCCTTTGACCCAGCGCCCTGCTGCTGCTCCAGGGGCTTCGGTTTGCAGCACGAAGGCACAAGCTGGTGCTGAAGCCGCTGGCGCGCCTCTCGCGGCATTGCCACACTCTCCACACTCGCAAGGGAGGGAGCCACGGCGGGCAGAGCTCGGGAGCCTGCCAGACCCCTCGCTTCGGAGGGCAGGACGCAGGGGCAGGCGCCGGGCTCCAAGAGATGCGCCGGTGTGTGTCCCACGGCACGGAGCCAAGGGGATGGACCGGCCACCGCACGCGCCCGAGCGCTTGGCTGGGGGCCTCGGGGACAGCGCCCGGCACCTGCCGCCAGCCACGGGTCACGCAGTCACCCGGCTGCAGGTCGCGTGGGGTTTGGCCTTGGCGTGTTTTGGTGGTTTTCAGGAGTATTTGGCAGTGTTTTGGGCTGCTGTGAGATCAAAGCCATGCAGACACCTTCACAAAATGTGGTAGATTGTAGGACTACATTATATAGTTACAATTATTTCCTATGGCAGACAAACTAGACGGATCAGACTTACGTGCAGGTGGCACACCGAGGGATGCAATACTGATACAGGTGCCCAGGCAACGGTGTTCTCCCGTGAGGCAAAGATAACCCCATTAACACAGACTGTACAGTGGGCTCCATATATCCTACCTCAGTGAAGTGGAAGAGACTTTTGGAGAGCTGTGGTTAAAAAACGTCAACACTCCCAGGAAAGTCAGAAGATGCAAAAGGAAGAAGGAAGTCTACTTTCTGGTAAAGGTTAGTGATGTCTCCGTGGGTCATGTTT
Source organism: Strix uralensis (assembly GCF_047716275.1). Taxonomy (NCBI): domain Eukaryota; kingdom Metazoa; phylum Chordata; class Aves; order Strigiformes; family Strigidae; genus Strix; species Strix uralensis. Next base: position 13,602,931 of record NC_133991.1, read on the forward strand.
GTACAGGCCTCCCCAACCCCCCCAGACACTTGAGGTCCAGTTTGGGCTTTGCCAGTGCTGGGGAGGACAAAACCCCTCCCCTGTGCAGATCAGTGCGGGCTGGAAGACAGGGTTAACAGAGACCTGACTTCCTCACCGTCCAACCATCCCCCCCGACTGTCAGCTCAGGTTTTGAAGGCAAGAGCTCGCTTAGCTCCACTAAGCACCACATTCACTCTCCCCTCTCACACATTTGTGATTAATTTCTCCTTTCACCTTTGAAAAAGCAGAACAAGGGGACCTGGGTATCTAACTCCAAGCTCCTTTGAAACCCCAGACTAATGGTTTATTCTAGCAAGAATCCATACCTAAGAAAAACTCAGCAGTACAAAGCACAGTGTTGCCTCCCCGCTGTAAACCCCAGCGGTGGCCAGTTTCCCTTCCTGGTGGTGGCCATGTCCTGCGAGGGCAGATGTCCCACTGAAACCCGGCGCCGGGGCTGCGCCGCTCCGCCCCACGTCCAGCCACACAAACTTTCTGAAGCCGCAGAGTCTAAAATGTCAAGCTTCCCAAGTTGCAAATTCCCTCGACTCGGAGTGTGCGGGCGACTCTGCAGAGGGCACTGCCCCTCTCGCCCAGCACCCCGCTCAGGAGCGAGGTGACTGGAACATACTGGTCCTGTTACACCTGCACAAACAGAGACTTCTCAGCCTGCTGTTGGTGATGTGTACTAGCAGAAAGCAAGAGTCAAACGCACCCATGGTCGTTATTATTTATCAGGCACCATTTCATCATGTTTATTCACCAAGGCCTTATTTCAAGATGAAGTCAGCGAGACGCTGCAGCCCGGCTCTCGGCAGGGCTGCACGGCACTGGGGGGCACGCTGCGCGGCAGGCAGCCCTGCTCTCTCGAGGCAGCCCAGGGAAGCCCGAGGGCTTACGCACCCCCCCTTCACCGGGGGCAAGGCGAGGCTGTTCCATAAAGCGGTGCTCGTGGCTCAAGGGAAGTCCCAGCCGCTCACCCAGGGCTCACTGCAGACAGAGTGCTGCGGCTCACTTTATCATCATTTATCACGGCGAGACAGAGGCGGCGATCGGAGGATTAACAACAATCACATTAAGCTCAGCAAGTTACACCACTCACCCGGCAGGACGGCGAGCATTTTACTTCAGATAACACCAGGCTCTCTCCCGAGGCGGAGGTGTGGTACGTTCCGCACTGGTGATGAAGCAGGAGTGGCGGGCTGGCGCCTGCTTCAGCGCCACCGATTTCAGCAGTGACTCCTCTGACAGGGAGAAGGCTCCGTCCCTCTGCCTAAACGACTGCACCCTACACACAGGCTCTTCAAAACCCCTCCAGGTCCCGCAAGGCCATTCCTCCCCCAGCTACTGAGCCGGACCTGCATGCCCCAGCAGCCCTGTTCTGTATTCCAGCCCTGCCTAACCTGAATTTGCCTCAAGGGTATCATCTTGCTGTGGCTGAAGTCAACAGCAAAATTTTCATTGACTTCACTGCTCCTGGACTATGCCTTGAAAGAAAACTGTCCAAAAGAAGTGAAACAAAACAAAAAACCTGATACTTCCAGAGTAAGTGGATTTAAACCCCCTTCCTGATTTAACTTGAATTTCAGAATTTTAAGACACTAAAATGAAATTTTTTTTTAAAAAAATCAAATAAAGTTTTGCAAACTTTTCTCAATCCTTCAGACTAGATCTTATAAAGAGGACTAGGATTAGCAATTAAGTACCAGCACTCAGCTGAGATCAGGTACCACAGCAACCAACCACCTGAGTGCGACAGCAGGCTCGGAGTGGCTACACAAGGCCTTGGGCCTGCAGTGATAAAATACATATCACGCGTTTAAGGAAAAATATAGATTAGACCTAGCAAATGAGAGCTGTGAGCTCCAGTTGTGGTGGCGACACTAAATCAGAGCAGAACACAGAAACCTCTGGGGAGCTCAGAGGTAATTAAGCTGAGCCTACGAGGATTGCTCAGAGGGAGAACATCCCCGAGAACAGTCTATGGGAAAAAGGCCTCTGGGTTCTCACTCGATGGTAGGTTTGCACGTGCTGTGGGACCTCCCTTCTGACTTCAGAGATGCCACTGAGCCCCTCTGCCAACACCCACGCCGTGGCTGCACAGCACGAACAGGCTAGCAACACTCTGAAAAAATCACGTGAGACCTGCTGATGCTCCCCATGAAACGGTCTGCCGTCGGTTGATAGCTGCCCATAAAGCTAATCAACTACAGGATGGCACAAGAGAGAGAGACGGGAGTTCGACATGATTTCATTTGTTTGCAGTGGCAATAAATCTAGAGTGGAAATTGCCGAGCACCTGCTGATCTCTGCATCCAGGCAGGGTCAAGGTTTCCCAAGAAACAACTAAATGATGATCATTTAATAGTAATTCTGCAGGAGCACCAGAAGACTCAGAAGAGCGACGGAGACTTGCCTGAACTGCCTTTTGCACAAATAAATGCCACAGAGACAGATCATGCCCTTAGGAAACTTCTGATCCAGAAATGTACTTATGTGGGGTCTAAGTCCAGCTCGACGTGTATTTCATGGCGAAGGCGGGAAGGGAGCCCTCGTGTCAGAAGGTTTCCCATTGTGCAGTACCAAACCTCAGGTGGATAAACAAGCGAGTAGAAAGACAAGGGAGCAGGACAGCTGGGTCTGCATAAATTAGTAGTCACAGCGGATGATGCATCGATATGTGAAAAGAAGAAAGAGCAGACTGGGTCGCTGTTTACAGCCAATGCATTAGGTGAGCTAATTAAAGAGACAAGAAGGAAATTACAGTCAGTGGAAAATGAGGTAGCTGATGTCTGGAAAATGAAAAAACATCCTGCTGACCATGACAGACCTGCCAGGCGTCTCTCCGTGGACAGGGATCACACGGGGCCAAAAGGCAGAACTGTTTTTTAGGAGAGGAAAGCACAGCAAAGCAGGGACAGAAAAGGCAGAGAAACACGGACGAGCCCTGAAAAACGAAAATAGGAGCAATTTGGGTATGTTCCTGTAGTTGGGGATCTTATTTTTTTTCTACTTCACATCACCATGAAACTCTTCAGATTAAAACAACCAGAGCGCTAGCCAATACGCTGATATAATCCGCGAAGATGTAGGTCTCTAGTGATTTATTTTTATTTTTTTTTTTGCCCTCCATTTGCTGGTGTGTTTGGAAGTCAGCCTGTAAGGATGTTCTTGCCAGCTGGGAAATCCCAGAGGACATGTTCCTTCCTCTGTTTTGCTGGCAACCATGAGGAAAAATTATAATGAATGACCTCTTTTCTTTTTTTCTTCTGCACCAGCTGGCTCTGATACCCTTTCCCAACCTCCACTTGCATCATCTACCAAAACAGAATCTCATTTTCTAGATAAACACACTGCTTTGGGCTTCTCAAGATAATACTTAATGAAAAAAAACAGTACAATGGAAATACTTTGCATGGGCTTCCCTCTTCTAAACGCACTTTTTTTACTTAAAGAGTGATTGAAGTAAGTAATTCTCCTCTCTTCTGTTAATCCCAGCTCTCCACACATCAAGACACATCTTTCTAACCTGGCCACACTGGAATCCATTAGATAACCTTCAAATGGCAGAAATGGAGCTCTCTGGGGTTTCTCTGACAAAACAGTTTGCTAGAAGAAAAACACTGAAGTGGTTGTCTTCAAAAGTGTACAGAAAAAAAAGAAAAAGAAAGAAAATCAGGCTATTTTTTCTTTAACTATTTCTTCTTGATGCTTTATTTCAACAGAATTTTAACAGTGCGGAACACGGCCCTCTGCCAGCCGCAGGACAATGAGCGCTGTGGTTGTGGCTCCGGCGCTGGCGGCCACGGTCGGTGGCAGCTCCGGGGCGCGGGGGCAGCTCAGAGCCAGCCCCAGAGGGGCTGCCGTGGCCATGCCTGCCGCTGGAGCACAGGGGCCTCAGGGCCACCGAGGCCGCGGGCCAACACCGGGGCTAGCACAGACCCCACTCTGCCCCTCAGCCGGGGGGGCTGTGAGGGCTCAAGCCATGGTGCTCACGGGAGGCGACACGAGCGCGGCAGCAGCTGAACATTTCTGACATGAAAACTGCCTGAACTGCGAAATCTGTTTGACCTTTTGAGACTCAGACTTTTATCCACTCACTTTTCAAGCAGAAAAACCTTACAGACGTCACCCATACAGCAAATGAACTTCACGGGTTATACTGACCTGGCTTTTCTTTATGACAATTACCTCCGAATAGCACGTGGCAGATCTGGACAGCGAACAGCCACCGAACAGCTCTGCCCTAAACCCCCTGCCAGCCCTCTCCGCAGCCAGCACAGCGCAGGAGAGCTTAGGACTGGAGAAGAGTCAGAAACAGAACATTTCAAAAGGGAGATCTCAGCCTTTAGCTGAGCCAAGAGGATGGTTCTGCAGAAACTGGTACTTGACAGACGTTTCTCCCCCCTTAATATTCCCCTTTTCCGTAAAGTTCTCTCCATTTTCAGTTGTTCTGGTTCGAGTCCAGTTTGCTCTGTGGGGATGATAGGTTACTTAGCAACTGAAATTAAAGTTCGATTATTGTATTAATATTGATGCTACCACTGCATGAATCATGATTCCAGTAGGAGGAATAATTTAAGTTTCTTTAAAATATTGATTTTGGAAAGATGCCACAGTGCAGGCATATGGGGCTGAATTCCTGCTGTCGCAGCAGCTCAGGGGTGAGCATCACCAGCCACGCTAGGGCAGGACAGAAATCTGAAAAAGCAGAGGGAAATTCTGGGCTAGAGTTTTAATAGAGCTACCCTCAGCTCGGTGCACAGATTCAGAACAGCACAAAAATATTTTCACATTTGGAGGAGTTGATGTTCTCCTCATGTACAGGAATATTTGACGACAGAGACCTATCAAGTTGTCACTTGCATATATTACTGTAACTCACTGGATAAATGGGCTCACCTTTCAATCTTATGAATGTTTTCAAAGATAAATTTAGGAAATTAAGTCCCAGTTTTCTCTTTTTCCACCTTTTTCTTCCTTTGCTAAAGCCTGTCACACATTTCAGTTAAAATATTTCAAATCATCTTCTCCACTTTCACAACAGTTTCACAAAGTAGTTCATTTAACTAAAAAGTAAAATACACCACCCCCCGCCCCCCCTCAACCAACCTCACTTTTCACCACCACTAAGAGCACTCATCTCTTTCTTGGAGCTTTCTGGGCTTCACTAAGACCAATTCCAGAGACACAAGCTCCCAGCACGTATCAGGCAACAAAAAGGTGATTTTTCTGTTATTGCAGAACTTCAGCCCAAGCTAACGGGCCCATGTCAGGCAAGTAACACTAGTGACAGTGCCTGGCCAGAACTGTTGAGTTCAAAACCTGACATTAAAGACAAGGAAATCTGCCTGTTTTCACATATTCATCTCTCAGCAGGGCTCTACACATCATCCACCTTCTGCCCGAGAGAGCGATTCAGGGTGTAGCCAAGCACATCCTCTACTTAAAAACATGCAAGAAACTATGATGGAGTTGCATCTTTTTTCAAAGCTCAAATGCCTGTAGCTGGGCACACAATAATATTAATACCCTTCCTGAACGTTAACCACAGCAGTTGCCTTTTAATAACTTGCAGTTCTTCCTCTGTAAAAGCAATGAAAAATACATGGTAGCTCTTCTAGAAGACCCCTGCAATGCATGTGTGCTGGATCACTGCTGGAGATGGGAGACAGAGCGTGCCCTCCGAACTCGGGGGCACGGCAGCATCCAGTCACAGAGGTGACACACCCAGCACCACTGAACGCCAGAGGACAACCAAAGGTGTCTGCGTTCCGTGGGCACCGACAGGGAACGGCTTTTGTCTCGGACTGCAGCTCAACGTGTCTGCTGCCACACTGGTTGGTGGAGACACAAAACTTAACTAAATCTGTCCCCCAATGCTTGCTCCTCAAAGGAGGGCAGCAGTTTGGGTGAGCCCATCTCATCTGGAGGCCAACTCAACCGCACCGCGCCGACAGCCGGGAGACTTCCAAGCCTATAAACATGAGTGTTGGAAACCTCACCTGGAATTTCTAGAATACGGTCCGAAAGAGAAAGTGGTCATGAACATAGAGTTCCATTAAGACTCACAGTACTTGCCACATAAACCACAAAAAATGGGTTATATAAATAACATTCCGTGAAAGCGTCTTTAATGGTTGTGCTTTGACACATCTTTAAGATCATAAACTTCACCCTTTTTAATGTTTTTGGTAAGACTTGTAATGAGAAAAGACAATTCTGAAGTCCTGACATTAATAAGTCTATTGTAAAAAGGTCACCTTCCCCTAAGAATGTTTTATTATCAGTGGAGCAGAATAGCTCTGAATATGTAATGACTTTTATCTGATGATTGCCCTGTATTCTCTTCTAAAGAAAGAAGGCTTCAGATGTTGATAATTTACATATAAGCATTGAAGTGTTTGGCAGCAGAAAAACAAACTGGTTCACAGAAATTAATTATAAAGCAGCTACAGAACAGGCATGAAAATTAACTTCTGATCTTTATGTGTCTCTAAGAGGTACTAAAAAGCACCACAGGGCTGACTGTCCTCCGGGACACTACTGGACATCATTTAGCTGAAGTAAGACACTCGCAATGGAAATTCACTTTCTGTACAGATCCTTGTAAAGACTGCTTCTCGTTTGCATTTGGGTTTTCCACTTTGGTGTAGAAACTCCACCACTCGCATTTAGCGGCACATAAAGGATTAGGAGGTGCCAAGGGAGGAGATATATTAATGCTAGTGACAACAAGATCTCAGATTAACAACTACCAACAACAACTGTATTTAAAACCAGGGCTACCTGAAGGTCCCTGTCCCCAGCAGCTTACAGACCAGGGGAGACAAAGGGGCACGGCCGGGTCAGGATCAAACCGAGCTGTGTGGGACAAGCGAACGCGTCGAACCCCCCCCAGAGCTGCCAGCACAGCCCCGCAGGGTTTGCATCCCGGGGGAGAGAACCAGCTCTGACGGAACCGAAGCCCCTCTGCAGTCCCAAACGGCTCCTCCTGCCTGTCTGTCGTGGCAGAGAGGCAACCCCTGGCAAACAATGCATGTTTTGCACTCACTTCAAATTAGAAGGTTTCCCCAGGAGAACTGCGTGTTCATAAATAGCTATGCCAAAGCTTGCTTGTTGTTTTGAGTCATTAAATTACATTGCACTTAATTACTCCCAATCTACCACCAATGAAGGTTTTCCAACAAAAACTGCCATCGTTAAGAAACCATTTTTATATCCTAATGATCTTATCTCAAGAATGCTTTTCAAAGAGCATTTAAACAACATCACGCTTCATTTGCCAGGGGGACGCGCAGAGGAAAGTCAGTATATTTTTAAAATAATTTTTTAAAGAAAAAACGTTTTTCTAAGACTGCCATCTAGGACAAAGGCTTTGCCTTACTGGGAAGGCCATTTATCTGTGGACCAATTAGCTGCTGAATTTCATCAGTGAGACAACGCTGTGCCAATTCATCAGTATTTCAAAGGAAATGCTATGGATATGTTAACAGAGGATGGTGCTTTGCTGCAAGCCAACAGCTCCTGACTCCACATTAGAAGCCATTTCATGATTCTGCAGGGGGACAGAAATCCAGGTATGGTCGGATTTGGGAGGGTTTGCTTCATTTCATCCCAGCACTTGGAAATAACAATGTACAATTAGTGGTACCATCTTAAGAACATATCCCCTGTACATTTCTGTTTTTCCCAGGGATATGCGTTTCCAAGCTGACTCAGAGATTAAGAGCCCAGCAATGCAATTCTTTGCTCAGAGAGGTTATAGTGTCTTCAAAAACCAGGTCCTTCAGGAAAGTTAATACAGCATCCAAAAAGAAACATGTTTAAGCGGCCTAGCGTAAGGAGAAGGGTATGCTTTGGATGACTGTGAGTCTTCGGCAGTATGGCACCTCTCATAACAGCGCCGAGCTCTTTTCACGTGCCAGGACGAACAGAAACACTTTTGAGGGATAAGTGAGACACTGAGAAAGGCACTGGAGAAGACTGAGGAGTGAGGGCAGGACAGGCAGCAATGAAGATTATCAATTTATCAAGAAGCTGATGAGATCTGAACTGGAAACGGGACTGGGCTAAACAAGGAGAAGCAAAGACAAAGGCAATTTAGCCTGCGCTAAAAGCGTGCGGGTATGTGACTCTCCTGCAGCTCTTCATGAGTCAGATCAGCTGAAGTTAAACTCCTGAGGTGCTTCCAAGCATGCCCTGTGTCATTTGCACCAATTACAGGGCTGCCGTCCAGTCTGCCCTCCAGTTTGGAGCTTAATGTGAAACAGGAGGAGCCTGAACATCTCTGTATCAGGAAATGGGTATTTAACCTAATTTTTCCAAATCCTAATTGCACCCTTATTCTTCCTAATACTGAGCTAATAAATGAGGCATTTCAGATTTCAGCCTGGCATTTCAGCACGCCATAAAAAAAAACCCCACCACAACAGATTAAGCAACCATTAGATATATTGTTCTTTCTCAGCCAATGCAACTCAAATGCCACATTTCACAGATGGGTTTAGCAATTGATGTTCTGTATGGGCAGGAGCAGCAGGGTGGGCTGATTAAACCAGAGTAACAACACAATTTGGGGCTGCTTCTTCTGTTTTATTGTAATAAGTTTCAGTTAGTTTGTGCTTCTCCTTTCTGTCACCAGTGCGTCTCTTCAAATGGAAGCGATCCCGTTACCGCGCCTGCGTCCCCAGAGCAGAGTTAACTCCTGAGTGCAGCGGTGACATTTAAGGCCACGAGTGCCGGGGTGTTTGTGTTGAACTATGCTCCCTCATGTCTCCATTAAAGAATGAACCACTGACAGATGAAAATATTTATGTTTTCCATAAAGCTTGCTTCATTTTTCATCCTTTGAACGATGAAACACTTTCTTAACGTCTTTTACATCACAGAAACAATTTCTTTATGTGGTATCATCCAATCTGCTTTCCACTCCCAATCTCCATTCCCTTAGAAAGCTGAACACTAATTGATATTCAGTGAATAAATTGTCATTACTTTTATTAATTATATCACATTGCTCAACACCCGAGATAAGGGAATTACTGTTCTCAATACCAGAGATGCTGTTCCTGTCAGGAGAGAGAAGCCGAGAGGAACAGGTAAACAAGGCCAGAAGTAATGCTCTGCCAGTGAAAGATGCCTTCTACCAGCACTGCTGGGCTCTGAACTCTGCTTACAGCCCTGGCAATAAACCAACACATTCCTACCGGCGGAAGTAAGCCGCCTCCCGAGGCACCACTCCCGTCCTGACATCTCCCCGTTGTAAGTCCACGCACACTCATCACCGCGACGTCAGCGCACGCAGCACTGCTACGCCGGCTCTGAAGCTGCCACTGAGTTTTAAAAATCCAGACCGAAGTTCACAAAGCTAATTTGGATGTTGGTGTCTGATTCAGGAAAGAAAGTGCGAGCTGCTTCAGCTCACGCATGGGGAGAATATTCAAACCCAACTAGGAACAGATAAAGGTTTTGTTCAGAGGCTGCTGAGAAGATACAGAAATCAGAACATAACTGAAAAACGATTCTGTGTCAGAGGGGCAGGGAGGATGTGCAGCACGTCTGGACGAGGGGGAGCTGCCGGGGCTGGGCTCACTGTGGGGCTGGGGGGTGTTCACCTGCCTCTCCTCGGAGGGGTCCCGGCCCCGCAGACCGTGCTGGTGTGAGCGTCCGCTGTCACGCGTGGGAGGGAACCGCGTCTTATTACTGCGAGTTCGAGCTGCGAGGGCGCCCAGCTTCAGCAGCTCTGTAAAGCGTGCAGCAGAGCTCAAAGCAGAACACAACAGCCTCGAAATCAAGTGCTCATTCACGTGTTGGACACACATTTTCTTTTTTTTTTTTCTATCACCAGTTAGAAACAGCACAAAATATCTCCAATTTCCAGCTCTTCAGCATACAAAAATGAGTACATCTGTTGGTATCTGTTGACCTCCAGAACAAAATCCCTCTTGCTGATAATTTTGCATCACAACAGTATAGTAAGGCTCCCGCACAGCTTACCCTGGCTGTAATCTTCAGCCTACAGCTAGCGTAGGAAAAGCAACAAGACTTGGGTGACACTTTGCGTTGTGAGTGCTGGGAAATCCGAGCGTTTCCCTGCAGGTCTACAAGCTCCAGCAGCTGCCGTGGAGGGCAAGAAACCCCAGGATGCATCAGAGCAAAATAAAACCTAAACAGAACTCTCCTCTCACTGCAACTAATCATGTTTCAGTTCCCACTACCCATTTCTAAAGAACCACTGGAAAAAGAAAAAAAAAAAAAAAAAAAAAGTCTCTACTTCCTCTCTGGCCTCCCTCCCCTTTTCCACCTCCACTTTTTCTGGCCTCTACTTCCCATCCAGCCTCCCACCCCTTTTCAGCCTCCACTTTCCCTTTGGCCTCCCACCCCTTTTTTGCCTCCATTTTCTGGCCTCCACTTGCTCTCTGGCATCCTACCCCTTTTCAGTGTCCAATTTTTCTGGCTTCTACTTGCCCTTGGGCCTCCCAGCCCTTTTCAGCCTCCACTTTTTTCAGTTTTGAGTCCAGAGATGAACAGGCTGCATTGGTGTGAATTGTTACAATAACATTAAAAATTCAGCAGAACTCATTATCCTAAATTTAATCGCTCCCTCTGAAATTCTGTCAGACTCATTATGTTGGTTCCCTTTTTGACACGGTTTAAGCTCCTCCAGAGAGCAGCTGTACAATAGCAATAATAATGATTAAATTGCTGTCTAAGGCTTCACTGGACATCAAAAATAAGTAGAATAAATTCACACTTGTAGCCACATTTTAAAGAAAATTATCATTGTACCAAAGTGGTAGAGCTTATGATATGTCCTTATGGAGTTAACTAAACAGAAGCTCGCAGAGAAAAATGCAGCGGGAGCCCTACAAACACAGGCCTCTAAGGGGTCTGGATCACGTCACTGTAGGAGGGTAGGCTACAGAGATGAGCAAAACATGTATTTTGACAAATATAAACTATCTGAAAATAGAGGTTCAAGGAAAGCTGAAGTATTCACAAATCCACACGAAAGGCATGAAATACTTTTAGTCCCAGAGATGAAGATGGGAGTGTTTTTTAAATAGTCATACAGCAGAGCAAGTGCACAAAGACCTGTAGCCACGGTCCACGCTGCCTCAGAGCACTCCCCATCCCAAGGACGGCACGTGGTGGGCTGTTGGGTAAGAGTTTACTTAGTGCTTGGGAATTATCTGGCCCTTCTCTCACAGTGAGCTTCTTCCCTGGGACCAGAAAGGCTGGAACCAGTGCAATTATCTTTTTTTCTGCATTACTTGGTTCTGGGAAGGAAGAAAAATGTGGGAACTGATACAGGCTGAGCAGACTATTTCCAAGATGGATCTCCTCTGCTCTGTGAGACAGCCGAGGGCTTTAGCAGAGGAAAGGAAGTGCCCAACATTTTTTTCAGGAAAGCAAAAAATTGACGTTTCATCCAAAAGCGTTACAATCTCTGCTGTTTCCTGCCTCGCAGGGCCAGGCGCTCTCTGCCCGCTGTTCCCTGTGGCCACCCACCTCCAAACCCTGTTCTGCAGCACAGCTGAACCCCACAGGGCTGGTCAAGGAGAGACCTGCTGCTTCCGTGAGGCTTTTCAAGTCATTCCAGGTTTCAGACTAAGGGTAGTGGAATTCATTCACATTTTTTTGCAAGTCATATTTGACTAGGATTCTTGTATTTCTCAGAGGACTGTACTGTCAGGCAATGCACAAATGTTATGCATTTAAACAGTCTGCTTTGCAATAACGTACCCGTTCAAGTTGGCTTTATTACACTTCAATGTATTGTACGTATTCAGCTCAATTTTCTTCTCACAAGGTTTCATAAATACAGAACCCAGTTATTGCATATCGCAGTCCTACTGCCCAGCACTAGGCGGGAGTGGCCATCTCAGCAAAACTCCTCTGGGGCAAATACGTCCCCTGCACACCACCATGGAAAGCACGGCCCCGTGTGATGAAGGCCCAGCCTCCAGCTGAATCCCAGCCCGAAGGTGAAGGTGCAGTTTCCACTGCACAGCAGGTTTCTCAGGCAGGTAGAGCCCATCAACACCCCCAGATGCATCAGTAAAGGCCCCTCGGTGCCCAGGTCTCCTCTTGCGCTCGTGCACGGCTGCCTCTTCAGCACGCTACCATCCCTCAGAGCCCGCTGGCCCTCCCTGCCCACGTCCCGCAGATGGGCACCGGGTACCTCATGCGGCAGGACCCCGTGGCTCTGCCACACACCACAGGAGAGCCCCCGACTCGAGGGCCCTGCTCCAGGGCTGGGGACACACGCAGAGGGTCCTGCTCCAGGGGCTGGCTGTCCCCAGCCAGCAGCGCTCGCTGTCATATCCCCAGACCCTTTGGGAAACAGCCCCTGCCACTACCCCAAGGTCTGACCGCCTCTGAGCCCTAAGTTGGGTTTGAAGAGAACAAGGGGGTCCACCCTACCCTGTCCCTCCCCGGCTGCTCCCTCAGCCACAGCCCAGCCCCGCCTGCCCTCCCCCAGACATCACATTTCACCTCCCCAACTTGTGAGACAACGACCAACAAATAGCAGGTTGCACAAAACACCATGTGATTCTGCCCACACGCACACCAATTACTCTGTTGGTTACCAGGCCTCATTTTATCAAACAATGATAATCCTCGATTTACTTTATCTTAGTATTAGGAAAAGAAAACATCAGAGGAAATACACCGATCATTAACTGAACCGCAGGACCCGATCTGTACAGCTGCTCTGCCAGAGCGCAGTGAGTCAGAGAGACTCCGCAGGTTGATGCGTTATTGGATCAAGAGGAAATCGGGCTCAATGGCTGCCGTTATCTCAAGGGCTTCCTGAGGAATTCCCCACGTGCCCAGGCCAGAGGTACCGTGTGGGCACAAACAACAGCCAGCAGGAAGGATGTAAACCAGGAGTTTTACAACAAGCTGTAACTGTTCTCTGTGAGGTGTGCCAGTGCCATCAGCCAGGAGCAGGGACACGGCCCCCCCACCCCGAGAGACCACAGGGAATTTCCATGCAGAGCATTAGCAGAAAGATGGAACTCACCTCTATCACTGCTCCACCCTCGAGGGAAGCAGATCCTCACCCGGGAGACTACAGAATAACACACAGGGAACCTCCCTGCCCCAGAGCAGGAGCTCTGCAGCCACTCCAGTGAGCTCAGAGCCTTCTGCACAGGACACACCCCTGCCCCAGCTCCCACTGGCCACTCCCAGCCCCCCTGCCCCGGGTCCCTCCCAGGCCCCAGGTGCCCCCACTTGGGCAGCCAACGAGCTGGGAGAGGCCTCGGCAAAGGGGCTCTGGAGAGGACGCTGGAGCCCCAGCACCTGCAGCCAAACGCTGTCAGCTGGAAGCCCCCGCAGAGCCTTCTCACAGCACTGCATGGAGAGCATCAGGGCCCTGCTCCAGGTCAGGAGGCACTGGAGCACCCCACAACCATCTGCACTTGCCAGCTCTATCAGTAGGCATAAAAAAAAATTGTTTCCCCCTTCAAAATTTCCACAATTTCTGATCTTACACAGTTACTTCAAAAGTATCACCGTACACAGACACTCACATTTAAGAATACACCTTAAAGTGTATCTAAAGACAATACCTCTTTCAGTAAAGGACTCCCACTAAGATTAGTAAGATTTAAACATGTACTCTAAATTAAAACATAGGTCAGAGTTTTCTTGAGTACAAGTAATGTAAGCACAGGCTTACTTTTTGGAGGGGAGGTTTAAACAGAGCTATATATAGGTGAATATCATCAACAAATTTTGTAATTAATTCCAGCAACCCATTAACTGTAGGAGTGAAATCACCGGAGCTTTGATAGTTTACGAGATCTGTGATGTGTGTCCATTTATTTACTAAAGTATGTAAATCATATCATGGTTTTATTATGTGGTATAATGACTAATGGAGAGACACTGTCCATCAGAGTTGCAAAGAACCAGAACAGCATTTTAACTGAAATTCCACTTCAGCACCCAGGAGTTAAGTGGGACATAAACAATCTAGAAATCTTGTGCTAATTTCTCCTGAACTTATCAATATTTCCACTGAGGATCAGTAAAACTACCCTTCAGCTGCCCTGATAAGTCACGGTTAGAAGAGCAGAGAACCTGAGCCACGTCTGGTCCGTGCAATGCACTCGGTCCTTTGAAGCATGTTGGGTATGTCCCAGCGTGCATTGCTAAATAAACCAAAACCAAACGGAAAAGTTACTTTGAATTATTCTTAACAAGCACTGCTCTATTTTAATTGGCCCCCTGATGAATACTGGCCTAAGAGTGGGGACAATAAATGGCCTTACTATGTGAAATTTCTGGTCTGAATCCAACAGTACAAAAAGCCCCCCAAATCACAAAAACCACCAGAGCGCATCGTATCCTCTCAGAGCACACGGGGAGAGCTGACAGTACCAGGTCTGTCAAGAGCTCTTCAGACGCCTGCCAGCTCCACCGATGCCGAACTCAGGCAGCCCTCACAGCTCACGTAGTGAAATGAAGTCTTTCATCATTTTCTAGTTGAAAGGAAGAGTTGATGAGCAAGGTGTAATTAATTCAAGCGTTTCTGAGAGCCCCAGTTTAGATGAAGATGTTCAGCTTCAAATTTCACCAAAAAAATCCAAACCAAAACAAACTAAAACAAAAAAATTCCCATGCTGCCTACCTTCTGTGCCAGCAGAACAGCAATGTTTATTTTCTAGCCTGGGTGAGTAAAGAGGGGTTTATCCACGCCGGCAGTGGGTGCCTGTCCTCCTTGGGCATCCTGGCACTTTTGGAGCAGACACATTCTGCACTCTGTGCTTTGCTCACCCAACAAACTGCATTTAAGAAGAAACTGTTACTGAAGAAGATTGGAATTTATCTAGATCAAAGTTCACAGGCATCGCACAAACAGAGAAATCCCAGCAGAATCGAAGCTAATTGCTGTTAGAGTGTAAAAGCTGTAGGAAAAGAAATGCTGCTGAATTATTTACTTTCCTCCTGTGGTCCACATAGTTGCAAATCCACGCTCTGCTCAGTCGCCACCACATTCCAGCACTACCAGCCTAAACTCTTGAGGTACCAGTGGAAGTGAGCACCATCAAAATGTGTGATACTGCGGTAACGGCGTAATTCCATCAAAGGTGCTTAATCTACACCAAAAGCCGCCGTCTGCGGGTGACGTTTCTGTGTCAGTGCCACGGATGATGGATCAGCCTGCACAGCGATGCAGCAGTGACTCAACTTGCGCTACAACAATCCAGATCTGCAGGGCAGCTCCTCATTAAGAGTCAGTATATTATTATGACAAATCAATATTACTATTTTTGATCTCTGTAACATTTTCGGGTCTTTTTAATTTTACATGAGCCCAGTTCTGCACACTAGTTCTAGACCTTCCTCACAGTTTTACTTCTGGAGCTGCATCCATTGGGCTGTAGAAGTACCGTCCTCTTCGCCCACTTCAGTGTTGGAGAACAGGCACCACCCATGTGCCCCTGCATGGCAGGAAAACCTCCACCGGGGATCAAATGCCCTGCGGGGGTGGGGGGGGTGGGGGTACCAGTCCCTACTGCACTGCTGAGGGAGGTGAAGCCAGCTGACAGTTGTGTGCAGTCCAGAACGGGTGTTCAGGTGGAAGGGAACTCTGCTCACAGACACAGATATACTTTTCACACGCAGGTACATTAACACTTCCCTCTCTTACACCTTTTGCAATGCTGGTGCAGTTACTGCAGGGTTGCATTTTCTACACAATTTCATTCCTGTGATGTGAGACAGCACTCATGTCCCTCTGAACAGCACTAAGGGAGCTACCCTAGATCTGCCAGGTAAATCTGCACCACCTCTGCAACTCAGAATTAACGTAAAACACAGAATATTGAGCAAAGGCACAGGGAAAATGGGATCCATCCTTTAAAGCCAGCAGTGTCTGGATAGCCCCATAACTGCCACAGCGTGATGGGCAGCAATCTCGGGTGGCCTCAGCAGTCAGAAAAGCAGTAGTGATCAAGTATTTGAGCTCAAGACTAAAGCAGTCCAGTTTTTGTGTATCAGCAATTTTTGGAAACCATATTACTTCAGCGTGTACAAAGGCTATCTCTTTGCCGGAGGCAGAGTGAGAGCATCTGCAGGAAAGCACCAGGCTACTGCAAGAACTGCGCGATGGAAGGACAGACGGCTGGCACGGGCCAGCAAAGATCCACCCCCGCCAGCCAGTGGAGCCGTGCTGGTTGACATCAGCAAACAAACCAGCTCCATAACTGCAGCAAAAACTGAACTTCACCTGGTTAAAATTGCACTGGGTTGTGTAATAGCTGTTGCTTTCTCTCCCTGACAGCAGGGTCGAAACTTCTGCTGCACCTACATAAAGGAACAGAACCCTAAGTCATGTAAATACCCTCAGCCCAGCCAGCAGCACAAGGATGTTCAGTGCATTTTTCATTTTAAGGACAAAGCACATTCCCAATTAGTGCTTAAAAGGAAGCTTGAGCCCTTGATTTATCAACTGAAACAAACTGGAACACTTCTGAAGAAAAAAAAAGCCATCCTAGAATAATGTAATATCCAGGGTTAAAAGTGAGGAGAGGGGAATACAGGATAAAGGAGAATAGGGTAGAATAATAGAGCACAGTGCAATTATGGTCCCAGTGGAACTGCATCTGTTGATGAAGTCAAGAATATACATAAAGATGTTTAGGAGGGTAATGAAGACACAGGACACTCATATCACAGGAGCCTAACACATGTAAGGACAACAAGATTAATTTCTTAATAAAGGCTTCTTCTTATTTTGGATTAGGAAATGGTTCTCCGTAAGTTATTTACACTTTCACACGATATTAATTTTCAAGGGGAGACTTTTCAACTGCCTAATCACCATCTTGCTGCTCTAAGATGATCCTGTTGTGCTTTCTAACTTTATTCCCATTTCAATTATTTTTTTATTCCCTGTGTCCCTTAAACAGTTTTAAAACCCCTGATTTCTGAAATAATTTTGTCTTAACAAAAAGTAGGAGGACACCTGCATGTTTGTTCCATCCAGTGCTGTTCCATTTAGCATTTTAGTTATCACCTGTGTTACTACACCCAGCACTTCCACCTCACACCCAGACGTGGCTCCCGAGATGCCCACCCAGACGGGCCCAGCCCCAGGGGACACCACATGTGCTCATCCCTCACCTCGGCAATCTCAGGCCAACCTCCTCTCCAGGTACTGACCACACCAGGGGTCACTTGCCTCCCACAGCAGCCAGAGCAGTGTGAACACTCGGGCCCAGCTTTGGGTCTGTTCTGGTCTGTTTTGGGGCCACGTGCTGTTCCCTGCACCAGGTGCTGATCTCCAGCCGTCCAAGGGAACGGGGCGGGACGTCGGGCGTCCGTGAGCTGCTCTGCAGGGGCTCTCACCTGAGCTGGGACCAGCCTGCTGCCTCAGGGGCTCCAGGAGGTGCCTGTGGTGACGTCCTGTCCACATTTCCACGTCTCTTCTCCTGGGCAAATTATGGTTGTAACTCATGGTCTTCTAACCTAACGCTCATTAGGTGCTTTGACTACACACAGCCCCACGCCTGCCCCGCAAACCACGCCCTAGAAACGACCAGCTGCAAACTTCTGCTACCACTCAGGGTGGCCCCGGCCCGGACCAGAGTCCCAGCGGAACAACCAGCAGGTGACGAGAAGGCTGTGACGGAGCAGAGACCTGCCCCGCGTCACCCCACAGGCAGAGATGGGAGATGCCTTCCGACACAACATGTCCACCTCTTGCACAGAACTGGCTACAGCCACTGCACAAAGTCTTCACATTTCAAATGCGGAAGCAAACCTCACCCAGAGCTGAAAACTCTGTTAAATTCTCCTGACATCTCTACTGTGATCCCTTCTTTTAATTAGTGGTCTGATGGCAATAAAAATGCAGAAATGCTTTTGTCTACAAAAGAAGTTTCTGTGTGTTACCATAGCTACTCTCAGGGTTATCACTGTCCATTGCATCGTTTAAAATATTCAGGGTAGACAATAAATTTATTGTCACAGTACCAATATGTGCTATACTATCTCTAGATGTATTCAGGCGTGTTTTCAGTTTGTGTATTTATTTACTGCATACACTTGAGGGTATCTTTCCAGGCAGAGTGTGGTCTAAAAATAAACATATTTCACCTGGTCTCTTACAGCGTAGAAGAGCTTCTAAATTTGGGGCAGCACGTAGGGGAGACATTTATCTCTTTGCAGTGAGACAATAGAAGATCTCACTACCCTTTTAAACCCACGTCATCCCTGAACAGAGAGTTCCAGGTATATACAGGGACTTAAGGAATAGTTCCATATCCCCACGCCTTGGGGAATTCTGCCTTGGAAAATCGAGCTTACAGGTCTCCAAACAATGTACTGTCTTTTAGGATTAGTCCTACGTTGCAGCCTTTTTCCTTTGTTAGGAGAGGTGTTCACAGGTGAAGGTAGCCAGCACATGGAGCAGCTCTTGCCAGCTCTTTTACAACGTGAGTTCCTGCTAGCTGGTACACCAGTATTATTTTATTCTGGCAAGGAAGAGCAAACAGTTCATTGGTTCTCACTGCCCTGCTAAATACTTCAAAAGAGTCAAATCGAACAAAATTCCAGACATCTCAACCTTGCAGGTAATCAACATCAGCGAGGGAGGTCTCAGCCGTTCTGGGGTCCAGCCCAGAGGATTAGTTGCATGAAAGCATTTGCCAGATGTAACTTGTGACTCAGGACTTCCATGTTACAGAGAGTGTGCAATTTTTTTGTATCATAGATCAGTCTAAACATACACTGAAACCAAAGATTTCTTGATTTGTTGTGTGATGATTCTTGTCTTAGAAGTGAGTTTATGTATCTCCATTCTTGGATGAAAATTACCTTTTTTTCTGCTCCTCTGGGACAAAGCCCTCTATTTCCATGAAGCCATATTCACGCAGCGCTTCTTCCCAAATCCCTGGTTATGGGAGCTTTGTCTGAGGAGAGCCTGTGCCAGGACGGAGTGCTCACTGGATGCACTCAGTCGGAGGTGCCTACGGGATTCTGCAGAGCCCCGCTGGATGGATCCACCTCGTGCTGGATCTGGGTTTTCCAGCATCACTTGGAAGTCAGCGCAGCACAAAAAAAGAGCCAAGTCCTCCCAAAGACAGCAATAACCGAGCCACATCAACCTCTAAGCAAGCTCCATCGGTGCCGTTGCCACCCCCTATTCATCAGGAACAATGAGTGCAGGCATTGAGATTCCATGCTGGTTTTATAAACAGAGTGCTGCCTTTTTAGTATGTCACATTTAGGCAAAAGAACAGATTCTGGCTGTAAAAAAGTACCCTTGGAACCTGATTTTATAGTTCTTACTTGAAATATTTCTAAACAGTCCTCTCATCACATGCATTTAAACAACTCCAGCCTCAGGAGTATAATAACCTATAGCGAATACGCTGACGTTTCCAGAGCATAAACGCAAGTCTTACATGCAGGTCACAATTTAATGAGTTCATGGACAACAAAGCCCCCAAATGAAAGGGGAATCAATACAAATTACAATGGGGAATCCCAGTGTCTCTAATGCATCCATAGTGACACTCACCTGCAACCACCAACTTCTCCCGTATTGCTTTTAAGGCTGGCATCAGGCACGGCACCCGGCTGTGTGTCCTTCTGCCCTCGGATCTGCACTGACAGGGACCAGACAGCCAGTAATTGGTAGGGGGGAAACATCCCAAACTCCCCATGTAGAACTGGAACAAAAGAAAACCCAGATTCATGAATATTTAGCAAGTTCTCACACTCTTATTCATGACAGATGTATTTCAGATTTAAAAGAATGTCAAAACCATTCACCGCAATTCTCTTGTGCATTAGAACAGTCCCTTTCCCAGGAGCAGTCAGTTCTGGGGCTCCACCCCACACCTACTTCCTGAGGACCAGTTTGGGATTGGAACCCTTCAGAGAGGAAAATGGGATCTGGGCAGGCCTCTTGTATTTGGACACTTTTCAATTACATTTATCTTTGGTCTCCGAGGATGTTTACATCTGCTACGTAACTGCCACAGGATCAAGTGTTCCTCAAACTCTGCTCCCATCACTTCTTTAGAAGAACTACCGAGACAAAAGCATCATACTCGACCGGGAACGCCACCTGGGCAAGGAGAGCATCAGCTCCTGCGAGCGGAAGGCTCCAGCAGAGGACCAGCCCTGCCGGCGCCAGCCCAGGCTGGGGACGCCGCGTGCGGGGAGCTGGCACCCAGCACCGCCCTGTGCCCCGGCCACAGCGCACCCACCCCCCGGCTCAGGTCAGGACCCTCGACCGCGAGTCCCGGCGCCTCCGCCCCGCCGGCAGCGAGCGCTGCGGTGTCACCCACCGGGTGGGGGCCAGCCACGGGCACGTCCCCGCCGCGGGCTGATGGCCACCCCAGCCTCCCCGTGGGGGGGGTCCCGCTGCAGGGAAGGGGCTCTGGGGGCTGCCCCGCTCCGGGAGCCCGTCTCCACCCGTCGCTGGGGAATATGCGTTGGAGCCGCCAGAAGAGCCGCACGAGGGACAGAGAGGCATGTAAAATGCTCCGTTAGTGAATTTAATGCCTAGTGATAAAATGTTTTATCCATTCTGGAGGACAATATTTAAACAGATGCTATTAGCGGTTGTATTTCAAAAGTCAATGGGGCTAAATAAATCTAACATTTACTTCTACTAAAAATGTTATGAGGCCAAGCTCTTTTTTTTCTTTAGGTGTTCAATTAAGTGAAAATACATAGATCTCCCCCAGAATTTAAGACTGCCATGAACAGGAAAGCTTTTTGGTTAAGCTTTCATCTCTTCGGGTAAAGAACTAAATTGATGATTTTTAAATAATTTACATCCCAGAAGTAGTATTAAAAAAATGTCCCAAATGGAGTTAAAAGCATCGTAAATATAATTTCCTGTCAGATTACATGAAATACTCTGATGAATGAACAGTTCCTAAAAGGACACTGAGTGTGGACTTACAAGGTCTACTCCAGCTTTGTGAAAACGCTGGCACTGAGCAGCGTGCCAACTGGCTTCCTCCCTCCTTGCCTTGAGCAAGCCCTCTGAGATACCCAAGTATGAGTGTGCACTTTTCTTTTTCTTTCTCTGATTTGTTACATCGCTGTTTATGTTTTGAAGAGCCTCATCCTTCTGAGAAGCAGAGGGAACCGAATCATCAACCCAGAATTTGGGGAAGGGAAGGGCAGGGAATCACGACTCTGTTTACAGGCTGGACAAAGATCCTTCCGAGCACATCAGCAGCTCGGCAAGGAACGCAAACGCCCTTTATTCTTCTTTCAGGGTGCGTGTGTGTGGGAGGGGGAGGAGACAGGAGGGAGTCAGGGTTATCCCTGCTGTTACAATGCTGAATTAAGACAGCCACATGCTCATCATCTACCTCCAAATCCTTTTTGCTTTTCAAAGATGACTGACCTTTCACAGCCTCCTGTTGCCCACCTCACTGAAATATTAATGCATCCAAAGGGTCAGATGGCTGCAGCCATCCAGAACAGAGAATCAGAAATTAAAAGCAAACAGGCAGAACAAAACCCTGTAACGAACGCCTGGCTCTGAACTCCCCGTTAAAAGGGAGGTGAGCGTGCATTCAGCTTGAGATGCAAGTGATCCTTTTCTGTTGCAATATTTTGTAATGCAGTATTTATCAGCACTGACTCCCCTTCGAGTGAATCCTGCCAGCTCTGTTTTCTCACCATGCTCGTCACCACAGCTTTTTGGTTTCCGTTCCCAGCTCCCACGGTGGGCACGTACTGCCCAGCCTGTCCCGCAGCTTCCTTCCCTGGCTCCTTCTGAGTCTCCTCTCAGTGTGCGAACAGCCTGTTTCTCTGGGGGTTTAATTGCTAGTCTAAAAATAAGATGGGCAATTTCCTTGTCTCATTCTTCTTTAAACATTCTGAATATTTGTTTGGCTTGACTGAGGCCATCAGCAATACGTGACTAATACAGACTAAGATTTTTCTTTCCACACCCAACTGACCATGGTTAACATTTATGTGAACAAAAGGCAGCCCTGAACACCTGCTCTGGAAGAGCTGTTAATAGGTGTGGACATAGGGCTCCATAATGGTGCCAAGGGTACAGAAATCTCGGGTTCTTCTGTCCCATTGTCGTGCTTTAACCCCAGCTGGCAACCACACAGCCGCTCGTGCACTCCCTCCACCCAGCAGGATGGGGAGAGAATTGAAAAAAAAAGTAAAACTTTTGGGTTGAGATAAAGACAGTTCAATAGATCAGAAAAGGCAGGAAATAAGAATAATGAAAATAATGGCAATAATATGACAATAATAATAATGATAAATGATTTAGAATATACAAAACATCAGAGTGTTATTAACATTATTCTCATAATCCAAAACACTGTACCAGCTACTAGGGAGAAAATTAACTCTGTCCCAGCCAAAACCAGGACACCTAT
Organism: Strix uralensis; assembly: GCF_047716275.1. Lineage (NCBI taxonomy): Eukaryota > Metazoa > Chordata > Aves > Strigiformes > Strigidae > Strix > Strix uralensis. The sequence continues at coordinate 13,625,349 of NC_133991.1, forward strand.
CCTGTAATATAAAAGCAAATGAGGGCACCTAAATGATAATAATGATTATGATTAGTATCAAGAATAATAACTTCGGGGGTGGGTGTGGCGCTGCTTGGGGCATAAGTAAAGCCCACCTCTGCCTCAGGAATCACAGCCCAGCCAGCCCTGATGGAGAACCACAGAGGGCCAGGGCAGAAGGGCCTTGGGGACCTCAATGGGAGCTGAAGGAGACACAAGAAAACAGATGCGGATGAAGAAAGATACAGTTGGTAGGTGGTCTGCAAAGTGTCAATCACAGTTCCTGGCACGGGTGAAGGCCAAGCCAGCACTGCTTCCTCCAGCCCAATTCTCACCAAAGCATTACAGCACACGATGATATTTGCTGTAAGCATTTATTTTATTTTTTTTTACATACACAGCTGTGAAAATTAGGATAAATTCAGTAAGGAGATTGTGCTGGATGTCACTTTCCTGTGCCTCAGGAAATAATTCTGACAGATGTTTATAAATATGTTAGTAGTGTTTACTTCTGTAATGCAGCACTACCTTCTGAAAGACTATTGATGTTATTCGAATTATACCTGGTTTTAATTGTGTTACGGAACATCGTTCTTGTTTTATGTATTGACATTTTTTTGATGCATAGAGACTTTTTATAGATTTGTTCATCACAGCGAAAGTCAAAAAAAAAAAAAAAAAAAAAAGGAAAGTATCAAGGAAATGTTTCTTCTTCTACAACTTATTCTAGAAAATCTCTTCTCCCTCATCCTACTTCACCTTCTTTGAGAGTTTCAGACAGATTTCACAAGCAAATGCTTTAGTAGAGCATCTCCTCAGAGGGGAACAGGGCAAAGGAAAGACAATAAACAGAAGATAGACCATTGCCCACTAACAACTACAGAAACCTGCTCCGCCACGGTTCAGCCAAATACCAGAGCGCTGAGCCCGGCATTTCCGAAGGGAGGCCACAGCCCTGCAGAACAGCCAGGGCATGACGTGCTCTCTCACATCTCATCCCTGAAATGGTCCCCAAAGAGCCAAGACAGCTCCAGGCACTTGGAAGAGCTCACAGGCAGTCCCGAGCTGGGACAGGTTTCCTTCTGGACCTGCCTCGGTGCTCAGACCCAGAGGGCACCAAGACATCCGAGGTCAGGCTCATCTCTGGTGCCAGCTGTCCCTAGCCAGGCATCCCCGGCTCCAGCACCAGGTTAATCTTGGTGTCCAGCCTGTTGCATTTGCTCTGACACCACAATGTGGGATATGGCTCAGAGGTGTGTTCTCTGCACTGCCAGCCATTTCTCCTCTTGCAGTTGTGCATGTTTCCACGTGATGGGACAGCAGCGGTGAAATAAGAAGCAACAGTCCATGTCAAGTGTTGTTAAGACACCGTCATTTCAATTTTTAACCAGACGGAGTTGGCACAAATTGAATGGAGCTCCTTAGATGCAGTAAATGGCTTTAGCATGACTGGTGGAACTGAGCTCTGAGCCCAAGAGGCAGCACGGCCATTTAGAACACAAGGGGTGAGGCTCAGTCAGGGAGCTGGGCACTGCTGGAAAGGGGCCGTGCGTCTGCGCTCCGGAGCCCTCTCAGACACACAGCTCTGACACCAGAACTGCTGCTGCTTGTACATCCTGGTGAGGTGTGTGGTCCCGTGCACCAGGAATGGCCTTGGGCTCTTCCACCAGCCTCTTTAGCCCACCAGCCACCCAGCGCTGGCTCTGCACAAAGAACCTGACCCGTCCCCAAACCCACCTGGGCTCAGTCTGATGTTTAAGAGTCTGCAGCAACAGGGACAGAGAAAAAATTGTCTTGGTCTCCTATACAACACGGCCAACACCTTCACCACAGAGTACTGCAGCAACCTGCAGGTCATCAGGATGCTTACAATGCTCTCTCTCTGAATTTGGCCAAGACAACTGGACGTTACTGTGCTAGCAGCAGAGAGAGACACCTCACTGCTACTTTCTTTTGCTGGTAATGTGGCTGGCCTTCTCATCGGCCGCTCTGCGACATCCTCTTTGAGAGGCTGGACTGACATTCAGAACAACAGCAACAGCGTTTGATGTTTTCAGAGGTAGGAAGAGGGCTGCTTGGACAGCCAGGGAACAGTACAGCTTGTGGAACTATTGTTAAAACCTGAAAAACCTGCCTTGGCGTGAAAATACCAAGCAGACCTCACTGCTCTGATGATAAAGATTTATATTTCATTACACCAGTGAACTCTGATTATTTTGCAGAGCCACTTCTCCATCCCCAGCAATTTAATGGGTGGGAGAATTTGCGTCCTTGTGTGTACAATTTGGAAAGTTTCTAATTGCTAATCAAGGGATCAGGATAGAGTGATCATCTTCCTGGTATTTATTACCAGCATGTAAAAGTAATTATGTGGAAGATGTCCCCATATTGGTGCCATAAAAAAACTTAAGACTGGATAAAAATTAATTACTAACAGTTCTGTACTGTGTCTCTGGGAATAACTGCAACATCAGTGACATACAGTGGCCAACCAGCTTCCCACTAGATCGAGGCACTCGCATCACCCGTGACAGAGGTGCTACATGGGCAGGAGCACGAAGATCAAAGCCACCAACCGCACAGGCCTGCGGAGGTTTGCAGGTAATTCTGCTGCCCTCGGTCAGGGATGCGGTGACCTACAGAAACGCGGCCGTGGGGCTGAGGAGCCGCCCGCCAGGCTGCAGAGGAACCGGGGCTGCCACGGTGAGTTTCAGTGTCCAAGAGGAACACCCAGCGAACCACGACGAGAGCTGAACGCTTCCATGGCACCACACTAACTCATCCTTCCTCAGGAGGGTGAAATATGTAACCCTTAGAGAGGAAAGCTGTGCTCAGCGAAGAGCAGAGGTAAGACAAATGCGGGAAGCACTTGCAGTTTCCTTCCACTCAGACTGAAATTCAGAAATGGTAACGGCTAAGCCCTAAGGAGAGGAGGATGAAAGGGCCTCGCTCCTGGCCATGTGACACTATTCCCCTTTGTGGGACCAGATGCGAGGAAGGAGAGCGGAGAAGAAAAGCAAAGCTGGAGCTGAAAGGCTCTTCCCCCCGCCCCCCCCCCCTTTTTTTTTAAGAAAGAACAAAATGAAAATGATCCTGAAAGAACAACTGTTCCTTTCAAAGCCATTAGTTTGGGAAGCTGGCTGTAAAAGGGTACATTTTTGAAATGTGGCTGTGGTTACCAAGCAACAGCTGAGCCCCTGCTCCGCTGCCAGCAGCGCCTCGGAGTTCAGGAGGGGAGGGTGGGGGGCGAACCCCGTGGCTGTACCCCCGCCCTCGGGAGCGGCGCCGGGACCCCGCGCAGCCGGGCAGGGCGCAGGGCGCGCACAGCTGCGGCGGCTGGAGCCGGGGATGCCCCACCGCAGCCAGCCCCGCTCCAGAAACAACCCGCAGCGCTGGAAGTCTTGAGGATGGAAAACCGACTGCGGCGTCTCACTTGACGGAGTCTGATGGGGGAACGGGGAGAAGAGAAAAATCTGAAATAAGCCCAGGAACCGCAGCAGAAGAGCTCTCCATTTATGTGGGTGTAACTATAAGCATTATTTGACGTATGTTACTAAAACTAAGGGAAACAGCAAACAAAACTCTAAAGTCAACAGTTTTCACATGCATTGGACATGCTGAAGTGTTTTGCAGGATTTTGTATGGCTCGGGGATCTAACAATGGAAGGACAGAATAAATCCTCCTGGGACCCACCGTTTCAAGGTGGTTCTGTGAGCAGCTGAAAACCCACGACTCCGGCTGGATCCAGAGCTCCGCAGTGTTTCATCCCAGTAACTCCAGACAAGGATATCGTTACACTTCTCTAATCCATGAGCTGTTTTGTTACCTCCATTACTGCTCTAAATGAGAATTAGGCACAACATGTGCTTAATTTAGGCTATGAGTTGAGCTGGCAAAAATCTAGGCTTGTACTGAAGCCGAACAAAGAGCTGAGGGGTTTTATTTCCACCCGTTCGGTGAAGAGAACTGGCCCCCAAACTTCACAGCCTCCCACAGCCCCAAACAGCTCCCTGGCATTATGCATCCCCAAACGCCTGAGCTGCCTGGAGCTGAGCTCTGGGCTCAAACCTCTCGGCCTGAAACATTAGCAGAAGGACAGCGATGAAATGTCATATGAGATGGCTGAGGATGCTGATGCCAGAAATGACCATCTACATCTGCTCTGTTCATCACATAAAAAAATTAGGACTGGGAACATAAACCAGTTGCCCACACAATTCAGCATCCTGTCACTGATGCTGACTACTAGCACATACTATGAGCACACAGGAAAATTGTTCTGTGGATAACGGAGAACATAAAGGTTTTGCTGTACTCTATTTCATCCTGTTAACTATCACTAATGGGGCTGCTATTATTCCCTTACATAAATACATTTCACTCTCTTTGCATGCCACCAGGCAACTGTGCAGTTTTTTAGGTCTTGAAACTCACTTTGAGCATTGCTGAACACCTACTTGTTCCGATGTTACAAGAGAAATGAACTTAGCACCTCCAGTTCACTCTTTCTTTATCATTCATCTTCCTACATTTCCCTGTGATGTTGCCCTTGTCCTTCCTTTGTGATCCCGGACTCTTCGGATTCACCTCTGACAGTTTGCCATGTTTGTTGTTTGTGATGCACTTAAACTGGAGGGAGGGGGCAGCTTTTGCCACAGAAAACCTAATCGGCCAACTCGCTAGTGCTGCCAGACAATAACCTAATTCCTGGGCATCGAAGACAGCAGACTAATTGCCATGACTCAACTATTTCTCCTTTCAAAGCTGGGAAAAGGTGGTGAATGTTAACTGCAAGGCCAGCTTGCAGAGAGCACTGTACGGTATCCTGACTCATTTAAACTCTGAATCAGTGTGATCTTTGTTGTGTGGGGTGTTCAGGGCTCACTAATTGTTGCTGTTGGTTCCCGATAATGAATGATTGAGCCAACATGGGCCAAACCCCCTGATCTAATGCTCTAACAACCTCACTTTTCTCTACAGAATCTGAAAGGGAGGCTACGAAGGTTTCTGAGAGGTGCTGGTGCTGCTATTTTATGAAATGGGCAGACACTGGAGACTTCAAATGTTTATGGCTCAGGTGCCTCTATCTGCTCAGGTTTATTACAGTCCGCTAAAAACGAAGAACAAGATGTTACTTGCCCTTGTCAAAAGACCAAGCGTTCCAGCAGAAAACAAAAGCAGACTTATTTCATTAAAGACTTTAGCTGGTGTTGCTTTGTGATTACTGCAGTGTAAGGCCTTATCATCCACATTACTCCTTCACACGGTCTGGCTGAGCAGCTCCAATAACGCACCCCTTGAAATCCTGCTCTGGGCATGAATGGGAGGGGGAGGCAACATCTCAAGAGCTTGGTGTGGTGCAGGACCCACTGCATACCTTCGGCAGCAGTGACGCAAGGTGCTGGGGAAACTGCGGGTACATTGGCCTTTCTTCTCTTCAACAAACAGCTGCATTTAAAAGATAATACCAGTCGAGAACATCAAAAGGCACCACTCAGAAAAATACCAGTACTTTAAACTAGATGTGTTTTGTGAGGCTGAAAAACACTTGAATAGGAAGGACAAAGATAGTAAGCTGATTTGGCCAAGGACTGTCCATCTCCCCTGAGCTCAGCACAAAGGGATCCCACAGTCACCCACACAATACCAGGAAGGAACAGACTTTCAGGTAACATCTGAAGGCACTCGAATAACAGGAAGCTCCGCTTCGCATGGTGTGACTGCAAACACACTGTTTTCTTCTAGCCCGTGTACCTTCACAAACCTTAGTGTTTATGCACTCACGACCAGGACGCTCCACATTTTGCCACTGCTCCCTGGCTCCGTTCTTTGGGCCACGGTGGGACCCGTGGGCCGAGCGGGGACACGTGGCATGGCCGGGGCCCGGCCGGGGCCCAAACACACCCCATGGAGCAGCGGTGGGTGCTGCCGGCGCTGCTGGGCCTGGTGGGGAGACACCGCAGAACAAACCAGGGTGGGGGTTTGCAGCTCATCTGCACCCCCAGCCCAGCCGGCACGTGGCCACCCCAGTAGGTCCAAGTACTTCTACTGAGGCAAAGGAAGGTGGACATCACAAACCAACAGAAACACGTGGGCAGAACAGAGAGGTCAGGAGATGTGACCAGAAGAGTTGACCAGATTTTGAGGCCAAAAAGAATGACGACCATTTAGTCCAGCTTCCTACAGAACACAGGCCATTATATGCCCAGTAACTTGCATCACAGCTGCGTCCTGTGGTCTGGCTACACCAGAGACCATCTCTTAGGAGTGTTAGTCCCCAAGTCACAATCAAATCACCTCAAAGATTACAATATATAAAACCATTTCTGCACACATACTGCAATATGCTCCACGCACTGCCCACCAGAAGTGCTACTATGTTCTTTGGGTCTGAATCTTGGAGTGGTGCTTTTAGCAGATTTACCCTTAGCAGCCTTAGAAACAATTCCTTTGCATCACCATCATCTCTTAACGGTCAGGTCAAATGACACCCTCAACTTAGTGAAGTCGCAAGCACAAAGACCAGCAGAGATCAGCAAAATGTTGATTTTTACTGCAAAACTAACAATAAATTCTACCCTAGGACTCGTGTTCATATGCCCATCTACTCTGGTCAGTGCCTGCAGCTGATTCCCCTGAATCCTGTCCTGCCCACTGACAATACCCAGCTCTCTTGCTCCTCGTCAACAGTACAGAAAAGCCATGTCGTCATCTGATTTTTGTTCCACCAGTTGCATTTCTTTCCCCAGGGATGCTAACCACACCACCAATACTTTCGTGTGCAGCAGTATGTGCAATTGCCATCTGTGTAGTTGGCACTTCTTCAAAAAATATTTAAATATCTGTGGAACTTATAAAAGTGTAAATTAAACATGACAAAAACCATAACACAACATAATGTATGCCTGAAGTAAGGGAGCATCAACAAGTTCACAATGTTTGAAATGGGAAAAAAACCCCGCACAAGTGCTACACAATCCCCCTCTCCCACCAGTTTGCCAGAACTCCCTCCACACCCACTCGCTTCCAAACAAGCCTGTTCCCAGAATATGCACGCAGTAGCTGCTTTACACAAACCTTTCTCATTTTCAGTCGAATCAAACCAGTCCCACATTTCTGTGCTAGTGCCAGGTGATGACTACTGAAGCAGCGAGGAGCTGCACAGCTGAATTACACACAGTGCAAAGACCCACCACCACTTTTTGTTATTTTGAAGCCTTCTCTCACCACTTTATGTGATGCTACATTCGAGGTGAGAAAGAAAATCTTAATGACCTTTAGGCCAGCAACTCATGATGACCAAACTCATCGTATTTACCTGCTCCTCTTTCACAGCATACTTCAGTCTTTAATAAACTGGTGGTTGAGCACTAGGACCAGCTATAGTTACAGCACTCCTTACTGATGCTGAAAGTCTACCTTCACCTTTCAAATCCCTCCTGAATTTTGGAATTAACTCGGCTTTCCTTTATTACATCTCTTATCTTTTTGAACGTTATTTCACCTCCACTAAGACACTAGGAATGTGCTTGAGACCCTCATCTATGTTATCCTTTTTGGTTTCTTAATTTATCTTTTAAGGGGTTGTTTCTTCAAGCATTTGTTATTGGGAGCAGCATCTGTCCCTCAGTGCAAAGTGATACCAGCTGCCTCCAAAACTACGGCCCCCCCAAGCAGCCGTGACAGGAGGGAAGAGGAAACTCTGGAGCTGGAGGCTCCAGAGCCAGGTGGGCTGATCTGCGCGGCACCTTCCCGCACCTCCTCCCGCCGTTCTGAACCACACTCCATCATTACCTGAACCAGATGCAGCAGCGTGACGCCCTGTGCCAGCACCTCACTGGCCGTAAATCACACAGTGTTTCTCTACAAATTAGCACTGTTTGAGCATCTGCCTTTCTTGTCATGGCTGAAGCAAATTCTGAGGGATGTCTTAGGAACCTAAGATTCTTCACTGATCTGCACAATCCTCCACAAACGCTCTGTGCGTGGCATCTGACATAGCGGGTGCTCTGAAGTCGCTGGGGGTTTTGCCATTAATCGTATTAGACCTGATCGTTTTCCCTACGTTACGCATAATACGGCACCCGTGTTATGAAACCAGTCATTCTGGGAAAAGAATGACGTTGTCAACCGCTGCACTAAACAGTTGTTTTGCTCAGTCATTTCATGAAATAACTGAAAATTGTAGGTAGGCATTACATGGAACGCCTAATCCTTGAATATTTAGGATTATTAAGTAAAAAGGACCAGAAAACTATTTGCTACATTACATTTACTTATGAAACCACAGAGTCTTTTAGATGTTTCTTCCTGAAACCACACTAGCAAAAACTGTCACTTTCCTCAATTGATCCTTACTTTTACAATTGAGCCTATTTTCTGAAGTGACTGAAAGTTTGAGTCATTTAGCACAAGAACTGCTCCCACAACAGGCTTCTAAAAGTAATGCCACTCATTCCATAATTTTTGTGCTGTATTTTGTGCAACAACCAGCAGAACCATCAAGCAGAGAAAGGAAGTGCTTAAGATTTTACTCCGATGCAGAATGCCTCCAGCTGCCACTCATTCCATCAAATGACTGATTTTACAACATGACCATAATACATACATGCTTTATTCTCCTAGTTTTGCCCCTTTTCTCTTAGTGTCATTAGATATCATTTTTCCATGTCTGCATCCTGCTCAGCTTTCTACCTAGTTTTCCTTTTCTTTGCTCATTCTTACACTACTTTTGCCATGTAAAACATCAGATCGTCCTTTGAATTTACTATCTGACCCATTTCCCTCTTATTTTAATAGGAGCTGCAACAGGCACTTACACGGGTCTTGTCAAGGTACAACTTCTCTGTAGACGATGGGATGACACAGAGGAGAAAATAGGGCGAGTAAAACAAGAACAGCGTCCTGTAGGTCTGAGTCTGAAAACATGTGAAACGATCTCACACATCATTCTACATAATCAACACCATACAGCACATCATACTTTTAACTTCCTCTGAAGAGCAGGAATGCTGAGCAGCCCCATCTGAGGGAGCCGAAGGTGGTGGCACAAGAGCTGATGCAGACGGATACTGACGGTCCGTTATTCACAGTCGCCCTAAAGCTCTCCATTTGGACTTTTCAGCGCTCACCCTTTGGAGGGATGACTTCATTTTGCCACACTCAAGACTGTGTTAGCACTTCAAACACGGAACAGATATTTCTCTTTAAGGCATTTAAATGGCACCTGTGAACAAAATATTAAAACAAGCACGCCCTCCAGTCAGGCTGGATTAACAGAGGTGATCACCTCACAGCTTTGAGGCAGAGCGTGCATCACAAGATCAACCTCTGCTCCTTCTGAGGGACAGAAAAATTCCGCAGGGAATGGGAGAAGACTAGTATTATTAACCAGATGGGAAATTAGGGAGTGGAGAGATTATGGCCAGGACTGTGAAGGGTATATAGGCTTCCAACTCTCTTTGAAATCTGTAAAAGACACCAGAAGTCTCCCTGTCAAGGCTTTTAGACCTCCCCATATCTTCTGATCACATGGTGAGTGTGTGTGGTGAAGCTAGGAACTGAGCCCACATCCCTCACGTTACTGGCCACTGTCTTAGATAAAATACCACGTTTCTCTTTTCCATCCATGTTTGACAGCAGAATTTAGGATAACAAATGGCAGAAATGGGCCCTTCAGTCAGCTGCCTTGACAAAATTCAAATGCTTTTCCTGGTTCAGAGGGTTTCTACAGTCATTATTCTCCGGTCAGAGCTCTATTTCAAGTCCTAGAAAGTTCTCTCTTACTTTTTATTGAAGCCATGTGAAATAAAGTATTAGGCTAGATGTGCAGGCAAGATGCTAAAACCAGTAGTGCTTCTGAGGATTTCACTGAAATCTTGGATTAGAAAAACCCAAGTGCTGTTGACGAGCATTTGCAAAAGGCCTTCAGATTCCTACAGCCACCCCTAGTATTCACATCACAGTTTCCATACAGAGGTCAATTATCTCAGCTGCCTTTCCATTTACCAAAAAATGTGGCATTTTCACAGAAGCTTCCATTACATTTAACCTTCTGATTATTTTTTTTTAACAGTGTCATGTTTTGAGTCATCCACCTCCATGTTCCCAGGTTCAGTGGGCAGGGCCCTGCTCCCATTTACAGAGGTGCAGATCACTTCAGATTTACAGCAGCCCACAGAAAAAGCAGAGTTTGGCCTCCTATTTTCTCAACTGGAACACTATTGATTATTATTTTTTCCATGTAATAGCATATTAGTAACAAAACAGAGCTGACATGAGCACTGTGAATGAAAGATAACTGCAACGTACAGAAAAAATGAAGCACCAGCACAGCAGAGGGTAGAGGCGACCTCGCAGATGCGATCTGTAGATGTTTTGTGCAAGATGCAAAGCATACTTGCTAAAACGGCCTCCCTAAGCTACCACGGATTTAATCCCTATTTGTTACTCTTGAGTAAGAAGAGACCAAACTTCGTGTCAGTTGCCAGATATTACTACTAGAGATTTGTTAATTAATCACAGAGTAGTAACTCCTTCTTTTTTTAAAAAAAGAGACTATTTGGTGTGATACAGGTCTTACCAGTGCTGAGTATGATGACAGGAAAGCACTTAACTATGATCTGGTGGCCTTGTAGAAGTATACATTGATTTAGTTCAGCTGGCTTAATTAAGCCTTTGCAAACCTTACGTGGACAACCTTACTTCGATTTATGAATGCCTTGTCTCCTTTACTGAAACTGCGTTAAAACTCCCATCTTCAGTCGCAGAACTGAGATCGCACCACTCCCCGTGATTATTAATATCACCCAGTCCAAAGGGTTTACCAACTTCTTAACTAGTCTCACTAGACAAAGCAAGCTTTAAAACTGTCTTTTGCATGCTTTAACTAAGTCAAATTAAATCGATGGAACTTTGTGTACCGAGCAACTCCAGACATGCACCTGCACTGGGCGCCCAGCCCGAGCAGAGCTGAGCCCCCTGCGCTGCCCGCGCCGGCACGCTGCACCACTGCAGCACCAGCAGGGGACACGGGGCACCTCCTGCCCCCACCCCGAAGTACTGACTCCAGGAGGAGGAGTGCTGCCATCTCCCCTGGGATACAACCCCACCCCATCCTTTATCTTTCTTGCTGATGCCCCAGAAGTGGTGCTGGTTTGAGTCTCGAGCAAAGTGACGTGACACTGCTGCTTGTGGCCCGTAACCCCTTGGTGGGGTTGCCCCGTGGCAGCAGGTCCTGCCCACGCCTGCTCCAAAGCCAGTCCCCACATGGTATTTTGCACACTAAATCCTGGAAACAAGCTGGTGTTAAAGAGGGCTGAGGTCTTATAAACCCTGGCAGTTCACCTAGGCTTTGCCTAAATTCACAAATCACGCTGCAAGCCCCCCAAACGATAGTGGCAGTTTTCGTGTCAACTCTGGGAGAGCAGCTCGTCTGTCACAGTGCCGGCAGGTCCCGGGACGCTCGTCACGCCTCGCCCGCGCCCCAGCAGCCTGCCAGGCCCGTGCACCCTCCCAGCAAAGGCCCCCAGAGCCCCGCGCCGATGGGTGCTGGCCTGGGGACACGTCGGGCGCAGCCCCGGCCCGTGCTGGCATCACAGCGTCGCCGGCGAGGTTCATCCGCCCGCTCGGTCCCTCCCCGCTGCCCCGGCACACGTGTCACACGCTGTGCTGCCCTGCAAATCGGGGCTCTGGTGCGTTTTCAGCATCATTTTTCTCGCTGATAATGCTGAACTTCATTTCCTGCCACTGCTTCACCGGGGCAGATTCCTGTAATTCTATTGATTTAGGCCCCAACCCAGCATAACATTTAAAAATATCATTACATCAAACATTTGATTAATTTAATATCAGTAAAATTAAATTAATTTCAGACTTTTGCAGCCCTGAAGCTCTACGCACACATCAAGGTTGGATGGGTTGCAATTTGACAGATGCACAACTTCTGGGAGTGAGAACATCTCCAGACATCAGTATTTTAAAATTTGAACTTTACGTTGCTAAGTCTCAGGGTGCTCCATTAATCAAATTTCACAAAATCACTGTACAATTGCAGCCCTATCAATACGTTAAGTCCCAGAAAACATTTGGTGAGAGCAAAAGCATTTTAGCTGTTCATTTTCACATCTTACCAAGTCTGAAGGATCGTCAGAATAATGTGAATGCTCTAACAGCTTGAAACTCTTTATATTTCCTTCCTGGATTTCTGTATATGAAAACTATTTGCAACTATTGCAAAACTGTTCATAGAACGATCCTCTACCAGCAACTGCAATTTTTTTTCTCACAGACAAAGATAGGCATATCTTGTGGCTAAATGGATTTGCAGTTGTCATTATGATTTTATATTTTCAAATCCTACCACGAGCCCCCAGAACACGCTCACAGCACGTGGTCGGACGCAGCGAGGGACGCGAAGAGCAGGACGGGGCGCGCGGTGCTGGGGGGCACACGGCCTGCCCGCGGTGGCCGGGACCGTGGGGGCAGTGCTGGAAGGAGACCCCCACGTCCCAGCCGTCCCCCATGGTGCCAGTACCCGCCTCGCCCGCTGCCCCCACCCCTTGGGAATGCGCGGAGGACTGGAAACGCCAGACACGATGGGGCCAGGAAAAGCACCGCAGCCGCCCGGCCAAAGCTGCTTGAAAAGAGGATTTGGGGGGTCAAGGATCCAGCCCTTGGCAGGCAGTGAGCAGAAATGCAAAGTCCTTCTTTTTGGTCTGCCATGACTACAAATTATTTCCTGTGTTCCAGCCAGAAACAGAAGTCCCTGCATTTGTTTGCTTTTAAAGCAAAACACAACAAGACAAGACATCCTTCAAAAAAGGGAAGAAAAAGTAAACTGACGAGCTCCAGTAGCCAAGCACAGCCCAGTTTGCTTACACAGGTCTAAGACAGTGACCAAAGCAACGCAAACACAAAGGTGGCAAAATTCATCCCGATGCTGGCGCCAACTAAAGACCAAACCTCTCCAGCATCAGTGCACTATTTTTTGCAAGGTGGGGAACAAGTGAGATTAGTCTATAGCTCCTGTCTTTGTAGTCTGTACCTCCCATCTTTACAGTCTATAGCTCCTGCCTTTGGGTGCATTTCTAGTCCAGGTCTGCTTCACAACGAGAGGAATTTGAAATTAGCTGGTATGTGTGCAGAGATCTGAAACGAACAACCAGGTTCCTCTTCTCCTGAACAGTGAGGATGGGAAAGGCAAGTGTATCATAGAGTAGAATCACAGACTGGTCCGGGTCAGAAGGGACTTTAAACATCATCCAGGCCCACCCCCCCCACCCCAGGCAGGGAAAACTTCCACTAGCCCAGGTTGCCCAAAGCCCCGTCCAACCTGGCCTTGAACCCTTCCAGGGAGGGGGCAGCCACAGCTTCTCTGGGCAACCTGTGCCAGGGCCTCACCCCCCTCACAGGGAAGAATTTCTGCCTTAGACCTCATCTAAATCTGCCCTCTGTCAGTTTAAAACCATCACGCCTCATCCTATCCCTACCCCTCTGATCAAGAGTCCCTTCCCCCTTTCAGTCCTGGGAGGCCGCTCTAAGGTCTCCCCAGAGCCTTCTCTTCTCCAGCTGAACCCCCCAACTCTCTCAGCCTGTCCTCACAGGGGGGTGCTCCAGCCCCCCGAGCATCTTCGTGGCCTCCTCTGGCCCTGCTCGAGCAGGTCCATGTCCTTCTGATGTTGGTGCCCCCAGAGCTGGACCCAGCACTGCAGGGGGGGTCTCACAGAGCAGAGCAGAGGGGGAGAATCCCCCCCTCGCCCTGCTGCCCACACTGCTCTGGGTGCAGCCCAGCACACGGGTGGCTTTCTGGGCTGCCAGCGCACGTTGCTGGCTCACAGGCAGTTTTCCACCCACCAACCCCCCCAAGTCCTTCTCCTTGGGGCTGCTCTCCATCCCCTCCTCGCCCAGCCTGTGTTTGTGCTGGAGATTGCCCAGACCCGTGGGCAGGACCTTGCCCTTGACCTTGTTGAACTCCATGAGGTTCACACGTGTAATTTTAGCGTTAGCATCACGCTGGCAGGTTCAGGTCCCACTCAGGGGTGTGCTGCATGGACAGAGATCCACACACGTGGCATCACTGAGACCCGCGGGCTGGTCAGAGCGGGAAGTACTGTGCAGCACAGAGAAGGGAAACAGGATCAGTCCCTGCGTGGCATCCGAATTCCCCCCTTTCGTCTCAGATCCAAGAAAACCCCCGAGTGCTGCTTCCTCACAGCCAGGCAGATGTTGGGTCTGGTATTTCTGACCCGCACTCCTCAGCATAGGAAGTAAAGGAGAGTCCCCATAACTGCATCTGATTTTGGCTCCAAGAGACAAGTCTCCACGTTTCATTTAAATATGCAAAGGTGGTGGGGTGCTTCAAAACCGCATGGAGCTCCAAGTGTGCAGCCTACTCCCATTTAAATACAGAGGCTTTAAGAATAATTATAAATTTATCAATCTCCCTGTGAACCAGTAGCAGAAAGGAGTCCGTATGTGCAGTGGAGACAGCAGAGCAGAGCAGGCAGTGCTAAGGACACCGAGCAAACTGCCTTTCAGCTCTCACATTTATAAATAATTTACTTCTATCCACCTGTGCCCAGAATAACAATTTGCTGCCTGAAATCTCGGAGCTGGTGCCAGGAGGCTGCCGGGGACTCGCTTTCCCGGGACCCTCTGGACCTGTTGGGAAGGGGTCTGGGTCTCCAGAGGGATCTGCCCCTAGTGGGAAGAGGCACCGAGACACAAACCCCGGCGCATCCGCGGGGTGAGCGCATTCGGGCTGCACGGCGCTGCTGCCGCCGCCGCTCCGCATCTGCCGGTGCCGCCATCCGCGCTCAGACAGCGTGTGGAGGGAGCATGGGCAGGTCTGGAAACGTCTGTAGCTGCGGAAGGCTGCAGAGCTCTTCCGTGAGGCGGCCGTAAGGGAGAGGCTCTGCCTCCCCGGCCAGGGGAGCGTTACGAAACGCGAGTTACCGAGCGGGGCTGAGGATTCCGGCCGCGCCGCGCGGAGGCTGCAGCGGTCCTGCCGGCTGCGGCGGGCGGCCATGGAGCGTCTGCCCGCCGCCAGCCCCCGCGCGGCGCAGGACCCCGGCCAGCCGCGGGGACCCCGGTGAGCCGCGGGGACCCCGGCGAGGGACGGCGGGAGTCGCCGAGAGAGAAGCCGGAGCCGCGGGGCAGCGCGGCCGCGGGCAGAGCCGAGGGTGCCCGGGAGGATCGCGGCCGGGAGCGGGAGGCAGGCGGATCAGAGGGGAAGGGCAGAGGGAGCAGGGTTAGCAGCTCCTCAGACAGGCATTACAGCTTTTTATAATATTTCACTGGATTGTCTAGGACTTTGCCTGGCTACACAGGAGTTCCTCCACCATAAAAGAAAGGTGAGTTTTTTCCTCTTTTTCTTACACAGTTGCGTTATCTGCTCCTGCAAGCTGTTTGTCAGCTGGCCTTAACACAAGTAATAACCAGACAACTTTTTGCAGGGGCTGAGGTATTAACATTCATTGTGGTCTGAATGGCTGCTTGATTTATTAAATTTATCCATGGCATCTAAGTACACGAGGCTTGGCTGCATTATTTATAAAGATTGCAGTTTGCTCTCGAGATGCCCTTCTCTGAGCATCCACAAAACATTATACTTGAAAAGTAGGCATGGATAATGTGAGTGTGTTTGTGTCAGAGCCTGGTGAGGCAGACTAGAATGCTCAGCTTCTCCAAACAGTTTCTGAAGCATCACTGTGCTAAATAAATAGACTCTAACAATTTTTAGTAGGTGGGTGTTGCAGGAATTTGGATGTTGAGGGCTTTATGAAAGCCACTTTTTAAATACCTATGGTTTAGTGACAAATCTGCATGTTATTTTAATTCCAGTAGAATTCCTTGCAGACAGGAATAGATCTCATCTCTAGCTACTGTGGGCTGAGGCAAAAATCAATGTATGGTACATTTTTTACAACAATCTCTTGCAAAACTTCAGCCTCTAGCCACAGAACCATATTGGGATTTTTGGAAATTGCAGATAAACATCATTTGCTGGGTGCTTGAGTTCTTACTATCAAAGGGATGTACATTATGCATGAATGGTTTATTATTGATCAAAATACTTTCTAGGTTCAAGAACACAGTTTGCTGATGGGTCTCAGTGTGTCAGTGAACGGTGACAGCAGACTGTAGGTTATCTTTTGAGTACACATCCCTCTACGCACAGAACGCATACACACACACACATACATACGTGTGCGTATACATCTGAAATGTGGGTATGTCTGTGTCTGCATCTCTCCATACTGGCATGGGATCAGTCCTCCTCATTATGGCTTTATCACTGAGCTAGGTAAAAAGTACTGGATTAATGGCAGAAATACCGATCACCCGGGTGTGCTCTCTGGTCCGAGCTGCCCCTGGAACACTTTCCAAGTCAGCGCTCTCTCACAACAAGCCTCCCTGGACCAGCTGCCTCCTGCGAGCTCTTCTGCATCCCCCACCACAGGCTGCTGCGTTCACCAACATTACTGCCTAGATTTACACCTACCTATGCTAGGAAATTGGTCTCAAAAAAGTGGAATATCTAGTGAAAGAGCTGCTCTGACCAAATTTGCACAAGTTAGCACTGACTCTCCAGCCTCAGGCTGCAGCTCTGTTCTGTGATGTTGCTTTTCACTTCCAAAGCTGAATTATCTGCCAATGTAAAACACCTCCCATATTGTACACAGTGGATATCATGTATATTTTTAACTTGTGTATTTTCAACTTTAGACTAGTTTATGGACTATAGAGTTTTTCTCCATCTTTCTGCTATCTCTGCATAAAAGCTTTTTTCTGCTTCATCACAGTTCATCATTATTTAACAGTTTTATCACGATATCCGCATCAAAGATAACTCTGCAATCTGATTACATCTTGGAGCAAGCACACTTGTAGCAAGCAATGGTAAACTTGCTAGCAAGCCCTCTCAAGCTGCAATGTTTGCCACTACAGCGTGTGGAGAAATTGTGATGCTTCTACCTCGTTTCTAGTTTGTTGGCAGACCTTATGTCGTGCTTAAAGTAACACTCAAAGCAGCACTGGGTCAGAAAGAGCTGCTCATGCAGGGGCATGTGCGTAGAGGCAGCATAGATCCATCCTCTAGCAAGGAAAACTTTGTAAGTTGGAAGAAGGGCTCATTGCTTCTGACAGCCCAGACAGTAAAGGCCAGATGTGCTGGTAGGGAGACGCGTGACACACTGGAGCTTCAGTGCTCAGGACAGGCTGAAGGTCCCTTCCCCTGTGTCTCACTGGTCACCTCGTTACTGAAAATCCTTAGACAAGAAGCTTCATTTTGATGGGAAATGGGTGGAAGAGTTAGTTTCTAGAAATATTTAAAAGCCAGATTATTCTCCAAACCAAACAACTGGAGGTGACTTGGGAAGAGACGGGCAAGAAACCCTTTTAATGTATTTAAGTACAAACCCTCAGCGAGTTCTGCAGCATCAGCACTGAGTGACCGGGGGTGTCTCATATGGGGGGTGACGCAGGATGTGCACGAGCAGAGCACGGGCACTAACTCATCCTCGTGCGCCTGAGCTGGACACCCTGCCTCGGAACAAAGAAGGAAAGCAACCTGAGCTTTCTGCTTGCCTCGCGGGAAGGGCAGGGATGAGGAAACTGGAGAGCAACAGAACCAGCGTGAGCTGCAGCGGCTGCCGGAGCCGCGTGGCTCGTCGCCGTGTGAGGCTGGAGCCGCGCCAGGGCCGTCTCCTGGCCCTGCCCGTGCAGGACAGCCCTCGCCGCGGGGACGGTGGCTGCGGTTGCGCCAGGGCCTGCGAGAAAAGCCTCGTTCACAGCGTTATCGGAAGAGCGCGGGGGGAATGCCTGCCCGGGGCCGGAGTGGGAGGGTGTTTCTGCCTCTCCATCTGAAGCCAAACGCTCCGGGAAGGCCAGGGTGTTGGATTCTGGATGGGTCTCGTTCGAGCACTGCACCGTAACTGCCAGAAGGGTCAACGATCAGCTGGTATTCCATAGACCTTCTCATAGAAAAGTACATGTTTAAGTTGGCAAAGGAAATGAATATTATAGTAACTCTTCATGGGAAATTTCCTTTCTTTTTGGTGAAAGAATATCCTAGGAAAGCTGACAGAATTACAAAACCACCTCTTTTCCTTTCCTTTGCATAAATTCCTAAGTTACATTGTTAAGTTAGTGAGGCAATTCCACATGACACTTTCTTAAGGAGCCAGAAAAAGTAGCAATGGACCTGAGCCAAAATCCATCAGCATCAACCTGTACCTTGATGTGTGTGGATTTTGGCTTAAGACAGTAGAGTACCAGGATGTTTCCTCTAAGCTTTACTTTTAGCATGTGCTGCTTTCCACACACATGTGATCCTTGGTTTCTTTTCTCCCTTTTTTCCCGTGATTTGGAAACTGGGATAATGTGGAATTTCTCTGTCAATTCCACTCAAGGTATGAGGCTCACCTTTGTTGTCTTTTTAACCTCCTTCCCAAAACTCAAGAGACGGCTCTGGCCACACACCGAAGTACAGCTGCGAGAGCTGTTGGCCGTCTCGAGACCGACACTGGCAGACACTCTGGGTTACTCAGGGTGCTTTTAGCTATCGGAATAAAGGGAATTGCAAATATTGGACAGGATCACAACATTACATTTGTGGCTTCTCAAGAGTTCTTCTTCATATGGGCATTCACGCTGTATGATGTTGGCCTTGACTTTCCAAACAGCCTCAAGAAAATGGCAGCGTGTATCCAAATGAAAGGCTGAGAGCCAAATCCTTCAGCTAGGTCCTAAGTGACTACATTTGTACTCAAAGCAAGCTGACAGAATAGAGGAGAAATGTGGAAGAGGGATGGATTTTTCTAAAAATAGTGTTCATGAGCCCAATTCCCTTCAGTTTACAATAGAAAACATAGTCTTGCTTCCATGCCAAGAACTCTGAATTTGCAAAATCCTGCTGGTCTTTAGGCAAGATCAACTATTGATGAGCTGCAGCCGTCAATACAGTATTGACTTAAGTTTCTGCATTGAGCAACCCATTAAAGGACAGCCCTCAACTGAGCAACTCTTCACCTGCAAATCTGGGGCTGTCCTGTATTGCCTTCAGCATTTACTGGCTCTCATAACATCACTGAAAGTATTCAGTCTTCCCTTAAAAATTCTGTCAGTTAGCTAGGAGACCAGAATTGCCAAGAAATTTACAGGTTTTCTTCTATTTCTCTTTACAAATATATTAATGCAGCTGCTTAGCATGGCATCTTCTGTCACACATTTTGGAAGCAAGGTACTGACCTGCTTTTCCTTATAACAACTCTTTAATGGTAGAAAAATAAGGATTAAAAGAAAACCAGCACTTGGAATTGGACATGCCTGTGGTCTGGTGCTTAGCCCCATCGGGGCACTCTGAGACGCCACGTCCTGAGTTCGCAGTCTGTGCTCTGGCACTTCCCAGCGCTGCACAGAACCTCGCAGCATCGCAAAGCCACCGAGGGAGGGGGCACATTTCCAGAGTGCTCTGAAACCACAGCACACACAGACAACCCCCTTCTGCGCCTCCTCCAGAAAGAGCTCCCTACAGCCACGGCAGCGGCGCAGATGTCCCCTGACCCGTTAACCACATTGTTTTTATAAAATACTGATAGAGCTCTACAAAGATTCATTATCCTTTACCAGGCGCAGGGGCTGTTCCTGGCGTCTGCAGCGAGTCCAACCAGGGGCCCGCGGCCCCTCACGACCGGCGGCTGCCGGACACGTTCAGAGGAGCTGGGCGGTAGGCGGCTGCCCGCGCTCACCTCGGGGGACACCGCTGCAGTCCCCTCAGGGAGTGCTGCGCTGCCACCCCGCTCTTCTGGGCCGCGGCAAGACCCCACGGCAGCAGGCTCCGAGCAACGTGGCAGAAAAGCGAAGCAGCCTCTCCGTGGGTGCTGGTAGGACCATGCCCCCACCGAGCATCGCGGATTCGTGCAAACCTTTGGGAGAGCATCTCTGGCACCCAGCACCACGCCACAAGAAAAACCAGCAAACCCACGTGCAACAGCACTCGGGAGGATTCCCCGGCACTGGGACAGTGGTCTGAAAACTGGGCCACCAGCCAGCAAACCCACTGGTGATCAAGTCGTGCCAGATTTAGAGGGATCTTCCTCTAAAGATGTTGGCTTTCCCAGAGACAGTGAGAACCGCAGCATTGCCCATTTTAGGAAACCGATCAGAACAGATTCCTATTTTGAGATTCTAGGGTTTCAGGTAAGATGCATTTTTCAGCTCTGCATTCAGTCCTGCTGGTATATAGAGAGGTCTTACAGAAAAAAACCTCAAACTATTCTTTCTAATGACATTTCCAGACAAAAAATTTCAGGCACAAACAGCTAAAAATGCTGTTCAAACAACTGAATGGTTATCTGACTTCTGAACCATTCAAAATTCACCTGTCACTAGTACAGTGAATAAATTCACATTTTATAAAATAAGACCACTCAATGCTTTTCTGAACCCCATCAAACTCTTGTTCTCAATACCAGATAATTATCCATTCTATAAAAACTCTGCCACCAGACACACCACCTTTTTAGTGGTGCGAGGGATCCTCTCCTTGCTGAAGGCACAGCACCCACCAGACCTTCTGTACTACCGCTCACCATCTCCAAAGCTGATCCTGCCACTGCTAATTATTCTCCTTTTTTTTGTTGCAGTGTTAACCCTTTCATTGTTCTGTTCACCTAGAGGTCTTCTCTGCCGTTTAACAGTTCTCATTGCCCATCTCAAAGTCCTTTCAATTACCATTTTATGATTTTACTAACTCAACTCTCAATTAATATGGTCCTAAAACCCCTTTGGCTCTGAGAACTGATAAATAGGAACAGAAGACTCTACTCTTCTTCCATTTCACTTCATTCACTTTAAGTGAAACATGTATGAAAAACAAAAATGATGCATTTTGTATTACCAGATACTAGTTCATATCCTCCTTACTCTTTCCTTTTTAATATCATCATCAAAAGTGATGCACTTCAATTCTTTTAGGCATACTTTGATGATATTGCAATATGCAGTTTATGGAAAAATCAAATGACATTTTTTTATGTCAGCAGCACTCTGCTATTTCCCCACTAAAAAGCAACATTTAATTTTTGAGTTGCACATTTGCAGCAGTTGCTGTGGGCGGGGAGTCTGCTTATTTATTTGGTTGGTTTTTACTACAATGTACTGTCATGGCAACTGTACTGAGGGCGAATGCATCTGGAGGTAATTTATATATGTCATATTGACTGCAGCGAAATTGGCTTGTACCATTTAAACTTTTTCGGCCGCTGGGCAAAGGCAAAGTTAGCCTTTTGAGGCCCAGAAGCAGGTTCTCCTTAGTAACTGAATAGATAAACTAGGCAGAGCAACAGCAGCAATGCCGAAGACCTCTCGGTGGTTGGGTGCAGGCTCGCTGCACGCTTGGTTGGGGTGCGACGCCTCGGGCAGTTGCCCGAGTTCTGCTGAGGGGCCATCGTGGAGGCAGCGCTTCGCGCCCTGCGCAGGCCCTGCCTGGGCAAGCAGTGGCCAGGCCTGGCACCAGGAGGCATCACCATGTGCTCCCAGGCAAGCGGCAGATCCTCTCGTCGGGGGGATGGTGCAGCTTCCAGCCGCTCCACTTTCAATCCTTGCAGACATGGAGGAACTCGACGGAAATCCGCTGGAAGACGGCACAGGGCGGCATTAAAAGGGGCTGAACTGGGCCAGCGGGGCAGTTTCACACACAACACGCCCGAGCCCCGCTGCAGGGCTCCGACGGTCCTTCTCTGGGCACCGCGGACAGCAGCGCCCGTGGGTCCCCGGCTGCCCCGCGCTGCCCTTCCAACGCAAACGGCTCGGACGCACTTGAGAAGTTTGGCCCAAAGAATTTCTTGATACCGTAACTTGATCACTTCGTGAGAAAACCAAGAGCTCTGAAACCCTGAATTACAGTTGGGCAGACATGATTGCAAGGATGATAAATTCATCTGCCTCATCATGCTGCTCGGGGGGGGAAAAAATCTTAAACCTCTTGAATACCTATGTGACTGCAGCATTATCAGCTCACCAACGAGGCTTTGCAGCAGCGTTTTATTGAGAAGGGCTGTCCCTCTGCATTATAGATGACGACTCGAAGAGCCTGCTGCCTGCCTGGCCACCAGCCGCCAAGGCATGTGGCCACCTCCTCCGCTGGCCAGGCCTCACCTCAGAGCACTGTGCGGCGCCAGGGCAGCGTTACTGCCCATCAGCCTCTCGAATGGCCAACAACGCGCCGTGCTTTTGGATCAGACAGCCTCTTTTGGGAACAGCTTGAGTTTCCAGTAGCCCTGTGTCAGGAACGACTAGTGAATCAAATCATACCTATGCTGATAGGCAGTATTTCTTCAGATAAATTAGCGCAGTAACAATCTGCAGTATCTAATTATGGCTAATTTCCTGTTCATCTGTCTAGGTACTTCTGACCCTTTTACTGTAATTCTTGAGCACTCACAACGTTGATCAGAGATTTTCAATAATTTAACTTTAAGGGTCAGCTCTTTAGCTGGTGTAAATCAATGCATTTTCTTTGGCTTTGGAGCTGATCAGAAGGGAGGTGCGTTAACTTCTACAGTGCAGAAAATGGTCTTAATTTACTACAGCATGCTACAGCCTCATAGCCCTTTGCACCTGCTCGCTCTCCCAAGTTCTTGGAGAAAGTGTAAGCATATAGAATATTTTTGGGTATTACTCAGCCCTACAAAATTGAGACCAGCATACATGAACTTTGAAAGAAACCAATAAAATTTTAAAAAGCACCTAAATCAGGTCCTCAAGAGCACCCGACTTCAAGATTAGAAGACAGGGACTCCTGCCTTGTGCCAATCCCATTTAGCAATCAAGGCTGAAACATCACAAAAAAGGAATTCAGGCTCAACTGACAAAAGATTCAGCTGAGCTTTAACATATTTTTGGCCTAAAAGTTTTTGAGCTTTGTTTTTTATTGCTGCTTGAAACTGAAAGAAGTTGCACAACTAAATGAAAAAAGGAATGGGTGGAGACTTAATTGGTAGCATCTAATTAAGAAAGAGGCGTAACTAAATATCCACAAAACTTTAAATCAGATACTGAAACAAGAAATACGGTGAGTGGATATTTCCTTGCCAGGACCGTGGATTTCAGGAGTATGCCCCAACTGCAAGTCAAGCAAAAGCCATAATATTTTCTTTTCTGGAAGACACTGCATCTTTTCTCAATGCCTGCCTGGCTCCACAGAGAAGTGATTGACTGGGAAACAGGAACTTATGGGGAGATGCCAGCTTTTATTTGCTACGGGAGGTTAAAGGTTCCCTAGAGCACAAAGGAGCTTTTCTTGCCCAGACAATCCCATCATGGTACACATCAGCACAACTAAAGCCTGCGAAGCTCAGAAGCAGTCAAGAAATATCTGGTAAAACTTGAAATTAATTTTTTTCACTCACTCATTTTTATGCGTACACATCCACTCATCGATATTTGGCAATAGAAATCTACTAAAAAAATAGCAGGATCTCTGGTTTCTTTTAAAGCAACACACACAGCAGCTCAGAGCTCTGTGTGTAAGTACAGAATCCCCAAATATCCTTCCAGCATAAAGCCTGACTTTATTGCACTGGAAAGAGATTAATAATTATTATCTATTGTGAGTTGATGCAATTTCTTTTTTTTCTCCACACACCCACACTGCTGTTTCCTTCTGATCTGCATTTGTAGCTTAGCTACTGCTTAGCTGAAAAAAAGGAATCTGATAATACCTTCCTAAAAAGATGCCTGTACTGAGGCTGCCTGTTCCAGCCAGTCACAAAGAACGGAAATGTCGGCCATTGACAAGAGAAAATAAAAAACTTTTTTCCCAAACATCCCAAGAGAAATAACCTCATCAT
Source organism: Strix uralensis (assembly GCF_047716275.1). NCBI lineage: Eukaryota > Metazoa > Chordata > Aves > Strigiformes > Strigidae > Strix > Strix uralensis. The sequence goes on from NC_133991.1 coordinate 13,649,205, forward strand.
AAAGGTATTTCTTGTGCATTCCAAGTTAAAAGAAAGAAGGGAAAAAAAAGGCTGAAGATTTGAAAGTAGCTTCTGCTTAATCAATTATTCTCATCAGATTGTAGTTTTTAAAGTGCTTAATTATAAACAACAGATGGAGAAACGCTCAGCTAAAAAGAAAAGGGTGTGGGTGGGGAAAAGTCAGCCTGATGGCGGGTATTTTCTATTTGGATGTGAACCAACCTTCCCCCCTTGGTGTTTCAGGTTTCGGCGTCGGCTGCCAGGCAGCTCGGCCGAGCACGACGATGGCAGCACGGCGGGTGCTTGCGGGGCCCTGAGGCCAGGCGTGCACCTGAGGCCGGCGGCAGCGCCGCACCGGGCTGCTCGCTCTGCCACAGCCGTCCGGGGAGAAGGCGCCGGAGTGATGGGCTGAACCTGCGGGAGGAACCAGCGCCCGGCCAGGTGGAGATTCAGGGGCCCGTCGGGAGGCGTGAAGGGCCCGGTCTCAGCAAGGGCATGGCCAAAGCTTTCTTCAGGCTACAGAAGTTTCTCCGTCGGACCCAGTTTCTGCTCTTCTTCCTCACGGCAGCTTACCTGATGGCTGGCAGCCTCCTGCTGCTCCAGCGAACGCGCTTGGTTATCCAGCAAGGCTCACGTGGGACCTCCGCTAACCAGGCCCTGCCGGTGCCGGACGGGATGGCCGGGGCTGGGATCGTAGACCCCAGGACGCTGCAAAACCCCCGCCCTGGTCCCAGGCTGCTGGTGGGCACGGGCGCGCGGCAGGAGCCGGCCCTGGACCAGCACCACAGCCCGCGGTGGCTCGCGTCCCGCAACTCCGAGCTCAGGCAGTTGAGAAGAAGGTGGTTTCACAGGTTCATCAGCGATCAGGAGCCCATGCAAACAGCGGGATCGAAGGCGATGAAGCACACTGCTGAACACAAAGGTAAGGGATATACCCTGCCCCGTTTTCTGGCACACACATAAACTGCACCTCCTCCTAGGGCCGTCCCAGGCAGAGACTGGCGAGCACCACAGCGTCCCCACAGAAACACCTTCCTCCTGGCCCATCACCACTTTCAAACCAGTCCTTAAGTGTATGGACGGGCCAAAGTACGATCCTGACGTCCCTGGTCATGCTGGGGTGTAACTTCCTCCAAAAAACTATTTTTATTGACTGAATGGAAGCCCAGGCAGTGAAACATGTTTCCCTAATTTAAATTATTTTCTCTTCAAGCAGGCAGAGATGAACACTGTTTAATTGATTTTCTTTCTCAGAACAGGGAACACTTTAGAAGTGGGTTTTAACAAATTAACTATCCAAAACCACACAAAACCTTAAGTCTAGAAGTGCCTCCTTGCTGCTTTAGCATGTACTTAAATTCTGCTACTGCAAACGCATTCCCTGATCCTGCCCTGCCTTCTGTGACCACCTCTGCAAACACACTGTCCTTAGGGGGGCAAGACTGGGCCCCACAACCCTCCTGAATCAGAGACTAACTCCTGGTGTTTGGCGGGTCCGCTGGGAACCTGCAACAGGCCAAGGGGAATTCACGCCGCTGCACGCGTGCGGTGCACCAGTGGCCAGAGCACGGGGTACACAACTGTACGTTCCCAGGCCAAACGCAAAGCCACTCAGGTTTGACAGAAATGTGAGTCCCCTTCACTGAGAGCCTGATCCTGCTGCTCTAAGTGCTGCTGATAAATACGCGCATGGACTCCTCCAGCCTGTTCAGCAGGAAGGCTTTTACAAAACTATTACCCAGAGCAAGCAGAAGAAAACCAGGAGCCTGTAGATGCTCACATTTCCCACTGGCTTTATACCCTTACAACCCCCCCCACCCCCGAGAGCTGTGTCACCGCAGGCGAGCCTGGGACAGCATCCCCCCACCAGGCCCGCGAGGCGCTGCGGGAGCTGTAGGAAGCCGAACGCCCCGGCTGCGGAGAGCTGCAGCCCCAGCTGTGCAGTCGCCCCCAGGGAGCAGGCAGGCCCCCTCGAGGAGCCCAGCACAGAGAGCACCAGGATTCAGACCATGCTCCCAAGGCTCCAGCATCAAATTAGGAGTTTGCAGTCTTTGATCCATTGCCTTTCAGAAGAACTAGTTGTTCTTGGAGATGCTTCCCTGATAACAAAGAAGGGAATGGGATCTGGATGACTAGACACCACACTGCTAAACTGCTCTTCAGTTTGTTGAATAAATTTACCCAAACAAAGGGGCACCTTCTGCAAAAATCCCGCAAAATGGGTGCCACCTCGTGACTCCTACTGAGTAAATTGTCAGAAATGGGAAGGAGAAGGTGATAGTGATGGTGTGTGGGAGATGAGTCACACAGCGTGAGTCAGGCAAACTCAAACTGCTGGAGCTACCTGAAGCACCAAGCTGGAGCTTCTGAGAGTGCTCCACGGGCGCTTCATAAAACCCCACTGAGGTTTTGGTGGCAGAGAAGCGAAGCCGCAGTGCGCAGGTGGGGGACTGGCGGGGGCCAGGAAAGCAACACACTGAAACCGGGCACGTTACGCTCCCTTGCGCTGGATGCCCCGGGATTTCCACCTCCTGCACGTGCGCCGGCAGCGCGGATAGTTGCGGTGGGTTCAGTGAAGTGAACCTGGGCTGCCAAACTCAGGAGTGCCCACGAGCCCTTTGGCTTTGCCGCTGCCCCAGCCCCGACAGCGTGCAGACAGCACGCCTGGTTCTGCCTTCACAGGCTGTCCCTGCTGGGGCTGCTCTAGTCCCCACAGCGGTTGGTGATTTTTTTCCCCACCCGATGAATGGAAGAATAGATAAAAAGTAGAGAAATGCGGTGAGTCTTTATGAGCTATGCTAATACCAGGCAGAGTATGAACCTGTTCTTTAAAAACTTTAACTAAAAAAAGATTAATTTTGAAAATTATCCATAAAGTTAGCTAGTGCCCATAGCAGCCATTGAGCCAGTGCCTTGCTCAGGTTCTAGCTGCTGACTGAGGGGAGCCAGAAGGACTATTTATTGCTACATCCCACTGAACTATGTTGACTCAAATATGCATCATTTGAACATGTGACTGAACGTGAAGTGACATTATTAATAACAGTATTGGTAACAAGCACTGGAATGCTTTTGGAAGTTATCAATTAAAAATTTAACTACCTATATAGAGCGTGTTACCTTCCCCCCTGCGAGTGGCTCAGGGCAGGGACCACATCTTATCCTGCCAGGGAGACTGGCAAATGCTATCAGTGCAACAAATGGAAACAGGAATTTGTCAGGCAAAAAAGGAGAATTGTCCATTAGGAATGCTTCCAGCGGACGGGGTGTTCCACACTGTTTCCCCTGGCCCGGTTACGCCACTGCAGAGGGTGCAGAGGTGCAGGGTCCGATCGCTGACGCGACGCCTGCTCCAGCCCGCGGAGTCTCTCCGCGACTCGTTCATGGAGAGGACGTGAATGAGGTTTTGCTGGTGGCAGCGTGGGACGGACACGGGCGGGCACTGCCTGTGCCGGGGGGCCTGCCCGCGCCTCCCCCCTCAGGCCCTTTGGCCCCACGCGCCAAGTTTTCTGCTGCTATGGGTTTGAGTCAAAGCACCCAAATCAAAGTCTGCAGTAAAGTGTAGAACATCCTTATTGCAGGTGTGTGACTCCCATCTCGTTAACAGTGCGCTGGGGGTGCATATTCACAGCTTGTGAGTTTTCTAATTGCATGTTTGCAAATTACCAATGTGCAGGTCTTCGAATCTACTGTTGTAATATTTAAATGCTTGATTTATTATTCCTAGCTCAAAAATCTCTGTTAGAGTGGCTTGAACTTTCTTTTTCTTCTGGATTATTTTATTGTTAACATGCTTTTTAGTTTCATTTTTCATCATATATTCTCTTCCTGTCCACAGCTCATGTTATTTAATTTCCCTGTTATCATTTCAGTGCTGCTACTTCTAAAATCAAATTTCCTTTTTTCCTTCGTATTTTAATGATAAAATGTACTTATATACACACAATTGCTGTGTAACAGTGGGACTCCACATCACCCTTTCAATCGTATATTTAAAAATGGGCTGGATTTTTATAGCATTTTGTTCATGACAGCAAAAAAGACACAACATAGGATGCAGTCTAAGAGAAATATTTATCTTTTATATGCTAAGTAAAGCAAGCCATATTTTAAGAGATTCATTTGCACCAGAGAGAGATAGTTCAATGCGACAGCTAGACAGTGCTGCCTAGTTAAGACTGAAGTTATCTTTCCAGTATAGCTTTAATATAACTCTGTGTACCCAAAGAAAACTGATTTTCTTAATATTTCTCTTGCACCATCTCATTATGAACTAGAGATTTTCGAGAAAACTTGGAAGAAATCCAACAAGATTTCCTGAATTTTATACCATTTTGAAGACTACCTTCTCCTTTACTGTAAAAATTCGCCACGCTCTGTCACCGAAGGGAGGGAGGAGCAGGCGGCAGCCGCCTGTGGGAACGGTGGCTCCGGGGTGGCTGCAGACTCTGGGTCTCTGGGTTGCAGACTCTGGCCTGCTTGAATCAACCCGGGGAAGGGAGAAGTCTCGTTTCCATCGGATGTTTGAGTTTACCCCTTCAACAGCACCTGCGAAGGGTCGGTACCAGCAGACAGCTCTGCGGAGGGGCAGGACCCCAGGCAGGTGGTGACTTGATCCTGCATGCAACTCACGGGCTGCGTGGGCGCTGGACGCTTTCTTCCCTCTCCCCCACCTCCACCCCATGTGCTTTGCCTAACTCTGGTCTTGCACGCACACAGGCACCTACATGGGATGCTTCAGCGATGACTCGAGGGAGAGGACACTGAAGGGAGCTGTGTTTTATGACTTAAGAAAAATGACAGTATCACACTGTCAGGAAGCTTGTGCCGAGAGGTGAGTGGTATTTTTTTACTGCAAATTTTCTCTTTTCTGACAATAAATGGAACTGAATTTGAAATGGGAGAAGCATGCATATGTTAAACATATAGCATCTGTGAAAACTGATTATCTCGTATCTTCAGGCATGGTGCAGTTCTGCTACATTGCTTAAAGTAGACTATTTCACTGCTGCCTATTCTCTTTATTATAGGGTGGCTCCTTACAATGTATTTTCTGTTGTCCTGGTCAAAAATTACCGTTTTGTTAGATAGTCTTTGTTAGATATAGCCCTCTAGCCTAAATCTTTGATCCAAAATATAAAAAAAATCTTTGAACAAACTAGCACTTCCAAAGACAGGAGAGAGCAAGACAACAGGGTGCGTGGCAGGGAGCGGGGCCGTTCACCCCACAGCCCGGGGAGCTGCCGGTCACCGGGAACAGGCAGACACAGCTCCTGCCACCGCTCTGCCTCTCCTGGTCAGCCAAGGCAGGGTGCGGGCAGGGATGATGTACCTGGGGCAGGACTACATGAAAATGTTTATGAAACAGACTTCCCATTGCTCCCAAGCACAAGAGGAAGCAGAAGAAACAATGCCGTTTAGACCAACTCCTGTGAAATGCTTCCCTTGGTCCACAGGGCAATGCAGTGGTCACTTCAGGGGTGCCCCAACTGCAGCTTAACCCCATCTTGCTGGCTTTGAGACCCCCCCATTCCAGCCCAGTCCCCTGCAGCCACACACAGACTCTGCAGAGGGAGCGGGTGAGGGGAAGGTATCTCCTCTCAGAGAGACAGACCGTCAGGAGACCGCGGGGGCCAGGCCCTGCCCGGTGCCGCCAGCAGAGAGCTCAGCCGCGGGCCTGGCTGGGGGCACCTTCACGTGCTCGCCCTTGGCCCGAGAGGCCCGCGGGAGCACTTCACCCTGCCAGGGGGACCCACGGGTCCGCGCACCGCAGGCTGCCACCTCCGTGCGAGCGCCGGCCCCGGCGCCGTGAGCCTGCCCAGCCCAGACGGCGGCTCCACGCGGGCAGGAGGCAATGGCGCTGCTGGAGCCGGCGGTGGCGGGAAGCCAGCCCTGGCGTGGGCACCCGGGCAGAGCCTTGGGCGAGCAACGGCCTCGGCTCGGTCTGAGCGTTTGAGAGATGCCTGACGGGATCCGAAGCGCCCAACTCTGAATGCCAGTTAACAGCACCTCTGAACGGGGCTTTTCTTCTCCGTCCCTCTGAGCTGTCCTAGACGTTTCTGATCCAAACCTGCAGTGGCAGCTCTGGGCGGGGACCGCATCACCCCAGCTGCAGCCGTGGGTGGGAGCAGGCCCAGCCGCGCTGCCACGGGGACGGCACACGCCTGCGCAGCCGGAGCCGTGGCTGTGACTCGGACTCTGACCACCACCCTCGCCTGCGGGACGAGGCGCTGCCCGCCTCTCGCCGGGCCGGCTGCGTCTCTGAGCAGGGCGGCAGCAGTGCACGCCGTACGTGGGGACGGGCTCCTGCCTTCGTTAGGTATGAACGGGAGCAGACAGGGTGCCCGTACTGACTGGGCCCGGTTTTGCTCCCCGCAGGGCTTACACCTACGCGGGGCTGGCGTACGGAGCAGAGTGCTACTGCGGGAACAAGCTGCCAGCGACCGCCTCAAAGCCCGAGGAGTGCAACAGCGAGTGCAAGGGGGAGAAGGGCTCTGCCTGCGGAGGGGTGAACCGGCTCTCGGTCTACAGGGTGGAGGAGCTGCGGGCAGGAGCCAGACGACGTAAGTGGGTGTGCGACCGGAGAGAGGAGGCTGCTCGCCCCGCGGGGGAGACACCACAGCCAGGCTGAGCACGTGGGCTGTCCCCGCTGCTCGTCTTGCTCCGTTTGTCACCGGGGTTTGAAACAGCAAAGGACAAAGGTGCCTGCGGGGCACGGTGTCCATTTGCTGCTGGTCCAGTCCCTGGCTCCCTCCCCGAAATGGCAGCGTGCTCACTGCCTCCGAGCGGCAAGACGCCCCTGGCACAGCTGCCTCAGGGCTGCCACGTAGGAGGTTACTGTCCCAGGGAAGAAACAAAATACAGTGCAGAGCGACTGCAACAGCAGCAGAATTTCAGCTGAAAAACTACTCCCTTTCGCCTCCATTGCAGAGGGATGAACCCACATGTGTTTGAAACAACCTGGAAGTGGGTGCCTTATAACGGAAGGGCAGAAAATGCCACCCTAGGCTCAGAAATCACCCTAAACACAAAGTAAGTGCTATGTGACTGCAGCAGCAGAACAAGTAGAGGCCAGAGAGGCACAGCAATCTCCTTCCTAAGTGAGAGAAATGAGACCACAGAGTTTTGCTCTTCCAAGGACTTTGTTCTAGCGGCGGTTGGGATTTTTGTTTCATCTTCAGATGACAACACTTACTCTACTTGTCATTCAATTAGCTACCATGGGAGATACAACAGATAAACCTTTGGGCCAACACAAAGCACATAAAATATCTAAACAGCTGAGTAGTCTTTACTTTTGGCAAGCTCACAAAACCTTACGGATGTTATTTGCTGAGAAGAAGCACCAAGACCTTAGGTTGTGCCAGTATTGATGGTACTTCATTTCTTCTTAAAGACAAGTCAAGGTTTGTACAATAACCCACCCGGCTACATATAAATTATATATCAAAGGTACATAGACCTAAATTGCTAGTGTCAGGCTGACAGGCACATTGGCAGGTTTCCCAGGACATGCATCACTGTTTAAACTTTCAGCATAAAATATATATACATATTTCACAGGAAAAGGCGGCATTTTATTTTTTCTTAAGTATTAATGAATTAGTCATCAAATTAGTCTAGCCTGGAGCTAGATTTATATTTTTTTTGCCATTAGTAATACCTGATGTTCGACTGTTTGAAGAATCCCACTGACACAAACTAGCTGAGGGGCCAGCAGAGGTATTAATCACGGTGAACAAGTATATTGGAAAGTAACTCTGAAACTAACAGCACCCCGAGTTACGCTGTGCAATAGAGAGAACAGACCTCGCATAAGGCTTCTGCTTACGCAGATCCAGTGGCATCTTCATTTAATCCTTCCCAGACAGGGGCTTTGCTGGCTCCTTGCTCTGTCCCTCGCCTCCCCCTCCCACCCCAGCTTCCTGGGCACCACGAGCTGCACAGCTCCTGCGCCGCAGGACTCATGCCCCCACGTCACATTAAACGCAATGAGGCTTGAAGTCTGCAGCTACTGCAGCCCGGGATCGCTGTGGCACAGAGTGCCCTTCTCCTCAGGACAGGATTCAGCCATCCTTCCCCAGAAGGGAGGCAGACGAGGTAAATACAGCACATTTCCAGTGTGAGCCGGGTTCTCTGCAAACCCTGCTCCCTCCCGAGTGCAGTGTGGGCAGTTCAGGTTTTCTTCCTGACCCGCTGAGACAAGTCTACACGTGTTCATAAACATTTGTTTCAGGAATTAAACGTTAGCGTGAGATTTAGTAGAAAGTCTTTCAAGAGCATCCTGAGAAGCCAAAGAACTTCTGTTCCTTTATTCTTTGGTGCCACTCTTGCAGTGATCTGGTCCCAGGGAGACTCCTGTTTCCCCCCAAATTGCATGAGCAGTTTTATTTTCCCGTCTCCTGAGTGATCTCAAAGATACAGCACTGCTTCTAGTAACTGAACAGTTATAGAACAATATTTAAGCAGCTTCTCTTTAGATTGCTCTTGGCTCATGCTGGAGAATCTGGGCCCTTCTACCAGGAAATTCACGCAGAACCAAATTTTTCCTTCAGAACTGCACTGCATCTCTCCCGTCACCCAACGCATTTCCCACCTCCGCTCTAGTGAGTGTTGTTTAAGGTAGCCAGCGGGTGCCAACCAGGACTCAGAAGCCCCAAATTCACTTCCAAATCCACCTTCCTCCCTACGGAGTTATGCTAGGCAAACTCTGTCAACAGAGTTAGTACAGAGCAATGAAGTAAAGGCACTGTAAAGCCCACAAAATCCTAAGAGTTACAGAAGTGTCATACAACATGCAGATATTTTGCTTTTCTCACCAGCCACACTGTTACTTTCTTCACTACTGTTAGCTCACCTGTGCAGATGCACGGCCTCACCTGGGGTAGTGTGTTTCCATGACAGCTTTGGATTTTCGTTTGGTTGTGTCAGGGGACGGTTCTCTCTTAAGCAGGAGGGAAAATCGTATTGCTGCTTGTAACAAGTATTTGGGCCAAATCCTGACTTCAATCACAGTGATGCAAAAAATGGAGCAATTCTGCCAAGCTCTATGGCGTTTATACAGGAGCAGGTGAGATCAGAGGCTGATGCTAAAGACTTGACAAAATCTGTTCTCCCTGAACAGCTTACAAAAGCCTAGTTTAGATTTCGAAGGCTGCAGCAAACTCCCTCGGCCTGAAAAGAAAGCGAGTGGGAAGAGGAGAGGGGCAGCTCAGCAGCTGAGCAGATGTGCAGGAAGGTGGGTCCCTGTGGGGGCTTTCAGGACTCATTTAAATTCCTTTCCCTTTCTGGTGCAGATCATGGGAAGCTTTGTAGATTTTTATCAGGGCTTTTAAGTCTTTCAGGGGAAAGCATGTCTTCAAAAGAAAACTGGGACTTGCAAACAATAGCAATGCCCTCCACTGGTGGAATTTAATTTAAACCCTTTGCTGCAGCCCTACTTTCAGTGGTTTGTACAAAGCTAAAGGCGTGTGCTCCTTTCAATACCACAGGATTTGCAACGCATTCTTCTAGTGTGTATCATGGTTTCTCTTATTTCTACAGCATTTGGAATATAAAATTTATTTTATTATTTTTAGCTTTTGAACCTAATATTGTTCTTTGTGAAAGAGGTAGGATACTACGGACATTGTTTTCTCAAGAGAAACCTATTTCATATCCCTGCAGGGAGGAATGTTATCTATCGAGGATGTTTTAGAGCTCCAGAAAATTTAACAGACACCTTTCCAGCCTCTTTGATACAGCCCAATTTGACGGTGGAGATGTGCTCTGAATTTTGCTCCAAGAAAGTAAGAACAGTTCTCGTTTCACATCCTTTCTTCTATTCTGTTATTTTAACTTTTAATCTACTAAGGGAACAGCAGAGATTAGTGCCTTAGAGCTTTGAATTTGTAAATGAGTTTCTGAAGGACAAAACTCATCAGAGTAAATACCCAGTGATGCATCTGGTCCAAGCGCTCTCTCCAGTGGGGACGGCGGGAGGGAAAGCCATCGGAGCGATGCCACTAAAAACGATGCACAGAAACACCATTCTAAGTGACGAGTATCGACCGTGAGGAGATCGATACCATTTCCGTGTCACATTCAAGCCAAGCCCAGAGCCAGACCTGACCCCCGGGGAAGGTCTCGGTGGCTGCAGCTCATGGGGAGACAGGCGGTGGCTGTGGGCTGCCAGTAGCCGAAACACAGCTCCAGTGCCCTCCGGGGAGCCGGTCCCCGCTCAGCTGCAGTGGAGCCGGGGCCGGGCCGGGCAGGGAGAGGCGATACCCAGCGCCCTCTGCTTGGGCAGCCCCGTCTGCTCCCCCCAGAGGGTCCTCTGGCCGCAGGCTCCTTGATGGTGCAGCAGCAGGAGGGGGTCCACACGCTGTTTTTACACCAGCCTGTAACTGTGTTTGCTAGGAACGTGATACAATCTTAAACATATTTTTTAAAAAAGCTGCCAGAGAAAAATTTTAGCAGATAAGCACACTGAAAGCAGGTGAACTTTCCTGGTACTTTTATACAAATGTGTCTCTTTCCACACCGGAAGAATTTATACACTTTCACTATAACCTACGAAATTTAACTCAAAATGGAATCACTGTAGAACTTCATGCCGATATATAAAACTACAAAACAGTTTTATTTTTGTATAATAACTGACCACCGAATAAGGCCAGTCGTGTGCTCATTGGCTTTTGGACAGAAGGTGAAGGGACACGCTACCATCCGCTGTCCTTGTGCACATTCTTGGGGACTGAAGGACTTTGATTCTGATGGACCTGTGTATCCTCACGGAAGGGAACGTCTGGCCCAGGGCATTCTCTGCTTTAGCGGCTGTTGCTGCAGGTGGTTCTCCTCCTGTCCTCCCCACTCCGACGGGGCTTGGGCTTTTGTACAGAGGAGGGTTCGCTGTGTGGTCAGATTTAGCCTGCAGCCACATTCAGCCCCATGCACTAAACTGAACATTCAATTACTCTGTCTTCTAGCATACAAAAATGATTACAACTATTAAGGCATGAACAACAAATCTGCTTAATTACTAGGTAGAGCGGGAAAGCTTTCTCAGTCAACATACCCTCTAAACCAGCTCATCAGTGTTTTAAGAATGCATCATGGAATTAACTCCATGCAGCAAATCGCAGTGGATCACCCGTATACCCTATACCCAGCACGTTACCCACATGCATACAAACACACTCTCACATCCTCGACGCCTATAAATGTTCAGTAACGCAGGACTTCATGAGCAATTCTTTCCAAGCTCTGCCATTAATCTGTGTTTAATGGCGGGAAAAAAATCTTGATCCTTCTGTGTCAGTTTACCCACATGTAACATCATTTTATTAATATTTACTGTGCAATTAACTATTGCTTCTCTATCTGGAACAATGGTATGAAATATCTGAAGAAGTTGTTCTCAGATGTGCTCAGACACGAGGTCACTGTTTTTAAGCACAGTCATGCCATTCTGGTTTTGGAGATGACTTTTCTAAATAAGTGGGTTTTCAGAAGTACAGTTCCTTCAAGGGTTTCTGGCCATGCAGCCAAAAAGTGGAAGCCTCTGAGATGACTGATGACTGAGAAGGACAGGAAAAAGACCACAACCAAAACATACCACATTAGCGTGACATTCGAACAGGACTAGGATGGGGGGAGCAGCGGGGTGGAGGAAGCTGTCCATCTCTGCAGAACAGCTCGTGCCTCTCCTGAGTTAGAGTCAATGCCTGTTTGCTTGATGAAGCTTGTGTGAGAAAGGCATCAGCAAACCAGATATCCGAAAGGATTATCCAAACAGACTTTCTGCACAGAGCGAGCTGCAGAAATGATAACATTAAGAGGAAAAGGCACTGAAGGAAGGGGAAGAAAAGATTTAGTACCTCTCATTTATTCCTTCCCCAAAATGGTACAGGCAACAACCTGCTTATCCTGCCCCCTCCCCTCTAGCCCCGCTAGGCACCAGCTGCCCTCCGGAAAGCAACCAGTACAGAGTATTTGCCTACAAAGACTGACAAGGTCTCCCTCTGCGTAAGAGGCAGCAACTGCACATCCCCAAGTCCAACTGTTACACACTGATTTGCACTTTAACTCTAGATACCGAAACAAGTCCTATTATGACACTACACACATTCATCCTTTACAAATAAGATGGACAACTTCCTAGCCAACAGCAACATACTTGGCCCTCCTGAAACCAGGAAGGCACTGCCACTTTAGTCCAGCCTCTCATGCTGAAAGGAATTATCCCACCAATTTCTACATATCCTGAAAAAGCTAGTGGGCTTTTAAATGGAACTATAGTTGAATGCTTCAAGTTAAACCCATGAATAAGTCTTTTGCTCTTTGGGACTTAGAAGAAAAGCAAATTGAGGCATACCATATTTATTTGTTAGCCTTGCAAATTGCTTTATGCAGCTGAAAGGGTAGCTCCAGCCCTTCCAAGTATCTGGGGTAACAACTTCAGATGAAACCTGCTAAATACTCTTAATTATCAATTTCTTTCTTAATTAACAGAGTGATGACACGGCTTAATAGCAACCCATTATCACCCCATAACACAGATCCAGGACTGTGCTTCTGTGCTAGGTCCCTTGGCCAGAAGCCATAGTTTTCATATACGCTCTTTTATAAGCCAACCTGCATACTAAATGAGCTGTCTCCGTTTGAATTTATATTTTTAAATAAACAGTCCTTTTACTGCTCAGCTGCTGTATTCAGTTATATATGATGATATGAATAAAATCTGGAAGAACACTAAGTCCTGAGGAGAGAACCCCAGCATCTCAATGTATCCAAAAGCTGTGCCAGCAAGTTTGCACACTTGAATATTACCAACGCTAATGTGCTTTTTATTTTCTTTATAAAGCAATATACAGAATACAGCAATCTTCTAATTTCAAAATAGACCTGCTATTTTCAATTCCAGATGTAGCTACATGCCATTACTTACCCATAAACAAAAGACTCCCAGGATTTTGATCCAAATCCCATTGTAGAATTCATACAGCGTATTTCCGTGGCTTCATTTAGGGGTTTTTTTTAAATACAATAAAACAATGATAAGTAGGCCAGAACCTCAACTGGTGCATACGATCACAGCGTCGCTGACTTTATCGCATCAGTGAGAGAGGAGTATTTCAAATCAGGGTCACACTGGGCGTAACACTGCACTGAGGAATTGTCCCCTGGCCTCGACAGATCACTGTGTTGACAAGCCAGAATTTTTATGCAAGGGCATGATTGGCTTCATGGTATTTATCCTTTGCTCTTAACGTATCCAGCTCAATGAAAACATGAAGAATGACTTCTAGGTTTGTTGCTAAATGAACATGCCCATTTTTAAATAAACCAAACCCACTGTTTTTACTTGCAAGAGAAATTTCCTTCCATCATTAGTCCCCCCATCTCTTAGTCCTTTTGGTAGATTGAGAGAAAAATTGTAACTGTGTCGGATGGGAGAATTGGAAAAGAAAGGAATTTAGCAGAGTAATCAGAGTAGAACCAGGCAAGTGTATTCTTAATCTATCCATAATTCTATATTTGGATACAATCTAACGGAAAACAATCAGTGATTGAATCATCACATCATCTGTGTTACTACTGGTGAATGACTGCTTTCCTTACAGCCCTTAACCTACCTGCTGCGGCTTCATCTCACAGACTCTTGGGGAAAGAGTCCCACTGGCATCAGCTCTCACTGCGTCACAGCTCGCAGGACGGAGCCCTGAGCCTGCCAATGCACGCTCGAAAGCTCAGTCCAGAAAACAGCTTATTCACAGCCCTGCGGGTTTCTCTGGCGATACACTCGTGTTGAACTGAAGCATCGCAGAGTTGTCTGCGCTGCGCCTGGGGACTAGTCCTGCGCCTAAAAGTCACGTGGTTGCTTCAAGCCGTAGCCACAGCTTGGGGCGTACATAAATACACCGGTGAGCAAAGTGCACGGCTTCTGGTTTTGATTAAATACTGATGGGAAGTCAAGACTGAGCCCGTCGCCTTGCAGTCCTGCTGTGCACCGCAGCACACGGACAGCCCGACTGCTCCGCAGCCCATTACAGCGCTCGCACCGACACTGCGGAGCCGGCGCGATTCCCAGAGCTGCGGTCGGGCTCCTTCCAAGGTGTGTGCTGCCAGTGCTGAAACTTTGAGACTTCCACCCCTGGAGCCCGCTCCCTGGTCTCCCTTCCTCCGAGCACTCGCTGCCCGAGCCGCAGGAACAGCCCCACCCCGCCCCGCCCCGCGGTTCTGCAGGCACACAAGCCCAGAGGAGCGCTCGCTCAGGTCCCGTCACAAAACCTCCGGCCTCCCAGAAAAGTCAAGGGCTTGCAGGTGCCGCTCGGCATGAGGGACAAGGTACATTTTTATTCTAGGCTGCCTTTGAGGGCCAGGACACTTATTAATTTCTCAAACAGAGAAACGCTACTTCATTGTAGAGGAAAAATTTGTTTGCAGGCAGAAACAGAACTATTTTGCCCTTGGATCAAATCTGTAAATAGTTTTTGACAATGTCATATCTCATTCGCTAAGCAAATGTTGGCTGTTTGGGCACAGATGGCACATGTGTTGTATTTGACTCCTTATCAGAGGATGAACACGTGGGGAAGAGCGAGAGATAAGCTGCTCAGCAGTCCTGTCACGCACTCCCAGACTCCAAAAGACTTTTAAAAGGCAAAAAGTGTTGATATGGAATAGGTGGAATTGAACGCTCCGCACTTGAATAACCCCTGAGCTCCCTTCAGCCCATCCCGCAGCCCCGCGCCGCTGCGCGAGATGTCAGGGGACTCTGGAGACCTGCGGAAAAACCACCCCACTCCTCCTGGTCAGGAGGAGAAAAACTGAATTTTAGGGCCAATTTCTGCAAAGTAGTAAGTGCGCTTTTTCTGTTGAGCACATATGCAGCTACTAATTTCTTCAGCAAGTAATTAGCACAAGTTTCCCCTCAAACTTCTCTTAGTTCTCATCAGTGTTAGCCCAGCCTCGCTGTTCTGCCACCACACAGCAACGCTGCCTTGCAGCCTGTTGCCTGTTTTGGGCAAGACTAGTACGCCAAAACCTGAATTACTTTGCATCAAATCCATTGAAAAGACGTTTCTTACAGCCAAAACTTTTCTTTGGGAGTTACTCCCTTGCAGTGAACACTACCAATAACCTTCCTGCGGCTGCACAGTTACACTCTGCCGAGAGCCCACCATTCGCAGCAGCCAGCCTGGATTTCACCAGAGGTTTCCCCATCCAGAAGCACGGTGACACGAACCAGGAAGCGTCCGTGCCTGAAGACGGAGCCGAGGCGCCCGCTGAGCCAACCCTGCCCGTGCCGGCGGGCCGGGCGGCGCGAGCCCTTCGCTCCCTGCGCGCCGGGCACCGCTGCCTCCCCCCTCTGGGCAGCCCACGGCCCCGCCAGCCCCGTCCCTCTGAACGCGTCTGCTAAAATTACTTGGTATCGTCTTTGTAAATAGTTTCTCCAAAAATATACACAGTAGCTCTCAAACCCTGTATCAGCACGGCTATGCACATTCATTTTTTGCAAACTGTGAAGAAGTCAGACTAAGATGCATACGTTTTTTATGGCTTGACTTTTTTCTTTCTATTTTTAAACACGATTGCAGCAGTTAGTGAGTCTAAATTTCCTTCTTTGCTTAAATTCTTTAAGGGCAGGTTTCCTCCACACAAACTCTGGTAAAATCAACCGAATAAGGCAAACCTTTTAACAGCTGACTCCTCAGTTCGGGGGAATATAAATGGAAGTTTAAAAGCTGATCCAATTCAAAATGTTCATTTTGGGGGTAAATAAGAATAACTTCTCCCACACTGATGTTCTGCAGGTGGAATTACATACTAGGTGCTGCAGGAATATTATAAAATTAATTTTACGAATAATGAAAAAAAACCAGAATGCTGTGAATTTTCAAGCTTTACAAGGCTTGTGTCTGAAAACCAATTTTTAAGAAACTGCCGTATGGAAGACAGTAGTATATAGGAAGCACGAGCTTTACAATGATACATCAAACACTGCTTTGATCCTGACAGTGGCCTTGTGCAGATTTATTTCTCTTTGTACAGCAGCAGCATTCCCCGTAAGCTGTTGATGCCGTGGCATTTACACACTGATCTATTTTCTCTTTTCCGTAGGAGTTTCCCTTGGCAGTCATCCGCGGGCAGGAGTGCTACTGCGGCTACCCCACCGGGCGCTTCTCGCTGCGCGACGGCGCCGACGGGCTGCTCTGCAGCGGGACGCACAACGCCAGCGGCGCCGCCGAGGGAAAATACTGCCTGGTCTACCAGACACCGGTGCAAGGTACGAGCTGCAGCCTCATGGTGCCGGGGCAGGCCCCGCCACCGCTGGGAAGGGCGGGTAAGAGCGGTGGGTAGGAGCGATCCAGTCTAGCGCAGCCTTAGCCACAACGGTTGGTACCACAACACAGGTAGGGAGTTGAGAAACGCCCCTTTTCCAAATCCCCCCTTGCAATTACACTCGTAAAACATCCATCTTGCCTTCTCTCATCAGGCAGCACAGCCTCCCCCCGCCCTGGAAAATAGGATTATTCTGCAGCTGGAGAGAAGGCAGCAGAGCCTGGGAAGGCACAGCCCGGGCCATGCAGCCCCCCGGCAGCCGGGGACAAGGACCCTGTACTCTGGTTCCACTCCTGTTCAACCCAGCCCCCGCGTTACGCAGCCACCGAGGCAGCTCTGCAGACTCTAACTTTGCTCTACCCATCTTCCTCTGAAATATTCATCTGCATACATGTGTCAAAGGCTGAAAATAAAGCAGAGAGTACGGCTCCAATCCAGTAAACCATTTAGGTGGCACCAGCAACTTTATCCACGCAATGATTTGCACCGAGCTCAGTGAGATTTCTCACAAGCTTAAAATTAAACAAAATAAGTGCTTTTCTGGATTGGTACTGGGCTTTTTTTAACCCAACACCTTTTTTTCCCCTTCCATCTCCCAGTTCAGAGGTAGACTGCAGACACCAGCACATTAAAAGATGATGCAGGAAGAACTCCTGCTTTCAGGAAATTGCTAGTACTTCCCACATCTGTGTAGCCCAGCAGTAGCAGAAGACAGTGTCCTCTGGGCTGGGCTGGCACTCCCCAGCCACGGCTTCATCTAGAGGCTGCTTTGACGAATAAAGAGAGTAATTTCTAATTTATTTCCTGGCTTCTTGTTTCATCACAGAGGGTCAAGACTGATTCTTGGCCTATCCTTGCTTTTACTGGCACGCTAAGAGATAAGGTCAGGATTTACAAGAGCACATATAGAAACCGGGTGTCTAGGCCCCATGGGAGATTAATGCAATGGGGGCTGTCACTGCCGCGGGCCCTTCGGAGAGGACTGACCGCAGAGGTTTAACTGAACCAGCTCTTTCTGTAGGAGGGGTTTCTCCTGCATTATAAAACTTGCCATTTCCAGGTGTAATGGCACATTCAGGGTTCCACTGAAGAGCCAACCTGCCAGGCAAATAGCTGTTAACAACCAGGCATCAAGGGGCTTTTATCACAACTTGCTGGCAAGTACAATGGTTTGCCACAGCTCTAACAAAAAAGCTTGCTTAACACAAAACCAGCAAAAACCTCTTCTGAGGATAATCTCTTTGGCCACTTATGGCTGAATTAATTTTGGGAAGTAGCTGACTCACAACTAGACTCAAATTGATATCCTGTATTTGTAAGAGAGAGAAGAAAGAAGCAATAAACCCTGTAATCAAGAGCTGTCAGAGAAATTATTAAAAAGCCACAATGCTAACAATGAACTATCTTCTATACCTGCAGACACCCGCTGCACTGACAGGAAATTCTTAACCACCAAATCCAAAGTGTTCGTTGCTTTGTCAAGCTTTCCTGGGGCTGGGAATACGTGGGCTCGCCATTTGATAGAGCATGCCACGGGATACTACACGGGAAGCTATTACTTCGATGGAGCCCTCTACAACAAAGGTAGTGAGAGATGGGACACACAACTCCCTTCCGAGGCACGAAGCTTTACTGACTCACTCTGGCATCCTCCTGCTTGGAGTCAGCACGGACGGTGAAAGTTAAACAGGTGTCTGAGGTGGTGGGACGGCAGCAGGGACTGCGCCCGCAGCACCCGGGCAGGCGGCTGCTTTCACAGGCTGTAACAGCCAGGCTCTCCCTCTGCAAAACCTGCATCTCGCCTGCGCTGTGCTGCTCTGCACACACACAGCTCCCTCTAAAGACTGGTCCAAAAGACCAGCTGACTAAAAATACCAGTTGACTAAACCCTGAGGGCAAGACTCTTCAGTCGCACAAGGGTTGAGTTTTTACTGGTTATTCTGTGAGGGGCACGGTATTAGCGAGCACCAAGCTCCGGCCCTATGAAAACCAGCCCTTTAGCAGCGAGGTGCCGGTGACACCCTCCCCGCGGAGCAAAGCCCGGCTCCCAGCACATGCCCCGCCTGGCGGCGGGGGCTCCAGCCAGGGACGGGGTCCCCCTCACCGCAGGCGATGAGAAGCACAGGGGAAGGCGGGTCACAACCATGTAAAAGTCACTAAGGCTTGCGGGTCAGTGCCAGGCCAAGAATAAAATTCAGCCCCGGTCCCAGGTCCTGGGTGATGGGTTTAACTGACTGGTACTTTCACAACAGTTTTACTGTAGGGAATGATTTAGAGCAGGAAAAGGCACAGACAAGTGAAAAAGCCAACGTTCCTGTCTTGTGAAACAGGTTTTAAAGGAGAAAAAGACCACTGGAGAAGTAGAAGGACCATCTGTGTGAAAACACACGAAAGTGGCAAGACGGAGATTGAAATGTTCGACTCGGCGATCCTGCTGATACGGAACCCCTACAAGTCGCTGATGGCGGAGTTCAACAGGAAATACGCCGGGCACCTGGGCTACGCCACCGACCGCACCTGGAAGAGCAAAGGTAACGCGCTGGCGTGGCCGGGGGGGCCCGCTGCCGCCTGGGGCGGAGCTCAAAACCTGTCTTGTTGGCGTGCTGGGACAGGGCGAAGGCAGCGAGACCCAAGTCAGCACTGCAAACGAATTCAGGGGACTGGAGTCCCACCGCAGCCCAGGTCAGTCCCAGAAGCAGCAGCCCCGCGCTGCGGGGGCGGCCGAGGCCCTGCTGTACATCCGCCGCCACCGAGGGGAGGGCAGTGAGCGCTGGGCCGTGCCAGGGACACGCAGCGACCTCCCTGCCGCCGCGGCGCTGGGCTGAGGGAACGCCTCCAGGTACAGCGCCCCTGCGCACAGCCCGCTTGCCGAGCCACGCGAGGGGAACAAAATTTGCCCCTGCAGCATGTCATAACTGTGAGAAACCTAATTTAAGATTTGGAGGATTCAATAGAGCATGACATTTCCTGAAGGCAATTTTACAGCCCTGCACAGGTGCTACTGCACTGCAGATAAATAAGGATAACAGCAATAAGGGGACTTGAGATTCAATGTTCTCTGAACGCATGAAAAGGCTTCAGAATACGCCAGCCACACCTCGTGCATCTGACTGGCAAGCTGGCTGGTGTGACTACAAATCCCCCACTGAATACACTGCTGCGTTCAGGCTCTGCAGCAGTGAAACGATTTGGCTCACATTTCTCCTCCTGCATATTTGAGGCATAACAGCGGTGGCTTGGCCAAACACACAGCACAGGGCTGGGGGGCTGGGGGGAAGTGTCCTCTGTCACAGCATATTTCTTTCCCAAGTTCATGTATCACCTTTCATCAGTCACAACTCAAGACCTATTCATCAAAATACAGACAAAATAGCCCTTAGAAAAGAGAAAAAGTCTAGAGGGAAGGGCTTTCCTGTACTGCAGACTACAAATTATTACATTTTAGGCACAAATGCTCTTTGTCCAGCCCAAAAGTTTTAGCTGGGACTAACCTTCACCCCTGGAAAATTAAATTATCACAGATGGCAAATAGAGATTGAGATCTCCTTAATGCCCAAGGCAAAGGTGGGGAAATAATTCAGCGAATTTTGTCCCAGTGACCCTGGCAGGTGACCTTAAATCCCTTCCACGTGCCAGAAACAGAAGAATCTTCCCTATTAATCCTATTTCCTCATCTGGTCTCCGCATAAGGAGGCTGGTAAGCATGCAGAAAGATATGGCATTCGAGTGATGTGGAATCCAGGAACACCTTGGGCCCCAGCCGAGATCATGATGCTGCATTTACATAATAAAAAGTTAATATATTAGTATATTATTTGCTTACATATCTATTAACAAATAAACTCATCTCTTTATCAGTCTACATTTGAAATGGAGATAAAAGGGTAGGAAAACCACAGAAGTGAAAGAGTCTGCTTGAAGTTACACGGCAAAGCATTGCCGCCCGAGCAGGACCTGCCACCTTCCCTGCTCCCACCCCTTCAGGGCTTCAGCCCAGCTCCCCCCCGGGAGGTCTCGCCCTCCCGCAGCCCAGGCGGCCGCAGGGTTGAGCATCTCCTGCCTCCCTGCCCCGAGCTGCCGTTGCGGCAGCCGGCCACGCCGCTGCTCCAGCACGCGCCCACCCAGCCACGTCAGGCTGTGCCTGGCAGCACCGGTCCTGGTGCACAAGAGAACGTCGGGAAAACTGCCGGAAGGCAGCATGGCTAACACTGTCTCATTTTCCTGCTTTCCTGGTGATCTAGAGTGGCCCGACTTCGTGACCAGCTATGCCTCTTGGTGGGCCTCCCACGTCCTGGACTGGCTGAAGTACGGGAAGCGCCTGCTCGTGGTCCACTACGAGGACCTGAAGCAGAGCCTCATCCCCAAGCTGAAGGAAATGGTGGAGTTTCTGAATATGACAGTGACAGAGGACCGACTGCTCTGCGTCGAGAACAACAGGGATGGGAATTTCAAGCGGTCTGGTGCTAAGCAAAAGGATTTTGAGCCATTCACCCAGGAAATGAAAGATCTTATCAACAGATACATCCTGACAGTGGATGAAGCCTTGAGGGGAAGAAACTTCACAGGGCTGCCCAGAGAGTATGTGCCAAGATGATAGCCTGGTAGCACTCTGCAGTGTTTAAAAATAAAACCATTTTTTCTAAAAAAAAAAAAAAAAAAAATGCAACAAAAAAAACCCCAAAAAACAGAGCTTTATAGCAGTTAAAGCAGAGATACTTGTGGAGTCTGCTGAGCAGTGCAAATTCTTTCCACTCTTGGGTGTTCCTCAGGGCACTAAGTGCTCCAGAAGGCAAGCAATGAAGGATGGAAATTGGGTTATAAACCAAGGCAAAAAGCTTTTAGTGTCTACCTGTGTGTGCCCCTCCCTTCACAGGCAGCTCGGAACTTCACAGGGGAGCACCGCAGCTCCTGCAGCGGCATCCCGCCTTCTCGCCCCGCGGCTGCCTGGGCTTTCACAGCACCGGTGTTGGAAACGGACGTATGTAAAAAGGGAGGGGAGGAAAAAAAGAAGTCTTAACACTGATCAACAGTTTTCATCTCAGCATTTAAGAAAATTGGTTGCTTTCTTCTTAGTACAGCCCGCTAGCTTCCTTCTCCCGGGTTCGCTGGTCGGGTCACCTGCCACAGCAGTGTCAGAGGTGCAGGGGGAGAAAAGCACCAGTGGGCGAAGGTGTCCCCGACGCTGGGCCCTGGTGCTTCAGGCCCGAGCCCCAGCTGCCGGGCAGGGACGGCGCGGCCTGGGCCCACGCCAGCGCCGCAGGGAGGTGGGCGGCCACAGTCCCCCCACAGCGAGGCGCACGGCCGGGGACCCGCAGGAGGAAACAGAAATTCAGCGTGGCCAGGGGTGGAAATCCCTCAGTGTCACCAGTCCCAAACAGACCCAGGACCTGGCCTCAGGGCAGCATCCAGAGAGGAGGGGCTGCCCCCCATGCCTGGGGCTCGGCCCAGGTTTCTGTGCCTCCATCCCTGCACCAGCAGAGTCACAGTGGCTCGGGGGAGACGCCAGGACCAAGCGTCACTGTGCTCGGTGCACGTGGTGCCGGAAGCGGCTGGAAGCTGCACTGATGTGAGCCCGGCACAGCTGGGGAGCAGGGCAAAGGGGATGAGCCCCAGCACGGGTGGGATCCCACCTCCCCTCCCCAGAGGAAGATGGAGGCAGTCCGACCTGAAAAATGTTAAGCTACTTCGTGCTGCTGTCCGGAGCCACCCCCCGCAGCGATGTGTGTTTTACCTCTGACTCGCTGCAGTTCCCTGCGGTTTGTTTCCAGCCGGCCTCGTGGTCCTGGAGCCGCTGGAGGTGGTTAAACCGCAGGGCCGAAGGGGCTGCCCTCCTGCGAGATGCTTTTGTTCGTGTGAAATAAAAGACTCCTTAAAAACTGGAGTGAAAACACTAGTTTTAATAAAACAAGAAGTTTATATAAAGGGAGCTGGACATCCTCTGCGTGTGTATCATTAAAAAAAATACAGGTCACGAAGCGCACTTAGGCCGGAGTCTCTCCTGTCCGCGCTCCGCACACGGCTCGTCGTTGTGCTCAGCACCGCCTGGCCGGCGCCAGCCCCGCCGCGGGGCTCCCGTGCCCCGTCCCCAACCCCCGGGTCCTGCTGCCGCCGCGAAGGCTGCAGGGACAAGCGCGGGATCGCCGTGGACTGCGCTGGTTCACAAGGAAAGCTGAAACCTCCTTTTGTTTAGGCAAGTGGCGCAGCTTGAAAAGCAACTGAGTTAGGATGCTGCAAGCCCAGATATAGGCAAGCAGGAAGAATTTAAAAAGAGGACTTGCTTTAGGTAGCAAAAACGGTCACACTTCTAAAACAATACAGGCGCTGCACCGCACATTGCCTTCCAATCAGCAAATCCCAATTTCAGCAAGCTGGAAATCCCAGTGCTTGTTCTGCCTGGGACTGCTACCTTGCTGTGCACATTATTCAGTTTTAATATTCTCTCCACAGGTCCCCTACTAGCCTCAAAACCAAGTAATATTGAGCTAGACAGATGTAGCAAACACCACAGATAGTATATGAACACACAGGTACAGAAACATGCATGAAGTGGATAAATTAGGATGCTACAAAACAGGGCTACCATCATCTCTACTGTGACTTAGTAAAGAGATTCATTCTGAAAGCAGGCATTAAAACACTTTGAGGGTCCATTTGGGCAGCAGTTGCTGCTGATGGATGCGGGTCACATTCTGCAGAATTTGAGCCCAGTCTACACAAGGTGCACAAATACTTCACAGAAAGTTGTTCTCGGCCTCACTGAATCACATGCATGAGACCACAGACCAGAGCTTGGGTCCACCACAAAACGTTAAGATTATAAGAATGATATTTTATTATATTGCCTTTCTAGCCTGGTATAGCTTAATAGGACCATTTTAAAATATTTTGATCATTTCAAACCTGTAAATGGTGAGAGTAAGGCCAGTTTGTGAACTCTCAAGAAGGCTATTTAATTATGTGCATGTCCTGTAATGAAGGCTCTAGGTGGCTAAAATTAGAACTGGCAGAAATGATGAATATTCATTAGCTCTGTGCATGCCAAAAATCATCTCATTTAAGAAAGAAATTGTAGCTAACCAAATCTTAATAGAGGAGGTACAGCGACTGCCTCTTTGTTTATATATGTATGAAATATATATACACACCCTTTATCTCCAGGATACATGTGTCTGTACACACACAGGTACGTTCCAGCTCGCTGTACGTCCTGCAGGGGCTCACTTAAGACCGTAGGAACAGACAAGGACTCCCTGGGCCACTGCACACAATCCCTGCTACTGCCTGCATCACCACATGCCAGTTATTCACGCAAATATATTGGCTTCTGTCTTAAAAATGGTCGCGGTATTTTTACCCCTTACTCTCCTAGTAAGAAGGTTGCAGAATCTTCTTCCTCTAATGCTTAGGAACCATCTCCAAACCCACAGCCTGAACAGACCTGCAGCTCATGCTGCCCTTCCCCCCCACCTTTTTTTTTTCCGGCCAGCATTGTCTTTTAGCTTACGGTTGCCCTTCTAAGCCTCCAGATGTGCTCACAGACACTGATCACACCCTCTCAAGCTCCATCTTGCAAGAGCAAATCATCTGTTGCTTTAGCCTTGCATCCTAAGTCAGCAGTTCAGCGGCGTTTGGAAGGAGAAAGCTCTGCCAGAGCCAACCCACGCGGGTCCGCACAGCAGACACTGTCGCTGGCACGTGGTACTGCACCGCAACAATTTTCCACAGATATTACACCCATTCAAGGAATACGAAAATACGCATTTCTTACAAAACCAGCGTGCAAGTTTCACTTATGTCACCGCCAGGCGCATGCACAGAAGAAGGAAGAGTGAACCACCACAGGCTGGTTCAGGTGCTGTCCAGGTCCAAGAGAAAAGTTTTTGTCCACCATCCTCTCCCACAAGTCCATCTCCCCCTGACCACAGGGGGCTTCTGGCAGATTAAGACCCCCATTTTCCCCAGAACTTGGTTTAGAGATTGCTCATTCTTCCCACTCTCCATGGGGTTCTCTCTAAATAGAGAATATCCCACAGTAACATTTTAGAGGCTCATCCCATTGCAAGCTGCCCAGGGGAACCTCTCCACATATCTGGGCAGGTGAAGCAATGGCCAGAGTTCAGAACTTGCCACAGGATCAAGGGGACAGAGGCTCTGAAGAAGCAGATAGCTATGTCCAGTACAGATTTTGGACAAAATTTTACTGGGACTCCTCTGCTTCATGCCAGGTCAGGGAGTGACAATAGCAACACAACTACTAAAATCAGCCAAATTAAGTTGCGTTTGGGACTGTCACACAGTAGAAGCCTATTGAATGTTAGGTTTTATTGAATTATTTCTCCCCCTGCATCCATTTTAAAGAAACATAGGGGCAGATGAAGAAAACGACTAAAAAAAACCCAAGCAATTTCCCTGCAAGGTAGGTTTCCCTACACTCAACAAGCTCTATACTTATCACACTAAGCTTTAATTAACCAGGATGTTTTAGTCAAAAAGAAAAGCTATCATGCCATTAAAAGCCATGTTGATGTTCACTCCACATACATTTTCCTTCTTATTTTGTATTCAATAGTAGCATATTAGAAATAGAAACATGCACCCAATTCCCTCAAGCTTTCCATTTTCTTCAGGAAGTTAAGGCTATGATGAGTCATAAGCAGGCAACTAGAACAAAACAGAGATGCTACATTTGAAAAAGGAGAAGAGTTTAACACTTCAATTTTTCAAAGTCAACAACTGTCACAATAAACAATTTGGAAACAAGATTCTCCATTAAGTTGCAGCTACATTTTGTCCTGCTGCCCATCTGGATTCAGGTTACCCCGGCGCTCTCCTGTTTGATCCCAACGGCTCTCCCGCTGGGTCAAGAGCTCAAAGCCAACCTCCAGCCACACCACCAAGTTCGACCAGCTCTTCTCTTAAAGAAAGAAGTTGCTCACGCTTTGCGTTTCTCCTCTCATTCCAGAATAGCCACTGCCAGGGCCTACAGGATAAAAAACTTGCAGACACCCTCCCCACCACTCTGCAACCCGTGCAAGGTCCATCGTGTTGGTGAGCAATGTTCCCCGGGTGCTCCGGTACCGAAAAGCCCGGTCACTCAAGCCAAGATCCCCAAAGACGACAGGCAGAAAGGATGCAGGTGGACACGCTCCCTACAAAGCCGGCCAGAAACGGAACCGCCATATGCACGGCAGCTTACTACAGACACACACTGTAACAGCACAAAACCAAAACCAAGTTTTGCCAGACTTGGCTCAAACATGGGAGCAGTGAGCCCCTCTCCCCCTGTCAAAGCTGAGGTCCTGGAGAACATGCAGGTGGGAGACAACCTCTCTCTAGAGAGACAGGGTCTCTCAGAGATCTACTTACTCCTCAAGTGCACTTGCACTCTTCTACAGAGGGGGAGAGGGGGAAAAAAAAAAAGAAAAATAAAAAAAGGAGGAGGTAAACCTTACTAGGACCAGAGGACATAATAGGAGAGAAAATGGTTTTGCTTCCTGGAAAGCAACTGCAAAATAAAGCCTTTAAAGCAATATTAAAAAAGCATGAACGTCATCACCAGCCTTCATATGCAATTCAGCCATTCTGCACTGCCTTATTAATTTTCCATTAAACTCATTTCTACTAAAACCTATTATTCACTGCTAAGATCAAGCTACTACTCTACTACAGCAACATTAACCTCCATAAAATAATTAAAGGATGGATTATCAGCATGAGACCTTACGTGTCACCTCTCTGGAACCTAATGTGTCTTTCAATGGCCTAGAATATAATGAGATGTTCAAATATAGAAAGTTGAGTTACTGCTTTTCTCTGTTGACATTTATTCAGCCAGAAAGATCCAACTTCTCAACCGCATTACTTATAATTTACTTTTGACCCTGGGTAGTTCTTTAAGGAACGATCCCTTCGAATCTCCTTTTTATATTAGCATTTAATTACTCTAACAAATTTCCAGATGTACAAATTATAATGGACTGTAAATCAGCTCTTGCCCTTTGAACTACAACATCTCACAGGAAGGCATTTTTTAGCCTTCTTCATACTCGGACCAGCAAACGTATCTGTCTCTCAGCATTTCTTCTTGTTCTCTACAGCATCTATTACCTTCAATCAATGGTTCTTGGGTCAGAAGCTTTTCCTATTTCAGTACTCAGCCTACCACTCCAACACCGTGGTCCAGTTTCTATCTGCAGGGCTCTCAAGTGGCACCATAACGCTATTTTTCTTACAAATACAGCAGCTCACATGCGTGTCCAAGAAAATGCAAGAAACATATCAGAAAGTATATCATTCCTACACACGGGGCACTGTCCTCGTTAACGACGCGTATTTCTGACCCAGCTATCTGTAAGAGCAGCAAAGAGAAGAACAGCCGCGCTTAGCCACATGAAACTGTGTCAAGCACTCCCATAAATGAAAAGGGATGCGATTAAAGTGCATTATTAAAATGAAATGTTTTATGCAATAGTTAAGATGGCATAATAGGCCCAAAGATTTAAAAATTAAATCAATTCTAATTAATGCTATCTCATTTCATCAAGCTGGTCTCTCCCCTCTCCCTTTACCGCAGAGCTGTGTCTTTCCCTATTTTTGGAGCCTGCTCGCCCCCTCCCTGCCCAGGGGACGGTGGTCCGCAGCCACCAGTCTGGCTCCTGCCCACCCTGAGGACACCAGGCAGGACTCTCCTGAGGTTCAAGGCTCCCCAAAGCCTTGGCAAGATCTCTGTCAGGTCCTGCCCCAGGGCCGTGAGCAACATCTGGCTGCTCACCTGCCACTGCTGCTGCCGCCCAGCAGCGCCAAACGCAGAGCACTGAGGCTTGCAGACAGGAGCTGCTACGTAGCTGCAAGCTCTTACAATTATTGGAAAGAGAATAATTTTCTCGTGTGGACCACTGTGGAGAGATCTTTCAAGGTCAGTTCTGCATCAGTGGGGTGGGTCCGAAGAAATACTGCGTAGCTGGAGCAGTTCCTGCAGATATGCACTGACTAGATTACAAGCAATTATCATAAAACCACTGCAGAGGCAGAACAAACGATCACAGCCTTTGGTTTTTTAAGATATGTCGAAAGTCTGCATTAACCTATAATGCTTCTAAAATAAAGCACTTAGCACTGCCTTAGCAAAATTATACAGCTCATTTTGTAGAAGAAAATTCATGTCACAATGGATAAAAAAATACAGATAGGGAAATGATTTAAAGGAAACACCTTGCTAATAACAAGAACATTTCCTTGACGAGTAGGGTTATAAAGGAGCGGTCGGAAGTAAAACTGCATCCTTCATGAAGCATCAAATACACTGGAAAATAAACCAAATCTTCCATGCTGACGTACCCTATTAAAATGATGTTCTGGAAAATTGTCAAGCGCGTGCAAGTATGTGCCCGTGTGACCACAAGGGCAGCAGGGCCTGTGTCCTCTGCCAAGGCACCAGGAGGCTTGGCCCTGCCTCAAGCCCCTGGAGCTGCCGGGCAGCCCCGACCCTGCCCCGTGCCCCGAGGGGGCTCCCCGCTGCCGGGGGACACAGATCGGGCAGCGCCACACAGAGAGGACATCTGCTGTTTAGCCACCATGCGCCGATGGAGTATTTTTTGCTAAAAGACTGTGCAGAACATTTGTTTTCTTAGAAACTGTATTTCTTTCGCAGTCACTCATTTAAATGGATTCCACTGTGCCTGTTTTATGCCTCTCTTCATTCCAGCAGAGACTAAATTAAGCTTTGAAGTTTAGTGAGAAATCCCAATGGCATAAGACTTCAATGCTATTTCCTGAATTGCAGGGAATTAAAGAAAGGGGAGAGCAAGAGAAAAGAAACCACTCTTCTCTTTTATTGTTTTCTACAGCTTGATCCTGAAATGACTGACTTTGAAAATAACCTTAGTGCCTAACTTTATGCATTATTCATATATACTAAAGCATGTAAATATCGTTTTCAAAGGTTAAAGTAAAACTCCTTTCCTATAGAGGTTACAATTATTTAGTATTTTGACACAGCAACTTACATCATTAATATTAAACAGCAGATAGGGGAAAAAGTGACCTAAAATGAGCATGTACTTTTCTTCTCAGTATGGAACATCTAAACATTGCTCAGAAAACTGGCAGGCTACAAATGTGCATAAGGTTTTCCAAAAAGGAGGGAAGAATTAAGCATTTTAATTTTGCATAAAACTGTGTAGCTGCCAGTTTGCCACTGACTAAGTATGTAGTCTGTCAAAATGTCTATTTGCAAGGATCTTCCTGGCATGGTAAATAGTCTGAGGGAATCAAGTAGTACTATTATTTCAGTTTTCAGGAATAATAATGACAATTTAGTCTCAATTAGAAGATAAATTAAGGGTTTGTATTTGATTACAACAACAATAAAGAGGATGCACCTGGAGTGTACCCAGAACGCATGAGTCTGGACTAATTTAAGCCTGTGTCCTCCTATACCACAGAATTTACGTACAACTGCGGACCGCAGGCTGTGAAGTTTAGACAAAATACTTGTCTCAAGGAGCAGATTAGCTGATGGAGTAATCTTTTTCCTAATTATTATTGGGTTTTACTATAGAAGACCCACACATTTTGAGTCTTTTTTTACCCCTTCCCTCCTAGAAAACTCTTCTGGCATAAGAAATCCCACCCCGCTCACGCCACGGCCCAGCACAGCGCCAGGGGGGCAGGAGGACCAGAGGATGGGCCCCGACCCACGCACCCGCTCACACCAGGCTGGAGGGAGGGAGCAGCAGGGCTGGGCAGGGCTGGAGGGACAACAGCCTGCCCGCCCCCCCGGGCGGCTCACGGCTCCGCAGACCACCAGCCCGGCAGCCCAAGGCCACGGCCCGCAGCCCCCACGCACCGCTCCGCCTCCCAGGGCCATCGGCAGCAGTCATGCGGAGCGTGGCCGTGTGGCACCGCCGGCGGGTGCCCCGACACCGCACTGACCAACGGCTTCTGCACGGCAATTATTACTGGAAACGCCACGTCTCGCTGGACATGGCGCTGGAAATGGTGCTCCAGCAGCGGTGGCTGGAGGCGCAGGAACCAGGTCAGCATCCCCACCCTTTGCGGCAAGCACAGTAACCGACAGGGCAGCCACGAACATCATTTATCTGAAACAGTTTATGCTACAGGCAGAGAGGTGCGGCAAGCACAAACACTTCTATAAAGGACCCTCTCCAAAAAGGGACAGTCTTAATTACTCCCTCACTTTAACGGCTGTTGGATCACACGGACTTCTCTGCTTTGTGAGGTGTCTTAAAGGCAAGGACCTGATTCTCTGTCTGCTCATGCTTGGTAAACCAGAATAACTGCAGAAGTCAGCCGAGTAACCCAAATAAAGAGAGAGAAGAGGTCTCACCTTTTGACAAGCCCTCTCAAACGAGCATGTCATTTAATCATCCTTTCGAGGCCATTGTGCTCCTCTGAGACTAGGGAGGAGCGAGCACTCGCTGCAGAACACCAAGGAGCTCAGACAAACCACAGGAGACCCCACTCTGCTTTCTGGAGACAGTACAAATTCTAGCGAGTTTTACATCAGGGAACAGTAACTGTTACAGTGATACTCGTATCATATTCTGAATCCACCCAAGGCATTACGTGTATTATTCCTGAGAAAAAATACAGGGATTGTAGACAGACCAGTATATTACTTGTTTTATAGTGCATTTGCTGTCAAGAAGGTCAACCTTATATAAATGAAAAAAACCTGTCTTTCCTATTCAAAGTACTGGGAAAGTTAACTTTAAAGGATGAAATTCACTTTCAAACCAAATGGCAGCACCAGTCCTTTCGTTTTCCAGTCTGCTAAGGTCAATTTTGAATGTTTAAATTGAGCTGTGTTAGTTCAGAAGGCCAATAAAGATCAATTTAGAAGACTGAGTTTCTCCCATAACGTCAGTATCCTCAGCACAAGAGATCCTCTCCCACAGCACCTCGGCTGCAAGAGACACTTCAACAACGGCTCAAACTATCCGTGTCTACTGCTTTAGGGAAGAGGAGGAGAAATACCATCACAAGTGGAGTTTAATCTGCACAACACTTCAAATTTGCAAGTAAAACACCTCCTGAAATTAAGGGGCTGGAGATGTATGAGGGAATTGCACATCTACTTCCCTTTCCCAGCCTGGATATTTAAGGGAGAGGGATGCACAGGACTCGACTTGCCCCTCACCTTTGCAGAGCAGCCTCTCTCTACTGCTTTTACCTTGAAGCAACAAGAGTAAGTGTTCCCCGCGCTGCGGGATCTGAGCCACACAGCACCGCTGGCCCTGCGGGATCTGAGCCGCACAGCACCGCTGGCAGCACCCCAGGAGGGCTGAGCCGGTCACAGCACCGCGGCAGGTTGGCTGCAGGCCCTGGTAGGATGGGCAGGACAGCCCGCCTTAAGCACAGCAAACGCCTTGGAGCATCAGCAGGGTGACAGGAGGAGGAGGAGGATTCTGTGAAGGTACTCACTTGTAATCGCCTCAGCTAGAAGAGTTTACTGTGAGATTACATTAAAATTAAGCATGACTAATTTTCAAGTTCCAGTATGAAATTTAATAGGCATTTTCTAACCCATTTTGTCTGTAGCAGCTTGATTCTCACCTGGCTGTCTCCCACACATGTACAAGAAAAGCGTGCAAAGCTTTTATTAGTAGAAGCTTGTATTAAAACCTTCATGGTCTGCAAGGGAGAATACATATAAAAGAGCTGAATGTGACAGTCCATGTTTTCTGCTATACACAAGCAAGTCAGGAGAAAGAGAGAGGAACAAAGTAATAATGACAGGCTGCACAACTTGCTGAGTCCCTAAAGACCCTGGCATGGATGTGAATGGAGCAATTCCCAGTGTTAAACAGCTATACCATGGGGAAAAAGTCATCAAAATGTCATGCAAACTAAAATAAATTGCATTCTCAAATGTGATTGTAACAAACAAACCAAAAAAAGGAAAACTCATCAGGTAAATCAGTTTTCTTCATACCTTGAGATACCACCTGAAACTATTCTAAAGCCAAAACACGTTCGCAAATTCCGTGCTCTTTTGGCAACGTCAAAGATATTTCACCCACCACTGTCATGATTACGTTTCCTCACTGAAGGATGAAACAGGCCTGAGCTTTAAGCAAGCATTCACTTCTTCTAATGTTTGTTCGGAAGGGAGAGAGACAAGAACTTCTGCCTTTGACAACTCTTCCCCAGCTGTGAACAGGATTAATCCTAATTGCCAGGGACAGAAGCCCCGTCAGGCTCTCCAGTCCAGCAAGCTGATAGCACAGGACGTTCCCCCAGGCTTCCAGGTTATTATCTACTGCTTTGCTTAGTCTCTCTTCGAGTTCTGAGTTGATGCCCGTAACTAGTACCTAAGCACCTCTCAAGTTAATTACATTGCTAAGAAAGATCAATAAATCCCATGGACTCCAGTTCTCCAGCTCAGGTCTCTCAGGCACACGAGGGGAAGGGTAAGGTACCAAACACAAGATGCCGACAAGAGCATCCTGCATCCTCTTCCCGCTCCGTCAAAGACTGCTGACGGAAAAGGGCCGTGTTCAAAGCGTCCCAAATTCAGAAAATGGACTTGGAAAAAAAAAATTGCAACTGCTAAAGCAGAATTAATTGAAAAAGATTTGTTTTAGTTCCAAGTACATCAGCTTTACAGTTCCAGTTTCTGGCGGTTTGTTTTTCAAGCAACTGGAAGTGAAGCAACATCCTTTCTGGGCCTGTTTTCTTCCTCAGACTAGTTTCATTCATGCACACACAAACTGTCCTTTCAGCTCTCATTTAAAGTGGCAGCAATATGAGAAAGAGGGTAAATAAATTGAAATCTCAGATTTCTTCTGGGACAGGAAACGAAACCTTCTGCTCCTACCTAGAGCAGCGTTAAAATTAAATTCTGAGCTTTTCTAAACATAAAGGTTTATTACAAACTCTTACACAACCTCTAGCTACTCTCCATGAACAGCAGCCACAGCAGAATTATTTTCAATGTACTTTCTGCATTATTTGACCACGGATTGTTAATGATGTTTTATTTGCTACTGCTGTAAATCCACTGCCCGCTAT
This sequence comes from Strix uralensis, assembly GCF_047716275.1. NCBI lineage: Eukaryota > Metazoa > Chordata > Aves > Strigiformes > Strigidae > Strix > Strix uralensis. The sequence goes on from NC_133991.1 coordinate 13,681,566, forward strand.
CAGCGCACTTCTTTCAAGTCAGAAGAGCTAAAAAGCTTCATTTTATCACACCCCGCGAGATGTATGCTAAGTGTAAATATAGCCAAGTTGGAAATTGCTAAAGCATTAGCATATATGCAAAATACCTTTAATCAGAACCATGTAGAGTGGAACTTCCAAAACAACTTGTTTCCACAGCATTTTATGGAAACTGATGCTGCTATTTGTACTCAGCTAACTTCCAAAAATAAAAATAGGCCTGCATCAACAGTGTTGAGAAATAAAAGTTATAGTATCAGAACATAAAATGCTGATCAATCCTGACAATTTTATCTGTACTAGGAGCAAAATAAAACTTTAAAAAAAATGAGCAGAATAAAAAATTAGAATGGCTTTTATTTAACTAATCTAAGAATTAATTAAAATAAAGATTTGCTGTCAGTTGTGAGTATCAACAAGCAAACACAACATTATTCTAATAATGGCTTATTACATTGTTTTTCTGCTAGAATGCAATATTGATTGGAAATCCTTGGGATGGAACAAATTGAATATTTGAGCAAATTTAACAACTGTTTACTTACAAATGCAGACATTTATTGTTTAATTTGAAATGACTCTATAGGCAAGTTCTAGATGCTGGCAAAGAGGGCAACCACGGGCCTAAGTGGTTAGACCTGTGACCAGTTAATCCCGGGCGGTTTGTCACTGTGTGAAGGTGTGACTTGGTCCGCCCCTGCCCAGGACACCCCTGCTGAGCCCGTCCTACCCGGTGGTGTTTGGGTGGTGTTTGAGTCACGACTCAGCCCCGCAGGGTCACTGTGCTGAGGAGCAGGGCTGGAACCCGGGGTGCCGGGATCCTGGGGGGGCTCGCCCCAGGGTCCTTCCCCTCCGCAGCGCCCAGGCAGCCGAACACGGAGAGCGAGGCAGAGCCAGAGCCGGCCGCTGGCCACAGCGCTACCTCTAGTGCCACGTCTTCACCGAGAGACTCACAAACAGCTCGCTACGCACAAACGCGCCGAGAACCGCGATGATGCCGAGTTGATATCAAAGAAACATACAGAAATAACAACAATATCCAGAGATTAGTGACCCTCCATCTGCAGCTACTGAATCACTGCACCTTGGACTTAAATTTCTGGATTCCACAGCTACAACTTAATGGGTGACGAGGTCTCAGGGCTATAAGCTTTTGATTATCCTAATTCAACAAAACACTTTTCAACCAGCTTGCTAAATAAGTAAATAAATCGCACACAACAAAAAAAAAAATTCCACTTGCTGCTTAGTGTGCAACATGAAACATTTCAGCCCTGACCCTGGAGAACGGCACTTTGCCACAACAGCACGATCTGGTCTACACGTCTGCTTTGATCGGTATCACGAACAGCACAAAACAGCCCTCCTGCTTCCAGCGGGGCTGCCTCCAGGTCTTAAAACAGTCAGTGCACATATTTAAATTAGAGACAATAGCACACACATGCTCTAGAAATAATTTTCAATGTGTCAGCAACATGCAGAAAGCTCAGGAGGCAGCTAAAGCCTCTGATAGTGCCCATGTTCAAATCATTCCTGCTTTCTTGGGGTTTAATTTCTTTATTATTTATGCTGACTTAAAATTTACTAATACTACCAAGCCTGATTGCAGACTTAAATTAAACAGGTACCCGCAAGGTAGAAGGGGATGGAAATCAATAGAACAATACCACAAACTAATAAATTGGCTTATTCTACATGAATTATGCATAAAATTCACATTTTGTTTCAAACACACCACAAAGACCTTAAGACTGGCTTCTTTTTGACCCAAAGACAACAAAAAAACCTTTCTCCTGATTTCAATGCAGCTGTTAAGTCTGGACCCCAGTGCAGCCCCAGAGTCCCGCTCTGACCCACAGCCCTGCACGGGCCGAGAGGGAGCGGAGACCCCGTGAAGGGCCAATGTCTCTGCCTGCTGGCTCCCTCCATGCCCTCAGGTCTCGGTTTGTAGAAGAGGAAATTTAAGAAAGGGCGTTGAAAAGAGACAGTGGAAGGGTGCCAGGCATCCACTTTGAAGTCATGGAGGAAAACATTAACGCTATCACACCCACAAAGCTTAAGTTCCCTTTTGTACCTGCCGTAGCCAGGTTTACAAACAGCAGGTCTGTTGTGTTACTGAGTATTTGGTCTTAGAAGAAGTCAAGAAAAAAGAGCAAGCAGGCTTTTAGTAGTAATTTGTCTCAATGCAGGCTTTAAACCCTCAATTTATCTCTGTCGTTGCCAACATTTAGCTTAATCTGTTGCTCTGTCTCTTTCTCACTGCTAAGAATCCCAAAAGGATAAGGAACTGATATACATAAAGAACTGAATTTCAATTAATGCAGGCTCTTGCTAATTTTTCCAACACATAACATTTTAACTCACTATTTTCTCATTGCTGAGCCTCTAGAGAAAATGCTTCTACATATTTATTTTTTCTTCAAGTCAGTATTTATCACCCACCATGGCTGTGTCAATGCCATGAAGGTTTGCAAGCAATGCCTCCATCTTCCACCTTCCCAGAAGGATATATTTCAATTAAAATGAGAAGCAATTTAAATATTAGCATGAGGTTTCCAAACAGATTTGAATAATGCCCCAGCTGCACCTTGTTCTTGTTTGGTTCATTTTAAAGGAGAACATGCAGCATTAACCAAATGCATTCCATGTTCTTTCAACACAGCACCACTAACAGGATGAACACCAAACACACGAGGAGCAGAGATGTTTCTGTGGACGCGACGCCGTGGCACGTTTAAGCAGAGGCACTGCACGTGCTCTTACGTAAGGACAGGACAAGCCAGTAATGCCAGAGCAGCTCCTGGGGAAGACGCAGGCAGGAGGAGCTGCTGTGGACGCCGCTCCAAGGGACCCCTCTGCTTCCCCAAAGCCAGCAACACCAAGCTCATCAACACTGTCAGCAAGGACCAGTGTCCTGCCAACTCAGTAGCCACAATCAACAGCCAAGAAATCATCTGACACAGCACGTGCAGTAGCAGCTGTTCCCCAGGACAGCTGAATTTCTAAGCACTAATTATTATTTGACAAAGTCATTGAAAGGTTTGTTACACTATCCCAGTGAGTCTGAGCCTTTTCCCTGGCTGAAATCTTTCCTGGACCTGAGTAAAGAAATGAGAACATTTTACTTACGGACCCAAGCAGAGGCCTGATACACCCGCACGAGCCAGCAGCCCTGTGGTCCTTCAGCGTTTCCCAATTTGTCAGGAATTTCCTTCAGCAAAGCGCCCGCTCTCGGTCTCAGTCCAGGCAAGCAGAGCCTCGAGGCACAGCAAAAACTCCAATACGAGCCCCTGCCCGCAGCAGGGCAGAAACCAGCCGCAGGCACGGCAGCATTGCCACGGCAAAGTCCATCGACAGCAGGGAAATGACCTACTCGGCTGCAAGTGGAGCCCCTCCCCGGGCACAGGAGCTGGGGGCTCTGAGCAGCACCCGGCCCCACCGACACCACCAGCGCCCAAGGGCCAGCCCAGCCCCGGACAGCAGGACAGAGTTAGCACATGTTTAGGAGGAGGGGACCTGCCCTCGCCGTGAAGGCCACTGCTCTTATTCTCACCTCTGACGAACAGCTGGTGGGCCAGCACACAGGTGAAGCGTTTCTTAAGTGAGTCAGTCAATCCTGCTGGGGAAGCGAAAGGGAAATACTCCCTCCCCATCACGACTGATTAAAGGCAGGAGCGGGAACTTTTTGGCATGCTGTTACCAAGAATAACTCTAAAAGGGCTGCATGGCCCTTTTTGGAAGGATCTAAGACCGAGCTCAGACCTGATCCTGAGCCCAGGGCTGAGGGTAAAACCTACGACAAGCTCCCCCGAACGAGGCGCAGCCACCCAGTCCGTGCCCCTGTGGCGTCGCCGCGGGGGTGATTCCACGGGCTCTCGTGGTGGCTGTAGCTCAAGCGCTTTCATCGCTCCGTTTTGTTTTCTCAATCTGCCTCCGTAGCCATGACGTGCCCTGCCAAGGGGCACGGGAGATGCTCTGGGACACACGCGGCCGCCGAAGGGACACGGCCCCTCGCGGTGCTGGCGGGGAGGGAGGCGCAAGGCAGGGACGGCTCCGTGCTGGTGTGTGGGCTCAGGTGCAGCGACAATCGCCAGGGCCGTGCTGACCTGGGCACTGAACTCAAACCACAACCCTCAGTTTCAGCCTGTTTCTGACAGCAATGTAAACAAAATAGGGCCCTGGCCTCAGGAGAGAGAATGTATCGATTTCGTTAATTAGGCCAAGCAGAGCTTTCTCATATGACCTCATTTTCTCACAAATTAAAACCAGCCTTATGAATTTTTTTGTCACTGAACAATGTTTTCTTTCTAAGAAGTCAGTCTAGAAATAACTGCACTGCTACCTAACAAGCTTAAAGATAAGGGACCATTCAGTCTCTTTCTGGCATTGATACACACTTTGCATTTCCCCTTTGTGCTACTAATTCATTAATTCCCTAGATCTGTGCTCCATTCAGATTTCTTCCCTGCGGTTTTCCACATAAAGTAGTGCTTTGTATCTTCCAAGTGTCTGTTTATGGACTAAAATAAAGAAAACAAGACTGTACAGAAAAGGCCATGCTTGTCCTCTTCAGCTTCAAAAATAATCATGTTTCTTTTTATCCCAAAACCATAATTCACCACTTAGCTGAGAAAGCCACTTTAAAGAAATTGCATTTTTTCTTTGTGAAATCTTTATTTTTATACCTCTTAATTTTTGTGTCAATGTGAAAAGGGGTACAAATTATTCTCTGCATCAGTTAACAGTTTTAGGACAATTTGGTATTTTCCTTTGTTAAGATTTGTGACCAAACCCTGTGCGGGGGCTCGCAGCAGGAAGGGCTGTCACCATCGTAGGCTGTTGCTGCAGGCAGCTGGTAGTACGGATGGGGAAAGGGAGGGGAGTTCTCTCCTGATAAAAATCAGAAGATTTATATCTCCTTCACTTTTCCGCTAAATATCAAAACAGAAGCTCATGGACTGCTCACAGTGTGCGAGTTACACGCACATGTAAACCTTTGCAGGATGCTTTTCATTCCCAAAGCGCCCGTTATTCCCTCTGCACAGTGCTTAGACTTGGGGTGACACTGCCAGGAGCCATCCTGTCAACACCCAAAATAATAGCTTTTAACAAAGGCCATAAATGTTTTTTAAAAGTCATAAGTGTCTCCAGCAATTGATAAAATACGTTTGTTATAACCATGGAAAGACTCCAAACACAGGAGATGATCAGGCTGGGTCCCCTCCGTGTCCGGCACGTGCTCTCTGAGCACCCTGTGGCCTGCAGAGAGGCTCTGGGAAGAAGCCAGAAAGCTCACAGGATGGCTCCGTCAGTCCAAAGGTAAGATGAAGGTGCCGTACGCTCCATACTCACCGAGGGACGTGAAAGGGTGCAGCCAGCGACCGTTACAGGGTAAATGGGGCATTGGGAAATACATTTGAAGAACACTCCTAAGAAAAAGTCTCCAGCTTGAGAGCTGCAGACACATTAATGGAACTAAACTAAACTAACAGCCATTAAGAGGCAACATCAAAGAAGCAACAACACAGCCTGACTTCCTGAGATAGAAAATAGTCTTTTTGGTTTCCTCTGAATTGGATTTTAAACTAAAAGGCCATTGTTAGCTCCCCTTCAGCTTCTATAGGCTTTTTGTTCTCCAGATTCTGCATCTGGCAATTTTAAACTTTACTTGGCTTTCACCTTACATCCTAGTGCAGTTTTCACAATGAATCCTAACAGCAACTTCTGCAAAGGAACATTTTAATACAGAAGTTGAAAGACTGCAGAACCTGGGCTGGAGTCTATGGGCAAGAGGGACAAAATCTTCCTCAGGATGCCATGCAGGCTGGGAGTGCTGGGGTCACTGGCCCCAAGGCCCCCGCCCTGGCTGTAAACAACTGCCTGGCAGCAGATGCTGCAGGGTGAGACCAGGAACAACCAGAGGTGCTGGGATTCTGCAGAGCAGCAAAAATGCACCAGCCAGCCTGGTACAGCACAGCAGGGATTCGCCAAGCTGCAGGGGTTTAGAATACCAGCCCCAGAATTTCGCAGTCAAAGAAACAAGTACAGTCTTTCCACCTACAAAATACGGTTTTACAAACAGCCCTGACTGCTCTGTGGGTGCTGGACGCTCCCCATGCGGCCACCGCACAGGACAGATGACAGGAGGTAACAGAGGGGCCGCTCCCCGACGTCGCGAGGGCTGACCCTGCTCCCAAAGCGGGGCACCGGGGCACAGGGCTCCCGGAGGGGGTGCACTCCATGCTGCCGCACCCACCCTCTCCTGCTGTGGCCCTGCCTGCAGAAATCCTGCGGGAAGCTCCTGCCAGATGGCCAGCGACAAGCAGGAGGGCCACCATAATTGTCAGAGACAGGCCACCTCGGAGGCAGAGAGGGGAGAGCGGCAGAGGGGAATCCCTGAAGGAGCAGGCAGCATTAGGTCTTCATCAAAAGCCACAGAACAGTATCACCTACTAGGGAAGCAAATTACACAGCAACTTTCTTAACCTTTGAAACAGGACTGTTTGTTTGGTGTTTCCAGCCTTTTATTGTACTTTTACCTTATGGGCTTTGTAGCAAAAAAAGTTAACAAGAAGGGGGGAGAAGTAGCAATGCTGCTGCTGAGAACATCTCCTTCGAAAGCAGCGGTCCCCCCCGTAGTGCAGGGAGGGTTGTTACCCACACGCATTCACACCCACCACTAAAGCTATTAAAGACAAAACTACATTTGTTATGGCAAAGATGAGGCATGTTAAAAGTTAAAACTTCTGCTCCATTTGTGTTGGGAAGATGAGTAAGTCTGCGCCGCAGAGACCTCAATGACCCCTTTTCCCAGAAACAGCTCCCATCATCCAGGGTATTGAATCCATACCCCAAAAGGGACAGCAGGGCAACCTTTCCATTTGGGACAAGACTGAAGAAATGGGTATTTGAATTATCAGCAAATGGTGCTCAAAGGAACCAGATTTTAAAGCAGCATGCCAATAAGTTTGGAGAGCTTTTGTTGCTTTCAAGACCAGAAAAAAAAGCATCTCATTCTCTGCTCTCACCCCCACTGAATTCACCTAAGTTTTGCCATAAAGTTATATGGCTGAGGAGTCAGTCATCCTGCTGTTCTAGTGCTGTCAAGGACCATTTCTTGAGCTGGTAAAAGTTAGCATCATTCTGTCGACTTCAAACACATTTCTTTTGGTTTATCAACTGCTGAGGATCATCTCCTTCAGCCATTTCAGGGTAATAAAAAAGTTGTTTAAAAAACCCATTACAACTGATAAACAGTCCATGCAAGGAAGCATTAAAAAAGATTTCTAAGTGCAAGTTGTAAGTCTGAAGAGATGCCTCAATGATATTTTTATATTGCTATTTGTGCAATAAAACAGGCAAGGGAGTCATGAAGTGACTTGGTTTTGGATACACAAAAGGGCAAATAGAGGGGAAAGTGCTGCACTGAAGTAGCATAGATTTCAGAAGATTTTCATGATAATGAGATTATCAAGAGAAACACAGTATCAGTCATAGTCACTACCTCTTCCAGGCGGGTCAGGCAAATGGAAGTGGAGGACCTACGTGTTGGCTCTGTGTATTAAGAGCTAAAAAGCCTGTATTAAATTATTATATATGTCAGATGCCATACATAATAATGTTATGGAGGAACTTAAACCAAACATTCATGGACATGACACGCCCACGTACTTTGTCCAATGCCCTGTCCAAAGCCACCAGAGCACTTAGACCCAAACGCCCATCACCAATCAGAGGGACAGATGGTGATTTCCACTTTGCAAGGATTAGTGTATTGGCAACGGGTGAGGTTCAAAGACACTGTTTTCATTGAGCTTTAGAAAAATATCCAGAAGCAGTAAGATGTTAAGACTATTTTTTCTGCCTGTGGCTTTGCACCATGCAATAGCCAAGTTACTGCCACACAAACAGGCTGTGTCCTGTGAGCTGAGCTTTGCACTAATTCACAAGCCCCCCACACTTCTGTCGAGTTCTCTGTGGGCATGTCCAGCGATTGCTCAGGATCAGCCCATTCTGTTCTTCTGTTCCGGACAAACACAGCCCTGATCCTCTGTTTGCAGACCTGGGCTGGGTTTGTCTGTCTGGACCAAGACACTCATAGCACAGGCTCCCACCTCCCAGCCTCCGCAGCTACGCGCCCTTCGCAGTCAGTCGAGAGCAACGGGCATCGCTGCTGCACGATTCCTTCCATGCAGGTTACATGCTTACTTTAAGACAGCATGCACTCTTCCCCAAACTCCATGTTTTGAAGTGACTGTTTTTCAGAGTAAATATTCACTGCTCCCATTCAGTTTACTAGTTTATACCAACAAACTGCTCAAACCACTCGCCCCTTCTGGCCTGCAGCCCGAAGTGACCTGTCAGAAACAGGCAGCAGTGAGAGAGACCACCACTGAGAACACCTGGCTTTATCCTTTTATGAGTATGTTGTCACACAGCAAGGTCCTCACCAGTGCTCAGCATCTGGACTCCTAAATGCCAGTTCTCCCCAAGATGGAGTGGGTACTTGCACCACAGAACGCAGCCATCAGACACCAGCCTCATCAGGAGACGCTGTACCCTTGGCCTCACATTTGAACAGGGCTGCCAAAAGGCTGGCAAAAGCAGGGATGGGGTTTTACACAGAAAAGCCTCAGATGATAAAACTAAGGTCTATTAACATCCACAGGGTTCTACCTCTGTTGGTAGCAGTAGTATAGGAACTGCCAAAACTCCCACACTTCAGGGAGAAGAATTTGTAACCCCCTTGAAGGAACTCTCAATACTTCTGCCGCTTTAATATTCAGCACAGACAAGGTCACCCTTATATTTGTAGTTTGGCCAGTCACAGTGATGGGACTAAGAAGGTCTTGGCACCTGAAACAGTGGAACAGCTCAGCATCAGCTTAAGAGACAAGCTGGGCTTTTACAAGCAACAAAAAACTCAAAGGAAGTAAAGATTGCAATGCTTTGGGCTGAGTGTGAGCCCAGAGGATCTCTGGGCGACGGAGGCAGGAGAAGCAGCATCTATTTCAAATGGTCCATAGAGACATGGGTGTCAGCACCCTCCAGACAGCTCAGGCTGGCCAAGGTGATCCCAGGACATGCACGTTCAGAGGCTGTCAAGAGATCTTACAGTCCTGAGGCAAACAATATGCTCTGCTGGACTCAGCCAAATGCAACGTTCAAGGCCAAATTCCAAGCTAATCTAAATCAGCCAGGGATTTGGTAGAAGCACATTGACTTCTGGGAACCTGCTTGTCCAGAACATCGTCACTAAACCACAAACCCGTTTTGGACGGGCAAAGCCCGTGGGAGCCGCACAGAGGACAGGCCCATGTGCTCCTGGGGCAGGGCTCCTTTCTTGTCCCTTCTGTCCTGTGGTTCACATGCTCAGTCCAAGCACACCTCATTATTCCCCACCACGGCAGCTCTCCCGAGCCCCATGATACCTGGTTGGGAGCCTCTGGGTAAGGATGACTCGATCCTTATGGGTCCCTTCCAACTTGAGATATTCTACAATTCCATGACGCATACATAGACACATACACTGAAATAATATGGATTGTGGCACTGAATGACAACCCCAATTGAAAGCAGATTTGTTCTTTGGTGCCACTGAAGAGAGACTTCATCTCAAGTTGTGCTGGCTATGAAGCAGAAAGCTAGCATTAAATAAGCTCTAAAAATTGAAAGGTACAGAAAATTGTTGTGCAATTACTTAAATTCAGAGGCTCCGCATTTTACTTTGTAGCCCATTCTTCCAGCCACATGAGGTCTTCCCAGAAATAAGATCCATCTTTTAAAATGAAAACAAACCTTTTTTTTTTAAACTGCTCTCAGAAACCTTCCAAGTGAAACCCAGTTATATCCAGTACTGCAGACTGACAAAGCCTAAAATAATAATTTTGAGAGAAACAAACCAGTTCTGTTAATCGGAAGAACATCTTTACTTTGCAGTGCAATTATGACAATTTAAACATTGGTATTACCTGTTTTGCCTGTGCATTTGTCATCAATAAAAAGTTTTATAACTCTATCAGAGTTATAAGTAAAAAGAGTATCCCATTTTCCCAGGTAAAAATAAAAAATTTACATCTAGAACACTGATGCCATGTGTTGTCACATCAGGGGTGACTTCTGTGGTTGACTGGGTAAGAGGACAAACATCTCCAGAGTTCACCTGGACGCTACACAAACTCCCACAGCAGGTGATCAATGACAACTCAAAGTCCTCATATGTAAGGGCTCGGTTTTTCTCTAACATGCACATATACAATCCTGTACAGCTATTACAAGCACGTAATGAGAATGGTGAAGGCTAAAGCAGCCACATTCGCCTTTAAGACCAAGACTTGCTTTTGACCAGTCTGCCTCTCCCACACAGCTGACCCTGCTATCAGCTCCTCCAGGACAGCATTCCTGCCCAGGACACGGTCCCTTTGGGCACAAACGGCTGCAGATGGATTCTGCCGAGACAGCAGTATCTAAAGAACCGATCTTTATATAGTACACCAACAAAAACTCACGTCTTAAACCTGCGTGTTGCACTTTGGCAAGGTACTAGAGAATCCACTTCCAGAGCCGCGGCGCTTTTGGTCTAACACCAGCGTTTCTCAGACGCTTGAGTTGGCCCAGCAGCCGCACAAGGTCGTCGCCAGCCAACGCCCCCGGCCAGGCTGCTGCTCTCACACTGCAGCCGGAGGGGGTCGAGCAGGGACCGAGGACCTGGCACCTGGTAGAGGACGGACATGAGTACTGCAGAGCAGACAGGGCCGTGGAGGCCTCAGGGGCTCGAGGGGACAGCACAGCTCCCGTGTCTGCACCGCGCCCGCAGCCCGAGGGACAAACCACCACTCACAGCCAGATGGCCTGGAAATGTCCCTGAGCCCAGCTCCAAGGGGACAGCGGCCACAGAACCACAGGATACCAGGGTCACCTCACCACCCCCATGAGGCAGCACACGAGGGTGGTCAGCAGACAAGCTCTCATGCCCTTAAAACCCAAAGCTCATTTATATTTTTGGTCTCAGCATACGTTAGAAAAATGAGATTGGTCTCCACCTTCAAGGCACACAATCATGACCCAAAGCATCCCAAAGACTCTCTGAACTTCTCAGCAGTCACACACTTCCAGGTCCACACAAAGGTCCCACAGGAATGAATTTTTATTTTTACCTTGCAAGTGTCTTCAGGAGGTTTGCCCAAGCCTCAGCATGCTCCTGAGCAGCACCGCAGCACTCACCACCCCGCCATGAAACACAAGCCCTGCAGCAATCCCAGGCTGGTCATCACTGGTTCGTTTTAACTGCAGGAATAAACCACACCATGGATATTAATATCTCTGCACAAGCATTACCACTCTGAAGAGTGCCAGTGATTATTGCCAGTGACATAATGCTGGACTGCTGCAGAAAGCAAACAGCCAAACTCATCTTCCTTGCCAGTCGACACCCAACCGATGTCCAACCCCCCCCCACTTATGCACTAATTAAACACCCTGCACTGACTGAGAAGGGGAGTTGAGCACTTTTTTTCATTGTTACTAAATTATTTTTCCAATTGGCAATAACAATCCTTGCATTTCAACCCTAATCAGCAAGCATAGGTGGTTTTGTGCATGTGTGTGTATGTAAAAGGAAGAAATAAACCTATGAAAAATAAATTTTCTTAATTTATTAGTTTATTGCTTCATCCTTGTATTTCTGCATTCCCAGATGAATCTAAGAACCTGCAACATTTCTGCCACATTTGCAAAAAACTAGAGCTCTTCCTTTGCACTCTATTTCCAAAGTTTTTCCCAGGAACACTTTGGTTACCAGATTTTCAGTGTGCATCTAACTTAAACAAGGAGATTTAGTCCTGTTTTAATCTCTTCCCGAGGAGGATTACGCATAGCATCCAACAAAAGCACCAGCAATCACGGGCTGCAGGCAGCAGGAGCCAGTGAACCCCAGCTGAGGCCTCAGTTACCTGCTGGCACCGATGTGGCCAGTGGTGGCCGGATAGCACTGCTGTGTTGCCCCCGGCCGTCACCCCCCATGCCTGCCAGTGGCCAGCACCCACTCCCAGCCCAGGATTGGAGCCTGCATGCTCTGCTGCTGCTCCGGCACAAGGACAGGCCACAGCACCTTCACCCAGGGGTCACATACAGCAGCCAACATATAAATTAACCCAGGCACTCAGTGGAAATAGTCATGATGTGAGCTGGCCTCCACTAGAAATTATTTACTCACCTTGGGTAAAAGACCAGAGTAATATTTTTAAGTTTGTTTCAACTACAACACATTTATCAACAGTTTTTCACTTTTTAAGACTCTAGAGTTCTTGCATTATTCAGAGGTAATCCCTTCTGTGATCATTCTTTACAATGAACAGGTAGCATCTAAGATTATCCTTAACAGGGCAAAACCAGTGTATGTACAGTGGCTGATGCAGCAGCCCAGCGTGTGCCCCACCGGGGCCAAGGAACACTTGCAGTCACTGGAGATGCAGCCAAGCAGGCTTACCCTATACTCATTATCTCTAAAATCTGTATCACCTCAGTTGAAGGCAAGAGAAGAATTAGCAAATCTAACAGGGAATCACAGTCAGAGTGAATAGCCCCCGGGCGAAATCTCTCTCCAAATGGCTCCTAGGAGGAGGAGACTGGGGAGATAAGGGACAAATAACCAACACTGTCTCAGGTGAAATGATTTTAAGGAGGGGCTTTGGGAACACCCAGGCAGCTTCCTTATGGACTGGTTTCTGTTCTCACATTTCCTAAGGTGAGAGGAGAGTAGGGGGGAAGGTTTCCCCTGGTGCTCCTTGAGGGCAGCTCTAGCAGGTCTCTGTCCTCCCCAGGAGGACACGTCTGCCTGGGCTGCAGTCATTTCCTCTCTTCTTTTCACAAGACCTGGAAGTTAAGATGATTGCTAGGAAGCGTATGTAAATGAAAACCAGGTTTAGCTGTTAAGGCCTGAAGCGTTGCAGAGCCAGACTAGAAGTCCTTCAGGTCCCAGCACGGGCTTTGAGCCATTCCTCTGTCTTGGCAGAGGCACGATCCAGGAGTGGCACCTTTCTCGGGGCACTCTGCAGTGTGCCTGCCACCCTCCAGCTGTCACAATACAGATGCTGCTGTTACAGGGGATGTTCAGTCTGATCCCAAAGGACAAACACATGATTACATGTTCCACATGCCATATTTAACAAGAATTACATTAGTGGTTTTTTACAAATTATAAATGTATTCTTCAAAACCCCTGTGCTATAATTGATGCAACTGATTAAAGGCAAACAACATAAATAATTTTTTACTATTTAGAAGTCTGTTCCACTTTTCATTTTTTCAAGAGGATGAGAAAATTAACTTCATAGGAAAAAATGGCTTGATACTGACATACAGTAAAACACAAGTTGAATTTTTACATAGACACAAAGAGCATGCTAGAAAAAAATACACAGATCAGAACTAGGGATGAATAAAAAAAGAACACACTTACCAGGCCACACTGATCTCTTGTAATCACTTTGGCCTTCTTGCAGACATGGCAGGAGCCATTTTCAACAGGGTAATTTGGTTTCTCATCTGTGACAGGAAATCTGAAGGAAGCAGGGAAGAGGAAGTTACTCTTAGGAGCCTGAACTAGCAGGGATTTTCTGGATCCAAAACCCACCGAGGTAGAAGAGGTTGCTCTGCCCAGTGCATCTCGGGTCCTGCCGAGGTACCAGGGGCTAACGGAAAGCAGTGCCAGTTCACCAGGCTGTGCCAGGCAGCCCATGGAGGCGTGAACTGAAATCTTTTTCTGAGTTAGTCTGCAGAATAGGCAGGAAAATCACTCAAAGGGTTTGGACTCATTGGAGGGACCACAGAAAGGACGCCTGGGGAGGAGCAGGGGCTCAGGTGGTCACCACCCCCAGGGCACCCAGCTCCCCCCTACAGCACCCCAAGAGCCAGAGCCCCTTTACACTGAGGCACCCCAGATCACTTTGGCTGCAAGAAGGAGCCTTAAAGAGGACACAAGTGGCATTTGCAAACTCCCAAATGCCCTCTGTGTTTCCAGAACAAAGACAACTGCACTACAGCTAAGAAAAGAATCTTTGAGGCTGGAAGTAAGAAGCAAGAGAAGTTATTTTACACAAAACAATGTAACTCCTCTTAAATTCAGTCCCTTCTCAGGTCTGTAAGTTACAGTAATGTGAAGGGGAAAAAAAAGGTCAAAGCTATTAGATAACAGCTTCTGACTTCTAGCAGCCTGATAAAAAGAACAAAAAAAACCTCAGGGGCCTATTTTCACATTGCCCTCCACAGGTGTAATTCCTGTGCACGCTCTCCATTAACATTTCACATCACTACAACTCTCCGCTTACCTCCCTCAATGAAAAATAACATATTTTTGCTTTGGCAGAGAAGACTCGGAGCTCTTGTCCAATAATCAGTCCACAATCTGCTGTGCCCTGTAAAGATACACATACCAGAGGGATGCTCAACAAGGTGAAGCAGCAGCGACCCTCTCAAAGAGAGTCAGGAATGCTGCCAGCACTGGAAAAGCAACCAGTATCTATCATTTTACTCTTTATTAAAAATATTTTGCCTTCCCCTTCTTCCATACAATTAAATCTACTATGGTGAATTAGCATGCAAAATTGCCCTCTTCATATACATTGTTGTTAAATTATAATTAGTACTAACATACTGTACTTATAGCATTTACTACACTTGACAGTTCCATCAACATAACCTCACTGTAATCTATAGCAGGAAGGATAACAATTAAGATGGTATTACTCAATTTTAAGCAGCCACTGACAAGTTCTACCCACATTTACAAGCACTGTTTTGCTCACGTTTAGCCACATCCATAAACACTATTAATAATTCCATGCAGCCTTTTTGCACTGTTTTCCCTCTGTTCGGAGAGAAGCAGGAGCCTGCCCACCCCCTCGGGCAGGATGGGGAGGCAGAGGGTCCGGGGCCGTGAGGGGGTATCTGCCTCCCGCAGACCACAGACCAGGGGCTGTTGGAGCTCAGGAAAACTTCAACCAACAGTTCCATCAGCACTGGAAATCCCCCACGTAACTCAGCAGGATTCGGGATCTTAAATCCTTTAGACCCCTCTGCAAATCCTGGCTTATCACCCGGGGGGACGCACTGACCATACTCGCCCAGGTGGGGAATGAGGGGGACCCGGCAGAGCTCAAGGGCGAACACCTCCCGGTCGAAGGCCCAGAGCGGGGAGAGCCTTGCTGGGGGGCACAATGAACAGCACCCCAAACCTCTCAGCACTGGGGAAGGGAACAGCCTGCTGCCACGCCACCCTGCTGCGCTGAGGCCAAGGACAGCTACAGGGACCTGAAAACCGACGGCTAACACCAACTGCAGTGATCTTTTTTCTTTAAAGAAACCACACAGACTATGCCCTGTTTGCCAGTTTGAAAGCTGAATTTGTACACCGAGGCTTTGAGGGGAGCCACTTTACTTGGTAGACCTGTCAGCGTTTAAAGACCATCCCATCAACACCCACCATAAAATAATTGTAATATTAGCATTTCCCAAGCCCTGGGAAGCAGCAGCACAGAACATGCTCGTGCAACGGGGAACGGCTGACAAGCGTGAGCTCTCCTGTTGTGCCTGGCCAGAGTTATATGTCAGGAGGGTGGAATAAATGACAGGTTCTGATGAATGATAAAAACATGGGTTCAGGTTTGCAAAAGCATTTCTCCCTGGCATTCCTGCATTTCCAACAAAGTTAAGGGTGGTGTTGAAACTTTTCAGGGAAAGACTGAAGCCTCCTTTGACCAGAATGGAAACTAGGAGAGGTGCTTCAGAGGTCCCTGGGAGGGCCACACCGCAACAAACAACTTGGACCAGAGCACAGCCCTCAGATGCAGAGCTCCAAGGGTTGCCAGCAACTACAACAGCCAAAGAGGGATTTATCCACCAGGGTCAAGCTTCTAAATAAATAATTTCCTGGCCTATGTTGTCTACAGTGAGGCATAATTTCAAATCCCTTGGCTTTTGGGTGCCAAGATGGAGACACTGTACCTGGGATTGCTTGGTCCTGCTCCACCTCTCAGCTCCCGAAGCCATCAGAAGGTAGGTACCCTCTGGGGCCCAACAAAACAGAGCAGTAACTCCTATGTTGGAATTAGATCCAGTCACACGGACCTACTCCCTGCACACCAACTTAGAGCCAGGGCCAAGATTTAGCCCTTGGTTAGAAAGAATATTTATACACCTACTTCATACAAGCTGAGTGCAGAACCCACCATAAATAGGTAGCTTAACACTAAAATTACTTTTAGAAATGAAGTCTTCCATTTTTCATATGGAAAAGGAAATCCATTTGAATACTAATAGCATTCATCTTTCCCTTACAAGCAGTGTTTCAGATTTGTAGCCTGGTACAGAAGAGTGGGGTGAGGAGGGGGGGTAGAAGTGACCTCAATTCTGACAGTCACATAATTTTGCAGTTCAAAACTTATTGGAACGTTTCGGAGCATAATGCCCAACAATTTGCATTCCAGATACCTTCCATACAAACGGAAGGATTGCTAAAGGTTGCACAGCTCAGCTTTAATGCTTGTGCCCTTTTCTCAAATTAGCGATACTGTCAAGCTCTGATGAGATCATATCTTTGACACAGAGCAAAATTATGGTAACATTCATGTGTGATCTTATCCAGTACAACTCCTATTTCCATGGGATTATAAAAGGAAAGAAAGTCCCATTAAACTCTATTAAAGAAGGTGATATTCACCCTGCAGCTATAGGAATATATTTGAGCACTACATATCACATCCTGTGAAAAGAAAGTAGAAAATGAAAATTCAAAAGCAGCAACAAGGATCTAAGCAATCGTGTAATACAATCCCAGCCACAATTTAGTGCTGATTATAATTCTAGGTTTCTAGACATAAGTGAAGGAAACCAGATGAAGCTTGGGGGACTGTTTCCACGTGTATAATTTACAAGGGTGGCTACAGCAGCTGAGGATCTGGCCTTATTTCTGAGAGGCAGGGTCTAAGCGGCGTATTTTGCCTACAGTTTGGCAGCGTCCAGAACACCTTCAGATATCCCCCAGCTCCTGAAGGGGAAGGGTGATGCCCAACAGGACAAGGCACGCTCTGCACTGATGGTAAGCCTCTCTCCGCAGGGGGACAGCGTGGCACAGGGCTCCTGCACCTCAGCACACGGGCAGCAGGTCCAGCAAGCCCCTGGGCAGCGGCCCCCCCAGCTCTCAGGGCCGGGCAGGGCACGTACCCCAGCTGGACAGAACTGGGACGAGCCCAGAGCGCGTGTCCTCGCTGCGTGGTGGGCTGGGAGAGGGGGCACGGGCCACACACGCGCCCCGGGACAGCCACAGTCCCTCAGCAGAGAAAGGTGGTCACAAGTGTGTCGCGAGGGACGGCCCTGGCAGCCCTGAGCCCACCTGCCAGTATCGGGGCACACAAATACCAAGAGAGACGCTCGCGCTCGTTCCTGAGGTACCTGCTCACGTTAACAGTGCTACAGAAGTGTGGCAGAGACCATGCTGTGAACAGGATTCCTCCCCACACCAGCACTGCATTTCTGTGTCAGGCAGCCCTGAGGAGGGCAAAAAGCACCAAGAGAGAAGAGCGGGAGTTTCTCAAGGGTTTCAGAGTTCAGATCTGAATGAAGGACTAGGGCACGTGCATTCTCCTGAACAGCTCTGCTAACAGGGAGAATCAGGGCCTTCTCAGAAGTTAAAAAAGACAAAATCAGGTTCAGCCCTCCTATAACCCCATTCTTCACTCTTAAAATCTAGTCCCGGCCTCATGAGAGTGCCGGGGTGCAGTGGCACAACTCAGGGGTGTGCTACGTTTAGGGGCACCCCAGGTTGCTACCACAGGGCTCCTGGTCAGCGCACTAACCCCGGTCCCTGCCCACCCCAGCCAGGGAGACAAAACCCAAGGGCAGTCATCCAGTCGCTGCCTTCCCTGGGCTAACGCAGCCTCTGCACAGGAAGCTCAGCAGCTCAAGGGCTGCTGTAGGCTTGGACAGGCTTTCAGCCCCTACTCCTTAAGCCTAAAACCACCTGTTTAAACACTACTGGAAACTGGTACCTGTCTGCAGCACTGCCTTCCACTCCAGCGAGGCTCTCCCCGCCTCCCGCAGTGAGCGGAGCGCCCCGCAGCCCTCCTGGGGGCTATGGCCACGTGCAGGGCTTAACAGAGCTGCTCTGCTGCCTAATGAGGCAACAGATGTAGGCCTCTGATCGACTGGGGAGGGATAAAAGTACATGAGGATCGTGCCACAGCTGAAGTGTGGTGTGTTAGTTAGAGGCACTTAACTGCAATAAAACAGGCCAGTTTTTGTGCTGTCACCCATCCTGAGCCTAGAGCCATTCTGTTTCCAACACTCTGAACTGGTCTCTGGGAAGACACACCCATGACCTATGCCCTTCACAGCACAGTCATGGCACAGGTCTTACTACCCCACCCCATTAATTCGGCTGCTTTCACAACAACAGTCCAGTCTGTATGAAAGTAACAGGATTCCTCATGTCTCACACGTTCTTCCCAGCACATCTTCTGGCTGGGCAAGCACCAGAGGTCCCAAAAGCTTCTGCAGGTCTGTGCAACCAGTAAGAGACTGGGAAACCACTTACAGGCTGGTGGGAAGCTGTGGCATGATACAACCAGCACTGACTACTGTTTACCTGGGCCTGCCAGGTCAGCACACACTCACACAGAGCACGTCCTGGCTAGCAGCTTTAGTTCCCGTTTCAGACACTAAAAATCCATGGTAAATAAAAAGCAGGATGACAGCCCAGCCAGAAGACCTTCAAGAGTACATGACTGCAAACAGCAAGAGCATAAAACCAGAGGTAACCTACCACACTGATCCAGGCCTTGAAAGGGAAGATGCCAGGCCAGACCCCTCCCAAGGTTTTCAGAGCTCTGCAAAGCAGCAGAGGTTGCCTCCTGCTGGTTTTTATAACAGCCAGGTGCTGATCAGGCCAATCACTGATCTCTAATAAGCCTGAACTCCCTCTTTAAATGGCCATGCAGCTACAAAAAACAGTATTGGTTTTAATCCTAGTTTCTGTAAAATAGGGCCAGATTTTTTTTACCTACTTCTGTGCCTGTTTTGAAGATTTGTCAACAAATGTCTACACATTGTTTTGAGAAACTCAAACGAGAAGACAAGCAAATGTGAGAAACCTTATTATAAGGTAGCCCAGGATGCAGCTAGGCCTGATCAACAAGCCTAAAGCCTATTGAAAGTCCTGGAGTGCCTGCAGACAGCAGAAAAGCTAAGGAAAAAATTCTCATTTCATACCATGGGCCCATTTTCCCCAGAATTTGTGGGACAAATCCAGAGCACAAGCGATTGGAGTAAATGCTGTAGGTTCTTCCTGAGGAAGTTTCTCTTGCCATAAACTGAACCACTTTGGTGACTTCCCCCAACACAAAAACCCAGCTCTAGAAAACTTTTCTGTGCCCAAAAGCGGAGATGGGAAAGCGCCAGGGTGTCTCTCATGGGTGATCATCTGTCATGGAGACCGGCCTGAGGGACCGGGGCAAGGCCAGCAGCTCAGTTCCAGTGCTGGGCTGGCGGCGTGGTGCCACCGAAGCCGAGGGAGCTCTGTCAGGTCACGCCAGCTGAGATTTGGGCGCTGCTGTCTGCTGAGGAGGTAGGTGAGCAACCCCTGCAGAGCAGCAGAGGTTTACCTGTCTGATGGGAACCCAGCGCCTGCTCCCCGGCTCCCCTGGAAATCCCCAGCCACAGTGAGTGCTGGAGACCGAAATGTTTGAATGACAGAAAGCTTTCCTCAAGACCTCCCAGTGAAACCCACTTGCCATTCAAAATTTTTGCAGTCAGAAAGCATGTAATTTCCCACTTCTTGTGCATAAAACTGGGAGGCAGGCTTTCCCAATCCCCTGCATCTTCGCTATTAGCCTGCTGTGTTGACACAGCCCCTCTGCACACCAAATGATTCAGGCTGTGCGTTCCCCATGCCCAGATCTTAACTGCCACACAGTAATTGCAGGGTTGGAAATGAAAACATTACTCAGCTCACCATGACTGATGCCTCTCGACGAATGGAGAAAATACAAGCCAAGCACCCTCAACTTCCACGCGCAGACATGCGGATGATTTGATAAATGAGGTGATCTTGTCTTTGAAGAGCCTCAGTGTTGGCTAAGGTTAGCTGGTGGCCAGGGGTGCTCAGAAGAATTCTGGTGGCTTGGGGAGAGTCTGTGATCAGCTTTGCTGAAAAAATGTACTCTGACATCTGCATAAGAATAGCTGGGAAGGCAAAAAATGAGCAAATGTGAAATGTAATTTGAACAGACACACACAAAAGGAAAGACAGCAGTTTTATTTCCTCACTTCAATCCCCTTCCAAAAACTGTGGGGCAGAAAGTCATCTCTTCTTATGCGAGCCCATGGAAAAGGAGAAGAGAAAGTTTAAAAAAAGAAAAAAAAGGGTTACACAGAAAAGCAGAACAATTTTAGGGAGGAAAATGTAGTCACAATATCCATGGTTTTCAATCCTCTGACTGAGCGGGGATTAACCTTATTGTGTATGGCCAGCACAAGGTGGGCCTTGCTTTTCTTAGGCCTTTATAAACCGGATGTGGTGTCTTTTGAATGCCTGAGGCAAAATTAATTCCCACTTCTGAAAAATCAAGATACTGTACACAGACACACACATGGCATGGGCATACAAGACTTGATCAAAATTTCTGGAAAATTTGGGACAAAAAAATAACCCCATGCATTTTGGAGGAAAAGAGAAGGAACCCTGTGAAGTTTCCCACATCTGCCAACATGCTCCGTTTGAACACTGACAGGGTAAGAGCATCCTCGGTCCTTCCATCCGGAGTTAGAACATGTCAACATAGCAGGCTCTGCAAGTCTGGAGAATAGAACATATTATTTTATTTCAAATAGGCTTTTGCCTTGGAAAAATTTGCTGTTGTCCCACATACTTTTGGCTTTGATGTGCTGGTGCCTTTCCTTGTTAATAATCTGCACGAAGTACCTGTAATCACAGTCTATGTTGTGCTTCCCAGCTCTCTTGGGTGTATTTAATCATTAGAGAGAAAACAAGATCATAATGAAAATGCTGCAAATCAAAGTTTTTACTTAGATATCAGTATATTAGTGCTATCTTGATAGACCTTATTCCAAATATTCAAGTACATGTTTAATATCGTGCATGCTCCTTTAATAGCAACTCAAGATTGCCTCAGGCACAGTGGCAAAAAGAGAGCTGATTTGAAGTTAGTTAAGAGAACAGATGTTGTTATTCGTCCAAAAGGAGCTTACTGGGAACTTGGCTTCCTGAGAAATTTGTCCTTCCTTACACATACGCGTGGTATTTCCTTCCCCCTTACGCTACGTGCTCACCCCTAAAGCTGCTTTCACCGGCACTGCTCACGCGCCGAGCGCTGCACATACGCTTCAGTTACACACAGAAGGGGGGTCTAATGCACAAGCAGAGATATTACTGCATGATTAAGGGCCCTATTCAATTGGAAAAATCCTATGTTCAGACACATGACCACCCTGAAGCATCAGGTATGATTTGGTGGCTGGGAGCGGGGTCGGCCAAAAACGGAGAGAAACCAAACCCTCCCTGAACACGACTATAAACACATGGTTGTGTACGACTGCACATAGCCAGCCTAAAGAAGACTCGTTTTGCTGGTGCCTGTAACATGCCAGACCATGCTTGTTCTCACTAAATCACAGCTCCGTAACGCCTGTTGTGCCACACGACTCAGCCCAAGTTTCACACCAAGGGAAGGTGGAATGAGGCAGCCCTGGCCGGGTGGCTGCGGCCTCCCTGTCCTTGCGGCTGAGAGGCTGAGGAGGGCAGGGGATGGCCAGGAAAACAGAACCATGTATGCCCCACTGGGGGTTAGGAAATAAAGGTTAGGGTTTGATTTACACCATTAATAAAGAGTGGTTTCCAGAACTTCACAGCATGCACACTGCCAGGTGGGTTTAGACAGGTAGGCCTTCAGCTGTGATAAGTTTGCAGGCCGTGGAAAAGAGAACAAACTCATAACTCAAACCCAACTATTAAATTACAACTCCACTTAATGCTACCTCAGAAAAATGGATGGATGCAGGAAGGAGTTTTCCAGAGTGCAGACATCCCGCTGGCAGAGCCAGGCTGGCCTGACGCCGCAGGAGGGGGGTGCGAGCATGCGACGCCTTAAATCCGGGACTTTGAGGGCTCCAGTTTTTGTGGACCGTGAACAGAGATGAACTTGCCTCCTCGCCTGTCCTCACCAAAAGTCCCACCACGGTGAGCAGGGTTTGGGGAGCGGGCGGCCGCCCGGCACTGACCCCCTCAGGGTTCAGAGCGGCCGAAGGCTCCGTCTGAGGCACCGCGTTAAACCCTCCTCCTCTGCGGCAGCACGGCCGAGAGCCCCGGGACTGACAATGACATCCCATCTGCCACTGCTGCTGTCCTTTCATCCCTTTTTTCCCCAAATACTGGATTCCGTTAGATATATGTCTCGATGAGGCCCTGATTCAGCAAACTCTAAGTCAGGCGCACAAACCATCCTGACAGCCGAAGTTAAAGCCGAGCTCATCTGGCTGGGGACAGGGACAGATTTACTCGCAGGGCGCCAGTGAGGGGAGGACCAGGCCCCTTGTCACGGGGTGTTAAATGGGCTCAATAAAAGTGGAGCCATTAGCCCATATATTTGCTGTGCTCAATGTCAGCCCTCATTGATCCCTGGCTGCTCGCAAGGTTGGAGTTTTACATATTCAATTATCGGGGGAGAACATTTAAACAAAAGCTGGAAATAGAGTAAGGACAAGAAAACCGCTGATATATCAAACCAGGGCGGATCTGAGAGCCACTCACTATATATATTCCCAGATGTTTATTATGCATTTATAGAGATAGCACTTAAATATGAAAAGTTTCACTCCATTTGGAAAACAGCCGCCAAAACTTTCTAAGTTTCACACCCTGTCTTGTTGAGAAAAGAACACGTACATCTTCAGTCTGGAAGAAGACAGACCAGGTGAGAGCCGTATCTAGACACTGAGAGCAATAATCTTCCCTCATTACTTACTGACGTGTGCTCTTTCTTGGAGGGAGGGCAGGACAATTTAAGCCTTATTCTTTCACTGCTCACCTATATTATCAAAAATTATCTTGCCCAGTATTACGGACTGAAGACTCCTTTCCAAACCATACCCAGTGGGCAAAATGTTTTAAATCTGTACATTTAAAAATGGGAAGAAAGGAAGACAGAAAAAAATTGGGTATGCATTGCTGTAAGCAGTAACTGCAAGGAGCATCACAGACTTTTTTTTCCTCTGGCTAGCCAACCCTGAAGCAATAAAGAGAAGAAACACTTCTATTATTTTCTGCTTACAGTGATCAATACAACGGCACCAGCCAAACCAGACCCTTTTCTCTCCTGATCCACTGCAGGGCTGGGCAAAACTCCCATCACTGGAAGCAAAGCCACAGCACGCTCCAGCCCCCACGTGCGGCCAGTGCCCTCTGTCAGAGAAGAGAGATGGCTGCTATCGGGAGGATGGGGCTATCGGGAGGATGGGGCAGTCGTCCCTGTCACAACAATGTCCTGACGCAGTGCTGCTGCCCTTCCCACAGGCCGCTCTTCCCTCTCTCTCATTTACATTTGCTTAGGAGCTTTGCTCTGAGAAAGGTGCAGGGATAAAAAAGAAATAAGAAGGCCATTAAAGTCTAAGTGAGGAACGGTTACACTCCCATTCTGCAACCCTGCTGGCACAACGGGAGGGACAGGGAGGAGCAGTGAGGGCTCCAGTGCCTCCCCAGGAGGAGGAAGCAGGTTTTCTGCTGGTGCAATGGGAAGGCACAGAGGGGTGCATTTCTGTTACAGGAGTCACTTTGGCCCTGGTCATTCAAAAGATCGCTGGTTTTTTTGTAAGAAGAACACAGAAAGTCTTCCCTTTTTGAACTCATCACCTAAAAATTGCAATTTTGCTCATTCCACATAGAAAATTACATTTGTGTGCTGAACACGGCTCGCAGTCATTTGACATATTAAGCTCTGCCCCACTTCAGCTGCTCACAGAAGCCTTCCACAGCCGAGCAGACACTTGCACACGTCCAGCTCATTGTCTTGCCTATCACGTTAATTGAATCAGATGTGGAGGAAGTTGCAGGAGGTGAATCCATCACACTCTGGATGAAGGCTGCTGCTCAAATGGGAACCGATCTGCTTTCAAAATGTCTTGCTTTAATGTGTCTAGTGATATTTTGTTAAAGAAAGAGACATCTAGTATTTAATGCTCTTCATCTTTCAAAAGTGAGCAAATACTTGTAATTAAATTAATTATGATAATCATGCAGGTGTCTCATGTGTGCTGTAAGTTGGGTTTTGATTTCCAAGACATTGCCTCCTAAAAGGAAATAGTTTATTCCTTTGTTCTGCGCTGTTTTTGATGGGAAGGACAGTGAATAATTAATTACAGCAATATTTCAGAATTGTGAATTACTACGAGAAAATGACAGGTTCTCCCTACAGCCCCCTCCCTGCGGACGGGCTGCTCCTCCTGGAAGCACAGGACAGGCTCTGGCAGGCCCCTGAGGCAGCTGACTCTCTGCTGTTTTCAGAGATGAAAGAAGCAGGAACATTTTCATCAGGAAACTGATCTTAAATCATGCAAGAAATGCCAAGCAGTTCTCAGTGCACCTTTACCTCAGGCGTGGGAACTGCAATTTCCATTTCAAAAGCATTTCCACAATTTTAAAGTAAGTTCTTCCAATTAAGAACAAAACATTATGTTTTCCTTTGAATTTAAATTAGACAAATTCAGGCCATTCTTAACAGCTAAGTGTTACTGAGCAGTGGAAACCACACATCCATCTTCTATTGAAGTATCCCATGTACATCTGTGAAAGGAAAGGAATCAACACTCTCTCCAGTCACCCCTCTCAGAGGAGGCACCTCGTGGATTTCTGCAAACAGGACACTGCCTGCTGGCTTTTCTTTCACGAGAACTTTGGCTAAACCAGGACAGGTGCTTAGATAAACTTGGATAAAGGCAGAGATGGATAAACTGCAAGAGTGGATAAAATACAAAGGAACACAAACGAGGATTATGCGTAGGTATTCCCAGAAATAAAAGCAGAGGAGTCAGCACTGAGCCTGCTTCCCTCTGGAACCTGTCTCACTCTGAGCGCCAGCGTGTCCCGGCTGCCCAGGAAGAGGACGGGCATTGGAAAACAGGTTTGCAGCACTGAAGAGTTCCCAAAGAGCTTCTGCCTCCTTCTCCTAAAAAAGTTACTGCTCAAAGTTGCATCTATAGCTCAAGGAAGTGGGAGAAAGAATAAAATGGACCTTCAGTTAAAACAGCCCAGATCTGCTACAATTACTGAGCAGTGAAAGAAAATAAATGGCCTTTAACTGATGCTGGAATTGCCCAGTGGCCTCCCATTGCTCGGTTCTCATTCTGAATTAAGTCTTTCTTCTTAATAGTCACTCACGGCGACTAACTGTTGCCTTCTGCTAGTCCCATAAGGTGCCCAGTGACCAAATTATTACTTCTTTATTCTTCAGTAATAGCTGGACTCTTTCAAAGAACGGCCTCAGTTCAGGGGAAGCTCATGAAGAAGTTTAACGGTACATTAAATGATGCTGAATTACACAGGAATTTGCATGGATTTGCATTTTCCATTTCTATTAATGCCAGATGAGTTCATTATGATTCATCTAACAATAATGAATGCTAAAGGAATCAGTAATGATCATGATATTACATCTGTGTCATGATCCTGTCTCTGCAATTTCAGTCTCCTATTCTCTACAACAGCAGAGAATCGGTTACTACCACTGGCAACGTGACAACGCTCTTCTCTTACCATCATGACTCAGGCCTAACTTTTATGAGACCTTCACAGGTTTTCTGTGAACATATGGCTTAAAAGTCTGCCAATTAGCATCTTTCCAGCATCCAATATAGCTGAAAAATCACTCACAGCCCTTTCTCATTTGTTGATTTTGCTGTCTTCCCCCTTCTCCCAGGGGATTGCGAGCGGCTCACACAGCTCAGCCAGCACAGGAGCAGGTCCCTCTCATCCCCTCTGAGGTCTGAGAGCTGTTGTAACAAAACTGGCCAACAGATGCAGATACATCTGGGGAACAGGAGAGAAGAGAAGGGTTTGTCTCTGTGGAGCACAGCCCTGCCCTGTCCCCTGCCATTCCCCACCGCTTCCCCCTGGAGCCACAGCCAGGAGCGAGCTGCCACCTCGGGTCCCGACACCCTCCCAGTGCGGGCAGGGCCCGTGTCCTGCCTGCAAAGCGTCACAAGAGAAAGAGCTCCCACGTTTTTAGAGCTCTTTCCTCCTACCTGCGTCACAGTCTGTAGAATGCCGTTGGCTCGATCCCTCCGAGTTCACCCCCAGAAGAGGGAAGGGCCTTGCTCTTGAACCTCACGCAATGGGCTCCCGGGAAGGAAGGAAGCAGATGACCACCCACTGAGCATAAGGATAATTGAGGATAGCTCATTAGAGGCATAGAGCAGACTGGAAACTGAACTGCGAGCTTTTGTAAAAACTTCCGATTTTGTTTTTAATAGCAAAATCTGAAAGTTGATACTATGGAAATGTAAATGCTGGGTATGTATGGAATGAAACCAGACAATTTTTTTTCCTGATTCACCATAGTGAATTCCTCTGCTAATGTTTGTCTTTCTTAGAATGTAAACAGGTCTTCTGACAGTACATGTGTGACTTAGCTCCCTCAATTTTTTATGCTGATGACTTCACTCCTGTAAATTTAAAGGATGAGGCCTAAAATTTGCCTTCACTAGGAACAGCGTTTGAAAAAATATCTGAAAAAAATCCTGTCCTCATAATTCCTGTAACAGCAATTCTGTTCCACATCTTTTGCTACATTATTTTGCTTTCTTAATGCTGCTTTAAACCCCTTTGGCAGGAACAGCTAATAACAGCTTGGAAAGATTAATATGTATGTTAGATGGAAACACTCTATTGTTTCCATGGATATCGGTGCAAAATCCCTTCTGTGATATGTCTTCCTGCAAAATGTCTAATCAGCAGCAAAAAAGCCAAATACCTGTAAAGTGGAGAATGAGCTTAAAAAATCCTATTAGACCGTTCAGGACATTTCTCTGGCTCCTGCAGTGACGGGTACCGGGCACGTGACGGCCACGCTGCCCCATGGTTTATCCGGGTCTCTTGTCCGTTCTGTAGCATCCAAGGCTGCCTTGTCTCAGAATGCCCTTGGGGAGATCAGACTCTTCTCCTCGCTGCTGGCCCTCGGGGTGCTTGGGGCTGAGCGGGTCTCCCTGTGGACGCTGCCTGGGGTTCCAGCAGGCGGCCGAGCCAGCGCATCGCTGCTGGCGGAGGCCGGGGAGAGGAGCAGCCTCGTGCGGTTTTTCCCCCGGGTCAGCACCCAAGAGGAGAGGCTGCGGCGTCTGTCTCCTTCCACAAGACCTTTAACAGTCCAAGGCAAAGGCTCCCTCTCCAGATTTTTCCATGGAAGATTCTATAAACATTTCTACTGGGAAAAAGGAAATCTTAAAATAGATTTCATCTTCTGTTGAAGAGCATTCGCCTCTTCCCCAATACCTCTTCTTGCTTCGGAAAGAGAAAACCCACCTTAAGCATCAGTTGTTAGTGATTTAATGAAGATCCTTTTAATTCTAACAGCTGTTGTTTTAATTACCAAAGGATTTATAATTAGACCCCCTGCACAATCCTGCTGCTAAACCAGAGGCTCAGAAACCCCCCCAACATGGGTGAAGCTCACGGGGCAGTCTGTCTGTCCGTCTGCTGCCCTGGCAAGCAGCCACCCTTTGCCTCAATCTTTCAGGAAAAGGAAGTGGAATGAGTGAAAGCAGCTAGGACCGCAGATGCAACCAATCGCCACATCGTGAACACAGAAATGTTCCTCATGCTAATAAATATCAGGTGTATTGGTTTGTTGCTAACAATAACTAACTGTGCAAACTTGTCATGTGCCCATTTCATAGCTTTTATTATTGTTTTAAGGGAATTTATCTTGCAACCCTCTTTCAAGCGATCAACTCAATAAGTTGTTTTGAAAGCTTCTAGCAGTATCAGGAAAGGATGCTCTTCTCACATCTTTCAATTGGAATGAGGGAAAAAAGGACAGTTTTAGGCAGATCTGTATGCTTTTACAGCAAACCTTACTATGCACACTCAGTACCATACAGTCAAGACTGTCTTTTTAATTCTGGGCTCCTTTCTGAGTTCCTCACAAAATTTCAACATCCACTTGCTGGAATGAAAATTTAACATTTTGGAAATTCTCTCCAGAGGTGGAAATGCTGAGAAGCTGCATGTCAGAAATGTTAAAGGTAGAACCTTTCAAGAGGCATGAAACTGTGATTTCAGAGAAGCTTTAATTTCAGTTAAAAAATAAACTATCAGAGGCAAAGAACATTTCAAATGGCAGCCAGTTGTATTTGCCAAGGACAGTCAGCCCAAAGCAGAAGGTCCCCGTTCGGTGGGACAGGAGCGGTAGAGCAGCAACACTCATCGCTCTTGATGAATTAAGACACTTGAAGAGGAGCGAGAAGGTTTTGTTATCCTGTAATTTCACTCAGACACTATGCTGCCCTTCTTTCACAGGCCACGGTGCTACATCCCGTTCCCACAGCTGCCTTTTTGTTCCAGATGGGCCTTACGCTTCGGAGCGATGAGGGATCATTTCTGCACAAAGCAGGTATGAAGCACCGCATCAGACAGCCCTGCCCGGTGGACACGGCACCAGTCCCATCAGCAGGAGACTCAGTGCTCGTCACCGGCTTTGCAGGGCCTGATCCCTGCTGACCCTTTGCTCTCCTGCACAGATCTTCCTTCTATTGCATCTCCCCACAGTTGCAAAACACTTGGAGGTCGGTGGAAAGAAATTGTAAGAGATAAGTATTCTCCAAGAGAAAAACTGCCTAGTCAGTTACAGTTATCTCAATTAAATTATGTCCTGGAGTGAGCGCTCAGTTATTCTGACAGCGGTGAATTTCAAAATTAATTTGATTTCCTTCTGCTGGGCAATATTTCCTCTTGGGCTGGCAGATATTCTGAGCTGGATGCTCTCTTCTCCTTTTGCACCGCTAACGCGAGCGCACAGACCCCCAAGAAGGGGAGGCTCTCCTGACTGCCGGTGGCGGGGGCTGCACTGGGCCGCGCTGCCGACCCCAGCCCTGCCTCGGGAGCCCCGGCGCCCGCAGGCAGCACCCGCGGCAGGTTGGGACGCCCCGCGGCACGGGACCGGGCTCACACCCGTCTCTGTGCGTCCTGCGGCTGCAGATCCGCACAGACGCCGCCGGCTGTTTCAGCCGAGCGCGGTGAGCAGCACTTGACAGGTTGTTGACTTGCAGTGATAGACTTTATTAAAAATCAGGGGGGACCAAAGCTCTTAGCTCCTTATTAGAGTGCAGACTTGTTAGGAAAATTTAGTGATATGAAAACTATTACAGCATCCAGCAGAAACAGTCCTTCTGAGACATTCAGAATAGCAAAAGGTTAAATTAAAACTTCCCTGCTGCAGCATAATCAGGAAATGGCCAGGCACAGTCTCCACGTTATCATGCTGTGCACGCTTAAATTAGAACAGCAAAGCGAATTTTATATATATATAGCATGAAGACATTATAATACACAGACCTGCTTCCCCTCTCCAAATGGCCTTCTTTTCCACTTCTGACTGAGTCTGAAACTGTTAGAGCTTGATGCAAAGCTCACTGAAGAAAACGTGCTTTTCACATCAGAACATGGGTTTCAGATGGCCCGGCAGTGCTCACCTCCCAACACTGGCAAAGGGCTGGTTAGTGCCCGGCCATCAGGAGAGAAGTAAAAGCCCCCACAGACCACAGGGACCATTCCCCACACAGGTGTGACACCATCAACTGACACACGAGTAAAATCTTTTGAGGACTGGGCAGGGGCCAACCTCGAACCATCTCTGCCGGACACCTTCTATGCTGACAACCGCAGGCACAGACAGCGCCTGCGCCAAGAGGCGCCAAACACACGACCCAGGGAGACAAGCAGGGCTGTACGGCTGCTGTGTGTCAAAGCAAAGACCACTGTGAGTCTCCCCCGGGGACAGTGACGCCTTCCCTGTCCTCACCCCAGAGCCACGGGCCTCCACAGCCCGCGGGCGCGGGTCAGGGTCCGCACTGAGCGCGCAGCACGGTGCACACACAGATGACACAGACCCAACA
The DNA here is from genome assembly GCF_047716275.1 of Strix uralensis. Taxonomy (NCBI): domain Eukaryota; kingdom Metazoa; phylum Chordata; class Aves; order Strigiformes; family Strigidae; genus Strix; species Strix uralensis. Next base: position 13,711,752 of record NC_133991.1, read on the forward strand.
CGCAAACTGGACCTAGAAAACGTAGACAGTCAAAGGCTAATTACAGAGAGCATTTTCTACCTGCTGTTCTCTATCGGCATGGAGCCAGCGGGGCAAACCCAGTGCCACGAGTGAGCACAGCTGAGCCTCGAGGGTGGGCAGCAGCGGGGACAACTTTCTCATAGTCTGCAGAGCACAGACATCTGAAACTTCAGCCCACGGCACAGCTCACTCTGAAGATTTGTGTAACCCCAGCATGAGAGCTGAACAGTGTCAATAAACAATTAACATGCTCCCGACCAAGCAATTAAATCAATGGCAAGTGGGGAATTCCAGCAGACAATGCAATTAATGTATTAACTGCAAAAATTGCTATATGTAACTACTGCAAGGAAGAAACACCAACCAAGGAAAAGCTGGGGCTGCTTGCTTCAACACTTGCCTCTGCAGCGGAACAGGATGTGTTTGATTCAAAAGGAAGACAATGCTTATTATTACAAAAATTTACTGACAAGTGGGAAGAATGTTTTTCAACAGCAGTGCCATCACCTGTGTTTGCAGGGACTCACGCACTGTTTGTCGTCAGGAAGAGGGTAAGGCACTAGTGCAAGGGACTGTGCCGAAGGTGCTTTTCTTACAGGACTATCAGCTGCTGAGCTGTGGGGCACCAACATTGGTAAAGGCCACGTAAATCTCGGGAATATTTTATTAAGGGTTAGTACGTTTTAATGGGACTCGGCACAATGGAGTCTGTCTGGGCTGGCATTTCTGGTCGCTCCTCCACGCTGCTGTCAAATGAGGGGTTGAGATGAAACTCCCCCCTGGTTTTCCATCCTCAGCGGAGAGCAGGAGCTCCCCAGCCTGCGGCTCAGCGCCCGGTCTGACCGCAGGGTGCTCAGCACTGCAGCGCAGCCAGACCCCAGCACCAACACACGCGGAAAAGCCAGTCCTCCTCGAGCTGGATCACCGCCCTGACACTGCCTGTGCGTCCCTTGTGCTTAATTACGAGTCACACTGCACACCCTGCTTGAACTGCTGAGGAGAGCTGCTTAGCTTGGAAAATTCAGAATCCATCCGCTCATTATGCAAGATAAAATAACTCTCACTTCAACAGGAGCTGACATGGAGCCTAGAGAAAGAGCAGATCTGTGAAACGGGGACTGTTTGATCCATGCTTTGCTAGCTGCTATATCAGCTCCTCTCAGGAGATGAGAAGGAATATTAGCCAGGAAATTACTTTCCAGTTAGTTCAAGCTGTGTTTTGCAATGCTGATTGAGGTGGAAGGTGACAGAAACAATTGCTAAATATCAATAATATTATGTACACAATTAAAATGCAGCCAAGAGTCTTTTAATACAAAACAAAATGAGGAGCCTGTGCAGGGATTCAGTGATGTTGCTAGGTTAAATCTTCAATGCAGTAGAATATTTGAAAATGTAATTTTTGCCTCCTCCTCCAAATCCCTTTTAATATTCACAATTGGCTTCTCTGTGAGAGACTTCCAGCTCTGAAAGGTTGTTTGAGCCGAGTAGCTAAGGATTATCTCTAATAAAGCACTGCTATTCAGGACAAATCTCTACAGACATGTTTACTAAATAACTCTGATATTTTACAGAATGAATTACATTAATTACAACCACAGCAGCAACAAAAACAGGTGGTGAAATGTTTCAGTCATGGCCATCATAAAGAAAAAAAAAATCTATGTGGAACCTTCTTTCAGAATAAACATTCAAAGTCCCAGACAGGCTTTTGTCATTTCAGAGTCGGTGAAGGAAGAGACAGACCAGCAAACAAAGCAGAGATGGCAGACGGCAGGGTGCCCCCCATGCCGCGAGGCAGGGACAGTGTCCGGTCAGCAGCCCTGGGGCTGGGCAGGAGTTGCGTGGGGCTGGACGTGGGGCTGGACACAGTCACGACCACTCGCTGTCGCCATCCCGCAGCCCCGGCCCAGAGCTGCCCTCGCTCCTCAGTCCCGCCGGCCCCACGGCTCCCAGGGCCGCTTTGGCAGGGCCCCGGCTGCCCCAGGCCAGGCCTCACCGAGGGAGCAGAGCCAAACCCACCCTCGCCCACCAGCACCGCTGGGAACAGGGTCCCTCTGCTCCCCCCAGGCCTCGCAGGCACCAGTGGCCGGGGGCAAAGGGCATTGCGTGTCCCTGGGGAGGGGCAGCACAGTCCCCCCCCCACCGCCAGGCACGGCTCCCCTCGGCACCGTAACTTAGTGCCAGGGAGGATGCGCTTGGGCGATGGTAAGGGAGACAGTTTTCCCCATGGAGCTATTCGTTCACCAGGTCTGTTCCTTCTTCTGCCATCGATCTAGCAGTTGACTTTGAGCAAAGTCGTTTTCCCTCCCTGTGCATCTCTTTCTGCAACCTCCGACTGCTTGATATGGCACTTGGAGCTACCGCCGAGAGTATCTGGGTTTGCTCCTCCTGGCCCGTGGCGAGTTTACAGCAGAAACTGCTGCAGCCTCGGACAACGGCCGCCTAGAATCAGAGGGCGTTTCTAGGCTCTCCAGATGGTTTCTAACACTGAGATGCTTAGTTCCTACTGGTAAGCTCAGAAGCCTGACTTTTAACTCTTTTTGAAAACCATGGCCTGTGCCTGCTCTTGCAACAGGATAAGGAGAAACCTTTGTTTTGGCTGGATCCTTCTGACATTTTCAGTGACAAAAATAAATTTGATTTGCACAAGCTGTGAAGGAATGGGAAAGATGTTATTTCTAAAATGTGCGTGGTGCTATTGGATATGATAAGAGACTGAATGAGTCAGTAAATGTAGCAGTTTAGTAGCTTAAAAAAAAAAAATCAATAATCATGCAGCAAGATCTACATTATTGGAACAGAAAAATGTAGCTGAAAGCCTGCCTGTCTGGGAAAGTTAACCCTTGCCTTTACCGGTCCCTTGCCTGGGAAGCGGCAGGGCAGTTCTTCAGTGACACGCTCGTCCAGGGGGTGAGATCGGCCGATCCCCGGGCTGACAAATGCTGCTGTTAACGAGGGAGCGGAGTACAACTCCACCCCAAGTGCTCAAGGATTTCAGTGGCTCTCACCAGCTGTTGCTTCACCACCGTCCTCACCGTGCTGGTGACAGAGCCAACACATCAAACAAGGGGGAAGACTCATCCCTAAGAAATCCCACCTTAGTATCAGGCACACGATTGAGATGCATTTCTCCTCATCACCCTTAAACATGAGCAGAATCCAGAAGAAAGATCAAAGGAACTCATTTTAGAGCAACATCACCTGTTTTTCAAATCTACCGCATCATCACAGACAAGATGGGAACATTCATACATGTAGAAGACGGAGTAAACTCTTACAAGTTATCTAAATTTACTTGCTAGTCCTTAGGAAGGAACATATCTCACCAAGCTATCCATAAATTAATGTATTTCCCTCATTTTAATTGCCTGGGCTCTCTTCATACTCAACAGAAAGAGTGAGATGCCATTCACAGAATTGTCTATTCTGCCTATTTTACACACCTTTTTTCTGATTAATTTGATTCTTGTTTGACCCATCTCTGATTTTAATAATGCGAAAATACTGGGAAGAATAGCATCCTAATAAAGGATTTTTTAATTATTTTTTCAGACAAGGAGCAGAATCCCATTTCTGGTCTCAGTGCTAAGCACACAAGGTTCATTGATGCGACTTGTATATAGAAAAATTTGGTCTTTGGGCTTCTCCTGTCATTGTGTAATTCTTCCCCTGCTGATCAACATACCCAAAGGGAAAACAAAAAGCTCCACAAATTGCAGACTTCCAAGTTGCCAGAGAGATGGCTCAGAAAATTAGTCCTTCTTCAAAAAGGAATGAAAAAAAATTGTTCCTGCTTGGGAGGCAAAAAAGAAAATCCAAAAATTTTTACTAACTCAGTAAAAAAAAAACCCAACAAACCAAAAAACAACAAAGAGATTTCCATGTGCACTTGAGTGCACAAGTAAGGGAATGCTCTCACAGTGAAGGAGACACGTACCGTTTTGCTAGGCAGAGGTCTAAGCCCGGCTGCCCCCGAGGTTAGAGAGTTCCCAGAAATGGGGTCCTGGCCCCTGTTACAGCACAGTCACTCCCGAGTGACTCAGCACACTCGCCCACTACGAAATGAGGAATGAAAGGCTGTGAAAAGCACGGGGATTATTTTAATTGCCTGCTTCAAGATTTACAAAGTAATTTCCGCCAGTTGTAAACGAGGCACACGCCGGCTGCGCCGGCTGCGGGGTTTGGGGAATAGTGGGGTGTCTCCTCCTCCCCGACCACTGGATCTTCCCCTCTCCCTGCACTGCCGAGCAGCTCCTACGAGCGAAGGCCAGGAGGGAGGAGGCTGCAGCTGCGCTCCGCATCCACCCCGCCGGGTTACAGCTGCTCCCGACAGCAGCTGCTCGAGCTGGGATGATGCTGCTGGTCGGACTGGACATCACTGGGCCTGATAAGACAAGTTTGGTAGGAGGAGAAAAAATTCCATGCTCCTCTCCACAAGCTGAAGTGACACGACAATGAAAAGAAAGGAAAAGAGTCACTGAGGATCTGCTGCGCAGGACTCGGGGCCTCCGGTCCCTCTCGGTCCCTCTCGCCCCTTGATTGCGGGAGAGGCAGCACCCACTCAGCCTGCTGTGGGAGGAATAATTCATGGCTAATAATTCATTAGGAAACCCATCTTCTAATCCGCCCTGCAGACCACCCAGGAACAGGGTCGCAACTTCCCTCTCGGCAGTTTTCCACAGTTAGTGAACCCAGTGCCTCTGCAGAGCCCGGGGGCATCGCCCCAGCCCCTTGCCCCCGGAGCTGTCCCCACCACAGCTCCAGCTCTGCTCACAGGGGTGCTGGGTCAGGACCACCCCACTGGGCTCATGGCCCAGCCCTACGGGAGGACACAACCCTCCCACCGTGGCAGCGCCCTGCTCCAGGCAAGCTTCGTCCCTCCCGTCCCTCCACCTGCTTTACTCCTGTCCTCAGAATCACGTTCCCACCACCCAGGGCCATCCCAGCGGTGTCAGCTACCACAGTGGTTCCACAGGTCCCAACGAGAACTGAAGCACCGTCCCACAAAGGAACGCCAGACCCTGACCCTGACACCACCGTCGTTCAGCGTGGGATTTCACTCTGCAGGAGCAGGCAGAGCCATTTGCCTGCCTGTACCGCACAACCCGCCTCGGCGCGCACGTTGGCCTTTGCGTCTCTCGGGAACTAGACCCCCCCAGCCAAAATTTCTGACTCTAACGCAGGTCAAAACACTCTGGCAACAGCAGCTTCTCACTGCTCTCCGTGATGTGCTCAGGAGTCAGGATTACAGAAGCACATGGAAAAGAATTAAAAGCCCCAGTTCCTCTTTAGCACACTGTACAGCAGAGGTGATCTGCAACTGCACCTGAGTGCCTGGTGAGTGTTCCGCTGTTTCTTGTTCAAACCAAACACTTCCACACACACCATCACACTTCTGACAGCTGCCCAAGTGGAAGACCAGCTCCCGCCATCCGCCGGGGAACTCTCGCTGCTTTTTCTTGCAATTAGTTGTATAAAAAACCACGGATTTAGTCCTCCAGCCAAAGGGTCTCTTGTGGGTGGAGTGGGGGTTTCTGACCACTTCACACAAAGCACATTCTTAAAAACAGTACAGCTGGCTTTTACTATTTTGGGTCTAGAAGATGCCTTTCAGTGTAACCATAAAGAAGTGTTACCGAAGTATAAATCCTAGAGATGTTATTTCACACACACAGATGCCTGCATGTACACCCTGTGACCCGCACCGCTTGCCCCGCTCCTGAGCCAGGGTGTTGGCTACCAGCTGCAAATCATCGGCTGGAGGGGCGCGAGGACAAGGGCTCCTCCCGCTGTCGCCCCTCTTGCTGTTTTCGCCCCTCCTGCCACAGCCCACCGCAGCCGTCTCTGAACCCTGCTTTGGCAGGCCGGGCTGCAGGCTGGGAGCTTCTCATGGTCTTGCAGAAAAGCACAGTCTGAACAGGGAAATGTAAAGGGTAGCATGGCTCCCCGCAGCAAAGGAAAAACAAACAGCCATAATGACAAGTTACCGCAGGATGCTCTGACTCAACGGAGCTGGGCTTCTTCACTGCTTAAGTTATTTCCAAAGCAGATGTTTCCTGTGCGTGATTATTACACTGGTAAGTACAGAACAGAGTAGGGAAGGCAGATGTTCTCTTGACCTCTACTTTCAGGACCGTGATGGCTGATTTTTATTTCTGGCACATAATCTGAACGTATTCATCAAGGAGAAGATGATGGAAAAAAAGGATAACAGCAGTGATAGCAGCTGTACCCAAAAAAAAGTTTCCTTTTGCTTGTCTGAGTAATGAATACAGAGGAAAACAAGAAATGACCTTGAGCTCTTTCCACCTGCTTCTGCATTTATTTATTTCCGTATTTCCTGTTTTCTCCTGACTTCCCACTTCCCCTGTGTGTTCAGAGCACCCCAGGACACTGAGCACTGCCACCACGACTGCAGCTCAGGGGGCTGCTCCGGCTGGCGCGGGCACTGAGCCGCAGGCAGTGCCTGGGGAGCCCGGGATGAGAGCCACCAGCTTGAGACCTAGTCCCGATCCCTCCATGGATCTGTCAGGGGATGATTTCCAAGATCAGTAAGTCGCCGGGGGCCCCTGAGTAGTAACCAACGGCAGGGGACGCAGAGGAGCCCCGTCCCAGCCCAGCAGCCGCCCCGCTGCCCGGCCTCCCAAGCCAGCGCCGGGCTGAAGGAAGAGCATCGCCTGCCCCCTCCCTGCCAACACATCTTGGGGCGCAGTGGGAGAGAAGTTGCTTCTGAGGAAGGTTTGTGCCCACCGTTTTCAAACCATTCCCATAAGGTGTCCCAGGGACGTTCCTTCCCACACAAAGACACGAGTCGCTTCCGAAAGTATTAATTAACGCACTGATTTACTGGCATCTCTATTCCAGCGCTACTGAACACCCATCTGCACACTGACCCCACCCCAGGGCTGGCGGCTGCCGTCACCCGTGCCCCCGCCACCCCAAAGACCTTGGGTGGTGCTGCCTCCCCTTTGCCACGCAGAACTGCCCGGCCCACTGCACGGCAACGCAGTGCCGGGGGGGTCTGGTGGGACTGCCTGGGATCCGTGCTGCTCTCAGCGGGAGCTGCCCCAAAGCTTAATGAGATACAAAAAAATCTGGTTAAAAAAAAGGAAGAGAGGATTTCAGCCAGCACAAGGTCAACCAAGTCAAAGTTTCTGTCAATGTAATGAAGATGGAGTGAGGCAGATATAGATACAAGAGAGAAGGGTAAAAGCAAACTGCTCAGAGCAAAGATGACGCCAAGATTCCTGTCTCAGGACTCTGGTGAAGGTCTAAAAGCGGAGAAGCGAGAGGAGCCACTAAAGCTGGCAAGGGGAACAAGTCTTTCCTCACCAGCAGTGGAGACAAGCCTGATGCAGCCACGAGGACCTCGGGAGGGTTTCACTGGCCAGGAGGTACCCATGGTGCTCCCCAACAGTGGCCAGGGGCAGAGCTTGCTGCCCACCCCGGGCCACTCCTGCAGAAAAGGAGGAATCCATCTGCGAACACCCAGTGCATCGGCAGACAACCCACACGCGGTCGCTGAAAAAGAAATGATTTGGCCTCAATCTTCTGTTCAGTTTCAGAGCTCACGCACCAGCAAGGAACATCCCGGTGGGTATTATCTGCCTCAGGTCTGACGCATTACACAAGGAACCACAATTGCTATTGTGAGGAGGAGAGGCACTCAGCAACACCTGCAATTAAAAATTTCAATTGTCTCAAATAAGCGCCCTAATATGGATTTAATAAGATTGCCTATGTTAATTATATATCCATTTATTGTTAAAAGACCTCTAAAGATTTAATAAGAGATAAATCCAGATGTCTTCTAATTAGCTGAAAGCTGCATGAAGTATGAAGGGTGAAATCCGTGCCCGCGCCAGGAGGTGCTAGTCCAACGCAGAATTTGACTTCCACTCCAACCCTGGAGGCAAAAACACTACACTGCTCTTGATCTGACCTCACTGCACAGAAGCAGACTTCGCTGCAAATGCATAATGACCTTTTCATCAATACTAGATACTTGCAAAGATATTTTTTCCAAATCAATTTAATGCTTCACCTGCAATTCAATACCAATGTAATTAGATCAAGATTATGCACATTCAACTATTACTCACTTTGACTGCTGGTGCTCAGCTACATGATACTTAAACAGAAGAAAATAAAACAAAACTTCCCTTCAAAATACAAATATAAATGTTAAATTCCAATGGGTATTTTGTGGAGGACCATTTTTAAACATTTTACGTGCATGTGTTCATTTGCAATCAGGCTTATCAGCCCCTGCTAGGTGTGAGACAGACTTTGCTCAGAGTCCTGAAAACAAGACCAGGAACTGGAGGAATCACAGATCTGTGATCTGTCTTCTTCCCACGGCTAGGCCAAGAAAATATCATTAACTTGACTCGACAATCTGTTGCAGAGCTCTCTGGGCCAAGAAGAATTTTCCACAAGGCAAATAAGCATCCGCCCATGGCTTAGATTAAAAGATTGGATTTAAATGTCTGTGGGACGGGAGCTCTTGTTTTGCTGGACTGGGGCGGTTTGTACACAAACCCCGGTGCAATGGTAGAGGGCGTAGGGAACCATGCGGGGCTGCAAAGCCCAGTTCAGGATGGTGTCGTTTGCCCAAAGCATTTGATCTTTTCATTCACAAAGCATCCCTCTGCAGGATGGGAAGAAAAAAAAAGAAAAGGGGAGAAAAAGAAAAAAAATCAATGCCTTACTGCAGATGTTCTATCATTTTAATCCTTCTCTCCCTCCTCTTTTCTCCTATAATTAATTGTATCACTTTGTCTCAGTTTGGACTGATACAACTGCAACCATGCTAATCACTGAGCATCCCCTCATCAATACTATTAATTGCTAATATTACACAACAGAATAGCTATCACTTCTTGCCTGGCATCTTTGTAATGATCATTTGATTCGGTGAATCAATTTTTGAAAGTAACACATCTTATTAATTAATTGTAATAAAACTGCTTGTAAATAGAGATGACGAAAGAACACAGAGGGTGACCAATTAGCGAAGACTTTGGGTGGGAGATGGGTGTTGGGTCGAGCTATTTACAGGCCCTGGGAGCCTGGCTGGCTAGGCCAGAGAGCAAAGCACAGGAAAGCAAGCCTCTCCTAGTATAATTAATGATACAGAACCAGCTGTAATATAGGAGTGTCATGTATTAGCTCTGTGATATAAGATGTTTGCTGTAGTGATAACGATAGGGCATCCATTATCCTTTTAAGTTTCTTTGCCTCTGATGGGTTCATTTTATTTGCTTGCTTGCCTCTGTTTTAAATTATTCAGCTGAATTTAGAGTTCCTGAGCAGGATTAAGAGCCCCGCAGAGCTGACAGTTGCCATCATCGACTTAGAAGCCCACCCAGGAGCCCTCCCCACTGCCTCAGCGGGGCATCCCAGGTGTCCAAACCGGGGGGCGCGGGGACGGCATGGGGCAGCCCCTGCCCAAGGAACCCCCGAGCCTCCCTGCGCCGCTGGGCTTATTTACATCCGCTTGAGTCAAATTATGCCCTAACGTAAGAGGGGGGCTCAAGTGTTTCAGAAGAATGTATTGAGCAGCTTAGATGGCTTTGCATAATTTTGCAGATTTCAGATTAGGCCCTCAAGAAGGACTGATGTTTCTGAAACAGCACGCCTCTCTCCCCAGTGCAGAGAAGTGTAGGTGGTCTCACCGCAAACACAGTGACTTTTTTTAGACCTCATGCAAGTGAAATTTAGTCATATTACTCCAAGCAAGCAGGTATTACAGAAGAAAGTTTTGACTTGAATATCAAAAACATCCAAAGAAAACAATATTTGTTAAACAAAGAATCATTCAGAGTAAGACTAGCTCATGTTAACATAAAAAGAACATGCAGGGGAAAAAAAAGAGAGAAAGCAAGCAAGCAAGAAAGAAAACTTGATATAAATCAAGTCTAAGCACTCCACCAATCATCAGCTCTCTAAATCAAGAAATCTGGCAGATTTTCCAAGTGAGAATCAATCTTCCTGTCTCTGCAGTAAATACTGTAATCCTTTTTCCAGCACGGTATAGAAAATGTAACTGCCACATTGAAGATTTATTGAAAAATATTCTGCCAGACTGTTTGAATGTTGCGGTTCCAAATGTTTTTAAACAAGAGGTCGGAAGAGTTAGCACAGCTCTATCCTCCTCCCCTGTCCAAAACAGTTTTGGTGACAGACAGATCTCCAGCTGACGTTATCACACCCGTGCTGTACTTACCCTCTGCTCGCCTTTACGCCTGAAGCTCTTAAAGCAGCTGCAACTACTCCGTACGTCTGCTGGAAAAGCCCGTTTCCTTCGCCCTCCCGCATCCCGGGTACAGGAGCAGCAGGGCTGAGCAGGGCCCCGGGCACACCCCAGGGCTGAGCAGCCTGAAGCCTTCAGAGAAAGTGTTCTTGTAGCCCGAAGACTGGACAGGGACTCAGGGTATCAGACATCCCAGCTTGACCCTGCCCTGAAGAGGTTCAACATGCAGAGGACAAGCAAATCTTAGGCCACCATCATCCCAACATTTACTGGGGGAGCAGAGATACAGAGAGAGGAGGCAGCCTGCCTGCAACCACGTGGGAAGCCCGTGTCAGTCCCTGACGGGATGCCTGTGTGGCCCCTAGCAGAACGACAGCAAACCGGGACTGTCTACCAAGGCAGGCCCACCACCAGCATCCGTCAGCAGATACACACACACCAATTCCCTGCATTTTCCCCTGCAGCAGCGGGACTCAAATTTCTGCCCTTGCAAAGCTTTGAGTAGGAGGGCAGCTGCAAGTAGGGTTTGTATAAAAACAAACTTGGCCCAAGTTGCCTTTGTTACAAATTTTCCACAACTCAGAGCAGATTTACTTGTGCTTACCTCACTCCCCATCTGTCAAACACCTGGAGCCCTGGCACCTCAAACAGGAGAAGCGTTTTTTCAGGCAGGCTGGAGAAGGTCTTCTGATGAAAGCAGAGACTGCTACATACCAGGACTTTCAATCTTTAGGGGCTTTTTTCCCTCCTCCCACCTTTGACAACAGAGCTTTAATACAGGCAGAGCACTTCGGGGGGGTCCTCCAGGAGATGAGAGCCCTTCGGCTCTGGCAGCCAGCGGTACCCATTCCCCGAGGCTGAGGAGATGCGCCTGCCAGCTCCACTGACATCCATCCCCTCACCTCTTAGGGTGGCAGAGATGCTGCTGAAAGCACAGAGATGTCAAGGTGAGGACAAGTATCCAAAAAGCAAGGACAGGGAGATAAACAAGAAGCCAAAGCTAAAATCACCTCTGCCCCCAGGCACTGCCTCTGCCTCCCCCAGCTACTTCAGAGCTACAAATCAAAAGCTCAACCCTCAGACGACCAAACTGGGATAGGAAAAGGCACCAACTACAGTCAACATCACTGGAAAATGACCCCTTAGTTCTCAGTACAATATAGTAAATCAGTGCTGCTAGCACTGGAATATGTTCACACAACAAGAAATTCGAGTGATTTTGCAGAAATAACCCTGAGGCAACAGGTAAAGGGAGAGGAGAAAGTCTATAGGATTAAGAAACTAAATTAGTTCCTTAGTCACTGAAACAACTAAGAGAGCTGAGGTTTCACTAGAATTTTAAGGGGCACTTTTAAAGCATAGCAGTGAACCGACAAAAGGCATTCTTCTCTTCCCTCATTGTTTAAAGCCCACGGGGCTTCAGCACACGCTGGTCCTGAGGCCAGCCCGGAGCGCGTGCTGGCTCGCAGCTCACGCTGGTGTTGTGCTGGTGCCCCGGGCTGTTAGTGCCATTTATTGAGCTGTAACGTTGGCACAACTGCAGTGAACTGGGACCCCCTGGAACATCAGAGTTTTTGACACTCTGTGTTAGCGCTGGTGTTCTGGTTTAATTCCAGCTTGTTTAATTCTATCCGGGTGCTCCCAACCCCGGGCACTGCCAGCCGGGGAGGACGATCTCCTCTTCCCTCTCTGCAACCACGTAACCGCGGAGCAGCCACAGGATCCAGCCCCGGGGGGCGGCTGCATTTCAGCCGTGGGTGAAGCGACGGCCATGCATCACTCCCATACCCACTAGTGATTTTTTAAAGTGCGTGCTTCAAGAAGACAGCTTACATAAATGGAAGAATCACACTGTATACCCGCCACACACACAAAGAGAAGGGAAGGCTCTGGGCAGTGATGTTAAGGAGAGGCAACGTGAAGAGCCCAGAATTCACTCTCAAATACCCCTCGATGCTGAAGGAACAGACAGACGTTTTCCAAGCCGGCCTGGCAGGCTGGAGGCAGCGAGTCGCGACTGAGCTTCCTCACTTGACTTTCAAGACAAAGAACCCATCTGAGTAAAACTTTAAGATATACATGTTATGTTTATCACCAGTGAGGAAAAGAGGAGGAGAGGATAGGTTGTTCCCTTCCTGTTTACCTTATAGTCCCTCTAAAATGTTATAATGAGAGCTCAGTTCAGTTTGGATTTTAACAAGAAGTAATTTGTATGCCAGAGAGAAAAGCTGAGGTTTGATTTTCCTTCAAACGATGTACGATACAACAGCAAATGTGTCTGTAAGGCAGCAGAAGGGGACCTTGCAGACTTTTTTTTCTACATTGGTAAAGATGGCTATTCTTTTTCCAAAGGGATGTGTATTTTTGTCTGTTTTCTGCATGCGTTTTCACTTTCTCAGAGCCTGAAGGAACATATTTAATGTGAAAATGCTTGAGAGTCTCCCCGGAGCTGCAGTGCAGATGGGTCACCTTCCCCTTTTCCCACGAGCTGGCTCTGCTCATCACCCATCAGTCAGGAATATGCCCCAGCGGGGAGCAGTCTAATGTTCCTTCAGATGAATATGCAGTAAAGATGGGATCTGAGCTGGTGTTCAAAAATCAGCAAGAACAATTTCCTTTAAAAATTAATTACTGCTGACATCTGATACAATTGTAGCATGCAAGCAGACACCAGCAATTAATTAATCAGCAGTTTTAAAAAAAGAGAGTATTGATTTGTTGTTCCTCATAAACCTGGAATATTAGATTGAGGACAAGACAATTACATAAAGCAAGAGAAGACAATTGGCCTTCACGAGTAAGACAAATGGAAAGGAGTCCGGGTGTCTCTGGTTTTCTTGTAAAATACTGGCATCTCCATCAGCGCCACTGCACCAGAAAGCATGTTCAAAACAGCTAACTCATTCTTCTGAAAAACTAATCTCTCCAATAAATAAATAAATATGCAAATAAATTGAGCAAGCCATAGACAATGCTACTGAACTGGAGCCTCCGATACACACCCAGCAGCCATGTCCCCTAGCCCCTGAGGGACCACGCCGGCTCAGCAGCCTTGGCGTAGTGATCCTCCAAAGCCTCAAGGGAGGAGGAAACGTTCTGCTGTTACCATCCCGCAGGCGGGGAGCCCGGAGTCTCGCCCGAGGTTACACCAAGGAGCCGCACTACAACGCACTCTCGCGTCTGCCATCCCAGCCACGACACTGCCTGCCTGCCCCCCGGCGCACCTCGACGCCTGCCGCCGCCCGCGACCGCCCTGGCCAGAAATTCAGTGGAAATCACGCAGGATACCAAGGTACAACCTGGCACAAATCTTTGCTGCAGCATCCAGCTGCAAGGAAACAGAGAGGCAGCCAGACATTTAAAAGCTCGTGAGTGGGGCTGAGCACAGCCGGGTGTCCCAGCCCCGCGCCACAGCCAGGCCACCCGGCAGGTCCCCTGCAGCTCTGCGGCAGCGGTCTGCGGGAAGGCAAACGGTGCCTGGACAATCCTTCCAAGATGCTTTTTGCTCACGCCTCCCCTGGCGTGTTTCGCATGCTTGGAGAATTCACCCGCTGGAACCAATCTTCACAAATACTCATTTCGGGATGGGCGCTCTCTGCCCGGTCTCTTCTCCAGAGAGTGGGGCGACACCTGGAACCACCCGCAGAGGCCCTGGGGCAGATGCTCTCTCCGTCCCCGCTCCACCGCCCCGCACAGACACGTTGTCCCTTCTGCCACTCGCAGCCGGACTGGCTGCCACGCACAGCCCAGGGTGAAAACAGACCACTTCTCCGTCAGAAAACATCGGCCCCTCGACTCCAGAGCATTTTCTGCGAGCAATTTTGTGAAATTCAGTCTTGCTTCCCTGCAAGCCTCCCTCCCTTCCAGTCAGCAGTGGCACCTGGGATCCCGAGAGGGAATCGCGCGATCAATCACACTCTGGTTCTTCCTGGAGCAGAATCGTCTCTTTTTAATTATCTGCCCTGTGTGCGACCAGTTCATCATTCTCAATCACACCTCTCTGTCTCTACATATATGTTATTTCCCCCCTCGTAAATATTCTTTTCTGTGACGTGGAAGCTCCCTTCCTGCTGTGGTTTGGAAACCTGCTAACTGGTTTCCAAAGGAAAAAACCAAGCCTAATTAGTACCTGTCACAGGCCCGCGTTTTTTTCAGCTGTCTTCCTAATGAGGTCGCTTATATTAGAACTACAGAAACATAAACCAACACATTTCAGGGAAATCAGATGTAGCAACAGCAAGTTCTGTTAAAAAGGGTTTTCCAGGTAACTTCTGCAAGAAATCTCAGGGGCCCAACAATTCCCAGTGACCTCAGAGGGGCACTGCACTGCCTCAGCTCTCCTGTACCTCCCCAACAAATTTCAAATAAATATTTCTTGTTTACAGCTTTAGCTTTATTTTTGAAAAATATAAATTCAAGGATATTTTGAAATGAAGCGTCACCCAAAAGCCAGAAAGGACCTGTGCTTCCTTCTCAGAACGCCTCCACAAAGTGTTCTGATGTTTGGGGCGTTATCTGGGGGTTTGCCTGAAACAACCTCCCTGATTCAACAGGGGAAAAAGGTTCCTGCTGAAAGATGCTGCCCCCCTGCCTACCCCCCGCCAGCCTCCTCTGCTCTTTGACAGAGCAGGGCCCACGCCGTGAGCAGGCCGGTATCGCCGCTGCCCTGGGCACAACCCTGCCCCTTCCCTGCCTGCCTGCAACCCGCCACAGGTCGCAGGGCTGCTGCCAGCTGCCTGTCCTCTGCCTGCCACCGGCTGCCTGTGCTCGTCTGCAGCCCCTCCTCTTGAAAGTGCAGGCAGGTCGCCAAAGGAAGAGCCGGTAACTTGAGCAGTCGATACTAACTCTGATTACCCAGCCTTTGACGACAACACGGTCGTGCAGTACAAACCCTGGTGAAAAGCAAACACCGACAAGATCTCACGCAGGCTGTTTCCGTGGGTGCAGGGCAGAACTGCCTGCTGGAGCTAGCAGGTGAAAAGAAATGTTCTTTGGTCCAGAATTTCACACTCCCTTTTCCCCTGTAACTACATGTGTGGTTTTTAAGCCATCAACTCCCCTTTCTGTTCCTGCCGCACCTCTGCCCGTAGAGATGGCAGCGGTGCCGTGCGTAGGCTGGGAACTGCAGGTGTGTCTGTGCCTTCTCACCTCCCCCAGCTACGCTGAGTTCCCCCGCACCGCCGTGTGCTGCTCACGGGCTGCTGCTGCGGGTCTCTGCAGCTCCAAGCACAGCGGCAAGCGGGGTTTGTCGTGCCCAGGCAGGGCATCAGACACGTGCAGAGGCAGGTTGGGGGGACGGCTGGGCTGTGGGGGTCGAGGCAGCAGCTTGTGCAGCATCTTGGTGACATGAAACAGCTCCCGGGACACGATGAAACTCACCGCTCCGTGGAGATGGATGCCAAGCCCCTGCTAACGCTCGGGTGCTGCACAGCACGAGCTGCTCTGGGGGGACGGCAAAGCCTCGAGGCCTGGGAGGAATACGCCCCAGGTTCACAGCCTGTGAAATGGGGCTGCCCCGTTCCATTTCACACCACCCGGGAGCAATTCAGCAGCAAGCAGAGGCAAAGGCACCTCAACAGGCGCAGGTATCTCACCGTGCTGAACCCCACTCTGAAATGGTCTGGACCACCAAAGTAACTTGGGATCTCAGACTTCATTTTCCAGTCCAAGTCTTTCTACATTTCTAATCTGTGGCCATACCTCCATTGATGTGCAATGATGCAGGTAGTGAATGAGGCTCTTCCAATATCTGATGGTCTTATCCAGTGACTCCAGACCTCTGGAAATGTGTCTCTAAGGAGCCTCAGTAAAGTAGCATTCTCCATTTAAGATCTTCAGCCACTGGGACACCCACAGCTGCACAATTGGCCAATCTCTGGGTCCACATCCAACTTAATACCGGGGAGGTTTTCAGACAAGTCTTTCAATGTCACCTGCACTCCACAACCTCCATCTATTCTGCAAACTATCCCCCAGGGACTGAGAACATGTCACCTCCCTGATTTACACAACAGGCCAGGGAACAGAGACGTGATCACCTTGCCCATTTAGCATTCAGCACGCTGACAAACAACCCAATATTACATTTTTCAAGGAATTAAAACCTGACTCAGAAAACCAAGGCTTCATTAGCAGAAGCTGTTTACTTGCTGCTAGGATGAGGGTGGCTGTCCACCCCGTAAGCCATGGAGGATTTGGCTGGGGAGGGTGTTCAGAGACGGGTGCTACGCAGGCACGTGTCAGTGCAGATTCACTGGGTTCAATGAGTGTGAGAGGAACGTGCAAATTCTCAATCTACAGGTTCCTGAGGAAATGATTCTTCTTTAACTGTGCTGGCTGGCGTGTCACCTTATAGCCTTGCCTCCTCAACCTCCACCACAAACCCTTTTACTTCTAATACATTTTATCCTGTTGCCCATTTTCCAAGGAATTTGGCAAGAACACCAGGGCTTCTGAGTTGCCAAAGTTCTGACAGGTTTCACCCCAAAGCAGCCAGGGTTGGGCTGGCCGGCAGTTCTGGGTCAAAGGAAACCCTCCTCCCTCATGTTGCTGCCCACAGAGGTGCTTTCCCCAGCAGCACCAGTCTCTTCCTGGGAAGTGTTTGGCTCTCCCTGACCCCCCTCCAGGCAGGACTGACTGGGGGGAGCAAAGGGGTGACTCCACTGAGCTCACCCAGGGCAGCCAGCACTTGGGCTGCTCACACGTGCAGGTACAGACGCATACACAGAATGTAACACCTGAAACCACAGCAATTCTCTGCTGGGAAAATTAACTACCACTCCTCCAGCCAGAGGCAGAGCAGCGAGGTGCTGCAGCTTCAGGAGGACATGAGAGAAGCGCAACGCGGGTACAGGTGGGCTCCCCGGCGGGGCTGAGCGCGGCGAGTCCCGGCAGACTCCCGTTACCGTAATATGTACCAGTCCTTGAAAACCATTACGAGGATGCACCCCGCTGTAGGAACAGCTTGATTGCATCAGTACCTGGCTACCACCTATATTATAGAAACACCCCTGCTGGGAGGCGTAAAGCCAGAGCGGCCTAATTAGAGAGCATTTGAGCGCTCCCAGGCTCAGCATGGCTGATCTCATAATTTTCCTGGAAAGTTATATCTTCCAAAGCCAGAAATATATTTGAATGGAAGGCCTCCCTGCATCCCTTTCCTCCGAAGTCCACGGTGGTCCAAGGCTCCCCGCGAAGACTGTGCCTTTCCAGAGCGGCGCAGGACCCCGAGAGGCGTGCAGAGCGAGGGGAGGGAGCGCCGGGACAGGCAGCCCTGGCCTCCGTCACATCTGGAACAGGGTCCCATTTGGTTCCCAGCTCCTCTATCTTCCTTTTCATTTTCTTTCTTGTTTAAAGAAAAGCAGAAAATAAAGCAAATAAAGCTGCTCTTCTGGCAGCTCAAAGACATCCTCTCTCCTGCCTTTTTAGCAGTTTAAGCCCAGCTGACAAAGTCTGAACAGCGTCTGAACCCTGTGGGATGCTGTCACCCATCTCTTGCAGCACCAGGAATCTCATCCCACCTTTCTGAGGTGTTAACATCTCCCTTCAGGAGCACGGCCCTTTTGCTTCCGCAGCATTTGGGCAGGGTATCACAGTCAAGAGGACACATCATATGGCTTTTCCCTACAAATCAACATTTCAATATCTTGCCTACAATCCTCCCAGACCATTTCTTGACAAGCCCTAAGTTCAGTCCTTCCTCCATAACACCTCCCCCCCATTACCTGCAACTCTAAATGCAAAATATTGTTTTCAGAAGTGGCTGAGGCAGTTTTGGAGGTGGGAAGGAGAAGAGTGTTGTCACATAAAAGATTTCCAGTAAGAAGCCTCCACCCCCCTGCTCAAGCAGCTCACCCAGAACAGCCCTGGACCACCACCAGTTGGGTTCTGAGTGTCTACAGGGACAGAGATCACAAAATCTCTCTGGAGCCTGTTCCAGGGTCTTACCACCCCTCACGGCAAAGAAGTTCTTTCCAATGTTAAAGGTAATTTCCTGCATTTCCATTTGTACCCGTTCCAGTTGCAAAACTAGAAGATAAATTTTGGAGCGTTTGATGTGCACTCAAGATTGCAACGCAGAGACAGCAGATCTACCCTCGGGACTTGCTTTAAAGGAGCAATCCAATCACCAGGAGTGCTTGTTTTCCGTCACCTGCAGAGAGAACCCTTCTTCATCTACCCAAAATAAGCCTTACTTTGAAAAACATGCTGTGAGTGAAGCTAACGGGCAGAAAAAAAACAACCTGCCTCTGATTGCATGGGCAGGAGACCCAGGAGAGGGAACAGGCCTTTGCAATGAGGAGCACCAGCACCTTCCTTTTGGCCTGGCATTCTGCATCCAGCGTCTGCGCACACCGGCACGGGAGCAGAACACCTGCCGAGACCCACGGGAGGCCGGACGCCCTGGGAACCCCCAGCCCATCCCTCCCTCACAAGAAGGGGAAAAGGTGCTTGTTGTGACCCTGCTCCTCTTTAGTAGATCTGCTACACTGCTCCTGGATCTCCTGCCCCAAAGTTTAAATGTTATTTACAGGTCAGTCTCCTTTGGAAAAGGCCAGCAGAAGGCTCCAGCAAAACTCCTCAGAACAGGGGCAAGACATAAATGCATCTGAACGTTTCTCAAGAGAGGTGGATTTCATTTTAAGTTACAATCCTGGCTTCCTACTATGGACAGACCAAACAAATACACAGAGCACTTACCCTGATCGGTCTTCCCTCATCCTCTGATATTCTTCATTTCTGTATGCACACATAATACTTAAGTATTTTCTCCAATTAAACCTTGCACAGCAAAAATATAGTTTCCAATAAACACAATTCCAGGGAAGCCAAATGACCTAACTCCATGCCCTAAGTTAGGCATGTGTTTAAATACCATATGGGATCACAGCGTCAGTTTCTAGATTATGTATTTTTCCATAATTAACAAACAAATTGAGAAAGAAAAAAAGCCAGCTAGGAAGCAGGACAAAATACGAATGGCTCTTTTTGCCCTGAATTGCAATTGCATAGCAGAGATAACGCAACGCTCTCACCAGACCCTTACATGCTGTGACAAGGCAATTTCCTCCAGGCTGCCTATTCGCTATTCAACTCGCGTCTTATTGACTGTATAAATCTAATGTGAAAATAATTCCTTATTTCCCTTAAGATAGCAATATAATGAGAAAACAGCACACCCTGTACAACAGCTAGTCTTAGCAAAAGTTTTAAGTGATGTTTTTGGTGTGTATGTTGATGCAGATGCTCCCAGAGCAGCCACACGCCGCTGGCCCCAGCCCAGCTGGTCCGGGCAGGAGTAACGGGGAGCAGCAGCTCCCCAGGCTGTGGGTCGCTGCCGGCCCACGGCATCTGCCCCGGGTACCCAGAGGGATGCTGCACCTCTCACACAGGCAGTCCAGTCCCTGGCCAGCACAGCTCCACCACAAAAGTGGGGGGGAAAGGAGAAAAGGGAAGAAAAAATTGCCGGTTTGAGCTCAGTCTCACTGTTGCTTATTACGTGCTCAAATATACTTCAGAGGTGCGGCGTCACGGAGAAAAAGGGGACGCGCAGAAGGGAGAAGGCAGAAGAGGGAGAGGGGTGATGAGAATGCTCCATAGCACTTAACACAGTTCACTGAACATGCCCAGAGATTTCAATTCCCTCAATCCCCGTGCCCAGTCCTGCACCTAAACGTGCCGGCTGCTTCCAGCGCAGCCCAGGCACCAGCTCCTCTCTCTCTTCAATTACAACCCCACGCACAGGGGCTTCCCAGGGCCAGGTTATAAAGCATCACACTAATTCTCAGTATCTTATACACGGCAGCTCATTATTTAGAGATAACAGGCTCCCCAGCGAACACATTGCAGGCTTCCTGTGGAAAGATCAGGTTATAAAGTGCTTGAGCGCAAGGATTAGTGATCGAAATGATTATCGTGGCTTGTTCTTTTGGAGGTTCCTCTCTGCAGGAGGCCAAACCTGGCGGATCCCCAGGGGAGCCAGAGGCATTTGCTTCCCAAACACAACTTCCCTCTCGCCCAGCCCCAGCTCCAACAACAACACCACGTGCAGAAGGGCAAGATCCACCCGCCTCCCGCTGTCACCAGAACGGGAAGGCCTCCCTAGCCCTGCCCTGCGCGGCGGCTGGCGAAGGCCGTGCCCTCTGCCAAGGGCCGGCAGAGCGAAGCTGGCACAAGGCCCCGGTGCCACCGGCTTTCGAGCGCGTCCGCCCGCTGCCAGCCCCGCATTTGGCACAGGGAGCCCGGGCCGCCACGGCCGGGCACGCAGGTTAACACCATCCTGAGACAGATGAGCAGGCTTGGTCCTGGCCTTCTGGCTGCATTTCTTTTTCAGCATCTTCCTTTTGTTGCATTGCTTTTTTTTTTCCTTGTTATTTAGCACTTCAGAAACAAAACTGATTAGAGATGTCTCACCAGAGACTCTGGTTTGGGGAAGTAGAAGGCAGCAGTATTAAAAGCATATTGAATATTCATTCAACAATGAAATCCTAATTCTGCTTAGCAGTTCATCTTGCGGAAGCACATTTCAAAGTGAAACTTGAACATCAAGGTGAATATTAATTATGCTGCTGTTGGTTTTTTCCTCAGCAGATTTCATTTCTAAGTCATAGTTCTGCAAATTCTCATACACAACTAAACTTATCACTGAGGCTGAACAGAAAAGAGATTCATATGTGTGGGGCGTGTAGCAAATACCAAAGATTTGTAAAATGCAAAGTCCACAGCAGTTTAATAAATAATACCACCACCACCTAAATGCCTAGAGGCTCTCCAACAGCAGCCTTCAGCCTTCAGCCTCCGCACAGGGGATGTCCCTCGCGGGCAGTTCTTGTCCTGCTGCCCACATTCTGCTCCAGGGCCGCCTGCAGTCGCCCGCAACCACTCCAAGGCCAGTCTGGGCTCCCCCTTGCCCTGGGGCCTGTTCGTGGTGCCTCTGGGGAGGAGGGGAGCCCCCAGGATGCCCAGCTTCTCCGGGCGCTCGACCCGTCTGCGCAGGGTGATGCTGGGTCAGGGTCCAGCTGGTCGCCTGCACCTTCATCACTTCTTGTCACCCACATGCTGTCACCCTCAGGAGCAGCAGGACGGGGACAGGAGGAGACGCAGCGTGTCCCTGTCAGCTGTGCTGCGCTCAAGCACAACGGCAGGGCTGGCTTTCGTGCTGAACTCCCCAGGCTCCTATTTTCTAATGAAGGGTTTCTTCACACTCTTTACTCAAAACTATTCCCCAGCTTTTCAGAAACAGTCGCAGTTCACTCTTATCAGACATGAATTGCAATGTACGTGTGCAAAGAAAATAAGATGAGTCAGTTTTTATGGAGAAGTTGCCTTAGGGATTTCATTCAAAATGATCGTCTTCAATTTTATTAAAATCGATAGGAGATTTTATTACAGTATAAATTAAATGAGAGGCTATTTGCTCCTCAGATACCAGAAGCAACAGTATGAAAATCGCTTCAAGCGATGATATTCATCCACCTGTCTTAGCTAATGTTATATATGTGCAAGTGTGGAGTTTCATTTCTTTTCTCTCTTATTTTTTTATCCCTTAAACACCAGGCATAGTTCATGAAATGTGACTGAGGCTTACAAATGATACTCAAATATTTTTAAAGGCTGAGGTTTGCTAATGGTTAAAACACTGGTGGAAGCTCAGAAAGGACATGAAAAAATTATTGAGGTCTGTAGGAAATACTCTACAGCAAGTGATTAAAGAGCTCAGTCTGTTTAGTTTATTAAAGAGAAGGCTAAAGGTGACTTGATTACAGGGTATTAATACGTTCACAGGGAGAAAAATACAAGGGACTAAATGGCTTCCAATTTAACAGAGAAAATAGCACCCGTGAGCAGCAGCACACACCCTGCCAGGCAAGCTGCTTGAGCGGGAGGGCGAGATGCTGTTGGGATGAGGCCCCGGCTCTCTGGGTGACCCTCCCTTCAGATTTACACCACTGTCACGACAAACACTGCTCTCTGTTGGTCGCTGTGTCAGAGGACAGACCCCTGCGCATGCCAGCCGCGGCCGCCGCACGCTTACACAGCGAGCGCTTCCAGAAAAGAGCACGGACACGCAGGCGGCGGGGAGAGCAGGGGCAGCCACCACGGGGCGGGGGTTTAGCAGCTGAAATGAAGAGCTCCGGGGACACATTTCTGCAGGCAGCACCTGTGGCCTGCTAGAGCCAGGAAGCTTTTAAACACACATTTAGGTGGCAGTCCAGCAATACCACTGTTTTGAGAACTGAAATTCCTAAAACCAGAGTGAGAAAACTGAGGTTTTGATTGAAATGCTAGGATGTTGGTGGTGCTCCAGGAAAAACCTGAAATGCTGTGCTACAGTAGATGTAAGATAAGCTGTGATAATAGCCAATATTCTGTCAAAGTTGATCTAATAATCACTTAAACTGGACTTAAGTGCTTGAAAGGTTAATGTGGTAACAACTCATTTCACAAAGCTGCCATATATCAGTAGACAAATCATTTAAATAAATATATACACACTCAAACGAGGGTCAGCAGGGCCCTGTAAATGCAGGTCATATTCTGAAATGCTGCCAGTTACTGTCACTCTGAAGGGAGAAATTGATGTCAGGCCGATTTGCATAGGGAGAAGCTGCCCCTAAATGCCAAAGACAGAGAAATTAAACACAGACGACAGCCGGTTACGTGATATTTAAAGTTCATCCCAGCACATGATACAACACTAAAGCATCCCCAGCCCTGCACAGATCTGACAGGCTCTGCAGAAGCGTCTTGGTCTCCATTACCAGCCCGGGGACACGGGCAGGCACAGACACCTCGACAGCCCTGCTGTTTCAGCCCAGTTGATAATCCGGGGCCGGAGCTCCGCGCAGCTGCCGGTGTTTCCCACCAATGCGGAGCGACGCTGGCAGGGACGGAAGCGGCTCCTTCTGGCAGGGCTGGCAGCTCCTCCACCAGCTGCTCTCCAGGAGGGCAGCAAGCCAGCCCGCTGGCCTGCCCACTGCCCCCAAAACCCCCAGAAACGCTGTGGCTGGGAGGTGGACAACTCCTAAAACGGTCTCCCTGCGCCCAAAGCAGCAGAGCTGGACCTGAGCCTCAGGTACCTCCAGAGACAGCGGTAAGGCGGAGGGTTTGGTGCAAAAAACACGCCTCAACCTCTGCCCCCACCACCCTGAGCACACAAATTTGCCGCCTTAAACCGTTTGGACAAACACCGAAAAAGCCAGTAAATCAAGATTAGGGGAGGTCGGGGATGCTGCAAACATCCCCCGCCTCAGCACCAGCAGGGAATGGGCCGGACGAGGAGGGCAGACCCCACGGCCGACTCCCGCGCAGCCCCTCAGGCCTCACAAACAGCGGGAAGAGCAAAGTAAGTTCCCACCTGTAGGTGGGCTTGGAGTTGGTAGAGACACAGCTGGAAGGAGCAAGGGATTATTCACTAAATGGGGGGGGAAAAAAGAACATAAATAGGGGTGTTCTGAGCTTTTTTAGTTTTACTAATTCTACTGAACGGGAGGAAGCAGAATTTACCGCAAAAGGTAGGACAGAAACAGAGATGTTGGAGTTCTATCCCCCCCTGCAGTCTCCTGTACCATCACTCCACTGGCAACCTCTAGCAAGCCACGGGGCACCAGTCCCTTGCTGTTCTGCATTTCAACACTTACTGAGGTATCAGAATGACAAACATTGAGTAGCAGCACCTTTGGTCTTTTTCAACATAGCAGGTTTTAAAGCAATTTCTTTTCCACTTTAAATCAGACCTTTAGTTTCATTGGAAATGGGAGAGGAAAGGGATGAGCACTGAATAGTGATTCAAAAGCACAAGAACACATCTCAGACATGACAACCTTAAGGGCTTTCAGGGGCCTTTGCATTCTCCTGTGTCCAATATTATTTTGGACCACACGATCCCTCTCCTGAGAAAGCTGCATATTCACCCCATCCCAACACAGATCTATCTCCTTCCAAATAGGATCTCTCCCTATTAACAATGGAGATAGACCTTGGCAACTAGTTTAGAGTCACTGCTTCGCCTTCAGATAGCTACGGTTTACTGAGATCAATCTCGCCGCACGTGCAGCCCCGGTGTTCCAGGAGCTGCTGTGGCCCAGAGTTGATGCCCTGGGGTCTCTGCATGGCAGGAGTTTGGTCTGCGGGGCCCTGTGCAGGCTCTGCCTTTATTCAGGCTTTATGTCAAGAAGCCCCGACACCAACCATCACCCCCACAGCAACAACACACAGCAATTAGTGTCACCAGGACTCCAGTAAAGGCACAATAAATCACCACGATAACTGGTAGAAATTAGACACAGCGCACGCACTCGTCCCTTGTACACGCCTGATGCTGATGAAAGCTAAGGACTGGCATATTTATTAGAGACAGAGCCAATACGGACAGCAGCTGGGCCAGCTTCCCACACAGAGATTTCTCATCGTTTCTATTTAAGCCCTCGCAGCTTTGATAGACACATTTCCAACTCACTGCGGTGTCGCTGCCAGTTCCACTACCACCACGAATACATCACTGCCTGCTTGCTGAGCTCCGAGCGGCTGCGCGTCCTGAGGGACTCCCAGACCCGCTGGTACCGCGGGGAGAGCTCAGAAAAAAAGTCTGTTTCATCTGAAAACAATCCCACTTGTGTAGCATTTATTCTCTGCAGATGCTATGTCTTGTTCTTTCTTTAATTAGGGCATTTGCATAAAAACTAGATTTCTGCATCCTAAGTTTATTGGTTCTAGCTGAGGTTTTGTGCAGGGTTTTTTTCCTCTCTTCTGAAACTGTCTTTGGTTTGGGGACATGATAATTTCTATCTTTCTAATTACGATGTCAAAACCAAAGGATTAGCTATTCCACTAGGAATACAAGCAATGAGAGGTGATTACACAGCATTCCTGTTTCCAGGCAAAAGCCACTGGTGTAGTCACACGCAACTAGTAAGGTCCAAATACTGGCTAGTGTTCGTGGGTGCAGAAGCAAGCAGAACTGGAAGCAGTAATGCTGCATTTACACCAGCCGAGCACAGATCCTGCCCTTTCTTCCCAGGCCCCTTGCCTGCAAGGTGTGCACGGCGGCTCTGCGCACCATCAGGGCTTTCTCAGTATCTTTCACCCTTGGTACTGGCGAGAGTTCATGTGCACTGGGACAATACCACTGGCCCTAGTATGCCTGCCAGCATAGGAGAGGAGTGCTGAGTGCTCCACAGTCTGGGAGCAGACGTTCCTCTCTATCAGGTCCTTCAAAAGCCGTACAGTGTCACTAATTACCAATAAAAAAAAAAAAAAAAACCCACAGCAAAATAGTAAGCACAAAACCCAAACCTACTTCTGCCTCTTGTAATGCTTATGTTAATGATCTTGTTCATAATATTCACCCCTGATTCTTCCATAATGGATCAACAAGTCTTTCCCATCCCCAGAAGGAATAACAAACCTGAAAGCTGTTACTGCACAAAATCATCTGGCTGTTATTTCCTGAAACTTACTTTGCACATAAGTATATCATCCACTAGTACAGAAGAAAAATGGCTTAGTCACAGGCGCTCTTCCATACTCCCTCTCACATCAACAGCCTTCTGACTCATTTGAGCATGACATTTAAACAAAGGTGAACGCAGCACAAAGCCAGCCTCTCGCATTCGCTTTTACCTTGCATGCGGGAAGAGAGCACAAGTTTGGTTACCTGCCTGCCTTTGTCACTCTGCCTCTGGGCTCCCACGGCAGCAGAGAGCTCACCACCCAAGTGCCCCACGCCTGCCGCCAGCCCCACATCCCTGGCAGAGCGGGACCCTTCCCCATGCCGTCCCCAGGAGGAGCTGGGGCAGCCCCAGGCGGGTCCCGGGTTCGGACGGGCGGCTGGGGCAGCCATGACCTGACCCACCAGCTCATCCCTGACCATTCCGGGGCACCATGAACTCCGAGCTGCCCCACGAGCTCCACAGAGAGGGGCTGAGCTGGGGGTCTGCTGGTGGGATTTGGCTGCTGACCCTGGGAACACCCCTCCTTCGTCCTCACCCCATTTTTCAAGATAAAGCCCGTGAAGGTGTGTGAGTTGCACGGATGAGGAGACTCTTCCCCTTCTGCGGGGGCTCCGCAGCCCCGGCAGGTCCCCTCTGCCCTGCCGGTGCCCACGTACAGCCCCGGGCACTGGGAACTCCGCGGCTGCAGCTCCTTTGCCCGGGGAGATAGCAGGCGCTGCTTTTCCTCCCCTTCATGTACAGTTCACCCATACTGAACAGAGCCATGCAGCACAGACTCTATTTGTTCTTTTCCTCATCTTATTTCCTATTTTTAAATCACTGAGCTGAAAAGCCTGTTTTTAATGAAAAGGATGACTCTTTGTTAGAAATGTGACAAATAAGGTCTCTCGTAAGAAAAAGAAAAAATCTGCAAGTTATTAGAAGTGACACGTCAAATACAAGCTGGATTATGGGCACAGTGAACTAATTATTTCTTAGAGAGATACCATTAAAATAGCATGTAGCACTTCTTAAAGCCCTGACAGACAGGTAATGAGGATGGGGAACCGGTGAACGCAGACAAGAGCCCAGTTTGTCAAGAGGGAGAAGGGCTCCCACAGAGGCACCAGGAGACATCGCAGGACCCCCGAGCACGGGGTGCTGCACCCCTCGGGGTGCCCAGCCCCGGGACCTCCACAACCAACCCCAGGACACCGAGTTCAGGTTCGGCTGAGGGAAAGCTGACAGTGAAATGGGACCAGTAGAAATCCAAACCAGTGAAGATGGCAAAAAATAACCATGCATGCCACAAAAAGCCATAGTTTTTCATTGATCCCATTATTTCTGTGAGATTGGAATTTCCTCCAAAGAGCAGAGTGCAGATGTACAAATAATTGATTTTTTTGGCTCACTGACCAAACAGAAACAATGAAAATTTTTTTCCAGGTAACAGGAAGTTGAAAAATGCATAGTTGAAACTGAATGAAGCATCTTGTTTACCGGATAAGGTTTGAGGGCTTGTTTTGCTTTAAATGAAACCAAAATTGTGTTTACCCTTGAGACTAACATTTTTTTCTTAAAGTGTGGAAACAAAAATGTTTCAACTTTAAAAAATGTAGATGGTTTCTGTCAAAATAATGTAATGTTCTCGAAACAGGTTTGAATAATTTCAGTCAATCTGAGTATGATTTTTTGAAGAAAACACTGATTTAAATGAATCAATATAATCACTTGAGGAAAAAGCAATTCCTAGTAGGAATCAGATGGTTTTTAGCTACCAGGCTATGCCCAGTCACACTCGCGAGAGCTTGTCCTGTCCTGTCCTTCATGACAACTGAAAACACTGCAGTAAAATAAACACTGGAAGGCTCCAGGGCTTTTTCCTGAAGCATTCCACCAGATTTCTCCAGGAAGCAGTATCTGATCTCCGACCCTGAGCCGGTGAATCGCTGCGCACAGAGAGCTCTGGCTGCAGCAAGCGCTGCCATCCCCGGAGCACTCGGAACCTCTCGGCAACACCCGTCCATCCCGCCGGTGGAAAATCCCCTTTCCCAGGTGCCTTGTGGCCCTTCGCAGCGCAGATCGCTTGGCACTAGGTTTGGTTCTTTAGAACTGATTCACTTGCATGGGCATGCAGTCGAGGAAAGGCGACAGAATAATTCACAGACCTGACACAAAAATTAATTTGCCACTCAGGAGCGTGAAAGCCAGGACTTGGCTTGGTTAATCTGTGTCCAGCGATCCCATAAAGCTCCTCAAGAGACACCCTCCCTGTACCTGCGCTACAGCTCCTCACCTGTGGAGCGGGAGCACACATGGTAGACCCAGAGAAAGCCCCGGATCCTGCGAAATGTCCCACGGGCATGGCAAAAGGCAGCGCTAACCATGACGGTCCCGGCTGTCGGTGCTTCGCCTCTGTCCCGGGGTGGGACACCCAGCGGGGTGCTCAGCTCTGCTGCTTCCACCTCTGCCCTCCTGCAGGGACCGGGAGTCGGCCAGGTCACAACCCGTTAAAGCGGTGAGGATTGCTTCTGAGGCTTAGCCAAATGTGAGAAACAATGAAAACTGCTCTATTGCACCTTTGTGCTGCTGTGGACTCCAGCCGTACTTGAATTTGAGTTGTAAGGGTGGGAAATTGAAGCCAAATCCATAGGTACCATCCACAGCCTTTTAATGGTTTAGCCCGTAAACCGTTGTTAAAACTGGTTCAAGCGGCCCATTAGCCTATATTTACGGCAGATCATAACAGGGAATTCGGCCGTGTTTATGAACTGAAGTCCAACCACTGCCCCCAAACCACTCTCCGTTAACTCATTTGATAAAGGAGAGCAGGAGAGAGAAGAGCCCCTCTGCAGGCGCTGCAAAGCTGCAGCCAGGGCCAGGGGCCCAGCGCTCACCCCCACAGCGCTCAGGCGGCTGAGCACAGTGGCGAAGCCTTCGACACCCAGGAGCAGCTCCTGGAGAGCACTAAAGTGTCGGCGGGCCGACGCTACTGATCACTGTGCTGCGAAGAATCTGAATTTGAGCACCTATTCTAGTGCCAGGTGAACCGGGGTACCAGCGCGAGTACCTGCGGAACGGGCACGCAGGGCTGCACTGATTATTAGAACTAAATTAGAGATTTAGCTGAGCATGAACAGATACTGGTAAACAAACACAGCTTTTGGAAAGAAGAGCAGCTCCTCTCATATCTGCGGGAGCTCCCTGGTTATATCAGAGAAGTCACAGAAGAACCTGCGATCCTTTTAGGTATCTGACAAACCAAAGTCCCTCATAAGACTCTCATAAGATTTAGGTACAAGCACACTGGAGACAAATAAAATGTAATTACTAAAAAAGAACACAATAAAAAGTGCCAGAGACATCGTGTGACCAAAACATTGCCATTCCAGTGTTGCAAATTCTCTGAAAGCCCCGTGACACAGGATGAACTGACCTTTCTAGGAAAAAGACACAGTCTTCCTTTTTTTTTTTTAATTGAAAAGAAAAAGGCAAATAAGACATACAGTGTCTTAACAATTATCAAAAAAACTACATGGGACCTTCCTTCGTATGCTAAAAATAAATGCCATTTTAATACGCTGTCAGAGACAGACGTTTATGGATGAGCATGCCCATACACCTCATCAGACACGCTGCAGCTGCTCGCAGCAGTCTCCCATCTTTCTACGCTCAAACCCCCTCATTCTTGTGATCCTCACTGAGCATCACTGCAAGAAAGAAATACACAACACTCCTGTTTTCTTCACAGAAGATGCTGAAGGTCATCATTAATGGCTAAAAGTATAGACATAAGCCCAATTTTAAGCAGTGAAGTAATTAAACATAGCAACAGACAGGCAGGGGATGTGGTAAATTCTTCTTCATTTGACTCTTAAAAGATCAGGTATCTTTTGAAAAGACACATTTTAGTTTAAACAGACGTTCTAGCACTAGACACAGGAATTACTGAGTGAGAGTCTAGGCTTCAGAATGTGTAACACAGCACACAGAAAGATCCTGGTTTAGGGTATACAAATAAAATAAAGACTTTTCCCCCAGGGTTACTATCTCACAACAGAATTACAACTAATACTGCATTAACCCCTTTCCTACATGAGCTTCTACTGGCTCTTTCTTAGGCACGTTTCTGATTTCTGCTGAATTTGGGAGCGTGGCAAGAGAGCGAAAGCAGCTGTTGGCTTTGCTCTGGTTTGCTAGCTATGCTATTTCAGTGCAGTAATCCCCAGTCCAGAGAAAGCTCAAAGTATTTAGACTCTTTCCCATCACTGTAAGACATGTTCCTCACGACCACCTTCGCCAGCTGGCGCTTCCAGGGGTGTTTAAGAGAAGCAGTCGCTGAACAGCTGCTGCTGTGCTTGGGACCGAGGTTACAACGGCCTCCGAGACCCGAGCTACGGACTGCACCACCAGTCCCCCAGGTACACCGGGTGCTGGCAGAACTAATCAAGAGATGCCTAGAAGTACCACTAGATGTAAATAATAATGAAAAAATGTAAGTGGAAATGAACTGAATTCTAGCCTCACTTTATTGTTTGACCCTCAGCCTTGCTGCTTAATAGAGCAGAGCGAGATAAAATGCCTGCAGTGGAGCACTGGAGAACGGCAGTGCAGACCCTTTCGACCCAATGAAGATGAAATGTGGGACTAATTTGCTTTTTAAAATGTAGGGCAAATGACCAAAATAGAAGATGCAGCAAAATTAGTAGAGCAGAAAAGCCCAAACGATGTGGTAATAGTTCTTTCTGTTAAAATCAAATGCCTGTTGACACATGCGGTAATTCAATATGGCCATTGTTACCACTTCATGGCAGCAGGGAAGGAACAATGGGTCAAAGGAAAGAAATACACATTTCATGGCAAAGTGTGCTCTTGCCTGCCTTCCTTTTGCTTCTCAAACATCTCCTTTTTTTCCCTTATATTTTAGTGTACTGCTGGCAGGAAGTCAGATCATACAACGCATGAAAATCAGCTTCCTTAATAGGTTTCAGTAACCCATTTTGGAGAGTAAAACCTATTCTTTATAAACATACACATGGAATTAAAAAAAAAGTGGATGTTTATAGTCTGATTTTCAAAACTGTTATATAGACCCAGTTTCTACTTAATCATTTTTCTTGCTTTTGCTTCACAGAGCACATGAAGAGTCACTGCATTTCCCTGAACCTGTGTTATTTACATGAGGCATTCGACAAGCTGAGAGATCACGCAGCTGCCATTTTGCAAAGAGGTGGTTAAGCAGATTGGTTTCATTTCAGACTAGATAAAGGTGATTGGGAATCTGGGCATAAATGCATTTCTTCATCATTCTCAGTTAAATCTGTAATTCCACCAATGATCACTATTTCACAGTGTCACCACATGGTTATAGCAGCAACCATAGAGCCTCATGCCAGTAGAGGGTATCAGATAAAACACCCAAAAAGAAAACATTTTAGATTTCAAGAGACTGGAATTCCTCTTCCACAGCAGTGGGAGGTGAATAAACTCAAGATGTTTAAGCCTTAGGAGCAAATCTATCGTAACTAGGTCAATCTGGACTGATGCAGGGGAGCTTGCGTGAGGAAACCCCCACAGACCAGAAGACTTAAGTGCAGAAGAATCCCTGGGTATTTCGGAATATTTGTGTGCTGCAGTTTCAGACCTGTCCTTGTGTCCCAGCTGGTGCTCAGGAAGGGAGGAGCTCACTCAAGGAATCCGGCCCCACGCGGGGTAAGACCTGGCAACACACTGGAGATACCACGAGTCCTCCCGGTGATGGATTAAAAAACAGCAGCAGAGATGGGAAGGACACTGGCAACCCCACGGCGCCCAGGGAGCGCAGGAGGTTTGGGAGGAGCTCCAATGAAGCTGGTGCTTCCAGTCACCTGTAGTAGGTCATAAAACAAATTTAGGATTAAAATGTACCTTATGGTCTAAACTTCAGGTTTCATTTTCTCAGATTTACGCTAGCTCTGAGAGGTGTTCCCAGGGAGCTCATTTATATGGGAAGAAACTCCATACATTTGTTATTCATCCAGTGACACAGAACTGCAATGCGTTTGCCCGACGGGTGCAAGACCTGGCAGGGTGTCGGTGGGGCAGCGGCGCAGAACCTCCAGACAGGCCCTGCAGGGACCTGCATCGCCAGCTCCTCGGGGAGGACGGCCTTTGCTGTCCTGTTACTGCAATGACAGCAAGCCACCAGAGAGACGGAGGCAACGGCACGCAATAAACGGAAAAGGGGAAAGAATTTGTTAAGAGGATTTATCCCTTTCATCTCTGTAACAGGCGTGGAGCACTACAGATAACAAAAACTGCTCCAGCCCAAAACGTGCCAACGCATGCCTGGCTCTTGATCATCTGCTCAGACAGAATGGATACAAGTCTTAATTAACTCTTGATGCAGGGTGCTGTAATAATGATAAATGGTGAATGAAAGTGGAGAAATGTTTTCCACCTCCTGCATTTGACTTCTGCAGGGGAAAATGGCTCATCCTCTGGATTGTTGCGAAGGCATCCATCACTATGATTTTCACACTTACCTTCTTACATAGAAAATTACATTTTAAGAGCCTGGCGCTGAGTCTGAAGTAATCCTATTTGCTTCATACAACAATACACGCAAGGTGTTTAAGAATTCTTAATTCAAGCTTTCTGCTTGACATTTATTTGTGTCACCTGCAGTGCTTACCAACCATAGTCATTACGAGTGGTCTGTGCCACAGGGCATTTCTGACACCTGGGAATTCCACATCACTGGAGAAAGATGGGTATCTCCTTTTCTAAAGAAATTATGGGGCAAAATGTCTACTGGCATAACTTTACCAGCACTTGACCTTATGCACAGAACTCTCATTTATCCTGTGGGTAATAATAGATATAAGTGGCATTTAATCCCATTTTTATGCTCCTTTAGAGCACTGTGAAGTCTTTCCATCACTGAGAACTCAGGCCTGCCCATCTGTTGAGATGAAGACAACTGGGAGATGATGAACTTCCTTGATTTTAAACATTTTCAGAAGTCAAAGCGCCCAAGATGCTCCCAGGCTCCTCAAAGAGGCTGGTGTGTGGAGGGTCTCAGAGCAGCTCCATGCACAAGCGAGGGGGAGCAGCAAGGCTCGGGGGCAAGGCCACAGCTGGCACTTTCGGAGCACTCGTGGCCCCGACCCACACGCCTTCCGGGTTCACAGACTCCCCAGCAGCCTGTGTGGGGAGAGCAGCTGGTGGCAGACGTGCCGCAGGGCTGCTGGAGGGGAGCGGCGGCAGCAGAGGTGCGTGTGGGGCTCCCGCAGCACCCCGCGGCTGCCCGCCCTCGGCGAGGGGTAACGGTCACCAGCTCTCGGGATTTCTCCCTTCAGTGCGTTACAGCACTCCCCGAGTAATGAGCTCAGGCTTTGAACGCTGGGGGCGTGTTTAATCCCTCTAATGAGCAAACAGGCCCGGGAATGGGGTGCCCGAGGACTGGGGTGGCAGCCGGACCCGGGACACATTTGGTCCGAGACTCTCTCAGTCCAGCCATGCACATGGATCCTGAAAAACAGCAGCTCTGCCTGTGGAAGGTAAGAGCCGTGATTATTCATCTCCACTGCGCAGCGCGCTGGGAGAACGCTGAGAGCACCCCAGGAAAGGAAAATGCATGTGGGTTTATTTCTTACCAACAACCCACACTTCTAATTAATTTGAACATTTAGCCATTCTAATTAATGAGCAAACATTATTTGAAAAACAATGTTTAAATACTGTAGTTTTGATTTAATCAAATATTTAATAGCGTTGTAATTAATCTTCTAAATGTTAATGAATTAAATCATGGTCCTCCTGCAGTTTGATTTATAGTGTTGACTTAACTTCAGAAGAACTACCCAGCACTTGATCCTCTGCTGCTGCATTATAAACTCAAATTTAAAACAATACTCTCCATCATATGGGCCAAGATCTGTTGTAAATCAATAAGCACCATTCAACTCTGATCTTGAGCACATACTTTCCTACACTGTTAATAATATTCACCACGTATTATATATGTTCTTCAGAGTATACTCAGAAACTAATGACTTCATACGCTGGACTGACCTAACGTGTCCTGAATAAGGGGAAGGGATAAGTGTCTGTACCTGATGATCAGTGCTGAACCTGACAATAAGATCTGGTTCTCCCAATCCTCTGGGCACCAACTGGGAATTACACTGGATTAAGATTTTACTAAACGCACCTCTGCTAACCAGTGCTAACCCTTATGCCATCACAAATATAAAAAGCTTGACCACTCTTCTATTTTATGAAAAATATGACTTTGTAGGACAACCACTACAGTTCTTGTATCTTTTGTTGAGTAATTCCTGGCACAGCAGTGTCTTTTTCCTTCACAGATCGCTTTAGAGCTTCCAACCTCCCTGCTTTTCTTCTCTAGCTGGCTAGAAAATAGATTCCCATTTGTTCCGGACAATAAGATTTTTTTAAAATATCCACAATCACACCAGAAAGAAAAAATATGGCCAGTTTTCAGGAAGTGAAAATTTCAATGACACTTGAAATACTTTTGGGGGTTAATTGGAACACTTTCCATATATTTAAAATATTTGCTTGGTTTACAGCCCTTTGTTATAAAACTGTTTTTACAACTGATGAAATATGCATTGAAACAAGAACAGAATTCCAAACAAAATGACCGCAGCTTTTTGTAATAAAAATGTCAAAATGGAATGCCACAACATTTTAAAAGTGCCAGTATTCCCATGTTTTCTCATAAATATTGAAATGATAGGACCTCACACACAGAGACAAAAACCATCCAGTGGTCTTGCTGAAATAGCAAAAGAACCCCCAAGCTCTGTGTTCTCCAGCTAACTCTGAACTCAGTGCCGTGCTCTCCCTAAGAGAGGGCGCCTGCTCAGCCTGAGCGTACAAAACCAATACACACAGCATTAGTGCCTTCTGAGGCGATGCACAGAGAACTGAAATGGCCACCTAAACCTGAAGGAGCCTGTTGATTCCCATGGGCCACCACAAGAGCTGAAAGGAATCCTTCCTCACTCAATTTTGAGGAACGATGTCCATTCCCTTGGCCATTCCAACTAGCACAGGAGGGTTTTCAGTTTGTTATTACAGCACTGATAATCTGAATAAAAGCAGCATCCAGTTTAACAGGAAAAGCTGAAAACATATTTTCCATCAGCTGTCAAAGCCTAATTGCTTATCAAAGTATAAAAACAAATCCAACCACAATACTACTGCCGTGACAAATTATGTACTGAAACACGGTCCTTCCCATCCCACAGGCCGTGTGCCAAACATTAAAGCTCCCACTGCTGCAGCGTCACCAGGGGACACATGAAGCCGGCTTGCAACCGGCTGTGAACCCAGGGTAAAAAGCTCTTCCAGCGGCAAGGTGGAGAGAGGACTTCAGCCTCAGGGGGAGAGCAGGCCTCCGTGTTTCAGACCTTCCTCCACATTCCTGTGTCAGCAAGTACAAGCCACTTGCTCACTGCCCAGACCCGCCCGGCACACCGCGACCGGCTGCTGTGAACAGCATCTTCTAGCCTCGGACAAAGCGAGGGCCAGGCCATTTCCTAAGCAGTTAGTAGTCTTGGGAAAGACATACCCATTTTTCATTTCACTCGAAGTTTTAATGAATATCTTCAAATTATTAGTACAAATTTGAAAATGCATGAAGTTATTCCCAAAACACGACAACAAGATTGAATGATATTTGCCAACAGGATATCCATCTTGTAGCACTCTTTAAACCTGAACAACTCGCCATCTGTTCAGAGAGGAATTAAATACTCGTCCTACCCACGTCTCTATTTTCCTGCATATTCATTTATCTCCTTTCATTCTTTCTTCTTTCCTCTTATTCACTACTTGCAGTTGATGGGACTGATCAAACCGAGGCAAATGGAGGCAGCAGCCCACGGCCAGACAGAGGCAGCAGCATTTCCCCTGCGCTGCCGGCAGCCGGCTGTCCTCCGCGCCATGCTCTGCCCGACTTGTACGGTTATCTCTCTACTACCAGCATTATCACAGTTAATAATAACAACTTGTGCTGTATGCTGATATGCCGCAGGGGAAGAAACGTCTGACTTTCTGAATGACTAACTCTTAATACTACTTAAAAGAAGTAATCCTGACAAGTTGATGTATAAGATTATTTGTCATGCACTGCAGTGCTTCGCCACGAGCTCAGACTTGAGCGCAACGCACAGCTCCAAAGATCTCCTTAGCAGCACAAAGGAAACCGTCCTTGCACCCTCAGCTGCTGGAAGCCAGCAGTGCTTTGCTGAAACCCGGGCACCCGCCCTGAACAACCGAGCTGAGAATTAGCCTCCTATTTCCACAGATAAACCCAGCCACATCTCACAGTCACCACATGGTTTTCGTCCGTACAGGCTCAGAGCCCAGGTTACGGGTCAGGCATCATGGCCGCCAAGCAGCAGCAGAGGAAGAAACACACTCCCTCTCCTCAGGGACTTGAAGCACATGTCATTTCCAACTCTACCTGCAACACCTCTCACCAGCGATCCCTCTGGCTTTGAGAGTACCACGTGTCACTTGGCTTCTATTACACCAAGACTCCTCCAAGTCCAAACAACAACCAAACCCTCAAACATAACATACAGAGCTTCCTAGGAGGACTCAAGTTTAACGCACTGGGACCAAAAGCCTCAGGCTTGTTTCTCACCCGTGAGACAAGCCACCGTTCCCAGCGCTGCTGCCCAGCATCCATCAAACCCCCGGTAACAGGCTGTTTCACCACAATCAGCTATTAAGAACTGAAGAGCATTCAAGCACTTAAAGCTGGTTTTCTGGACACTGGCACAGAAGGTTTCTGGACTTTGGATATTTCTGACACAGCTTGGCTCCCTCATTCTACAACTGCAGGAATGATTGGTCTCCTGTTAACGAGGCAAATTTTTTTTTTTTTTAAAAGCATTTTTAAACGATTTTACAGCGCTGACTTTCCCTAGCGATTGCACATCACATTGGATCGTAAGCACGGGTCCAGTTTGAGATGGTTGTCCCTTCTCAGCAAACATCATCTTTACAGCAAAAGCCACCTCAGCAAGACCAGCGCTGCACGCTGCCAGGAGACGTGTCGGTGTTCTAGTGCCAAACGCTCCTGGGACACCCACGGAAATCCACAGGGCTTTGCCTGGAGAGACAGAAGTATATATTTTTCACATAGAAAGATGTACAATGGAAATCAGTCCTTGTGACGGTAGCATTACAGCAAACCGTCAGAGGTTCAAGTAAACTAGGAGGGTTACCCAGACAAGTTTCTCCCAATGCATTATATCCCTTATTCTTCCTGGATTGTGTCTTCACCTCAGTGAACCAATGAACAACTTTAGGTAGTTCCAGTTCAAAGGTACAGAAAGACAAAGTATTTCTCTTCGTTTTAACATACAAGCAGACAAAACAGTCACCTCCAGACCAAGCTGTACTTTATCTTTCTAGGTTTCTTAAGGGCAGTCAAAAAGTAAGAGCTTGATTTTGAAACTTGTATTTACCAAACCAATGCTCACACAAAAACCGAGCTCCAAGCCACCCTAGGCACTCCTAGGGCCTACCTCCATGTTCGCTGGCTTTCACTAGCCCACCATTTGCCACAGTGACTTTTCTGTTAGGTTTCATGATGTGCAGAAGCTCAATAATCACTGTAATCAGGAATAAACTGTGGATTTAATTGACTTGTACACAGATGTATTAAAATTGTTGTAAAACAGAAAAATTTAATGCTATAAAGATATACTCTATCATGTATTATTTATCCCCACACCATTAGCTCATTAAATTAGGAATGCATAAAGTAGTCAGTGCTCAGTAACTAAGTCAAATTAATACACACTTAATTAAAATACAAAATGAGCTTTAAGCAATTCCATTTAATCTCCCTGTTTACAGAGCTGACTGCTAAACAGGAGGTGGCTGCAGGTTGCCTCGGGGTGCTGGGAGACAGGAGTGCCCGTGCTTCTCCCAAGGCACTCGCTGGCACGGGGCACAGCCAGGCGACCCCGGCTCCTCTCGCACCTCTTACGGCACACGTGTGGTGGGGGCACCCTCCACCTTGCTGTGCCAGTCCAACAATGGCAGCACCAGCTGCACTGGTTATTCTCAAGGCCCTACTATATTAGCTTATTAACCTCAACACCACCTTTTGTCTGTTTTTCCACCCCAGCTTCAGCCTGCGTATCCCAGACCAAGACAGTTGTACTTCTTACAAGCTCACGATTCATTTGTTCCTTACACAACTGTCCTTGTTAAATTCACAGGCAACAATCCAGCTAAGAGACAGCCAACGTTCAAAGCACGCACAGCATCTTCACCACAGAAGATTAATAAATATCTTAGTGGTTTGTACTTGGTTCTTCCCTCTTTACACTTTGCCACCAGGTTTCTGGGAGCTTTTGTGACTCTCTTGCACTTTACACAGTTCTTCAAGTCTGACAGCTATGGTAGCCCCAGGAATACAGTCTCTGCTGCTTCCAAATATTAGAATAAATAGGAATTAAGTTCAAAGCAAAAAAAAAAAAAAAACAAACCACCACAGTATCTCAGTTCAGATCTGAATTTCTCAGAAAGTAAGCTATTTGGATTTAAAAGAGGAAAAAAGACACAGCTTTAGTTAAAATCAATAACATGATTCTATAGATTCCCACTAGACAGAGTGTAGATTCATGAAGACTTTCCAATTACTTCTTTCAGAGAACAGGAAAAGAAACGTAATCCCTCCTAGATGAAACCTCACCACATCTTC
Source organism: Strix uralensis (assembly GCF_047716275.1). Lineage (NCBI taxonomy): Eukaryota > Metazoa > Chordata > Aves > Strigiformes > Strigidae > Strix > Strix uralensis. The sequence continues at coordinate 13,750,201 of NC_133991.1, forward strand.
TCAATCCTGCAGGGGTAAGAGAAGAGGATTTTGCATCAGCAGCACTTCTGGGCTCCCTCAGTCAGCCTGTGGGTCCAGCAAAGCCCATGGCCCCACACGTTGCTCGGGGCTCGGCCCCCCGGGGGGCTGCTGATCTCCTCTTCCCCACAGACAGCTTCCTGCACCGCTCCCAGCCCTCAGCTGTTTCTCCACCGCTGCTGTCAATATCCAGTAAATGCTGTTCATGGAGAGTAAAACCCACTGATTTTTTTTTTTTTTTTTTTTTTTAATTGGAGGCTTCAAACGTGTGGCTGGCTGCACGGGCTACAGTTCCAGGCTACTGGTGCCCGGACACTGCAGCTGGCCCGTGGCTCGAGGCTCCCGTCCAGCCTGCCAGCTCTGCCCGGGGAGGATGGGGTGGAAAGTGGGACACGAGCAGCTGAGCAAGCCCAGGGCCGGGAACTGGCCCCTGTGCCACCTTCCTGCTGCCAAGCCGAGGTCGCCCCACAGTGCCGAGGCCAGGTGCTGAGGTGGGCTACCACATGAAGTCCCCACACTGCCTGGGGAGAGATTTCTTTTAACGCTCCAAAGGCATACGCGGGTTGGGGAACTGGTCCCTTCAGTGCCCCTTTTCCTCTTCTAGAATACACAGTGCAGAGGGTCTGTGGTGCAGCTAGCGCTTTGGAAAAAACATCCTCTTTCCTGTAAACAGCAAGGACTAGAGCCTGTATTGCCAATGGCCTAAAATTCACCTGTCCAGCACAGTAACAAGAGAAGAGATATTATTCTGAAGGGAAAAAGAACTGCATGGCTTTAGCTTGAGGAAGCTAGGTTATAAGCTACCCAAAGGGAAATGTATAACTGATAGATAAAAGTAGATAAATGCACCATGTTCAGCACATGCTCAAAAGCGTGCAAGGCTGTTTATGCATGAGAGACGGGAGAAAGAGCAAGAGCAGTCGGAGGTTTATATTCCAGACATTTCAGCCCCAGAGCAAACTATTACTATTGTTCTTCAGTTTATTTGAAGTTGTGATAGAAATTAAGCACAGACATTGAGTAAAGATGAACCGAGATGCACGCTTTACGGCTGCTGGAGCCCAGGGCTGGGCCGGAGCCTCCAGAGATGCAGCTCCTCCTGCGCGGACAGACTGTCCCCTCGGCCAGGAATGGGGGTGGCTGTGCGGGGGGTGGCTCCGGCGGGCAGGGCCGGGGCACAGGATGAGCACCTGGCCTGCAGCGGGGCCAAGACGCTCCTGCAAGGATCTCTTTGCATCTCACCCACTCTGGCAAACGGCCGAAACCACCGTTTTCCTTCTGTAGCTCACACATTCCCTCCAAGTCCGCTGTCTACGCAGCAGCAGACCTGGAGGTCAGCTGAAAATTTATTGCAGCTCTTAAGTCTGTTCAGGCTCTTTTTAATGAAATGACTGAGGAAAAGAGACCAAGCCGGGATTATGATAATACTGTGTTTTAAACAGAATGATTTAAGGCTCCTGAGAGCCAGCTATTTTGATAGCATGGTGAGGGGATGATACGCCTGCTGACAAAGAGGCTTCACAGCGGCAGGGAGCCTCACGAAGGGCTCTGCGGGTTTGGACACGACCAACGCCGCAGGAGCAGAGCAGGATAAGGACGCGGAGCCAAAACGGCTGCTGGACACAAGGTCTGAGCATGCCGTCAGGTGCAGGCATAGTCCTGGGAGCGAGCGCAGCCACAGGGAGCACACTGGGGCTGGGAGGCACTGGGTGTTGAAGTCAGCCGAGATCTTCATCACCCAGAGCCCTAAACACACGGGGGAGTGCCTGCAGCCTGCATGCCCTGCGCTCCCATTTCACTTTTGTAAAACATCAGGATCAGTTCTGCCTGCAACACAGGGCTGTCGTGACGATGAGCACATTTGACCTCAAAAGTGTTACGACGCAAGGCAAGAAGGTGCTCAGAAATATATACGATATGGATGTCTACCCCGGAAAAGCAGCACCCATTAGCACAGTACAACAAACCCACTAGCCCCCTGGCTCTGGACAAAGACACATCAGAGCAAGTCCCCCTGTGATCAAAAATCTGACGGCTGATTAGCTCTAACCACAGGATCATGTCTTTTTCTATCCCGACTGCTCAGCAGTAGGGACCACTGTTCATTAACATTTCCTTTCATACAGCATAGCTTCCTAGTGAGAAAGTATTTTTTCCAGTAGTTTTATACTGGGGGAGGTTAAGATTGTTTTTTTCCAATCAAGCATTTCTCCCCTCTTCTCTGTTTGCTATGCAAGAAGATTTCTTTGCTGTAGCCTTAGCTTCATTCCATCTTGCAAATGGCCCAGCTCTCCAGAAGGCAAGCTGCTTTTCAATGAGCAAACTCTCAGTGTAATGGATGAAAAACATTATAAATAACTAATAGTGCTGCAAACACTGAAAGACTATCCATCTTTCAGTAAACTGCACATGCTTTTCGGGTTTCGCAACTTCTTCTCCAGATCTCCTGGAAGTAGTGTATAAATATAAAATATTGCAGCTATCACCCTTTATTTCAGCAATCAATTTTGTTCTTATGTGATATTCATGTTTTGCAAAAATGGCTCTTTAAAAGGAGTTCACTCTGCTATTTGTGAGCTAAGTGAAGATATACTGTTGCAGTTGGAGGAGTAAACTAGGCCAGTGGTGAAGGTGTTTTACAAATTAATTAAGAGCATGGTTTTCTGAGGAACAAGAGGTCACGTAAACTTTTGCCTTAAACAGCCCCTAACTTCTCCCAACGTTTGTAACTGTTTTCTAAGCACACCCTTAAACCTTGCTAACCCTCAACATCTGCATTGCAATGGTTATCTGTCTAAGCAACTGGAGCACAGAAATGACATCCTATTTATGAAATACTTGCTTCTTCTTGTTTGGTTGGGTTTTTATTTGCCTCTTGTTTAGCAAATCGAGTGCTGTGAACTGACTCAGCTTGGCCAGCTTACTCTGAAGCCAGCAGAAAATCAGGGATGCAGCCAAAGAGGAGCGCTTCTCCACTGGAAATGCGGTGATGGCTCATAAGCGTTTCACTAACCGTGGTCCCGGCACCTCCACTGTTTCCTCGTACTGCCCGCATGATTGCACAGCTCGGGTCCAGCCTATTGAGGATCAAGTCACCTAGGGCATGACCAGCTTGCACAAGGCACAGTTTAGTTCCTCCTAGGAGTAACAACATCTAAACGCCCCTTTACTTTTGTTAAACCTTCCGTTCTTCTATTTATTACAAACGCAAACACGAAGTCTGCCCTCCTGTGGCAAGTTAAAGGTGGATGAGCGCAGACTGAGCACAGAGCTGGCCTGGATGCTCCACCGTGACTGCCCAGAAGGTGCCTTGTTTTATCTTGCAAATTAATTTCGTGGGTGTCTTGGGGTTGTTTTCCATCTGTTCTGTCTGCTTAGGCTGTCTGGGAGCCAGACCTGAGAACAGAAGACGCCTCACAGCTGCGTACGCTTTCCACGGGATGGGGTTCAGGGCATCCCCCAGTACCTGGCCGAGCCTGGATTCCTCTTGTTCTTTCCCCTCACCTCCTCTGACAAGTATTTTTATGGCTCCTTCAGTGCTGCAAACGCACTTACATGGTCTGTGACAGACACTGTGGAATTGGGATCATAGCGGTTTGTAGCAAGCCTGCTTCTTTGGATGGAAATTAACTACTGTGGATGACTTAACAATAATCACAGTCAGTCGGCAGAGAACAGGAAAGGGAAACTTTCAAGAACAGGGACAAACATCACTTGTGGGATCAGGAAATAACACATAACAGGTAAGATTTTGAAGACCTGACATTCAAGGGCAGTACAACAGACTGGGGCTCACGCCCCTAACAGATTTCCGTCCCCAGTTCTCCTGGCGCCTGTGCCTGCTGTAGCGTTTTTCCAGCCACACCGTGGAATGACATTTTCAAATCATTCCTGCACCAGTATCACTACAAACACATCTCTGCATTGACCTTTATGTTCATCTCTGACTTATTCATGGGGGTGGGGCATGTGAAAAATAGTACATTAAATCACATTCGATGCCATGGTCCAGATCCCTGTAAATGTACTTGCAATCCAGTCCGTGAGTGGAATCAGTTCCTACCAAACTACCTGCTAAGTTGCAATCCTGAATAAACACATCTACCTCAGATCCTCATTGCCACAGTTATCTGCTAAATTGGTCTTCCCTCTGTTTATCCTTTTAGTCTTATTTTTTTCCTTTTGTTTGCAAACAGAATTCTTACAGAAAGCACCAAAACAATGAAGCACCTGGCTGCCAAATTTCTTTGCTACAAGTTGTTTATTCTACAGTGAGGGTACAAAAAAAATGCATTTTATATTTCTCTCTCAAAAGTTTATTATAGAACAAGAAGGGCTTGAAGCTCTGAATGCTCACTAAAGCCTTGAAAAATTTCTAATATTACTTCTGACTTCCCTGTCGCACAGCTCATTTTTCTCCTCTTACAAAGCGTGAAGGAAGACGACCATGAACCATGAATTCTCGGAGGTGTGACTGCATGGATTGCACGACCCAGACAACATTATTAATCTCTTGAATATATCAAAACCCATCAACAACCCTGAGGTGGAATTTCCATGCAAAGGTGCTTTCACAAGGCCTTGTTAAACGCTAAAGCCTCCTTTCAAATTCCAGCGCTGTATTTCAAGTCCTGGAGGTAACATGCCAGCTCAGATAGCAGCAATGCCACGTCACGCCTCAGGAGCTGATCCCGAGCCTCCGGGGACTAATCCACCAGTGGTGACAGAGGAGAGCCCAGCTGCCACCAGGCAAGCTTGCCAGGGCTGCTCAGGTCTCCTTCCCAGCAGCCCCCTCACAAATAACCCTTTGGGGGTTGAAGAGGCATCAAACATCTCACATCCCATAAAGCTGCTCTCAGGATGGGAGGAAAGGGGTGACCAGGGCAGAGCTGATCAGCTAACCACCTCTGATAAGCCCCCCAGCACCGCTGCACCGGCTCAGAGGCTTTCGCTGCCCGTGATGCAAACTGCAGACCTGACACCGGCTATTTTAAACATTAATTAGCTCCTGGCGATTTCAAAGCTTTTGCTCTCAAGAGCCATGTACTACTGAAACTTGCTCCCTGCTGGGTTTGATCTCCTGCTGAAAGCTGGGCCAAGCCGGCTGCAGCGCTGCGGGCCCTATCACAGCCCTGCCAGGGGACCGGCAGGACCTGGGACCACGGAGCATCCCCAGAACCCACGGGCAGGGCCTTTGCCCATCTGGACAGGGAGGATGCACCTGAACTTCAGCACGTACCAGGAGACCCCATGGCCAAGGGTGCGATGGTAGAAGCCCAACACCAAGGTCACAATTGACTCGAGCCAAGCTGCAGACCAGAAACCTCCGCAGTGACCCACCATCGCTCCTGGCCTGGCCACAGGCACCCCTCAGCTCCTGTTACCCGGATTTGGCCCCAATTCGTGCTCAGCCCCCTCGGCACAGGGGGGTGAAAGCCCTCGGAGATGCAGCCCGAGCCACAGGAACTCCCTGCAGCCCTTGGTGCAGAAAGGGGAGGCGAGGTAGAGCCTGGGAACAAGCAGCCCTCCCCCGTTTCCCCTGGGAGTATTTCCAAGATTAATCTCTGCAGAGATAAGAGTCCTAAAATATTTATATGAAGAATTTCAAGCTTCGGTGTAAATCCCACTGTAAGCCCTACAAGAGCGATAGGGTTTTTTCCTCCTCCCTTTCTCTCCTTGGCTCTGTCTCTCCACACACATCAAAATAAACTGATAATATCCAGCTAGGCTGAATAAATTCAAAGGTATTGAGCTGTAGAATTACAATTGCCCAGAGAAACGCACAGAAGGAAGCAACTTTCCTTCCTACAATACAGGGGTGAGTAATGAAGCATAAACAAGTGAGCTGAACTCCTGCACCCTCCTGACTGACACAAATACACATCACCTGGAAGACACCAGCTCAATTTGAGGTCAGAGATTTTATGTGTTAGAGCTGAGGGAACAGGAGATCTAATCATCATCAAGGGGGGAGAGAACAACGCTATCATCGTAGCACAGGGCTATCAAATACCATAAAGAAATCAAGTGTAATTGTGAGAGGTACAAACACCATATAATTCATAACATCGAGTGCCAAACTTCTGAGAGCTGCAGGACTGCTAAGCTCCCTCCAAAGATGAGATGTTTCAGCCTACAAACTGGTGACGCACAGGCGAGGTCCCAGCACCTGTGACTAACAACCGATTCAGCGAGAGCAAGAGCTGGCACCGAACTGCTGCTCCACAGAAACGATGGTGGGAGACTCTGACCCTCAAACCCCACGCCTACTCTAGTACCAAAATTCTCTTAACAACAGTCAGCTTCAATTTTAAAAGTAGTTCAAGCTTCTTTCACTGTGATGATTTTTTTCAATGAGCTGCGGTGCTTTTGACAACCCCCAGGTGAGTGTGCCCGAGAACAACCTGTGCAAGGGTTCATCAGAGCTGCTTCACCACGCCAATCTCCTGTGCTCCAGCGTTAAGCCTGTGATGGAAGGGTCAGACATCATCGTTATTTTTTCAGTTGACATTGTAGCATGGGTGCTGATGAGACGGAAACATGGGGAATTTCAGGTGAGAACCACCGCCCCTACAAACTGCTCCTTTCATTTTGCACAAGCCCCTAGAAGCCACCAGCCCCTCCAGCACTGCCTGGGCAGCTGCCCTGTGCCAGTCTGGAACTGCAGGCTGGAGCCGAGATGTTCTTGCTACCAAAACTGCCCTGCCTGCCTCCTGCCTTCTCGCTGGGAGGTTTGAACACACAGGGAATGTGCTCCCAGCTATCCCTTCCAGTGGGGAACAAAGGCTGAGGCATCCTGATGGTTCAAACTGGCATTTGCTGCTGGGCAAACATCATAAAGGACGGGCAGGGCCTGAAAAAGCTTCCTGTTCTCAATGAGCAGGCAAAGGTATTGATCACATTACTGTTAGCTATAAATTAAGCAGAAACATCATTTCATAAAGGGTCTCTTTCCATCCACAGGAAGGGAAAAATGAAAAGCCTTCACCCAGGTGCCTCCAAACAGCACAATCCCATGCTGCCTTTTCCAGCGTCCTCAGCTTTTATCCTCTCCCGGCAGCTCCTCCCGAGCCCCGTGGTGCTAATTCCAGATCACTAAGCACACGGCTCGTGCATGAGTGCTTCCTATAGAGTGACGGAGGACAGGGACACAGAGGGGTCACGGCACCCTCCAGAGCCTCCCAGACCTGTTCCAAAACCTGCTATGACCAACTCCATCCTTCCTGCAGACTCCTCAGGCTGAGCTCTCAGCCTCTGATGGGACCCACAAGACACCTCCCCTTCTCTCAGCTAAGTCCATTAACTGGTGATGACCATGACACTGCAAGGCCCTTGGACTCAAAGACACATCTCTGAACAGAATGATCGGTCCCACACGTACTGAAAGATGCTTTAGAGATTTTTTTCCTCATGTAGAAGCGAAGCTGTAGATGGAAGGACTCCTTTTCAACAGTCTCAGACTTCCCCTGTCCACATGAGCTTGTCGGTTTACCAGTGCCAAACATTTCCATTTGGCACCAGTGGTTTATGATGGTGACGCTGAATTGCTTACAGAAGGCATGCAGGCTTCCAGGGCTGAAGGGCTAGGATAAAGCTGATGTACTATGATATGCTGTGAGGATTTTTCACCTTGGTTTCTTTATTGGTCTCAGTTTAGTAAACCGCCAAAGCTGTAAGGGCACCAGAATCCCATATGCAGATATCTGGAGAACTTTAGAAATGCATTACTTCTGCCATTTACAAGAAGAGAAATTACTCTTCAGCGTTTAATTTAGCATGTTTTCACCTCAGTAAACAGTTTATCTAACGAATACAATGCACAGCAGCAACACTCACATAGCTGTCAAAGCAATTTCTATATTTCTTTAGTTAAAAATAAGAAAATGATTCCTAGCATTTTAGGAATAGTTAATGCTATAGCAATGTGGTAAGATACATAAACTATTGCAACATTAATAGGCAACCTCTTAAAATGCATTAACGGCCTCCTATCATGCAGAAGAACCTGAAGTGCAGTCTCAGTAATATGCACCTGCTTAATTCTGAAGACGCAGTTCTGCCCTCAGCAAGTGCCCCAGACCTGAGATTGGCTTGGACCAGTAAGACCAAGCCTTTGGCTTTACTGACCCCAGTCAGGGCTATCCTCTAGCACACACAGTGCTAACACCGAGTACAACTGCTAAACTGCTTAAGCATATACTTAAGATTACAGAGAGGAGAATTTTGAAAAATATTTCCAAAAGTCAGCAGAATAGGGCAAAAGGCTTTGGAGCCAAACAAAGTACAACGTTTCCAAAAGGAAATTAAATTATGGCGAATTTATTTCTCCTGTAATATCACCGCTTCTTTTAATGTAAGAAGTACATGCACTTAAGAGAGTAACAGCAGAGAGGAAGACCAGGAATGGAGCCATTAGCTTGTCATCCCACTGCACGGGCCATGTAGATCATTCCTAGCCCATTACTGTTGACAGCTTAAAAGTTTGAGCTGCGCTTTAGAAGGTAGCGCACAACAACACTTCAATGCACTATTCCATGCTGGGCATCCATTAAAGGAAGCAAATATGGTCTAAACCTTCCCGTGTAGTTTTCATAATGAAAATAAATGAACTTTTCTGCCAATATTGTGTCACCTGCTAAATTCTCTTCACAGCAGAGCAGCAGAGTGAATAGTAACACGAAGCAGACACTGGATACTAATCCATTTCGGTGAACTGCAGCATGGTCCTGAACAGTTCCCTATTAACACCAGTGGGCTTTGGCTCAAACAGTGATTTAGCTACATTTGGTGGATATCCAAACGGGCTGGCTGCTGTTATGACAGAAGCACCTACCCAGGTACCCAGCCCTAGCGTGACATTAAGGAGTACTTAGTATCTGGTATTATGTCATCCGGGTGCCGTGCAAGTCTTACACCGCTCCGGGTACCAGAAAGCAAACCCCCAGTCTTTAATGCCAGACAGCTAGAAAACGGAAGACAGGTTTAGTCCGGAACTTTTGCACTGAGGCAAAACTAATGCAATGATTAGGCTGGATGGAAATGTCACGCCGAGTACCCCCACCATGCAGATTATACCTGCCAGTTACAGAAAGATGGACAAGCCAAAAAAAAAAAAAAGCCCAAAAGGTTCATTTGTGTAATTAAACAACTAATCCAGGTGTCAACTCAAAAGAGGTGTTCATGGTGTGACAGGGATGAAACAAGGCAAGTGCATCGTATGGTGAAAGACAAAAACCAGACAGAATTTATTCTTTATATCCACGTCCATTCACATGGCTTCTGTTACTCATCTGCACAGAACCAGCTAGAGTTTTGAGCAAGATATTTTCCAGACCAAAAATATTTCAAAGTTCTAGCTGTGAAGACTTGAAATCAATGGACATAGAAATTGCTGTAAAAACCTATATAATACAGTAGCAAATTACAGACTTTAAAATTTAGTTGTAGAATTCAATAGCAAGGACAGCAGTGAATGCAAAGAAAAAAAAAATCATAATGCCTTCAGGACAGAAACAAAACCAAACCAGATCCTAAGCTAGAGGAAATCAAAGAAAAATCTACTGACATCAGTGGAGCAATGTCATGCAAAGTACGTGGTCCACCACTGATGACTAATTTCTGCAGGCCATTTTCAAGAGAAGGAAGCACAGAAATAAAGAACCGGTCACTTATGAGAAAACAAAGCACAAGTTTGGAGGAGGACAGAAATATTTCAGCCCTTCAAAAAGCCTGTACGTGAAAGAAGAGTCTTCTGAGCTTCTTGCTGCCATGACTTGGGTAACTGAGTTGCAATAATTGGAGTAGACCTACAATGAGAAGTACAGAACTGGCTATAATTCTACATTGCAGATTTCTTACTCTGTTGCTTTCCTCAGCCTGAATACTATAGAATGACCAAAAATTATGAAGATAAACAGTGCGGTTGTTCCCCTTCACTACAAAATTGCAGTTCTGGTGTCATAAATTGTGATCCCTATAGGGACAGAACACACCTGCTTTTCCAAGGATTACTCTTGGGCTTTGTAAAAGCCACACACTGCAATACATTTAATATAATATCATTTTTATAACATAGCACTGTGAGACCTACAGCATTTAGCAATAAACTGTAAGTGCTGATTTGCCATTGCCAGAGCTGTTCCCGTAATAACATTTAAAGTACCATATTCAATAAAGCCTTTTCTTCACTGTATATTGATTTGTATGATCTTAGTCAGAAGAAACCTAGCTGGCTTCTGAACCTCAGCAGCACAGCACTGAGAACAGCCCCAACATCTGCTCATTCTCACTTCTATTCACCTTGCAGGTGTTCTCCGAGTGTTCAAACAGAGAATGACACTACAGGATGTCCTCGTTGCCTACCAATTCCTCCTAACATTTACCTCTGGAGAGGGAAAAACAAGATCTTCCCCTTCTAGCAGTGCCGGGTAAGACAAACTCCCAGAGCCTCACCGGGGTGCAAAGCCAAGCATGGGCGCCCACGGGCAGCGGCACGGGCCGGGGAGGGAGGGAAAAGCTTCCACCCACCGCGCCAGTGGCGCACCGGGGATAGCTGAAGCTGATGTTTTACATCCCACCAGTCTTTCCAGTAAGAAAAGGACAAAATAACCCAATTCCTTAAAATGTGATTAAGATGTAGGGCCTGATTTCTGCCTATTACAGGGTATCCTGACTCTTTGACATGTATTCATTTTTCAGATCAATGCTTGTTATTAGCTTGCACGGTTAGCTTTGTTCTTCTATTCAGGAGGGACATCCGACGTGCCCCGACAGCTTTATCCATATTTAAAAGTGACTATCGGCAGATACATGTATGTAGGGTTACTCCAATTTCATCTAGCTTGTCAGCTGCTGAAAATGGATTGACAAATACCTACTAATAACCTAAGCCAGGGGAAGAAATCATAGTCTTAGGAGAAAAATAGGCAGACTGCAATTTTATGGGTTCTCCAAAAAAATGTTTTTCCTTCACAAGTTGAAACTTGGGAAATTTCTACGGAACGTACAGCACCTCAGGACATGTGGAAACAGGATGGTCCTACTGGTTAATTATGGATTTAAGAACTTAACCTGACTGTACCAGGTCATGACCTGCCCTCCTTCAGCATCACAGTTCTGGTTCCCCCTGTGAGGGGTTACTAGGTCCTGTGGAAAGCAGCTCTACCTTCTACGGAACAAAGACATCCAAAGAGTCAGCTGTGCAACTTCACCACACTCTTCAGAACAGGTAGTTTAGTCTGAGCAAGAAATCAAAAATACCTTCCTTCTGACCCAATATTAAACTTCTAATTGACATTGCAATTCAGGTTGGGGGTTTTTTTCTTATTACTGTTATTGGATTAGAAGCATTTGGGGATACTCATATCTCAAATTTTCTGTTTTCTTCTACAAAACAGAGCCTTACATAACTTTCTCAGGAACCATTTCTTCTTTGCCCACATGATGTTTCCCCACTTCAATTATCTAAATTTGCCAGCTATAGACTGACCTCTGCCAATATGCCTTTTGTTAATGTCCCACATTAATAGTGAGGATTTACTCCAGACAGAGCGACTTCTCAGGACTATCCAGTGAAAGGCAGTGGCCAAAAGGACGCCTGAGTTTTCACTATCCACAGACAGTCCAGCAGCCTGGAAGCACCTCAGAGTGGGGAGCCCACTGGTTCACCTTTATGAGGATGACAAATAACCTTGAACTGCAGAGGACATCTCCAGAGAAAACAGATTCTCACACACTGTCTCCTCGAACTGGGGAGAAACAAGTTCTTAAAGAATATTTCCATGTGTGCCTTATTAACAGGAACAGCTGCATAGTAAGGAAAAAAAAATCAATGGCTTGTAAAAAAATCCATAAATCTGCTACAGTATGTTGCTGTCTTCTTTATAGTAATAGTCAATACTGAATATTAATTGAAAATCAATGGTACCAATAATGTTTCAACTAAATATGGACTATAGCTCAGTTTTTCTCGTATCGCCTGTGTGATGCTTTCTCCAATATCTCAAGCACTTCATTTTTTGGCTATAATTAAAAATACTATCATGTGCCGTCTGAAAACTGATCACAGTCTGTTCATAAAAACCTGCTATGAAATGTATCATCGTGATCACAGTTTTACACAGAAACTCCTCCGTGTAGCCAGCACCGTGGCGCATAGCCCTTTGAGATGATCAATTAGGCATTCTGAATACACAAAGAGAGATTGTTTTTTTCCCCATTAATGGGTAGAAATGTTGCAGTTTAATTTAGAGAAATTATACCCTTAATACCTTCCCAGAAGCATGACTTTGAATGACAGGCATCTTGATTTTGTAGAACAATATCTGACAAAGAGTGGCACAAAAATGCTGTCTCTAGCATGTCCATAGGGCCATTTCACTGCCTATCAGGACAAACGTCCTGGGGCACTAAATAGATTACATTTATAATAATTATATCAGAATTGCAGTGATGAATTCTGACAGCTGTAACTTCTGCAGGGTTATGACTGGAATGCAAAACTGAGTATTATCTCATCATACTTGTAATTTGCTTCTAGGGCTTCAGTTTCCTTCAGCAAGACCCAGAAAACCTGAAATTAGCATTAGCAGTGATACACCTTCACTGTAGATTCACTGCAGAAACAACGGACCCATTTCAATTAACTGTCAAATTCCTAGCCCTAAGGAGGGAATCAAATATGGTTTGATATTAAGTCTGGTAGTAAGAGAGCAAACGGATTGCATCATACTGAAAGTCTACGAAGTCAAAGTCCTTTTTGACACTGAAGTTACAATCATCTATCCCCAAGCACAAGCTATAAAAACAGAAATACAAAAAAAGTTGCCATAAAGTGGTTTTCATTTACAGTTGCAAATGATCATCAACATAAAGGATAACTAGTGCCAGGGAACACAGGGAAATCCATGGTAATAGTTACAGGTGATTGAGAGAACATGACAATTTCTGGTTCCTGTCCATATGAGCCTCAAGTCACGTACTTTTCCGAATAGCTATTCTTGAAAGAAAGAAAAGGTCCTGTGGTCTAATAATTGGTATTTTACAGTAGCATTCATTTTCCAGCCTATCCCATCACCAACCTACTAAATCCTCCTACAGCTCTTCCAGAACGAATGTGTCCTGAGGTTTGGCTGAAATGGTGGACATGGAACCTGCCACGTCTGCTTGCGGGGCAGAGGACAAACAGATGCCTCCGAGAAGACTGATCATGTCAGAAGATGGGTGCCCATCCCCAGCTTAGAAAGCCATCTATCGTCTGTACCAGATGGATCCCAGTTCCCCTCGCTTCTGTCCTGTTTTTAATACATACTTGAGAAGCTTCTGCTCAAACACTTTGTTTCTTCCCACAGAGGAGACACGGGGCCGGGGAGTCAGCCAAGCGAGGCACCCCTTCCCCGCTGAACCCAGCTCACTGGCTGCCCCCCTGCCTGCGGGGGACAGACTGCCCATCCTCTCAAGGCAACTGCTTCATTCCTTCTAATGCTTTAAAAACAAACCCCGAAAGAAACAGTCCTTGTTTTCATGATTCCTTTCTGAACCATTCACACAAGTGCGTGTATAAGCATATGGGGTCTGCTGTGCGTGTTCTTCGTGTACCAAGAGATGGGCCTTGTTTTTTCAAAGAAACCCATTTGTTTCCATTTTCTGACCTCTCATCCAGCTCCACTCTCCTCTGTCCTTTTCTGGGGTGTTTTTCTGTAAATAAGGAGGAAGGAGAGAGGACTCTCTTAGCAGGTTAAAACAGTTTGAGGCCTTAGAAAATGATCCCTTTGACACAATGAGTGCTACACAAATATTCTCTCAGCTGTGTTTAAATAGGATCTTTGTACATTGATCATCTAAGGAACTGCAGACAGAATTACAAGTGAAGCCATTTTTATATCTTGTGCCATAGGCATGAATTTGCGATGCAGAACCGATCACCCCGCCGTGCTGCAGGAGAGAAGTGCTCAGCATGCAGGAAACGAAGGGCTAATTACAGGTACCACATGAACTCACTCAAAATTGAAATCATTACCTGGTTAGCATCTTCCACTTCACTGTTTCACTAATATTTATCATATCTTTGTTTTGATTAAGGAAGCACCTGCTCTCTAAATATTTGAAAAAACATTCAGTCCAACATAAATCACATTTGACAACCTGCTCCCCTTTGATAACTAAGCAACATGGATCTCTCACAGTATCTCTAGATCACATCTTGTTCCTACTTTTCTCTTGCTGTAGTCCAGCCTGATGTTTAAGCCTACTCCTATTTCTATGCACTATATATAGTCTGGCCAGGACTACAGGCAGAGAATTAAATGCAGGACAAGCCCCTGGATTGTGACAAGCGAACTCAAGAGGAAAGCCTGACAACTATGAACAGAACCAAAACGAATAGAAGCAAGTGCTGCCAAAACATGAAACAAAGTCTTATCTAAAATCATTCCTTTCTGTAAGTCTTATTTATTTCCTGTGAGGCTTCCAAAAGTATCATGATGATCTCGGCATGCATTTACTCTTTACGTTGGGAACACCTCAATGAGTGCATTATGTAGAGGCTGCCCTTGCAGTAAAGCAAGGGAGAAGAAAGATGGAAGATTTTTTAAGACCATGCATGTATTTACGTACCTTCACTGCTTCCCATGGCCCTTCCTATATCCAAAGTTACACAGAGGGGAGGTAGAGCTGAGATAGATATATTTTCTTCCCCTCTTTCCAAACCAACCTACACCATCCAGATTGCACAGCTAAGTGCATCCCAGCTGCACGGCCACTAACACCCGCACTACCACCGCAGTTGTGCCATTCCCAACCGTGACCTACACGGAGACAGATTCTCCGCTGTGCACTCCAGAGCTACACGCAACTCCAGCGAGCTGTGGTTCTAATCACGTCAGTGGCGTTACATGCAGTACAAAGAAAAGCAAGAAGTGGGATTTTGTTCCCAATGTCAACTGTTGGGGGTGGGGTGGGGGAGTAATTTACTCACGAGTTCAACCTACCTAAGGCGGCGCATTTCTGACAAAAGACCATCTGAGTAGTTCACAGAACAGTACAATAGGATGCAGTAGGTGAAACAATGACAGGTAAAAGCCCTGGAAAGAGAACCTAAGCTGTAAAAATAATAAAGCTGTGCAGGGATCAGAATTTCCATTTCTCAGAATGTTGTGCAGTTTCAAACTACAACTAATTCCAAGTCAGAAGGGGGGGGAAAAAGCATATTACAACTCTGAAATTACTTTTTTTTAATGCCAAGATATTTCATATCATTTCAGTTCAGTATAGTGCAAACTTCGGTATGAAATGCAAAGACATTACTTCACTCTTGGAAAGGTGCATTTTGACCGTGTGTTTTGTTTGTCCCTGACCATTTTCTTGATCTCAACACACTCTCCTTTACAGTGTTAAGGAAATAACAATTCCCAAAGGAAAAACGTCCCATCAGAAAACTCTCTAAAGCTGTAATCATCAACTACAAGGCCAGACTGTCAAAAGCCACAGCAGGTACTTTGGTAAATGAAGTGCTTCAAACCAACTATCCTTCCAGAATCCCTTAATTCAGCTCTTGATTCTGAGGTTCCCTGTCCAACCCTCTGAACATCGGTCCTGGGCTCCAGTTAGGCCTTGCTGCAGGCACCTCCAGCGAATGGGACTTCTCAGGACAGTAGAAAGCAGGCATGCTCTTCCCTCCGTGCTATTCTTAGACTGAAATATTCATCCTTAAATTGCTTCTGTATCTCTAACTGGGTTGTCTGGCAAGCTGACAGACAAATCTTAGTAAAACACAGACTTAACAAATATGCCAGGAGAAGTACTTTCAGTCTTTTTACACAAAGAAAAAAATGGGGAACAAATTAGAAAAAGAGAATAAGATAGAAGAAAATGCAAATTGCTCAGCTGCCCTTGCTCAATGGAAAAGGGCTTTCTGGAAAATGGCAGTGAGAAAAATGATTATTTATGCCAAACAAGGCAAGGCAAAGTGTTTGGGCTGTCTCTTTCTTTGCCTGATGTGCAAAACCAATCTTCTGGTATCTCCTAGATCTGCGCTGGAGAAAGACCACTGCCAGGCTTGCTCCCACTGAAGTTGTAGGAAAGACCCTCCCAAGGCCCACACGCCAGGCGGAAGCTGGGATGTGCCATCCCTGTTCTGCAGATCAGCGCTCAGGTGAAGGCTTGGAGACAGCAAGCCAGAAGATCACAAAGACAAAAAAGCATTTATGCTTCTTTCTATTTGTCACAGAGTCTAAGCCTGGGGTTGTAACTCAAATCAAAGTTTCTCTACAATGTGTGAACAAGAAAGATGCTTTCAACAAAAACAAACTTGATATTCTTCTGTACTCACACGCTTCAGAGCAGAGTTTCAGAAAGTTCAGGGATGTTCATGGTAAGCTGATGTGAGTTGAAGACATCTAATTCAGGCTACCTGCACAAGCTGAATGAGCTGCCCCGGGCTCCCTCTGCAATGACTGGGTCAGACACCCCCCAAAGTCATGAGGGGTGTCAGAGGGGAGGACTAAGTCACCCCCAGATGTACCTGTCTCCCTCTGCTGACTAAAGAATTAAAAAAATTAGATGGGGTGGATCCAAAGTCATCTTTGTAATTTTATGAGTATCAGAAAGGGTGTTCTTCTCCCAGGGTGGGACCTGGATGCGTTACAGTCATCGTGTTGCTCTTCTGCACCTCCTGTCTCCTGGCAGGGTGCCTTCAAAGGCAAAGCATGACCTGAAAGCCTTCCCACCAAGCCGTATTTCTCCATGTCTGAGCCCAGAGATAAGTGAAGCTGTCATTCTTAATCGCTTTCACCCAGCTCAGAGGTAATGTGATAATGCTTGCTTTTATGTGTATGCGTAGGTCACTTCTGTTAGCGGCAGGATACACAGGGGAATTAAAAGGAGCTGGCTAAATTCCCCCAGGCTCAGCTCTCTAGTCTGAAAGATTACCATTGCTGAGCTCTGGCATTGCTTTGCCCACAAATGAATGTAAAAAAAGGAACTGCACTTTCAGAAGAGGGCGACAACTAAAATTTATTCTGCAAATGACCCAGCCTAATCCTAAAGATTGATCAAGTGAATTTAGTTCTTTTATCAGTGACTTTTCTTGAATGTTATGCACTGACTTGATCAAGCTAAGGGAAACAGAAGGAAATCTAAAATTATAATTCAAAGAAGAAAAGATTCTTAGCAACCATTTATTATTACTATTATATTTAATCAAAATAAAATGAGGTGAAACAAGGCAGAATGGTGGTTCTGTACCACTATGTTACTACAATTTAACAGAACACAAAGGTAGAGTCAGTTACTTTCTCTCCACTTTTGCTTGTTTGAGGGACCCTTGAAAGTCATTAAAACCAAGTAAACACATGACAGCTGAGAGTACATTCACCAAAATGTGAGTGAGCCAGAGAAGTCAGGACTATGTTCAATGTGTCTCTAACAGATTGGCCCCCACCAATTTATTTCTTATTTAAATCCATGACAACTTGCACGCCAGTGTAAAAATATTCTCCCATTTTAACACATTACACACACAGAAGTGCCTTACCACAGCCAGCCCACTGCAGACCATGCCTTTCCACCAGGCTGCTCAAGAACAACTGCCACCAAGGTCTTCACACCAGTGGCACAGCCCCTTGCACAGAGCTGTTCTCCTGGAGCTCTCGCTGCAGGTCGGTAGGAGTAACCAAACCAGCCAAACCTACTTCCTCTGTGGGTCTCCTGCTGTGTTAGTCCATGAGGTCTGTTGTCCTGAAGTGCTCTCTACAGGTTCCCTTGCCAGCAGCCTGCCAACTGTGAGATTGTGCCTGTGACTTGTAGATCAATTAATATTGATGATCACCTTTGAGAGGAGATGTACGGGTATTAGCGACTCCTCCCAAAATACTAATCTTTACAAGTCTGGCAAAACAACGTTCTTCCCACAAATGTACACATCCCTAGTGTCCAAAATGTGCCTGTTAACTTGGTGCAGAAGGTGACTGGAGAGTCCGTAGGAAAAGAAAAACAGAACAAATCCCGCCCCAGCAAACTGCACAAGGACACAACGCAGATGGAGTTGAAGAGCATCTTCCTTCTAACTTAACTGTGCATTTTATCAGGCCCTGAAGACAAACACAGCATTTATCAGACCACGGGTTGAGACCCCTCAGGGGCTGTGGGAGGGCTGTTTGACAGCATGGTGAAATATTAGTAACCCAGTCGTGCCAGCTCAGGGGAGGGGAAGGCAGCTCTAAGCGCAGGCTGCAAGTATTTTCCCTCAGCAGTGGCTGAGCACCCACAAGAGGCCACAGCTCCGCTCCTCCAGCGCCGAGACGGGACAGTTGGTGCCAGGCCTCAGTGTCCTGCTCCTCCGGGGCTGGGCTGTTGTGAATACAGGGCCTGATGACCAATGGGGCAAAGGAGTTTTTCAGTGGCAAAGCATGTGTGAAGCGCTGATCTCTCCCATCCGCAGGCTGTGTGGTGACAAGAAATCCTGTTTCCTTGGACAAACATTTTAAGGTACATCCTGAAGTCAGCGATGCTCTACCATATCTCTGCCTTCAAAGCATTTGGACTCATGTGCTCAAAGCATGTCCCCCAAACCACTGGATGCCTCTGAACTTGAAAGGATGACAGCCTGAGTTTAAAGGCTGCTGATCCTCACACCCACGAGCTGCAGCAGGATCCACAGCTGCCCAGCAGCTCCCTGGCCAGGGCCACGGGAGGTGGTGCATTAACATCAGACCAGGTTCTCAGCCACGAACATGCAGTAAACGCTCCTCGGTTGCCAGTAGCTGAGGGTAAGCGTACAACCTGCTTTGCTATTGTACTGACGATTCCCCAGCTCGGCAACCAACTGAAAATCTTCACACATGACAGATTAGTTGCCATATGCCGGCTCCAAAGCTCTCAGAGACGACCTCCAGTCTGTTTGTCCTCATACAGCCACCCTACACTCCTCCCTGTCTCACACTACCCACAGATGGACGAGTAAAATTGGAGCTTGCTCATACTCAGTATCTTACAAGGTGTTTTATCTGCCTAACTTGATTCACTAACAACAGGGAAAGCATTTTAGATGTTTCTGATACACACTGCAGAGCAGAAATGGTGTGCTAGGCCCACGTGATGGGTTTGCATAACAAAGGGAGATCTCTGGTACCCAGGGAGATTTCTTCCAACTCTCCATCCGTTTCTGCTTCCTTCTCACCCAGAAAATCCCTCAGGGGTAATCTTCAGACATGCAGGCACAGACCGCTGCTGCTGCTGTATTTACAGAAAGCTCCGACAGCACTCCAGGTTGGGATTAACGTTGAAGTGAGGCTACAAGGCAGCATTACCAGGAGAGCACAGCATCAGATCACCCAACAGATAGAAAATGGGAAGCGCTGGACCCCGCACACCCACCACAAGTCACCGGTTAGTCAGTATTTTCACACGTCTAGGTTCTGATTTGCAGCAATGAGCCACATCGCCAGCTGCTGTAAATCAAAGTCTGCAGCACCCCGCTGATTTACAACACCCAGGACTCCCACCCCGGCACATCACAGCTCCTTCCCGGCTGGGAGGGGTGTCAGAGGACTTCACAGCCAATTCAGAAACCACCAAAATGTAATCACCTCTGCGGTGGAAAAGCACCAGAAAGCCGAAGATAAGTCTATATCTGAACTGCCACAGTTGTAATACGTTGTAATTTACAGCAAATTTGTGTTCATGCTATTGACCAAACAGGTTCTGTTCAAAAACAAACAGAGTTTAAAAGCACTCTGTTTCTTTACGCATTACCTTTGGTCTCAAAGGAGACCCTTACTACCAGAGAATCATTACCCTATGGCATGTACCCTTCATGCACTCCTCGAGCAGCACGACAGGCACCTGTCACATGCTGGTTCACAACTGTGAATGAACCCGACAGCGGCGACTCCCCCGCCTGCTCCAGGGTAGCACGATGCCCCCTGCCCGAGCAGTGACAGCGCACGTGCTGCAAGCACACGAGAACGGACAGTCCTCCTGCCTCACCCACATCATGGAGCGTCTGGATTTCTAGCTTCTGTGTTCAAAATCAGTACTGCTGCAATACATTACTTTACGCAGGTCTCCAAGTTCAAAAGTAACCTCATTTAAAAGAAAGATGCACAGAAAACACTGCTTACAGCTTTGCATTCAACTGCCATTAATTTTACATTCAAAAGTACAAAACCAGAAACATCTACTTATCACTAAACGCCCAGAACTGGCTGTTAAAAGCAGTCAGGATAAAAGACACTATCAGGAAATAGGAAAAAGAAATCAGATAAAACTTAGGAACTGATAGAGGAGATAATGCAACTGGAGCAGCAAAATTAGCCAGCCCTGTTAGCACTTCTCATGCACAACAGCTGAGCCATCGCTTAAAAAAATAAAGCAAAATGCATCACCACTAATAGCAAATATCTGTGTCAGCATCCTCTGTAGGACCTTAAGGGGAAGGAGGCACATCAGAAGGCTGACAACCAAGGTGACAATTCCTGCAACAAGCGCTTTCTGGCAACCTTGAACGGGTGGAGAAAGCAAACCCTGAGAACCTTTTCCTCCCACCCAGACCCTGCAAGCAGCAGCCTCAGAGCTGGGAAACCCAGGCAAAGCAGCCCCAGCTGTGCCCACTCTGCCTCCCTGGAGAGACCGGAGTCCCCATCACCAAGCCCTTTGCTCCAAACCCACGGCTAGCGAGGCTCCCTGCCGCCCTTGCATCCTTTTATGACATGCCCGTATTTATATTTCATCTGACTTTCGAGGAAGATGCATTTGCACTTGGCAGCGACTGGCTTTTAGCAGAGCCGTTTTAATAAAACACTAGGCAGCTTTAAAGCTTTATTGAGATTACCACTTATGAACAAGAAAAAGGGGAGGGAAAAGGAGAAATTGTCAGCCCACATCAATGCCACTTGACTTCCTTTTAGTCACCATGAACATCTTGTGTATGAAAAGGCCTGCGTCCCTCATGCACTATTAAAACTCTGTTAAATGATGACTACCCTTCACCTGGGCACAAGCCTGCTCCTGAACAAAATAGTACCAGATATTAAATACAAAGAGCAACAAAAGAAACCTAAAGAAGGGGAGATTCAAATTCAATTTAATTTATTTAACATGAAATCAAAGTACTTCTACCCAGGCGGTCACCTGGTACCAAGATCAGACTGAAAATGAGAGGGAACCCCTAAGAGAGACAAGAGAGGCGGGGACACAGCCTGCAGCGAGCAGCAGAGTCTCCTGATCCCTGCAGGGACAAGACAAACTGTGGTACTGGTTTGCTTAAGCACATTCTCATTATAACGAAGTTTAAAACAAATCTCTTCCACACTACAGCCAACCACTACATGTCTCATCTGAGGACACCAAAGTGCTTTCAGAGGGAAATGAGCATCTCCGACATTCATTTTGGTGTGGCAAGAGCACACAATACATTATCATCAGGTCCTATAAAAACCATCCGTTTAGGGGAAGAGGTGAACTGGGTTCTGCTCCAGCCTTCCCGTCGACTCTGGGGAGCCAAGGCGGGCTGTGCGTGCCCAAAGCAGCGAGAGGTGCTCCCTGCGCATCTGCTCACCCCAGTGAGGCCCGTGCAGAGTGAAACGCCAGTGCTGCCTCACAGCAGGCCATTACTGCACGGGAAAGACATCCCTCTGGGAGTAAAGGATGTCCCGGGCCATGGAGACACTTCATCCCAGACATCTTTGCTGATCAACATGAGGACTCGGAGCCCCAAACCGCACTTCTGACCAAAGCCCTGCCGCTGGCCAGAGCGGCCACCCTTGCCAGCACCGGCCACTGATCCAACTGTCGCACGGCTCAGCTCAAAATCTCTCGTTAGTGTGTAAAACCCAGTTCACAGGACGTATATTGTCGTATCATTTCCAAGAAAAGCAGGGAAGACACAGCAAAGTGCGTTTCCATGTACTGCATTTCTCTATGCAGAGAACAGACCTGTTGGCTACCGAGATCAAGAGGAGCGACCTGGCTTCCGCTACAGAGAGGTAACGACTGACTGATTCACAGGCTCTTAGCTGAACTTTGTTTTCTCCCTACAGTCTTCACGGAAAAGTAAGCAATGTAAATAAACAGCCCCAAGGTACATTAACCCCACTGGAAGAAAAATGCGTGATCCTGTTGTGTAAAGCATTTATCCAATAGTTCTTCAAAACCATAAGTAAGGCTGTAATTTGCTGTTGCTACAGTCCAGCCATTCATTTACCTCCTCCAACACTGTTCTCTCCACAGAGATCGTGCTGCACCTGAAGTAGCATGTTTGGTTTAGGTTTTTGGTTTTCTGGGGTTTTGTTGTTTGGTTGGTTTTAAGATGAGAGGGGAGTAAAAGCACCTAGCTAAGTCAGACCCAACACAGTCAGAAGTGCAGCACCGCTGCCCCATCCGCCTGTCCTGGGTGAGCCCTGCGCCAAGCACGAGCGGTGCCACACGGAGGGACCGGCCTGAGGCAGCACAGTGGCCACAAAAACGCCTAAAACCCAACGTGGTTCCCCTGCAGCAGAGATCCACCCTCCAAAGCAGCCAGGGCACAGTCACAGCTCTTGTTAATATTTGATATTATTGTTACAGCTGAATATTATTTCCCACTTTTCCTGGGCTGAGGCTTTAATCTTTGACTTAAAAACTTCTCTTTAAAAATTCAGCAGAACACACATGACACTATTTTAAGACTCTGGTCCAGCTTCACCAGTGCTTCACCTCTGGGCCAAAGACCGTCATGCCCCGGCCGGGAACGCGCCAGCAGTGCCGGTGCCGTCGGCATTTGGCCGGAGCGGGTTGTTACCGGCACCAGGGAAACACTGAGCACGGCCCAGGGCCTCTCCAGGAACAGGCACGGGTAAGGCTCCGCAGCGGGAAGTGTCTCCATCCTGAAGCAAAACACCCTCAACAGGGCTAAGCTTTACCGGAAAAAGAAAGGCGACATGGAGATGGATGTTTCCATGAAGCAAACTCTTTTTAGGGGGAGAGAAGATTCAGTGAATAAATAATTTTGGCTGAATTTTTTCAACCACAGCTAATTAAAATGTATTTTAATAACTGTGGACCTTTATACAGAAATGAATTAAGCCCTGCTGAACAATACTTCCGTTAACATACATGCAGGCAGCAACGCTTCCCTGTGGCAGACTTAATCAGAAATGGAAATTCATTTAGCACCTCATTGATTAATCATTATGCCACAGTTCTTCAACAAAATGGAATTAAAAGGAACCATGTAATGTTGTTATACAGTTTGCTTGTGGGGAGCGGAGTGGGACACATCTTACCATTTTGCACTGGTTTTTATTACAATGTCACTTATTATTTGGATTCGATTCTTTTTAAAATTGTTCTCTGGCTTATGTTTTATCCATTGTATTATTGCACTTTCAATGGCCTGTAGTCAAAGTGAAGTCAGATAATTATGTTCTAGATAAATGCTAATATCTACACTGAATCCTTTAAACACCTGGATAGTTGCTCAGACCGGTAGGTCCTTCGCTGAGCTCAGATCCCCCATCTCCAGCGAACCCGCGCAGCCCTGCTCAGCAGGGAGAGCGCAGAGCTCACACGGCTGCCCCGGCCCGAGCCCCGCTCCCAGGCAGGGAGCGCAGCACTGGCAGGTCAGCACGGCAGCAGGGGGACCCCCACCACCGCCGGGGCTGGGGGTTACCCACCGCAGCAGAGCAACCCCCGCCTCGCCTGCAGTTTGCCCCGTCTCTGGCTCCCCAACCACACCGAAGCTGGCCGCGGCCCCAAAGCAGCGAGAGGTGTAGAAAAAGTTGGTGCAAATGCAGACAGGCTCATCGGAAGAGCAGGAGAGGCAGCAGGAGATACTCAGGTGTGGCAGGATCTCTCCCCTGTCAGAGCACAGGCCCTGGAGGACAGACGCCCAGACAGACACCCAGCTGCCGCAAGCAAACCACCCTGCTGCTCCCGGGTAGGAGATGGAGCCAAACTGCACCTCAGCTTCAAGAGAGGTTGAGGTTTTCCACAAGACAGTCAGTAAAGGCAACTCCTCCACAGAAAATTCTTTACACATATTATTCAGGATTATACTTGTGTTAATCAAGAATTTGTAGGTCAATGATTTTAAAAACCTTTAGGCTATAATTAAGTGCCTGAAATTCACATGAGAATCAACATGGAAATTAAAACCAATTACACTGCAAAAATAGCACTTACTGTGCCCTTCTGCAGCACCAAAAACCATGTCTTGAAAGAATTAATTCTCATTACCAGGCACTAAAAAAATAAGATAGGATAAGATGCCCTTCTGCATGGTAGCTTAAAGCCTGCAATAGGCTATCAAAATACAGGCCACAATATTTTCAAACATCCCTAACTTCAGATATCACAATTATCTTCTGTATTTTCATACAGTCTGTTTCACAACGTAGACATTTTTAGGTCATTCAGTAAGTTTACTTGGAATGCTTGCTATTTTGCTCATAATTTTTTCCCCCGATACTGGACAGTCAGAAACACGTGCAGCCTCTAAGGAGCCGGGGTTTACATCTCATCTGCACTGGCAGGAATGGTTTCACTCCTGTGTAACCAGTGACAACACAGGAAAATTCTTCATCAAATTCAAGTTTATCCTGTATATAACACACATACCTAATGTTAAGTCCGATTTTGAATGATATGTACTACATCTGTCCATGAATTTAGGAAATTAAAATTGTGTTGATTTGTAACACCTATTTTCATTAAGGATGATGTCTTAGTGAGGTATTCTAACCATATATTTAAACTTAATGGGCTTAGTCCCACTGAATTTAATAGGCTACGAAATCAGGTGTGTGCCTGGCTGAATTCAGGAAAAATTCACACAGGGCATCTTGTTATTTTTCTTGTCATATTTGGGTAAAAAAAATAGGAAATGGGAAAATGAAATGAACTGAAAAGTCCTCTGTGGGGGGCACAGAGGTAACCTTCCTTTTAGCACCCAGAAAAAAAAGGACTGTCAAATTTCTACTCTACTAATGTACAAAGTAAAGTTTTTATTTTACCCTCTTGCCTCTAAAACTGGAGCCAGAAGGTGAAATATTCTCTGCTAGTAAAAATGAACGCAAGCCTGAACACACTGGAATTCAAGGAGAAAATTGTGCATATACCAAACTTACAATAAATCCTTTCCCAAATTACACTGAGGTGAATTACAACCATTTGAAAATTTGATCATCATATTCCTGGTTCGAGTTTATAAAATGGTTTTCTCAAGTCATTTCCATGTTTTGTGGTCCATACCATCACTCCAGAGCAGCCCATAACTCCCTCTAATACTTCAGGTGGTGCTGCCAGCCCTCAGTTGTGAGCCTTTACAACGGCCCTTCAGAGCTGTGCTCACGGGGGGGAGGGGGGGGGGCGCCTTTTGGGGGGCACAAACATCACCCTGAGGCTGGTCTGGGCTTGCTCCCCCCGAGGCTCCGTGCCCGCAGCTCCCACCAGCCAGGAGCCAGCAACAGGCTCAGGATCCGGCTCATTCCCACGGTGACCTCCGAGCAGCGCATGAATGGGCTGCACACCTGGAGGAGGCGAAGCGGGGGGCAGGCTGACCCCCCCTCGCACCACCACAGCAGGGGATGGGCACACACGGCCCCTCCACAGCCTGGGACCCCGCGGGTTGGGGCCGACCTGGGCAGCCCCCCCAGCTCCCCCTCTGATGAGAGATTTTGAGACATCTAAGCACAAGAGCTGCGTGGCAGCCACTCGGCATAAAACCAGACATTTTCCCCCCATTATACAGTAAATAAATTACATTCCATCCTCTCAGCAAAGCTTTTCAATTCCATTTCCATTCAAAAGTTTTAAAAGTTCACATTGCCAGAAGAGTCCAACCCCATTACGATGAGCTCTGTCTCTGAAGCAGCGTTATGTGTATATACATATATTTATGGGGCTGCAGTTTCTCCCAAGAGGATGCTTTCAAGGAGGTACAATCAGATGCGATGCCTTTTATGCAGTGCAAGGCAAAAGCCCTTTAGCCTTCTGTGTCAAGAGTCCTTGCATTTTATTTTTGAGAGCTTCTGTCATACACCTTCCTGTCCCCCCAAGGTACCAGAAAATAACTAACAGGTTTTTTAATACAACTTTTTATTCCTAAAAGACATGCATTGAGACATAATGCTTGATCAAGAAAACAAATCCTTACTGTATACCGTTTGCAGTCAGCCAAACAATTAAGTTTTTATAGCTTCAAGATGCCTCCTGAGACTTCACAATGCAGGTCAGAAGGGAACCGAAATAAAAACTAAAGACCCTTGTTCAAAAGCAGCTATGCTGCATTTCCTACCATCCCAGGGAAGCTGATTAATTCTCCTCTGGCTTTATATTTTTCTCACTCTCTTAATGATGGTCTGTCAAACACATGTTAAAGTTCCAAGGCACCAACCCCTAATCTGTGCCATTTATTTAAATTGCTACTGCTTCCTAGCAAGCCAAGTCCACAATACACAGATTTAGCAAAATAGGAAGGAAGGAAGGAAGTTGTTAAACAGCACATGTGTAATGGTACCGAACTTGCAAATATTTATCACTTGTAATTTCACTCCTGAGCACTGGTATACTGAAGCATGTTTTTATTTACATGATGGCATCCTAAAAGTAGCTGATACAATTTTAAATACTTTTACCACATCTTCCCAAACAGCTGTTTTCAAGCTTTGAAAAGGCACAGCAGAAGGAACAAGGAGGACACATGGCCTTACTGAAACTACACGTCTTCTCTTTAGATTGCAAAGAGTATGCAAGAGGAGGTGTCCCACTACTCAAGGGGCAACGGAAAATCCAGATTTCTCTCTCCACCAAGAAACAAATTACATTTTTCCCATCACCTCTAATAAATTAGAAACCCATTTTTCCTCAATTTGTCTTTCCCAGCCCTCACATTAGTGTAGTGCAATTAAAATCAGATGTGTATAAATTAGAAAAATAGCCATTTCCAGAGAGTTTTAAGACATTCTAACAGAAAACAAACTCAGTGCAAGCAGCGGGGACACATGCACACACAACACATTCACTCCAGCACCCACAATGATGGTAAAGCTCCTTCTAAGCTTAAAGTGCCGAGTTTAACAGCTTTACCTTGTACTGCTAACACTAACTGTGCCAGCTCTGACTTACGACTCACAAAACATCGAGCAAGTGGTGGCACAACAGGACCCTTTTCTAGCTGGAAGCCGAGGAGACCAGAGGCAGGCGAGGCACACAGCACCTCGAGCAGCTGGCACCAGGCCCTGCCATGCTGAGGCTTTGCCCTGGTGATGCTCGAAGCTGAGGAACAGGAGAACCCACAGGCACAGACCCCCTCCTTGGCAGTTTTTGGGTAACGGCCAGCATCAAACACACTTTTGCAAGCAGCAGCCTGAGCTGCAGAGGAAGTGGTTCACCCTCAGATACACTCAAGGGGCCTACAACAGCACCACAGGTACAGCAATAGGCACCAGGAACAAATCCAGCTCAAGCTAAACTTGCTAACTATATTTTACCTTCTGATACATCAGGAACATAAGAAAAATAATGAATTGTCACTGAAAAAAACCATGGTATTTTGGTGAGTAAAAGTTTGGAGGTTTAACTCGCCTTCTGCCTTTGATGCCATCTGATCACACCCAAGTGATTCTCCGACTTTTCGGCAGTCAAAGCACCAGAATCCTGTTGAGCAGAGACTCACCAGAGGCACAGGATGCTGCACCAGTGGGTGTCTGACTGAACACCAGGATAGTGCCAATGTTTTAAATAAACTTTACAGCTCTCTCCCAATAACCTGATTCCAGGGTTGGCATTTTTTTAAAAAAATCAGAAGAGACTCTTAAAACCCAATGATGTGGGAGATTGGTATGATCCACCATACCTCTAACTACCTGGGGAACAGAAGCTTTTTTGAAAGTTTTTCAATTATTGTATGTAAATGCAAAGATTGAACACCCCACACTTGCTTTTGCTCCTGGTTAATTTCCCTCCTATTAAGAAGTTTAGTATATTCACTTTTGGTCAAAATGAACAAGAAGCCTGTTACATACAAATATTTAAAGCAATCTGTACCTTTAATTTCTAAAATTTAAAAAAAAAATTAAGATAGTTTTTGCAACACTGCAGTTAATACAGTCAGGCCAGCCGATCTTGCCGGGGAGGTGCTGCGAAGGTGCGCAGCAGATCTGCAAATCCCTCGTTAGCCGACGTTTCAGATGGCTGAAGAGGGTGCCAAGGGGACAGCAACGGAAGGACCGAGCACCCAATTTGCAGCATACACACCCCCACACTTATTGGAGCCAGACCTCCTCGTGCAGAAGTGTAGGAGAACACTCACACCCTACACTCCCACCCCAGGAATTGCACCTTCACACTTGCTACTTATTTCCTCATGTTTCTCATGGGAAAATTTACTGAAGGTAATGCTGCATCAGGCATTGTTATACACGTAAAAACATCTTTTCCATGGCCAATGGGTTCAGAAGACGCTAAAAGGAAAGGATTCTTCCCATTCTGCAAGCAGATATTCGGACATCAATTTTTTGTTCGGGGAAGGAGTGAATCTGAAAAATTCCTGATGATTTCTCATTTAAAGCAGTGCAGAATTTTTAAGCAGTTTCATTTCACTTCAGCAGGTGGTGGTGATTTTATTCACAACTAGCAATACAGATTTGCCTTTGTCTCCAGTCTCTCCATGAGGTATGAGAAGTGGTGATGGGGCACAGGAGGATGATGCATTTTTTTTAAATGCTGTGTTTAAAAAGGTGGCAAGTATTTCCTCAGTCTGTTGCTCGGATTTTTCCATTATGAATCACTGCAGCTTAGATAAATGAGGTCACCAGGTTTGAAATGCCAAGCTTCATTATCTCTCCACACTCAAGCAGTTTGACTGGCTCCTGTGTCAGTAATTGCTTCACCTGATATTAATAACAAGCTCCCTGCCTGTAGAAACAATCTATCCATACAATGCTAATGGGAGAAAGAAGAGGAGAAATGAAAACTATGTGGGTAAACAAATGACAAGGTTATGCCATTGCCTATCAAGTGCTGAAAGGCCATTTACCAAGGATTCAGAGAAGACAGCTCAAGAAACTTGGTTTCTGATATATAAGGGAGTACAAGAACTGCCCCTAGTTTTAGCGGCCACAGGTAGCTGGTTGCTATTATTTTGGTGAAAAAGAAACCTTTTCTGAATATTCCCGTGTGAATATTTTAGAATAATTATCTCTTGCAAGATGATAAATAGATGTTTGCTTTTGGGAAAGAAGCAGAGCCAGAGCACTGAGCAATGAACGATAAACCCTAATTACAGGAAAAATACTCACAGAATTGCCTTTGCTATGAAAAATGTAAAAAATAAAAAAGCTTTGCAGTTATCAGCCTAGATAGCTGAAAGATGGAAAAAGTGAAAAAGTTCTTCAAGTGAAGCTAACTTGATTTCTGCCCCCCCCTCCCCAAAACTGCCAGGTTGCTTTTTGCGTAGCCTTCAGGTAAGAAGAACAAAAAATTGAAATTGGTCAGTGTCCTTTTTCTGTTCTCTTGAAGCCAGCAGAAAGCTCATAAAAGGAATTTCTGCAACAGTGAGGTTTTTTAAGAGCCCTCAACACTGGATTAGCCCTGGCCTTCTTGGAATCAATGGAAGTCCCAGCGCTAACTTGGGTACAGAGAAAAGTTAAGCTTCAAATCTTCCACAAGGCTGCTATGGATGAGCGAGAGCCGTCGTCTTTCAAATGACATGTTGAGTAGCTTTGTATTTTCTGTTTAAAGACATATTCACCAGGAGAGCCATCTGCACTAAGCTGAATCATCTCGCTGAAGAGGAAAGCTTCTCTTGCACGCATTAACGTATTGGTTTTCTACGGGGAGCTTGATCCAGGCTCTTTCCATCCACACACACATTCCAGCCCCAGCATCCCCCGAGTGCTGCAGCCTCACACCCACTAGCACTAGGCAAGTGCACAGAGATGGGGACACAAACCCGTACAGGACAGAGCTGGTGCCAGGAGAAATTTGTTATTTTCTAAGACCCCTTAATGAGCTCAGAGTCAACTGTGCAGACGCCCACTGCTTTCAATGAAAAAGAGCCTTTTGCACAATTATAATGCACAAATGAGACTGATGACTACGAACCACCGGGACCCAGGCTGCTTTTGTGTGTGTACAAGGTGCTCAAGATAATGAACCTTGATCAGGCCTGCAGCTCCAGCAGTTAGACAGGGAACAGTCTCAGCTGCCTGTTGTCACAGCTAACAATGCCACTTCAGAGAGCTGAAAGAAATACATACAACAGTATGGTGAAATTGGCCCCCTCCCCACTCCAGCTGCTTAAAGCAATTAGCGCGGCAGCACTTGCACTGTACCTACTGCAATATGGAATAGCTCAAGTCAGCACTTTGCAAACATTTCAGCCTTAAGATTAAATACTCAGTGAAAATCTGGTGTGTTAAAGAGACTGTATCAGAATGTAATTTCCTATCATTCCAGGAGCTTGCTGAAACATCAATTTAGCCTTTAAGGCTCAACACAAAAAATTGGGATGAAATCCAAGGCTGGTGGCTTAATCGCTAAGTAAAATACTATCCCTGAAACTTGCCACTCCACTTGGTAAAAGGGTCTCAAGGCTTTTCATCTGAAAAATAGAACAAGAAAAAAAGCCCAGCAAACTACTTACATCTTAAGGAACAGAAAAAATGGTTTCTGTATGTTGCAACTTACAGAAATGAATAGCAACACCAGATGAAAAATACATGTTCTGATGTAGCTCAGGGAGACATACAGAAATGCTTAAAAAAAAATATTTAACCTACTTAAATGCCAAACTCCTAATACGAAATGATTCTCTACAGGATTTTACTTAGACCTAGTTTTCTCAGATTAGTTCATCCACTTACTGTTCAGCATTTGTAAAATTCCTGCAGCAGAGCAGACCACCGTCAGTATTTGCTGCGTCCCAGCTCTGCAAGCCCAGCCCCCTGCAAGGGGAGCGCGCTCCCGTCAGAGACGGCACCAGGAGGGAGATGCAAGATGGGAGCAGCGCCCCAGGACTGGACCCCGCTCACCAGCCCCTAGCCCAGGTCTCCGCTCATTGACCCCCCGAAGCCTGAGCAGCTCTCGCCCTCCCCGCATCAGGGTGCACCTTCCCCAGGCGGTGAGCAGCGGGGACAGCCCCATCCCGCCACCCAGACCAAAGACCAGCAGTCATCGGCCCAGCTGAAACACGATTTTAAACTCTCCCATCAAGCAGACAAGCAATCCCAGGAAAAACGTGTTTCCCCCCTAGGGCATCCCCAAGATGCATTATTTCTGTCTTTTCAGCCATGTTAAAGCCCAGAAGCCTGTTTCTCTCTACACTCCCATGGCTGAGCTTGGGTTATTATTGCTTTCTACACTCCTCCACGGCCACAGTGTCCTGACAGACTCACACCACAATTCTTTCCTACTGACCATGCTTCCCAGAAGTTAATCTTCTCCCTTCTCCATACTTCACTTCCTTCATAAAAGATAAATTCTCTTGGCAATGACGACTAACAGCCTATCTCCGTAATTAACGTGGTTCAGAAAACAGATGACCTGCCATCCATGACACAGTGCAGCATGGTGCAAAAAGCAACAGCTCACATGCTTGCTTTTCATTTGGAAAGCTGATGTCTCGTCTGGTTATGGCTGGTGCTCACATCCTCTTCTGAACTAGTGCTGTGATGACAGAAGGTCAGGTGTGACCACTGTCTTCCACGGAAGCACCTCCCCAGGTGGGCAGATCTCTGCAGCAGCAGCAGCTCCACCCTGCCGACACCAACACATCGTGCCACAGAGAGCAGACTTACATTCAAGGTATGGCTTCCAAGATTATTGGTGCTGCCAGGTTTGTAGCTCTCTAATGGACATAGTTAGAGAGCATAATTGAGGTAATAATTGAGCATAATAGAGGGCATTGGTGTAACTTATCTCTTACTAGTTTCCCATTCTGTAAGACAAGGGCATAAGGAATCTTGAGAAAAGCCGAGACAGCAAACTGCATGGAAGTAGCAGGAAAAGCTGAGTAAGCACAGATGACATAGTATAGTATCAAAAAAATGCAAAGAGCAAAGGAGAAAAATCCAAGATGAGTGCTGACTGGAGCATGGGCTGGACCGTGAGCCGAGACATCACCTCTTGTTCAATGCCCGCCCTGCCGAGGACACCCGGCAAGCAGAGGTCCATCAAAGTAGCATCTGACTCCAGCATCCTCCCCTCCTGCAGCTGGCTTCAGCCACCCACAGAAAGCAGTGCAGTATTAGCTGATGCTGCTAACGGCATTCCTGCCTCTGGCTGCAGCGTGGCCTCCAGGTGTATTTACTGCAATGTCTCCGATCCCCACTTTGTAACAAGCACCAGGCCATGACCAAGATTTCCCTGGGGGAAAAAAAAGTCATCTGTAACTACCCAAATTATCTTAGAAATCAGACTTGTGAATAAGGATGAGCTGATGCACGGGACCTGGCTTACCCAAGACGCAGGTAGACAACTGCAGGGGAAATGCAGAAGGTATTTGTTAGCACCAGGAGCTAGAGGACAACAGTCTGGCAACATGTTCAATGCTAGTTAGCTCTGCATGAGCAGAATACAGCTGCATGTTACAGAAGCTATTTATGTGACAGAGGAAAGGATGTAAAAACAGCAGGGGATGGAATAAAAGCAGAGAAACTGCTCTGAGCCTGAGCCTCAGTACCGTCAGGACTGTGCAACATGCTGTACATCACAAGAGGGGCCCATCCAGCACCCGTCAGCTTCAGGCTCCTGGCACCAGGAGGTACAGGAGGTACCATTTAAGTCAATTGCTGTCAGCCCATATTGTGTCTGTGTTCGTAAATAATCTCTTGCCTACATCCTGGATACAGTGGGGTTTTTTTCCTCAAAACCACCTCATCTGCCCAACAGCTGGACAGAACACACACATCTAGTCCTTCTGAGCCTGCACCAAAAATAAATGTCATACTGTGGCTCACATCTAGTCTGGCTCTCTAAAATCACCTAAAATTCATTCTTAGTTTTGGATCAAGGACTATTCAAACTGTGTTCCAAATTCAACTCAAAACTGTAACACTTAACACTTTCTGTACACAGATATAGAGACAACACAAAGCAAAAAGAACCAGACTCCTGGTCTTTATTCTATTAATTCCTAACAATACTGCTGAATTAGTATCATGTGCCACAGCTATGAACTCCAGCAAGGGACAAGCTACTGCTGTGAAATTGTTCTAACAGCCTAGTTTCTGTCAGAGTGCTAAAATCACACAACACTGGATGGCTTTACCGAAATTTTTCCTCATCTAAAGCTTGGATCTTTCCACTTCCTCACCTCACAAGTCAGGAAGGGCTCTGGTGTCAGTATCACCAGGGCCAGGACACTCTTCCTCAGGGTTCAGACATCCAAGGACGTTTGCATCCAGGCTGCAGACAGAGCAAGGCACTTTCTTGTTCACCGTAATTTGCAAGAAGAAACCTGCTTTAGATATGCATGATACACGATCCGATTCCAATTCATTTCAAGGTACATACTCTTGTATTGATTCATACTCACAATACCAGCAGCTACTGTTGAAGAGATGTTGCTGGCACAGTTAATGAAAGCCCTAAGGTACCCTTCGCTCAAGTGCACACGGTGGTTCAGGGAAAGGAACAAGGCTCCAAAGTGGTACTAAATATAGCAATGGCCCTGTAGATATTACACTGACTCTTGAAGTACCCGCCTGTAAGTGATGACTTTTACCTTCAGATGTCCGTCTACTGCACCATGTTTAAATACACTGCATCTTAGGTCTTTTGTTCCTTTCAGGATGATGTTTACCCTTCAGTGGAATGACATGCTCCTCTGCTAAAAGCACTTCAGCTACATGGATGCGACATAATTGTTTCCTTTTAGTCATGGTCACAATACTAACACAAGAGGTATTTGAACTTATATAAAATGCAGATAGTAGGCTGCTTCACTCCTAATTTGGAGCTCTGTATCATATATCCATGGCTCAGCAGAAATTCAGCCAGGCCCTACTTATAATATCTACAGTGTTTAAAATCTTTAGTCTTTCTAGCCAGGAAGATTTACCAAGGTGCTGCAATTGCGAGTGGATGAAAAACAGGATGGTGCTTCAGCCATTATTCAGCTATCACCCACTGTTCCCAGTCAGTTTTCACATAGAGAACTCATTCAACCAGGGCAAAATGGAAAATTGCTTTAAACAGAGCACCAGCCACTATCTTACAAAAACACTGTCTATGTTTGCATTACCTTCTGGAGCTATGATATCTGATCTGTTCCTGAGAGAAGCAGATGACCTGCAAACCAGTGAGACCAGGTGGTGGGCAAGTGTAGGAAGTTTCTCCAGAAAAAAAAAAATTCTCACAATGACTAGAACCAGTGGAGGAAAACCAAATACCCCACTCCTCAAAGGGAAAAAAAAAAACAAACCACCCAAAAAACTAGGAAAGCTGAAACTGGAGCAAATGTCTACAAAAAAAATGCTGCTATTAAATCCACAGAACTGGTAGTAGAAACTACCTTCTGTTTTAACTGTGTTCCTTCACACTCTTCATTTATGTCAGAAAAAAAATGATAAAAGTCAAAGCGCTCCTAGAAGTAACTGCTGATGCCCCATCTCTGCTTGACTTTATCCACGTTTTGTTGGGAGCCATTGTTGATACCAGCACAGAGCATTATTATGAACCTCTTCAGTATCTCCCGAAGTGACACAGAAATCTACCCTCAAAATTAACCCCAAATGATCCTCACAAGAACCAGGGAGCATTCCTTGATTCTGGACTGCCCTATCGTCTACCCGCTGTTTGCGGAGATAATGCTCAAAGGCTTTTTCCTCTCTGAATCTTCAAAAAGAGACTGTATCAAACAAACGGACAGAGCGCTAACATCTCTTCACTGGTGTCAGCGTCCACAGTAGAGAAATGAGTAAGAATGACATCAAACATGGAAAGAGGAACTTTTCTCACCTTCTCCAGAAAGCTGTGAGACTCTGAAGGTGAACCTGAAGGTGAGCAAGTCCACAGGACCTGATGAGATGCATCCACGAGTCCTGAGGGAACTGGCAGATGAAGCGGCTAAGACACTATCCATCGTATTTAAGAAGATGTGGCAGGCTGGTGAAGTTCCTGCTGACTGGAAAAGGGGAAACATAACCCCCGTTTTTTAAAAGGGAAAAAGAGGAAGACCCAGGGAAGTACAAGCCAGTCAGTCTCACCTCTGTGCCCGGCAAGATCATGGAACAGTTCCTCCTGGAAGCTGTGCTGGGGCACATGGAAAATAAGGAGGGGACTGGTGACAGCCAACGCAGCTTCACTAAGGGCAAATCATGCCTGATGAATCTGGTGGCCTTCTACGATGGGGTTACAGCGCTAGTCGGTAAGGGAAGAGCGACTGATGTCATCTACCGGGACTTGTGCAAAGCTTCTGACACTGTCCCACATGACATCCTTGTCTCTCTAAATCGGAAAGATGTGGATTTGGTGGATGGAGCACTCGGTGGGCAAGGAACTGGCTGGGTGGTCACACTCAAAGAGTTGCGGTCAACGTCTCCATAACCAAGTGCAGAGCAGTGATGAGCGGCACCCTCAGGGTCGGGGTTGGGACCGGCGCTGTTTAACATCTTTGTGGGGGACATGGACAGGGGGATCGAGGCACCCTCAGCAAGTTCCCACCAACACCAAGCTGTGTGGTGCAGGGCCACACTGAGGGAAGGATCCATCCAGAGGGACCTGGACAGGCTGGGGAAGGGGGATGTGCAAACCTCACGGAGTTCAACAAGGCCAAGCGCAAGGTCCTGCCCACGGGTCTGGGCAATCTCCAGCACAAACACAGGCTGGGCGAGGAGTGGATGGAGAGCAGCCCCAAGGAGAAGGACTTGGGCGGGTTGGTGGGTGGAAAACTGCCTGTGAGCCAGCAACATGCGCTGGCAGCCCAGAAAGCCACCCGTGTGCTGGGCTGCACCCAGAGCAGTGTGGGCAGCAGGGCGAGGGGGGGGGAATTCTCCCCCTCTGCTCCGCTCTTGGGAGATCCATCTAAAAGCATCAAGCTTGGTAAGAAAAATCAAGATGGAAGCATCAGAAAAAAGTTCAGTAACTTTCTCCATGAGCCAACCACCATGGCCAAGGAGCTTCTAAGGTGCCCTGAAATAAAGCACACTTTGCTTTCTCAGGCATCTCACTGCTTCATTGTGGTCTACTACCAAGCAGTAATAGATTCAGCTTGAATAAAGGTGTAAGAATCCAGCTGTAAGAGCTGACTTCCCAGATTGCTCTGGTTTTACATCACTACTGTTGAGCCAATGGCTTTGCACAACAGACAGGTGTATTTCCTACCTTTCCTTGTGTCAGCCTTTTTCAGTGCCAACAGTCCTGCTGAAATAAAGCTTTTTTTTAGTTTTGTTTTTTCAGGCTTCAACATGAATTCATGACAAACATGACCCTCCTTACTGCCTTTCTGAAAAACAGGTAGTTCTCCTGTAATTTGTCTTCCAGCTCCCCCAGCCACTAGCAACTACAAAATCTCAAGCCCATGCTTTGATGAAAGTTGAATACTATATAGCAGTTAAGAATTAACATGCTAATGAATTTTCCAAAATAATTGAATCTAACATTACAATCAATGGTACTGATTGTGTCTGGGATAGGAAATTGCAAAAGAACAATTAGAATAATTTCTGCAAACAAAATCCTTTGTTATTAATTAAAGGCAAAGATTAACTGTCAGTCATGTTTACTAGAAGCAAGTTCAAGATTTACCCGATCATGGTCCAATACACATTATCTCAGTGCTGTAACAGGATACTGAGCAGACATCTTGGACTGACAGTGTCTAAACTTACCTGCCACTTTTGAGGCAATACACAGCAAAAACCTCATCTTTAGCTGACATTGAGAAAACAAATCATCCTAATTTTGATTGCTCAGTCGATACAATATAAGTTTTTATATATATATATTTATTTATCTCCTAACCTTATATCTTGAAAAATGCCAATTTGCAGGAAACAGACTAGCTAATATCCATGTCTTTGTTTGCTGGCTAAAGTCACAATATTGTTGGAGCTGACACCACTCAAAAAGAATCTGCAGGTACGTAGGAGAAATTGAGCAAGTCAAAACCCCTTTCCATGTGAATGTTCTACCTCCCTATGCCATATCTGCTGAACATGCTTCCTGGGAACCGCCACGTGAGGCAGCAAGGGGTGCGTTTGGGAAGCGTGCTCTGTTACTCCCAACACTGAGTGTCACACAGGAAACCCTTTTGGTAAATAACCTTTCTGGGTCAGACATTAGCATTGCACTCTGGTTAATTATATCAGTGGGAGAATATTAATAGCAATTCTTAACTCATAACCATTCATTTCAGACCAAGAGCTTTCACTCCAGCAATTTATCCAGCTACTGGCTTTGAACTCGCTATTTATCAGTCTGGGGGCACTACAATGGCCAACAAGTCAAGGCCCAATCTCTTTCATAGGAATGTACCTGTTGCCTAGCACAAAGTCAATTAACTATATTACTGTTGATTACATAGCCTACAACTCAGTGCCTGGCAGACAGGGAGGGCTGGCTGCATTCAGTAATATACTTTGCCCTAGACACCTGAGGAAGTTCAGAGCTCTAGTCTGAAAACACAACGTGCAAGGAAAGGAAGTCATTCCTGCTACAGTCAGCTTTCTTCCCTAAGGTCTTGCTAAAATACAAACACTTGTACGAAGTGATGTTATAGCCCTGCATTGCTCAGAAGGTGTAACTTGCAACATGCTGGTTTTTGCCAAGATCACCCTCTCAAGGTGGTGAGAAGTCAGCCAAGGCACAGACTTCAAGCTAGATCCTAATTGTGCTGTAAGAGCTAGTCCATGCCCTGGACAGCAACACAGCGCAGGTGAGAGGAGACCATTCTGCCTCTCATGCCATGTTCATTCAGCACAAGAACTGAACAAGGTACTTAGAGAAATGAGGCATCTTGCTCAAGGTCTTGTGCTGATCTGGAGCACGGCCTCTCCGAGGCAGCCCCCTGCCTCACACCACCTTCAGTAACCACAAGAGCTCAATGTAGCATCAATTTCTAAACCTCACAGGAGAAACATGCATATTAGACTTCAGCTCCAAGTCCCAGCAAGGTGTGAATTATTATCCCACGGTGGCCATCTAAATCTCATAATGGCACAGACTAGGCATTATGTGATGATAATACCTACATTGTAGAGCCTTCTTCCAATAATAAAAGGACATAATGTTCAAATTAGTAGGTGTAAGCTTTATTATTCTCTCACATAGTTAGGGCTTTCAATTTGTGAATCAAAATGGGTGTGGGTATACCTCCACTAACTGGCTTCTCAGAGAGCAGGATTTATTGCTCTGCCTCACATTTCTAATTCATGCTACGGTTGGATGAGGCATTTGTTGCTTGGAACATGCGCTAACCTATTTCTCTGTCTTTGAATGAGCTTTCTGGAAAACAAGATGCAGTTGCAGGAACCATTCCTTACTCAGATTCACCTAATGATGGGCACTGTTTCACAGATGACTACAATGCCAAAAAAAAGAAAAGGAATGATGAATATTAATGGCTGCAAGGATGCAAAGCATAGGTGGCCATCAGTGGAAAGAGTTACTAATTCCCTCAGGCAAATCTCAACAGCACCACCGAAATGTCTCAATGACAAAAGAAAACTAACAAAAATTCCCCAGAAAACCAGTCTCTCAGAAGAAAATGCCGTGCTTTGATATACTTGTTCAAATGCAAATACAGACCTCAGACCATCTGCGGGCTCTGCTGAGTTCAGTGAGAGATAAAGATGAGTTCATACAAGTGAGGATCAGACCCAACGATCAGCCCAGTAGCCATGCGGCAGACAGAAGCAACCTTTAGTCCTTGAAATTTTAGTCTGAATCAATGAAAGTCCAAGGACCTCACTGGACTTTGCCGAGATGTCCAATTCCGTGCATTTCATTCCTGACTCCCTACAGCTTGTGCATTACTGGTTCCTGTATGCACAGTCCCGTCCCAGAGACTCTGCCCCACCTGCCTTGGCCAAGAGAAGGAAGAGGCAACTAGAATGGAGGGAGAGAAGGCAAGGAAACTCAGCCACAGCCAGTTTTATGAATTTTGCGGTTTCCTGCAAGTATTAGTATCCAAGATAAATTTAGATACTTTCTGCTTATGCTGATAGCAACCTCAAATCACCAGTTAGTGGTCTCAGAAGAAATCCACAGGAAGGATGGAGCCATCTTTGCATCCCCCGCCACCTCCCACTGTGCAGGACTCCTCATTAAGCACACCACAGCCTGCTGCCCTTGATGGGGTTTATATGGTCTAAACACGAACGCAAATACCAGGATCTCCTGCTTACACAGACATGCAAGTTGAAAATTATCTTTGCTCTTGCTTGACAAGGTGACATCCATCAGTCAGATGCAGCATCTCTTAGAGACGGCACCAGAAGACAAGCAGTGTCGGTCGTTGCTTAACCCGCATACAACGGTTCAAGGCCTCTTACACCAGGAAGGAAAATGTTAAGATTCACAGGGCTTTTTTGTGATTTTGTTCCCCAGGGCTTCAAAGGGTAAAAGGAAAATTGGTATTTCAGAACCACCCAATGCCCAGCTGAGCACAAAGCCAAGCCATCAAATTTCCAAGTCAATTAACACAGTCGGAGGGCACTGAGCACGTCTGAAAAAAGTGTTCCTTAAACACCTCAGTGAAAACTGGGCTCTCTGAAACTGAGTCTGAACTTTTAACATGCCTCCACTTACTAGCCTTCTATGAGTTATGCTTCTTAGAAAAACATTTTTTGACATTAGTGAAATGTCATATTGAATAATGTCTACCTAAAGCAACTGGTTGACCCAAATAGTTTTCCAAATTCCCACTTTCCAAGAGACACTTAAAGCATTCAGAGTGACTCCAAGTACAGCCACAATGGCCAGGCGCTGGTAACACACCAGGAAGGAAGAGGAAGGAGGAAAGACAGTATGCATCAACTCATTCACCACAGTCTGTGCAGCCTTTTCAAACTCTGTCATACCCATTTTGATTTGCTTCTTTCCCTAGAGACAAAGAATTTACCATTGATGAAATTCAAAGAAAACAAAACTGGCAAAAAACACACAAACTCAGGAAGTCTTGTTTCAGGAAATCCCAGCCAGTTCTTCAGGTAACGTAAGTTGCATTGTAGCAATAAAGAAGTGACAATTTCAGCAAATTTCTGGCACTTTCAGTATCAAGAAACAAGTATGAAAAAATCATCTCATTATAAATTATCATAGTAGTCAATAAAAGTACCACCACACTCTCTTCAGCCTCATTCTTCATGCTTTAGCACCCTTTGCCACTACTAAGAAAAGTTGGGTTGGGCAAGTGCTTCTTAACCCAAAAGCTTCATGTACGGCAAATCCTTCCAGAAGACTTGCCTCCACGAAAGGGTAAGAGGCAGGTCCTGTGAGCAGCTGATTTTAATCCACTGTTGTTACTGAAGCTTCTGGATTTAGGGCTCAGTGCTGACCCCTTAGAGAAGGCAGATCACCTACGAACCTCCCTGGCTTCCCAAAACCCTTGATCATCACGACAGAGCTGGAAATCTTCCCACTTGTGAGTTTTTCAAAGTCACAGAGCGAGGCAGAGGACAAAGCAGGGACAAAGCACTGGAGTCTTGACTCTGCCACTGCTTGTCAAGAGCCACATCAGCCATCACAGCTCCTGCACCCCACGGTCACCCCATGACCACACCGCTCAGCCCTGGTCACAACTCTAAGAGAGTGCTTTAACAATCGGGAAGAATCACCAAGCCCACTTCCGTACTTGGTGCTCACAGTACAGCATATTCCACCCTGCCCTTACCAGATCCTTTGCACACACAGAGTCAGCAACAGCTCTGGCCAAGAAACAGAGCTGAACAAAGGTTTTACAGTATGTTTTAGGATAAAAAAAACCAGATAATTTCAAGCTCCAGCATGTTTTCATAGTAGAAACATTATACATTAATCATTTTATAGGCATAAAATGTAATCAACTTTTTGACCACTTGCCTTCATTCAAATTCATTCAAAAAGAGCAATTCATTAACCTGTAAAACCAGGAGCATTTAATATATTTCTTGACCTACTCACAGGTAAAAAAATTAGAGATATGTTCAAAAATAGAATCAAACTTCTTCCATAAACCATAGGGGTT
The DNA here is from genome assembly GCF_047716275.1 of Strix uralensis. Classification (NCBI taxonomy): domain Eukaryota; kingdom Metazoa; phylum Chordata; class Aves; order Strigiformes; family Strigidae; genus Strix; species Strix uralensis. The sequence continues at coordinate 13,791,362 of NC_133991.1, forward strand.
ATTACTGTTGCTTCTGCTTGGCTTTACACAAGGGGAATTAAACTGTTTATGAAATTATACAGCCTACTGTTCCATGTGCCCCCATTTATTGCTTAAGGAGATGTACTCCGCGCCAAAGTTTCATTTTTCAGAGTATTCAACCCAAATCCTCTTGATATTAAATTTGTCCCTAAAACTGCAATAGACAAATGATGGGTGCTGGGCAGGAATTCTCACATGTGCTGTTTTGTTAGGTGCTGTCAGCTGGCAGAAAGGGAGCACATCTCCAGAGCAGCAGGCGTGATTTTGGGGACAGGATTCTTGCTACTGCCACTGTGAGTTACGTACCCGAGAATCTTAACTTATTACAATAGCTTCTTAGAAGTGGAAGTACGGAAAGAAAGGCCACAGAGCATTTCTGCTGAGGAACTGTTTGAAGTCATAGGCTATACAGTCTGAAATCCTAAGCACAGCTGATTACATGCCTCCAACAGAAAAACATGGATGCACACACACACAGACTCCCCTCCTCCTGCTAACTCTCCATCACGGAAAGAGAACAGGACTCCAGCTTTCAGGAATGGAAGAAGCCACAGTCAAATCAGGCATTTCTTCCTCCCTGCCTCCACCTTTTCAGGCAGTATTGCTGACCAAGATGAATGACTCACTATATCCTTTCTAATGACTGTCTATTCCACAGCTGACATTTTGTTAAACTACAGCAACTGACATATCCTCAGGGACATTCTAATGATCAATTAGATTTGTAAGCTGTGGCTGCTGAACCTCATCCTAGGAAGACTGGCAGAGGACGAGCATCAAGAAAACAAGGAAAGCAAACAGAAGTTAAAAACAGCAATCTCATTTTATCCTGGGGAAAAGAGAGCTCCAGTAGTGCACAATCTCCAAACCATACAAGATTAACATCCGGAATCGACAGCTGGATTATCTTTAGTTAGCACCGCCAGCTTGTCAAGCCAGCTTGTCTGTTGCATCTGTGATAACTGTGCTTTAAAAGACTCAACCAAGAATGGATGGGTCTCAAAGCAGGGTGGTGGGGTTTTTTTTAAATCACAGTCTTGATACTTTATCAGAAGATAAAGTGTTTGAGATGAGATAATGTTACGCAGTCTGAAATAATGCTGGCAATCAAGAGCACAGGAGACAGCTCAATAGCAAAACAGTGGCCAAAAAGTGAGGAAACGGATATATTTAAGACCATACTCTGGCCCACCATGCCAAGCAAGCAGTATGTTACTGAAATGATTTTAATGTACTTAGTTTGAGTATAGGTTCTGGAGTAAATGGCCTTAAACACCAAATACTGTTACTCATAATGCCACCCAACCAGAACTCAGGATCCAACATTCATCCACAGCTTCCAGTTTGTAGAATTAGACACAACTGGTACCTTTAATTACAGAATTAAAAGTCAATGAGAAGCAGGCACCCTAAATCAGTTCCTTGTGCCCAAAAGGTTTTTCAAAATTCACAATGAACTGATTACATGCCTAGCTCCCAACTGACTGCTCTCAGAAACTGGTGTCTGACTCACTGGGATGCCTGGAAATTCCCACTGGTTACCCATCTGCACCTTAAACCACGCATACAGCTTTGGGGATCTGGCCCCATATACTTTAAGTCTTAGAAAACTCCAGCCCAGAGGTTCTTTATAATGTCACTCCTTTGGCAATAAAGTTAACAGCTGAATCAATACTGAGCTGACATTGGGAGCTGTCTTAAACCTGAGCTATGGATTTATTGCACTGAGTTCATGACAGATGGAGTGCAACTTGTGCAGACAGGCATCTTTGGCCTGGATCCATCTATGCTAAAAGCCAGTAAAATTCCAGTTGCTGTCAGAGTTCCTGATTACTCTCTATATAGTGGCCAGAAAAACGGGGATCCACAGCCTGCCAAAATACTGCTGAATGCTTAGCCACGAGGCACATCATGCCTCACTCCCGTTCTCCCCTTTTCACAGGCAGGAACAGAGGCATGGAAAAACTAAAAGCCTCCCCATAGTCTACTCAGCCTTTCTGCAACAAAGTCAAAAACAAGGGGAAACCAGGAAACGTTGCCTGTTCACATCCACACTTGGAAAGCTAGAAGGATGCTGGCTGAATTGCTGTTTCAGATACTCAGGTGTGACATTCACACCCCCCCCTCTGCCATTTAAAGTGCAATGGCCCATGTCTAGAACATTATCTCCACGGTAGAACAGAGTCCTTGGTGCGGGAAAGAAAGCAGCAATACCCTTAGCTGACACCACCACAAGGAAAAAGAAAACATTATAATAAAGGTGATATGAGAGCCAAGAGCATCAAGAAAGAAGCCTCTTACTACAGTACGATTCAAGCATTTTTAGAAACTTCCTCTTTCAATGGACTCCACTCCATGCCCTAGGGGCCCTAAGGCACTACTGAACAGCAGCTTCATGTGCTTATTCAGCATTCTTAAACTTGCTAATCCTGTGTAGGCTCACTTCCAAAAAAAAAAAACCCACAACCTGAAAAAAGTCAAGCTGGGATAGTTCCAAGGGTATCATCACCCCACCAGTGATGACATTATAAAGTAGCGATGCCATTTGGTTGCAAGGTTTTATTATGTAAAGCTCTTTCCCTTATTGGGAAAAGAATGAAGCACCTGTCACACTACATTATTAAAAGCAAGGAAGCTGCTATATTACATTTTCTTGGTCTGCAAACAGCATTTTTATGTTAGCAACAGGCAATACTTCTGCACAGCCTTTTCTTTGCTCTGTGCACTATAACATAGCTGGAACAGCACTTTAAAGTAGCAGCTTGGATGAGTTTCATTTTGGCATCTTCAGCCACGTTACAGATGTACTGAAATACGTTCTGATTAAGCACTGGAAAGAGGACAGCTTCAACAGTTCACAAGAGCAGAAGACATGACAGGCCCTTATTTCTCCCTGCTGAAGCCTGCCTGCAGTCTTCTCGTATACCTACAGCTACTCTGGAGGCTCTTCAGACTCCTGGTACAGTAGAGAGCCCAGAAGGTCAGACCCTCCTCTCTCCACGTGGTGCTGATTCCTGAGAAGAGCCATTTCAAGGCAGAACAGTCCTGTTTCAGCAGAGCAGCACGTCTGGGCCGCAGGTTCACTCCCACACTTCCCCAACCTCCTTTCACTATTACCGTGGTGACACCTACCTCACCCCACCTCCAAGCCTGCTTGCAGACAACCGGACACAGGATGCCTGGGGCTCGGTGCCATGTGCTGGCAAATGCAGATGGCACGGCTCAACCTGCCTACACATACCTCGTACTCTCACACATAAAGTCACAGCTCTCCTCGGACTTGTCCTGTGGTCAGCAGGACCAACACCCACGTGCCGATCAAGAACGTTAAGGTACAGGTAGAGTGTACGTGTAGTCCAGACTGACCCCCACGCATAGCAGAGCCAAGCGTACCCCCATCCCCACCTCCTTCCTGCGACAGCGCTTCAAGCCCTGCCACTGCAGGCATGAGACTGTCCCGCATCATCCGCCTTCTTCTCCCACCCTGTGCCTCAGCACCCCTCAACAGAAATGGGGCACACACCTCTTCTCACCACACAGATGAAAGCACAGAAGTTGAGTAGGGTACGGTAACAGGTCTGAGCACTCAGATACCACACTAATGATACAGATATGGGAATGGGGCTTAATCTTTTCACAGGGGGTTAAGACCACAGTCCCAAGGATGAAGCAGCAGGGAAGGGCCGTGGTGCCGTACCGGGCGCCTTCGGCGGGCAGCAGTACGGTTCATCTGTCGGGGGGCTGCAGGTTTGGAACGCAGCTGTAGGCAACGAGGCACGAGGGCAGAGTATGGTGTTTCATTTACCAGGGCTGCATCAGTACCACTGTAGGTAATGACTACGAAAAAAAATAGAAACCTTGCTTGTGCTTTGTTCTCCTAACAAAATTAGAAAATCTGTGGTTTTTTCCTAGAGAAAGATTTCTTGATACTATAAGACAATATCTAGGGACAGGAAAAAGTCATATAGGACAGCCAAGTGTCTAACAAGCCCAAACCAATCCCTCCTGGCTAGAAAGCTAAATGTGAAATCAATTCTAAACAAATTCAGTGCTCAGAAGTGCTATTCAGAGGATCCCAAAACGTGCACTGGTCAAAATAAAAATGATTCAATTATCTCTGTGCGCTACTTGATTTGTTTAGACCTTATCAGCTGACGTATGGTCTTATTTAATTCTTTGAGGTGTATTTAAGGGAAACACTACTAAACCTCTCACACTTAATAGGCAAATAAACCATAATGCAGTATGTTAAACATTTTAATGAGAGTTTGCATACTTACAGCTATTCCTTAACAGTTAACATTTCAGCAATGTTTGTGTGTGAATTTAAAGAGGAATTGAATTATACTCTGGAGATAAATGTGGTTTAGTACTCAAAACTATGTAGGTATGTATGGAAGTATGTCTCTTCGATCTGTGAGGTGCAGAGAAATTAGACAATATACACTAACACATCAGTGAAAAAAACACTAGAAAAATACGTAGAATTGTCTAAAGTCCACTGTAGGACATGGCAGTTAGTCTGGTAGATATAATTGCTGCTAAAACCTTGACAGCAGCAGTGAAGCTAATGGATTAAAAAACCAAGCCTCCGTCATTTGAACTAACAGCCAAGTCTGTCCTAGCATGCAGAGTCCAGATCCCATCCAGGGAGAGCAATCTGTCTGTTCAGGGATCTGGAGGAGACCTGCCTTGTATTGTACACTGGTGCCGACATGCTCAGTGACTTCAGGTGCGTCATCTCACCTCTTCCAACTACGCTTCTCATTTTTTATCCACTTCATTGCATTTCATCTACTTTCACCAAAAGTTCTTTCCTGCCAAGGAACCTCAAGGCAAGGGTGCGCAGCCACATAACCCTGCTCAGGGTGCCATGGAGGGCAGGGCTGGACATCTCCTTCTCCAGTACCTGTTGATAAAGGCACTGCAGACCCCATCCCCTGCCATCACCTAGGGCCACTGTGCTCAGCTCCACATTGCCACCTTCTCCCCCCCTTACTCCTGTGTGACCAACACTTGCCAGCTGACTGTGCTCAGGGACCCCTCTAATTAAAGGGTTACTGCTGCTGAAGAAACAGCATTTCGCTGCTCAGCCATCACCTACCAGAACAACCTTTATTCACTGTGCTGCTCACCTGCCAATTCATTAACACAGCAACTGCGCAAGATTTGCTGTGGAATACAATTTAATGTTATATAATAGCCTTTATCTGCAGAAGACAAGATAATAATTGGCTGTCTTTTCGCTGCTGAGTGTCTCCAATTGCAGAAGTCAGCAAATGGCTAAGAATTTACTCTTCTTTCCTTCTGCAGAGTCAACCGGCAGAGTCAGCCTCCAGCAGTAACACTCTGCTCAGCACCAGCCCAAGGCTCAGACTCACCAGCGTCACGGCCAGACGCAGCAGCACACGCTGAAAATGCTCGTGTAGGCTGTAGCTAAGCCAGTGTTCAGCAGAAACCATAAAAACATCAGTGGCTACTGGAAAACCTGTATGATAGAAGACAGCACAAGTACAACCTTCTGATTTAGGGACTGTCCAGCACAAGACAGAGATGCCTGGGCAAACATTTTGTGCTTCAGCCAGGAGCTCTAAATTAGAGGTATGAAGGTATTATCTAGATACACAGGTGCCCACGCTACAGACTTCACAGCCTAGATAGCAGAAACAACTGGAGGCTTTATCGCCTGTATGACCCCACATGCTCAGGATGTGGTACAGTTGGTAGCAGAGCTACACAAGTATTCACAGCTGGAGGGAGTCAAGTTTAAAAACAAACTCTCAAACAAAGTCCAGTTTCTGCAGGCTTGCATCCCAGCCGCAGGGACCCTGCGGTCATCCTGCCGTAAATAAGTTTAGAAAGCACCTAGGAGGACATCTCAGGTGTTTTAGGAAGTTGTCCAATTCCAAGGCAGGAGCCCAAGTTAATTAGCCCATCTCTCAACTCACCTTCATTTATGGTTAATTCAATGCAAATTACTTGATCGCATCTTCTTAAAAATTATTCCTAAACCTTCTCTTTGGACTTGGATTAACTACCACCATTTCTATCACAACACTGAGGGACTCTAAGGTGGACCAAGGCTATGTCAGACAAAAGCGTAAATAAACAAAAGTCTCCCCCAAGTATGTTATTATCTGAGTGAACGCCATCCACGTGCCAGGATAACGCTGTTCCCAAATCCTTCATGTCCCACCCCTGGAGCCGACCACTGCCCATCACTGCCCACCAGCTGCAGGCACACGCGGCCAGGCCGGGGGCAGGCTCAGCCCCCCTCCTCCCCGAGCACACCAAGCCCCTGCCTCGGTGCGATTTCTGGTGCCCTGCGGTAGCGCAGGTGCAAGCAGCTCCAGGAACAGGCACACTGAACCACAGGCCACCGTCCAGGATGAAGATCCACATCCAAGGCATCTGCTCCAATATCCTCTTAGCCTTTCACATGACTCGGCCAGCTTGTTTTCCAGATACAATTGTTTCCCTTCATTTGCTTTTCATTTCTAGCTCTTTTTCCATGCAAATCCTTGTAAAGCCTCCTGTAGAGAATGAGTTTAATTGCACATTCTTTGTCTTTCTGCCTCTGGGGAAGTGCGTGCAGCACTCTCGAAAGCTCAGCAGCAAGGGCAACATGAAATATTTCAGGACGCAGGAAAAACCCCACAAGGCTTACTTCCAAGCAGCTTTAAAAGACCAAGTGCCAGAAAACCGATATTTTTCCTGATTTAACATCCCAGTCACGGTTTCCTCGTGCTATTTATTTAAAAGCCTGAGCTTCTCTTAGGATCTTATTACCCAGCTGGATGCTTTGGTTTTGAGAGGAGGGAAACTGCCAGCTCAGCCGAAGGCCTTTCTCTCGTGACCAGGGCAGCTGCAGCACGGCCGGGGCAGCTTTGGCCCAGGGCCACGCAGGCGCTCACCCTCGCTGCCGTGCCCGTCACCAGGCACCATCCCAGCTGCCTCAACACCACCACCGAGAACAGACATCACACAGCTACGAGAAGGCGTCAATTTTGTTGTGAAGTTCAGAGGCTGAAATAAGTCACATGGAGCTCAGCAGGCTACCTGGGAAGGAGAGTTTTGCCGCTGCCTTCTTGGCTCAAGACTTCCTCTTGGCCCTGTTACACTAAAATAATACCAGTCAACAGAGTGATGGCAGACTTACATTCTCTCCCACAGTTTATAAATATTTTAACAGCTTTGCTTGCTACCTAAATGCCTGAATACTGTAGAATCTATGTTTTAAAACTTGCCTAAATGATACAAAATCAGAACTTTGGTGGAAGCAGCAGCAGCTCTTAGCATGATGTGGTTACACAATTTTCATTTAATTGAGTGTAAATGTTTAATTACATTAGGGATAGCCACAAGAACTCCTTAGGCCTATGAAGGCAGCCAAAGGCAATTTAGCACCTGGCTCATAATAGGGTATGAAATGGAACTAGACATCTGTGCATAATAAAAGAGGCAAAACTAGCAATGTTCGATGTCCAATTCACTCTGTGATTATTGACTGAGGCCTAAACCATAGATTAAAATGAAGTGTCTTCTTTTTGATGAGGAACCCGAGATCTATACCTTTTGGGACTTCTAAATTCAATTACTATTTCTTATTTATTTTCATTCATACATTCAAACTTTATGTAGTCAATATTAAAGCGTTGCCAGAGGCCTTATAATTTATCCAAGGAAACAATTTTACTACTGCAGAGCAAATACTGGCTGCAGCTGACTTTGCTGGCCAAGAAACACCATCATCGACAGCTGTTAATGGTGAATTTCCTTACAGGGCCAGAAAGGAAAGAGAAAGATTGCCAGCACCGCGCAAAGCAGCAACAGGGATGAACAACACTTCTGATACGTTTTGGATCCAGCGGAAAGCACAAATCCTGACTTCACCAGCATTTTGCTCCTGGTGCACAGCTCTGAGTGTTTGCCCATCTCTTCCTCCGCAGCGGTGGCAGAGCCTGGAGCACCAGTGAAGTGCAGAGAGGGGTCCCCACAGGGCAGAGCCGCTCCCCAGACTGGTGAGGAGCTCCCTGTGCTGGGAGGAGTGTGGTAGAAGCGGAGTCCCAAAGAGGAGGCGGAGGTGCTGACTTCTGCTTTACTGACCAGCCGTACGGGTATGGGCCTGCGCAGCACGACCAGTACCAGGCTTCATTTCCCCACTTTCCACAGCACTTTTACTTCTCTGCCTTTGGAAATCCATATATCTTTTATGACAAAATTCAGTGTTTAAGGGGTCAGTCTCCATGGTGGCAGCTATGTTTCAAACACTCTGAATTTGCTTCCAAGACCACAAAATAGGCTTTGACAAGCTCTGCTGTGCAGCCCAGTCGGTGAGGAAGGCAAGGGATGCCCGGGTGAAGGCCCTGGCCTCCAGCGCAGGCAGCATCTGCATGGCCAGCACTGCTGAGAGCCTGCCTGCCCCCCAGCAGCCAAGGGGGAGGCCACAGTCTCGCCTTCCACCTACACCAAAGTTCAAGTTCTCAGGCCAGAAACAGTGACTTCAAACACAAAGTATCAAAATAAAGGTGAGAAGAATGCTAACTTAATTCCAGTATTCCTCTGCTTCGAGGATGTGACTTAAATAAAGCTGGACTGCTCACAAGGCAGATCTGGGTCTCCATCAGGACCACCAGGGACTCAGATTTCTCATCTTCTGGGGAAGAGGAACTCCACAGATTGATTAACTCCAGTGGCCGTGTACTACTCTGGCCTCGATGCATAAATCAACCTTTCCAGAAGATAGCTATGCTCCTCTCCTGTTTCTCACACCCTGCTGCGCACTAAACTAAGGAATCTGATGTCAATACACTGCTGCAGTTCCAGACCAGCAATTCCGACAGGAACAATTTGCTGGCATACCACTCCCCAGTCAGCATTCAGAGCACAAATAATGCAAATCCTTGTTTAAACTATACATAGTAACCCAGGCCTTTATTCTCCTGTATGATCTCTTCCACACTGTTTATTTTTCTCTCTATCCTTGCTGAAGTCTGGACCTCATTCCCCATCACGCCATAGTCCATGGAATAACTTACCCTTTTACAGATGCTCAGTGCATGGAGGGATGCCAACCTCCCAGCTGGTAGTGTGAAGGGGTCAAAAAAATGTGAAAATGCTGGGTCAGAGGCAGGGGACCAATAGTCCCTTTCTTCTGTCCTACCACTGCATCTTAATGCCACCAAAGGCTTTTTCCACAAGTAGCAGCAACAGCTTCAGTGGTCCCTGTGCTTGCCACAATCAGCCTACCAGGCAAACAGCAACACAACTGATCAGCTTTAAAGAAGGTTATCGCAGTCAATTCCCTGCAAAAGCTCTTGCTGCTACAACCCTAATACACAGAGAAATACCTCGTAGCACTTCATTAAGGGAAGCAGCTGGCAAGACTGTTTTCACAGCAAGATTCCAAGCTGCAGGTTTACCCCAAAACAATCCACTTCTCTGGAGCCAGAAAAGGAAAGCTGCTTCCTCAACGGCAAATCACAAATCTGGGTTTCTGCCTTCACAGCAGTTGCCACAGCGATGCTGTGACAGGAGAGGAGTGGTGTTCCACTGCCCCCTGACTTTGCAGGATAAATGCACACGCAGTAGCACAGTCAGACTGCTCACTGCCATCAGACACAGCAAAGCAGCAATAACCCAGATGTCAGAAGTGCATTATGCACCATTAATTTATTTATTTTTTTTCCTAAACTGCTTCATTGGTATGCATGATGGTCTATGCAGGACATATATCCTGCGCCGACATTATTCTGCTTTGCAAGCTTGGGGAGATCTGTAATAATGAACCCTGCATCACAATGAGAGTTTTTGTCTGCTTACTGGTGAATCAAAATTGAGTATCTGTTATCCCAGAGAAAGGAACAGGAGATGTATGTGCAATCCAGTCACACTATATACCACAACTTTCATTTACAACGTGGAAATCCCCTTCAGTGCTATGCCAGCTGCAGTAAGATGGGCTCAAACCAGGCACCACTGTGGCACTCAACCTTCCTGTGTCTTTTGGTACTATCCCTGTTGGTTCCCATTTGACTTTTCCAGGACTGCAATATCCTGGTTTCTCAGATTCTTCCGTGATCAACATTACACTCAGGTTTTTCAACATTCTTTCTAGCCCTCAGCCCCACATTCACTGCGGTATTACCAGTCATTATGTGCATGACCTCGTAATCCGCACTCTCAGAGTCCATCTCTTCCTTGTTACCTCACTCCCCGAGTGCCACCCCAGTGCAGTATCTTTGCCCTCTGTGCTCACAACTCCAGCTGGCTCCCCTGTGTGCAGAGGCAAACAAACACTTCAGAAGATTAGCCCAGACTGGTCTTTAAGTGTTTACCCTTTCCAGAACAAAATGGTTGTGATTTGTAGCCTTCTGATTAGCATTTTATAACTGGTTCTCCACATTTCCTTTTTTGATACCATATCAAGTGTCTTCGTGAAAGCCACACAAATGAAAACTGTTACATTTCTTTTGTCTAAGAAAAGCAAACATACAGGGTTACTCTAGCACACTATTTCTGATAAATCTGGATTGATTTTTTTCTATTTGCATCTCTTTAATGATTTTTTCCCCTCTAAAATACATTCTAAAATATTACATACAATGGAAGTTAAAGTGTCAGTTTAGTTTAAATCACTAAGGATCAATTGACATAACCCACTTTAAAAACAAATGAAGAATGTCTAGGCAGAGTTATGAACTAATTTAAGGAAACTTAAGATTAAACTGGTACGATTTTCAACATTAGCAACATCAAGATCCACTCATCATACACAGGAACTGGTATCAATGAAGACACCTCCAAGCGCATTAGAGAAGTCTACAATAAGGAGCAGAACGTCACCACGCTGTCTCAACAAGTCACCGTTCCCAGTTTCAGCCACGAGCTGGAGGATGCCTCTGTGCGATGCCCCGCGACAGCTCCGCAGGCCAGCAGCCGCAGCGCCTCGGGAGCCCCTGGTCACCGGCCGGCAGCGACAGCAACGCCATGGACCAGCTCAACCTACTCATCAGTCCCACGGATGAGATTTACTCCAGGGCTGCTCTAACACACAGGTACGTATCGGCGCTTCCTGGACCGCAGCAGCATCCCAGCGCCTCTCCTCAGGGCAGTCACGCATCTGGCAGCCCCCCGGCCCATACAAAAAAGCATAAAGCAGCAGCCCCAGATGAGGTGTGACACTAAAGAGCGGTTCTGAAGTGTTATCCTGTTGCTAGGTTACTCCATGCTGGGCAAAGACTTCGCTGGTTTCCCCATTAACTTCATTCCAGAAAGCACACAACACATGTTGAGCTGCTACAGGAACCCACCTTAGAGCCTAGGGTTTGGCTTTGATAGGTTTAACACCTCCGAGTTTACTAGAGCAATTGTGGCTTGCCCACTGAAGGTAGTTCTCTTAAGTGTTGCCAGCTGTGTACGCAAGGACACAGGGAATTTCCTGTGGAAAGCAGGTTGTTAAACATCCATGCATTCAGCTATTTAGCCTGTGCAGAGATAATACTGGCATTATCTTGTCTTAAACTTCAACACATCTGCATGACAGTGCTGCAGGTAGGTCCACAGCTGAAAGCTCAGCCTTAAAAGTCACTTTTTGGTGAGCAATATAAATGCCGAATACAAAGGATACCCTGCCTACTGTTTCTTTGCTTTTGAGGATCAAAATCGAAGCCACTTACTATTGTTCAGCCACTGCTATTTTAGAACCAGCACTCTTCCCTCCTCTTTGAGGAGACCCATTGACAAGAAGGAAGAGGCAGGAGGTCACATCATCTTGCATAGTACAAGCAGGGTGTCTGGGAACGTCAGACCTCGGAAGTAACTGAATTCACGTCTTTTCATTAGCAGGAAATGCAGAATTGTAGCCCCCAAATTCAAAGCGTTAGCAGTGATGTACACAGTAACTGTCACTGCCATTAGCCTCTCAGTACTTTATCCAAGTCACAGAAAGGACCAAACAGGAGTTATAGAACGATCTTGACCATTATACCCTCTGGATCTTTAAGGCATGGATAGTTGAAACCATAAGCCTGAATGGTGCCACGTGCAGGATCACTGACCACAACAGTGCTGGTACCAGGGTGCTTCAGCTATCGCTGAACAGCACCCGCAGCACCCAGGCTGCCGCCACTTCTCAGGCTCCCCCCAGCCAGTCCAGAGGAACGGGCGGGAATAACCCGCTGTACAGACACAGGAGGAGAAACAACTGCCTCCGCAGCAGCCGTGCGGGAAGGCATCGGCAATTATTGTGGATCACAGGCAGAACAGGAGTCAGCGACGAGACGCTGCTGCAAAACAGCAACTGGAGAGAAGGCAGAGGGGAGTGATCTGAGGCCTCAAAAAGTTGGTTAGGAAAAACAGGTGAAAGAACAACTGAGTCTAAAGGTAAGACTAAGGAGGCCAGGCACAGACGTAAAGCAGGGGAAAGCAGCTAACATTAACAGGCTCTTTTTGAAGGCAGACACACTAAATATCAAACAGTGACAAGAGTATGCTCCAAGACAGTCAATCTACTACTGAAAATAAATGCATGTCTTAAATTATGTCCAAATGCTCATACAAGAAAATGGCTTCTCCTAGAAACTCTGAAGCATTGTCTCAATAGAAAGAGCAACCTTCTGCTCTTTGAAAGAGTTAAAGAACATTCTATTATACCATATATTTCCCTAGGAAAAAAAAGTTAAAGTAGTGAAGCACTCAATTTACTGAAAAAGAAATGTAATTACCTTCCTCTAAGAAATTCCCTAGTGGATCATCCAATTAATTACAAAAATATTAACCTTCAAGGATCAAACTTCCTGTATCTAATCTCAACACACTGTTATTTTGTTGATCAGTTAAGAAAACATTCAGAACTACGTGAGGATGCCTACACAGCACATCTACATTTATACAGTCTTTGGTAATAGAGGTTACATATGGTAATTAAGAGGATCATAGGAAAACATATTTATACTTCAGCATTAAGACCTGCAATTGTTCAATCTTACCCATCTAGACAAACATGCTGTACCAACTGCCGATCATTTTAATAGCACAGATGTACTGATAACAACACTTCAGCATGTGTTAAGATTTTTCTGCATTCTCCAAACAATTAATGATGATTCACAACCTCAAACTCCCATGAGGATATCAAAGGGTGTACAAGTAGTAATCCTGGCTAGAGTCTGCACCTTTTATCTGCTCATCCAGTTGCCCCAGATCTCCAAAAAGCTCATCAGCAGGGATGAGAGCTGTAGCAAACACTGAGATCCACCTGCGAATCCTCCACTGACCAAAATGTTTTGCACCAAGTCCCTTTTAGAGTAGGGGTTTCGAATCTGACTCCAAACACCAGAGATACAAACCTACATACAAGCTGGTTAGCTCAACCTGCTTTCTAATCAATGGCATAATTAGGAACAGGCACACTAGAGCACAAGTCATTTGACCAATTCAAAGGTCTGCCTTAGGATGCAATGTACTGCAGGACAGATAGTTCAGTTCTCTCTGTAGGTTTTAAAAATTCAGTGTATCACTACATCAGGCTCAGTTCAGATTTCTACACTACAGATCTCTGAAGTCTGGTGACATATCCCATTCCTGATGTCTACCGGAGTGCTTTTTGTTAATGCAGAAATGCTACCTTCCGAGTAAATGATCCCTTTCTGCACCATTTCAGTAAATGTCAAGATTCCAGGCTGGCTAGCATTTTGTTCAATGTGTTTGATATCTATCAAGGTACTACTTAATGTCATACAGGCCTGCTTGAGATGCTTGCTCCCAAAGGCTGACCACCTCTGAAAACAGAATCATGAAGGTATTAATGTCAAAAATTAGCAGAAAGAACAGCAACAGTGCTCCCTGACACATCCGGCTGAGCTGGACAGCACGCTGCCGTGTCACGCTGCCTGGCAGGAGCAGAGATTGCTCGCTGCCCATCAAGTCACTGTGAGGCCAGCCTTTCATTTTCTCACTTGTCTAAGACACTCAACAGTGAATTAGCACTGCACAGTTATTCCTGGCTAATAATCATAACAACTCTGTCTTCCCTGGAAAAGGAGAGGAGATATGGTATTGTCATAGGGAATTAGACATTAAGCACTATGGAAATGGACTCACAATAATGCGGGTAAAAGTAGTGAATTACCTCTAGTTCTACCTACACATTTCTAGTCTTCAGAAAAGGGAGTAACTTCAAAATAAGGGGTAGAGTTTTCAGCATTATGTATTTTCCCCACTTTTTCTAATTTCAGTTGATAAAAATTTTTTCTTCTCTAATCCAGGAAAGACTTTTTCCACAGCTCCAAACTGATTGTGCTTCTTTCTGACACATCATTTGAAGGAAGAAAAATAACACACTTCGATATCCGACTCTGTGCCTATACACCTCATTCTTTGAGCAGGCTGAAAGTGAGAAACGCTGCTAAAAAGTCCAGTTCTATCAAAACCTCTAATGCACTGCAAATGTGTCATGCTCTTACTGAAATTTAGTTTAGGTAAAAAAGCCAAAGTGCTCCAAAGGGGGTAGGTTTTAACATTTTCAGAACTCAATGTTAAAAACCTCTTCAGTTTGCTACATATTATAATAAACAAATTAACACATAAAAACATATAAAATCTGAACCTGTCAAGAGACTTTCTACCAAGAATTTCCTATGCCAGATGAAAAGTAAAATCTTAAAAACCTCAAAGTCCCACATCAGCAAATGAGAATTTGCATACCCCACTGAGTGCTATTAATATGCTCCACAATTTGTATTTAAAATGGGTGCACAATTTAAGCTTACTTACCATACAAATCAGTAGAGCATCTCAAAAAACCCACGTTTTGCTATCAGTGACAGAGCATATTTCTTTCACTTAAATATTATCTTGGAAAAGCTAAGATTATTGCTCCCCTGGTAATTATGTGGAGCACTCCACACTGGATCACACTCTTACTGAATGTAGTGGAAAAATGTCATTTACCCCATGCAGAGTTGCAGAAAGGCTCTAATTCATGAGATGAAAATTAAAAATGGAACTACATCCATGTATTTATTTTAGATATGTTGGAATTGTTAATTTACAATATATCATTATAACCATTCTGTAAACAAGTTTCTGTCCTAGTTCATGAGCTTTTAATTCAAGCCTCCACTTCAATGTCTTCATGTTTGCAAATAAAGGAATTGCATTCCGAAACTTAAATAGCCATTAGTGTTTAATTGCACAATTCACACAGGCAGAGAAGTTCAAAGGGGACAGCATGAACGCTGGTGCAGCAGCAGCACATTACCTACCTGGGTATCTGACTCGAAAGCCCCTGGCAAGTGGCATTGCTTCTCTCAGGGTGTGAGAAAGGCACGTTGGGAAAGAAAATATCTTTTGATAAAAGGTACATTTAGGGAAAACAAGACTTTCAAGTACTTGAGGTACTCTTCTGGTTACAAGTAGGATCCACAGAACTCAAATACAATCTACTGTGCGAATCGAGTATTACTGATATTACTAAACACAGATTCACTGTGTTAATCAGATAATTTGGCAGAATGACGTTATGGAGAAAGGCAAGGAGCAGAGTGCTCTACTAGCCGGAGAGGGAGGAGGTTAAACAGTACCACAGGACAGAGCACATGGTACTCAAGCGTTAGCACAGGACAAAGCATTCCCAGACTTCTCTTAAAAGAAAATTCACTACCTCTGTTTCATACCCTAAATCTTTTCAGTCTTTTTTTTTTTAACTAGTCCAGCCCACAGATGAAAAGACACTTTTCCCTATAAGTTTTATTTCACCTACATTCAAACCATTGCATTTTAGCACAAACTACTATTAAGAAACCAGTCATGGATTATTTTATCCTGCATTTGCTCAAATTTTAGAAACAGCAGCAAGGAATGAAGAGAGCCAGCAGTAACAGTGGCAATGCCTACCACTTAGAAAAATTTTAATCCCTAATGGTTAATGGTGTACACTACTGTAACACCTCACAGTCACAGACTGGGATCCCTTTGGTCCAAGCCACAGACGTAGAACAGAAATTAAGATAATAGTTAAGCTCACTGAGATGTCATTAAATAATCATTTCTTCAGGTGCTTTGGCCAAAAGCTGCTCAAAGTGGATCTTCTGAACATTTGAGTGTTCAGATGCATGTCTGTGGTAGTCCAGGGACTTTGCTAGTCAGGCTTCAGCATCCTTCCTCCAGCCATCTTAAACTTCTATTTTTCTTTCACTGCAGGCGCATATTTCTTCATAATTGCCTTTCCCTGTGATGCTGCTCACCAGGGAAGCTGATGCTGCATCCATCCCTCACTTCTCAGCAGTGAGCAATAGAAAGGGTAACTTTTTTCCTCAGCCCTAACAAACAGTTGCATAATGTCCATTTTTACAGCTTCCTACTAGAAGCATATAATGATGCATATTTATGTGCTACCCATTTAAGAAGGTGACACCATCAGAGCAGGACAGAGATTAACCCTCTACCACTGAGACACTTTTAAGTGTTCTTGCTATCAGCAGATCATTTAGAGGATTACTCTTCTTTAAAAACTCCAATTAAGATCTTTTTCAGGTGATTGGAGGGATACATTTCAGCTGTTAGTTTACTTCATAATCAGCAAACTCAGACATTTCCAGCTGGGTGACCTGCAGGACACACAGTTTGTTTCCAGCTCAAAGTTTTATCAAGTTCTGTGTATTCCTCAATCACACACACACCACACCACACACACCATCCCACCCCACCCCCACACCACCACCCCCCCCCCCCTTTCACCTGATCACTCTGGGTACTAGAAATCCTGCTGGAATACAAAAAGGTGATAGAAACGTCCAGCAAATAAAGTGGGAGCAATAAGAAAATCAGGAACACACAGGAGACACACTCGGTAAGAGACACTGCAGCTGATTATCCAAGCTGCTGTCCAGTTTACCAGTTGTACTGGTTTCAGGCAGAAAGCCTGTAAGGATACAGTTTTCTGGTACTTGGTGTGGCACGTTGCACTGATCTTGAATAAAGTTGCTGTTATTCAAGCTGCACAGATTCTTAAGATTGCTACAAGTCTGTAAGAATATCCATGTTCTCAGAAATACCAAAATGCCTACCCAGTGACACACAAACAGCTGGGGTGCAACTTTTCCATCAAGTAAAATAACACCCTCCATGGTCTGTTACACAAAATTTCAGCAGTATCTGCTGCAGTACAGACAATCCAACAGATGCCTTTGTCCTAAAGGGATTAAAACAGAGGAAAGGAATCCAGGCCTTCCTCTGAGACTGACTGGTCTCACCACGGAACAGAGATGCTAATTCGAGACTGAAAGGTCTTCTGGCCCCCCCTCTAAGCATAGTCCGAGGGATGGTGGCACTTTCAGACCACCGTCATGCACACAAAACACTTACTTCTGTGTAAAAAGACTTAAATTCAGAGCAACTCAAATTACACTTCAGGATCTTAACTCCAATTCAAGTGATGTCTATGCAAATGAATAATAGCAGGACTGCCACATTTTATATAAATGCAAAGAAAAATGGGAATAATCATGCCCACCTGCAGCACAAGGCAGTCTCATTATACATTCAACATCAAGTACCTCTCAACAATTTACTGGAACATGCTGGTTGACAATTCGAGCAAACAGCTGTCAAGAAATGTGTGATTCTGATAATGTTCTAGGTATGAAAGTCAAATGTTACTATACCTGCTTGCATTGTAGAGAAGCCCTTCTGATCTGCACACCTGGACTTATCCATCCATTCTGCTAATTCCCAACATATTCGAGCCAAGTAAAAAAACCTCATGACAAGCAAGTTGGCAACACCGAGGATCACAGGATACCTGTAAAAAGAGTACATAGCTGTACTAAGTTTATAGCAATACTTTCCCAGTATGTTCTTGGGACATCCACTCAGCCACTTGGGCTTTTTGAGTCAGACATTTTCACATTTCCCCGTCCACAGTGATTCTCTTCTATGAATGTCAATGCAGTTTCTGAAGCCACTTACAGTCTGAAGTTGTTAAACCACAGATGGTGCAACAGGCATGGAAACAGAGCTGCACAAATGGTGAATACAAGGGAAGCACTTCGGCTCCACTCACAAAGCCCACGGAACAAGCTGAATGAGAGAGAAGGCAGATGCAGACAGCACAGAAAAATTTCTCCTCCACGTTGTGTACTACACCTATACGCCTGCCTTCACACCAAGCTGGGTCTTTACAGATAGCAACTGCTAGCCTGTTAAAGTGCCACCTTATCACCTTAGCTTCTTCTACTCTATTATTTAGGGATTTTCTTTATAAAACTCTTCAACCCTCCAGACTGATGGTACAGGATATATTTTTCCCCAGCAGCATGCTTCTAACATGCTCAGCAACTTCTGTTGTTTATATTTTCCTGAATTATTGAAAGGATTTGATAGCACAGGGTGTTAGAAATAAACACAATGAATCTATAAATAGAAACATGCAGTACAAAGTCAGTGAAAAATGTGTCCTGACATGCGATACCTGGTTCACAATCATTCTGAAAATTGGAAGTTGAAGATAAACTATTGCAACAAGAGATTGTCCTTTCTGAAAAGTCAGTTGATGAAAAATATTACATGAACTGATTATTTCAAGAAGCCTCCCTTATCTGGCAGCCCTTCACTTTTTTTCCTAAAAATGCTTGCAGGTAGACTTTTGTCAGATAAAATTATTCCAGCAAAGAGTGTCCAGATTATATGGTTTCCCAACATAAGCTGTCATAGGGCGTCACAGTATTTCTGCCTGTGTAGCCAGCCGTAACTTAATAGTCTGATCCTTTGCAATGCTGATGTTTGCTTTGCCACATACCTTGCAAATTGCTCGGCTCTTCCTGAAGTTTATGGGAAACAAGCTTCATGTTACACAAATTCCCCTTCCACCTGCACTGAAGGTTTTGTGACCCCACAATCCCAGTTCTCCCACCAGCACAGGCGGTGCCCACGGGCAGCAGGGGCAGGTCTGTGCTGGGGACACTGACCCACATTAAGCCCAGCCCTCGTCCAGGCCCAGTTCCCAGAGCCCGTCCGGGCCTCCCCAGGCCCCGCACCCTCCCCAGCCTGCCGGGCCCACGTAGCCGTGCTGCTCGCCGGGGCCGGGAGGAAGCAAAACAGAATCCACAGAGTTGATTTGTATCCTGATATCTGATCCCAAAGACAGCAATATAGTCTTTATCACCATCACCACACCCTTCACCCAGTAAGGCACTGCCACAGTTCAAATACCATTCCATGCTGGAAGAGTTAATCAAGCACACATTCAATTTGCAGGCAGCACAAGCAGGAGTAAGCACTGCTGCAAAGACACAGAAGATGCAAACAAAGGCAGATCTGCAAGAGAGAGGGGCCCGCTGAGGCACCCGAAGAAGAGTTTTCAGGGCCAGAAGTCCATTTTGATGCAGTTGCTAGTCAGCAAGCACACGCCACACCACAAACTCTCAAAAACAAAAGCTGAAGCTTCACAGGAAAATAGTGTAAGGGGAGGGTGGGATCAGTGGAACTAAAACTAACACTGAAAATGTCCAGAAGGAAAGCCCAGCCTTGTAGCTGTTTGGCCATGTAAGGGTGTCTTGCTTTAAGCCCAGAGGGCAACTGAGCACCACAGGCCACTGGATCACTCCTTCCCCCTCAGGGATGAGGAGAAGAAGATGAAAGAAAAGGCTCAGGGATCAAGACAAGGACAGGGAGGGCTCGCTCACCAGTTATGGTCATGGGCAAAAGACAGACTCAGCTTAGGAAAAACAAGCCATCCATTTAATGTGAACACCACCACTAGTTTACCAAACGGAGTAGGACAGTGAGAAATACAACCACATCTTAAAAACACCTTCCCCCCCAGCCCTCCCTTCTTCCCAGGCTCAGCTTTGCTCCCAAATTCCCTCCCTCACACTCCCCCCTACTCCCCTGGTGCCCTCCATGGGCACAGGGGACAGCCTGCCCTCTCCCCACGGGCTGAGGAGGGGCTCAGCTCCAGGGCACCTCTCCCCACCCCTCCTCCTTTCTTCCACTGACCTTGGTGTCTGCAGAGGTGTCTCACTCACAACGCCAACTCCTCCTCTCAGGTTCCCCTTCTTAAATATATTATCACAGAGGCACAGCCACCATTGCTAATTGGCTCGGCCTTGCCCAGAGGCGGGTCCAACTTGAGCCGGGGGAGCTTCCAGAAGCTTCTCACAGGCGCCACCCTTTCAGCCCCTCACCTGCTACCAAAACCCCACCACACACAGACCCAGCTCGGAAGAGCATCACACCCTCTCTCCAGACCTACACGATTTAGTCTCCAGCACAGGACTTTACAAGACTTAACCTCCCAGTGCCACTACAATCAGGGGGAACAGGACAGATGCCGTAGGAAACCCAAGGGACTCCCCAGGCTCCGTGGCAAACCCCAGCTGAGCTAGCACTGCAGTAAGGATGCCCACAGCCAGGCTGTGGTGGAACTGGGACTGGTGCTCCTGCAGCACAAAGAAAGGGCCAGGGCCCCAAGCTGAGCTTAAATAGCCCTTCAGCTGTGCAGGGCACAGAAGGCTCCAGGTGAGGCTGGTTGGGCCCAGCTGGGCCATCAGCACCCAGGGCCAGGACACCCGGTAGGTCACCCCAGGAGGGCTCCTCTCCTCACCCCCTCAGGCCTAAATAATGCCTTTCTGATTAATGACACCAATTTCCCTTTTTCTCAGTGTTTCAGTTAGACCAGATCCCAAAACTAGTGGAATTGAGGGAAACCTTTCTACCGATTCTCAGGCACTCTGGACTAGGCTCTTATTCAGCTATTTGTGGCATGTGGGTTTTATTCTGCATTACAGATTGAACCTGTTGTTAATCAAAGCACCGGTGACACTATCAGAAAGACAATGTGACATTTCCATGCCGTTCTACCAGTTTAAACAAGATTCCATGAAGAAGTTGACCTTTTCTCAGTCGAATTATAAATACCAAAATCACAGGAATCCATCTTTCAATTACTGTCACCTTGAAAGTGAAAAATGCTGGAGGCATTACATTTAAAACATTACCGAGCCCAGATATATTTCAAATGCAATCTCCCCTTTCAGGCTGGATTCTTCATTTCTGAAATGCAATGAATCTTATGCAACTCTTCTGCACAACGGTGACAATACTACAGATTAGCTCTAAAGAGGGGAGGACTGGGAGCATGTTGGGGAATAGCAGGAGCACACCTGCCCCAGGACAAGCCGGGAGCCCAGCATACACATGGCACAGTGTATGGGTTTTTTTTTTTAAAGTGCAAGGGTTTTTTTTTTCAAAGTTGCCCCTAACAAATACTTATAATATTGTTTCTAACTTTGCATATAAATAAGGAAGGGGGGTTATTGGATTCCGGCTCAGTTCTTGCAGACCTTGTGCAATCAGTATAACCACCAGGGCACCATCACCATGTGCCGACACTGTTAACTCCAGTTCTGAAACTGCTCTGTCGGAGGGCCCACACAAGCCCTCTGGCTTGACACAAACAAGCATCAGGAGGAGGTTTACCCAGCCAGCAACACGTTAGCAGTAAACAAGAGATATCTGTTTAATTCCATGATGCAAAAGATACTTCTTTTCTAACTGCTGCTCAGCTGGGAAGAAATACCACTCCTCCAACACCAACACCGCTGTTAGTTTCTGTGTCCCAGAAACACAAGGGACCCCAGGAAGAGAGGGCCCTGAGCACCACTCGAGCACGGGTGCCGAGATGAGCAATGCAGAAACTTATGGCAGATGAAGCGGGAGGTATAAAAGTATGGAAATTCCTATCGTGTGGCCTGCAGTGCCAAGGCAGGCTCCACGCCCGGGGAAGCAGTTGGTGCCTGGAGGTGCCCATTTCCCTCCAGCAGCAGCTGGCTCCCCCCACAAGAGAGGGGTGGAAGGCATGGGCACCAGCAGCAGGGAAGAAGGGTCCCTGCTTTCTGTGGAACAAGCGTCTTTCTAACCCTCTTCTCTTTCTGAGGATCCCACTTTTGCCAGAAAACTTCCCTCTAAATGAGTTCCCTAGGAAGCAGAAAATAAAGGCCAGAACCAATTTTAAAAACTCAGCCTGAAGCATCCACAGAAGTTCTGTTTAAGGGGAAATGCTGCAAGGAATAAATGATCCAGAGTTCCTGCTGTTCTTTAAAGACAAGTTGCGTTTTTCCTTTTGCTTCCTCTCTCCTTTGAAAAGAACAAGACTGCAAGTTGAGCTTGTCAAAAAAAGTAGCAAATATTTCTGTTCAAAGTAACTATGCACACCAGGGTTGAAATTTCACACAGGCTCTATTTCTATTTCAGTTCCATTTTAGATTTCAAAACAGGCCCTTCCTCTGCAGAGGTGAATGTCAAGTGTTTAATCCATCCGTCTGTGTCATTGTACATCTGTCCCACTATCCATACACTCATGAAGTTCGAGGATGTTCACAATCATATCTGAGCACCTGCTCTTTGGGAAAAGAATTGATACTTTTAACGCAGAGTTTTGGCTCAAAAAAGAAAAAAAAAAAGAATATATACCAAAGAGTCTGTGATGACCCCTAAATTTGTTATTGCTTGCCACTTCCCAAAGAAGGCATATACTGCAGTGCTAAGTGACAGCATAAAGCCCTTAGATGCAATATCATTTATTAATTACCCCTAATGCAGCCAGAAGCCCTTAGACATAGATATTCTACAATGAAACTATTTATTATGAATCATTAGCATGACCTCCTTGGATTGGTCTGCAAGTTTATTGAAAGGACTACTGCAGATTAAGAAACATCTGTTTTTCCTCTTCCTGTTCTTACTTGTTTTATCCCGTCTTTTTCGCTTCTTATTCTTTCCTCTCATGGTAGCAATGCTGAATACTAACAAGACATAGGCATCTAACCATGCTCAGTTATTTCCGTGCTAATTAATTCAGGTTCCAATATCTGCATTTTGTGCAGGTTTGGTAAATCCCCCTTAAATTGGCAATTTCAGCCCAAATCTTCTCCCATGGCAGAAAGAATATCTCAGCTCCTGTCCATCTCTGCTTACAATGTCAGTGCAGGGGTTATTTTAATTAAAATGCTAGGTGAGAAAATCATCATAAAGATAACAGGCCAGACCCATTACCCATGCCTGGTACATATGTGGGATTCTAATCCCATTTATGAAGATTTCAAGCCAGTAAAACAATTAATTTCAAAATGCATGTCAGTCAAGATGAAAAAACTCCTTTTTTGCGCACTTTGTTTTTTAAGGTGCAAGATGAATAAGACCCAGAAGACAACAAAAGCATCTTCTTCTTGGTTTTGTTAATGACACAAACGCAGTGATTACTCCTAAGTGAAATTCATCAGAAGTCTCCTGGCTGTTTATATACAACTTTAACAGTAGTTGGAATACTTCAAATATAGAAGACAGTGTTTTTCTACTGGTAATTGCCTTCATTTGAATACCTCCCACGTCAGAGCATCAGCCGGGGAGGAACACGTCCCTGGCCCGTGGCATCCAGCGCTGGCTCGCCGGGAGCAGGGCATGGGGCTGGGCCCCCCGTGTCAGCAGGGTGGGAAGGCCCGTGAACGCCTCCAGAGGAGGGCAACCACGCTGCGAGGGGCTGGAAGGGATGTTCTCCCTGGAGCCTGTCTCCTCCGGAGCAGAGGGGGCTGACGGGCGACCTTGTGGCTCTCCGCAGCTTCCTGAGGGGACATGGAGAGGGGGGTGCCGAGCTCTGCTCCCTGGGCTCCAGGGACAGGACACCCGGCATGGCTCAGAGCTGTGCCCGGGGAGGTTCAGACGGGACATCAGGAAGCGTTTCTTCACCAAGAGGCTGGACAAACCCTGCAGCAGGCTTCCTGGAGAGGTGGGTAAGGGAATTAGAGAAGTCTCTGCTGGAGTCTCAAACTGCAGAAATCAGGCCTCTGCCTATCCTCCACCAGAATGAAATTAAGGTGGTTACAAACAGCATTTGTCAATAAACAGGTGCATTTTACAGTTCCACTATTTAATCACTTAGATTTGTAGCCCAGCAAGATGAATGTGTCGAAACCTACCTATTTATCCTGACTCCTGTAGTAAAGCCAGATACTCATACTCTCTGAATCCAGACTAACTGGGATGTAAGTTCAAATCACGTCTGGTTTTAAACCTGATTAAAGACACCAAATCTTACTGCATTTCACAAGCCTGGAATGACAGCCATACATGACAAAGCAAGACTGCCCAAAGAAGATTCTGCTGCCCTGGAATATTCTGTTCTTCCCACTTGCAGGTGCTAAGCAGCTCTTAAAGCCTTCAAGAGAATATTAAATATTAAAGAAAAGTTATTGAAGTGATTAGAAATGGGGCCACTATGCAAGTACATAAAATATCATTACCTTACATTATGTATTTCACCGAGCTCAAAATCATAATTATTATGTTGGGTTATGTTACTATTTAAAAAAAAAATAGTAGGAATATCAGAGAGGTGCAGCAAAAAAGCCCTTTACTATACAGCATTAAGTGAAAGTATGGAAAAACAGGGTAGTATATAATTAGACATAAAGTGTATCCAAGCAGATATTTACAGTCTTCATTACAATGCAGGACAGTAAGTCACTGAAGACAAAAATACGCTCCAAATACAATAAAAGTCACCATCAATTTTGCATGCCAGAGGAACCTTTAAAATGAACAGGAAAAGATCATTTATTTCTGCAAATAAACTTCACCAAAAAATGGCTATTCAATTGTGATGTATTCCATTCTTTTGAGTAACTTTTTCCCAGTTTTTCAGTTTGTTTTTTGGCAGGGAGAACAAAAAGGGGAGAAGGAAGGAAAATGGAAACAAAAAAAATTCTGTCTCACCCAGCATAAAATGTATTTCATAGCAAAAACAATCATGAACAAGAGGAGAAAAAAAAAAAAAGACCTCTATTTTTATGCCTAAGCTATATCATAAAATAATAGTTTAAGAACTCACTGTATTCATAACCTCAGTTTCAGTACAAATGCTGTATTCATTAAAAAGAAATACAGGGTGGCAGCGCTGGATTTATCACTGGAATTTGCACGCTGCTGTAAAGAATGTCCTCTATTAATGACAGCAGCTGTTGGTTTAATAACCCTAGAAGAGATCATTAAATTCCTTCACATTTCCCAGAAACAGATGGAAGAAATGCAAAAGTGTTAAAACATATGGGAGAACATATTGAAATCCAGCAGCTCCTAGACGGCTAGGAATCCTAAGGCTGAGATCTCCCGCTTCCAGCCTCCCCTGGCGGGGCCCAAGGTGTGTGCGCTGTGGGACAACGGAACCACTGACAGAGGAGGGGCTCCACGGGCCCCAGGTGGCATTTGCTCTGACAGTTCACTGTCACCATGCCACGCTTGCAGGCACAGATTGCCTTTCCCTCTATTTCCTTGTCAGCTTCTTGGCACCTAGAACTTCAAAACGTAAAAAGTCTCTACGCACAGAGGAATCCTTTCATCAAAACACTGATAATAAGCCTGTGGACGTAGGTCACCTCCTGCACTTCCTAGGACAAGAAAAAGATTAACTTCAGGAAATGGGAATTTCCCAGCAGCTTGAAATAGAAATCACAACAGGTCCCAAATGCAATTCTTTCTGTGATCGGGGACACTGTGGCATATAATACCACACATAATGCCATACATCAGCATATAATTTATGCACAAGCCTTAAACACTGCACAAGAACACCTGGGAACATTTGAATGAAATGTTGTTGGTATTCTTGCTAATACAGGCAAACAATGGTGGCAAAACTTGAAGCAAACCTGAAGCCCCAAGTCACAAGGAAACTAAAATCGGAGCCCAGCCATTTCCACCTGGTGTTTGCAGTACATATACTCCCTCCCTTCCTTTTTTCCTGTTTCCAATCCATTTTGGCTTCCCCTGGCACGTGGCAGAGCTCTCCCATGAAGAAGGCAGGCAAGGACAGCCTGGGCTCAGCTCGCTCATGAAGCCAGCTGAATACTTCTTTTTATGAAAAAAATTGGTTTTGCAATG
Source organism: Strix uralensis (assembly GCF_047716275.1). NCBI lineage: Eukaryota > Metazoa > Chordata > Aves > Strigiformes > Strigidae > Strix > Strix uralensis. Next base: position 13,817,318 of record NC_133991.1, read on the forward strand.
ATTATGTATCGAGATACAGGATACTATCTTGGATGTTCTTGCCAGGTTAATAAAGTTTGAGAGGAGAAAGGGAATTTTTGATAGCACAGATGGAGGTATTAACCGGCAAACTTTGCAAATTAAGTGCTTGGAAGGCACGTAGGGTGAAAAATGCAATAAATATATCATTACTAGTTCTTCGCTATTATCAGATTACTCTACTTGCAAACAGCTAGTAATGACTAAATAATGCTGATTTGCATCAATGTGTGCCTCAAGCTCTCCAAAGTGAATTTCAACTTATAACTCAATTAGCCAGTTAGAACTAACATGATTACAGACACACGATGCTGTCCTATTTTCCTGTTGCAACTTCCCTTTCTTCGGATTTAAGTTGCTTTAACAGCATCCTGATGTTTTATAATGTTCCAGCAAAAACCGTTTTCCCTGGGTTCTCTAATGTAATCCTTTGTTGTCAATTTTTCCTGTGGGTTGTAATAAGGAACTGTACCCTGCTTGCTACAAGCCACCCCTGCCCTCTTATTGCATGTATCAGGTGTTGAATACATGGATAACCTAAATGAATGATGTTATATTCATTGCTGAATCCTCCGATGGATGAGAACGAGTATCCTTAATTTTCCCCTTGCTGGGAATCTTGTAAAAATCTTTTTGCATTTCTATCCACTCTCTCCAACAGCGACTACTGTATCTTAATTGCGCCTTGTCCAGGGCAGAGATTTAAACCCACTGCCCAGCAATTTCCTAGGTCACCTCCACCTCTCACATTGTCTGTAGGGAAAGATCATTCCTCACTTGTGTGTCTCCACCCCGTGCTTGGCTTTCCACACCTTCAGCCCCTTCTTCCCTGCTTCTCTCCCACCTGAAGAGCCTGGAAGAAGCTGATCCTGGGCCCTGCTGGTCACCTGCCCATCGCTGACCTTCAGCCCTTCCTCGCCGCCCTGAGGCACGGCTGTGCAGCGCCCGTGCAGCGCCCAGCTAACGGTACGTGAGGCCAGGGAATGTGGAGCCACCCGTACAACCCTGTAACTAGAGTTAGTTATTTCCCAGTGCATACACAGACACTGAATTTCAGTTAACATGTTCCTGGTCAGACATTTACCGAATAGCTGAACAAAATACTTCTGTCTGCTTTAGCCATAGCTGGGAAAACACATTCACCATTTTATTGGTCCCTCTTCTGGGGAAATGTGACCAGGTGAAGCAGCAGACCCTTCACAGATCTATTTGGTCTCACTTGCCACAGCACGTTATGAAAATTACTAATTCCAGTCTTTTCCAGTTGTTTAACAGGACACTTATCATCAGGAAGACCTCTCATTCTGTAACAGAATATGACAGAATGAAGAAAGGAACATATTTTTCTAATTACTTTACCTGATTTGAATGGTTATAGCCATAGCTATTGGAGCAGCCATCAGTGCTTTTCCTAAGACCGTAACAGGTATAAATGATACTTCAAGTCACCAAAGGCCTTCTTAAAAGGCTACAGCCCATATCACAGACCTTTCATATTCAGAGATGATAAACCACCCTGCTGATCTGCCAACGTAAGTCACACCTCGCTCCTACCAAGCATCCCAGCTGCTGTATCAGTAAAGCACGAGCTGGAACACACGGGATCCCTGATCACCACCTCTGGTTGCACCGCTTCATGCTGTGCTGCTCACAGGGCTCCCAGGCCCCACGCCCTTCAGGTATTCATTCTGTCAGGAAATACAAACTGACCGCATGGACTTGAAATTAGGCATTTCTCTACTTCCTCCAATGCCTTTAGCCTATGAGCTTTTTTGTTTTCTGGAACCCTTTGGAAGACCCAGACAAACGCAGTAAGTAGAACCCTAATCAACATGACAATTTCTTTTAAAAGCAAAATCAGATGCATTTTTGAGAAGGTCTGACTGTCCACAAAATTGTTGGGACAATTGCTTTCATTTTTCTCAAATGTATCATTTAAAAAAAAAAAAAAAATCCAGTAGGGATACTTATACTGGGCCAAATTTCCCAGAGGCCATGTTGATTTAATTGAACCTGCAGTAGGAATCAGCTCTGTCCTTTACGTTTTCAGCTTTGTTTCTGGATTCAACTGGATGTTATTCAATCACTTCAGTGAAAAACTAAGCAATGAACATCAGTATTTCTTGACCTAAACGCAAATTATTTCCACTCTCTCTGCTCAAAAATGCCAGGTGTTTTCATCTCCTCTACAATTACCTGCTTTATGAAATACCATAGAAAAACTGGGCTTTTTAGTGTTTTTAGTTTGTTGGGTTTTTTAAAAGTCTTACTGCATTTTGCAGGTAAAGAAGATGAAGAATGCTAAAATACTCAGAGACGGATCTTCAGCTGAGGCTGGTTGTGGTGGTTTAGCCCCTGCCGGGGTCTGAGACCACGCGGCCGCTGCCCCTCCCCCACAAAGGGAGTGAAATACAAAGCCCCAAGACTGAAATAAGGAAAGGTTTAATACAACAGTGCAACAGCAACACAACCAACAACAACAATAACAGTAATAGTGATAGCAATTAACAGAGCAAAATAGCTACCAAATACAGCAGTGGGAAGCACGATGTACAAAACCACGAGTGCACCGCGCTCCCCGCGCCAGGAAAATGTGACCTCCCAGGATGTGAGGTCCGCATGGTATCTGAATAACCTGGCTAGAGCTCCCCCCCACTGCTGGGGAAACTTAACCCTATCCTGGTTAAACCAGGACACTGGTGAATCAAGCCCCACTGAAATCAATGCGCATCAGTTGCACAGATGGCCAAAAGCTTTCAAAATGTAATTCCTTGGTTTTTTTGCACTGCCCTGCCTTCCATGCTTTCTTTCTGGTTGCAAATGATCATTCTGGGTTTGCATCATACAACAGCGTGCCGGGCCGCACAGGCGAGGCCGGCTGTACACGGCCTCGTTCCGAGCACCGCGGCGGTTCTGCTCATCACACGGCAGCAGTGCAGGCGACGGGTTCACGATGTGACAGAAGCACAAGTGGGGACTGGGCTGCGGAGCTCTCCCAGACAGGGCTTGCCTGCAGCTGAGGAAGATGGGATTTTTGTAGTGAAACCCCAAGAACTACTAAAGGTTAAGGACTTACTGCAACACTTCAGAAGTAACCTGACTCGCAAACCTCTAGGAGACAAAAGCTTTGGGTGTAGGTACCACCCGGCTGCAGCAGAACATTCACTGATGGAAAGGTGCCCAGGATTTCAGCTCCCACCATCTGTAACATCTTGAAGGTATCACACAGTAACATACAACTGCAGGCTGCCCAGGGCTGGCGTTAAAAGAATGGTGATGAACACTCATTCATGTGCAGAATTTAAATAATAAAAAATCAGCAACATGCCTGGAACCTGCGCAAGGGTTGCACATCAGCCTTGTTAATGTCTGCTTATCAGCTGCCAAAAAAGAAGACTAGTTTGAGAAAACACAAGCATAAAGCCCCTCATAAATTATTCCTAATTCCTATTAATCCTTTGAGCGATTTCTTAACATCTTCCACACAGAATGAAATGAATACATGGAGGAAAGAAAGATTTCACTGGGTTTGTAACTCTGTCCTCAAACTGGGAATAGTGAAAAAGTTGAGCAGGACGTGTAAGTCTGTTCAACACCTAAAAGAGAGGGGATGAAACAACGGTATGTGTCAGTGCAAGAGCCCAGCGTAACAGCACGCTGCCCATAGCACACCCGCTGGCACGGAACAGCAGACAGCGAGATGCCTCGCACACAGGGGGAGGCTGTCTTGCAGGGTGGACCTTAGACTCCAAATGACAGGGATCTGATCTACAGAAAACACAGAGCCTGCATGTATTTCCATTCTTTTTTTTTCTCTTGGGGGCAAGGGGGGAAGGTGCTTGTTTTCCAGCTAATTTGAAGATTACAGTTTGCAACTCAGCAAGGAGCCGGTTGGCAGAAGGAAATGAAGTGCAGAATGAAAAACAGCCAGGCAGAGACTCAGTGGTTTTTCTATCAAGCATAGTCTGGAACGCACACATGGGCCAGCAAGCTCAGAACAGATCTCATTTTCTTTCCCTGCTCTGCTCATACAGGCTCGGACCACAGCAGGGCAAACAGAGGTTTTCCTTAGGACATGAGACAAGCGTCAGGTTTCCTGCTGCTGACAGCAGTGTAACTGAGAATTAAGAGCCAATTTTGTCCTATTTACCCCGAGGTATGATCAGTGAAACAATCTGTAATGCAAGCAGGGGAAATTAAGATCTGATTAAGTCTTATCAAAAATAGTTTTCCCCACACAATGGTCTTTGTCTGGGACAATAACTCCAAAGGCTCAAAAGGAAGGTAAGTACCAAATCCAATTCCTTCTCAGAGGCACAGCTGTGCACTGGAGTGCAACTCATGCTTGTAAAATAACCACTTTCTCTGTTAAAGATAAGCCTGAACTCAGAGAAATCTGTGGAAACAGAACATTTAGTAGCTCTCTTTTCCTTACTTCATGACATGGTGAAACCTTGTATCTCACAATATGCTGTTCTTTTATATTGCTTTCCACTTACCCATCCCTGAGCCCTAAACAGTCTCAGTATCTCCATTTTGCAGCTGGGGAAGGAGCAGGAAAATGCTTTGTCCAAAGTAACCCATCTGATGGTGACAGAGAACGCATTAGAAATCCAAACCATAAACATGTTACAGTCCCTGCACAGATGGAGAGAGGGATTTCTTACATCTCCTGTTTTCCTGAACAAATATACAGGAGCTATGGAAGAATAAAAGTACCCAACACCAAGCCACTATAGAGTGTCTTCCTTCTTTCTCTATCGCACATCTGAAATAAAACTCTCCTCACTAGCCAGTAATGAGCTTTTCTGCACTTCTTCACTGGCAAAGCAGAGACACTAATTTTCACTCCAGCGGGAGACAAAACTGCAGCCTGAAATATCAGTAGATACTGCATACGGGGGCTAAACAGCAACACAGTAAGAGTAAGCAGCACACACTTTCAGGTGACATTATTTTGCTATCCCGGCCAAATCCAGGGCCAGCCTTCTCAGACTCCTTTGCAGAAGAAAGAAGTCCATCCTCTGCCCTTCTGGGCAGCTGGGGCTTCCCAGAGACGTTGTGCTGGGATGCTCCAGAAAGCAGCACCACCCCGAGCCAGCCTGGGCTCCAGAGGCCGGGGGCCAGAGCATCAGTCAGTAGAAATGGGTAGGTTCATCAGTGCTGAGAAAGTTTTAAAGGATTTTAGAACTGTGCGTGGAGGGTGTGCAGACCTGTGCTCCCAGACCTCCTTGAGCCGCCAGAGTGGTGCTGTCAACAGCCTTGCAGTAATAACCAGATGGCACGGCGAGTCCCAAACAGTTCAGAGAGAGTTCAGCACAGCCCCTCCCGGCCCCACTGTGCCCCCACCAGCACCTCTGCTCCTTCCCACATCTGCTCCTGCATCCATGTCCAGGCAGGAGCGCGGCTCCCGGCAGGTAGCTCCTTCCCTCCCATGGTAGGGACCACTGCACAGGACCGGCACCAGTGGCACCAGCACAGGCCACACCAGCTGAGCACCACAAGGAAGAGCACAGAAGCCACATAATGGCATACACGTGCCACAGTCTTTTGGTGTTTTCTCAGCTTTTGACAAGCTTGGAGAGGTCTGGCTCCTTTTCATTGCTCTCTCAGCAGAGTAATCCTCTGCTTCTGCTTCAAAGCCCTTCTTGATATTACCTGGCTGCTATTCTCCTCTTCCTCACTGCCCACCTTTTCTATTTACTGCAGACAGAAATGTCTACTTTTGAAAGTATTTTCTACTACTCAAAGAAATGCTTTCAAGCAGCAGCTGAATTTTATTTACTATTTCCTTCCAGGCACCTCCTAAAAGGCCCGATTTACCTTTTACTTCCCAGTATCTTCCCTTTCTGTGGGCTGCCGTACAGAGATCCAAAGGCCTGCTCAGAACTGAGGCTGCCCGCTCCAGCCTGGCTCAAGGGCTCTCAGCTCGGACAAGCCCCAACTACTGAGGCATCTGCATCTCTGGGGTGGCCACTGCCACATGCAGGGCAACACACTGGCAGTCAGGGCACACGCCCCACGATGCAGCTGACCCAAAACCCAGTGACAATGAGACCATACTCACATTTTATTGGTCTTGGACAGCAAAAGAGGTGAGGGCCTGAGCAGCAGCAGATGACACGCAACAGGAACAACCAGATCCCTCCTGTTGAGAGTATGTCACAGGTCTGGCTCTGGGCCTGCTGTCCTTGCCCTAGGTCAGTCAAAATGGCACCATTTCACATCAGCTGTAATGGGGACAAATGAGTAATGCCAGCCCTCAGAGGAACACACACATAACAGCAGCATTTTCACTTCGAGGGGTAAGAAAGTATCAAAATGCATAAAACAGAGCTTCTATTTGGGGAAGAAAACACTATCAATAAGATAGAGGGAGAGAATTCACAAAGGCATTTTCCTCCCTCTGTACTCCCCAGTAGGTCTAATATCAGTATGCCTCAGCCTTCCCAAATGATTCATTTAACCTTCACAGTTTAATCATAACAATAATATTTGTCCTTTTCTCACAGCACCTGATGATTGCTGTATTCATTACACTAGAGCCGTACATCCTCTGAAAGGAAGCACTCAGGTGCTAGTCAACCACAAGGCATATATTTTCTCCCCGGGTGCTAGCCAAGTGTTTGGAAATAACCTTTGTAATATACAGTAACCACTAGACTGTAATAGCTTTTGTTCAGCTGCCAAGGAAAGTTATAAAGTTTTGCAGGGATTTGTTCTGAGCAGATTCCCCCCCAGTTTTAAAGGGCATTTCCAAAGTCCTTTCTGCTGAATCTCACCTCCCTGGCGACCTTCCGAGCACCACGAGGCACTCAGGACTCGGCTGCATGTGAGAACTGCATCTGGCACGGGTCCCTGCTCCTGCGGGCACACCCTGGTGAAGGTGGTCCAGGTGCTCGTGAGCTGGACCAGACCCCACTGTCCCCCAGCACAGGGACCACCTCACTTGGTCCTTGTAGCCAATAAACTGAAAGTCGCTTTTGGGCCGTGACTTCACTGGATTAGGTTCAGCATCTAACCCTAGAATGGGATCAGCTTCCCACTGGACTCCCATGCCCTCACGGAGCACGTTGCCAACCTGGGCTGGTTCACTTCAGGCACAGCCTGCAGACATGAACGTGCCGTCAGCCAAAGCCACCCGCGCCATCCCCACGCCGCTGCCACCATCCCTGGTCCTGCTCAGGCTTTCCTTTCCAGCACTTCACCTGCTCCAAAGTTAACAGCCATGATTGAAAAATCTATTTGGCAAATGTCTGCATACTGAAAGCCTTGAAAATACTGTGAGACCTGACTGTAAGAAAAGTGTCTCACCATAGACGAGTGTAAGAGCTGAAGCCAGACCCTGTACCCACCCAGCACCTCTCCAGCAGATCCACAGGCTCCAGTGAGGAGCCCAGGCACTTCATGCCACCCTGGATCAACACCCCAAAGCAGTGGCTCAGTCGCTCCCACCCATGGGCGTGTGGAGGCTCCATCTCTCACGTACACAAAGTCCTCCTGAAACAGCCCAAACAACCTGCAAGGACACTCAATTTGTCCTCGGCAAGACCTTTCTCTAAGGGGCAGCAATAGGTCACAGGAGATGGGAACCAGCTGAAGCTGATGTCTGACACACTGCCCTCTGCAATTACCACGAATAATAACCTCTCCAAAGATGGCATATTCCTAATAAAAATGTAGGCGAGAGGGTGACACAGAGGACCAGACCACGGAGCTGCAAGCCGCTGCGCCAGCGGAGGCCGAGCCCTTGCTAGGGACGCGCAGGACTGGGCTCCCCGCGGCCGCCCTGCCCAGGGGCTGTGCAGGACAGCCCCACTCCTCGGGCGGGCTGGCAGGGCTCCCGCCACGCCAGGCAGCACACAGCTATGGCAGATGCCCAGCCGACACGGCGCGGCCACAGCACGCCTTGAGCACCAGGACGGGGACAGGACCAGGTCGACACCTGCCCTGCTCTGGGGGCTGGGGTAGTCACCAGCTGCTGCTCCACACAGGGCCGTCTGAAACACCCTTTTCGGTGTCACCGCCCACCCTCTTGTGACCCTGCGTGAAATACAGATGCCCAGGGAACACGTACACACACACACACACCGCCCTGAAAATAGTCCGGATATAGTGCTGCTGCAGCTCCTGGAAACCAGAGAATGAGTTAGCAGTACAAAACCAGGTAAATTCTCTTTTTCTGTGTGGCTTTGAGGTACAGCACAGAATCCAGCCCTAATACACAGCAGAAAATGTCATACTTAGGCACCTCTGTACAAAGCATCATTCACACGATGAACATATACGACTGAGCTGCAAAATTACAAGCGTCTCAAATTCACCAGACACCAGCCTTGATTTCAGAACCTTTGCACCCTTGAAATCCTACCTCTGCCGTCATTCCCACCCAGCTACTGCACTCCCACATCCAGCCCGCGGCCACACCAGCTGCCAGTGGGTCCCCACGCTGCCTGTCCCCGGAACACCACCCGTGTGGATCCCACCCTAAAGTTAAGATGCAGCACACCTTGTCATTACCGCCATTTACAAATTACCTGATCCGAAACAGCACCCTTCCATGAAAGCCAGGGCAGGATTTTTATTACAGTGCACACTTTTTATTGCAAATTATGTCCTTATTAAAATTCATAAAGGATAACTTTAAGGAGCAAGGCTCTACCTCTTCATCCATCTAAGTCACAGATTACAGCCTATTTGTCAGATTGTTCCTTTCTGAGCTCCCCAGTAGGCTGTAATTGCACAGAAACCCATGAAGGAGGATTTAAGGGCTTGTGACAGGGTAGCACGTAGTGGACACTAACTCCTTCTGTACGTTACAAAATAAGATCACATTTTCAGTTCAGGAAGACGAATTACTTGCAAGTATTACTTGTTGAATTTAGAAAAAAAGCATCGCCACACCACCACAGGTCACGGGACAACTAGTGCCCCTTCTGCTAGTGTAATCCCCCCATAATACAAATGTTGAGCCAACTATTTGCCCCATGTAAGTCAATGGAACTTTACTGACTTCCTCTGAACACCACTCATTTGTATTCGTTTATGATCCGAACTATTAATATAAATTTTCACCTACCCTGCAGACAGTTATGCTTGTGCCTCGCAGACTGAGCTGGCTGCACAGCCCAGGCAGCTGTAATCATCAGCTGCTTGTTACCACCCAGAGATGAACCCATCCTCATTGACATTTCAGTGTGGTCCCACTCAAGGTCTGTCCCAAGAGACCCCAGATCTCACAGCAAGATGCAGTACCTGAGCACACGACCGTTCCTTGTCCGTATTAATGCCAGCCAGCGTCACACCTCATTACCAGTGCTGTACTTCCACCGTGCTCCCACTGCCGTGTACCACATCCCAAGCTGTGGAAGCACTTATCTCCAGCTGAGGTTGCAACAGTCTTATACAGCTAGAAGGAAAAAGAAAAAAAAAATTTAAAAACCCTACCAAAAAAAAAATGCCCGTAACGCAGACATAGCCCCTGTCCCCAGGGACATCAGTATAATAGGATCTCTCTCTCCACACAGCCCAGATGACTGAAATCTCTGCAACATCATTAGGCCAAAGACAGAAAGCTTGGTGTGGTATTAGCAAGGTTAGAGTCGGATGCTTTAATTACTGTATTAAACATGCAGTAGACTGAAATGAATCGAGCTTAAAAAGCTGCATGTTTCCAAATTTCTTTTTCTGTTACCAGTCTGCAATGACCTGTATGTTGCACCTTGGCAGACTTAAAAAAAAAAAAAAAAAAAATCATCTAATACTTTCTATACAGGAGAAGAGTTTAACTACAAATTTTTTGCTTCAAGGTGATTTCAAAGGAGGGTCTCTTAAAAGTTGTTTCCGTTTCTCCTAACTGTATTCAAACAGTACTATCTGTTTACCTAACACAGTCTTTTGAATGCATGCTCCAGTAAAGTGATCGATGTAACTGATTCATTAGGTCATTAATCACTGATGAACTGCCTTAGAAATAAGTATTAATCTTTGTTTGGGAATTTTATTTTTCTGTTCTGATAGCAAATTAAAAACCTGCCTAGATATTAATGTTCCAAATAACGTATGGTTTGCTTAAGTGAAAAAATAATCCATTAGATTCAAAAAGACAGTCTGATAAAATGTTTTCATTATAAGATGTGTATGTAATGATTTAAACATGTAATTAAATATTTCTCTGCTAGTCCAAGAGATATCTTCCTTCTAGATACTTAAGACAGTTTAATGGATAAAAAGTGAAGTTTATTCAGCTATAACTGAGAAGATTAGTACCATTTCCTTGTAAGACCAAATCCCACTCAGTTACCCTGACCTTTACGGCTCTTTTGCTGCCATACCAACTTACTGGAAACCAGCAGTTCCACTGACCTCAGCAAGGCCTCACCATGGCAGAACACCGGCTCCCCCAGATAAACTCGAGCATCAAAGCTGGAACCCCACAGGACAGAAGTGCCTTTTGTGTGGGCACCTGTGCTGAAAACACGACAAATAAAACCATTCATCAACTGGACTGCAACTTACTGCACACCACCAGGTCAGGAAAGCAGGAGCCCTGAATCACTCAGCGGGTGTATGCATGCGGCTGCGCACAGAAGCATTTACTTTTTTTTAAATCTTTTTTGTATCATTTGAAATGGATTTTGTTAAGTTTCGTATCTCCCCAGTAAGCGTGGCATTGAATGCCATTCCCACATAAATAGGCTGACAGGCAGTTTATGAGCCGTCTACGATACACTGCACCTTCTTTGTGAACACAAATAATTGTAAGTTCACTCTTTCAAAAGACTTCTTTTTCTTCAGCAAAACCCAATTACAATATTAAGCCATAAATCTAGGTCTTGCCTCATTGTTTATTTATGATAATTTTTATAAACAAATGGTTCTTGTCTTCTCTAAATTGATAGCACAAAATGAGCAAGTTTATCAAAGTCGTGCCAAACTATGTATAAAGTAATGGTGTTTTTGTAAATCAGGTATGTAATTATCGCAAATAATATTTCCTGCATTACTCACTTGAGCAGAATGACATTTCAGTTAAATTCTGGCTAGTAATTCATTGTTTTGAAAAAACAGCATTCCAATTCACAAGGATATATGCAAGTTTACATGTTTCATTTATATACACACACTTCTACCCGCCCCTTCACATACCTGCCTACCACAGCACATCATGACCAAACCTGGAAATTTAACCCCCATGGCTCTCTCTTCTCTCCCAAAGAAATCCTATAGGTTAAAAGGGTTAACTCCCTACACCTTTTTTTGCTGTTGTTTTGCTAATACAGTAATAAACTGTGATTCTCATCAATATGAAGATAAGTGTGTTTCCGAACATGTGTATCAGCAGATTTCAGCACCAGCTGAAAATCCATTTTTCATTCATCAATCCTCTTGAGAAAAACCTCGCACCTGGACACACTCTTTGAGCAAGTCTTGGGAAGTCACGTCAGCAAGGGAAAATGTATCGGTTAATTCTTCATGCTGTGGAAATGGTCTTTCATTCCAGGGCTCTAGTAAATACTCTTAAGTACCTTGGTACCTGTTCTACTGTCATCATTATTCTCCTCCTAATCCAGCTCTCTCTGAAGTCAACTAGAGGCCACAATAGCAGCCCTGGAGGTTGACGTTCTCTGTTATGCAGAGAAACTTTTGCACAAGTGCAAGGACTGTAAGCTTCTCATAAGCATCCAGCTACATCCTTCATCCCCAGCCCAAAGCACCTGCCTCCAGAAGATGAGAAGACAGCAAATACTCCTTCTTTCTGTCTGTGATATGCTGCAGCTCCAATGCATGCTGCGTTTTAAAGCGTGGGACTGTCTTCATTATCAAAAAACTGTAAGACCGAGAGCACATTTAAGACTATTAATCTCGGTTGCAATCAAATTGGTAAAGTATAAAGGAGCAACTCAAGCATTATTGCAGGGTAACAATGAAAGACCCACCCAAATCAGATCACACTGTACAAGCCATAAGACACAGTTACCAGCTCAAAGAGCTACCACCCAGCACAGGCCTTGGGGAGGAAGGAAACAGAACCTCCAAGACCTGCACAAAAAATGCACCAGGTGAAGTCCAGCCAGAAATAGCCATTCTCTTTTCCAAGACAGAGCCCAGTACACAAGCCACCAGCCCCCACTGCCATGTCCTCCCGGCCTTTCACATTCCCCTGAGCACTTCAGCCCCATTTCCTTTTGTAGTGATGAATTCAGATTTGAAAACCAGTTTATCATCGAAGTAAATTGCTTATGCATTCTCACAGAGCACGCTTTCAATACAATCATAACGTGCTGGTGAGTTATAGGCAGTTTTAGAAGGGAAAGGTTCCCTTAATTGGGAGAAGTAGAATAGATTTGTATATTGCAATGAGGAAGCACAACATTTTATTATTGGCATCTAATAGCATGACAGATTATTTCCCTGGATATACAGCTGATCTATACTTACTAATGCCAATCTGTTATGGTGCATAAGATAGTTATTAATACAGACCAAGCTCTGTTCATTCTCACAGCCATCAGTTTCAAATTAATGATACGCTTCTGTGTTTAAAACATCACTCTGAAGCTACAATCACCAAATATGAATCAGCCAGCCCCTTCCAGAGCCCCACAGCCCTCCTCCCCAGAAAGCCTGCTTTTTGCAAGTGGCTTTAAGTGACACCACTTTGGCACTAATGAACAATGAATTAAGAGCCTTTGTGCATCACTAACATTTTAGAAATAAAATAACTCATTTATTTTGCCTAGCCAGTGTTTTGAAGGTCAGAGTATTCCTTCTCAAGCTGCTGGTTATTTTACACTTCAATAGAAATGGCACTAGTCTGCAAGCACCTTAACGACAGCATGCGAATTCCCTCCCCCTTCCCATTCAACAAATGCCAGTGACCCATCATTCCTACTGAAATGGAGATTGGGGAATCCAAAGCTTTTGCATCCTGTCTAGGAAATCTTGATTCTGTCAGGTCAACTGAAAAAATGTGTAGGAGCCCACCAAGAATTGCTCCTCAACACCCAGTTTTAGTAACTTGGAGCTCAGGGATTTCAACCGTTCTTATCCAGGTACGAGGAAGAGCAAGCGCATCTCTGACATACCAGGCACAGCACCGTGAAGGTTCCTGTAAATCAAGGCCAGCTCGCTGCGATGCACCTCCCGCGCGTCCCCCCCAAGCCACCGGCCCAGCACACGCAGCAGGGGTGGCCCCACAACCCCCCAGCTCCCACCAGAGCGGGCTTTGTCACGGGAAACACGGGAGTCAAAGCTTCAACTTCGTAAATATTTGATGAACTTGCAGATTTTCATTAGCATACGTGACTCACTATTGATATTTTATTTTCAGACAGCTGCAGCACGCTTGATCTGCCATTTCCAAGACCCCCCCGTCTTCTGCACACCATGACACATCATCTTTGCAGCAGCCACAAGATGGTGAAAGATCACCAGTGTGCTCGCCATGAGGAGGGAGCTCCCTGCACCTCTGACAAATTTTCTGCACTAGCCACAAAAGCCACTGCTCTAGTAGTTAGGACAAGACACAGCAGAGCCAAACTGAAGACATAAGCATGTCTCTCATCCATTTCACCTGAAATTCCGGGGCTAAATTCCTGGCTTGGCTTCTTGCTGGAGGTTCTCCTCTCTGCAGAAGGTGCCTTCAGACCCGCTCTGCATTCTCCTCTGCAGCACCTCCGGCCTCTTCCCAGCTCCCTGCACCTGGATATTTTGTGGGCCAATGATTTTTCCTCCCACCCATCTTCCAAAATCTTACCTGGATTCCTGATGTGCTCTGAGCACCTCGAGCTCTTTGTCATTCTCCCTCCTGCACCCCTGGAAAGTGGCTCACTCCCACCCCTCCTCCCCCAGCGCCTCCCCTTTTTTTCCTGAAGCTGTTGCAGAGCTGCAAAGCGCTGGGTGAGACCCCCCCCACCCCGTATCCCCTCCCAGCCACAGAACAGCCAAGGAAGTGGCTGGCAGAGCACAGCACCAGCAGGCCCTCGGGGCCAGCAGCAACCAGACCTTTCTGCAAGGCAGCCCCAGGTGCCTTATTGCCCCCAGCCAGGACAACCTCACCTCCCAAGGTGGCACTGCTCCCCGGGACCAAGGGATGGCTCCCCCAGACAGCGGGTGTTCCTGTCCAGAAGACGTTCCATAGACGCTTCCTTGCCAGGCTTCCCTGCTGGCCTAACGCTGCTCCCCGCTGGGACTCTGAGCTGCAACAGTACCTCGATCCTCCTGCCCGCTGCCTCCCTGCAGTGCCAGCTGACTCCCAGGCCTGTCTTTACATACAGCTATCAAGCCGTAAAGCTTTATAATTACACCCTGGGATTTTGCAGGTTGTATACCTCAAGAGAGAAACTAAAATGCAATGAATGACAAGTAAAATATGCTGTTTGCATCATATTAAATCCCATGGTGGGAAGAAATTTGCTTGGGGGGGTCTTAAATGGATGTCGACAGAATATTTTTTCTAAATGTGTTTCCATATCAAGTACTGATTTCCTCTTTGGTAATAACTTAGTGCTTTGTAATAACACATCATAGCTCCAGAGATGGTTGCAGTGTCACTTAAACTCATCTGTCCCACTGGAGGCAGGCCCCACACTGTCTAAATTAAGTTTGCTAATCCTTAAAACAAAGCTGCCTTCAGAGCTTTTTAAATGTCGTGGACTAACTGTCCCAGAGACCTTGACTTACCACTAGTCTAAACCAACATCAACTTTTTGCCATCAGCGGAGCCAAGCCGAGCGACGCCAACAGTCCTGTTCCCGGGTCTCCCATTCAGCTACAGAGCGGTAGGCAGCCTCCTTCTTCGCTTAGTGAGGACAGACGCGTGCCCACGCCCTGGGAGAGGAGGGTGATTTCTCGTGCATTGTGTCGCTCGGGATAAGTCACACCCTGGTGCTCTCTCTCTCACCAGAACTAACCAGAACCAGCTTCAGCCAGCACAGTACGGACAGACAGCCATCCCCCAGGAGCTGCCCTGAGAGCCTCGGCTTGAAGAAGGCACCAATGTGTCACTAACCTGTAGGAGGATTCACACGGGTGGAAACAAGACTGATATCCAGGGAGGCAAGGCCCTCTGCTACTGCTATGCCTCCAGACCAGCAAGTCCCCTAAGCACAGGGCCGGGCAAGAAGCCAGACACAAATCATTAAAAAATGTGAAACTGATGCACAAGATCCTTGTTTGAAGGTCCTCGTTCAGAAATGGCCTTACACTGCCATACCAATCCTCCACAGCAGCTGAAAGCTAATTTATCTTTGAATGAAAACATCTGCAGGAGAGCTAACGCCTTTTAGAATATGCAGTGACCTCACATTTTTAGCTGGGTATGCCTCACCTTTCCCGAGAGCTAATGTAGAGATCCCTGTGACACAGGGGTCAGGTCTGCCACACGAGCCACTCAAACTGTCCTCACAGAGCTGTGGCGCAGGAGATGGAGATGAGCTGTCAGGGACAGCCTCACCACAGAGCCCAGGATTTCAGAGCCGAGATCCTCCTTGTAGCCAAAAACATCTCTGCCTTCTACACTCTTTTATTCAGTTATTCAAAGACATTGTTTACAAATGGGCTTGTTTCTGCAGAATTTTAGAGGGAAGCTGGTCCCAAGTAGGGCCCTTGAGCTGCCTGCCTGTGCTGAGCCCACAGCATCTGGCCCTCGCAATGGTTCTCCTGCAGAGATGGAGTAAATCCCCAAGTGCCTCTGTGTCACAGCTTCGCTTGTAACAGATGCCAAATCTCTAATCCCTGCTTCCTGCTAGGACAGCTGAAAGGAAAAAAAGACAACACCACAAAAACCTCCATGCTGAACAGTCCTTTCCCCAGCAGAATCAGCTAATAATGCATATAAAGGCACACTGAGGTTTTTACTGGGTTGTGCTTCAATCTTTATTACAAAGTTTATCAATTATTGAATAATATTTATTTGAATTATTCAGCAACCTTCTTTTATTTAAACAGGCATTTGGAAGCAGGGAAACCAGAACAAACCATTTCAATCCACAGCTCTATAACCTAAACAGATAGGCTTAGCAGAAATAAAAGTCTTATTTCACAGTCAAAATTCATTTGCTGGACTCATTTAATCTTCTAAATTTGTTTCCGCTCCTCAATAATGGCATGGGATAGAATCAAAGAGCACCCTTTGGTGCTTGGTGCTCTTGGGCAGCGCAACACCATCCCCAGCACACCGCAGCCGCCGCGAAGGCTCGGCAGAGCACAGCGGCAGAAGCGGCCGACAGGCACCCAACACCCCGCCAGCGCTGCAGGGACCACCACGGCCTGGGGAGAGGCCTGGGCTCACCCCTGCCACTTGCAAAGCAGAGGCTTGAGGAGGAGGAGGCGGCGGCGCGCGTTCACCCGAGCCACAGTCTGAGCCTGCAAACCACAACTCTGTTCCCACTCAGAAACAGGTGTAGTGCTCTCGGGCTGAGTCGGCACGTACAGCTGTGCTTTCCAGCTTGAAAGGCAAACACTTCGGTGGCTGCATCTTTGATCCCGCAGAGGCTTGATCCTCCGCGTTAAGCACAGGACTCATCCCACTCACACATGCAGGATGACTCAGACGCTGAGATTTGAAAACTGAGGATAAGCCTTTACAGGATTGTGACCAAAGGCATTGTGTCTTCCCAGTCAATACTTAAAACTTCAGCAAACGGATCCATTAGGAAACTTGCTCACAGAACTCGGCTTTGAAAGGCCAGTGCCTATCTCTCAGAGCCGCCCGCAGCACGGCAGTAGCTGGGGGGTCCTCGGGCTACCGGGCTGCGCTGTGAGGTGGGTTTTGGAGCGTCATCCTCAGGACGGCACTGCAGCGTGTGTGCGTGGCAAGTCTCACCTTACGAGCAAAGCAATCAAACCACTTTAATTACCTCAGTGGTGTTTATGCACAGCAATAAAACAGACCTGGTAAAGCTGAATCATTAATCACTTGAGCTAAATCAATAAACAATTATACATGCCATACCACCATGCTCATAAACAGAACCTTCCAGATCCAGACATACTGGAAATAAACAATAACCACACATACACATGCAAGAAAGAGGGAAAACAACTGTTCCTCAGAAAAACTACATTTTTTCCTAAGTGCTTAATAGTGAGATTTGCAAAGTTCCTGAGCTGTCAACTAAAGCCACTATAGTCTTTTGAATATTTTATTACATCAATAACAGATTCATAATTATATCATCTGGTATTATTTCTGCACCATAATTTTAAACACTGATCAGACAGGCACAGGAGCACCCAAATAAATCTCAAAAAAACCATACTCTAACACAGACTCTACTACTTACACACTAATGCAATCTATTACAATCAAAATTGAAGGAAGCTAATTAACCATTCTAACAAGGAAGATTCAAACATATCCAATCAACCAATTAATACTTAATAGAGCAACAATTGCCTCAAGTCTCTTCGGGTTCCCATAATTTCCCCAGCGGTTATTAACAATAAAAAACATTTGTGATAACCGTATGTCCCAGTTAGGTCGTGAGACACTGGCATGTCTCTTGATCAAACCATTAATTCACTCAACTACACCATTAGCTTGAGGGTGGCACAGAGTGTGAGAAACCCACTGCACTCCTCGTGCGCCCACTCCTGGACCACCCCAGCAGTAAAGGGGGTCCCGTTATCTGACTGAACAGATTTGGGGGTGAGTAGGTAGCTAAACCATCGCTTTAACCCCTACATCATATTTTCCCTAGTAAAAAACAGAACAGGCCTAGTAAGATCAGACAAACAATACATATAATGACCCACTCAACAGCCAAAACCTAAATCCCATGTCGAGCTTCTGAAAACCTGCAAAATATTGCTACAAAGACAAACAGTGATTAATAGGACAGGACAATCCACAGGGTACAAACTTGGTGATCCTTCCCCTGTGTGTCTGTGGCTTTCCATGCTCAAATGAGCTTTTCCAAGGCCACAGAATCACAGAATCATCTGGGTTGGAAAAGACCTTGACAATCATCCAGTCCAACCATTTACCTCACATTAACAGTTCCCAACTACACCATACCCCTCAGCGCTATGTTGACTCTACTCTTAAACACCTCCAGCAATGGGGACTCCACCACCTCCCTGGGCAGCCCATTCCAACACCTAACAAGCCGTTCTGTAAAGAAATGCTTCCTAATATCTAGTCTAAACCTTCCCTAGCGCAACTTGAGGCCATTCCCTCTTGTTCTATCGCTTATTACTTGGTCTCTGCACCCTCCTTTCAGGTAGTTGTAGAGAGCAATGAGGTCTCCCCTCAGCCTCCTCTTCTCCAGACTAAACCCCCCCAGTTCCCTTAGTCACTCCCCATCAGACCTGTGCTCCAGACCCTGCACCAGCTCCACTGCCCTTCTCTGGACACACTCAAGTCACCCAATGGCCTTTTTGTAGTGAGGGGCCCAAAACTGAACCCAGTCATCGAGGTGCGGCCTCACCAGTGCCAAGTACAGGGGTAAGATCCCTTCCCTGTCCCTGCTGGCCACGCTATTTCTGATGCAAGCCAGGATGCCATTGGCCTTCTTGGCCACCTGGGCACGCTGCTGGCTCATGTTCAGCTGGCTGGCAATCACTCCCCCCAGGTCCCTCTCCGATTGGCAGCTTTCCAGCCACTCCTCTCCAAGTCGACATACAATCTATTAAATCCCGAGGAATCCCTTTTTCGATTCCCACAGCCCACAAGAAATTCTTTAGGTTTAGGGGCTGATCCTTAAGACGGTTGTGCTCTCCTAATCGAACGGTGTTGCACAGGTCCCTGGTTACAGGCCATCCCCTGCTCACCACCTCTTTAAATAAATCTTTGCTCCTTGAGTAACCTCACTTCACGTGCAACCACAAATAAGTGCCCCCATTTCTCTGCTTCCTTGGTAGACACCCTCCATACAGCGCCTAACCCCCGCACCTGAGCACCTCCCTGCCCTGCTGTCACCATTCGGCCCCCCAGACCAAGGCGTAATGCATCTCCACACCCTCCCGTCCCTCCCAGGCCACGGGACAGTGGACCACAGGGGCCGAAGGTGAGGCTGGAACGGAGGAGCAGGTTTATGCATGAGGGAGGCTCTGTGCCAGGGTGGATCTTGGGCTCGGAGCGCCTCTCTGCCGCCTGTGGCAAGAGTGCTCCAATTCTGCACAGCTCGTCCCCGGCCTTTCTACCCCCGGAGGCGGGTTCCGGACATCTTAACCCCTTCCACGGGCGCGGTTGTGGCGGGCTCCTGAGCCAGAGCAAGTGAGCGACTGTCGGCGAGTGCTGACTTCCCCGGAGGAGCCGTGTGGATGCAAACTGCGCGCCTTCCCGCGGGAGAGCGAAGCCATCGCCCTTCGCTCCCTGCCAACGGGCCACAAAGAACCGTCCCCGCCCCGGAGCCGGCGGGTGAGCCCCTGCAGGGCCGGACTCAGCCCCGCCTGAGGGCTCGGGCGGGCATTCAGCCGCGCATCATCGGCCGCTAATCACCACCTTTTGTTCGGTTTGCGACTGGCCACACCAGAGAATTGTAAAGGCAAAGTGTACGGCTTGAAGACTGTAAGGTCTTTTCACCTCTAAAATACCCCGTTTGGCAGCAGTTGGCAGGGAAAACTGAGAGCACGGGTCACTTTAGATTGCGATAATAAAGGAGCAACCTGCAAAATTCTTACACGGGTCTCCCCTGTCCCCCCACCTCCGAAACGCCACACCCCGCCATCCGGTAAACAGCACTGTTTACCTGCCAAAACAGTGTATCTCCTTGGTAAGGACTTAAAGCCACCTCCACCCCGTCCTCCTCTTTACTCGTAACAATTCTGTCTTCAAACAGTTTCCAATCGCTTCTCTAAATTACCTTTCTTCACTACCACAAAGCACTCCCGCGCCTGAGGCAGAGGCCCGAAGATGGCGCCCGCTCTCCCTTCACTCCCGCCATCCCAAAAGCTTCCGGGGCTCTGCTCCAGCTGCCTCACAACTGCCGCCGGGTCAGGCCGCTTCGCCTTCGCCCCCCAGACATCGGGGAGAAGGGACACAACTGCGCCTCTGGAAGAACTCCGCTACCGACATCCTGCCGGCTACGCCGATTCCTATGTCACAGAGGCTCTCAAATAAATGGCAACCAAAAATTAAAAATTCATTATCAACACAATCAACTAGCCCTCCGCGACCATTCCACAGCAGGTTCGAATGCCCGTGAGAGAAGAACCAAACAACTCCCCAGGATTTAAGGAGAACCCCAGACCTCCATCACTCACCTAACAAGGGAGGGCTCAGCATCGAGGACCTTCCCAGGGCCGCGTCCCCACCCAAGTCACCTCAAGGCGTTTCCTGGGCGGCGTCCCGGGCCCAGGGGCGGGTCCTCGGCCGCAGCTCTGGGGTTGGGGCCGGCTCCAAATGGCCCCCCAGGGCCCCCACCTAGACCCAGCCGCACCCCATCGGTGGCCGACAGCGGCTCCCGTCGGCCAGAGGCCCCAGCTGCCGCCCGGCCCCGAGAAGGCAGAGCTCAGCAGCGGGGGAGCCGCCCTGTCCCGGGGTGGGCTTACCCGCCCCACGGTCCGGGGCCACCCTCAAGCGGTAACAAAGCCTCGTCTTCCAGAGGGAGGTAAATTGCCGCTAAATGCGATGTGCCGCGCGGCCTAGACAGGGAACGTGCCCGCCGCCGTGACGGGCAGGGCGTCAGCGATCACAGGACTTTTATTCTGCCGTGCATTTTCATGGGTCCCACTACACTATATGAAGACAGATGGAAAAATGTGGAATTACTGCTGCTGTCTCTGAGGCTTTCTGAAAAAGGTCGGGGTAGTCTCTGAACTTGTAAAAGACTGAGCATGTCTGAGTGCTCAGAACTATTTACAGAGAAGTAACTGGCATTTCCAAGAGCATGAGACATATTATTTCAATAATTACAGAGATCTGTTTCAGCTGGGGATATAGTGAATGTTGTACATTCACCAGGGTGGGGACCTGGTGCTGACTTGTGGGGCTAAGGCTCACCAGTGCTCAGGAACTGGACGTCACCACCTCAGCGGCTACAGGCAGGGGCTGAGCCAAGGCCACCCGCCCCAGCAGCGACGCAGCACCGACATGTTCTGCGGGGTGACAGCAGGCGCCAAGGCCAGGGGACACACCAGTGGAAGCACAGAGCCTGTCACACGCTGAAGTGAGCTTTGGGGCTCAGATCACACAGTCTGATGCTTGCTAAACTATTCTGTGGGCCACAGAGTCTCACCTATCCTGTTTTCATCATGCACAGGTTCTCAGCGTTTTGTGAAAACAAACCCCCGTGTTAGAGAGCAGGAAGGGTTAGCACACCTCTGCTCCAGCTTCAGAGGGGTGGGCCACTGAGCACGAGCTAGGGTTCATCAGTCATCTCTCGGGGGTTTCCCAGAAGTGTTTCTGACACTCATACCTGGCTTCCCACCATCCTTCAGCCTCCTAACGCTCATGGGCTCAGAAGATGAGCAGCTCCGGGCCCTCTGCCAGCTTGCCCACTGTATAAAACAAAGCTAATCACACACAAGAGCAGAGCAAGATGCCCACCTCCAGTGCAAGAAGAGAACACCCCGTGACTGGCATGGCCAGGGCAGGTTAGGGCACAGAGGCACAGGCACTGCCAGCCCTTCCTTCAGGGTGGGGTCCTGCCCCCTCAGCTGGTGCGAGCGAAGGGGCCTCAGGTGCCTCCTCAAGAGCTTGCGGGGCCCAACGCTCACAGGAGTAAACATTGCTCCCGAAGTCTGCACCTAAACTGAGCCCAGGCTTTTTCAGAGCAGAGCACCCAAGCTGCATCCCCAAATAAAGGGCCAAATGCTGACGGACAGGCACAATAGATGCACACTGCGTGTCAAGCGCTTTCAGAGGCCTCAGGGTAGTGTCAAATGATACCATGAGTTACATTCATGCAGGACCTACCCCCAAAGTAGATCAAAAAGCAGCAGCTGTGAGGAAGCAGTAGGTTTGCGTTCTTTTTCATTTCATCCATTGTTGAAGGGTGAAAAATTTGTGGGTTTGAGATTTCCTTTAAACTAACAAAGACTTAAAACAGCATTAGGAAAAGGAATTATGAAAGTCTCAGATAACTCTGGGAGCTGGAGCTTTAAGAAGAAACACCGAGTATTGCAAGATCTTTAATAAAAATTACAAGATGTGGCATGCTGCTGCTTTAATACCTTCCTATTCTCAGAGTTGAGCCGTAAGTGCATCCTTCACCACGGTGCTTACCCTGAGACAGAGTCACAACAAGGCGCCAGCATCCCAGCTCTTATAAATCACCTCTGCATTTTTCCTGTTTCAGTCTCTTCAGAGACAAAAGCCTTCCTTCCAAGAGGAACCTTGCTCTATTTTCAGCATATGTTATCAGGACTGAATTTCTTGCACATGATTAAAAAAAAAAAAAGAAAAAGAAATAATGCTCCTCTAATAAAACCTACATAAGATAATACAATTTTTATAGTGCATGAAAATAACAATAAAGATTCAAGCTTTTGTACAAATCAATGAATCTCCTATTTCAAAAGCTTCTGTGCAAACAATATTTCCTTGAACTAATACAATATATTGAAAATTTTAACTTTAATATAATTGCATCGATAGAGCAGTCACATTCCTCCAAACAGCTACTCTGAAGATGAGATTTTTAAAGCATGGTTCATAAATATAGGAACAGAGAACAAAATAGCTTCTTTTTTGATAATTAAACAGTTAGCAGCTAAATTGCATTGTAATTGATTGGAAAATTGCTTTTTTAATGAGATTTAGTCACTAGGAAATGGCTTTTTTCTTCAATATGCCCAATGTGCATTGGGTCATTTAAACAGCAAATTGCCTTACTGGCCTCCTATTTAGACGGTCTAGATTCAACTTCCTGTAAGAAAAGACCCGACAGATGAGTCTCAGCCTTCCCAGGGCTCGGAGCCCCGGCAACCGCTGTGCCTGGGCATCGGGCACTCGAAGAGGGCAGCTGCAGGTCTGCATGCAAAGGAAGAGCAGGCACTACAGCTTACCCACACAGAAAATAAAATTGACACCCTGTGAGCTCTGCTCTGGCCCGCTGCCGCAGAAGGGATGAGGAGCGATGCTCCAGCCACCAGCTGCTGCAGCAGGGACACGAGCCCTGTGGCTGTTGCCGCCTGACGACACCTCTGCAGCTGAAGTCAGAATGAACAATCCTCCCCCAGCCAAAATCAACAGCAAAAAGACCCTAAACTTCAGGAACATAGGATTTCACACTGTTTTGCTACAATATTAGCTAAACTTTCTTCCAACTGGCGGCGCTGAGGTCCCCAAGATGGGCACTGAGGCAGTGCAACACCGATGGGTGAGCGCAGGCAGATGGCATAACCAGCTTCCCCGCTCTGGCTGCCCATCGCTGACCCCCTCGGGGCACCGCACGGACTCGTGTGCCCACTTTACCTCTCCTCTATTATCCTCAACTTCTTCAAAGCTCAGCAGGTGATGTCAACATCAGAAATTGATATTACAGTTTGTTAATGTTGTAGCTCATAGAAGTTCCTTTATACAAAGCTCTGCACAAAATAAAAGACAATCCTTCCTCAAAAAGCCTGTATAATCTAAATAGAGAAAGAAAGTACTGAATGATCTTTTTAAAGATGTATTATTTTAGACCTAAGATACTACTATGATTAGTACAAAGTAAAAAAAAAAAAAAGAGTAGCCTTTCTTCAAAATTAGAAAGTCTATTGAAAGAATTATTTTCAAGGACTTACTCAGGAAACAGTGCGAAAGAAATATTGTCCAGCTGTGTGAAGAACACTGGGTAAGCACATATTGAAAATAAATTATCATTTGACAACCCTTTAGTTAAAGGAATTTTCCAAATGCTTCAGAACAAAAGATTTCGATGAATCCTGATTATTGTGAACAACCTATTATGTACAACAACATATGCAGTATATGGTTAAGTCAGATTTTTATTGTTTAGTTTCCAAGATCCCTATTGATGTGACTTGGATTGCAATATAAACAGCAGTGATTGCAATCATTTGTTGCTACCATAGCAACAGACAAAATTAAAAGGGCAAACTACAAAGCTGAAGTGGCATCATAGTCGTAGCTTCTAATTGCATGACAGTGAAATGTGTACAGGATGGCAGCAGCACTTGCAGATATCTATGAAGCAGGTTTGCTTGCAGAGATCAAAGTCATTTAGGTCAGGTTCTGAAATCAAGGGCCAGCATCAGCTCTTGTGTTTCTACGAGTTTTCTCTCTCTCTGGGTGTCTCTCTGTCTCTACAGTTTTAAGTATCTGGAGAATGGAGGTAGACTTTAAAACAAGATTTCAAAGCAATCTTACGGAGATTTAGGCCATTTCTCCATCCTCCAGGTTTCAAATTTGGAACTCAGTCATGGCTATTATTCACCACTTCCATTCTGGATTTTAGAAAGTGGCAGAGAACAGATTTTTTTTTTCTCTCCTCACAAAACAAAATGGAAAAAACATTCTGTCATGGCCTAATCTTGCAGCATAAAATGCAAATACACTCAAATAAAACCCCCTGCCAGAGTTTTCATAAAAAACCATGAGAATCTAGTTCCTGTAAAATGCTCTGAGTAAGGTCATATTTTAAGTATGTTTTTATCCTGTTTTCTGGCTTCAGCATAAAAGAGACGAGCCGAAAGCCTGGATCTGCTGGGTCCTCCAACTGACCTCAGAAAAATGCCCATGAGATTGGCGTCTCTCAGCTCCAGGTCTCTACAAGAGGTAGAAAAAAAATTTCCCTCTTCCCACTTCTTCCCTGCTCTATTTAGATGAGCTCTTCAGAGCATTGCTTTCCTCCTGTATTTACACACTCCTGAACATGATGGGGCCATCAGCATAGCTGGGGGGAAGGCATAATACTCATACAAATAATAAAAAGAAGCAAAAATTTGCCATCTTCTATCAGGCTTCCAGTAGAAGAGACACATGTGCTTCAAGGAGCCAGTTACACCATTTATGCACACAGAGGTAACATCGGTAAGAAGTAAAAGGGGAGAAGCAGGCAGTGTGTTGAGATTATTTCACTGAAGTGTTCAATCAAGCTAACTCAAGAGCGTCTTTGAAAATTGGGTCTTGGAAGCACAGGCTAAAGGTGGAGCTTAGATCTTGAGGCATGCCTGTAATCAGGCATCAAAACCATTTAACATTTCCAGTACTAGACAGAGCAGAAAATGTGTATTAGCAGCACATACAAAGATATTTAATGATACATTATTGACCTCTGGAGAGTGTCAAGCTATGGAAATTCAAAGACATTCTCTGTGCTACAAAGGGCAACTATAAACTGAACTTTTAAACTTCAATTAATTTAATGGCAATTTCCTTTATCAGCTGTCTGCTGGAGAAGAAATGAGGGCCAAAGGCTGAGCTGGCCCATTCTGATGGATCATCTGCTTTTGCGGAAGGACAAGACACTTGACCACGTTAAGTGCCAGGAGGCTGAATCTGAGTCCATAATGAAGTGTCACACTCATCCAGCTCTCAAGAACCAGTCAGGGGACCTTCAGATTTGTGACTTCAGCACCTTAAAGAAAACCTGACCTGTGAACACAGTTTAGTAAAACTTAGTGGCTAAATTCTTAGCTGATACAGGTAGGTACAGCTTTATCTCAAAGATACATGGAAGTGCTCTCCAACACTTAAAAAGCAATTTCAAGCAGTCACAAAAAAATTCTGCTTTACCTGCACACCAAAATGGTGTGCTGCTTTAATCCGTGGGACAGAAAATGTCAAAGCAGCATCAGTGGCCCCATGGCCAGTGCATCTGCGCTCCCACTGCCGACAGGGACCAGCCCACAGAGTGCAGACCCCCCCTCCCTCCCTCCCCAAAGCTCAGTGCAGGTGGACGTCGGGCTGCCGCCGGCTAACGTGCACGTGGCAGGGCACTGCGCCCACTGCCCCAGGAGATGGTGTGCCCAGTTTCCCCTTCTGATCTGAGCCAGCAAACAGTATTTTCCCAAACCACAGCACCTCTGACTTCAGTCCTTTTCTTTTCATTAGCCCTTTGTTACCGTGACAATGGGAGGAAAATAACACTGCCTAAAGGTACCCCAGCCATGAGTGACAGCAGACACGGTAATGTGCATAATTACAATATTCATAAGTAAATTTTCATTATAATTAACAAAGACAACCGTCTTTTGTTCTGATTACCTAAAGATATGTTAAAAGTAGGTTTGCATAATTGATTACCAAATGTAAGGTTCCTTACAAATCCTTGGAGGTTATTTCAGGGAACTTGTTCAAGGAAGTCATCTCCATAATAAACATTATCTGTCACTTCTGAGCTTATAAATTAATTATAGTGACGTAAAGAGAAATACAGCTGGAGCATCAAGTGGAAGATAAAGCCCAGGAATTATTATTAACAATGAAAAAGCAAACTTGCAGGAAGGTGAGAAGCCTCTTTGCCAATTTAGAGGACTTCTGCAAGGCCACGTGGCGATTGGCCCCAGGAGCCAGACACAGCTCTGGCAGCATCTGCCCAGGCCGCAGAAGAAGCACGTTTGGACCGAAGCCTTTTCGTACCGTCCTTGGTGCCGGCTGAAGAGCACTTGCGCCCGGCCCAAGCCTCTGCCCTGGGATCCATCGCCTGTGCCCAGCGCTGCCCGCGGACCTGCACACTGACGGGTCTGTCCCTGACCAGGCCCAGTGCCACGCGGGAGCAGCGCTTCCAGAACTTGTCCTCTGACCGCCGTCACCTCCCGCTGCCCGCAGCACTGCCGCCACCCCCGAGAGCCAAGAACACCTCGATGCCTGCGCTCCGACCCTCCCCATAACACGAGCGTTAAGTGTCCTGTCTATCAGCTGGAAGCAAACGGAAAAGCGGGCAAAGAACCCACCTCCTCTGAAGGATGTTGGACTGAAAAGACCTGCAGAAACATCTTTGCTGAAAGCAGACACAGCCTGCAGCCCAGGGGAGCCTGTCACTGAGCAAGTGACTCTTTTTCCAAGGTTTTATTTCTCCTCCTGACTTCCCTCTGCCCTTCTGTGTTAGATTTGGGCATCATTTATTTTTGTAAAACAAATAAATAGAAAGAATATATAAAAATATTTTTTAAAAATAATAAAAATATTAAATATAAACCAGACCAACTGACCTTTATGGACAAATATGCAAAGTTTACAAAATGAAAGTCATTAGTAACACTAGAATAAAATCTGTCATTTCTAGGAGCTTACATGAAGGGTTTTCGCTAAATCTAATCTGCACATGGCTCTATATGAATACAACACAATAGTCATCTGTCCTTTCTTTCCTGGGGAAATCATAATTCTGCAACAAATTATTATTTTGAACTTCTGGACAAAGCTCTGGGACTGTTTCCATCTCTCCAGGCTCTCAGACATTTTATAAATGTTGGTGCCTCAACAGCTTCCTCTGTGACAAAGTCTGTGTAGTGTCTCCTAGGTTAGGACTCACTTACTTCTCCCTGGCTGAGATACTCATAATCCACCACCCAGCTTGAGCAAACATTGCTCTGCAGATCACCACAGCATGTTAAGGAATTATGTGCAATTCAGTGATGTGAGGCTAATATTAAATCAAATAGATTATTTCACAGAGAGACAAAGTGGCAAGATTCATCTAAGGCAAAACAGAAATGGGTGTGAAGTTTCTTTTCACAAATTAACTGATTTGGAAGCACTAGCGTTTTATACCTCTATTACAACTGGCAGCAGGGAGAGCTGTGAAATTATCCCCACCAACAATGTGGGAGGACAAACTAGTTATCCTTACATTTTAAATGATAATTAATGGAAGAAAAGCAGAATTGATGGCCTCTTCCATCTGCCTTATTCCTGCATAGGCTCCTTCATAAAACAGAGGAAGAGATTTTTTTTCTTTTTCCCCCCCCCACTGAGTCAAAATGTAAACTACAAATGTAAATAAACTCATTGGAACTAATTGCAACTGGAATATTAAAAGCTAATAAAGCAGGAAGCCATCCCATCCATCTCACTTCCAGTGAGGGGAGCCTGATACTGAAAGATGAGGAATAGGTCCTTTAACGAGTGGCCGCAGCACAGTGAGAAGAACTCATCAGACAAAAGGCCCTCAGCACCCTTCCACACACTCACCCTTCGTCCTGCACCCCCCGTGGGAGGACTGGCCTACAGCGGGGCCGCTGCCAGGGCTGGGGGAGCGAGCCCACGGGGTCACTGCCCCGGCAGAGGCAGCCCGACGGCCACACACACCACTTCTAAAAATTCAAGCAGCAACGGGACAAGAGTCCCACCTTTTTTAACAGCTCAAACTCCTACTGTAGACAATCATCCTTTGGTAGAGTTTGTTTAATACAAGCTTCTACTTATCCCTGTTTACACTGTATCTTTGACTTTTTAAATAAAACTTTAAAGAAAAATATATAAAGGAGATCCAATTACACATCTTATAATAAAATATGCATGCATAAAGGTATGTCATAAAAGCAACATAAAACAGATTTATTCCAACATTTTAAAAGTTCAAGCTCTCAACAGCAAAATATAGTGAAAGCTCAGGCTTTTGAAGAATGAAATCTATTTCCAGTGTTTCCACCCGCCATGTTATATGTGCTTTAATAATGTCCACAATACTGAAGCACAAAATCTCCATGAAGGATGAGCAACTTGATATTGTTCATTTTATTTTAATGTCTCTATGAAATTATTTGCATATTTCCATATATTTTTCTATTTGTTAATGCCATAAAAATAAATGCTTAAATAAAAATATATTTGCCATTCATCAATTTTTAGTGCAGTTTATTGCTTCTCCAACAAAATATTCAATATGGGATTCATTTTTATGTGTTATGATGTGTGTTTACATTTATCTGCTTGATATTGCAAAAAAAAAAAAATGCATAGGCAACTTGGTTTAAAATCCTATTTTGTTACATTTCATTGCCCTCTCTAGTCAGGAAATACATGCCTACACGTTTTGACATCTCAGAAAATATGTTTATATATATTATATACTTTCACTATGCATCAGTGATTGAGAAAGTAATTTAAGGAAGTCTAATTGGTATTTAAAATAAAGTGTCTTCTGCAACAGATTTTGGAAAAATATTCTACACACTCTTCCTCAATGAAGTTTGGGAAAATACTTCTATTTAAAGAGAATTACTTTTGCCCTTTGATTTACAGCTACCTTGTCTGAAAAACCTGAGATTAAACGATCCTCTCGATGTTACGTTGCTGCTGTCTTAGAGAACCAGTCTGAACAACTTGCTTTCTTTGATGCACAAAGCAGCAAGAAAGCAGTCTATAAAAACCCCTTCTGAGGATTCCAGTGAAGCACAGGCCCAGCACCGTCCACAGGCACATGCTCGCGCCCAGGTAAACGCTCCTCCTCACGCCGCGCAGCTGAACCTTTCACCAAAACACGGAAGAGCTGACAGAGGTACACGGCTTGTGCCAGCACGCGTGCAGGAGGGGGAAGGGGTCCCTCCACCCCTCCCCGCCACCCTGTCCAGGGCTGCCCCACAGCAAAACCAGACCCCTGCTCTTGTGCTCCACACAAAGCGAGGCCGTTCACCCGCTCCCAGGGAGCTCAGCAGGCCCTGAAACGTGGATGTCACTGGCATCATCTCATCTCTCTCACAGACCTCTAGTCAGAGAGGTACTGGCAAAGCCACCCCACCTCTGCCCCACAGGCAACACAACCTGTGTGAAGGAAGCCCTTCCCCAACCATTCAGAAGGTCTCCCTGCAAACAGCATCTGGCTTAGTCACAGAAAGCTCTTCATGCTCCCAAGAAATGAAGTATCTTGGTCTCTGAAAAATGCTGCCATCCCTCGCCAGAGCCTGGACTTTCACTCTGGTACCTGAGGATGGCACACCAGTGCAGACACCACTCATTTGGTTACTGCTCGTGCTAGGGGACACATTAAAACCATCTCTTCACTGCGTCTTGAGGATTTCAAAGAACGGGATGACAAAGGTGGAAAAAACTATCACGGCTTTTGAAGTGACCACTTGAAGCCTACGTCTCCACCCATAAGGCTTCTGTACAACAGACAAACTTAATGGTTTTTTCCTCAGAACGAGAGATCAGTGTTTTACAGAGCACTCTATCAAGGCTTCCCCACTGATTTTCTTTAATTTGCATTACCCTCCCCCTCCACACACAATAAAGCTTCCTGCACAAAACGTAGACACATCATAAGAATGTGCTAGTGTCATGAGTAATTTCAGGGATAAGCAATTATTATGATTCCTCTTGGCCCACCTTTTAAGGCTTTTTGTTTTTCTTTTTTAAAAAAAAAATCATTCTGTGATGTTTTTCAAGTAGCACTGGGAAAAAAATAGCTTACCCTTCACTTAACTGCTTTTCAATCAAATTAACAGGTCACAAAAAGGCATAATAGGCACTCCATTCACAACTGACAGCGGAGAAAACTTATGCAGCATGCAGTTTGAATTCATGCAAATGTTGAAAGCCTTTTGTGTAACAGCCCTTATGAGCAAATCCCACTCAAGTCTGCATGTATTTTTGTTCATGCCTCCAAAACAGCACAGCTCAGTGTTACAGACCAACAAAGGGCACTTTTACAAGCACAGAAAACTCAAGTTCTCAGTGCCTGGTACCAGCACCTAATGACAGAAGCTGCTTTCCCAAATGAGAAAAATGTACTTGTAAGTTGGCCTGGCTGGAAAACTGAGTTTTCACCTAAATAGACATTGTGCACAGAGACCTGTTTTTCACAGCAATTTTCTATTACCCACTAAAGTAATTCTCAGACTGGCAAAACCAGCTTTATTGTCAACTAAAAGAACTCACAATCTTTTTTTATGTTGGTTGGAAATTCAAGCTTTTTGCACAAAAACCAACATTCAGTTGAGTTTTAACCTCTAACCTGAGTAAGGGGTTTCCCTTCCAAGCTCACTGTTTTCCTTCCAAGCTCACCTTTAAGTGCCCAGTAATTAGAGGGAAAGAAAAACACTGCTAAGGTTCTCCAAGCTAACAATAGTTATTAAATATAACGAGTTTACTTACATCACAGCAGAAGTGCGTGGGTGTTGGTGTGGCTCCTGCAGTGCACCCTGCCAAGCGGCAGCACAGGGTAATCCAGGCACCCTGCACCCCGCTCCCACCGCACCCCACGCACGCTGCCACGCTCGGCACCAGCTGCCACCAGCCTGTGAACCAGCACTGGGCTGCTCCACCGGCACCCTGGGGCCAGGGCGGCCTCAGGCCCCAGAAGGCCCAGGAGGCCCAGAAGGGCGGCCTCAGGCCCCAGAAGGCAGGCAGCAGGGTGATGTCAGGCCCCAGAAGGCCCAGAAGGCAGGCAGCAGGGCAACGTCAGGCCCAGGGCGATGCCAGGCCCCAGACGGCCCAGAAGGCCTGCAGCAGGGTGGGGGGCAGCGACCACTTCGGGGCCAGGGCACCAACCCACCACCCTCAGGGGAGCATCCACCAGCCTCGGTATTCGGGGCACTCTGCTCAGATGGCCCCATCAGAGAGCAAGGCCATCCCAGACGATTAATAAGCAGGTGCTGCATTATCCAGAGACCCCTTTTTGTGACACTTTTTAAAAAAGAAGGAACAAAAGAAAGAAAAGAGTTTATTTTAGTGTTGCTTCAAGACAATCTCTATACAGCTGGAAGTACCTCTGCAGGACAGCCCAAGATGAGAACTAGCTCAGGACTGATCTGTGTACCAGCCTCTCCTACTAACCACTGCAAGTTACTTGTAAAAGAGCAAGTTTCACTCCTCACCTTCACCTCTACTCCGTGTTTCCTCTAATGCCACATCAGCTCTTCACATTTGCAAGTCATAAGAAGAAGTATATTCCCTATTGATGAAAAGCATCTTTAATATGTTGATAGTGCTGGCACTGGGCTCCAAGCTCTGCACAACAGGCAGGTTACTTCTGTGGAAAATTCCTTGTGAGGTAGTGTAATCCGACCTATTAAAATGACAATCAACTTTCAAGAGGTTTGAGCCTTAGGAATAAGTAACTTCTGGCTGGTAAAGGCAGAACAAACTCTAAGAATCAAGAAGAGATGAAACTTTCATTGCATTTGGTAGAAAAAGTTATTTTTGGCACAGCAAATGGACTACTAGAAACAAGTCCATTCACCAACTTTCTCCTCTGAGGAGATGTCTAGAGGTACTAGAGGGAACTGTGCCCAGTCAAAATTTGATACAGCAGCTGATGATGTTATAACCCCATCCTCCCCCTCTGTGATCTCTGAATATAACACAAAGCATAAAATCTCATTTCGTCGCACTGTCTCCAGTCATGGAAAAACAGTTTTTGATATCTTGTGCAAGCCTGTGGGAGTAGCAGCATCCATTTCACAGAAAGAAAAAGAAGTGACACTTTTCTGTTGAAAGAATAGAGAAGAGCAGAAAGATCCTCACACAGTACCTGCTGGTCCAAATCTTGCCGTCACTTGTGTGTCATGCCGTCGGCTCAGACACGTGGCTCAGGGGGATTATACACAGTTGCAGGATACTGATTTCCACAGCCCACAGATGAATTTCCTTCTGCTCTGCTGCCCCTGAAAGGTTTGCCATTGCTGCAGGGAGATCCCTCCCTGCCTTAGTCCGCTCATTTTTATGGCACAGGGATGAAAGTAGTGAAAGAGGAATAGAGTTGCTCATGCTAACTGCAGCACCCAGCCTAGTCTCTCAGCAGCCTGCCTCCTCCTGCCCCCTGTCATGACTTGCTAGTGGGCTCGATTGAATTGATGCAAATTGCAGTCCTTTACTGCCATTGTCTTAACCTCATTTCCACACAGTCCTCAGTACAAGCCTCTCACCACACCAGTGTTCTGGATGCAGAGCAGAGATGCCCAGAATTGCACTGAGGTTAAAAGGAGGTACAATGGCAGACACCAGCAGTCAAACTATCCACTGCTGTCTCCAGCTTCAGGGGTCTTTCAACAAGCTGAATCTACGACTTTTCAGCTCACACGCTCACAGTAATAAATCTCTGATAGCACAGATCATAGAAAGGGCAGCTGAGACAGAGAGGTAGCGGAGGTCATCTAGTCCCTACGACCGCTTTTCATTTTCCTATAACACCTCAGTCCGAAAGCTTCCAGCCCAGCCTCTGCCAGCAGCACCAGCACCCCTCTCCTGGACACAGAACACACTTGCTCAACAAGCACCTCCTCTCCCCAGCAACACCAGAGGAGCACCCAGTGGCCTCTCAGCCCTTTTACACATCCCCTGTCTCTGCAGGTGGCCAGCCCAGCCAGGACCAGGCTCCCCAGCACACCTGCAAACTGGTTTAACCCTGTGCCTGCCCACAAACAGCACTGGGCTGGCACCTCTTACAGCACTTCCCTGACATTGGAGTTTGTGAAATTCCACAAGAATGAGGATGCTGCCATTTGCTTAACAGCACACAGTTAAACCTCCACTGCTCTGTATTTCAGGTCAGTCTTTATAAGCATATTAAAGCTTTCCTAAACATATGGATTCCATTTTTCAAAAATACTAAAACACTAAGCAGCGGCATCTCTCCATGCTGTGTTCTGTGTAATTGATAAATCATCTCAGTTATTTTCTCCTTCCTTTACCTAAGAAGGCATCTGCCTTAACGTGGAAAGGTCTGGTCTTAGGAAATGTTTGTAGTATTTTTGGTGTGATTCATCAGACATGCAGAGGTGTGCATCTGAACTTGTTACTGAGATTCCCTTTGCAGTCAACAGAGAAAACCAGGCACTTCCAGGACACAGTCTGGCTCATTCTGAAGTAAACATCTAAAATGGGCCAGAAGAATCACATCCCAGGGCCCTTGTTGGGTCTGAAAGACCTGAGGTAGTTACAGCACTGCAGCCATCTCCTCTGTAGGCATCTGCAGCTCCAAGTGATTAATCTCACCATGGTCTAGTGATTTGCAAATACTGATGAGTTTCTTTCCCCATTTTTCCCTAGATCTCAACATGTGCACTGCAGCAGAATCAAACACACTGAAAAGCCTTTTAGGAACCGGTCACATCCTCTGATTGAGGCAGGGTAGCCTGATTTTCTCTTTCCTTCCCTACAGGCGTGAACACTTACAGGGCAGGTGCCACCACGGCACCGCTCACGCTCAGCTGCAGGACAGAGTCCCCCGTCCCGCTCGCTGGAGCCACCCAGCCGCGATCGCTGCCTTCGCAGGACCCGGGTACTGTTGCGGTTCACCCAAGCTGCACTGAGGCTTGGTCTCAGCGTAACTCTGCGAAGGGCTAAGCATATCTTTAGTCTGATCAGCCATGAGGAATTCACCACAGACCTCCAGCTGCCTCTCTCACACCGGTGGGTACAAGTGCCCCTTCCCAACAGCCGGTTTGAAGACCTTTCCATGGGCTCGCCAAGCCTTCACATCATCAGTTACAACCGTTGCCATTACGCTTCATGGTGTGGAAATGAAATGCCACCTTTCCACAAAGCCAAGAAAATGTTATTGAATTTTTCTTCTAAAGCCAACCCGACTGACTGGCATGTTTATCAACCTGCTCCCTACCCGCACCTTGCACGGGGCCTGCATCACACATTTGCATTAAATCCAAGGAGGAATCTGCCAGCAAACGCTTCAGGAACGAAATGGTGTGACACATGAGGATGCACAGCTATGTATAAGGCTGCGATCCTTTTAACATGTTCTCCTCTCTTCCAGGGAATAAGATTGTTCCTGACAGCTGTTAATAAGAGCTGATCGAAGTAGCTGTGCCGCATCTGCACACATCCAGGCAAAGATGGCACCCAGGCCTGCGGACTGCGGGAAACATGCCTTTCTGAAATCAAAGAAATACACAGCTCTGAAATTACTGGCAGTCACCCAATTCATTTACTTTTAACACTCAATCTCCCCCACTGTTTACTTGCACTTTACTGCATTTCTTTCTGAATTGCTAGGAAAAATGTTCATATACTATAGGAGATGACCAGTCCCAGTCATCTATCTAATAGTTTGTTTAGTTTTTGTGGGGTTTTTCTAAATAATCAAAAAAGTAGTTGGGCTCAAGTTTCTACCAAGTTTTATCTCAATGTGACTCAATGCAAGCAACCCAGAAAGCCCCTCAACAGGAGATGAAGAGCTGTCAGTCATGAGGTACTATGCAGGTTAGTTGGGTATGGTTTGTAAAAAATATGCTGCTTATTTTAAAAATTTTTTTAAATATGCTGAAGTGGTATGGAGGCCTTGTGTTGGCTCTTAACAGATTACTTTTACCCTCCAGATTATTGAAAATCCACATCCCATAGAAGACAGCAATAAGTACTGAGACCCCGCCTTGTCCTTTGCAGCAGAACCACTGAGAAGCAGCAGTGGGCAAATCAAAAAATAGGTCATTCAGCTTCCCCCCATCAGCTCACTGCAGGGTATATTGTCAGTTTAATTTCTTCATTTAGCTCCTTCTGCTTCCCATAACACTGCTTTCAAATCACAACAGTATATGGGAGTAGGATGTGCCAGCTGGCTTTACAATTTTTTTATACACACAAAACTCCTGCCTTCAAATGAGATTAACCTTCAAGCAAAATTAAGACACACACAGCACACAGCGTAGTGGAGGAGAAGTGCCAGCACACAGCACCTAGGTGTGCTGATGTGCACTTCACTCTGGTATCTCATAGATTTGTATCAAAGTTTTCATTACAACAAAAGATTGTTTTAAAAAAAAAAAGTGTATGGAGAGGCATGTAGGTAAGCTTTTACCGGTGAAGGAAGGTCATACAGAAGTGGATTGCATCCTGCCACTGCTAGAGAATAAAAATGTGTCTTAAGCTTCAGGGCAAAACACTGAAATCCCAGCGTATTTGAAACATCAGCAGTGTTTCAGGAGTGTGATGCCATATTCTCTGAGTACCTCTCCTGGTGAGGCTGAGCTTCCTTTTCTTTATCAGAACTAGAATTTTAATCTGATAATTTTCTGCTTGGTAAATACAGCCTATTTGATTTTTTTATGAAAGAGACAGTAACAAAACAAATCCTCATTACCAAGCAGAAGGATTGCACACTTACCTTCATGGTTGCTCTAGTATCTTCCAGTTCTTTCTCCCAGGGCAAATCTAGGCCAAGCTCTCACAAACTTCCCCTGTTGAACAGGGAAGAGCTCACTGATTCTTTATTGCCATCTAGTGACCAAAGCTGTTTCCACCGTCACACCAAACCATTACAAATCTGGGGAATTTTGAAACCAACAGGATGGTCGTGGTTTAACCCCAGCCCACAACTAAACCCCACCCAGCTGCTCGCTCACCCCCTCGGTGGGACGGGAAAGAGAATTGGAAGGATAAAAGAAGACTCGTGGGTTGAAAGACAATTTAATAGGTAAAGCAAATGCCGCGCAGGCAAGCAAAACAAAAGAAGGGATTCATTCCCCACTTCCCATGGCAGGCAGGTGCTCAGCCATCCCCGGGACAGCCGGGGTCCGTCACATGTAACGGTGACTTGGGAAGACAAACGCCATCGCTCCAAACATCCCTCTGTTCCTTCTTCTTCCCCCAGCTCTATGTGCTGAGCCGGACGCCATATGGGTGGGATATCCCTGGGGGCAGAGGGGTCCGGCCATGCGCCCTCCCCGCTCCTTGTGCCCCCGGCCAGCCGCTGGCGGGGTGGGGTGAGAGGTAGAACAGCCCTCGGTGCTGCTCAAGCGCTGCCTGGCTGTAACTAACACAGCCCTGTGGTATCAACACTGTTTTCAGCACAAATCCAAAACACAGCCCCAGAGTAGCTACTGTGAAGAAAATTAACTCTATCCCAGCCAAAACCAGCATGGAGAGCAGAAGAGAAAGGAGGCTTGCTTCTGACCCTCACTGTCCCTGCCCACCCGTACCGCTTGCGGACCCTCAGGCCTAGGTCTGCAGCAAGCGCAGACCTCTGCTGCTTCCGCACGGTCCTTGGTCAGCTCCTTCACCCTCCCTCTAGAGCTCAGCAGGTTGGAAACAGGTCGTTCTGCAAAAACGAATGGCCTTGCTTTGTCCCCAGGGAGCTCACAGCGCTTGGGGACAGTCACCTTGCTGGAGCGTGGCCAAGGACCAGGGTAACACCTGCTGTAGCTCTAACAGCCATTTCCTCACCTGAGGAGAAGGAAGGAATCAGATTGTTTTCAGGTGTTTTCAAGATCCTTCAGAGAGGTATTTTAATTTGGCTGGTATGCCTTGGGGGCTCTCCTTGCTGAGCCAGGCTCCTATCAGCTGCTCCCAGAGCAGAGTGGGCTGCGGGAGGGCTTTGGCGTGCTCCAGCCCTCGGACGCTTGGCCAGCAGATCTCTCTGTCTGGATGCTGTGGTCTTTAACCAGGCTGGGAGCCCGGTGTTATTAATTACTGAACGGTAACAGGACCACAGTCTGTGTAGCTGGGAGTGGATGGACGCGCCGGCGGGGTCAGCCCCCAGTTCTCCCCCCAGAGCCCCGGACTCCGGCCCTGAGGCGGTTCAGCTCACCCCGGTACCGCCAGCAGCCGCGCGGTGACACCGCAGTGTGCGTTTCCCCAGCGAGCCCCTCAGAGGAGCAGAAATACCATTTCTGTGAGAAGGTAGGCCTTCTCCCCAGCACACCCCCACCAAAAAAAAAAAAATAGTTTTTTAAGGATAAATCTGGCGTTGTGCTCTAAGACAAGTTTTGTGACACCTTTCAGACACAGATGCTTTGGTTCCTGCCCCGTGGTATGAGGCGTGCCCGGGGCTGCCCTGTGCCGTCAGACCAGCCCATGACTGAGCACGGGGTTAGGCTGGAGCTGCCCATGATAACGGGGACAGTGTGAGCACCGTCCCCTCCCCTGCCTGCACCTGCCAGTTTCTTGTCCTGTCCGTGAACTGGGCTGTTCCCAGGTGCAAAGCATCTTCCTTTGCAGCTGGGCAGCAAAGCTTTCAAAGTTTCCTTTCAAATGGAATGAAAGTGTTTACGTGTCTTTCTCTGCATAAAGACTTGGATTGTGGAGCCTGCCCAGTTTGTCTCCAAACTTGTTCTACGCATTTACTGTGGACACTCTTCAGGCTGTGTTATGTTTACCAGCCCTCTTCAAACAGACCTCAAAGAACAATAAAGAAAGAGCTCCTGAGAGGCCTGGGAAGTCCAGCTTTGCTGGAACCTGTACAGACCCCAAAATAGATTGAGAGAGCTTATGCCTGTGGACATTCAAGTCCATTGCTGTGATGTGTATCAAAGAATAATAAGAATATTAAATTATGTGAAAGCCTAATGAGTGCAGAATAAAAGAGGATAAATTTAGCAGTGTGACGCAGCTTTAACGGATGTGCTTTCACAGCCCTTTCCTCTGCCCCCAAATACAGAAAATTCTGTTTCAGAGAACCACACTCAATGTTAGACCTGCTTACCAGAGATCAGAACAGTTTTTTAAAAGCTTAAAATAAACCTCAGTGAGAGCACTGTCCTAGACTGTGCTTGCAAAACCCTTCCTAAACATGCTCAGAGCACTCCTGCAATTCGCCAAACGTCTGGGACAGGCGGGGTGAAGTTCCACGCTCTCGGCCATTGAGCAGCAGCGTCGGGGCCAGGTTAAAGAGGCCTGAACGCCTGTCAGAAAAGCTGCCGATCGCTACAGTCTCTGCTGGAGGTTAAGGGAGCCCCAGCAGTTATCAGTGCTTGTCAGGCCACACAACCAGCCGCTGCCACGAGCCCAGTGGCTACAAGGCTGGCAGCACCTCCTCTGGGAAGGCCCACTGGTGCGCTTCAGCTCAGTCCTGCCCATACAGACGTGCCTGAGATACACCCTGGAGAACGCTAAAGGTCTCAGCTCTCGGTGAGGGCAAGGGAGATGGGTGGAAAAAGTAGATTCCTAAGGCAAGGTTACACAGAAATATTTGAGTGACAACAGCTGTTGAGCCCCCATCACTTTTGCAGTTTTCAGGTGAAACCTTTTACATGCCTCTCTTGATAAGGAATAAAAATCTGAGTCACTCTTTGTTCTCAATCCAGAGCAGCAAGTTACTTTAATGTGTCAATCAAGCAATCATGATTTCAGCGTATTTTGCTAAAGCTGAGCTGAAGCTTCAATCTGAAGACGTGCCTCTATTTCCAGGTTTAATCATGAGCGCTGTCGGAAGAGTCTTCTGTAAAATAAACAAAGCCCAGTTAGCAGTGCTTCTAAAGTTTCAGTTTTACAGCCTTCCTGTATCATCACTCAGTTGAACAATATTAAAAAACCTCAATGCAAATCAAATAATCTGTGTAATTACCATGTACTTACTTTTGTTTCAAGGCTAGAGTCCTGTAATTCAAAACTAGACAAACCCCCTCTTTCTCACTTTGGTGCTTTTTCTCTTTAATTTACCAGGGGAGGAAGGTTTTACAGGGAGAAGTAATACCTCATTTACCGAACCAGGCAGAACAACTGCTTTCAGTTTCACTTAATTAATTGGCTGAGAGGAAACGATCCTGCTTAGGAACTGAAAAGCAGAGTGGGATGTTAGAGAGACCTGTTAAGATTCACAGCCTGTCTGGGACAGCATGAGGAGAGACTGACTTACTGCCTATAGATCAGTGCAAGCTCAACTGGAGGTATTGTCTAGCATAATTATAGTAGTGCTTCTACTGAATATGCAATTTTTACTATGAAGAAAAAGTAATTTTACTTCCTGTTTTCTGAAAATATTCTTTAGTCTCCATTCAGTGCTGGAGCAGGCAGACCTGGACAGAACATCTGTTCTGTGGAATCTTTAGTGCTGGTCTCTGCTCGCAGCAGGGAAGGTACTGCCTGTGGACAGCAGCGTTGTCTGAGAGACACACTGTGTTAGTCTGGGCGGAGATGGCGCAGGCATACTGGCTCTGAGGCAGTGCTGGCTTAACGCAGCCTCACGGGGACCCGCTGCGTGGTCGAATCTAAAGAGCTGTGTGATATTCTGAATATTAGCTTTTCCAAACGGACTTCCTCTGTGAAATAGCCCATTGTTCCTATTAACCCGGTGTAGAATATCCTGAATGATGAATTCTAAATTTCTGAAATTCTGCAGTACCTCTTTCTCCATGCCTTGATTTTTGTTTCATTCTAGCATTTTTTAAAGACGTCAAACGTAGACATTTGATCTAGAAAAATAAGTAACAGTCATATCAGAGGAGAATTTAACATCACATTCAGTGTGCAATCATATTCAGTAGGGAGGCAGCTGGGCCCCTTTATTGGGATGGGAGGTTATCTAGAGCTCCATCTCTGATGCAGCTGAGATACAATCATACTGTTTGCTTAGCAGGAACAGTTTCAGCCTTCAGTAAGTAAGGACAGTTGCTGAAGACTTTCCACAATTTGATCTTAAAATTAATGGCTTAAGTCATGATTATTATTTTCCTACAACTCAAGAAAACTACAGGCAATGGATCTTGTTTGTGTAGATGTGAGCATAAACAGTCAATGGAATTGATTCCACGCGTCCCAGAGAGCGTGGCTACGGCTGGTGTGTCAGGAAGCTATGGAACCCCCAAAGGGGCACTGGGACAGCGCGGGGCAAGCAGTGACTCTGCAGGGACGGCTCTTCGCGTGCAGGAGGCCACGTCCAGTGTGTGACTCCTCACCTCGTGTTTCCAAAGGGTTGGCAGCGGAAGGAGAATGTTGCAATGGGCACAGGTTGCCAGCATGTCAAACGACTGGGTGTCTGTCAGAGCTTGAGGTGAGGTGGAAAGTCCCCCGCTTGCAGGAGAGGGAAAGCCAACCTTTTTGTTCTTTGGGGGTTTAAGCGAGGTTTTGGAGGTCAGTCGCTGACCCCCTTCTTTGTCTTTGGGACGGACAACTTTCCACGCCATCGCATTCTCGGAGCGGGAAGAGGGGGCCAGGGAGGAAGAAGGCTGTGGTGCATCAATGCTGAGTTCTGAAGTTGACTGGCCAGCAAGAACTTCTGTCAGCTTGTGGGCCATACCACATTTATTCTGCTGAAAGAGAGCACGTGTAACGAGGTGAAGACTGGCATTACAGTGGTGTGGTGTGTTCTGACTGGCCACTCACGGTGGTACCTCAGATGAATACACTGTATCATGAAACCAGTTTGAAGGGCCAGGACACACTGCCCTTCCTTACCTAATGTATAGCTTTTCAGAGAAATAACCTGGCTGGAAGCTAAGCACAGACCATGCTCTTGTTCAGTTTCAAATGTGCTTACCAGATGCTGGGAGTACTGGTCATCTGGGAATGACTTATTGCACTTCTGACAAAGACTGCCACCAGTACCTTCAGAAGGAAAAAAATGGAGAGAAACACAGTACTGACACTGGTCATGTAGACAGGCTGCTCAGACCCACTTATGGTCACTGGTTCTAGAGACACACAAAATGCTGATTCCACTGGCCAAGAAGGAATTAGAGCTGTCATGACGTTTTGCTTTTGGCACCACTCAAAACCAACCCACCGTCCCTTCTCACAAGCTTCAGGATATTTGAAATTCCACTCCAGCCCCATGTTGCTTCATGACTATCCTGGCCCAGCTAATTCTGTTGCTAGGGGTTTTGCTCTAGTTTATTTTGCCAACCACTGATGCCTGTTCTTTTCTGGAATCATTGACAGGATTCATAAATTTTTTGTCCTGACATACTCTGTCCAATACCTTAGGCCTTATAAAGCTGTTCTTGGCTTCAAGATACCACAGTATGCATCACTGGCTTTATATAGAAGTAGGAGGAAATTCTAAATCACATTTTCTCCTGCATGACAAATAGAAAGAGGAAGAATTTCCACTTATTTTTTGACAAAAGGAATTTTGCTTCCAAGATATAAGGGAGGTATAAAACAGCATGGCCAATGAGCTACCAGTCAGTGGAACCACTCTGGCTTTCCAATAACCAGCATAATAGAAAGCAACAATTGGCCTTTTCACCGTGCTTGGTTAAACAACAATCCCCTCCAGCATGGATTGCTGAGAGCTGTAGAGAAGGCAGGGGAATTTTCACTGAGATTTAACAGAATTGACCCAGTCCGTGACAATGAGGAATTTTGCTTACCAGTGGGGTAACTAAATGTTGTCTTAGTGGATGCTTCGCTGGTTTGAAAGTTCACATCCTTATGATAGGGCAGACTGCTGTTCTGACAAATCTCCTTGTGTTTGTTCCAGTCTTTGTACATGATGTATTTGTTACATGCCCAACACTGCTCTGTTCGGCTGGCGCAGATGTTCAGGTGTTCCTGCAGCTTGTTGAAGGGCATTTCAAGCTCACAGATCTTGCATTTCATCACTCGTTGTTGGCATTCCTTAGTCTGCACATGAATAGAGGAGATTATTGCAAATTTTCTATCAATACTAAAAGAGGGCATTGGGTGAGAGCAATGAGTGACTATTTAAGAATGCCCTCCTTGAGGGGTACCTACACAACCACAGGCAGGCTTAGCTGTATTAGGAGTTTGCTTATCTAGGCTGTCTTTAATTTAGGATGTTTTAGGAAATATAGCGCAAAACAGGAATCAATTGCAGTGAAGACGTTCTGTGTCAGTACAGGTTAGCAACAGAGCACAAGATCACCTAGAAAATTCCCAACTGCAGCTACCACCAGCGGGGAAGCCTGCCGTGTCTGCACTGCTCTGGGTCCCTGGACTGGCTAGCCCATGGCTAGCATGGACAGGCTGCTCGCACTGCCCAGCTAGTTCTTCTGTCTATCTCCTCCTTAGCTGTTCCCTTGACTCTCGCCTTGTACAGCCACCCCTCTGGAAAAGCAGGTAATATGAGTGTGGGGGCAGGATGGAAATGTCTTCGAAAAGCAATCAGAGAACAGCAGCTTGAGGTGCCAAGGATGAGGAAGTCATAGATTATCTCCTGGAACAGACTGTCCCATCACAACTAGAGAGGCAGCCACCATGGGATATACTTATTTACAAGGGGGAAAAGGTATGCCAAAACACTGCAGCTGGTGAGAGGTTTAAGTCTCATTTACATGCTTTTGCTGTTGAGCCCCTTAGTGTGACTCCTGGTGTCTGGTCAGAGGGTCAGCCTAGAAGGTGAGGAGAACTGCACACCACACATACCTCGTGATGCTCCAGCTGGTACTGCTGCATGCTCTGGTGACAGAGCTTACACCTGGCCTGCAAGCGAAACGTACAGCGGGTCACTGGGGGCACAGGAGGGTGGTTAGTGCTTTCGCATGTCAGTACAGCTTCAGGCTGCTGAGGTGATCTTCCTGGTGTTTTCATCCCAATCACTGACAAGTTGTTGGTGACTTATTGTTTCTGTGTCAGGCCTGAGCTGCGTTGATGAGATTTTGAGGAAAACAGATACCTGATGATTCTGCAGGAAGCTGTCGTTCTGTGCGAGGACACAGTTCTCAAAGGTGCCCATGTGAAATGCAAAGGGTGTGGGGGTTAAACCGCAACAGATGTGAAATAAAGAATGTGTAGTCAAAATTTTGACTGAGGTTTAACTTAAAAGTAAAGGTCTGATATTCAGCCAGTCTAAATTATAATAGCCCCTCTGAAAACACAGCCAGTATGCTAGTTTTCTATAGGTTTGCCACGAAAGCTACTCCTGTTCTGTTAAGTAACTGACATCAATGGAATTGCTAAAACAATGGAACTAGTAGGCCAGACCAAAAAGCCATGCCTGAGTATTCATGTGTCAGCATAGTACCTCTAGCTACAGGGTTCCTAATGCTTTACTAAAAATGCTATTGCCTTGCTATAGGAAGAGCTGATGAATTTACTCCACCAGTTCAGTTCTGTTAAAAAAGTGCACTGATGTCATAGCTTTGTACAGGTGAGGTTTATGTCAGATCAGGCACTGACTGTCTTCCTCTAACCAAACCAATTAACTTGCACGCTCTGGCTAATTCACAAGCACTGGGAGCATTTTCTCCATACCTGATCTGTAATTTGTACTGCTGAGGTACCACAGTGGAAGCTTTATTCTCTTAAGCTGAGTCTGTGATAAGATCAAAAGGTGCTGTAACCAGGCCTGAAGGGTCATGTCAGACCCTTAGAGATTTCCTGGTGAAACAATTACAGAAGTTCAGATCTAGTTACTATAGGGCACAGTGCCATGAACATACGACTTCAGGGCTGGCAGAACTTTTTGCTATTTGCAAGAAAACCCTGAAGAACGTGTAGCATTCCTCACCTGCTTGTGTGCTTCTGTTTGATGGTCTTTGATATCCTTTTGGGCAACTGGTTCATCACATTCTGGACAGAGAGTGAGAAACCGCAAGCAGTGGGCCTCATGGAGGGAGAAGTTGGCAGCAGACACATCTCGTTTACTACCGAGCACATAAATGGGAAAGAGAGGAGAGTAAATGAGCTGGTGTGGTGGGCTGACCCTGGACAGCAGCCAAGCACCCACAGAGCTGCTCACTCACCACCATCCCCCCACACACACAGGGGAGGAAAACAGGAAGAATGGAAGTGAGAAAATTTGTAGGTTGAGGTGAAGACAGTTTAATACTTGAAGGAAAGGGGAGGGGGGAACAAGTGAAGGCAATGACATCACTCACCACCTCCCACAGGCATACCTATGCTCAACCTGTCTTCGAACAACAGCCACCTTGGGAGCGAAAAAAGCAACCTCAACCCTCCTCTTCTAACGCAGTTTTATTCCTGAGCATAAGGTTATACAGCATGGAATATCCTTGGTCAGTTGTGGTCAGCTGCCCCAGCTGTGTCCCCTCCCAAACTCCTGCTCACCTCCAGCTTACTCGCTGCGGGGGGCAGAGCAGGGAAAAAGAGAAAACCTTGATGCTGTGCAAGCACTGTTCAGCAAAAGCCAAAACACCGGTGCGTTATCAACACTGGTTTAGACACAGATACAAAACACAGCACCATAGGGGCTGCTACAAAGAAAATTAACTCCATCGCAGCCAGACCCAGTAAAACTGGTTACAATTCAACTAGTTTGTCCCTAAAAACTAGAAATAA
Organism: Strix uralensis; assembly: GCF_047716275.1. Taxonomy (NCBI): domain Eukaryota; kingdom Metazoa; phylum Chordata; class Aves; order Strigiformes; family Strigidae; genus Strix; species Strix uralensis. The sequence continues at coordinate 13,862,052 of NC_133991.1, forward strand.
GTATTTGGCTTTCAAATTCATCTTAACGAGACATTTAGAGACTGGATTCTGTTACCCATTCTGTTCTGCCAATTTACCAGGAATACTTCTGAAAGGGACAGGGCAGTTGCTTGGAGGCCTCTGCTGTATTTGTCCAACAACTGTTTCAGGAAGAGCTCTGGCTCTTGTTTACATTGTTTACAGACCTGGAAAGAAAAGCAGGGCCTCTCTCCTGGGTATCATCTAAGGCATCACAAGACTGACAGCTCTTTGGCTCCCCGTGGACCCATTTAAGGTAGCCCAGCCCAGCAGCTGCTCTGTTCAGGTGAAGGCTGCCTCTGAGCTGGTACACAGATGGCACCATGCTCAGTGGGCTCAGGAAGAGCCACTTCAGTTTGCCTGGGAAATCATTTATTTGATTTTAATAACTGATGTGTTCACAACATTAGTGACAAGAATTGAGATACAGTTCAACAGGGCTTGGGTAAGACCTCCTGAAGAAGCTTCAGGTGCAAACCTTAAGCAGCATAAAACTTTCGTTGCTCCCCTTGACACAGCCTGGGATGACCAAGTGGGCACCAGCTGATTTTCTGGCTTCCTCTGCCAGCGGGGCCTGGGCCCCTGGTCCCCCAGGGCCCGTCTCAGGATGTCTGCCTCACTGCCCCCACGTCCCCCAGAGACACCAGTGGGGAGGTGAGGTGCACCCCTGGCACCTGTACTGCGGTGGGCCCAGGACCCTGCGGCAGGGGGTACTGACACCTGACACGAGAGAGTGACGGTCCTTGGGGCGCAGCAGCGGGAGGCAAGCCCAGGCCACCTCGCTGGCCTAAGAGAGCAGGAGGGCTGCTGAAAGAACACCTATGCTGCCAGCTCTGCTACTGCCAGCTGTGAGGCAGAATACCTGATGCCATTTGGGCTTTCCGCACTAGTCTTTGTTCCAAACCCTGCCATTGTGTCTGGGCCACAGAACCAGTCTGTCCAACATATTTGCTGGTGACTCCATGTGGAGGGAATGGCCAGGATGAGGCCACATAAATTACAAACAGCCGAGCCCCAAGACAGAGCAGCCACAGCAAAAAACCCCTGGGGCAGTGAGCTCTTCTAACTGTCTTAGAGAAGGTAAGTTGCCTCAAGGAAATCTGCTTCAGACAGGAGGAGAAGCTTCCTCATGATCATGATGGATAAACAGGGGAATGGATTTCCTGTGGAAATGTGTGATCTCTGTCACCAGAGTTTTTAAAAATTGGTTAGAGGCATCTATCAGAAGTTTTAGGTAAAATATTCTGCCAAGGAGCCTGATCAGTGTGCAGCAACTGCTTTACTCAAAGCATCCCCTACAACCTTTTAGAACATAATGCACGGGCTCTGTTTGTGCAAGGCTAAGCATTGGTTTTCCTTTCCGACCAAATAAAAGTGAGGCTAAGCTCATGTTTAACCTTTCTAGGTTTGACTCTTTTTTTTTTTTTTTTTTTAATTGCAGTGCCTCACTGTCTTTGTTCATGTAATTTGCCCAATGGCCTAGCTACTAGTTGAGACACACCAAGCTATGCTATCCTCATGGCCCCTTCCAGCCTTCTGTTCTATGAGAGATGTCCAATTACCCTGAAAAAACAGTATTTCATCACTTAACTGCAAATATAGCAACAGAAAGAAACATCAGCCATGGGGGGGAACTGAGGCAGCTGCTGGGTTTGGCATGGTCCGTGCATGGACTCCTCTGCCAGCACTGCAAAATTACCCAAAGTGGTATTAAGTAAAAAGAGAACAAGCAGCATGGGAGAGCGCTATGGAAGAAACCTCTCCACAGCAAGGTAGCAAGAAAGCTACTTTGTGAGATGTGAAAATGCATACAAAATACTTTCGTTTACTACTCAGTGTCTAGTGTACACCCCTCCTGCAGTGCAGTTCTTCCTCTTCTCCCTGTTACAGGAGATCTAGGTAACATTAAGGAAAATCCTAGAACACTTGAAATCCCCACACTTTGTAGAGGTTGAGAGGGAGAAAGATCTCTTACCAGTTTTTGCAGAACTTGCTCTCTTCTGTCATTATTTTTCTTTTTGTTCTGCTGGATATCCTTTCTTCTAAGAGCAGAGAGGAAAAAAAACCGAAACTGAAAGCCTCTGTTGCAGTAACTCCACCCTAAACAGCTGCCTAGCCAAAAATTCTTTAAAGGAGAAACAGCCCTATTGCCAGGCAAGTATTAGTTTTTAGTGCGAGTCCCACACACAGATTAGTTTGCTCGTCCTTAGAGGAACTACGGGGTGTCGGTTTCCTTGTTCCCAAATAAGTTTAATTTACAGTAGCCAGTCTGTGCAGCAGGCAGGGCTGCTGCCCAGTGCTGCCTGAAGCGGTGGGGGGAAGAGGTGTCCCTGTGCCCCCCTGCAGCAGGGCTGGCTGGCCCGGCCGGCCGCAGCCCCCCAACACCCCAGCACGTCTGCAGCCTCCCGCCTGCGGCAGACGCCCGCCGAGGGGCCGAGGAGCCCACGGCTCCCTGAGGAGGGAGGCAGCAGGTGGTGGCAGGCCACCAGAGCCTTGGGGACACGAGAGGTAGCAGGACACCTCACCGCTTCCCCAGGAGGGCTGCGGAGAGCCCTCGGGCCCCGTCACCCATCCGCACCTGGAGCAGCAACAGCTGTGGGGGGCCTTCGGCCACCATCGCCCCTTCCTGCCCAGCACCTGCGGAGTCGTGCAGGGGTAGCGGCAGCACCTCTCCGCAGAGGACCCTGCAGACAGCACGGCAGCCCAGCCTGCCAACTCGCCTTCATGGTATTTTCCCGATAACCATAACCTGGCAGCCCACCCGGCAGCAGCTCGGGTGCCGCAGCCCCTCGCCACAGCCCTCACCCGCCGACGCCAGTGCAGCCGCTGCTCCCCGGCCTGCGCAGGGCTGGCTCGCGCTGAGCTGCGAGGGCCAGGGCACACGGCAGCCCCCCACCCAGCAGCAGTGGTCACGGTAGCATCCAGCCCCCAAACCCACCTGGCCTCCCTGGGGCAACACTGTCCCACCCGGACAAAACCAGCCCTCTGTGGAGAGGACATACTCGCCCGCCATCACCACGGGGGAGAAGCTCAGCACAGCACGGGGCCTCCAGCCTCACCCCGCCGGGCTCCGCAGCATGGCCCCTCAGCCTTGCCCCAGCAGACTCCCAGGCCCGGCTGCTTCTCCAGTGACCCCCGGACACTTCAGGGCACGTAAGTATGCGCAAGGTGCGGCCTCCAGCCTGCCCACGCCCGCTCTGCCTTTTCTCCCCGCTGAAGCTCTGTCATGGCTGGGACTGACGACAGCGCCAGAGGCCCCAGGTGCGGCAGGCCCTGCCGGTTGCTGGACCTCAGCTAGGGGTCAGGCAGCTCTACATTTTTACATAGGGAACTTCAGAAGAAATATGTTAGAGGGAAAAAGGGACAGAACTTCACGTCTTCATTTTAATGCCAACACCAGCATCTTCAGGATTTTCTGATGGAAGGCCGAGCATTTCTCGTACCCGCCACCAGAGCGGGTCCCTTACAGAGCGCGCCTCGCGTGGCTCTGCTCTGAGGGTCCTGCCCGGTACGGAGCAGTGAGATACAGGAGGTGCAGAAAAGATGAACTGACCTTCTTAGTCTCTAAGAAGGCGACAATAATATTAATTCCTCTACTTTGCAGAGGTACTGGGAAGAATCATTCACTGGTATTTGCATAATGTACTGTAATTCCATACACAACAGATGTCCCAGATGTTACTCAGAAATTGGTGTGGTTCATTTCCCATCCAAACAAGCCCCTTCTGTCCCCCATTTTTCTCTGGGAAAAATAAAAGAAGGAGAAGAAAAAGGAAGCCCAGTAAGCCATTATTTAGACCTGGCAATAATGAGTGTTTATCTGAATTTTGTAACACAAATTATGTAATGAAGCAGAGAAAAGGCTTTTGAACAAATATGTTAATGAGATGGCAGCTAAGGGAGAGGTTACAGAGTTGCCAATTCCAAATCAAATTTTTTAACATGATTTTCGCTTGTTTTTTTTTTCTTTTGTAGTCATTAGCCTGCACAGCATTTGAATGTGCTTTAGGGCTTCATGCAAACTATACGGGAAATACCAATTCTAGGTCAAGAGAGCCTGATCAGCAACACACACTGACTGAGAAAACCTCACTGACTCAAAATTCATAATGAGGGCTTTTATGTAGAAAGTTGTTGGGCACAGGGATTGTACTGAAAGGACTGTTCGTTCAGAGTCTCAAAAGCTTTTCTTGGAAAAATATCAGATGCTCCACTGGGAACTTAGTTGAAAGATACTCCTAAAGCAACACAGTGGACTGGCAGTGACTGGAGAGTACTGATTGGAGGGAAAGCGGAAAGTAATGAAACAGTGATTTTCTCTGAATGCCAGTAATAACTCTTTCCATTTAAATTCTGTGTAAACCTTCCAGTGCATAACATTATTGTACAAGACCTCTTCTAGGGATCTTTTTAAGTCAAGCATCACACAGAGGTAAGTTCTGAGCTAGTTGTTTTTTAAATGTGATTTTCAAAAGCTGGGTAGAAGACACTTCTTTTTTCTGCTAAGTCCTAGAATGTCTCAGGGTCAGTTGTCTTCAATTTTGTTTCTCAGTGTCAAGTATGATAGGTCTTACAGTCCTTGTTTAATATAGTTTTGTTAAAACTTTTGTAGCTCTGGGTGTTGCATGGAGCCTGCAACATGAAAGAACTTTAAAAAGAACGTGAGGAGAGTTTTTGTCTGGAGAGGGAATAGCGGTTATCTAGGTCAAATGGACTACTTTAAAACAGGCAAACTGTACTTGTGTGCTTGGACAGCATTTGAATTAGAGGCAGAAAATATGTATATCTGTAATTAAATGAATCGACTGCTACCTGTAAAGCCTCCATGCCACAGACCATTCCTATCCAGCAAGAGCAGGAGTAACTGGGATGATTGGCTTGTAGTGAATAAGATATATCAGAAAAGCAACTTCTTGGGAATGACCTAAACATACTAAAATCTTTATTTTCCAATTTTTCTGCCGGACTGATGACCCTGGAATTCCTGTCTTCCAAGAGGTCTTGATTTCTAGTCACTTTCTACTAACCCAAACAATGCAGGTCAGCCTCTGTTAATTAGTCTCCAGTAGTGTCCCACTTCTGAGTGGAACTCTTTACAGTGGCTCCCGTCACGGAACCTGGTATCTGAAGTATGAAAGGGAAGAGTGCAAGAGTCTGTGTGGTTTGACAGTGCTGTCAAGCTCATCTATAAACTTGCTGTCTGGAAAGGTGCGGCTGTTCCTCTCCCAGCTGTTCCTGTTCCCAGCCATAAGTGGCCCAGTCTCCTGAGCTGGCTCTGGTGCTTGCTGAACACTTCACTGAACCTATTCAGCTCACTAACTCAGCAGAAAAAAGTTCTGCTTTCTTTGTCAAGCTCCAGTGAGCCCCAGAGCCACCAGCTGAGACATGGCAAGAAAGCCAGGGCAGGACAGTGGCAGTGAGCCATGGGTGGGCCTGGCTCTGTTACTGCATCATACCCTCGGTTCCTGGAGTGCTTTAAAATACCCGTGTTTACTAGGGCAGCACAGCAGCAAATGGGAGCCGTGGTGTCTTGTTCCAGGGAAAGGGATGCAGGTACAGGAGACCTGATTCAGCTCCTGGTTCTGCTTCATGACACACCCATGCCTAAGTCTCTTTGTAAGACAAAGATCTGAGTTCCTTTGTAAATTGATTTGAAGCTGACTACCAAAAACAACCTCAAAATTTAGCCCAAAGGCTGCTACAATCTCCTGCTTCTAAATGGTGTCTGCAACCAAAAGCTAATTTTACCTACTGTCTTTAAAGCAGTAGTTAAAGACCATGAAACCACACATCTCACATACCTATTTGTAAATACTGCTCTGGTCTCTGCTATGTTTGGAGCAGGACTGACTGGAGGAAAGGATTCTTTTTTTCTTGCAGGCCTGCAGTTAGTGCTCAATTAGCATGAGCTGAATTTCAGGCTGTGGGAGGTTTTTGTTTGAATGCTCTCTTTGAACCATCTAAACCTCCTCCTGCTGGAGGTTTTGCAAGCACGAAGGGCTCTCTGCAGCTTCCTTTCACCCGGCTGTCACACTGGATCTGTAAAGCAAGCAGCCAAAGCTTTGTCCGCCTTCTCCTTGGCACAGTGAAGAGGAAGCTCATGGGCAAATTATGTGAAAGAGCTGCCATTCCTTTAGCACTCTCATATCCAGCCACTGCCAAGTGTATCCGAGTTGAACACACAGACTGAGGGGGACAGGGAACAGCTGGAAGACTTGCCAGGCCGAACATGCTCCTCTGCCTCTCCCTGTTGGTGCGTGCTGATCCCTCAGAGAAGTGCCCAGCCCTGTCCTGCATTGGAACTGCCCTCTTCCCCATTTCATCCAGCCATGCCCTCCCCTTCCTGCATCTTGGCTGCACTGCACAGCTTCTCCACCTCCTGATCTGAACGTCAGTGTCTCATCTCTCGCCCTCACTCATATTCTTCTTCCTGCCCATGTCGCTGCTGTTTGCGACAATACGCAAATATGTGGTTCTAACATCTGGATTCAGGCAACTTCTTGGCCTCCTGGTTCTTACAGCAGAGCATGAATTGACACATATAAACCTCCAATGGTTTATAAAATAGTGGTGGAGGTATCTCAGATAGGAAGTGTGCAGTGGCAGGGTGGCCTAAACAAGGGGGTAACAAGATCAGAATTTACCTTTCAAGATTACAGGTTCATTTCATGCAGGACTTTGTCCTTGCTGCTCTGCAACAACCAGCTCCTTTGCTTGGTTTTAGCTGAATTCCTAGCAGACTTCCACAGGAACTGTAGTTGGCACTAAATCGACTCCTCAGCAGTCAGCACAGGCATTTTTCATGATCAAATATTTCACACTCACCACAACAAACCAACCTGCTCTCCTCCTCAAGCAAAGTTCTAGAAAAGGAGCCTACTTTTGTAAAAAAATAAAAGAAATAAAAGTTGCTAATTTCCATGGTCACACTTAAGATTTTTCCCAACTTTTGCTTTAGTCAAAGTGCTGGGAATGCCTTTAAATTTAGGTTTCTAAACTCAGTTTATCAGTGCTGGTCTTGATTCATGAAAAGATTCCAGTTGCTTAGTTTGGGACCTGGGTCTCAGATAAAAACATGCTCAGATAAAGACTTAGACACGCTTTCTTTCAAATCGGGAGTCAATGTTGTTCCTAGATCTCCCTCTCTCATTCAGCTGGTATTGACCAGGCAGCTCCACCAGAAGAATGCGGAAGTGGGTATTTATCTCTAAGGGTCAGGCACTTGCTGGTCCTCATTGACACTGCCCTGTTTTCTTCCTTTGCTCCTTCCTCTCTGCTCTACAGTCTCTTGGGAGACCTGCACTGTCTTCTCATCCCTGTCGCAAGTCAGCTGTTCCTAAGAACCCAAGGGAAAATGGTGTTTCTCCCCTTCTTCCAAAGGTACACCCTTCTGCTTGACAGTCGCTATATGAACAGCAGAAGAGGGTACTCTACTGTCTTTCAGTCTGATTTCCTATTATTCAGACGCTTGTTCTTTTCTGCAAATCCTTTTTTGTTTTTTTCCATATCATAGAATGCACTTTGCATGGCACACTGAAGGCAAGTTTGCAGTAATTCTGCACAATAAGGAACTATTGTTTCCCTTCTCTGTATCTGACAAAAGAGGACGCTGAGGCATGGACTGCCTCACTGAATTGCCCACAGGAGTCCCTGATCTCATTCCGAGGTACAGCAAGGAAGTCTCCTTTCACAGGATTAGTCCATCTAAAGGTATAAACACATGTTCATGGCCTTTCCCTTTATTTCCTCTTTTCTGCACTGCATCTCATTTAAACAAGAAGACAGCAAATCTTATTTGCACTGGTCTATCAAAGTGAACCTTAGTACAACTCCTTTGGAGTTATCTCTTTGCATTTTCTTATTTAAGTGCTTGTAGTTCTTCTTCTTTGTTGATCAGGGACCATTTTTTCATTGGAGACTAGCCACAGGAATGCGAGTTTTGGCTGATTCCCCACTTTCTGCTGGGCTTTGCAGTGGTGTGAAGTTTCCTCTGTGTTGGTAGGTTACCCAGAGGGACTGCTGCTAAAGGTTTGAAGATCTGGAATCCGTCCAGATCCGGTTGGCTACTATTTTCCTTAGTGGACATTCACTGCTTTTACAAACAGAACAGTAACATTGGAGTGTCTTGTTTTGCACTTCTGTCACTCAAGTTCCTCTGGTCAGCAGAGGACAAATAGCGCAAGCTGTAGACAGAGCTCCCTCATCACTCGCTGTGGAATTCTTTATTTCTGTCAGTAACTGCTTGGTAAGACTGTACTAAGAGACTGCAGGATCAAATTGCCAAGATACGATTTATGCTGCCTTCAATTTCAGGTGACTGTTGACATCCCAGAAGCAGAACATAAAATATCAGCAAATTATTTGTCTTCAGTCTTGTTTCCAGTCCCTCCAGTTGTTCCTTTCTGCCATCTTGATAGCACTTGCCACCCTTTCAGTAGTGCCATCACTTCTGGTTCTGACTCTCTGGCTACACTGCAGATCAAATCACTGAAATGAACAACACAAAAAATAGCCTTCCAAGTTAACCTTTCCGGGTTATTTTTAACCCAGATCGCAGACACCCAATCTCTCACAAAATAATAGGCAGTCGAACACAGCCATGCATGCCTGCGCAGACCTTTGTTTTGGGGAGCCCCCACGGTGGCTTTAACTCTTCGTTTCCCTGGAGGAGCCCAGTCCTTCCTCGCCACCCTCCCCGGCACCGCCAGCCCCTCCCGAGCGCGCAGCACCTGAGCGCGCCCTCGGCCGTGCCGAGAGGATCCGCGCTGCGCGGAGCTTTCCGCGGCACCTTCTTAAAAGTCTCCCAGCCGGTGCGGCAGCCGGACGCGCAGCCCTTGGGCAGCTCTCCCCGTTCATGGGGGGCTGCAGAGGGACGTAAGGAGCGGGGCACGGGAAACGCCACGTGCTACGCCCCGGAGATGGAGCGGGCCGTCGGGTTGGGACTTGTGAGGGCAACTGCCGGGTGTCGGGCAGGGGCTGCCGGCACCGCCTCCTCCAGGGCCGCTACCGGCGGCCGCGGGGAGGGACGGAGGGGCCCGCGAGGCTGGTGGATGAGCTACCGGCGGCTCTCGGGCGGCCTGCTCGTTCCTGGCCCGCGCCTGCACGCTACCGGCGGCCGGTGCCCTGAGGGCGGGAGCGCCTGAGGGCGGGAGCGGCCGGTGCCCTGAGGGCGGGAGGAGCGGGCCCGGTGCCCTGAGGGCGGGAGCGGCCGGCCCCCGTCAGGGCACGGGCGGGCCCGGTGTCCCGTCAGGGCGCGGGCGGGTCGTGTCGCCCCCCGCCATGTCCCTCCCGCCGCGGCCCCGCCGCCCCGTACTTAAGGCGGCAGCGGCGGGCGCTGCTCCTGCCGGCGCCCTGACCGTGTATCCCCGCAGAAGATGGCCCCGGCGTGCTTGCGGCCCCTCCTGAGGTACCGGTCCTTCGCCATCCTCTTCCTCACGCCGCTGCTGCTGCTGCCGCTGCCGGTCGCTGTGCCGACGCGGGTAAGTGCCTGTGGGGAACAGAGTCCCACAGGTCTGTCCCCTGCTGCCCCCCAGGAACCCCCCCCCGTCCCCCAGCTCCTTCTCCTGCTGCCCCCCAGGAGCCCCCCCCCGTCCCCCAGCTCCATCCCCTGCTCCCCAAGAGCCCCGGTCCCAGCCCGCCGCACGGGCCCTGCCCTGGCTTGCTGGGCACCATCCTGCTCGCCCGCCCGGTGCGGGGCCGTGCCCACACAGCCTCAGCAGCGCTGGCCGCCCGGTCCGCCCTGGCCACAGCCTCTCCTTTGCCACCTGAGCAGGCGGTGCCCGATCCTCCCACGGCAGTGCCCCTTCCCGCCAGCCCGTCCCTGAGCATTTCTGTGCGCTCGGTCAGCTGCTGAGCCAGCTGCAGGCCCAGAGCTGGGGAAGGTGTGTTGCAGGTGTCACCCCTGAGCGGTCCTGGGACACTGGTGCTGTGCAGCTGGACTAGCAGAAGCAGCTCTGTGCCCATCTCTGCTCATCCTGACCTTGTGCCACTGCCAGGACCCGGGGCTGCTACAGACCCAACCCGCCTTGCAAATTAGATGCAATTCTTTTTGGGCCAAGGACAAGTACATTCATAACTGGCCTGCACATTTAGAATTGTGTCTTGTATTATCTAGTAACGATGGCAGCGGACTGAAAGACAGGACTTAAGGGCTTTCCAGCTCACTCTGCTGTGCAGGCTCTGAGATACTTTAAGGAGTGTTGCTGAGTGACATTCTTCCTCAGTGACAGTTAACAGGGTTTCAAATGCAATACCCTCGAATTCACATCCATCTTACTCCAGTGATGGCGGTGGCACAACTCCTTTGCTGTCAGTGGAGTTATACCAGCATAAAATTGGAATAACCCAGTGAAGACTGGTCTTTAATGTCTTCTGGCATTCCTGGCAAAATGTGAAAGCTCAGCTTACGGTATTTTAGCCTACTAGAGCTTTAGAGGCTATTCTAATACAAAAAACAGTCTTTCTTCAGAGTGACCTGTATTGCTCAGTGTATTTTAAAGTACAGGAAAATGTCATGCATATTTATACACAAAATTGCCAGCCGTTCTGGTTTACCTGTCCAAGTAACACCAGCCCTGCCTTTCAGTTGAATGCTGGTGCTTTAGAGAAAGAGGAATTCCTGACTGTTAGGCACTACTTTGATCAATACTGGGAAAAGTAATTTCTCTAAAAAAATAAGTACATCTTCAGTTTACCGGTATTTGTAGGAATATTGTGTCATCAGTGTAATCTGGGAAATCACAGTATTTCACAAGGGGAGAGTAACATTTCCATCAGTAACTGCTTTTTCAGCTCTCGGTGAGGCAGATCACTGTGTTTCTTGTCAACTGCATGGAGACACCAAAGAAACATTCTGTGACAGTTCCCATAAATCACAGATTAGGCAGAGATACAGATACAGATTTAATTCCAGATCTTTGGTTGTTTGAACTGGCTGTGGTTGTTGGAGTTAATTTATAAGCATGGTTGTATTTTTGAACTTCACATAAATTATTTACTCTCCACTCTACAAAACCAGTGTTTCTTCTGTATTGTGAATTTTATTCACTCAGGACTGTTGATCTGTCTTTCACACTGGCAACAGATTAACCACAGTCAGTTCTAGCACTTAGTTACTGTAGTACAGCAGAAATTGTTTCATCACCTCATATTTATTAAGGGAAGAGACTTAAACAGGATCTGTCTGATATCCTTCAGTCTCTGAAGAAATATTTTTTTCAGAACTTGTGCTGTAAGTAATCTCCTGGAAACCTGAAGAAAAAAAAAAATTCAAATTATTTACAAAGGCTGTTTTCTGGTTCTTAAGCTTCTCAACTAAATGAAGGAAAACACACCCCTATTTATAAATATCACCTTACAGCAATTTTTAAATGTCACTGTAACACCATTTATTTTTGCAATAAAGTCCCATTTGTTGTATTAGAATAAAATCCTATAAACACATACTCTAAATGTGAGCAAATTCTGAACTACAGAACACTGACTTAAGCTTTAAAACACTGTTTACTGTTGGCTAATGAATGCTTGCTTCTCCTAACAGTTTTGGAAGTACAAACCAAGGAAGGCTAGGGTACAAAAGTGCCTGATCAACAGTATAAAAAGACAGGTTACAACATTTCTAATCTAGGGAATCCCCTTAGTAGGTAAGCACAGTATGATCTGGGAAAGTAATTAAATACCTCTAATGTGCTTAGTCAACAAATAAAAAGGTAAAAGAGTTTTGCTTTAAGAGTTACTTTAGAAAGTTACAAACTTCTAAATTATTCAGTCATATCGTTTCTGGGCTCAGGTGTGACTTGTGAATTTCAGACAAGCTAATCATCCGCACTGGGAAATTTGGCCATCCATTTAAAAATAATTAACTCAAAATAGAAATGCCCGAATCTACAAACAGTATTAAAAATTCTTGTCTCCTACATGTGAAATCTGCTTACGCCAACTGCCAAGAGGTAATTGCACACTGCAAACTCTGTACTTACCTACTCGTGGAAGGTTTGTCCTTCTCACACCCTACGTTTTGTGGGGGTGCATTAGAACAAACACTGTGGTCAAAAAGATCTTTTTATGCAAGTGGCTTCAGAACAAGGTTTAAAAGTACAAGTTTAAATCCTCACGTCTCTGCTACCTATTTCAGCACAACTTGTTAAGCGGCAGACAGTGGAGCATTTGGGCCCCTTATAAGAGCTACTGATGTGTAGCTACCAATGTGTCTTTAAGAAAGTTTTGTATGTTTAAACATGTCTTCCGTTATGTTGCAGGAGGCCAAATGTGCCTATATCATCATCATCATGGCGGTGTACTGGTGCACTGAAGTGATCCCACTGGCTGTTACTTCCCTCATGCCTGTGGTATTTTTCCCTCTGCTTGGAGTTCAGAGCTCTAAATCAGTAAGAAACTTGCTCAATACAGATCTGACACAGGGATATCCATTGCTCTGATCCCCCATCCATATTTCACAAACAAGTCTGACAGGATTGCTCCAGTCCTGCGCTGCTGTTTTTGAACATGCTGAGCGGTGTTCGGGGTTCCTGTAGGGGAGGATGCTGAACTCAGTACGCATTTGCCCAAAACGTTGAGGATGTGGGCTTGGGGTTGGTAGAGGGGAAGGGCTGTTTCTGGGCGTGGATGCCACCGGTGCCAGCAGCTGGTGTGTTCATAGCCCATCCCATGCGAGAGCAGCGCCAACGTATCCTCTGGGAGATTCCAGAACGCGTGGGACAGACTGCTGACAGGGTAGACACCAGCAAGTACCCTGTGTGCCCTCCCAAGCTCCTTCTGGCTGTTTGAAGGGAGAGAGGCCGTGTTCGGGCGCTGCAGCCCAGGCTCGCTGCTGGCCCACACACTGGCAAGGGCAGGTGTGGTTGCTAAAGGTGCTGAGAAACCCATTTTGGAGCTCAGCATTTCTAAGGCGTACACAATACTTTGAGCCCCTAACAATGTTTTAGGAACCTGCTGTCATTTTGTATTTTATTAACTCCTGATGATCCAAAAAGAAGGTTCATCATGCACAAAGAGCCCCTGCACTAGGCAGTGCAGCACTTAGCAAGGAGATCAGGGTTCAGGAAACTGGAGACAGCTCTAGAGACACGCCAGTGCTGGGGTGGGGCCTGGTGCGGTGAGTTGCTCTGAGAGGATGAAGACAAACTGTACTAGAAAAGCTCTCAAGAGGCTTGAGTTTGAGCCCCTGACCTACCTTCTCTCTTTTCCAGGTGTGCTTGCAGTACCTAAATGACACAAACATGCTCTTTGTTGGAGGGCTGATTGTTGCAATTTCTGTTGAACAGTGGAATCTTCACAAAAGGATTGCGCTGAGGGTCCTGCTGATTCTTGGGGTGAAACCTGCACTGTAAGAGTATTACATTGCTTCTTCCTTGCCTCTGTCAGTTTAGCAGAGGCCTAGGGATGGTGTTTAACAGTCAGTAGAGAAGGGAACCTTCAAGAACCTCTGTAGCTGCACTTACACAGAGTTTCCAGAGGTGGCAGCAGGAACAGTTTATTTGTCCTTTAGCCAAAACAGCATCTGGCTAAATTCTAGATGCTTGCCACTGGGGACAAAATGATGACGTATTTAATCATGTGCGGACTAAGGAGCCAAGTGGCCTTCTGGGATTCCTTAGTGAAGTGGCAGAGTTGTCCTAGAAGGGAATGTGGCCCTGCTTTGTATTACTGGACACTACACACAGCCCTGTCTGGGCTCTGCTTTCTAAATCACAGCGACTACGAAGCCTAGTCCTCCTTTCTCCTCTGCCTGTTTCTCTCTTTTCAGCCTCATGCTGGGATTTATGATAGTCACTGCCTTCCTGTCCATGTGGATAAGTAACACAGCCACCACTGCCATGATGGTTCCCATTGTCCAGGCTGTCCTGGATCAAATGGACAACACAGAGTATGATGTGACCATGATGGAACAAGCAACTGGGCAAACAAACACAGTGATTGAGCTGGAGGAGAAGAATGCGTCGGATCCCACTTCAGTGCATGGTGAGGGCCTACGCATCAGTGAGTCGATTCTGCTGAACCTGCTACACGAGTTCTCTTTTCCAAGGAAAGAGGATGGTAACCTGACTGAAAATCCCTAAATGCATGACATTTTACAAAACGCCATCCAATTTTGGTGGCTGTCATTTTGTTATGCTTAGTGCTAGATCCCATGCAGATTGTTAGGTTCTTTCCTTCAAGTTGGGATCATCCTCCCATCATTTCCCTAGACTTAACTGCCTGCTCAGGGAAGTGAAAAGCATATCCTGTGGGAAATATCATCCAACCCCCCAGCATCGCACTTTCTAAATCTTGCGATTATCAGTGGGGATTTGGCTTCTAAGCCATGTAGGAATGTTTGAAAAATTTTGTATAAATGCAACCTGTTTTGCTTCTGGGGTAATAAATATCTCTTTATTGATCAGACTGCATGTGGAGGTGGGGAGAAGAAAGAGGAATGCTTTAAAAGCTACATTGAAAGAGGAGCTGGTGTTGTTTGACTCACAGCAGACAAACCACTCCGTGGAACACTTTAAGGTGTGATCTTACCCCGGTGCTTGACTCCACAAGGTCCTTCTGTCAGTGCTGTGGTTCTGCAGTAGGTTTCACTTGGTTTGAACCATGCCCACAGACTCAGTCCCTCTGATTTCACTGCTCTGCTGGCTCACGTGTCCGCGGAGGCATAGTGTAGGAGAAGGGTGTTTAGGTGTGCCCGACGTTGCTCCTATTTGTTTGGATACACAGTTTAGATACGTGATGTCTGCTTTTTGGTCACTTCATTCCTTACCTCTCTTGTGAAGGAGAGTGCACTATGATTGTGCAAAGCTCAGGCACGCTGTTTACGTAAGATGTGCAAGCCCACAAGGATGCCACTTGGTTACAGAGTGACAACAAACAGTTGTATTAAAGATAAGTTTTCGTATTTGCAAATGCTCTTTTTAATGTTGATGATTCTTGAATCCCAAAACCAGACTTCTGCTCTAAGACCAGTAATAATAATTTTGCCCATTTTCTGTCCACTTAGAAGGATCTGCTTGGCTTTGCTGGCAAATTTATTTTAACGTGTAGTGAAGGTAATAAATGTGTGCAAAAAATACCCTTTGGTATTGTGAGTTGGTTGTAATTGCCATAAATTAATTGTCCTGCTCCATTAGTCCAGTCAGACTTCAATATTAGACTGTTAACCTCAGAGAACAATGGGCACAGCAGCAAAATTTCACGGTTGAATTAAACTGACATAACGTATTGATCTTAATAGTTATGCCAGGCAAGAATTTGGTTTTGGGTGGGGTTTTTTCTGCCCATATTCACAGCTGTTAAAGCCGGTTGGGCTCTTGCTGTGGTATTGGAATGGTTCCAGTGACTACAGTATCTGGCTGGTGGTAAACCTCTCTGTGAAACAGGAAATTACTGCTGAGAAACTGTGGCACCGAGATGGACAACAGCATCCTTGGATCATGTAGACCCAGACTGACAACCTCTCTCTTCAGGTCCTCTTGAACACGAGTCCAGAGTATTTAGGGACATATCTGTGGTTTTTTTAACTATAATACACGGCATACAGAAACAGGAAGCACTGTGCCTGCAGACCCTGTCCTGAACTCTCTGCCTCCATAACTTTACTTGAGACAAGTGATGTTCTTTGTGTCTAGTCATAAGCAATGGACAAGTCCCTGATGACCCCAGATCTTCTGAGGAAAAGAAAATGAGGAAGCGTGTGTGTAAGGGAATGACACTTTGTGTGTGCTATGCTGCCAGCATTGGAGGAACTGCAACACTCACTGGGACGGGACCAAACATGGTATTGAAAGGCCAGATGAATCAGTAAGCCATTCTTGCTGTTTCTCTTACTTACACCACCTTACTGTTTCTGTCACCAACTGACTAGTCTTAGGTGACAGTTTCAGTTGCAAACTATAAGCAATAACCAGTTAATGAACTGAGAGTGAGGAGTGTGTATGAAGTGATGGGCCTCATTTTTCTACTTCAACCTTTTTTAGGCAGCTGTGTGCTGGTATTATAGGTCTCCTGAGAAACTTGGAAATACTTGCTGGTAATCAGCAATCAGCTGGTTGATCATGAGACACTGGTTCTTCTGCCTCCTCTTTTTCACCTGAAATGCAGCACATCAGCAGAGGGACTGCAGTGAAGAGCATCAGAAGAATGTCTGATTAACTCTTCTCATAAGCACACCGAAGAGAGCTAAAAATAGCTTAGCCTTGCCTTGTAATATTCCTCCATGCTGTGGCTGTGGGAACTGTACAGATACTGTTGTAAAGGAAATGAGTTATCCACAAAATACTGTCTTTGCTAAACTGAGTTTGGGAATTGATTTAAATGCAACGTAATCTACAGTGGAAATTTTGCAGACTCCCCAAGAGTCCCTCAACATTGCTTCCTTCTGTTGGGAGTACTGCAGCCTCAGCTGCCACACTGCCCATCGGTGTTAACACCCAGCTGGAAGTTTGCTACTGGTATTTTTCCTCCACTCATTATCGGTGGACACAGGGAAGAACAAAAATTGCTGTTCTTAAAACACTGGCTTCATTCTTTTGAGCCAACTAGCAACTTTGTCTTCTACTGAAGTGAGCAGAAGTGCAGCCAGCTATTAATTTCAGGAAAGACAATTCTCCCTCTCTTATTAGAATGAATGGGAGGAAGAAATTGGGGTAAATGAGCAGGCATGTTGGAAGTGAGAGGCACCTGGAATGTGTGGGAGATCTCTCAGCAGCGCTCATCTGACTGAGACCTAAAATATCAACATGAGCTCCTATATGCATTAAAGCACAGGAACTGAGGATCATTTCAGTTCTGCTCTGAAATCCTGGGTGCCTTTCTCTTGACTTCAGCTGGGCTATGGATGTTGCCTGTGATTACTTGTAATGGCTTTCCTAGGTTTACATGTATAATTGTCACTAGCACGTATTAAAGGGAGAGTAGGTTACTAAAAGTTTGGACATTCATGCAGAAAGCATTTTTCTTTTCTTTTCAGGTTATACCCCAACAATAATGATATAGTGAATTTTGCTTCCTGGTTTGGGTTTGCATTTCCAAACATGATTCTGATGTTGGTACTAGCTTGGCTTTGGTTACAGTGCTCCTTCATGGGACTCAAGTGAGTATTTAACTACATGATATTGTGTAAACCCCTCAGCTGCTGCAGATCAGCTTACTGAGAAATCTGGATAAAACAAATGCATTGACACTTAGTAATTTTGTTCCATTTCACAGCAACTTTTGAGGCCTGGAAACCTTCTGTGTTCATGCAAGTTGCACTGAGGCAAAAGCTTTATACATTCTTAATGTTCAGGCAGAATTGCCTTTTTATTTTTCAATTTCATACCTGTGAATTTCAGCCCTAGGAGAGCAGGCATATCTGTTTTGCTACCCTTCATTCAAAACTGAGTTTTTCATCCCAGGTTGCTCCAAATTGGACAGAGACTTACATCCATTCATAGACCCCATTCTTCTGTGAGAACTGGCATGTCTCCATGAAATACGTTGACACTGTTGTCATTTCTTTTTTCCTGGCCTCTGCTGTAGTCTGTGTCTGTCCCCAGGAGTGACAGCTTCAGAGTGGCAAGCATGTTAAATCCTTCTAGTATGTTAATACTTACAGCATTTTCTTCTCCCTTTTTCTTAAAGCTTTAAAAAAAGCTGGGGCTGTGGGACAGAGAGAACTGCTAAAGAAAAAGCTGCATACAACGTGCTGAAGGCAGAAATGAAGAAATTAGGCCCTATCTCTTATGCTGAATTCAATGTCCTCCTAATGTTTGTTTTGCTGGTTCTCTTGTGGTTTTCCAGACACCCAGGCTTTGTAAAAGGCTGGGCCGCCAGGCTCTTCCCAGAAGGAGAAAAGTAAGTTTTTAAGGGTTTTTTCATCCTATACCCTCTTGGCTGTGAATCAGATTTCCTTGTTCTTACATTCCATCTTGAGTGCAGGGTCATTCGTTCCACCCTTATCTGAATTCATGTGTTTGCTGGGCTTGATCCTATCGCTTGTGCGTGGAAGCACCAACTGACCTGTTGTCTGACCATCTGTGGAGGCTGGAGACTGTGGAGGCAGTGGAGGCTGGAGACTGGAGCAAGCTGAACCTCCTAAAGGAAGAGAAAATTCTGTAATGCTGGTCTCAGTCACGCTGACGTACACGTTAGTGTTTTGTTTGTATGAGCTGCAATCAGTTGTGGTCATTTGAGTACTTGGTAATGCCACCTCTAAACAATAGCTTAGAACTCCCTGGGAAATTGATTTGGTGCTTTGAATGGTTCTTTGCATGATGTCTGTGGCACATTAAGAACATAAAATGCATGATGGGACTCTCATTCAGGCCATTTCTTTACATGTCTTTGAGATACAGCTGTTGAATCTTGGCTTCACCACAGAGAAGGAACGCTGCTCCCGGGAGCCGTTGTCATCTGTCACTCGGGTTATTAATGTGTATTGTAGCTAGTTTCTTTTATTACGGTGTTTGTGTTGTGGCAGGTCTGAGAGACCTTAGTCATGAACTAATGACCCATTCTGCTAATGAACAATCCCCAAACAGGATGACAAAGAGCAGTGACTGCAGTGCTGGAAGGCAGCCATCTTCTGGGAGAAAGTTGTCTAAACTATATCCTCTTTTCTTCTTTAGGTATATCACTGATTCTGCTCCTGCTGTGTTTATTGCCCTGCTACTGTTTATCCTTCCGGCTAATAAACCCAAATTCATAGGCTGGAATCCAAGCATGTCTGACCCTGAACAGGCTGAAGAAGGTACTTAAGAGAGGAATTGTAACACTGAAACAGCCAGCTCCAGCTAACACGGCAGAAACATATCCTGGATTTGCATGCAGTTCTCCAGGGTAGCTCACCTCCCTCACCTCCTGGGCAGGGCTGGGCATGGTCTTGCTGATGGGTATTACCCTTTCCCTGTGCAGGTTCCTCAGTAATGTGCATCTGCCTGTTGGGTCTTTCCTTAGTATCTTATAGAACAGGAGACAAAATGTCTTCCCTCTCCTAAAACATGTTCTGCTTTTCATTTCTCACTTCAGATATAAAAAAGCCATTTTTATCAGCCCCGCTGCTAGACTGGAATGTGGTTCAGAGGAAGATGCCCTGGAGCATTGTGCTGCTGCTGGGAGGAGGTTTTGCTTTGGCTGATGCAAGCGCAGTATGTCCTGACATCTGTTTTTCTCTGACTCAAAGGCGAACTTCCCTGGTTTGTTATCTAGTCCTGTATTACTGGGCATGCACCCAAAGCCAAACCCAGTAGAGATGTTCAGGTCTGGAGACAGATCCAAATTAGCAAAGATTGGGAGGAGAGGTGAATGTTTGGGCCTCTTTTTCAGGAATTTGTGCGCTCTGACCAAGTTTCTTCCATTTATCTTAGCTCTTGGAGGCTGCTGAGTAGTTTGGGATCTTCGCTGGCTGGACAGACCAGAAAAGCAGCCTTTCTTATTTCTGCTATCATCCCCATCCCAGCCATGGCTAGAAAAATAGAAGCATAGATAACACTTGTAAGATTTTTAGAACCATTTGAGGTTTGTTTAAAGGATATATATCTTCAGATTTAAACCAAACCACTACTGAAGTGGTCAGGGAGAAAATCATTGTGGGTAGATATCTTCCAAAATTGTGTACACTGGGGTTTCTTGAGCTTCTTGTCAGTGGCTGTTGCCAGGCAAAGCCCATGGTCTGATCCCAGGTTCAGAAATTCACAGAAAAGGCAGCTGAATTCCCCAAACAGAAAAGAATTTTGAGGTGAATCATACTGTTTCCTTCATCACTGCTAAGGTGTATCTAAATCAAGGCAAGCCTTAGCTATCAACAGTGCCATGCTTTGGGAAATTCATGTTCAGATCTAAGTTTTGTGGCTAGGTAGTTTTAAACCGTGGGGCAAATTAAAGCTCTAGGGCCTTACATTCATCTACATACATCACACATCCATTATTAAAGCTCCAGAGCACTAGAAGCCATCAAGCCACAGGTTTTGTAAGCTGCTTTGAGTCAATCACTGCCTATGTTCCTACATAGATGTGTTCATACGGCATCAGTATCTTCAGAAACCTTAGGGAAACGTGCCAGGAAACTTCTGAGTGATACATGAAGTATTCGCAATCATCTCAGCAATAATTGTCTCTGTTTAGCGAAAAGCCATAATTTTGTAACTGAAGTGTAAGCAAGTATTTGGGTTCTGGATAAATCAGGAAAGTGGGACTCAGTATTAGTTTTTGTGTTTTGTGACAGATCGTTGTACTTTCCCGGATGGTGTTTATATCATTCAGGAGTCATTTAGCATTATTTGGCAGCAATGTTACACATGAGTTCCCTGTTCATGAGCTAGGGGTTCTCAGCCTCACTGAAAACCACTTTTTTTTCCTTGTCAGAACTCTGGGCTCTCAGCTTGGCTGGGTCATCAAATGACTCCACTAGGATCTATCCCACCATGGGCCATTGCAACGGTACTTTCACTTATTATCGCAGTCTTCACCGAATGCACCAGCAATGTCGCCACAGCCACCCTCTTCCTCCCTGTCTTCTCATCCATGGTAAGGGTACTGCCATCCCGCTGTCCTGGCAGCTGGGGAACAGAGTTAAGCCGACAGTCTCTAGAGGCAAAGCAATACTGTATTTATTGTCTTGAACGTTGCTCCAGTGCTCATCTGAAAGGCAGCAATGAAACCGTCGCCTGACAGTACGCCGTGATGGGCAGTGATGTAGGTGGTGTTCGCTGCCGAGTTTATAGCGTCGTATGTGGATGGGAAGGGGGAGTGCGAACGTTCTCCCATCCGCCCCTGCGATGCGCCTGAAGCCTGAGAACCCGCCTCCTGGGGGGAGGCGCTGGCTGAGGACGCCTGTCCCACGGCTCCCTCACTGGAGGGGAGCCAGTTCAAGCCTTCTGCCAGGTGTGTCCCTTGGCCCTGCAGAAAGTGAACTGGGGCACTTTTTCTAAATACAGATCAACAAATGTCAGTTACTTCTGGTCACTTTGTATTTGACCATCAACTCAGAACTGGAAAAACACACACAAAAAACCCAAACCAAACCAAAATCCAGCACTTTCTATTAATCCCTTTGAATGGTTCCTTCATCTTCATGGTTTTATGCTAGAATACAGAAAGTATTATTTGAAATGTGTCATTTTCCATCAGAAGCCAGAACAATTTAAAAATTTATGGAGGACAACCTGGTAAGTTTTGCTGTCTTTTCTGAGCAGAATTGAAATTGTAGCAAAAAGGAAAAAACAGGTTACTTTGTTCTTTAATTTGGAAAATTCTAGATCATTTCATCAAAGTAAAATTATCCCAATCAAGAGTGCTGAGCTATTAGTGACTTAAATTGGCACTGAAGTTCTGAGTCCCTCAGAGTTTATGTAACGTCTAACAGTGTTACTCCACATACCTAGTGATTATAATCCCATCCCTGTGTTATCCTGGCAGAAGTGTGGTCTGAGGTCAAAGAAAAGACAGTTGGATAAATTTGACCAGAACTCCAAATTATACCATAGAGCAAAGCAAACAACAAGAAGGAATCAACATTGGTTTTAAGTATTGTGGGAAAGGAAACGAGGCAAAGTCAGCTTTAAGCACGTGTGGATTTCAGAATGAAATGCTTGTAAACGACTCTGGTGCAATAATACCAGGAAATGAGAGGAGCCCGTGTGTCCCAGTGGTCTGGGAAACATCCTTTATGCTTTTCTTTCGGAACACCTCCAGTGCAGTTTTCTTTCCGTTTCATCACAGGCTGCATCTGTGAAGATCCACCCCTTGTATGTTATGCTGCCCGGCACTCTCAGCGCTTCCTTTGCCTTCATGTTACCTGTTGCAACACCGCCAAACGCGATAGTGTTCTCCTACGGCCACATCCGTGTTTTGGATATGGTAAGATGATCATTTCCTTGTCTCTTATCTGGAGCTCTCCATTGCTTTTATCCTGAAATATGGTGAGAATTTACTTTTCTTAGCCGAGTGTTTCCAAAGTACCTGGAAGCTCTTATGGGCTGTAACCACCACCATATGCCCCTCTGTCACGCGGTGTTAATACTGCAGTGAAGATTTGCATCTCTGGAGCAGCAGTACCGTTCTCACAGGCATGGGCAGACATGCAGCCCAGCCCAATTGGACTGACAAGTCGTAAATCTCTTAATCACTGAAGGGTTAAAATGCAGTCAGTGCTTTCCAGTCTTCTGGGGCTTTGGCGAGTGCAGCCGAAGCCTTGTTTCGCCCGCAGCTGAAAGCAGAAGGTAACAATCAGTTGCCCTAGGCTCTGGTCCTCTGATTGCCTGCCAGACCACGCAGCGCCTGGTCCTGTGCCAAACACCCAAACATCATCGGTTTTCTAACTGCAGACTTGAAGCGGGCAGGAGCTGTTCTTTAACTAATGAGCAACTTGTACATGCCTTAAAGCTCCGGGACTAGTCACATACCAAAGTGTTCAAAGGCTTTGCACGGTGTGTTCCCTGGTATTTCCACAGGGCAGTGGGTACAGTGGCTATTTCTGTGATTTATTTGACCACGTTTCTTTCTTGTGCATGTACAAACAGGCCTCGCTGCCCTTTGCTGTGCTGGTGTTTGGTTATTGTTGTTGGTTTGGACTTTTGTCCTCGCAGGTTAGATCTGGAATAGTGATGAACATCATTGGAGTCTTCTGTGTCACACTGGCCATCAACACATGGGGAAGACCTATGTTTGAGCTGGACACGTTCCCAGCCTGGGCAAACAGCACAGCGAACCAGTGAGCAGTGAAGAATTCACGTGTTGAACGAGGAAAGGACCCTTAATACTGCTGCCTGTTGCCCGAAGCCCTGTGCAGAGTCACCGCCACTTCAGATCCAGTGTCAGGCGTCTCCTGCCGTCTGGGAGTCACACGTCAGGCCAGGCATGAACCAACTCAAATTTATTCCAGTCGTGCTGGAACCAAAAGTGCTCTTTAATTACACAACCCTAAGGATCATGTGTCTGGATCATAAGTATGACCAGGTGATCCATTGTACCTCCAATCGGGGTCGCGATTTAGAATTTATCGAACTTTAAATAAAGAGAGGGCGGGCTGTTGTATCAAACGGTTTGAACTATTGTATCACTGGTTTGTACTTGTAAATCGTGGGCGTTGAACACTGCACCCAGGCAGCGGCTGAAAACTCATTAACTGTTACGCCCACAACTCAGCAGCAGTGCAGAGAAATCCCTGTTGTCACTTGTCCGGTGAAGGAAGGGGTACGTCACGTTATGTTGTGTTTTAATTGGGCCTCAACCATGCAGTAGAATCCTTCCAAGTCAACATCCAACACAATTTCCATTGCCATGTTCTCACCCCCAAATCTCACTGCATTTAGGCGCCCTTATTGAGGGTTGAGATAACACAGTTCCGTGCTGGTCATGATTCAGCTGATAAATTAAGCCTGGCTTTGAGTTTCCTGCGCTGTGGCAATGGCAGGGCTGGGGGCCTTTCCCTCTCTCTGCCACGGGATGTGGTTTCACCTGCCAGCCAGCGTTTTGTTAGTGCCAGCCTGGAAATGACCAGTGACCTACAGGACTTCATGCCTATTGTGAAAGGTCCAGGGTTAGCCCGATGCGCCTTGTTAATTAACTCCGGAATTTTGGAGTGGAGAGAAGGCATGAGAAAGGCTCTGATTGAAGCCCTTGTAAAAATTCAGAGGCCCAGATATCAGGGCTTGTGCTGTCTGACAGCAATGGGAGTTGTCATGGGTATTTTGGAGTTCAGGTCCTGTGAGAAAAGTGTTTTGTAGCACGTGTTTCTGGAATTTCTGAAGCAGAAGTAGTCTGCAGAAGGATGGTGTTGGACTGGGTGTATTTGGCCAGTGGCAGGTGGGTGCTTCAGCCCTGGAGTTTGAGTTGGGAGAGTGACAGTGGAGAGATCTGAGGGCATGGCCTGAGTTCTGCTGCCAGACTTGCTGGGCAGCCTCACGGAAGTCAGTTCACCTCTTTTTGCCTCAGCTTCTTCTCCTGAAGAAGGTGGCATGGTACCTATCTACCTTGCAAGGGTGTTGTGAGGGCATAAGGGTCAAATTCTGCACCCGTGGTGATTCCCCACCTCATGGTAAAGGGTGCAAGGAAGAAGTTACAGAACCAGAGGATTCTGGCCAGAGGATTCTGGCCTTTAGCATAGTAGTGTGTGTAGGCTATTTAATAGTGTTGTTACTAATGAGAATGTTCTTTACAGAACTGGAAAAATATTCACATTTTTGTTTTTAAAAGTGAGGAAAGTATTTATCCACAAAATGACCAGGTGCTTTTCTGAGCAGAAAACTACTTCAGGACTGGTTTGATGTCCGTGCCTTTCTCTCCTGTGCTCTCCACTAGCCGTTCCCGGGTGCCTCCAGTGGCTCCGGGTGCCTGCAGCGGGCACGTGGTGCAGCCTCACACCTCCCCCATGGGGCGGTGGAGCGTGTGGGGAAACACTGTTCCACTGCAGAGTCTGTCTAAGGACGAGGCAGCTCTAGTGCCGAGAAGTGGCTTAGTCACAGACATTTGTCACCACGTGAAGCTTATCACTGTTTCTCTGAAGAAATTGAAACCAGGAACATTTAAGCACCTTCTGTGCCTTGGCAGTCACCACTTGATGCTGATTTGCACCTGTGGGACTTTTTCTGCCTTCTGATGGACGTGGCGGTACGAGGACGGTTCACACTGCCAGTCCTCCGTGGTGCTCGCTCTGCACCACCGCAGGTAACCGGCGGCGGAGCTCGCACGGAGGACGCTGAGCTCGCCTGACTCCATTCGCTCATCCTCGAAAGCCGGTTCCAGCTAAAAGCCACGGGACAGACACTTCCCCGTCCCGTCTGCAGAGAGGAACGTTCTGAAAGTTTCTTGAAGGGGAGGAAGTACCCTTGTCTCGGCTAGGGAACAGCTTCCCTCTGAGCTGTGCGAGTAGACAACAAATGTTATTTTCATTAGTGGTCTGGGGGGTGATGTATCGACAGGAGTGCCGGGGCATGTGGGGTAATAAAGAAAACTGTGGGCTACTGGACGTGTCACCTCTCTGTCCTCTTAATAGCAAATGTTTCTTCCTGAGACACTTGTATGACATCCCGTGATTGATTTGTATTTCGTTCAAATGGGCGAGTTGCAGAATTAGAGCCTGGCAAATAAAACATCACGAGCCCTGTGTCCTCTCTGGGATGGATTGTCTCCTGTGTAACACCAAGCGCAGCTTATTTCTACATCCGCTTCCACCGCAGCACGTGTTGCCACACCAAGGTCCGGGCAGACGCGGATCACAGCGAGCGGCTGCAAGGCAGAGGTCTGGGCACCGCTGGAAGTACCGTCAGACCTGTGTATCAGTGGTTCCTCCCCTTTCCTTGGCTGAGTGGTGACTCAAGATCCCCTCTTTGGAAATGCTCACGTGGGACCAAATCAGGCAGCGTACCCTACAAGCTGTCTCATTCATTTTGGAGTAAAAGATTGTAAGAATCTAAGAAGCACAACTAGTTTTCAAGAATTAATCTTGTACAAACTCTCCAGTAAAACAGGCAGAACAGCTTTTCTTCAGCATCAAGCACACATGTCGTCCTGTTCAGTGTCCCCCATAAATATACGCGTTATTGACCACAGGTAATGCAGGAACAATTGCTGTTACCGGGGCTGGCTCACATCCCCGCCCAGCACTGCGGGACAGATACTCATCTTGCATGGCATTTATTTTTCTTCTCATCAGAGGGCTTTCAGTTTAGGCACAAAAGCTGTGATGGTTCTTGGGTAGCGGCATCAAGGAACCCCTTTGTCCCCCACTCCCAAACAGGCCCCTCTGGAGGCAGCAGCGAGTCTGGGAGGATCTCTGGTGTGGGCTTGTCAGGGTGGGTGCCTGGGCGCAGGGAGCCAGCGAGCGGTTCCTGTTCCACTGTCCGCAGGCAGAGCAGTTCCGGGTGCTCGGTGGCTGTCGGCTGTCCAGCCGCGGAACAACAGGCGCTGCCGCCTGCAAGAGCTGAATCAGCGCTTTCCTGGTGCCTGTTCACTCTCTGTAGCATGTCCTTGACTTTTCTGTTCTTCTCTCAGAATACCAAGTCGCTAATACTGTTTCTGCAAACGTCAAATGTCTCAAACCTGCAGAACCACGGCACGTGCTGTCACACGGGGTTTGTTCCTGGTCATTCATCTGCCCGCCAGCTCGTTCCCACAAAGTCCTGGCTGTGTGGGAACAGTTACGTAGGTGTGAGTGAGCTCATGAACAACCAAACTACAGCAAAGGGACTTCCTGCCCATGTGTTGAACATCCAGATCTGTGGAGGGGAGAAGCAGCTGACAGCCATTGGGTTTGGGCCACGAAGGCCGAGTTCTGTGTGTGCTAGGCCTTGCTTACACATTTATATGTATCTGGATGTATTATACATGTATCATACACATACCTATGAAGTGGGAGGAAGTTGTTCTGAGTGTTTCATGTGAGTCTAGATTGCTTAAGAATAAGCGTATAAATTAGTCTGGGAAACTGTGAAAAGACTCATGAAAGTACACGTATTAAAGGGAAGCAGTGTGAGTGTAAAGCAAGAAGCCAGAAACTGGTTTATTGAGGCTTTCTTGGACTCTACTTGAACTTTAAGGAAGTTGCGTAGCTTTTCTGTTTCAGTCTGAAGTGTTGTACTTCATGCTTATCAGTCTGTAAAACTAGTTAGTTATATGTCCTGCTAATTCATGCATGAAGACAAGGATTAAATGATTTGCCTTACTAATGAATAAACTATGCTGCTAAAGTCTGTGAGTTCAATCAAACTGTATGAAATTTGCTGTGATTCTTGAAGTTCTACCTCTTTGAGTCATGCAGGAATCCCGACTTCTCTTGGAAGCAGTAAGTAAACCTAAAGCTGTGACAGCATGGGAGGGAAGCCTTTGAATATCAACTCTAAAGCCTCAAAACCCAGAAGATAAGTAATAGGAACTCACTATTTCAGTTTCGAATTACCTAGTTTTAAATGCAGACTTGCAATTTTGAGGGCTTGGCTTGTGATTTTGTGCAGCAGTTTGCAGGGCAAAGCAATACTGAGTCCATGCTGATAGGATGTGGCATTTCTTGTCTGTTATGTCTATTGCTCCCTGCTTTGTTAAATCCCTGTGCCATTTGGTGTACTTGCACATGTATATAAGCCTAAAAAGCAAACTGTATTTATCAACAGACAGTCCCTTCATCTTTTTGTAGTAGATTTCTCTCAAATGCTTTGTTATTTAATCTGTGGTTTCGCATTCCAGTGTGGTAACTGTGAACTCCATGTGCTGAAAATAACGTACTTACTTACCCTGTGCTTTTGCACAGCTGGGTAATACCTGCAGCTGTTGGTGGTGAAGGAGAACCCGCTTCTTCCAGAGGGAAAGTCTAAGGAATGTCTGTGTCCCCTGCGGAATAGAGGTAAGGCAGCCCTGGGCCTTCGGAGGCACAGGGTAAGAGTAAGGCACACCGTGCTGCTCCGGGGGCATTAGGGACTGCTTAATAAGATGTCTGGTAGCTCTCTAAAAATAGAGCTGACTATACTGAAACTATTTTTTGCCCATTTGGTTTTTCTGGAGCACTAAGTCAATAGTTGCCCATTCATTATGGTGGAAACGTGGACTGTAGATTCTGGTTATAAGAAAGAGACTGTTTCTTCTGTAAGAAAAAAGGTGTTACCCTCCCCACGTTTGCTGCAGTACTTTATTTACCCATGTGAAATTACTTGCTAGCCTTATTTAGCTCTTCAGTGAGTTTTCATAAACTGTTCCAGGCTCATTACAGTGTTCATGAAACATTATTTTTATAGACAAACCATGTTCTTGAAAGAACTGAATGTCCCAGATACTAAAACTAGTTTGTTGTAGTTTCATTTGTGAACTAGTCTTTGAGAACAATAACATGGGTTGGGTCTTAGCAAATATTTTAGCAAGCCAGTTGAAGATCAAATTTTCTACCAGAAACAAAGTTAACAAAATCTTTCAATTAAAGAATGGTTATTTCTGGAGCAAGTATGTATTTTACTTCAATATTTTGTCTTGGATATACAGTCAGAAATCAGAAACCCAGGATTTTTTTTGTGCACATCACTAAGAACAGTTATCCTTCAACTGGGGAAAACAATTTCCTCAAAAAAAAGAGGGATTGGGACAGGGACGAGAGAGAAAGGAATGGAACGGAGGACACTTTAGCTCCTCTTTGAATAAGAAAACCTGGGGAAAAAACCCAACATAAACCTTTCCTAGGAGCATTTTTTGGTTTTGTTTGGGGATGGTTGTTATTTTTTAACACATAAAGTGGCCTAGGAAAAGAAATAGATTGAAAAAACAATAGGCTGTTTTCACTGAGCTAGGAAAAACAACTAACAAACAGAGATATTATTAATTGGAAGATATGAGCAAGGAACCAAGAGAGCTTGAAGAAACCACCCCAGAGAAACTGTGGTTTTGTGGCAATTCATCTCAAAATATTTTAATTAAAATTTTACTTCTGCCATACAGAAAATAAAATAAATTGAATGTAATGCAAGTAACATGTCAAGGTGTGCTTTTTACTGTTGTATAATTATTTGTAAGCTCTAGGTTACTTCATGTTACTTCAGTTTACGTGTTGAACATAACTCAGGCAGACTCCACTGTAGGCCTGGCTTTCAAAGGTTGTGAGCCTTGCCTACAGGAGGTATATTTAGATTTGCTCCCTAAGGAATTCAGCACTTTTGTTTGCCTGAATGCTGTATAATCTTGACTATAAGCACTAACAGGTTGGCTAGCATGCAGCTAAAGAGAGGGTTTATATTCTTGCCAAATATTGATGTAGGCATCCATGAAACTGTAACTATTTGTGCACCACCTTTGCAATGACCAAGAATTAAAGTTATTTTCATCGTGAGTGGGTGAGGTTGTGGGTGAGCGTACAGAATATAGAGTTTTGCATGCCAGCAGGAAGGAATCTTACTAATCATATTTTCATTATTGGAGACCACGCATTTCCAGCTCCCTCTTCTTTATCTATAAAAGTAACTCCAGTGCTATTTCTAGTATAGTTAGATGTTCCTGTGCAAGAATAGGAGAATGTGATTTTTTTAAATTATTTTTTTTTTACCCTGATTCTCTTAAATCAGGCAGTTGAGATGGTGACGGAAATAAATTGTTTAGTTTTTCTATTTAGCCCCAATGATTTAATTAACATTACTCATTTATTAATTTTTAAGTCGTGAGATTTCATAGCTTTTATCCTTAACTGACATGAATGGGCAGGTTTGTATAAACTTCAGCTGCTCATCCAGTTTATACCCGGGGAAAGTTAGCCTGGAGTCTGAATCGGTATTGTACATCAGTATGTATTTTCATGCTTTGTTATCACGAGCATTAAAGTAGCACCTACAAGCCCAACATTTCAAAGTCTGTCTCTCTCCATAATTAGTATTACTTGGTTTTGAGAGCCCTGATTTGCAAGGCCCCAGGTAAGTCTAAAGCTCCTTCAGACCTGAGCTTGCAGCAGTTGGCCCATTCAGCGTTTTAGGGATGAGCAAGCTGAAGGCTCTTGCTTGTCTACCACCAGCTTTCTCTCTCTAGCCCATTATGCCAGCCCCGCCTCCAAGCTTCTGGGAAGACCTGAGGTTTTGACCTCATTCACTACAGCAGAACTCAGTCTCTGAGCTGCCAGAGAAGCTCTGTGCAATAGCCCACTACTCATTTCTATTTGCATTTGGGAAAAAAAAAAAAAAAAAAAAAGGTGCAGGATTAACATTTATGCCAGTTACAAAATCTACAAAAAAATCCCCTACCTGCTAGTTTGGTTTAGACAAATCCAGACTAAACCTAGATACCCAAAATTGACATTTATTCACAGTACTTCTGTGTGTGGCTCATCTGGCTCTTGAGCTTTAGGCTGTGTTGGAGGAAAAGGTCTCATTCTCAAGCCTCTGTTCTCAGATGTAGTGCCAGGAAACTTCCCTACTTTTTTAAAAATAAAATACATTCTCATGTGAACAATATGTCTCCATGCCAGTTGGCAGAGCTGTTGGTCCGTTCTTGTGATTATTAAGAAAAATCCCCTCACCTGTAGTCTATGGAAGCATACCTATTAGTTTCAGCACCAAATTAACTCTTTGTTTCTTACTTGCTGAACACAGTCAAAACATACTATAAAATAAAGGGGATATGTTTTTCGTTAATTCCAAATTTATGCCAGTTATTGCCTTAGTTTTATACATAATTCTTCCTGGTGTTTTCCCTACACCCTTCTACTCAGTCCCACAGTAGAAGAGCCTAAAAATGAAACGGCATAGAAAGTGGATCAAACCACATCATTATTGGAATATTATTTGGAAAATTAAATAAATGTAATGGCAATCCAAAATATAATGGAAAATAAGTGAAATTATTCCTATTTGTAACCATTATGAAATAGATAACATTCAGTTTATTGTTCTGCAAACTTGTCTCTGGATCTCAGACTTGGGAAATTTTACATTCCTTCTTTACTGGGGAATGAGTTTGTTTCTGGCCAGTTTGGCATTCAACACAATAAGAGTTCCTTCAGGTCAGGCCCCCTATATCTTGGCTTGCTGCAGAATTCTTTCCTTACAGCACCTTAAAAAGGGCTTCAAATGACAAGTGATACCTTTGTGAGGATGTTCCCTGTTCTCGGGTTCAATGCCTGTTGCTCCTGGCAAATGACTGACACCAAATTCATCTGCCTTCCAGATGTCCTAGGAATAGAAGACTGATGTATTTTTAACCAACTTATTAAAGAAAAACAAAATGCTTTCTGACCCTTGACATTTAATCTTGACTTTATCGTTGCTTTCTAATGGTTGTCTGAAGCTAGAGGAGTACCATAGTCACATGGGTACACATTCCAGAGTCTGAAATAAGCCAGTCTTTTAAGTCTTTTTACACCGTTTCACCAAATTTACAGCTTCACTGAATGGTGTTTAACAGTCTTCAGATGAAGATCATGACTGTCATAGGCTGGCTCTCGAAAGGCACATTACCTGCCAGTTTCTTGACCTCGAAATATAGAACTCAGTGAACAGTTAAGCCTTTAATTAAACATGTTCTGACAATTGTTTCAGTCACTGATAACTATGATCTTGTTTCTATTGAATTACAATTATAACATTGGAGTACAAAAATTGCAGACTTTGTACTGGCTTGTTATAAATATAACATAATGCATACTCTGTTCTCTGTTATTTAACCATATTTGAAGCAGGATACTCTCCAGTCTGCAGAATTCTGTCTTGCATTCTATGGGTAAAATCCTTTAAGATGTCATTATCCGTGTCAATACAAGTTTGCACTTTATTCTAAAGCAGCTGGGTAAATGCATGAACAAAGGGGATGTTCCTGGTTCCAAGCACTGGGTATAAAATACTGTTCCACTTGATCAGTTTTCAATCATGAAGCCTTGCTGGATCTTCTCTGTGTTCTGATGCAAATGCACTCTGCAGCAGTGTCACCGATTAACCCTTTGCAATGTCCCACTTCCTCAGTGTCCACCTTCAACCTCTAACAGCACTTCAGGCAGGGCTTGATTTTCTCCTGTGTCTAATGGAGTCTTGGTGCCTTCAGGCCCCAGAAGTGGCTCCATTTAACAGCCGTGTCTCTGTGCCATTTCTAATGACGTCACATTGTATTTGTCATCACAAACCATTCCTTATTGCCAGTGCAGTACTAATCAACGTGACTAAAAATGCCAGAACCTAGCCTGTAGCTTCTAATATGCTCTGAAACCCATGAGTGTAAAATTTAAGTTTAAATAAGTGGAATGCATATCCAGCTAAAAATTACATTTTTGTTGGTTACATGTATACAGTGTGGAAAACACTGCAGGTGACTGGAATAGACAACTTTAATTAAAAGATAATGGTTTCCACCCTTAAGCCCTCAGAAGCAACTCTGAATTAAGCCCTAGACAGGAACATGCGAGATCTTTATCTACAGGAGATATCTTGTTATCAATTTGAAATGGAATCTCTGAGTCCTCCAAAGAATCAAGTGCCTTTATAATACCTCAAATATTTAAGGAGAGACCCTTTTTTGGCAAGATGGAGGATACTTCATTTAATATTAAGAAAAGTCCAAAGTTCTGCATGACAGTTGGAAAAAGAGGTTGAAATACAGACATTGATATCAAACAATTGATGATAGCAGAAACATTATGTTATTTCACAGACCTGGAAAGACCTTTTGGTATCCTGGTGTCTGTGGTTTTCCTACACACAGCATTGACAAAGACATGTCACAAACCTGATTTATTGTCACTCAGCTACTATCTGTGATTGCTACAGCAGCCATGTGTCATTTTTTGAATGAAGTTTTCAACTTTCAACAGCTTAATTTGCTTAAGGTAGAAAACATCTCATTTATTTCTGTTTGTTGGATAATATATCTGTGGTTTAAATATAAATCCACTATTATTTTAGCATACGCTGTCAAAATGTCTCAGAAAAAAATAAGGTTGCAGAAAGTTTTTAGACAGACAGCAACAGCAATGGAAGTCTAGTCCCTATAAAAGGAGAAACTGAGGCAGCAATGTTTTTCTGGTTTCACAACAATATGGAAAATTCCTTTCTCACAGTTATATATGTTAACACTTATACCCTGAAAGTTTGACTCAACTGGTATTTAAAAGCAGAAAAAAAATCCAACTTTTCCTAGAGAATGTTCTTAGTTATTATACTATGATCCTGACTTTAAATTTTGTTCCCAGTTTTGATGGCCAAGAATTGAAATGTTTGACTTAACTCTGGCAAACCTACATAGTAATTTATTCCTGTGACCAATCCTTTTTTAGGATTCTCTCCTCTGAAGTCAGTCTTGGGAGAGAAATCACATTCCAGAATAGCAATGCAGACACGTGGGATCTGTTTGATCTCTGCTTTTAGCCCAAAGTCTGTGTTTACTGGGGAGTGACTTGTTATGTTTTGATATAGTAATGGTAGTATTCCACAACCACTAAAACCTTGTCTAAAAAAAGCAACCCTATTTTATTAAGAAAAACTATGC
The DNA here is from genome assembly GCF_047716275.1 of Strix uralensis. Taxonomy (NCBI): domain Eukaryota; kingdom Metazoa; phylum Chordata; class Aves; order Strigiformes; family Strigidae; genus Strix; species Strix uralensis. The sequence goes on from NC_133991.1 coordinate 13,894,980, forward strand.
ATAAATCCTTTTTAGATGTTTTTTGTAACCCAATTCCCAGGAAAAAAAAAATCATACTGCATAGGAAAAGATAGTATTATAGAAAATTGCTAACTCAGGTGCTGAAAATAGTTCAACAAATGAAAATAGCAGAGCACTAAAAAAAGAAAAAGGGGGGAAAAAATCAGTCAGGTTTCAGGTAAGTCTGTTTACAGTGTGCTGTTGCACAAGTGCCTAATGCAATTGTCATAGCAGTGAACCTAAGCTGGTTTGACAGTGCTAAACCACTGGGGCTTTCGTTTCAGCCGAGTTACGAGAATTTAGCATTAGCACCAGGCAGAGCTGCAACTTCTGGAAAAAATTTACAGTCTCTGGAGCTGGGCTCCTCTCCAGGGTGCTGATGCAACAGAGGAGGTCTGCTCTGCACGCTTGCAGCATTTGTTTATTAACTGGTTTCACTCTGATGGATACAATTTTTTTTAATGAATGAAGAATTAAGTGCAGAGGTTGACTGAAATCTACTTGGCTCATTGTAAAGCTGCTATGAAAACCAAAATAAAGTCCAAGCTCAAATCTCTGTCCAATGTGAAGAAAAAAACCCCCCCAAACATAATTTAGCATTTTAGGGTTGAGTCTCTCTGTTTCCTTCTGCTCTGAAGTGATCAATAATGTCTTCTCTAGTACAAAGTTAAAATGAATGTTCTGCAGACACAAACACAAGATCATCCTCTTTTTATCCTTCCCAGCTCAAGCATTTATCCATCCATCTGAGGAAAAGACGTGACTAGAATATTGACCCCAAAGCTACCTTTTAATGGAATAGGAACTGAATTGCCTATATGGTAAAAGCTCCCTTACATGACAGAACAAACCATTACTCCAACATTAACTTTCTTCAAAAAGATTATTTACTCACATAGTACATCATTAAATCTGTGATGTTAGAGCATGAACATTTCAGATCTGGAACACGAGGTCTTCCTGAGAAACCCGGAGGACTGATGACTCACTAATGGCAGCAATGATAAAAACATAAATATCCATGGCAAAAATGAGCACCTCAAGCCATGTCACTGCCTCCCAGAAGAGCAACAACAGTGCCAGGTAAGTAGAATGAAAAATTCCAGCCTTGAGATATTCACTGTGGGTTTAAGACAGGCTGCTCTCTAGGTAAAGACTCTGTCCAGAGACAAACCCTCCTACAGTTCCACTGCGAGGGGGCTCTAACATGAGCTCAGCTGGAGTTTTAGACATTATAAAACCTCCACAAAAAGAAGCTACAGAAAAACATAGTATGTAAGTTCTGCTGTTCATGGATTTACTTGGCTTATTTTCATTTCTGTTGGTGCATCCTAGCTCTAATAAAGTGATTTTTAAAATCACTCATATTGAATTCTGACTTGAAATATTTTGTACTGTTAGAAAAGCAGTAACCTCTTACTATAGATCATAAAGAGATCAAAATGTCAAATAATAATTTCTGCTTGATTATTAAGTACAGAGCGCTTGGTTTATATCATAATCACCAAATTGCGTACAGAAATGAGTAGTTCTTAAGGATTTTCCTCCAACCAACTTTGCAATGTCTCAATCCAAACTGATTTCACGTTTGGAAAAGACTTCTGCACCCATTTTATAACAAGTCCATCATTTCTGGAAGATCAGTTACATTTAATCTCCTGTTCTGCTCCAGAAATGCTGTTGCTATTGTTCTGGGACAGTACAGAACTCTTAAAATGTCCTCCTTACCCATCTACCAGAGGACAGGTCCCATGGCTGGTTTGTGGTATTGGGGTGACACTGACAAAACGCGAGCCTTTCCACCCATATTACTCTTAGAAGGAAACAAGCCTATAAAATGTAGATGTAAGGGTGTTATCTTTCTGCCTACGCTGGATCCCATTGGAACTAGCGTCGCATATGTGACTTTTTTTTTTTTTTTCACAGATGGTGAAAGCTTGCAGATTTTTGGAGACTGCCCCATAAAGATGGTAAGTGAAGTTTTCAGAAGTTCATTTGTTTTGCTTGCAAAGTTTTCAGAGTGATTTATGTAAAACTGACCTTTGGTCGTTTGAAAATACACTGGTGTTTGTACTTTGATTTCTGAGTAGTTTGATTTTTGACTTCTGTCACTTGTTTGGAGTGAGCTGCAGCAGCAGCCCACAGGACAGCAGAGCAACCTGAAAAGGAAGGACTTTTTCCAGTACTATATTCGGTCTGGGTTTTTATTTGGATATCGCAATCTCTGAACTCTTTCCAACTACAGATATTATAGCATAAGCCCTGCTACTTTAGCACTGACAGGGGGTATTCCCTTACCTACTGGTGAACGAATGATGGCCGTTATACCCGAAATCCCAATTCCTGTGTATCTTATCTACGTGTTTCCCTGTAATGTTGTTATGGGGGAAATGCTCCCTCTGAGCAGTGTCCGTTTCCCTCATGAAACTGGTGAAACTAATTTTTTAGGCAGCTGAAAATTTAAAATAATCAGCGTTTGTCCCAGGGACGTTAGATCAGCATCTAACCACGACGCAGAACGAGGGATCCTGCCATCGTACGTCTGAGAAGGGCGAGGGCACGTTTTCACGAGGAGCTCCCTTTCCCGCGGCAGAACCGCAGCGCAGGAGGCGGCGGCGGCCCCGGATCGGTCGATCGCTCCCGCTCTCCCGGCGCGCTCCGCCGCCCCGCCCGGGCCCGCCCTGAGGCCCCGCCCCGCCCCGCCTTGCCCCGCCCCGGGCAGCGGCCGCCACCGCCTTCCCCTTCCCGCCGAGCCTGAGGGCAGCGCGCGCCCGGGCCCGCCCGCTGGCAGTGGCGTCCTCGCCGCCATCTTGCGCTCGGGCGGGCCGCGCAGCCCGGCCGCCACCATGGAGACAGGTGAGGGGGGGCGGCCGCTGGAGCGCCGGGCCCGGGCGGGCCGAGAGCTTGCGGCCCGGGGAGAGGCCGCCCGCGGTGCCGCCGCGCGGGAGCTGGCGGGCGGCGGGGGCTGGGCGGGTTCCGAGCCCGCTTCCCCGGAGAAGGGGCCTGGGGCGGCTGCCGCCGCGCCAGCGGTTGCGGAGCTCGGCCCCGCTTCCCCAGAGCTCCTGAGGCGCCTTGGCGGCGGCTGACGCCGCGACCCCGCCTGTAACGTTTGTCCCGGCTCTGCGAACGCGGCTCGAGCACCAACGGGGCCTTCGCCGGTCCCCGCTGTGCTTCCCCTGCCTTCCCGTGGGAAGCGCCGGCTCTCCCGGCCCCCGCGAGCCCCAGGCGTTTAGGAGGAGGACGGCGTCTTTGGGTGCAGCCTCTTCGGAAGCAGCTGTGGGGGGGCGAAAGTGGCCTCGGTCGCGTGCCGAGTGGTGGCCGGTGGTCACAGCAGAGCCCTGAGCCGCGCTGTCGTCAGGGGGGTTCGGGGCCTGGCCCATAGGGTTGAGGCTTGGGCGTTCTCCTTAGGGTTCCTCGAGCTCTCGGCCCGCGTTGTACTGCGCTTGTGTTCTCTCATCAGAAAAAAAATAACTATTTTTTGAAGGACGTGGCCTTTTCTCTGTAGTATGGAAATGTTCTGAGGTGTGAGACGAGCTCCCTAAGGAACTAGAGACTTGTCACTAAAATGTAATGGCAAATAGGATTTACCAAATTACTGTCACCTAATTTTTATGTCATAAGTTTTATAAGTATATATTATACATAATAAAATACAGAATATATATACATAAATAATTACTCCTACTTTAAGTATTTTATTTAGTCTTCACTGGTGCTACAGAAATTAAAAGAACTAAAGGCAGTGTGGGCTATTTTAAACAGATTAAAAAATGACTGTTTAGTAGTTTGTAAAAAATAAATGTAGAGTCATCATTTACATTGGTGGTTTTTTTTTTTTTTCCTCTGTTGGGATCCCCTAGAGCTTATGTTCTCAATTCAATATTTAATATTTTCAAAATTAATACAAACATAGGTGAGATGGTAAAAATAGGTGAGGGAAAATCCATAATAACCAACCTGGATCAAATAACATTGTTTACACCAATAGCGAAATGTTTTTCTAGAATACAGTGATGCTGAAAAAGAATTTAAAATGAAGGTACTTTGATGGTGTGATTCTAAAAATAAGAAGGTCAGTTGATTCTTTATTTCTCTCTTTTGGTACGGTAGCCCCCAGCTTGTATAATAATGGGCATAAATGCAAAAATTAAGTGAATTTCTTATGACCGCTGCTAAACAGGCAAAAGCTGTCAGTACCCAGCTTTGATCTGGAATTGGGGTCAAGTAGGCTGTGCTTCCACATTTTGCCTTTCAGGTCAGGACGGTTTGTCAGAATTTCATAATTGTTCACATTCAGAGGAACCTTTGGAGATCATCTAGCCCAGCCCCCTGCTCCAAGCAGGGTCAACTAGACCAGGTTGTTCAGGACCTTGTTTAGTAAGGTCCTCAGTATCCTCGAGGATATTCCTCTCTGGGAAACACAGTCCTACGATCAATCACCTTCACAGTAAAAAACCCCAAATAAGCCCCAAACACACACAAAGAAGCCCACAACCCCCCAAACTTATGTTTAAAAGGAATTTCCTGTATTTCAGTTTGTGCCCATTGCCTTTTGTCTTTTTTTCTGGGCACCACTGAGAAGAGTTTGATTCTGTCTTCGTTCCCTTGCACTGGTGAGATCATCCCCGAGCCTGTTCTCAAAGCTGACTGGCCCCAGCTTGCTCAGCCTCTCTTTGTATGTCGGAAACTCCATTCCTGTAATTATCTTTAATTATCTTTGCGTGCTCCCGTGTGTCCGTGTCTTCCTCGTCCTGGGGAGCCCAGGACGGGGCGTGGCGGAGGGGGCCCCGCCGGTGCTGAGGGGGGATCAGTGCCCGGACCCGCTGGCGGCGCAGCCCCAGAGGCTGCTGAGCTGCCCTGCGCAGCGGCTCACCGCAGGTCACCTTCGCTTGTCCAGCAGGACCCGGGTCCTCTGCTAAAAGCTGCTTTTCAGGGGGCCAGCCCCCAGCCTGCCCTGTTGCACAGGGTTGTTCCTCTGCCGGTGCTGGACCTGGTGTTTCTCTCTGTGGAACTTCATGAGAGTCCCGCTGGCCCATTCCTCCAGCTGCTGGGGTCCCTCTGAGCCCAGTGTCACGGGATCTGCACGCTGCCTGTGTGGGGGTCTGTTACTCGTCACAGCCCCAGATCCCCTGTCAGCCCCGACGTTTACCACCAGCGATGGGTGTACGTTGTGCTGTGAGCACACCGCAGTATTTCTACTAGTGCACTATATCAAGATACCTTTCTGAAAAAAAAAAAATTTCTGGCTTGTGCTACTTTTAAAAATACAACTTAAGATTTTGGTGGGCTCTTCACTTCCCTATTCTTACCTTCTTCAGTTTCCCTGTACAAACATTCTAGGCTTCTTGCGCTTCCCTTTTCCTTCACTCTAAACAAAGTGTTGGTGGGCATTCCTCCGTTCTTTCCACTTGCTTGACTGTAAAAAAAAAACCAAACTCCAGTGTGTTTATCAGTGCAGGCCCAACCCTGATTTATGTGATGCTTTGCTAAATGAATCCCTATTTATTATGGGAAATTACTGATTTTTCTCCCGTTAAACATGTTATCTCTGTTTGTATGGCTCAAACTGAGAAAATTACTTTCAGATCGATTGTGTGAGTCCAATTCTTACTATTTTTCTCATGTATCAGATGATACAGGAAATCGACTTCGGTTCCAGCTGGAGTTAGAGTTTGTGCAATGTCTGGCAAATCCAAATTACCTCAACTGTGAGTACTTAAAAGTAAATACCAGGGTCCTGAGGAGTGAATATAGTTTAATGGTCTTTATTATTACTGGTAATGTTAAACAGGGAGGGAGAGGGCTAAACAAAGAAAAGGGAATGGTAGTCTGTAAATAATGTGTCTGGATTTCTAACAGGTGGGTTTTTTAAAATGCAAAATGTTTTATTGGCTGAAATAAAAAAAAATTGCTTAAGTCCAGTCTGTAGTTAAAAAGTAGTGTCAACAATATTCCTTCATCTGAAAACAGAATTGTACTAATGTTAATAATAGTTTCAGGTACTATACTTAATTCCCTGCCCATTTTGGTACTACAGTCAAAATTTCCTGTTGCAGAAAGGTGTTCTCTTTCTTGCTGTTGTATGGAAGATACATACTGTAAGTGCCTAGTACGTTGACATAAAAAAATATTTTTCCCTGTGTTTTTTTCATTTTGAATTAGCAAAATTTGATTGTAATGATAAAGTTTTGACTAAAGTGCCTCTTTGTTTAGTTTTGTGAATACATATTCAAGTTTGTCAGATTTTTTTCACGCATCTGTAACTGACAATTCCTTATTTGTCATTTTATTTCAGTTCTTGCACAAAGAGGCTACTTCAAAGACAAGGCTTTTGTAAATTATCTTAAATATTTACTTTATTGGAAAGAACCTGAATATGCAAAATACCTGAAGTAAGTGTTAAAATCTCTTAGGTTTCTGCATTTTAATGGTTTGACATTTGCCTTCTCATAGGTCCTGTACAGCAGCATGTCAGTATTTGATTTCTCCCGTAACCTTACCTTTTTTCTCCCTACTGTGTTCACATGCAGTATCAGTTTTCCTGTTTCCAACAGTTCAGATGTAGCAAGGATACGTTAAAATGTCTTTCACAAGTCGCGCATGGAATCTTCCTTTTGCAGCCTTTATCTGCACTTTACCATTTGTTTAAAATAGAACTATTGAACATTATGGTACAAAACTACTTCAGTTAGGCCCAGTAAGTACATTTTAAGAGTAATTTTGCATTGTTGATGCTTAGACGAAACAAAGATGACCTTGCATTTCTGTGAGTGTGCAAACCCTTCAAATTTGGGGGAAACAGTTCTTGGTTATGTTCTTTAAATGAGCTCTAGAAGCAGATATTATAGTTGTCACGTATTTGCTTTAGTAAAATCCAGCCATTAGAAAAGCTAGTCTCAGCAAGCATGTGTATGCATTTATAAACTGTTCTTGAACTCCCTCATTTTCTAGCCTAATCCTGACGTTAGCAAGTTACAGGGTGTGGAGTATGTACAGTCTTAAGTGGTTTGATACTTAAGTAAAGCACATACATGATAAAACTAAAATAATGAGCTGCAAAATTATTGGAGACTCCAGTTTTACTGTACCTTGTAAAAACTTGTATTAAAGTATGTTTATTTTTAATCCAGGTATCCTCAGTGTTTGCATATGTTAGAGCTGCTCCAGTATGAACACTTCCGCAAAGAACTGGTCAATGCTCAGTGTGCTAAATTTATTGATGAGCAACAGATTCTTCACTGGCAGCACTATTCTCGGAAAAGAATGCGTCTCCAGCAAGCGCTTGCAGAGCAGCAGCAACAAAACAACACCTCTGTAAAATGAAACACGCTTGGAGGAGTGATGATAAGGTGTCCTCTGTCTCAGCTGAAGCATTTACAAGAGAGGCATGAACCCTTTTGTAGGTTTGGCTCTGGGTGTGCATACATTGGATTTTTCATTTATCAAGTGACTAGGTTTCTTTTTTCTTTCATCAACTTTAAAGATACAAGACCGATAAACACCTACTTCTGCAATATATTTTGTAGCCTGGACAATTTTGTAAGAGCATTACTTACTGTAGTTATTGGTTCCTCTTGATTTTGAAAACAAAACATAGTTTTGTTATTGATATTTAAGTATATAACAAAAAGTGTAGCTCAGAAGTCTGCTCTTAGGAGGCATTTTCCCTGGAGAATAATGATGTGTGTCAGCGTGTGGCTAAGAACTCCCTCATGTACAACTATTTACAACTGCAGGATGAGCAAAGTTGAAGTGATGATACTGTACAAAATCTAAATTGTGGACTTTTGCCTTGAAACAGAGCCAAGCTATTACTTGTCATCGCTGTTTATCTGGCAATCATTGTTGCTGGGGGTCTTACAGAGTTTTCCTTACAGCATTTTACAGATAGAAATTGAAGTGTGACAAGACAAGGACTGCAGGAGTGGAGCAGAGAGAAGTAATAAACTTTGCAGATACTGAACAGAAGGAATTGGGCTGTAGCTCTGTCTAGTCCATTCCAGGAAGCTTACTTTAATCTTGGTTTTCTGCCAGTGAAACAGTGGCTGCTCTTAGGCTTAGGCAAAGTGAAAACACTTTGTGTTACAAAAAAATGCTTGCAGTATTGGAGAAGCATTTGCCATTTATGCCTCTCTAGTTTTTATTGTAAGAACACCATCTTGGCAGTTGTCAGGGATTTAATGTTCATATTTTAGATTGTATTCGTGCTGCATTCATGTTATATTTCGTATCCTTGTAGGAGCAGGTACCGTTACTGTTAACCCTTAACGTGTGATCAGAGACACCAAGACTGTCAGCCGTCAGCTTATCAGACTGAACAGATAAGCCATTAAACATCTTTGACATTGAAAATTTATCTTAACAGCTTCAGTAGCTATGTGAAATCAGATTTAGGAAGAACAAGGAGATTTTTCTGTCTCTCCTACCCCCCCAATTCACTATTGAAGGTGTAACTTACCAGTTTGGTCTTCAGTAATTGCCAGCTGCTCTCTGAGTTTGTAACAGGAGCTCAGCTCCTTTGAAAAGAGACTGTTTGCAAACTCAAGTTTATTTGAACATGAAAGGAAAGATGCAGGTTTTTGTTGCAAGATTTTAGTGGAAGGTTGGACCCAGAATTTAATGACATTTATCTTGACTAGTCTGAAGTAATTAACCATGACATTTTTGAAAAAGGTTAAGGATTTCTTGAAAGGACACTGCAAATGACTTGAGATTAACATCTTCATAAATGATTGACTACTGGAGGATTTAGTCTTCGGTAAACAACATACGCACAAGCTCCGCTTTAAAACATTCTTCTTCAACCAGCTTCTGAGGCTGAAAGAAAAATTAAAATGTTTCAGGGGCAATTCAAAAACCTGGTCTAGACTAGAGCCGTTTGTACATACTAACATTAGCCACACTCCAGCAGTTGTTTTTCCAGGGAGGGTGGGGAGGAACAAGCAGGGTAGGAATAACTGAAAGATGCCTGAGGGTTTTCTGGCCTTAGAAGAGGCATTTCTAAGAAAGTAACTGCTAACTTAATAACATGCACAAGTTAAAACTTGAGCTGGCGTCTGTTTGAATCAGGAGTATACTGCACAGAACTTGTTTCACGCCTGTAATTCAACATTTGGATTTTTTAAAGTTTGAGGAGCTGCAAGTCAGGAAGCTAACAATAAGTTGCTAAGAATCTTCCCTACCCCTCAAGCACTACGTGCTAAGTGTACGTACTTTACTATATGTTCGTTATAGCCAACATGATACAGAAGGCAGAGTGGTTCTCTCCTGAGGAACCATTTGAGCCAGGAAGAGCGCACAGGTGGGCGCAGAAGAGCTGTTCCTAATTGTCTGCTCTTTTTAAACAAGAGAGGGTATCAGAAAACGTGCGTGCCTAATTCATTCACAGCCATAAGCTCCTGCCGGTTTCCCACATGAATGCCTGTAGATCCAGAACATACAATAAATCACTTACTGTTCCATACTTAAGTAGTGTAGGCACTCCTGTTAGTTTCAGATTCTTCCTGAATTCATTGTTGGGATCTTTCCAGCTGTTTGGGAAGAAGAAGTTAAACACAGCTTGTAGAGCTGCAGTTTTAAGTTCGCCTGTTAACATTCCTTCAAAAGGATGATTCAGAGGTCTTTGCCTTGCACCTCCCCAGCCCACCTCTCAGAACAAGCATGCAGATAGTTAGGCATGGTCTAGACCTCAAAACTCAGAAGAATGCTTCATTCCTTGCAGAGAAGGACAGTTCAGTCAGTTGTTCCAACAGGTTAGTTAACCTCTAGTCCACAAATAGCAAAGATAGTCAATTGGCATTAGAACAGTTACTTACTAGGCTCTGTCTCCTACTAGGCAGTAGATGAATACAGACTCATCGGGCATGTTATGAAGTTCCTTCCTCACAACCGGTTCAGCTAGAGAGGAATTTTAAAAATCTATTAGTAGTTAATACTTTTGCTGTGCTACAGAATCACCTGGATCTGCTCTGACCAGCAATGCTAATTAGTATTTTGCCTGCTTCAGGTAAGGATCTGTATTTTGTTTCATCTGGTTATCCATGAGCTTTGCCGAATTTATTCCATGCTCAACGTTGTAGTGACTCATCTTTGAGTAAAGGCCAACTTCTGCTTTAACAAGAACAATAATCATTGTCTCCCGTCTGTATGGAAGCCCGTCAGAACAGTGGTGAGCAGTTGCCATATATGATCAGAAAGTTCAGCGCGGTGTTTTCTGAGGAACTGCCTTCACCTTCGCTGCCAGACACCGACGGGCGGGTCCCTTTGCCAGGTGAAGCTGAGGTGAGTCAATCGACCCCAGGATTCGCGTCCGACTGGGCGCTGGGCCCCTACGCCCGCCCCCCCCCGGACCCCACCTCACCTGGCGAGGGGCTGGCGGAACCCAGCACGGCAGGGACAGCTCGCTGGCCAGGGGCCGGCTTTACCGAGCTCCTAGTCAGAGCCGACGCGGCCAGGTCGCTTCAGCGGCCTGGTACCGGCAGCCAGAGCTCCACCACCGCCCCCCGCGCCAGCCTCTCACGGCTCTCGGTACCGGCGGCGGGTGCGCGGGGGGCCGCTGCGAGGCCGCTCGGCGCCGGGAGCTGCGGGGGGCGCCGGCTTCCCGGGCGAGCGGGAGAGAGACGGCGCGTACCCGCAGGCCGGGGCCCGGTCCCCGCGGGGCTGGGCGCTCCCCGGGGCTCCCCGCGGGGCCGGGCGCTCCCCGCCGCGCCGCGGGCCTCACCCGTCACGCAGTCCGGGCACCAGCTCCTGCCCTCGGCGTCCTTGTCGCCGCAGAAGAGCGCGAAGATGGGCCGCCCGTGGTAGCGCTGCGCCGTCTGCACGAACTCGGGGTACCCGCGCACCCGCTTCTCCTCCCAGCCCATGGCGGCGGCGGGAAGGGCCGGGCCGGGCCCGGCTCCGCCCGGGACCCGCAGTTCCGCTTCCCGGCGGCCTCCGCGGCGGCGGCTGCGGGGAGCGGGTTTGAACGGCGGCCCGGTAGGCCCCGGCCAGGCCTGGACCGCCCGCCCTTCCTTACCGGCGGCGGGGGGGAGGCGGGGAGCTGTGGCCGACAGGGCCGGGGTGCGAGGAGCGTCGTGACCGGCAGCCGCGGGCGGGCCCGGGCGGTGGGGCCGGGGGGTGCGAGCCGAGGCGCCGAGGCGAGGTCGGTAGTTCAGTCGCGACAGACAGTTCTAACAGCGTTATGCGCTGGATCCTGCTCACTTTCTAGGTCTCGGAGGCAGGGGAAGGAGAGGGAAGTTTCTGGCCGTCTCCACACATCGCTCTTATTTTAAATCCTTCTCTGTGAAGAACTCCAGGTCGATCTGTGTTCCTGTGACACTGACCTTCCCGGCCACCCTGAGCTCTGCCCAGGGCTGTCCTGCCGGTCCCTTAACCCCGCAGTGCACCATTTCCCTTTAGGTAAGTAATAGCTCTACAAGTTGTGGTGTGAGCCTCATAGTCCATCTCGGTGCTCCTCAGCTCTCCTTGGGGTGTGTAAAAGAAGGATATAAATTGTAAATTTTGCCTTAAATGGTGGGATTGTACTCTCCGTTTTGTCTGCCACCTGTGTGAGTACACATGACGTGTTCCATCTCTACGTGCCTCCTCAGGTTGGCTCTCTGGGTGTTATTCACATCAGCCCTGGGATTGCTCTTGAGAGGCAGAAATAACGTATGATTCTTCTTGTGTTCATAGTTGTAACTAAGCAAAGGACAAATCACCGGATTTTCAGCATCAAGCCAGTGTGATGGGACCAAGCAACCCAACTAAGTCTGATGCCATGTTTGCGTTCACTACCCAGCTGTACAGGAATGAAGCAAAGTCTTTGCAAACACAGGTATTATTTGACTTCTGCAGCGATACTGAATTGGTTTTCATTTGTGATTGTTACAAAAAGATGATTATGACCCACCTCCTGAGATAGCCCCTTCGTGAGTGTCAGATCTTCATACTTGCTTTCCTGATGCTGTCATATGTAATCTTGACGCTGTCCTTTTGCAAGGGTGTAGATCAGAAACTACATCTGTAAACATTATTCACCTGTCTGTGGTTTAATCCCAGTAGGCAGCTAAGCACAGCCATTCGCTCAGGCTCCCCAGTGGGATGGGCAAGAGAATTGGAAGGGTAAAAGTGTGAAACCTGATGGGCTGAGGTAAAGACAGTTTAATAGGTAAAGCGAAAGCTGCATGCACAGGCAAAACAAAACAAGAAATTCATTCACTACATCCCATCAGCAGGCAGGTGCTCAGCCATTTCCACAGCTTCGTCACGTGTAGCAGTGACTTGGGATGACACACGCCACCACTTCAAACATCCCCCCCTTCCTTCTCCTTCCCAACAGCTTTTATTGCTCGCCAGTAACTAAAACATTGTTCAGCAATAACATCAGTGCACTATCAACATTGTTTTCATTATAAATCTGAAACATAGCCCCATACTAGCTACTGTGAAGAAATTTAACTCTATCCTAGTCTAAATCAATACAGTGTCTTAACCGCTTACTTTAGTACATGGAAACAGAACCTGGTCCCATGTTTCAGCTTTCCACTTCTCCTTCATCATGCATCTCCTTCATCATTTCTCCTTCTGTTACCTTTGTAAATTTAGTAATGCCTTACTAAATCAGTATGATATATCATACCCATTTATATTACTAATGTTAATTGTTGTTATAACTCATTAATTTCATTGTCAGAACTCTTAGAAAAAATATTCATAAAGCCATTCATTGTCCATTGCCCAGTCACTTTGGAGCAGATTTTTCAGTGTGTGTGTACACTTCCCAAGGTGCCCACCCTAAGTTAAAGATAAGTGCCTAATGTTATTTACAAGATGAACTAAATACTTAATTCTTAATTTTGGATACTGACATTTGTCTGAATGGACAGAATGCTTTGCATGCATTGAGATCAGCCCCAAGGAGAAGGACTTGGGGGGGTTGGTGGATGGAAAACTGCCTATGAGCCAGTAATGTGCGCTGGCAGCCCAGAAAGCCACCCGTGTGCTGGGCTGCACCCAGAGCAGTGTGGGCAGCAGGGCGAGGGGGGGATTCTCCCCCTCTGCTCCGCTCTGTGAGACCCCCCCTGCAGTGCTGGGTCCAGCTCTGGAGGCACCAACATCAGAAGGACACGGACCTGCTCGAGCAGGACCAGAGGAGGCCACAAAGATGCTCGGGGGGCTGGAGCACCCCCCTGTGAGGACAGGCTGAGAGAGTTGGGGGGTTCAGCTGGAGAAGAGAAGGATCTGGGGAGACCTTAGAGCGGCCTCCCAGGACTAAAAGGGGCTACAGGAAAGCGGGGAGGGACTCTGGATCAGAGGGGTAGGGATAGGACGAGGGGTGACGGTTCTAAACTGGCAGAGGGCAGATTTAGATGAGATCTAAGGCAGAAATTCTTCCCTGTGAGGGTGGTGAGGCCCTGGCACAGGTTGCCCAGAGAAGCTGTGGCTGCCCCCTCCCTAGAAGGGTTCAAGGCCAGGTTGGATGGGGCTTTGGGCAACCTGGGCTAGTGGGAGGTGTCCCTGCCTAGGGCAGGGGGGTTGGAATTGGATGATCTTTAAGGTCCCTTCCAACCCAAATTATTCTGTGATTCTATGAAGAAGTACCATCATGACAAAGCATTCTAATATGAAAGAAGATCCATTTTCTTTACTGTGTAAAGTGTTCTGTGTAACATCAGCTTTTTTTTTTACACTTTGGAGCAGCTCCAGTTTAATAGAAATGTGCCTGCAGTCCCAGAGAACTTGGCTTTCAGATTCTCTAACCCCCGGCCAATTATAATAGAAAAACTGAAGGCACCCAATGATCAGAGGAATCTAGGTGGAAATGAGGACCCCAGCGTAAGAAGCTCTGGCATGTTTTCAGTGATATCTGAAGAGAGACTAAAGTTGGCTATTCAGCTAGCCAAGAGAGACATAAAACGAAGACATCTTGAAGAGCAAGTGAAACGGCAAGTGTTTGGAGATGCTGTCAATAAACCATTGTTGGCACAGAAGTCACAACAGCAGAAGACTGAAGTATTTGTAAGTCCGGAAAATAAAAATGCACTGAAGTCTCAAACTTGCTTGAAATATCAGCAGAAACTCGGTCAGCCTTCCAAAGTGGAGACTACCACCTCTGGTGCTAAAGTTTATCTCTACACACCAAATAAGGGGAAGCTAAGCCCAGCTGGTTTTGACTCTCCACCCACCCATGACACAGGACCCCACTCCAAGCCAAGTGTAAACAAAAAAGAAGATAAAAGTATGCAGGAAGTCCGACGGCTGCAAAAGGAATTGAGAAGCTATGTCCAGAAAATTGAAGAACTGACTAAAAAAGGTGTAAGACTGAACAATAATTGTGTTATATAGTAGTTATATATATATAGTTATATATACTGTATATATAGTATATACAGTAGTTTGTTGATTTGTTTTTCTTTTTGGTTTTTGGCTTGAATTAGAATCCATATTTAGTTCTGGATTTTTGAGAACCATCTACTTTTTTCAAAAGTAGACAAAAGCTAGAATGGCTGGCCAGGTTAAGCAATAGCAGGGTTTAATATCTCCAAGTGTTTGTGGTGAGTTCCAGTCCAACCTGCAATGACAGCAAATCAGTGGTAGGCTATTTAATAACACAGGTGAAAAAAAATATTGGTGTCTGTAGGCCTACTGGCTAGACAGTCAGACCGCAAAAGTAAGTATCGTAATTAATCACAATCTTGTCAGTGATGAGAAAAGGGACAACAGCTGGTAGAATTTCATTTCACAGTCTGACTCACCTAATTTATGGCTGTGCAGCAGCACGATTAATGTGCTTCCTGACACTGTGTTGTGGACTAACCCTGGTCGGCTGTAAAGCGTCACACACTTGTGCTCATTTCCCCATCGGTGGGACAGGGGAGAGAATAGAAAGATTAAAAGCAAGAAAACTTACAGGCTGAGATAAGGATAGTTTAGTAAGGGAAGGAAAGAGGAAGAAGAAAGAAAAAACCCAAAACAAGTGATGCAAAGGCAATCACTCACTACCTCCCACAAGTAGACCCAATGCCCAGCCAGTCTGTGAACAGTGGCCACCTTTCCCCCAAAAACCTCCATTTTTTTGTTGCTGCGCATGGCATGGAGTATCCCTTTGGTCAGCTGGGGTCAGCTGCCCTGGCTGTGTCCCCTCCCAGCTGCTTGCACAGCCCCAGCCTACCTGTGGCAGGGCATAGTTGAAAAAGGAGGCAGCCTTAGTACTGTGCAAGTACTGCTCAGCGACAGCCAAAGCAGGGGTGTGTTTTTTAGTCATAAATCCAAAACAGCACTGTATTGATGACTGTGAAGAAAACTAACTCCGTCCCAGCCAGCCCCAGTATATATTGCACTGGTTCTTTTGCAATAACTAGCCAGAGGTTTAACCATTCCTAACTGTGAGTGCTTTACCTGCAACTTCGTCATAAAACTAAGAGGTCACGTGATTTTGTACGGTATGACTAATAAGCTGTTGCGTAAGAATGTTTAAGCAAATTTTAAGTAGAAACATGATGTAGAGTTAAAATAACTAGCTTGCATTTTTGCTCAGTGGAGCCCTGCAAAATATATCATAGAATCACAGGATGGTTTGGGAAGGGACCTCAAACCTCATCCAGTGCCACCCCCCTGCCCTGGGCAGGGACACCTTCCACTAGCCCAGGTTGCCCAAAGCCCCGTCCAACCTGGTCTTGAACCCTTCCAGGGGTACATTGTGTATTGGTTTTGCATGAAAGAGGCTTATTACTAAATTATGTTTGTTATCATGACTTAATTGGGATTTTCACAGGTTAAATTAAGACATAAAACTTTACATTTCTTGCTTTTTAGGGAGAGAGAAAGAAATTTTAGATCCCGATAAAGAGCAACAAGTTTACAGTAGGAGACAGAAACAAGCTGCACGGTCAGCTCGGATGCTGTATGTACTCCAACAACAGGTAGGAACCAGCACTTTAAATTGGATGTATACTAGCTAGTTTATTGTGATGAATTTGACAGAAATTAACTGAAACAAGAGAAATTTGATCAGGTTATCTCTGAACTTCCATGGCATTCTAGTTTATGGTGTGACTAATTTCTCTCATGACTGGACAGAGAGAGGAGCATCACCTTTGGAAAATTTGGACTTTCACTCCAACTTTACAGTGAAGATTAATTGTTCATTTATAGATGTAGAGCTAATTCTGACTGACTTTATGCTCTCCCTCTCTTTTCTTGATGAACAGGTAAAAGAAATACAGGATGATTTAGAGAAACTGAGTCCTCATAAAATCAAACATACTAAAAAGGTAAGATGTAATTATCCTCCAGGCTGTGAGTAACTTGTTAACAGAAAGTTTTCTGACTCATTGAGTTTGATTGTCTAGGGTACACCTGAGCCCTCTCCAGAGGGAGATTTTCTTTGTATCTTGCGCCTTTCATCTCATTCTCACACACGTATGTCTCGCTTGCTCTGATGCTGCCTTTGCTGCTTCTCCTCTGTTCTTCTCTGTCTACAGTAAACTGGAGAGGAAGGCTGTTGGTCTTCTGCTTTTATGTGGCTTCTAATTCCTTCTCATTCCACTTCCTTTTCTGGATAACACTGTGTTCTACTCTTGACTACTTTTTTAACTTCCTGTTGATGTCACTCAGTCTTATCTGTCTCCTGATTTTCTTCTCTGCCCAGCATCTTCCAGAAAGGTAGCACTGAGATCACACCTTCTGTTTGGCCAATATTGTCCAGTTGTTCTCTTGTGCTTTTCCATCACTTGTATTTTCTTCCGTAACAAAAACTGGAGAGTGGAGAATGTTCTGTTTGTGCAATTGTTGCACGTTAGGGTCAAGCCCGTGGCTACAGTACCCTTTGGCACCAGTGGCGGAAGCATCAGAGTCCGTTATAACCTCTAAGCAGGCTACTCCACCTGACGCCAGCGCGATGCTCAGCAGGAGCACTGTCATGTAGTACCTTTAGTAGATTACTTAAATGCCTGCTTGGTTTTGTCTCACAAATGGCTTCATATCTATCAGAATTATCCCAAGCCCGAGTATTTCTCCATGAAATGTGGGCAACAATTCTTTGAATAGTATCAGCATTCCTTCTATAGCTAAAGCAGTTATTTTTCATTTTTCCAGTCCCGAGCAGTATCCCGGCTGGTGGCAGCACACAGAGGAGCTGTACGAGCCTTGCAGGCGTTTGCCAGTCAGTTTACAGACCAGACAGAACAGCAGATTCCTACCCACTACAAGGAACTGGGCAGTCTCATCCGACAACTGTCTCTCTGTTCTGCCAAACTGGAAGTGGATTCTTCCATTTCTGACATTATCATAGATATTTTGCTGCAAGTTGAGGTAAGAAAAAACATTTTTACTAAGGCAGAAAAGATGCAGTGAAATATGAATCTGCAAACTATGTTGTGTGTTAATGAAATGGCAGAATATCTTACTGTTGGTTTTTTTATTTTTAAAGGCCATATTTTCTAATGTATAAATACATTTCTAATGTTCCTAAATAATGGTGGTCTAAAATAGAGTTGCATTCTAAACATGGAAGCTCCCTGCTGCTGTTCCTGTTGATGCTGTTCCTGTATTGGCTCTCCTGGTAGAATGAGAACTGGTAGTAATAGTGGTAGCAAAGCACCAGTTTGTGATTTCAGATTTATTTGCCGTTTTCAGGACTGAAAGAATTGCATTTTTATACGTTGGTGTAAGTTACGTGTTTATTGTTTTGCGATGCATGCTTTAGGCATCAGGACTAGTGATGAGCATCTGAGCCTCACCCATGGTGGTGGGTGCAGAACTGTCCAGACAGAAGGTAATGCTGTAGCTACAAGAGCTACTTAAGCTCTTTGCCCTTCAGATGGCTTTTGTTAGTGATGTCTGATGTCTTAAAACATGTTGTTGGTGTAATGGAAAAGTCTGATTCTCATTTCCTGCTGCAGTTCCTACCTGCAAGATTTATTTTTTAAGAACCTATGTAACCTGAACTATTATGAAACTAGTATTTAATTCATTTAAATAAAAGCAACTGATAAAATAGCCATAAGATATTTAATTTTCCTTACAAATACTGTTCTAACTGTAAGAGCTGTGTTGTTATTTTTGCTGTTCTGAACTGCTTATGAGAACAGTAACTGCTAACTGCCTGGAAACAGGAAAGGAGGCAGAATTGTTTGGACTCAACATTGAAAGAAGCGTCTGTCTGTCTTACAATAGGCGTGGGGGCATTAGGTTTTTTTTTTGTCTGTAGCCTTTGTATCCATTTCTTTTTGAACTTACTATAAGCAGATAATTTGCTGGAGTCAATTGTAAATACAAAAATGCAAGCCTTTTCTGTAAGGTTTAAGTTAATAATATGAAGAAGCTTCTGCATGAACAAGCTATCAGGAATAATCACTACTAGAAAAACCAAAACCAGAACCACACCAAGAAAGTTCCAAAAGTTAGAATCTCTTGAATTTGCTTCTCATTATTACATCAGATTTACTAAGACAGTAATTAAAATTCTGAATATTTGGTGCAGGATCTGGATTCACTGCTGGAAAAGAAACAAACACCAAAAAATGTGAAGAAATGTATTTCAGCATCTCAGGGCAAATCTCTGAGGAACACTGAGACATTTCCACCCAGAAAGCAGCTTACATCTCCAAAAGGAGAAAACAAACCTCTCATCTTAAAGGGTCAGCATGGACAAGAGCCTAGAAAACCTCCAGCTGCCAGGAGTCTCTTGACTGGTTTGTATTTTGAATTATTAGATACATTTTTGTCAGTTACCTTACCATCTGCAGTTCAGTTTTGCAGTATGTTATGTACTGTTGGTCAGTGTGTAACAGCCTGTATGTGGTTATCAGAGTCACGTAGCCTTGCTATGTATTCCTTTCAGCTGGTCCCCTGACATGATATGATAGACCTGCAGGTTCATATGCCTTTTTATAACTACATTATTATCATCATGTTCTTCTTATTTTTGTCCATTTCTTTTACTCTGGGCTACACTTGGATTGTTTTTCTGCAGTGTACACCTAAATGGCAGTTTACAAGTTGACATTAATGGTGCATACAGAATATTTCCAAATATCTACCTAGATAATACTGTATAAATATATTATTTTGGAAGGCAAAGTCGCTGACTGTTAGTAAATCTCCAGCAAAGCTATCATTGTTTAACTGTTGCAGTGAAAAGATATGCTGAAGCCATGGCTCAGAATTTCCTTGGTTTGTGCAGTTTCTCTACTTTTGAGAGGAGTGGCTCTGTTTCATTCTTGCCAGTTCATTAATGTTAATGTCTTCTGCACAGTAATCACAGTTTCAGTACCTAGAGACATGTTCACAGCTGAAGACTGTTGGGGTTTTTTTTCCACTACTAGCCTGCCATGCAACCATTGGGAATTGGTTTACTTTTCTTTTACTTCATATATGAAAGGAAATGGGCTTTATTTATCAAAGTGTTGTGAGATAAATTTACCACCCAAAGTATTTTGACACCTCATGAAGGCTGCTATATAGCTAATTACATTATTATATAACCTATATTAATTGCTTTTCTTCTTTGGGGTGTCTTTCTTATACCTCATACTGTTTTTACTGAAACAGTAAGTGCAAAGAATTCTATGAGATGAATTCATCTTTGGCAGTGCAGAGAGACAGTATATTGAGAAGCATCTCATGGTTTCCACGTGTCTTGCTGCCTCAAAAGAATGTTTTGTTATCACTGTCTAGACCTCATATGGCAATTACTACCAAAAGGCTTTCCCGTGATTTTCATATATATGTTTTCAAATATCTATATACATATAAATATGTATATGCACACAAACCCCAAAATCTCCTGTTCATTGACACAGTGTAAGAAAGACAATTTATTTAATACTTGTCAGGAAATACAAGGTGGGTTTTTTTCTTTTTTTTATTTGATTTTTTTAAAAATTATGGTAGAGCTTAGAAGTTCATGATTAGGTATACCTAGCATAACAGAATTATCAAATGTAGAAATAGAGATGATTCTTGCCCCTTTCAACTTACAGTTGAAAGTTTGTTTATTTTTTGATACAGATAAACATTGACATGTTGCAAATATTTCAGCAGTTCAAGAGGCAAACAGTTGTGCTCGTATATTGCACAATAAATTCCGAGAAGAAAATGACCCACCTACTCCAGAGAGAAATGCCATTTCACAAGGAAGCACAGAGGCATTGATGAGAGCTAGAGCTGTAAAAAAACATCCCATCCTTGAAAGTGGCCCTTTGAAGAAGAAAGGCGTGTTATTACCTGCAAAATCACAGGTATGGAAGTGATAAAATAATTTATGCTTTCTTCTACTTGTCCTCCGGGATTTGTTATATAATGTAAGACACTGTCAAGCTTTGCACTTCCTCACAGTTTTTTTATTCTGAGCTGGGAGCATAGGGGGATAAACTATGTCATCTGCCTACATTATTTCTAGTGGTTATGACTATTTTATCAAATGTTTTTTGAAAGTATTGTTATTGTTCCTTGGAAACGCACTGTACATCTAGAAACGATGAATAACAGAAAGGAAGACTTTCACTGAAACTAGTTTCACGTTTGAAATTAGCATGGTTATTTTTCAACTTGAAATTAAAGCTGAAATATTTTCCTCTTATTGATCATCCTCTGTCATGAAAAATGCACTCAGCAGTGATGTTGTGCTGTTGCTAATGTTAGTAGGAGGATACAAGCTGGGCAGATTTACTTCATTGATTACAGAAATTATAAAACTTCACAATACAAATTCTGGTTTCTGGTAAGTCCTTCTTGCAACCAGCAAGAGGCTTCAGTAATACAAACAAAGCAGTTCTTTTAAGAATATTTCAGAGTGCTGAATTTCACAAATAGTTGGGATTTTTTATTAAATGCCTTTTTTTTTTTTCCTTAGAGTATCACCTTCAGCTTGAAAAATCAGATCTGATACAGTAACATAGATGTATGCATGTGTAACTTTTACTGCCTCCCATATCTATCTGTCAGGGAGGACTGTGAGAGGGAAGGTTACACATTTCAGTAATTCATACTAAGGGGACAAGTCTAAGTGTCCTTGTAGCAAATACAAATATGGCAATGTTATAGTTTCATGGCTGAATAAAATGTTACCTTGGAAATCTTCTATTTGGATTAAGATTTAACATAGAGTCTAATTCTGAAAATTTTAAAAAATGTTTTCCCCATGAAGAGCGACATTGGAAAAATTGGAACTGTTTGCAAAAATAATAGTTGCAGGATTAAGCATATGTTCTGTTCAGGTACAGTTGTATTTTCCTTTAAATCAGTTGCAAAACTTCCACATATGTTAATTGAGCAACAAAGCCAGCAGGCATGACTTCAAGACAAATTTTGAAGCAGAATGCAAAATACTTTAGAAATTCCACACCTGGAATATATGTTTTTAATGTGATTTTGTTAATTTTAAGGGAACGCTGATCAAGAAATCAAGAAAGGTACAGCCTCAAGGGAAGCATGCTAGATTTCAAGAGACAACTATATCTTTCCAGCTAAAAGAGAACAAACGACCTGCTAAGGAGAGCAGAAGACCCCTCCTAAGGGTTCCTCCTGATCGGTATGTTCACAGTCGGGTGACCCCCCCCTCCACCCCACCTTGTCTGCACTGCTGGGGAGGGTGGGTTTGGCCTGGCTGTCAGACCCGAAGGCAAGCGACCACAGCTCACTGCTGGGTGGTTGCATTCTCCTCCCCCTTTAACACCGCCTGGGAAGAGCCACTGCTTCGTGCTTTTCCCTGGGCCCGGTCGGAGTATTGTCCGGGAGCCACAGGCCAGGCTGCGCTGGGCAAGGCGCTGGCAAAGCGCGCGGCGTCAGAGCGGGTATTCGCAGCGCTGCGTTAAGAAGGGAAATATTATCTCCCTCTTCAGAAGGTCAAAATACCTATCTTTGTCCTAGCCAGCAACCGAGTGCAGGTTTGTTTATTTTAAGCTACATTCAGCGTCCTGTAGACCAGGGCTCGCTGGATGTAGTTTGTTTTGGGAGATCCAGCTGCTGGATCTGTACTGGGTAGTGCACGTGGTAAGACAAGGAGCTCGTCTCTCCAGGCAGTATTTGTGGATAGCCATGAGTTTGCCTGTTGGCCAGTAGCAGAAACATAACTGAAGATCCCTGGTTCTCAAAAGAATTTCCTGGTTTATATAGTCTTAAAGTCAGTATTAATTTTCTCTCTAAAGTTTTCTTTAGGTTTTCTAAACTAATACTCAGAATCACATGATTTCATTCTTAGTTGTTAGAATGTGCATTTTGTAACCCTCTGTGATCCGGTCTTATTTTTGAAGACTAGCATGCCTTGAAGCAGACACTTCAAGAAGAGTGAAGGTTTTAACTGACTGTAGCAGAGGAGAAATAAAAAAGCCAGAAAAGTTAAGGTAATGACTTTGAAGAGCTAATAAATGGTGTCAGATCTGATACAGTCTGCTCCCCACTCCCACCACTCCCCTAAAAAGTACATTTATGTGTTTGGGTTTTTCGAATTGTTGTTGTCACACAGTTTCAGAATGGCGTTGTCATTTGTTCTTTTTTGTGTAGGTCACAAAGTGCTTCTCCAGCCCAGTGTGCAGACGAGGTTGAGAAGGCAGAACGGGAGCACTCAGAACCTCTGTCAGAGAGGACACAGGTAGTACAGTCAAGCTCATGCCACTGTTTAAAGGATGCCTTTAGAGCTGTAAAACATTTATAAAGGGGCAACGCAGTTTCTTTTCAACTTAATGCAAGTCATATTTATGTAGTCAACACAGTTCTGGACATTTGGAGAGCGTATTTTGATTTCAGTATGTGGGTCTTATTGTAATGAAGTTTGGCAAAGCTGCATTAAATTTTTTTTTTGTTAGCTTCTTGTCAGGTAGATGCATTTTTCATTTGTTTCTGAATGGTCATAACGGTTCCACGCTGAACATGACTGGACTTGATAAGATTATTTCAATAATTCTTATAATCCTGTATTTATTGACTAAATAAATTTGAACTGGTAATATTAATGGTTAAATAGAAGAAGCTTTATTATTGTGAGAGGATTTACATTTTATTTAGAAGATCAATCTCTCCTTTGAAACAGACTGTCACTTGAAGGATTCCTCATTTATAAACCACCTTTCAACTCATGCAGCTGAAAAGGTATATTCTGTCTGTGTGTCAGAGAGTAAAGCTGTTTGACATTTAAGATGTATTTTTATCTTTGCCATATAGCAGAATGCATCCAGAAAAGTAGTGCTGATTTCCCAAACTTAGCAATTTTGATTTACATGAGACACATCTTTAAAACAGTGTCATTGTATGGGCATGTACAATATGGAACAATGAGAAGGCTCTTTCTAACATCATCTCTTTCGTATATTTTTAGCTTGATGTGACCTTGAATGCATAACCTTGCTTAAGGGGAAAAATGTTTTCATATAAACTAGCACAGGTAAATGAATAGAGGCATCGTACCATGGCTAATTAGTAAAACTGGACACAACTGAAACCTACAGGTGTGGCCTGCATCCTGTATATTTGCTCATTACCACCTGGAGCTGCTGTGAGGCTGTTTCTGTATGATGTTAAATGTGTGTGTAGTGTTTGTAAGATGAGGGCCTTCACTTTTTTGAATTCCTGGGTGATCTCTGAACCTGTGACAGTTTTGTCTTCAATTTGGGAACATAGTGGTGTAGCAAGCTTTTTCCATATTCATTGATTTTATTGGTAGGAACATACGAAGTTGTTTTTATTGATTTGGCTTATTGTGTGGGTGGAAGGAAAACGGGAATTTATTTGGATTTTCATTGAAAAGAAATGTTGAAAAGACAACTGGATTATTTCCAGGAGCTGCTGTAAGAAATGTTTGATTTCTAAGCATTCTTTCTCCCCAGTTGGTTTGGTTTTTTTTTTCTTTCTTTCTTTCTTGCATTGACTGTGTGAGTTTTTGTTTGTTTGTTGGATTTTTTTTTTTAAATAGCAGGTTGCAGCAAATGCAGATATTCTGAGTGAAAAGCTACTGGATGATCTTTTGGAAGATACTGCTCAGGAAATGTGGAGTATGGAGCAGCATGAGCGACTCCAGACCGAGGCTCTGCCTATGGCTGACACTCATAGCCTGGAGTCAATGTTGCACAGAATGGAAGAAATTGAAGTAAGATTTTCTCTCTTGGTTGGTCTCATTAGTGCAAATTTCTTGTTTACTGTCCATAAATTGCAATATCTGTAAGTATCTACATTCGTAAATTGAAGCAAGGTCTGACTGGGTCAGTGTATGAAATGAAAGACTTGGAAGGAGTTTGCCCTTCCAAGCAAAACAGTGTAATAGAAGAACGTTTGCCCTGATGTTTTATTGCTAGCTTTAGAGTTGGTAGAGCTGAGTTTGCCAAGACTTTGTGGCTTAGATCATCGTATGTGAATGGGAGAATCAGTGTGGTGATAATGTTGATTGTCTCACAGATTGGGAACTAATTGAACTGGTTTATTTTATTTTATTTTTTTGTGATAGCATCTCAAGGAACTATGCTCTGGCAATCTGAAATATTTTACAGGGCAACATGGGGATGTCAGACAAATACATGGCTATTTGTGCCTTTTATTTATTCATCTTTCTATGTAAATATTCAAGAAGTTGTCATTTACTTGGCTTGAACTTTCTCACATATTGCTTTCCTAAAAATTTTTCTTTGATCAGCTTTTCCCTAGTTCTTGGTTCAAGTCCCATTTCAACCTTCCTGTTCAGTGAAATTTACCATAACTTAGAACTATTGAGTTTAGTGCCATTTACTCCTAGATATCCGTTGGTAAGTCGGAAGCAAAGCTCATGCTCAGGCAGTATCCTCGCCCATCTGAGGCACTGGAGCACACCTTTGAATTGGCTGCTGGCCAGGCAGGAACAGCCTGAGGGCCCTTCAGTTGTCTGGCTAACTGCCCTCTGTCTGAAATGGGAGCAGTTGCCATCGTAGTAGCAAGTTGAGTCTTCAAGTATGGCTTTTGAACGAGGTGATTATCTGTGATTTCACCCCCACACCCCTTTTCAGTGTTAACTAGGCAAAAGAAGCCTACTTTGGGCAAGGAGGATCATGACCTGCTTTCCTGTTGGGTGATAACTAGTACAGCTGAGCTGCTAAGTATGTGTTGATTGATTAATTTTGTATGTTCAAAACCAGAGATACCAGGAGGCTGTATGCAGGAGATTCACCCAGATTGTGTACAGTGATTTGCAGTTCTGGGGCCAGGAAGACAAAACGGGTACGTGTCTTTTTAATGCAGCTTGTTTTTTCTGTAATCTGTATCTTTAAACTCAGGTGTTTTGAAATCAAAATCATTGGATTATGTGTGATCAAATAGCACCATCCAGACACATTTCTTACTGTAGGTGCTCCTTTCAGAGGACTATTTCTAAAATATAGTTCTAAAATCAGTATTTTAAAGAGGAAGGGTCTCTTCTGAGGACAGGCTGTCATTTTCTGCTTGCCTTTACCGGGGCTGCGTTTGAATGGAAAGCACTGCTAGTGCAATTTAGCTGAAGGATTAGGAATCTTTAACACATAGTTCCAGTCAGCAAATGTTAAGTTTGAATGTTGTCCCTTTTCTAGGCATTTGTCATTCTTTAGCTTAGGTATTTTTTTCTACCAAAACGTGAGTAATGATTTTTGTGCAGTGAAGATGAAATTCCGTACGTACAGACACACACTCCTATTCTTCTGTAAGCTGCTCGAATTTACTCCAGAAGACAGCGAGTTTACTTTCCAAGTCCAAGGTATCCTAAAGCCACTGCACTTGTCTTGTTAAACTCTTCATGACTTGCCTGTCTTCATTTTTGAGAAAGGGACTGACAAATCTGTAAATCTTAATCTTGAAAAGACTATTTAGTGTGTTCTCATTTGACTTGATTCCTTTGAAACACCATTCATTAATTACTTAGCAGTAATCGTTTTCATGCTGAAGAATTAAAAACTTTTTCTTAAGAGTTCACAGCCTGAGTTCAGGTATGGTGAAACTGTCTCAGTTTGTTCCTGCTCTTGATTTGCTTAGGCAGGAGCAAGCAGATATTTATCTTCTAGTTTGCTTCTCTCATTTTCTTACCTTTGTTTTAATAAACTATCAGTTTAAATGGCTTGGAGTTCAGCAGTAAATATTAGGTAAATATTAGTGTAGCAGTGAAGCCATGACAGTTTAAGGTTCTTCTGGCAGTACACGGAAGATAATATTAAATTACTTAAGTTTAGAAGATTTTTGTCTTTCCTTACTCCTTTCAAGTGATGGTGATACTGTTTTTAGATCTTGCAGCATACATGCAAGTTTAATTTTTGTAGTCTCAGAAAATTTGGATTCTTCTGTACAGAATTTATTATCCAATGTGCTTCAGCAAAAAGTATTTAATCCTTGAGAAAAACAGTTTGGATGCTCCCAGTTCACATTAATCACATTTCTTCCTGCTTGTTTTTACTGGATAGAAAATAAATGAAAGAATGTAAAGTCCTTCAGTTGAAAGATATAACTAACTTTTCACATCAGATTAACTTTTTAACTGAGAGGGACCTAAGTGACATTAGTAGGAAACAGTTCACTAGTGAGGGGCAGCGTTCCAAGCGGTGGTTTGCCGTTTCCCTTGTGTAGGCATACGTGCTCTAACGCCGCGTAGGCGTCTGTACTCGGTCGTAACGCCGCGTAGGCATGCGTGCTCTAACACAGCGACACACTCTAAGGATGACTGACACTTGTTGTGTTCCCATCCCCCTGTTCTGTTCCTTATCCTGCTCTTTGACTGAGTACAAGAGTGACGCTACACTGATTTTTCCAAGCTGAGTATCTGATCCCATACTGACTTTAATGGAACTGTGTTGTTTTACACTGGTTGGAAGATCTCACAGTAAGACTGGTGAAGACTTAGCCCAAATCTTGTTGGATTTTTTTTTTCATGTCTTGGATTTACTGTCAAGCTTAATGGGCTACAATAGTTTTAGAGTGGTATTTTCTATCTCTCCTCTAGAATAATCCACTGACACAACAAACTATCTATACTAAAGTTTGGTAGGGTTTATAAAATGCTCAGCTTTAATACACTGAGCTCTTGGAAACCCTATACTGAATTTACATTTTAGGGACTTGTCACCTTCAGTACTTTATTTATCTGAAGAACTTTCCCTTAAAAGAAGCAAAAGTCTTTGTGAGGATTTACCTGCAGTAAATGCAGTTTTCCTCTTCCAAAGAAACAATTTTAAATGTTATTTTCTTCCTTCTAGAACAACAAATTGCATCAATAGCTAAAAGACCTACATCTCCTCATCCAATACAGATAACTAAATTAATGGGACGCACAGAACCAGAAATGAACATTTTATTTGAAGAATTTTTTGATAGCAAGTAAGTAGCATATTCAGCCCTACACTAAACTGTGTGTCTTCATTATAGTGTTTTCATTGCAGAAAATTATGGTTAATATTTGAAGAGATTTTCTGATCCTTCAAAAAGATACTTGAAAATCTAGTCCTGGCTTAATGACTATTTTATGTTTCCAGTGATATTGATGAAAACAAAGAAGCAGAGGAGAAATCGCAGACTGGAAATGACATTGTGCAGCCCTTGACTCAGAATTCTCTATGGAAGGAGTGCTCTGTGTGTCTCTCTGTGCCAGACCATATGCTCCAGAGCATCTTGGATTATAGCAGCAGATACAAGCATCACTTAAAGCTTATTTCCCATGAGGCGGTGGGCAGTTTCAATCCCTGGCAGATTGCTGAGAGGTATATGACTATCTCTGCGTTTTTGAAGTGAATGGATCAGCTGATGAACAGGTTTTTCTGTCCTTACTCAGGAAAGGTGTGGGGAGGGGGCCATTTAACTTACAGACTGAAAGCCAGAAGCAGTCAGCCAGCCATTGGACTGTTTCTCTACTGGTACTTGGTGTCCGTGGATTTTTAACGTAGTTGGATAAAACAAAAGGATGTGGGAGCAGAATGTCCCGGAGGAGTGATTATTTTTCACATCTCTCTATGGTGTTACCACAAAAACAACTGTAAAATATAGGGTGACTTAAATTATTTTAAGACTACCATCAATAGGTAAATTGGAGGAAAACAAAATTAACTTTTTTTTCCCCTCCCCGAGTGAAAAAGAAATAAAGCACTGTAAATAACTGTGCAAATTTTAATCTTTGTGCTGAGCAATTGTGAAGCTGATGTTTTGAGGAGCAATAGTAGATGTGCTTTAAAAAGAGACCAGTGGCCTTAACACAGATTTCAGTGCTTTCTCTTCCACAAGTCTTCGTGCTTCGTGGAGTTCACTGTGGGAAGTGTGACACAGGTGTCTTACCATCACTTAGTACAGACAGAAGAGGTGAAGAAGCAATAGGTAACAGTCTCTCTGCTGTTCCCTCCCTGGCAAAAATTGATTATCGTGCTCAATGTCTGCTGAGTGAGCAGGGCAGTGTAAGCTGAAATAGTCACCGTTGCACTGATGCGTGAATAAGCGTTTTGATTGCTCAGTAGCAGGTATAGCAACTAAATTATATCACTGGTTAGCATTTTCTTGCACTTTTTTTGAGTGATTGCCTACAATTGCCTAGAAATCGTTTTCAATATGTATGATATATTTCAGAAATCACCTATTGGCCTTGTAAAGTCCCAGTCCCAAAAAAAACACGGAAATACAGGCTGAACTTGAACCTTGCCAGTCCTGTTCTTTCAGAACTGAAGAAATACTGGCACAACATCAGTTGGCATAGAGGGGCCATTAATTCCCTGCAGAGTGGAAATCAGAAGACTTCTGACTGTAGGAGGAGAGAAACGAAAGAAAACTCTGGAGTATTAAGAAAGAATTAAAAAAATCTAACTTCAGTGGTTGTAGATGGAGTGGTTTGCCATAACTGTCTGCATTGGCAGATTGGACATCAGCCTTAATTGCTAAGAGTTTTCAAACTTCTGCAGATGCTTTAATGTAGTAACATTGAAATTGGTGATACAGCTCATTTGAGTAACATTTGGCATCTGCGTTGGTGTTTCAGGAGCAGGTCCTGCAATATTTGAGAGGACTTGCGTGTGTGAAGGTAATCATGTGTGTTGGTGCTCTGCCCAGCTGTGGGTGAGTGGGCAGATGTTTTAGTAACTGTGGTTGAACCACTGTACTGGAATCTACTGAACTAAACCTCTGAAATACGCCGTGTCAGTTCTCAGCACTGTCGTTCTGCCTTCTGAACTGCACTCCTTTTGATAACGGGGCTGAGGCTGAGTAGTTCAAAGACTGGCACCTTCTGGGCATTGGCAGATGGGTTAAATGACAGCGAATCTCTCCTGACAGGTGAACTCCACTGCTGCCGTTTGCCTGATACATGTTACTCGAAATGAACTGCCGATGCATCCGATATCCAGCATGCGTCATTGACTCATTCTTGCCACCAGAGGGCATTGTAAATCTTTTAACATAAGTGTATCACAATGTTTAAAAGAAACATTCCCATGCTATGCCGGAAAGGTCTTAGAAAGACTCACTTGATGATATTTTAGAATATAAGCAAAACTGAAGAGACATTTTCAAGAGGCCCGTAAACAACTGTTGTCTTACACTAATATAGTTTTCCTCTGTAACATCTGCTGTGGTCCAGAGATCACTGAATGTTGAAATGTCTCGTCTCCCTTTTCTTTAAACTTTATTGCTCTCAGTAAGGCCCGATTCAGTGGCAGCTAAAACCAATGAGAAGCTTCCCATTTACTTCAGTGGCCTTCGGATGAGCACCACAGTATGTTAACTCTTATTCCCAAAGCAGGATTAGTATCTAAGAGTTTGAAAAAATGAAGCAATTGAGATCTCTCAACACTTCTAAGCCTGAAGTATGTCCTTTGCTATGAACCAGACTGAGGAGAGAATTTCTGATATCTTATACAACACGTATCAGATCTTTTCTTGGGCTAAGCAGTAGAAAGAATGAAAAAACATGAGTATTTCCCTTTTAAAATCGGAGCACTGATATCAATGGAATGAATGACTGGAATTTAAAATCTGACTTTCTGAACCTTTTCCTCGTCTTTTTCTCCCTTCCTCTCCCTCAGTCTTGCAGAGCAGCTGACAGAAGAAGCCCTCTGTGATGTGGCGGCAGAGCTGCAGGATGTTTGTGAGGATTACGCAGAAGCTGTGTTCACGTCAGAGTTCTTGCAGCCAGCACACTAAATGCTTTCAAATCTGCCCCATTATCAAATGCAACGTCAGCCTCAGTCTAACAGTCTTATCAGATGATCTAATTTTTCATGTTTTAAGTCTGTGAGATTCTGTTCACCAAATGAATTAAGTCTACCAAGGATTCATCTCTGGTTTTTATAAAACCATTATCATAATGTTTTCCTTTTCAGATTTTATTGTACTGCATTTATCAGGACTTAATTTTTTTAGCCAGTGCTTCAGTAGAGTGAAGTGAACTGTTCCAGGTAAAGTTTATATATTTTGATGGGAATACCAACCCATTTGTATACCTGTATTACTTCATTCATTTTTATGTGTGATGATCCTCTTACTAGAATAAAATACTGGGAGGAGGACTGGGTTCAAGCAGTGTCACAGACTCAGCTGTACTGTGCCTCAATTTTCTGCTTCAAAATGGAGAGAACCTGACTTACCTACCTTGTAAGGGAGCTATGGGTTTTAGTTTATTCTTCTCAGTAAAATGCATTGAATATATCCGATAATTGTGTTGGAAGAATGAAACATTATTGATATTTCTAAAGCCAAGATGCAGCAGACCAGAGTAGAAGCCGTTTGGTTTGCTGTTCAGCGCTTTCCGTACCGTGTAAGAAGGATGTTGTCTGACCACCGTGCTTAGCATACATCCGAGGATGCGTTTTGGGGCATGGCTATCCAAAGGCAGGATTCTCAGGGCACAGCATTAAGAAGATGTAAACGCTTGGCACTGGCTGTACTCGTAGGCCAACAGCCTGCCTGGACTCTTGCAGTCACCTTCTGAAGGTCGTACCTCTTTGGTCTCTGAGTATCACCGGTACGTTACACACAGATAGCTGAGACTTTTCAATAGAAGTACATCATGGAGATTTTCTTCCTTTTCTTCTTAAGCTAGTCTAAAATACTATAATTTTGTCAGCATTTAGTGATCCAACCTCCCATTCCTTACTCTTAAGAATCCCACTGAAACCAACAAAATAAATGGACAACTGGCATTTCTGCAATACTGAATTAACTTGTTCATTCCAGGTAACCAATGTACTAGTTTGGGTTATGTCTGGAGCGAGCAATGAGTAATAATTAATGTGTGGTCATATTCTAGGGAAATGCAAATTCAGTCCTTGAGGTAACCAAAAAACCAATATGACAGTCTGTTTCCTTTGACAAATTTATTTTTGTCCAATAGTGTTCAACCTATAACAGAATAATTTTTAGCTTTCTAAGATATTTTTATTTCCTCTAACTGAAACACACATTTTAAAAATAATTTTGGTTTTATTGAAGCCTGGTTTACTGTTTTGTTTATCTTGAAATTTACACCAAATATAGTGATGTAAATTTTACTGCTGATGTGTGACTTTGCTGATGTGTGATTTCTGTAATTTAAAACACTATCTTTTTTATTTCTAAGATTATAGAGATAAGTCTGTTTTGAAGTCCAAAACATTAAAGCCATAGTGTCTCTATGTATGGGTACGTATGCTTGTGAAAGTATTTTCAAGATATTTTATTTTTTAATAACACTTGTTTCTTAGGACTGAACATAGTTTTAATTTAAGATAACTTTCCTCTGAACCTCTTTGGAATAGTCATCACCCAAGGGAGTACCTGGCAACGTTGCAAGAGTCAGACCAGCATATGCCTCAAAGTAACGCGGTCATCTGTCGAGGTAAACAGACTTTCGTAAATCCCATGGTGCCGTGAGTGGTATCTCTGACTGATGATGCCAAAGTGAACTTTTATTGTGGATGAGAATTTTGTGGCATTTGGGTGCTGCCTTGGAGCAGAAATGTGCAGAGAGTGAAGGCTTTAGGTAGGAGCCCTGACTTCACACTCCTCAGTCCTTCCTAAGGAACTTAACTAAAACATTTACACATGCAAGTTAGACCATGATGAAGTTTCTATCCTGAAAAATTTCACAATTGTAGGGCTTCATCTTAAAGTCACTCTGCATGTCATTGTTCCCAAGGCACAAATCGGCATCAAGCTGGATAAACACTATACATGTGCATAATTCTTGTCCCGGTATGCTGATAGAGACGATATGTGGAGCTGGAATGTGCAGCCACAGTACCACTGCAATTGTTACCTATGCATCTAACGAGCCCTGTTAACTTATTTAAAGCACTGTCATGCATCTGAGTCTGTACTTCTTCAAAGCCAAGTCACGGGGGAGTTTCAGATTTTAGAAGTATTGTAATAGTATAGATAGTGCAGAATACATTTTCTTGGAGACTGCGCTGTTCCTCGTTGCTGAAAGTCTTTAGGAACGAGTTAGATATCCAAAACATACTCTTCTACCTGGCGTTGAGAGGATCTGCTTCCATGGGTCTGAACTGGTTTTCACTGTAAGATCTTTGAAGGCCTGTCTTTCTGATGGCAAGTCTTTTTCTTGATGGCAAGTTTTTCTCTTGATGGGCAAGCTGCTTTCATGTCAGAGCTGTGAGGGGGATGAAGCAAAAAACAGGATGAAGGAATTCAGTGGTTCTATAGATGCGTGGATGACTCCAGCAAATACCAGTTGCTGCAGTCATGTAGCAGAAGTAGAACTGGAGTTCACAGGGTGGTTTGGGGTGATCAGGTGATGGCTGGTAGAAGCACATGGAGCAGTTCAGTGCGAGGGCATGGCTGTGTCCTGGGTGCACCAACGGACGAGCCGGCCCCAGGGCCTCTGCTGTGGCCAGTCGTGGGTCCTGGCGGAAGCTGTGCCCTGTCCCCAGCTCCTCCAGACTCGCTTGGCCGTGGCTCTGACTGGCTGCCTCGCGCGGTGGTCGGGTTCGCCTGGGCTCTCCGTCAGGCCTGTCGCCATCCCGCCCCGCTCAGCGCCGTGGGACTGTCCTGCTGGTGCAGCTGCTTCCCAGCCTGGGCCGTGGGTGCGCCGGGCCCTTGTCCCCCTCCTGAGGCAGCCGTGCTCCTGCTTCCCGATGGGTAACGAGCCGTGTGGGGAGCGGTGAGGCTGAGGGCCAGGGGCGACTGGAAACCCTCTGTGAGGACCCTGGAGACAGCACTGCACGCTGGCGCTCTCCTGAAAACACGCAGTCTGCTCTGTAAATATTTAACTGTAGAAAGGAAGTCGGCATGCTTCTGGGAGTGAGGTAGTTATGGCAACAGTGCTTGCTCTGCCCGTGCTTTGGAGAGCCACTTTTTTCTACTAACGCTGGACCTAATTCAACATCCATTAATGTCAGTGTGAGAGCATCACTGAACTCCTTTCTTCTCTTTGGTTTGCTCTGTCCCTGGGTTACTCCTGCAGGCTGACTTTCTGCACATCCTGCTGCTTTGTGGACTACCTTCCTTCCAGGATAAAGAGGTGGGTTTTTTTGGTTTGGGTTTGTTTTTCAGAACTGATTCACCAGCAGTAGGAAAAGTGGCTCTGTTCATGATGTACACACCAGTCAGTTATCAGCCAAATAGAACATCTGCTTCATTATATCTGCTCAAGGTATGTCCTGGAAGAACTTCAGAGTTTTCAAGTTTATATTTTTACTCAGAAGACCCCCCATTCTGTCTTGCAACTTATGGTTTAGGATGGTAGTCTGGCCTGAGGGAAAGCAGCAGGCTGAAGGACAGTGGTCCCAACTGCTCATTTATCATCTCTTTCCTCAGGATTCACCCGTGTGTGTGTCCCTGCCCGTGGTCTCTTGCAGAACAGAGACTGGAGCATGTTGGTGAAAGGCCTCCCAGCACACGGCGGGAAGCGCCTGACCACTGCAGCGGATCCGTGGCCAGGGCGTTGGTGTGCACAGAGATCTGGCTGGCAGAACCTGCCTTCTGAAATACCTCACTGAGAACACCTGAAATAAATGTGAAACGGGATTTCATTTTAAATTGCAGTTATTACCCCACATAGAAGGAAATGTAACCTGGTGTTCAAAGTTCAATCCTTACTTCCACCCATTTCGTGGAGATGTCTTTCTTTACAGGTTGTTTTCTGTGTTGTTTTTGCTGTAGGAAGATGTCTCTTTTCACGGAATAAACTCAGTCACTGCTGCTGAGCATTATTTTTCAAAGACTGATTTAAATATATATACATTCTGGTTTTAAATGTTCTTTTAAACAGCCCCATGATTTGCCAAGATGCTTTTGGACATGCATAA
Source organism: Strix uralensis (assembly GCF_047716275.1). NCBI lineage: Eukaryota > Metazoa > Chordata > Aves > Strigiformes > Strigidae > Strix > Strix uralensis. Next base: position 13,929,158 of record NC_133991.1, read on the forward strand.
TTTTTAAAGCATTTATATAAGCATGGGTGTAAAAATTACTAAATTCAGAGCTAATTCATGAGCTACATGAATTTTCCTTCAATCAAATTCCTACTGTACCATATATATCCATGTAAATGTAGCTACAGATTCCAGCTTTAAAAAAACCCACAGAATATTGTCCCACAGCATCAAGGTTGTAGTCAATGCTTTCCTCTTGCCCCCCTTTCTGCCAGTGGAGATTTGTATTTTCAGTCAAGCTGTGCCAGAGACCCCCCACACAAAAGACAGGGTCACCCCGACAGATGGAGCTACGTGCCACAGTGATACCTCAGGGGGTGCTGGTGTTGTGGCTTATGGCTCAAGGGGCCAAGGCGAAGCAACCTCGTTGTGGCCACGAGACGGCAAGAGCCCGTGGTCCTGTGCAGCAGCAAAGGAGGGGCTGGGTTAGACTGGCCATAGGGACTGCAGGGACTGGTGTTACTGGTCTTGGCCCGCATGGGAAGGTAACCAGGGTGGAGATGCTGCAGCCTGGGACGGCACGGGGCTGTGTGCTTCCCGTGTCACCTGCTCTGTAGAAGGCGTTGCTGGAATACTTGGTGTGTTTCCTTCTGGGGCTGGGGAAGCTGCTGGGGGCCAGCAGGAGAAGTGAGGCTGGTCCCTGCTCGAGCTCAGGTCTCTGGAGCAGGCCAGTTCTCTGGAGGTTAATACAGGTAGACTTCCTGGGGGGAATACATGGTGCACCAGCCGGATCGGTGTGACAACTGGGGGAGGCAGAAATGGGAATAAAGGGAGAGAATGAATTATGTCTGAGTAGCTCTCAGTCATGCTCAGTTAGCTGTTTCATATAGGGAGGAGTGTTTTCTCAGGACTTAGATAATACAGATTTTTTTTTTTAGTGGTACTTTGTATATACTGAGAATTGCAACATTTCCTTATGCATTAAGCACTCGTCCTCCACCCTCTGGTTGGTACCTGAGAGCTCTGTAGAGCCAGAGCCGGGCTTGCTGGGGTGATTTCCAAAGATTCTTGCTAGTCCTTTGGACTCCTGCTAAAATCAGTAGGGACTGAACGTCACTGGTGTCTTGATCTAGTTCCCTTAAGGATCTGTATAAGCATTGTTTCTCGTAACCCCATTGCCTAAACCTGACCTTGAGCCAGCCTACACAGTTGGGAGTGGGTGCAGCCCTGATCTGAAAGGGCTGGATCAGTGTGTAACAACGCTCCATCATAGAGGAATAAACCTGCAGGACTGAAAGCTGAGGGGTGCTCCAGCCTGCCAAGCCCTCTGGTTTATCTCAGCCTGGTCATTGCATAATGTAAATTGGGCTTGTTACTTGTGGAAGATTTAGGCAGGAGCTGGGGGAGGGAGGAAGGGTGGGTGTCCTGTAAAGAAGATTTTCTGCAGAGAGACTTACTCTGGTCCGCATTAACTGATTAGAATTCCTTTGTTGTTGCCTCTTTTTAGAAAGGTTTTGGCTTCCTGTCTGTGCATGTGTCAGAGGTTAGGAAACAGTAAGATTTAATAGGCTAGGAGTCAAGGAAAGGCTGTATCTTAGGTCATTTTATGAGTGAAATGGCTCTCCATAGATTCCCCATTCTACCAGTCAACAGCGCTTCGTTACCCCTGTAGTTGTAAAAGTCCTTCAGCAGGGCCCTGCGTGGGGTTATTAACTGTACCGAGTCTCTCTACGGGATGTGTTTGAGCTGGAAATCAAACGACTACAACAGAGCGCTGCTGTTTTGTGACTGGTGTGTCGAGGTGCCGTGGCTGGGCGGAAGGACGTCTGCCCTGTGCCCTGCATTCACCCCACAGCGGTGGCAGCTCTGGGCTTAGCAGGTCTGTGGGCTCATGCAGCAAAAGGCTGTTCTGGCCCAGCTGAAGGCCACCAACAACCTGGCACCAACTACTCTTCTTACAGTAAACCTGGGAGGGTCCCAAGGACAGGCTGGGGTCTTGTGTTCTGCTCAGCTCGCTCTCAGGGCACGTTTTGTCTTGGCTGATTACACCTGATGTAGCATGTAGTGTTTCTCTGTGTGGGCAAATTATTTTAAAATAGATGAAGTGCAATGAAAAAGGGAGGGGGTTGGAAATAGTAGCGAGCTGGACAAGGAAAAGCAGTGTTTCATTAGTCTGTCCTGCCTGCTGACGGCTGAAAGGAAAACTAGTTGTTTCTGGTAACATGTCCTAACTCTGTTAGGCTGATTTCTTTTTCATGTTGTTGTTCATTAGATCTTGGTTTATATTGATTTATAGAAAGGATTTACCTCGAGCTATCCAAGATGCCTTTGAACTTTACTCCCTCACTGAAATGAAAGCAGTGCTAATCGGTTATCACTTAGTTACAACAGTCTAAATTCTTACTCTGTAATGCACTTGTCTCTGAGCAAGTGGTAGTCAGTGAAGTTATCTTGATCAAACCAAATGCAGCACAAGAGAACAATCAGTGTTGATGAAGTCATGGGCAGAAAATGCTGAGGTTTTTTTTTAAATTAAATTGCAATTCTCTTTCCGCTGTCACCCCCTTTGTTTTCAGGGAAGTTTTGCTCAGCCTTCCAATGAGCAGAATAAAAGCCTGAGACATCTTACTTGCATCTGCCTGATAGAAATTAAGCAGTCCCAAATTTCTGCAGGCTTTAGCCTCTCTTGGGAATCTTGAGTCTCATTTATTTATTTCACTGATTTAATTTTTTATGTTTGGCTATTCCTTTCCTTCTGTGAGTCAAACACGAGAATAGCAGTGTCATGAAGGTTCATGGCTGGGGAGTTGGTCTTTTGTTGTTCCAGTGAATTCTTGGTAGGGACAAGCTCCTGCAATTTCAGTTGGAGCTTAGTGCTCAGCAACTGTCAGGATTTGGCCTTCAGTTTGGGGCGATCTGCAAAGAACCTGGTCTTCGTATTGCAAATTCTGCAGGCTACACCAGTGCGGGCAGCTGAATGCGAGCTAGTTCACTGTCAAGATGCTTTCACTGGAACTTTCATTGGTCTCTGAGGTTTGTAAATGTGACTGAAATTCAAAGGAAAGGTTACGCTCTCTGTAATTGTCTGTTGTCTTTCAGCTGGGAAAAGAAGCTGGTTCTGAATATGAAACTAAGTAGCACCAGTGAAACTAAAGGTAAGGCTGCTGCTGCCTTCCCCCTGCCCCATCCCTCTGCCTTCCCTCTCCTCTGTCTGCAGCCAGTCTGAGGATTTAGGCTGAGGGACAAACAGCCAGAGAGACCTGAGTGAGCAGGAGGGAGACAGAGAACAAGTCAACATCTTTAAAAGGGGAAGGAAGAACAGAGTGGTTGCTTCTGTCGTCAAGACTTCCAGCATGGATTTCTAACCACCTCAGGAGCACATGCTTAACAATGATTATATCAGCAGGAGGTGGCACCATCAGTGTCAGTTATTAATAAACCTCTTAAAATGCACATGCTAACTCTTTTTTTTTTTTTTCTTTCTTCTTCCTCTTCCTTTTTTTAACTCACTGTAGCAATTTCTGTCACTTTTCAAGCTGGCACAGAACAAAAAGTCCACAGTATTAAATGAAACATAAATAGCTTTGTTTGAATGGACCCAAACTGAGGTGCTCGAGGGAGATCAAGCTGGGCTGTTGCATACAGACAGCTCCTTGGGCTGGCTCTTCCAGTGTCCTGAAATCTATCCAAAACAGAACCAACTGTATAAGGTGAAGGCTGCCCAGAGGATAATACAGTCCATCAAAGAAAAGTCAGCAACGAGCACATTTGTTCCCTTTCTGAAACATAACCCTTTGCTTCTCCAACAGCCCTCACTAGCCTGGGGGCGGTGCTGGCTCTAAAATGTGTGCTCTTGAGGTCCAGGGACTTTGCTTTTCTGCTTTCTGACAAAGCTGTTGATGGCACATTTTGTCTCTGAATCTAAACCACAATCCACTGTCTTCTAATCCGGATTTCAATCCATTCCCAGAACCTGAAGAACAGCCTAGAAACATTTGCAGGTTGGACTTTGCCTGCAGGCACAGCCAAATCCCCAGGGCTGGGGTTGTTCTGCCTTGTGGGTCTTGCTAAGAAGGGGTCCAGCACCACCATCACCAGCCTAAGACCAGCAGGTGCCCAGTCCCAGACAGGGCAGGGCTCTGGATCGGTGAGTGCCAATGCTGTGGGGAAGATGCTGTGGATTTATGTTGCTTTGTGTATGTTTAGTCCTGTGGGCAATGTGACACTGACCCTTTAGGCATTGAGTTATGCAGAAGTAGAACAAGTGGAAGAGGCAAATCTCTCTCCACTATAACCTTGCTTCCAGGTTGAATCTTCCCCAAAACATCTGAAAAGCATGAATGTGTGCTTAATGCACCTGGTTTGTGCCAAAGGTAGGATGAGTTGGGTTGTGGCAAGGAAGCAGGGGGTAAAAATATCTGCAGTCCAGTAATGTTCTTTGAAAACTCACTGTGTACTGTGGCTCCAGGGTGAAGACTCAGTGTCCAAAAATTAGCAAAATGCCCTTTGTCAGAGAAAGGGAAAGGCTGACTGTAACCTGGAGTAGCTGAGCTTGAAGGGTCATGAAGGAGTTTGAAAATGCCAGCCTTGGAAGCAAAGTTTCTGCACGCTTGACATTATTTCTCCCTCTGCGTTACATGGTTCCACAGCCTTCTCTTACATGGTGCTGATAAATAAGATGGCCGTGGGTGCCACCAAGATTTTTAAAAATCTTTTTAATAGCACTCTGGTGGCTTTTGCTCAGATAGTAACCTAACTGGATCTGATCCATTTTAGCGGGATTGAAGGGCACATACCACTTCTTCAGTCCTCACCTTCTTGCCATGCTGAAGAAGATAAATCATATCACTGCTGGTACCTAGGAGAGCTGTTGGTAGTCATATCTCCAGAGGAACTCGAGTCGTGCTTTCACCACATCTCAGCTGCGTTATTGCATTAATTTGTTTAAACAGACCCTTGAGACAATCCACTCGACAAATCAGAGCACCCTTAGCCAGAGTTCTGCCATGAGAGTGTCAGCTTTGTACAATCCCCGCCCCCCCATGACTTCTAGAGAAGTTTCTAATTAATGTCAAGATTTTTCTCTCTCCTTTGCACAGCATTCTGTGACTTTGCCTACATGTAGAGACCTTTTTTTTTTTTTACTCCTTTACTAGAGGTAAAGTGGATTATTGAAATAGCCAGTGCCTAGTATGCAGTCTCACTCTGTGTGTATCATTAAGATAGGTCTAACTTCGAAGTGACGCGGGTGGAATGGCAGGATGGTGTCAAAGTCCTGCCGCAGCTTCAGCTGCCTTTCCCTCCCTGATTCCTCGGGCTCCTCTGCCTCAGCTTGCTCATAGTCTGGCTGGAGTGTGGGCATGCTTTGTGCAGATAGCCAGCCATGCAGTTTGCCGCGCTGTGCAGCTAGCCAGCCGTGCAGCTAGCCAGCCACAAGCCTGTCTGGCTGCCATGAGCCGTGGACCTGCGGCAGAGTTTGGGCACCCTGCAGCGTTGCTCCCAGAAGCAGGGCGAGCAGCTTGCCCTGGCTGAGGTCTGCGTGCCTCAGAGAGCCACTGGAAATCGAGGTCGGGTATGTCTGTGCAAACAGCTGCTGCACTGCAGAGCAGGGATGCTCTGTAGATGCTTCTAAAAATCCTGGCATCACGGTCTCTCCCTCTCCCCTTGGCATTTCTGTTAGGAAACAGATGACTAAAAATAGCCGTGTCTAAAGCACCCAGAGAGCTGCACTGTCTGATTACTCCTTTACCATTTAATGTGTGCTCTCCTAAATGGAGTCAGTTTTTTTTTTTTTTTTTTTTTTCAAATACCCAGTCCCTCATTTAGTAAAAAAAGATGGATTTAGGATCAAGCCGATATTCATCACCAAATCTTGCATTTATTATAGTCCTTCCTCCTGCTGATCTTTCCTAACATTCTGCTCTGCTATGGACCAGCAATCAGGCTCTGGGAAGAAGGCTTCCTAGCAACGCGTTAAGCCACTATAACGATGTTTTAGAAAAAACAGGCTCCCTTTATGAAAAATAACATTGGGAAACTGATAGACTTTTCCACATGGAAAGAATAGATGCTCTGTGCTTATCCACTGAAATGGAGACACCCCACAATTTTATCACTGTCTTCCTCTTTTTTTTAATGGAAAAATCAGAAATGGCTCAATAAAGCAGAACAAATATCAGTCTTATATCTGGGCTATTCTTTAACAATGGGTCAGACTAGGGAGGCAAGAGAGTACAAAATCTGAGCTATTTCACGTTGAAAGAATGAGATCTCTAACCAGAAATATTATAGTATGAGCAAACTGGTATATAGGCATGGCAGGTTTTAGCTTTTGTTTTTAATTGGTAGATGCTGATTAACTTGGGCTTCTTCTGTGTGCAGCAATCTAGATAAAAATTGTACCTTTAGGTTTGCTCGCATCTTCCTCCTTTCCCTCTCAATGTGGTGTTTTATCGCTGTCCTGTCCTGATTTTTGAGAGTGGAAAGGTTGACAGAGGGGACCTGTATTCTAACATTTTGAAAATTAAGACATTGCTCTCCTTTTCCAGCTTCCTCCCCTCCGTATGTCAAAAGTTGACAAAAAAAGAAGCTCCCAAAATTGTCCTAAAGTGACAGCATAAAAATCTACAGGTGCTACAATTTCATACTATACCTTTAAGTTTTGATTCGTAAATTTCTGGACACTTGTGTTTTTTTTAATCTGTGGAACTGGTCTTCTGTAAATTGCTAAGATCACTGTCCTTGGTGTGCTATTTAGTGTTGACAGGGAGGACTGCTTCTTCTAAGTAATTCTTTCTGCAGCACTACCAGGTACGAAAATCATGACTATGTGGGCATATTTGGATGTGGGAGCACATCTTCCGTGTGCTTTCATGTGTGCCCAAGAAGTTTTTTGTGAACTGTATTTCTGTCACCCATCTGAAACTGGAAGCTGTTTGCCTTTAATAAAGAACTGTAAACAGTGCAGAGAAAACAGACAATCTTGATTAAAGTAGTGATTCTGCAGTGTGGTTACAAATACTAGATATCAAGTAATTACTTATGAAATCCTGCTTAAATCCTGTGATTTTGATTCTTATCAACTTTCTTTCCATCTATTTTTATACCTTGTGCCTTCATCCTTGTGTAGCTACCAATACTGGAGAGCACTGCAGTGAAAACAGCAAGTCCCATTTTTCCTTGCCTGCACTTAACAAGGCCTCAGCCCTGACGTTATGGATCAGTACAAGTCTGCTCCTGCTCTGACAGGCCTCTAATTGAGTAGCCTCTGGCTGTTGAGTAGACTTGAGGTGGGAGGAAGGAGCATCTTAGTTTAGAGCCAGTGAAGAAGTAACAGATGAGGGGGCTGACTGGTTCAGGACGGAGCCTCTGCAGCTGCTGACAGCTGTCTTGACTGTTGGCTAGACCCTGCGTCTCTGCAGAGCAAGACCTGTGATACCATTAGGAAAACTTCCACTGCCAGGCCCAGGCGTTTGTCTGGCCGCCTTGTGTCTGTTGTGTCTTTATGGTCACACCTCCAGCTTCAGCTGCAAAGCTGAGCAATCCTGCTGTCAGTCAGTGCAACCTTAGTCATAAGGACCGCACGAGGCCTTTTTGGTATCTGGGATTAACTGGCCCTAGCAGCAACCCAGCAACGTGACAGCCTCCTCACCAAGCCACGCACCCTCCTGCTAGACAACTCCCTGTACCTGGGAGTACTATAAAGTCTTTGCTGGGACCAGTTGCCCATCCATTGCTGTATTCTGTTATGCCTCTGTAGATGATTCTGTTCCCTTTGGTTTTTGGCAGAAGGCTGCTCTCCTCTAAAGTGCTGGGCTCTGACATATCCTGTCTCTTTTTTATTTTGGCTGTGGGTGACATATAAACAGTGCAGAGAGGCCTCTCAAACTATTTGAAGTTATGCTGCCAAGAGTTGCCATCTCAAGGCTTGTTCTTGGATCCTGGACAGCTTCTTTGGCTGTTTCGCTGGCATGAGCAGCCACAAAGCAGGTGTATCTGCTGCCAGATAATTTCTCAGCCCTTCCAAGTAAAACAGCGTACTGCAACCCATTTCTAGTGGGTGGCTGACGTGCAACACTTGGCTGTGAGCTGCTCTACTGCCTGCTGTTTTCTCTGACTCAATGTGGTGTCTGCTCCTTAGGGCTGCATCTCAAATTCTGTGATGACTTCGAGGATATAGGAACTGAGCTTAAAGGGTTCTCCCAGCCTTCACTGCACCCTCCTCATCCGCTGCTTTCCTTGAGTCCCACACTGTTGCATCGCTGACATCCCACATCTGCTGATGGAATTGCACTCAGCGTCATCCCTTCTTGAAACAAGCAATTACCTCCTAACCTTGGACAAATAGTGTTGGCTCTAGAGGACGGATCTCCCATTTCCCTTACTCTCCCAGCAGGCTCCTGGTTTGGCTCTGAAGGCTGCTTGAACCAGCTTGAACCTAGTGTCAGCAGGAACAACTCCACAGAAGCCAGGCTTCAGTTCAGTCCTGGAGCTATTAACCAACCAACCAACCTTCAGCTTTGCTGCCTAGGATCTTACGTGTACCCCGAGAGCGACCTCCCTGCCCAGTTGGAGCAGGTTTGGATCATTCGGTGGGCAGATGTTTTCAGAGGGGCAACAGTGCCAGCTGATCGCACTCCCCTCCGAGCTCCCATCCTCAGGTGGCTCTGCATTGCCTCTAACACATGGCACTGCCTATTGGGTTGGTCTTTTTCTGCACGAATTAGCATGCAAACCATGTTTTGTACAAGGTTTGATTTCTATAATTAGACATCTGGCAACACCAGAAAAGCTAGTAACGATGGGGAGCATCCTTTGACAGAGGTTTTGTCTTGAGAGGAGTTTCTCTGCTCTAGTGTAAGGAAAAGAACTTGGGTCGCCAGTAAAACAGAATGTGTTCAGAATTAAGAGTAAATGTGTTTGGAATTACATTCTTTTCTCAACAGGTACTTGGATGTATAAATATCTTTAAAGGCATTCCTGCTCAGGTCATTGCCTGGCTTAGTATATTTTTCTTACATTGTTATTTGGTTATGACTCTTGAAGAGGTTCTACATGTCCTCTGTAATGCAGGAAAAAAGCTGTGTGCCTTTATGTACCAAAAGGATTTAGTTGCAATCTCTGAAGCTTTTGCAAGTCTTCAGGAGAAAGACAAAATTTCTGGAGGTTTATGTTGTCAAGTGCTGGCAGTTGTCTGTTTTCAGTATTCAGGACAATGTAAATTAATGCTTTCCCCTCGAGGGAGGCATTGTGGTTTTTACTGCCTTCAAAGGCTGCAGCTAACTGCCTGCTCAGGCAGCCCTGCCAACGGAAAGCCTTTTTTTTTTTTTTCAGTCACTGCATCTAGCCCAGTGCAAAAGAGCCGTTAAGGATGAGTATGTGTTGGAATAATTGTGGTGCTGTCTGTGAACAACAACAGAGCTTCTGCCTTCTTACATCCAGAGCTGTTGTGGAAAGGTCTCATTTCTTTCTACCTCCTTGGGGGAGGATGGTGATTGGGCAGGCAGCACATCTGCAGTGACTCCCAGATGTTAGAATCCGGGGCAGGAAAAATGAAGAAACTGCTTTGTAAAGCATGTTCCTCCAGTACACTTTGCTGGTGTGATTTCCATAAAAAATTTTGAATAATGTGGCACCTGTTGATGATGGTGCCAGTTTATGTTCAAACTACAAACCAATCCTATTAAACTGGTATCAAATGCTAATCCAGTCTCCTTTCTATGGCTGGGTCAGAATCTGATTTTAAAGTGTGTTTCCAAAGAGGCACTAACATAATTTGATTAAAGGCAAAGATTGCTCTTACGTGTTATTCAGGGTCTACTTCCTGTAGCAAAGGAGTGCAGGGGAGAGCTGAGCTAGCAGGAAAAAGCGTCTATCAAACTGGTATGGCTGTAGTGTCTCCTGACCCAAATCCCAGCCTTTGCCTACTACCACACTATGTAAATGTAGTAGCTTGGGGTATAGCTTGTAGTCTGCCGTCACTGTGAGGTGTAAATTTGCTCTTTGCAACCTAAGTGGAGTCATTTAATGAAGAACCTGAGCAGGGTGGGCAGAGCTCTGGGGAACATACACCTTGATTCCAGTCCTGCCTTTGGTCTTTCTACCTCGCTTTCCCTGCCAGCAAAAGGGGGTAGAGGACAAAGGAGAGAGGAATTTAATGTATTGGACTTGAGTATGGTATTGTTCATGTTCTCTGTACAGTTCAAATTCTCAAGGCATTTTAGAACAGAAGTTACTCTTCCAGTAAAATTAGCCAAATCTTTTTGGCGCATAGAATATGGTGGTTTTGAAAACACTTTGGAGAGCTTGAATCTCATATAAATGTTAATGCCTAAATTGTTGCATCTTATGTTTCCCGGTTAAGGAAGAGACTGAATTGACTCAGTCAGTATTTGTATTTACCTAGAATATAATATTATGCAGAAATCTTATTGATAGAACAATTTTGGACAAAATGTACAGACATTTTATGTAAGTGGCTGCATTGTTTTGTGTCTGTGAATTGCCTCACATCTCTAAAGAGGAGAAGAGCTACTCTAGGCAGGTTCTCTCTCTCTCATTCCCAATGAAGATTTGGGGAGTACGGAAAATAAATCACTTTCATTTTAATCATGGTCTGGCTATTAGAGTGCAGTTAATGAAGGACAGACATAATAAGACAGGTAAACGTCTCATGGAAGTCTCCCTGGTTGTTTCCTATCTGGAAACAAAGCTCTTCCAAGCCCTAGAAAAACTGCCTTTCTCATTCCAAGTTCCGTTCAGATGATTATAAGAATCTGTTCTGGTACCTTCTAGGTGGTAGCTGACATGGAGACTGTTTGCCTGACACTTCCCAAAAGTCACTGTGGGTTCACTTTAGTTACCTTTACAAAACTGCTTAACAGCAGTCAGGATTGGGTGAATTCAGCCTAGGAACAGCTTCTCACTGCTCATGCTTTTGTATGCCCAGACTGAATGCAAATAGATGAAGACTTTGCAAAAGGCTACAGTGCAAGTAGATCGGTGTCTGGTCCGTACTGACTATTTTCTTGGATGTGCACTACTGACAGACTCTTGCTAGCATGTCCCTTCAGTATAGGTAGGTTTCTTGAAATGATGCTGATGTGAGGCATAAGTCTTGTGCTGGGCTTCTGCATAGGTGACAGTATCAGCGTTGAAGATAAGAGATTAAATTACGCCTCCGTGTATGCCAACTTCTCAGACTTCAGATACCACACTGGCAGAACAGAAAGCAAAGCTAACTGCACATTCGCCCTTGGTGAGTAGCAGGGAGGAGACAGTTGCTGTTTGTCCATCGCTTCCTTGTCGTGGTGGCCTTTCTGATAACTGCACGTGGGTTTGTCATACATCTGATGGCTGTGGGTAATCCTGCATTTTCAGCTACCTGTTAAAACTGCATTTCAGTCCCGTTGTCTGTCTTTTGTTCTGTTTCCTACTCATGCTGAGTGACCATCCAATTAAAACAGGTGGTTTTATCCCATTTGATTAGGACCTGCTCCTTCCCAGTGATGGCGGCAGGTCACACCTGTCCGAAGCAGAAGCTGTTTGTGAAGTACTGCAGCTTCGATGGCAGGAAGCAGCACAGCGTAGGGAACACGCTCCTCTTGTCCAAACACATCTCTACCTTTCAGACCTTCTCCTGAGCCAGTACTGCCACCAGACCCATGGATATATCCACAGCCTTTCTCTAGGCTTGCTTTACGTGGTGCCTGAGTGCCACTGTAGATCTTCGGGAAAGCAATTGCGTGGCCAGATCTTCCGAACCAAAACAGCAGAGGCCGCTCCGGCATGCGGCACCGTCACCCAGAGCCGCGGGAAGGTGAACTGGAGTTAACTTGCAGCTGGCTCTGGGGTGGGAACTGCTGGGAGTTGTGGCAATTCCACTTCAACCTCACATAAAACCACTCAACTCTCTCTGCTCTCAGGGACATTTGCTGTGGCTCCTTGAGTGAGCTGCTTAGCAACACCCAGAGCAAATCACTATTTATTTTTGTATCTACCAGGTTGGTATTGGCACAGAGCCTGGAAGTGCTCTAGGACTCAGTTGCATTGGGTTTGCTTGGCTCTTCAATTGTATGCTTCCTCGGGCAAAACTTGTGTTGACAGCGCTTGACCTGGTGGTGTTCTGACACGCTGTAAATAAAACACAAGCCCTCCTAAGCTCTCTGCCAGCCTCCTCCCCTTGTCCCCACAAGATGGGCTGCCACTTCAGACCTTTCTTAAGGTGAGTTTCTCCCTGTTATGGGGAGATCCAAAGAAGCCAGCGACTCTCGTTTATTAGAGGAATGCTTTCGGGGCTCGTGGAGAGGGGGGAAGCAAGTCCTGCCCCGCAAGCTCCCCGGCTCAGCTCTCGGCAGACCGCCCGCCGCTCGCCTTCAGCCGAGTGAAGCGGCGGCGCGTTGCAGTTCAACCACCGCACTGACCCAGGACTCAGCAACAGCTGTTACAACCCAGAGCAGCCCCTCGCCCGCGCGGTTTGCGCTGCAGCGCTGGCGGAACGCCGTGCGCCCCAGCACCCCGGGCCAGGGCAGGGGGCCGGCGGCCGCTCGCTCCTGGGACTGCCGGGGCCTGGAGCCGGACACGGCGCGGAGCAGACCCGCTCCCCTTTCCCCCTCTGACAGACCCCGGCCCGCGGCTCCGAGGAGCCCCAGGACGCCCGGGAGCCCCGACCCCTCGGTCCCGGGCAGGGCGAGCCGCCCGCAGCCTGGAGGGGCCCCGCCGGAGCGGGCGGTCCCGGCCTCGCAGCGGCGGGAGGAGGCGCAGCAATGCGGGCGGGCGCGGGGAGACCCGCGGCCGAGCCCCTTCCCCGCGCCGGCGGCCGCTTGGGCCCCGCCGGCCGCCCTCCTCACGCCGTCCCTCAGCAGCCACGTCTCGGCCCGGCTCCCGCGCCCCGCGGAGCCGCTCGCTGCGCCTTTAACGACGGCGGCTGCGCCGCGGCGGGCGGGCTGCGCGGCGGGACCGAGCGGCGGCGGCGTCTCCCGGCCGCATCTCCCGGCGCCGCAGGCGAGGGGGCGGTGCAGGGCCTCCGCCGGAGCAGATGGGGTGGCGGAGCGCGGGGCGCCGGCTGCGCGCCGGGAGGGCCCCGCGGGCGAGCGCCTGAGGCGGCGGGCGGCGGCTCCGACATGGCGACGGCTCCGCGCCCAGGTGAGGGCTGGGCGCGCGCGGCGGGACGGGGCGGCCCCGAGGGGGGCGCGGGGCGGGGCGGGGCCGCTGCCGCGAGCGGGGCCGCACCGGCCTCTCCCTCCCCCCCCCCCCCGGCGTCGGGCCCGGAGGGGTCTCCCCGCCCCGCCGCTGCCGCCTCCTGGGGCCGGTGCTCGTGGCCGCCTGGCGGGACGGGGGGAGCCGGGACGCGGCAGCCGCGGGGCCTCCGGGAGCGGTGACGGTGTGCTGGGCGCTGGCGGAGGGGAGCGGGCAGGGGCGGCCCCTCCGCGCCCCGCAGGTCGGCGGGCTGTCAGTCGCTCCCCCCGCAGCCCGGGGCACTCGGCGGCCCGGCCCCGGTGCCGGCGGGGGGTGGCCGTGGCAGCCCGGGGGCCGCGCTCCGCCGCGGTGTCGGGGCGGGCTCGGGGCCTGGTGCCGGTGCAGCGGCGGTTCTGTTGTGGCTGCGGGCAGAGCCCGCGGCGCTGAAGGGGGAAGAGGAGGAGGGGGGCGCCCGGCCGTGCTGCGACCGGGTGCCCGCCGGTCTGTACGTGGCACTTGCCCGGTGCTTGGTGCCAGGTCTTGGCGCAGCTTTACAGCGGCGTGGTAATAGTAGAGCTAAACCTAAAGTTTTTGCCAAGCAGTATTTATTTTTTTAGTATTTTTTAGTATTCCCCAAAGCAGGCATGGATTGGTGGCAGCCCAGAGACATAGTGCTCAGGAACATGAGAGCATCAGTAATTTCAGAAGATGCAAACAGAGTCTTGAACCAAAGGGTTGTTTTCCATCTTTGGAAGATGAAGAAATAATGAAATGGGGAAAAAGTCTCATTGTTTTTTGTTTGGTGTTGGTTTGCAGCCCTTTTAACTTTGATAGGAAAACAGGAGAGCGTTGAATAATGTAGTCTGCACGTGAAGCTTGCTTGTTCAAACCCAACTGTGCACAGGAATTTTAAAGGATGGTATTTCTCTTGGATGTGATTCCGTTGCTTCAGTAGACAAAATACGACTTTTGATGTCAGCTTCGTGGTGTTGTCACTACTTACTGTAAAGAAAAGCAAGAACTGACCGTTCCCAAAGGAGCTCTGGCAGAACATACCTGGGTTAGCAGCAGGAGAAATGTGCTGCTTTTATAAATTGAGCCTACAGAGTTTATCATTGTGAGCTGGAATATGCACAAATATAGAAATGTTGTGGCTGTTTTGCTTGTATGTACCCTGCCTTGCAGCCCCTGCCAGAGCTGTAGCCTTTTTCCAAAGAAAGACCATTGTTCTAGTAGCCCTGAAATCTGCTGCTTGGTCACTGTTGAATAACACGTGTGCTTAGAAAGGGCTTTTAGAGGTGGTGGGTTTGAGTCCTGAGTAGCCAGGTCTCACCTGGTGCACTCCAGGTGTTAAGCGTTTGGCATAGTCCCTGTGCAGAAATGCTTGGACATTTGCAGGATTGTAGGTTGCAAAACCACAGAGCGGCAACTGCAGATCGCTACCTGACATGTCCCCGTGGGAGTTGTGTGGTATGTGCTCTTCATCTCCTACTTCATTTTTTAAGACAGCAATGACTCAAAAATGCCAGATACTCCTCAGAAAGCCAAAATCTCTGCACTGTGAAAGTAGCGTATTTCAGATGTGATGCAGGCAGCCCACCTACAGTCGTTGCAGGAAAAGGTTAGAGAGTATTCATATCTTCCCTGGTTTTGGGGAGTGAATTTGGAGGAGGTGGTGATACTGCTGAGAGGGAGGATGAAGTTCGTTTGTGCTGTGGGGAAGCTGGCATCTGAGGCATCAAGAAAGAGCTCTAAGAGATGTACCACATTTACAGGAAAGCCTGATCTGGGATTTGGAGCCTGAACAGCCGCATTAAACCTCCTCTCTCTCTTCCTCCATCTCACCAGTAATCCCATAAAGTGCAAGACTGGAAATGTCACTGGTACCTTAAAATAGGGGCGTAAAGGCCAGCATGGCTTAGTTTCTTGATTTGTTTCCTGTACTCAGTAAGCAAATACATGCCTGTTGCTACCATCTGCTGCAGACCTGCCAGCTGAAGGATGTATAGAGTAGGTAACCAGGGGCTTGTCACTGCTGAATTGCTGTGAGGTGAAAGACAGTGAGGAATGGGGGAGGAGTTGGTTATATTGGGTACCTCTGACCACAGTGGTGACTGGGCTATTCCTTCAGTTAGCTCTTTCACTTCTTGACAAGGGAAACTGCATTTTCTGTGGACTTTCTTCTGCCCTTAACTCTGTCTCTGGCTTGGTCAGCTGTGCTCTTTGCTCTCCTTTTGATTTTTATTAGGGACTGATGCAGCCACAACGAGAATAAAGGGAGCTCCCGACCCTTTCCCCTTTCTAGCCTTTCCTGGTATTTGCTCGATCTTGCTGGCTATCTTCAAGCTGCTTCTCCTCTCCGCTTCCTGTCCCAAGCTGCTTTCTTTCCAAAACTGACCGCTTTATTCTTCCCTTAATGCTTCCATTCACCTCTCAATTTTTCCTTTGTATCTATCAACCCTTTTCACACCTCTTAGAAATCCTGTCTCAGTACACTGCCTCTGTCAGCCCAGGACTCCTCTTGGAGTGCTGTAACATCTCTTCTCTAGGCTTCAGCTTCTTTGATAAACTTAGTGACTTTGTTCAGTCTAAGACTCTGCTTGCTTTATTGCCCTTCCAGGATTACCTTTCTGCTTATATGCTCCTGACTTCTTGCCTTTCATTTTGCTGCCTCTTAAACCAGGAACTTTCTCTTAGTACTTGTCCTTAAAGCTTGCATTTCTGTCCCTTTTAATTCTTCCTTTTCTGTCCTCTTTCTGAAGTGCCAGCAGCTTCCAAGTCTGCAGTTCACGAGACTGTAAGTGTACACAGCCTTCAGCAGCGCAGGACTCAGCCTGTACTTAGACTGCTGCAGGTTCATGAACGAAAGGTACGGTTTGATGATATGGTGGCTTGCTGCCAGCAGTAAGAGAAATTTTGTGTATTTCCACCTCTTTCCCCTGCCGGCTCCCAAGCTTCCCCAGCTCTTCTGCAGTCTGGTTCTGGGAACCCAACAGGTGGAAAACTCTTTGTTATCTTAAATTATTAGAAAGTTTATTTTCTGCTGTTTTTACGGTCTTTACAGGCTCAACTGCAGGGTCAGGTGCTGCCCCCGCTGTGGGAAGAAGGAAGCAGGATCACATCCCTTACAAGCAGCTACCAGTCAGGCTGCTTGGACGCCTCTCCTTCCTTCCGTTGGCCTCCCACTCCTTTATTTGCCTCCCCTCTCTGGCTCCCTATTTTCCTCTCCATCACCCTTGGCCTGCTCTTTTATGTTCCTCCCCCTCTCTCCTTTGGGGTTCCCCCTTCCCCACTCTGTCTCCCCATCTCCCTCTGGCCTCGCACACTCTCCCATGGCCTCCCATTCTCCTTCTGCTTCCCCCTCTGGCCACCCAGTCCTGTGGGCCTTGCGCTGTGCTCTCCACCTTGGCCTTTGGCCTCTTGCTGTCTCCCCCTCAGCCCACTTCCCCCCCGCTTCCTCTCACTCTCAGCCTTCGTCTGTCCCATCAGGTTTTAATTTTTATTTTCCTCCTTCTCTGCTCCACCTGTCTGGCCTCCCACTTTCCCCTTTGAGTGCTATCCCTTTGCCCTTCCACTTTTTTCTTCCTTATCCCCCTTGGCCTTGTGTGCTCTCTCCCTCTTGCTTCTCACTTTTATTTTTCTCCCTCTCCCCCTCGCCCCCTTTGGCCTCACACTTCTATAGGCCTCATGCTTCCACCCCCTCCCCAGCCCCTTCCGCTTGCAGTGGATTTAATTTCAGTTTCAACTGATTTCATTTCAGTTCCAGTGTCTGCTGCAGATCTGTTGTGTGAGTTTGGATGAGCTCTGTGTGGCCCTGCTAACAATAATGGCATATATGGTCCTTGTGTCCTGGTGAGCTGTGCACAGGTGAGGAGGGCTTACTCTGAGCCTACTTTAGTTTCCACTCAGGAATAATTGGAGGGAGGATCAGCACGCCGCTCTGTCTTGCCTGAGTTCCTGAGTCCGAGGAGTGCCTCCAGTAGTTAAATTCACATCTTTTTAAAGTACATCTTCAGTTTACATTTGCCAAAGAAGAAATAAAGCATAACTAGAAAATAACAGTGGGTAATTTTGGCCTCCAGTAAGTCTTAACTGCGTAGTCACTAGGTAACACTGTGTGGGTAGCTCAGTTAAATCACTTAATGGGTAGGCAGGAAGCATCTGAAACCAGCAGAACAGAAAGAAGTATCATTATGCAACGGCAAAGGTCATTCCTTCTACCCAGCATCTCTTTCCAAATGGAAAAATGACTTGTGCTTTTTAATGTTACTAGGAAAACTGTCCCTGAATTCAAAATGGTCACAGTTCTAAGACAAGTTTTGACAAGTGGAAATGTTTTAATCTGTGCAATGGAGTCTTATTTTTAATTGTTTTTTATTGAGATGAATTCAGTCTTCAATATTTTGCTATGTAAAAGACTGAGTTTTCAGTAGCTATGAGAACGTTGTGTGCTGTTTTGTCTCTGCTAACTGGGCTGGTGTGGTGGTAGTGTTTAGGAGTGCTTTTTTTATGGTCTTCTGTCTGTGGCCTGTGCTTATGTCTAGGCTTGACTGGCAAATGCTTATTGCCAAGCAAAAGATGTAGCATACTGCTGGCCCTGCTGCAGAGCTTGAAGTCTGTAATATTATGACAGTGACGTGAATCGTATTGAATTAGTTTTACAGGAAAGCCCACTGCTGTAATCACATCCAGTGAAAACTGCTGTTCTTATCCCAGGCTGCTTGAATGCACCTCCTGGGAGGTGGGTGCGAGCGCTCCTGCACTGGATGGTCTGTTGGACTCGCCTGGTGGTACCTTAGCGATGCTGCCAGTGCACACGAGGGGCTGGTGTGATGGCATTCGGATCAGCCTGCTTTCCTTCCATCTGTCCTATTTGCCTGACAAGGAAACTGCTGATTTGTGCACTGTGAAGGAGAAGAGGGCCCTTAAGGAGATGCTGGAGTGATTCTTAAACTGATGCTTCTGGTCTGTGCCTACCGTTCTGCTACTCTGCCCTCTCACAAATATGCTTCAGGTATAAAATCACCGCTATTTCCTTCCCAAAGTGTTTGTGCTGATCCTGCTGGTGAAGTGCTGCTGTAAGCAGTGATGACTTGAGTCACGGTTTTCTTTTTTGGTTGCAGTTAGTGTTTGTAAAAGCTAATTCAAGCCGAGGAGAAGGCAGAACCGGTGAGGAAAGGTGCCATGGCTGTGGTTTCACAGCAGGGCTAGGCTTGCTTCCTGGTCATTTGTAAAATGACTTTTCAACTCATTAGATCCGGTGGCAAAGCCCTGTACCCTGGTAAAGCGTGCTGTCCACTGGAGGACATCACTTCCACAGGCAGACGTCCTGTTTTACGGAAGGTACTGCTGTGCCCTGCACACGTTTCATCTCCACATGTATTGCAGCTAAAGATCTGGGGCCTACCCCGCACAGTATTGGCTTATTCCAAGACAGAAGTAATGCCAGTTACTAGAATAGAACAAGTAGATGCCTTTTCTTTCTCCTGACTTGATAGGTATTTTAAATATGATCTTTGCATAACAAGTAATATTGAAACAGCATTTTTGGTACTGGTAGCAGAGTGTGTGGAATTATTGAGTGACAGTGGTGAGCTGTTCTGTCTTAGGATGCTGGGGACTTAGATAATGAGTGGGCTTTGGACACTAGGCCTCTTAAAACTGTATAGGAATGTGGTTAAAGTCGGGAATCAGCAGCATTAGCTATTCAATTTTCAGAGGAAGACCTTTGTTTCTTGAAGTGGTTTTCAGAGCCTTTTAGGCCTTATTTTACTTCTTGTTATTGTTCTGCTTCCATTTCCTTAGTTCTAAGCATTGAGAATGTTGGCTACAGACAACATTCCTTTATTCCTTTAATTCCTCTTGTGTTTTTTTTTTCCCCTTCTCTTTTAGAAATACCCCCAGATCACATGGAATGAAGTGCACTCAGGCACTGCTTAATTATCATATCTCTGCCAGTTTGTTGCATTTCTTAAAAAAAAAAAAAAAAAAAAAGGTGCCTTTGGAAGGAGTTTGGGTTTATGCCTCCCGATGAGGAGAAACTAGACCTGATTCCTATTTTATGTACACTTTTCAACTACTGTTGATTTCAGCAGGATCATTTGCTTATACAACTGTGAGAACATGAGCTCTGCTGGTGTCTGTGGGTGAAAGTGGAACTGGCCTTTCCTGTGGCTGTTCTGCTCCTGTTCTGCTCTATTTGTGGAACGTATCAGAGATTGCATGATCGTAGTGGGGTTTTTCTTCTTTGGATGCATGACACTGGAAGCTGCTCATACATGAGTGGGAACTATTTCTTCTGCAGTTTGCTGGAACTATGTACAGTCACTAAACACCAAGGATGAAATTCGACTTGCATCTAAATCTGGATGACATCTACAGAGGTACAGTCTGACTTGCCCTCAAACAGGAGTACGAGTGTCACATAATAGGATGTGGAACTATTTCTGTAGCAATTCTTAGTTAAGTAACATCCTGGATGTTCCTGGGAAGAAGATTTTCTTGTTTTATTTTTATTGTAAATTAGAGTCAGAGGGGCTGAACGTTCTTCAGGGGTGATTTGAGGTGCTCATTCAAGTGTGGGGTCAGTTAGCTATTTTACTGCCTATCACAGGAGGATGCAACTGTCTGTCTCTGCTGCTCTTGCCTTTATGGAAGCTATAGCTATACAGGGTATAGGTTTCAGTTGAGATCCTTATTTATACATCTTAGTGTGAGGGAAATCAGTGTCTAACATTGGTAAATTGGCTAATGAGCATATTATAAATCTAAAATGTTACTTTAACTGATTCTTTTTTAACAACATTCAGAAGTGACTTTGCTTTTAATTAGCAATTTATATAATGAGAGCTACTGTGAGGTTGGGGTGTACGGTGAATCACAAACCCAGCTCTGGAAAATTGTTTTCTGTAGATCCTACAAGAGTTGTCTTCATGCAGATATGTGATAGTGTCAGCCACAGAAAAATTAAAATGTGAAATGATTTAGTGTAGGGAAAGTCAAGAGAGTGCTTTTCCACATTGTATTTTACTCATGCATCACATCACCTCACGTCACCAGATCACAGATGCAGCAAAGTACCAATGGAATTCCAACTGTTCTTTGTTGAAGAAAAAAAACAAGACTTTTTTTACAGAAGAAAATCACTGACTGTAAACTTAATCATAATTAATCTTAATTAGAGTTAATTACAATTAGTGCCAGCCTAACTAGAGAATTCAGCTTCTGGTGCTGCGAGGTGCTCTGCTTTTGTCTTCTCCCCTGCTGTTGTGTGGCTGCGGGCTCAGGGCGAGCCCCCAGTCAGCTCCCTCTGCAACGGGTGAGTGTAGCAACCTGCAGTACTGTGCAACAGAAAACAGTTTAGGCAGGAGACTTTGTTTCTGCTTCTCCTAGAAGAAAAGCACCTGTGTGTTTCTGTGAGCCATCCTTCCACCACTCAGAAATGTTCCCCTTGTGTCCCGTTCCCAGCCTGTCGTGCTGCCTCAGCAGCCTATGGGAACTGCTACCTGTGCTTCTAGTCCAGCTATTGCCACTGGCAAATTAGTCATGTTGTGCGTTTCTGTTAAAGGCATTGCATTTCTACATGGTTTCCCCTTCTATCCTCAGAAATTGTGATACTGAACAACTGAAATTATATCTAGGTTTCTACCCTGCTTGCAAAAATTGCTGAAATCTGGCTGCCAAGAATCAGTCAACAAATCGGATAATGCTGACATGGAAGCATCATTACTGAGAAGCTGGCCTGTATTTTGAAGTAGGGCTGGTCTTTTCGTTCTCTGAAACAAAATAATAAAATAAAATAAAATATGCTGCAGTTGACACTGTAAATCAAATCAGTGAGTCCAGGCAATGCCAGTGTCTAATGCAATCAAGAAATGTTAATAGAGTCCTATTAAGGTGGCTAATGCTAATCTGTTGGCACAGAAGGAAGCAGACTCAATAAGACTAATGTATTAGGGCGATGCAATGCAGTCCAGCCAGCAAATAAATGTAGATGTGAAGAACTGCTGCAGTGAGCTTATGCAGACTTGTGCTGCTGACTGTGGTTATGTTTAAGCTGCTTCTAAATCTGGAAGCATTCCTAGTGCAATATAATAAAACTGATGCTCCCGAAGGCTTTTCTCACAGCCAGAATTTATGCCTGGAGATTTCTGACACTTTTCCCTGCCCTCCCTTCGCATTCTGCATCAAACTCCAAGGTCACTGGAAGCATGAGCTTTCTTTGTGGGGTGAGTACTTTCACTGATTTCCAGCCAGGGTAGTGGCAGTTCTCTGGCAGCTTCTGACAGAAGCCACCTCTGTAGCCCTGCCGGTACCAAAACCTGGCCATGTAAACCCAATACAACTTCATAGTTTTCTCTGGTATAAACATAGATAAACTCTGACTTGGACTTTGGGGTCAGAGCTTAGACAGTTGAACATAAAGGACAGGAGTCCCTAGAGCAGTTAATACCGTCACGAGAGTAGGAGAACCTGAAGAGAACAGCTTTTGATTCTTTGAGTCCTGAGCAGGACTCTGATGATGATCGAGTAAGTGGTGATCTTTGTTAGGACTTGAGAGATACTTAAGTGTTTAGGCATGTTTTTAAGGGCTTTGATTAGGGATTGAGGTACAGTTTTTCACTTGTCTTTACATTTGGGACTTGTACAGATTATGTGAAAATCTGCATGTGCTCATTGCTGTGTTACATTGCTGTGCCTCAAGGTTCAGATTCTTCCTGGCTGGCTGGCTTTATTTCAAGGTTATTACTAAGAAACAGGATTGTTTTGTGGAAATGTTTTTAAATTGCCATGCTTGAAGTCAGTTGTTCTTTGTCTGTCCCTGCCTTAAAAACCAAAACAACCTCTCTAAGCCTAAAAATGAACATATCAGAAGATACTCTCCTACTGCCAAGAGTAAAGAAAAGATCTTGGGCTTCAGGAGAAGAGAGCAAAAACCAAGCAAACTGAATAGATTGTGGTAAGAAACGTACGTGAAAGAACAGTTATTAATAGGAGCAGATACTGCACAGACATCATGCATTGCGTATTATTTATAGGTATAGATCAATTGAAAGCCAAGATAGTGAATTTATGCAGCATCAGTGGGATTTTCTGGGTGGTGCTGTAGCTGATCAGGTGTGTATTGACTTAACAGAATCCACTTAGCTTACAGGTTGAGTTCTTAGCTGTCTTTGTTGTTACTCAAGATTTTCCAATAATTTTGTGCAGGGAAGAAAGAAAACCGTAATAAAAACACCTAACTCTTCTTTTCACTCCTTTTTGTCTTTATTGCATCTTATGTGCTGCGTGGCTGCCTCCAAAGTACATCACAAACATATTAGGCAAATATCTCTTACCGAACTGTTCTTCAGTGGGAATTAAATTCTTTAAGATTTGTTTTCCTTCCCTTGAAGATAGGAATGTGGGCTCCCTTCTAATGAATTCCTAAGGTTTGAAGTTAATTTGCTCCTCTTCCCTCCCCAGAGCCTGTCTGCTGAGCAGTGCCAGTTGAATGAGCGATGAAACAAGAATTAAGTAGTTGCAGTAGCACAGTAGGCTCAGTGTGCGTTTTGAGTGTGCATGGTGTGTAGAGGGCTGCTGTTTTTACCTGAGTCGGATTTTGTCTTTCCAAGTTCCAGTCCTGCTTTTGATATCTGTGTGATGGTAACCTGAACAGAGGGAAGCTCAAATTTTATGGTCTTGTCAAGATAACTTAGACCTAATTGCTGAGATAGGTCAAGTGCTTCTCTAATTTGGAAATGAATATGTGAGTTAAACCCAAATCCTGACCCAAGAGTCCTGGTAACAGTCAGTACTAACGAACCAGAGGGCATATGCAGGCAGAAAGCATTGTCATACGTGAAGGGATATCTGCCTGTCTAGAGTTAGGGGAATAGATTTGTCACTTGAATTACTCTGCTCAAGCACGCTTTTTATAGAGCAGAAGCTGGCAGGATGCTTGTGTTACCAAGAATGAGAACATTAAGCTGCTCACAAAGAAAAAAAAAAAGTCTTTAAGAGTGTTGCAGATATATCTTTATACTCGTTTTGTGACACTTGGTGCTGTGAGGCAGTCTCTCTGTGTGAGAACTAGGCCCTTTGTGTTACAGTAAAACTGGGGTTGCTTTGTGTTTTTCCTGCATGTTTTAACACATGGAAAACAGTCTTATTTTCTGGAGAATAGCCTAGCTTAAGCTGCTCTTACTGTTACAGGAAAAAAATTATTCCCTGGAACATCTTCCCTTTCAATTTCTTGATGCTTGCGTTTTTGTTTTCTTGCTGTTTCAAGGTAATTTTCCATTTTATGGAGACAGCCTTTTTGTAAGCGTTGTGTTAGAACCTGTACTGCCGGATGACTGTGAATGTGGTGAGGTTTTTTTGTTTGGTATGGTTTGTATTTTGTTTTTCTTTTGCCACTCTAATGACTAAGAAACAAGAGTTCAAAGTATTTTATCTTCCTCTGGTGCTTTTTTAAGCATATGGTGATGACTTCGGAAACTTCTCTCAGCATGACTCTTTAAAAGGAAGGCATTTTGCCTCTTCTGGCACATGCATGATCCTTGACAGTAGAAAGGCATGAGAATGAGTTTTTGCTCTGAGATAGGAGAATGAGATAGGATAATAAGATCTTTTCCAAGAGCTAATGGGTCCAGCTTGTACAGTTGGCTCTTCCCAGAAGGTTATGAGCATCTTCGCAGGGCTTTCTCGACCTGCACAACAGAGAACAGCTGTTAGTGGGGTTTTGCTGTGTTTTCTACCTTGCTTATTGTTAAGGCAAAGGCCAGCTTGACTCAGATCAGTTTTGGAAATGGCATGTCAAAGGAGTTAACATTGCCCAAGTGTTCTTATGCCACGCTGTTCTGTGCTTGCTGCTAGGGTACAGGTTTCTCAGGCCAGCAGGCGCGCTCTAAGGATTGCAGGCTTGTTTTGTGACAGTGGATGGCAAGCTTGCTTGTGCCCAACTGTAGTCAGGTTCTCTAGCTCTTCTGCTTGTAGCCGGTGAGCTTCCTCAGCTAATTCCTTTCCTCTTCTGCTGAGGTTGTGGCATCACAACTACTGAGAGGGTGGATTCTGCTATAATGAACAGCCTGCAGGTAACACATTGTCTTTCTAAGCAGCTTTGTTATCTCCAGCTCAAATGTATGACCTTGATGCCAGGTGGGGTCAGCAGGGCACCGTATGTCTCTGGTCTCAGTGAGACTCAGATGAACTAGGAATGGGAATCCAGTAACTCTGTGGCTGTGGGTAGCAGTCATTCTGCACAAGGCTAGGTAATTCTGTTTTGTTTTTTTTTCTCTGACGCTGACAGAATTCAGGCAACCCTTGGGGCTACTGGACTCAGCTCTATAGGAAACCCTTCAGTCAGAACTCAAAGTGAATGAGACAGGTAAAGGACAGGGGAAAGAGAAAACATGCCCAATGTCATCCAGCAAATCAGTAGCAATCGTGAGATTGAAATCCAATCCTGTAGCCAGGAAAGGATGTTCTTTAATGGACTGTTTACTCCTTTAAGTGTCTTTGAAGTAGGCGTGATAGTCTTGGCACATTGTCCTTGAGAAAGAGGCCTTATGAAGTATGAATTCCATGCAGGCTGATAACCCAGGTATTTCAGGATGCAGCAATGAACTTTGAACAGTTGGAGGGAGTAAACACCAGAAACTTAGTCTTAACATAAGTAGAGCTGGAAAAAAAAGTGAGCATGTAACTTCCTCTCTGATAGCAATGCCCTATTAGATTTCTATTTTCATTTAAAAATAGCAATTTTACTGCAGCTAAATGCCATCTTTTAAAAAAATTAACCAGGGGCTTTGTTAGTAAATTGCAGTACATTTTTTCTTTATCATAAAGCTGATACTAGTGTACTTTGATTGCAGAGGAGGTTGGGATTCAATTCTGGTAGGCCTGGACACTCACTAGACGGTGTTGACTCTTCTGGGGAAGAGACCAGTGAAATGAGGTGACAGAGTGGAGAGACGATCAAGTCTTCTCCTTGTCTCATTGCTGGGGACTGCAGAGAGAGAGGTTTTCAGAAGTGCTGTGTTTGCTGTCCAGTCTTGGACATAGTGAATTTCTGTGTTGTCACCCTGCAGTATAGCATCTGTTCGGACCATGACATTTCCATAAACCAGCTGATGTCTGATTTGTCACAAAGCTGTCTGGTACCAAAGTTAATCCTCCAGAATGTTTTTGACAGATGGGAACTTGTGTTACGTGGTTACGCTGGACCATGTGGCTGTAGCACCTTGGTTTTGATTTGGGGAAAACAGATTACAGACTTGAGCCCCAGTCTGACTCTCATCAGCTGTGGATCAGCAGTAGCTGCTGTTGAAGAAATCCTGCTGGAGGTGACTTGCCCTGCTGAGTTTATAGCAGAGGCCATGATCAAACATGGGCTTTTCTCTCTCCTTTCTCTGTGTTCGAACCACCCATAGACTTGCCCTTTCTCTCTTGCACTTATCTTTCAAGCTGGTGGTTCTGTGCTGAGTGGGGCGATGATTTGTTGTGTAACAGGGTCACTTAAGTACCCCATGCCCTGTTCCTTCCTCCTCCTGCTTCATCTCACCACTTGCTGGAAATGCGGTAGCTTTGCACAAGGCTGTGGTCTGCTCTGGGGAAAAAAGACATTTTGTTTCTAAGCTGGTCAGTCAGAAGAACATAAAAGTGACGCCACAGAAGGACTGATGGGACTTTTCTAGTCTTGTATGTAGAGATACTGAGAACTGCAGCTGTCAGCGGGAGCTGCTGGCTAAGTTTCCCATTCAGTGGGCAGAATACACGACTCCAGTTGTTCTCTGCTGTATTTAAGCATTTCGTATGGCGTTTGGAGATGCAGCACTGATCATAGTGCCTCTGTCTGACTTTCCAGACAGTGCACTAGGTATGCCGTTAGCAGCCTGCATAGACCTCTTTGTGCTCTCTTTGCCTCCGTGTACAACATACTGGGTTTGAAAGGATATCTGGGCAAGTTCTGTGTCTTAACAGACCTGCATGTCACCTTCACATCAGCTGTCTGAAACCCAGCAGATGCCACCAGGAAGTGGACAGGGTCCCAGTGTATTTTTTTGTAACATATTCAAAGGGGAAGTAAAAATGAAAAATGGAAATAGATGTGATGAAACATTAATGCTTCAGTTGGCTTCAGCTCTGAGCTGCCATCGTTTTTTCAATTAACTGAAATCATACCATTGATCAATACCACTGGTTTTGAAATGATTTGCTCCTCTATGGATTCTTGCACAATCTTTCTTAATTCCTTTAACTTACTTCAAGAGGGGTGTCTGCATTTCTTCTCTGCCCTCCACCACTATCCCCAGCTACATGGGGTCATAAATGAGACTTTACATATGTAAAAAGTTTTTACTGTAGATTGTTACTCTTCCAACTATTCTTTTTGTTGTTGTTGCTGGGCTGTACACCCTTTTGGACACATTCCAGTGACCCCTTTGACATACATGCTTCCTTCAATCTGTAACAGGGTTATGGATGTTTAATGCTTCTCCCCAGAAGAGAAAGTCATGCTTTTACCTTGCAGGTTTTTGCTCTGGTAGCTTTGTGCACAGTAATCTTCAGTGTCTGGTGACCTTTTCTAAAATAACTGAGCTTACCCCTTTCTGTGGTGAGCAGGGTGCTGCAGAACTGCCCATAAATGAGGTATGGACAACATGCAGAAACTTGGCCTGATCAGAAATGCAGTCTGTGCAGTTGCGGCAATAGGAGCTTATTGGCATTCTCGTCGATGCATTCCCTCTGATCAGAGTGCACTGTGTGTCCTCACAGGGAGTATTTTTATCTTTCGGGTTGGAGTGTCTACACCACAATTTCATTTACATGCACACACACAAATTACTGCCTAATGATTATGTTATTCCACATCAGTTTTTCCTTGTGCAAGTTTTAAGGAGACCTGGATTCCTGCTGGCTTGGGAGATAAGTGGGAAAGCAAACTTGTCCTGTTGCATGCTAAGAGGAGTAACAGGACATGAAGTGGAACTATATGGATTCACTGCATATACTCTGAGGCTACCTACATATTTCTTTTAAACTGAGTTTGCCCCAGGGATTTTCCTGCAAAGTGGTGCTGTAGCCAGATTTCTGAATCATTGTTTAAACACCTGAGTGAATGGCCAGAGTTATTTACAAGAGGCTAATATAGGGATGGTTGCTGAGCTTGGAGGCAGACACTTAAACTCATTTGGTATGCTGACTTAATCTGTATAGGTGAATCCCTACTGAGATAACTATTGATCTCAGTGAAGTTATGCCAGGAGACATACTTGGTGCTGTTAGCCTCATTTAATGCTGCAGGTATTTGCCTTAGTTTTATGTGGATAATAAATAGATGGAAAAAGGCAGAGCACTGGAATGGATAAGAGTTTAGTTTACTGTTTAAACATGAGACTTCTATCAGGATTTTGGGTGTGCAGACTAATCCCACCACTGTATTAGAATTGAAGCCTGTGATGGTCTTTTTGCCTACTTGGAAAGGCATAAGGTTGTGTTGGGCATAAGGTGTCTGTGACTTACATTGGGGGTCTGTTAACAACAGCTGTAGAACTTTGAGTCTTTGTACAATCTTCAGAATGGTTCAATCCCAGTTTAGTGCTTTCTATCTGTCTTTCTTGGCTGCATTTCAACTCTTGACTCCCGTGCAAAGAGCATCCTCTCTCCTCAGGCGTGCGTCTGTAAGAGCTTGATTTGCAAAGCAGCAGCTGTCAGTCCAATTTTGAATTTCCATTGGTCAGAAGTAAAGGGAAAAGCCCAAGCAGTAGAGTGTATCTTTTTCAAACTGATGTTGCTGCTCTTCAGAATTTTAAGAGCTTTTAAATAATGTTCAGTGCTTATTATGCACTAACATTGTTAGCTATAGTAGTAGTTTGTTTGGAGGCCAAAGACTGGAGGTTTAATAGAGTAACTCTTAGGCACTTTGCAGGGAAAATGGACTTGAGGGAAAAGCTTTTGTCACTGAAAACCAAAACAAAGTGTTAGCTTTAAAACATCAGATTACTGATAGAAAATGCTGGTTCTGTCATAAGGACCCTTGGAGGGAAAGGACAGAAACTGCTTGCAGGTTTTCAGTTTTCAAAGGCTATGTTAAAAGCTGGTGGTTTATACTCACCTTAATTATTATAAAAGGGTGAAGATATCAACTGTGTTCTAAAGATGGTTGTCTGTTTGGGCATGCTGTCCCCTATGTCTAGTGTATCCCTGTTGTACCTTCCTCACTTTTGTGTTTTAACTTCTTTATTCAGCCTCATAAGATATTAATTACTTGGCTCATTAGAAGAGTAATCTGTAACAATACAGTTGAAAGCTTTTTTTGGATGATGAGGCCTTATGTAGCCTAGGCAGCTTGAAAAGATGGAATTAGTCTGGTAGAGCTAAACTAGGAATTGTTTAGGAATTTACGGGTTAAGCATTTACTAGTTATGCATTTGTCTACAAGATAAGCCATAATAGTATGCTGTCTGCCCATGTTGATTACCTGAAACAGTGGTTGTCACTTTTGAGTTTGTTTCCAGGTTTTCTTTCATTTCTGGTTTTGTCTCTGTGTCTTCTAATGCAGTGTAGCCCTGTGAAAGTGGTTGTAGTCTAGTACTCCTGATCCAGGTAGCTGTTACTGGTATTTCAGAGAGCCCACTTTAAACCTGACTGGTAAAAACAAAGCAAAACAACCCCCAAAACAATCAGAAGAACCTGTCTCATAATCTTTGCATGGCTTAGAAAATTGCTTTGTGTCCTAAGGGGCTCGGCACAGGGAGGATAAAGCGCTTCTGATGTGATTAAACACACAGCAGAAGAATCTGTAATCTTCAGTGAAAATACAGAAATGAAAAACTGGCTGAGAATTTGATTATAACATCTCTAATGCTTAGAAACCCTTTAATTTCCATTCTCTTTAGAAGGGAGGGAAGCAAATGCTTTCACAGAATATGTTAGCTGACTAGATTATGAAGTTAAAATGTAACACCAAGGTCTGACAATTGCACTTCTCCATTGTACTTCTATTGTATAGGTATTAGTGCTGCTTCTGGAAATATTAGCCTTGGTTTTGCATGAGATGAAAAAGGAGTCTGGAGTGGGGTGAGAATGGAATTCAGCTCCTCTGTTTCCCAGAATCGTGCCTGGTTGTTTTCAAAATTAATATGTAGAACAGACAACTGTGTTTAAAAATACATAAATAAATACATTTGTAGGAACAGGCCTGAACCAAACCATCAGACCTTCCCTACTCAATTCTGAACGCTAGGGAAATTTGCTCTCTTCCAAACGATGTGTTTAAATCGTGTGTTCTGTGGGGTAACAGAATGTCTGCTGCTCTGTGTTTTTGCAGGTCCTGGCACAATCTTGGCTGGTTGCTATGAACTTACCGAAGTAATAGAGCCAACCTGCTTCTAAGCACACTACGTGGTTTAAGATCTGTGTATCTCACCTTGGAGGTTGCCCTATTGTACCAGTAGTTCAGCCAATGCCAGTTTCTCATACTACCTCCTGTTCGCTCTTACAGCAGTGTGCGCACAGTGGTCTACCTTGGCTTTATTGTTCCTTATTTTGGTCTGGAAACAGTTCAGGGTGAGAATCTTCTTTTTCTCTTAAAATGAATACAAATTTATATTTTTAAGGGAACTGGGAGTTGAGGGAGAGTAGTGTCTCTTACGAAGTCTTTAAACAGTCACTCTACTGTATCAATGAATCATAGCAAATGAATGATAATCATAATAAAGAATGAGTCTTCAGTGAATCATACTTACTGTATCAGGTGAATGCGTAATTGGAGAGTTTTTAAAGTGGATGCTTGACAGAAAAAAAAGTACAGTACCAAGTGTGGTCCTAGTGCCTGATTGTCTGTTGTGTGGGGTTTGTTTTGGTTTGGTTTTTTTCTAAGCCTAGCCAATCAGCATGGCTTTAAACACATTCAGAAGTAATACAAGTGGAATTGTCTTTTTCTCTTATTACTCTTCCCTGTGCATTGTTTTTTACTTAGTCTGTGGGGTTTCTGGTTTTTGATTTGTTATAGTAACCAGGAACTTCAATCCCAGACTGAGATCACATTTTATGAAGTGGTGGGAAACACAGAATACGTAAGTCTCTGCTTTGGAGGAGGTGCTGTGTACATGCTGCAAGATAAGAATATTGTGATTGTTTATCTTCCTAGTAATGATCACATAGAGTCAGTCCAGTCCTGGATATCTGCACCCTCATTTAGGAGGCTAGATGTCAAGGAAGAGGTACTTTTCTGTAGTGTGATAACTTTCCCCTGCTGTCTGTCTCTGCTGTCAAGGAGCACTGAAATCCTGGTTTGTGTGCCTCTGTTACGTGCCTAAGGCTGAGACAGATGTATCTGAGGTCTCAAGTTGGCTTTACCGATGGGACAATTCCTTGTAATTGCACTGGACAAGGTATATTCCTGTGAATGTGACTTGGAGCATCTTGTGCAAATAGTTGTTAAATGTGTTTCAAGAGAAACTCATCTTCTGTGTATCAATTGATAAATTGCAAACCATGCTTTTGCTGTGGTGTTTTTTAACAATCTAAATATGCGCATTACTGTGTTAAGTAAAAGCTTGAAATAACTTCTGAATTGGTGTGATGGTTTAAAAAATTGCAGCCGTTAAAAACATTGTATGTTGTTACAGAGGTTTTCTGAAACAGACATAAAAACTGAGGTTAAAAAAGTGTGAAAATGTGAAATGAGCACTTATTAGCACCACTGCTTCAGTTAGAAGAAACATACTTTTAAAGCTTTTGTTTAGCATTCTCTCTCTGAGACTGTCAAACATGGCTTCAGTAGCACACAGTTTTCTGCACCCTGTGGGGATTTACGTGCAATCAACCATATTCTGTAATTACTGTTAGTGGGCTGGCCTTGGGAAGTTATGCATCACTGAGGAGGAAGAATGTTCTCTGCTTTGCTGGGATAAATACTCTGTGCAGCAGATAGGGAATGTAGTAATAGGTATCAGCCATGACACTTTTGCTTAATGGTAGTCTGTAGAAGTTGGAAGTGCATTGGTCTTGAGTGTAGTGGACTTGGAAGATAGTGTTGGAAACGGAGAGGTGAGGTGACAGCAGTACTCCCTGATGTTCCTTCTGTTGTATTTGAGGTGTTTGGTCAGTGGTCTTGTATTGCTCTCACCAGTTAAACAAATATCTGAAGGGAGGGTATAAAGAAGATGGAGCCATTTTTTTTCAGTGGTGCCCAGTGTGTCCTGGTTTAGCCAGGACAGGGTTAAGTTTCCCCAGCAGTGGGGGGAGGCTCTAGCTGCGTTATTCATATATCGTGCTGATGTCACATCCTGGCGCGAGCGCGGGAAGAATCGGTGATCGCGTGGGTTGGCGCAGCCGGTTCTCTCACTGCTGTATCGGTATATACTTTGCTCTGTTCATTGTTATCACTTATTGTTTGTTGTGTTGCTGTTGCTCTGTTGTATTAAACCTCTCCTTATCTCAGTCTCGGGGCTTTGTATTTCACTCCCTTTGTGGGGGAGGGGCAGCGGCCGCGTGGTCTCAGACCCCGGAAGAGGCTAAACCATCACACCAGTGACAGGACAAGAAGCAATGGGCACAAACTGAAACACAGGAGGTTCCCTCTGAACATCAGGAAACACTTTTTTAAAAGAATTTTTACTGTGA
Organism: Strix uralensis; assembly: GCF_047716275.1. NCBI lineage: Eukaryota > Metazoa > Chordata > Aves > Strigiformes > Strigidae > Strix > Strix uralensis. Next base: position 13,960,886 of record NC_133991.1, read on the forward strand.
GGGTGACTGAGCACTGGCACAGGTTTCCCAGAGAGGCTGTGGAGTCTCCCTCCTTGGAGATACTCAGAAGCTGTCCTGGGCAACCTGCTCGAGGGGACCTGCTTGAGCAGGGGGCTTGGAGCAGGTGAACTCCACAGGTCTGTCCCCACCTTAACCATTCTGTGATTTTGTAAACCTACTTGTTTTGGTTTTACCTCCTTTTGCTGAGAAACTATTCAGGTGGTATCTCGCAAGCATGTAGACATACTGATTACAACAGATTCAGAAGCACCTGAGTGATTATTTTGTTCTTATTAAGCCTATGACACAGCTTTTGCATGCTGATGTTATCAACCCAAAAGACCATTTGGATTTGAAACTGATGTTAAATGTGAGTTCAAGATCAGGTACTTGCATGAAAGCTTATGCGCTTAAAAATTGGGCCCCAAGTGAAGTCCAAGCTGTCTGTGGGGATCCTGAGGTCTTGTCTACATGAAAGACTGTACTAATTTAACTACTGTAAGTTTAGGACTGTATCTTTTTCCCTACATGATGAATGAGAGAGAAAGCAGTTCCCTACTCGATAGGAGTGCTGTAAGGGAAGTGCATTTGTGCTTACGAGATGTTTAGAAGCTATATCGTTGGAGGTTGTACAAGTAGTAAAAGTGCCTTCTGAACTGACTTATTTCTTGGATTTCATTTCATTTAGTAGAAAACAATGGATTAAGAAGCAAAAATTGGAATTGGATTTTTAAAAAAAGAATATGTAGAACTCAAGTACAGCTACCAAAAATCTTGCCCTCTTCCACTACCCACAGCTGTCAGGACTGCTATTCTACATTCCAGCAAGAGATTCAAGTAGGTTGTTGAATGAAAATGTCCCAAGTCTACTTTTATCTCAGGGATAAATGGGAACTTTGTCAAGGTGAGCTGAAAGTAAAATTTGTGAGTAGCATCTGTTGTAAAACAATGTATCTAAAGAACTGGTTTGTTTGGGGTTTTTTGCTCCCTAGGAAATTACTACCTCAACATGCAAATTAGACCTTGAAACTTCATTGGAGACAACATAAATTAACATGCTGTGATATTTGGGAGCCACTATGGAAGAGCCTGAGTGAGAAAAGTTTAGCAGGGAATAAGTTACTGTGGTTCGTAATTATATGTTACATATAATTGTAGGTGTTTTAAATGCGGAAACCACCAAGGTGGCTGTCATTTCTGATATAATGGGAAGGAAATGTTTGTGTTCATGAGGGTATTGTGAAAACAAAGCCCATAGTGAATGCAACAATAACTTGCTAATGCTTACTGACAGCTGAAAACCCCATTGCTTTAGAGAACTGTTAAAAGATTAGCAAGCACCTGTGGAAATGTGTCCTACTGCTTTTCCTGTGCCCCGGTGGAGAGGGGATGAGATCCTCCATCCATGATCCATGGAGCTTGGCTCTAGCCTTTCCACTGAGACGTGGAGACTGGGTCCTGTTACACAGGAGCTGAGGATACTTGGTTTCTTGAAGGACTGAGGTCTATCTTCGTGGGTTTTTGTGCTCCAAATTAATCTGTGCTGGGCAGCCAAAATGTCAAGTAATGAATGCAGTCCTTAAGAAAAGAAGTTTTGTACCAAGACTGAGTTTATCTGGATTTCTTTTGTTGCTCTCTTGAGATTTTTTTTTTTCTTTTTTTTGGTAATGGTGCTTTGTTCCCTCCAGCCAAATGAAGATCAGATTATTTTCACAATCCAGTTGAAAATTTCTGGAATGAAACATTGATTTTTTTTAATTTTTTTTTTTTCTTTGTGCTAGGAGACTTCCTTGATAAATAGCTTGCATTCTGAATCCTTTGATTCTATATTCTAGTTCAGTTCTGGTATGCAGAAGTGGAGTACAGTCATATACATCTTGATCTCAATGAATTTTTATTTGCTTAAGAAAATCACGCTGAAAGTGCCATTGTTACAGTCAGATACAAACCAGTGAATCATCCAGATGCTTAAAGTGCCTTACTCCTCAGTGATTTCTGTAGTGGTTTTGGTGTTATTTGCTGACTTTGTCATAGTAGTATCTCAAAATCTGTTAGGTAAAAACAAACAGTAGCAGACAGTTGCTTCACGGAATTGGCTGTCTTCAGCAGAGGAACCAAATCAAAATTGAAGTGAGAAGGCATATGCCATGAAATGGAAGGAACTGACCCACATATTGTAGGTGTTGCATTAATCCTGTAACTTTTAGTATTTGTTCTTTGAAGGTGGATTTTTGCAAGGGAACTAGATATCAGGAAAGGCAAAGAAGAAAAGGAAGGAAGAATGAGTGGGTCCTTCTGGTCTTAAATCTTAATCTTTTGCTGGAGAATTATGGAAGCCCAAGACTACATTGAATGGGACTTCACCAATCCATGGGAAATATAGCTGACTGGCAGAACGAAAGTCAGAGAATCTTTAAAATCATGATAAGACAAATCCTGAAAATAATTATCTAAAATGCCAAATACTTTCTTCTTCTGGTTTGTTTTCATTTGTCTGTTCTTTTTCCTAGTGTTTCCTGGCTTTGGATAACTGCATTTGTGGTGCCTGACTAGAGAGGCATACAGTTACACAGCTTTAAAAAGTGCAGGGAAACCTGCTTCTAAAAGTCAGGCCCCTAAATGTCTCTTCAAAACAAATTATCTGCTGCCATAAGAGGGTATTTTTTGTTGTGGCATTTTTGTTTGTTTGTTTCTGCAAATGTACCCTCTGGCTTCTTGTGGAGTCACTGAATGCTCAGAATACATGAAAATCAGACTCTTCAGTTTTTAGTCTTGGAAGAGCAATCATCAGTACAGACATCTGGTTTGGAAAATCTGAGCGGAATTTTCTCAGTATGAAATTTATGTTCAGTATGGGAGTGTCTGCATCTGCAGGACCACAAAATGCATTAACTGTGTGTTGCCAATGAAGTCTATCTGTTTTGGTTTGGATATTCCTGTGGTTTAATAAACATCCATAGCACAGAAATTCAGTTTCAGTTACAGATACTTGATTGACCAGGGTAGCTGAGCAAGGAGCTGTTTTCTTGCTGAGGAAAATTCTTGAGATGCTCGAGGCAGTCCTTTGCCTTCTCGTCATTCTCTCTGTCTCACTCTTGTTCTCATGCTCTGTGGGCTTGCCTCTCATTTATAGGTTCTTCATAAATTTCTAAGTTTACTGCCTTCATTCTGACTGCTCATAGATCTTAAGGCCTGTGATCAGGAAGGCTGGGCTTCTACACAAGACTGGAAAAGAGTAGTTTACTCAAGAATTTTTCTGCTAAGAGTAGTAGTATTATATTTTGTTTTTCAGATCTAGCAGCTCCAAAGGTGGGGCAGATTATTCCCTCTTTCCACTCTTCTGTAGCGTATGAACTCTTATCCAAAGACTGAATTTTGCAAATTGTCCCTTTCCCATCTGTCACTCTGGCATTTTTTGTGGTTCTTCCCATTCGTGTGCATTGAAATTTTGGAATTCCTGCTCTTCCAAGCATTGACCAAATGCAGACTTTTCTTCAATAAAAGTTCAGAGTAGTGTTCTTTCTACCACTATTTTGATGACTATAGTGATAAGCTTTAGGAGATACATATATATATATGTATATTTGAATGAAGGGGGACTGCAAGGTGGTGTTTGGTAAGGAATAATTCAGTTTGCTGTTCCCTATCATTAATAAAAGGTTCCAGAAATCTGTAACAGTAAATGTAATGATCTGTATGCATTCTCTGTTAGCTGCCAAATATCACTGGACATGTTCCCAATACACGCTGTACTCTTGTAATGAACACTGACTCCTTAATAAACAATTATTTTGAATGGTTTTAGTTTTGGTTGGGTTTTTTTAGCTATTAAAATGCTTTTACCTGATTATTATTTTTACTCTATTCTTGGCCAAGCTAAAGTCTGCTTCCTCCTGCCACCTTTAATTCATATTTCTGATTGGTTCAGCTATAGATGGAGTAAAAGTAGAAGAGAAGGCTGTGACCTACTGGCATGTTTCTTCCAGAATAATGTAGAAGGATGCCTCCCCTGCTTGAGCTGCTCTTTTACTACTGGAAGGAGAATGTTTTTTGTGGACAGGGCCTTGGGATATTAGATTTTCAGGTCTGATATCATCTGGAGCAATGAATAAAACTGAGGACACTATTCTGGTTGGTAATGAGGGTCCTTTCAACAATAGCTGTAGTGTTGTTATGGATATGGTGGATTTGATCCCTGGTTTCCCACTGATTTGGGGGAGACTTTACTGTTAATATAAGGAATATATTTCACTACTACTTTCTAGTGTTAGGTTGCTGTAGATGTAAAGAAAACTGATATAGTTAGGCAGGTCTGGTTTACTAATTACAAATGAGTTTGAGTATGATAATCCATTGGGACCATCTAAGCTGTCATGACTGTATCTGTTACTGTTCCTATTCTAATGTGGTTTTCTCTTCCCGTCTTCAAATGGCGAGCTTCAAATGAAAGCCCCAGGCTCCAGCAAAACAAAGCTGTCTGATGAAAACAGCTCAGTGAGTGAGAATTCAGTAGTTTGTCTGTAAATCTGTGAGCCAAATAGGATGGCACTTCTTTTAGAAGTGAAATTGAATTTAAATGGGAGCTACTGCCATGTCCTGGGGAAATTCAGCCTTCAGGTCTCAGAAACAATGTACATTTTGAGTGTTGGAATTGAACAGCCTGGTGAATTCATCTTTTCAAGTTGCTGCATTAGCTGAAAGTGGTGGAGGCTTACCTTTAACAAGAACTGTGAAAGCGACAGGTGTAATTTTTGTGCCTCCCTGAGAATTCTGGCTGACTGTTGAGATTGAAGTACGTGCACTGACCAGAATGATCCCCCTGAGACATCTACTTTTTATTTAACCCTGTATTTTTTTTTTCTTTAAGCCTGGAGCAGAGGTGAGCATTCCCTTGGGTTAATGTGAGTCTCTCTGTATTTCCAGCTGGCCCGTGCCGATTCAGTGGTGCTCAGTGGCACATGCAGAACGTCCTCAAAGACTCCGTGGAGAGCTCCGATGATGAATTCTTCGATGCACGAGGTCAGTACATGTTTTTGTCTTCCCCTCCTCGTCCTTTCCCCAGTTTTGCAGCATGTAACTAAGCTCCTTTGGGGATGAACTGACAACGTTGTCCTCATCAGACTGAGATCTGAAAAACCCCATCAGATCATCTCTCAAGGATTTGTGAATGGGCCTAAAGTTTATGGGAGATGGGTGGAGTGCTGGGGTGGAGGAGCAAGCTGCCCTGAACTGGATCTGGCATCAAAAGCAGCATGACTATGACAGGACAGAGCTCCATGAGGTCTCTTAGGCCCAGCCTGTTTTACAGGTCAGACATGATGTTACAGTTGGAGTGCTCTTGTTACCGTTCCTGATGAAGGCCACCAGTGTCTGTGTTAATGATGGCCAACTTTTAAAACCAATGGTCTAGATTCTCCGCTCTGGCAAAATTTTCACTAAAGTAACTGGGACCTCTGCTTGTTCAAGAAGAAGCAATACCTGAATGCTTGTGGATTTAATCAGGTGAATCCAAAATGCAACACTCCCTACAACATCTGATGAGACCCTGAATCTTGGCATGCTCTTCAACATGCCAAGTTTTGTTCTGAAGTGAGAGTAGAGTTTGTACGTCATGTGCACACACAATCTCTCGCCTACAGTGGGAGACGGGGCCTCTCTTTTGGTTTTGTTTGCAGAGGCCAAACCTAATGCTTTTCTGACATGTTTCATTTGTTCTTCTGAAGAGAATAACCAGCAAGGGAGGGTTAATGCTACTACTGTGAAATCCATCTAGGATCTTTCATAGTTTAGGCAATTGAGGTCAGTCTGAGTTGTCCTCATGTCCCCATGTTACCTGGAAGTCAGGAGTGAAGGGTGATGGAATAAACTTGTTGAATGTCCTTTGGCTTTTGTAGCAAACTGGATTCTTTGGGTACAGAGCAACCCCTATGGCTTTGAGCAACCTGATGTAGTGAAAGATGTCCCTGCCCATGGCAGGAGGGGTTGGAATAGATGATCTTTAAAGGTCTCTTACAACCCGAACAATTCTATGATTCTATGAAAAGGAGAGGGATTCCTCTCCCCCCAGATATTTGTTCAGACTTCTTTCCTAGTTTAAAGTAAACCTAATCCAAAGTGGAGAACTCACCTGTCCCATGAAAAACTTGGCTTGGATTTGGATGTGCTTTTTATTTTTAGTTTGGCTGCTTCATTAACAGCACATTCAGCAGACATTCTGTTGATGTCTAAGTGCAAAATCATTTGCATGGCTAAGATTGTCACCAAGTTTCTTCCTCTGCTGATATTTATGGTACAGAGAGAAATCCCCTTCCTTCCCAGTATTCTGCTCTTCTAGAATGAGGCCTGTTTCTGAGAAAATCTGTTTTCTCTTATAGTACTGCATTGACTTCGGTGTTGTTGCCGTGTGTGGATTTGATGTCTGGAGATGCATGGTGGTATTGCAAATGGCAGTTGGTGTTTTTAAGGCAGTATTTGGCATTAAATGTCTGCTGTCTTGCAGTGAACTTCATTTTTTAAAATTTTCTTTGTGGGTTGAATTGTTGCAGAAATGGCTGGCAACTGACTCTTGTGTTTTCATGCTGGCGTAAGCCTGAGTTGAAATTCAGCATGAAGGAGCTGCTAGTCAGGAGCTTTTTAGTTGCTCAAAAAATACAAGGGTAGGAGGCAGGCAGTAAAAATGAAACAGCTTTTGTGGGAGGATCAGCTCTGCTCTGAATGATCTGGAAGCTCTGAAGCAACTTCACTAATAACTCACTGATTTATTTCTGTAATACTTTCCTAAACAAACTGTTTTTGCAGAGGAATAACTAATATTAATCAGATTATTACTGTGTATTATTCAAAGTACAGGTTTGGATCCAGGATGCCTTGACTTCAGTTTATCTGCGAGTTGCTCTGACAAGGATGCTGACTTTATCTGATGGTGGACCACTTATTTTCCATTTTCCTTTCTGTAAATTGCCTCCTGTAGCTGTAAAATTTATGACAACTTTAAACTTGAAAGACAAGCTGCTTACATGAGAGTTAGATTATTTTTTTTTTTATTGCCTCCTACTCACCCCCTCCAGTAGGCAACAGCCTCAATCAAACAGGGGAAGAAAAGCTTTCAAAATAAAGTGGAATTTGAAAACTTGGCTCAAAATTCTGGCCTCACCTAGAACGCTACAGCTGTCCATTGAAATCGGGCAGTTCTAAATGGAGATGAATATTGGAATAATGTTTTTATGAAAGTGAAATGATTTCTGTTTGGTTGATCAGGTATAGCAGGATGAAACTACTTGATGTGGTTTATTCTGGAAGTCTGCTGAAATGATTTAATGGATCATGCTATCTCTAGAATCTGTGAAATTGACTGTGGACTTCATGTTCTTTCAGAAACATGCTTGCATCCTCTTGGTTTACCACAGCTAGAAGCGAGTCCCTGGCTGTACAAGTATGCTACGGCCACTGTGCAGAAAGAGATGCAGATGTTCTTTCTAACTTAATTTGAAAGGATGTCCTATGGTATGTTTGTTTGTTGGTTAGGGTTTTTTGGGTGTTGGGTTTTTTTTTTTTTAAAAAAAAGCCATTCTTAAGTACATTCTGGGAAACAAAATTCCCTCATTTGTTGCCTGTGTTAACAAGGTGTGTGTTCAGAGCCTTTTTGAAGTCTGAGATGTGAGATATGCATCAAACACAAGTTTTCTTCCTTGTTCCTATACAGTTAGGTGTTCAATAATAACTACTTGGCTGGTGTAGAGGGTTCTGTATCTGAGAATCCAGAAGCAATCCACAGAAGAGTAAAGGAATAAGTGACCCACAAAGGTAAATAAATGAGAGGTTTTGAAAAATTTGTAGGTAGGCTGAGGCACAAAGCCCGACTGTATGTTGTCTGATGTCACAATGCCAGCCCATGCCCAGCCTGCAATCAGCTCAGATCTGCACTTCTGAGCTGGGATTTAGCAACCCATCTCTATTTGGAGAGAGATTTGTGAGCTCCAAGCTCTGTGTGTGTGCATGCACATGAGTCCATGTTTCAGCTGAGCGCTGATTATTTTCTCCTTGTTCTGAACCAAATGGCTATCTTATCTGAAAGAGACTTTTAGCACAGGGATGTTCCAGCTGTCTGCACAGAGAGAGGAAAGAAATATGGATGTATACAAGCTGATTTGTCCCTTGTAATCTTTATTGTCAGTGGGTAGGCACACAGAGACTGCAGCTGGTACTCTGATGATCCTTGCACCTAGTTTTTGGTTTTGTTTTTTCTTTTTTATTTCTCTTTCCCAAGATGGGTGCTTCATTATTGTGGGAATTGACCATCAGATTGAGTGCTGTAAATTGTCATAGGTACGAAGCCGATGTGGATTTGTAATTGAGGTTTTGGGGGAGTGGCTGTGTGTGGCATATGTGTGTAGATAAATATTTTATTTGCTTTTTTTAAACCATAAGAATGGCAGCTAGTCATCTTGTGTTTTGGAGGCAAAACCAAAATCTCAAGGTATTTGTGTCATGTCTCATGAAAATCCATGTCCTTGAAATCCATCTCAGTTTGTTGAAGTCTCCTTGCACTGAGAGAACCAGTAGACAATAAATTGATTCACCAGTACAGAAAAGCTTTCTACATTCTTGTTGATCAGGTCTCCAAGGCTGGTTTGGCTTTGCTGGTCAGGAGGAATTCTGCCCTTTTGGGAAGGGGCTTTAGCTACAGCAGAGTTGCATGCTTCTGCAGCTGAAGTGTAACGTGATAAAGCAATGCCCTGTGACACACATGAAAATCAGTGTTGAAGATGCTGTTGTTCACTGCAGATACTCGAAGTGAATCTGTTTGGCACTGTGAAAAGCTGTCACTGTAGGGAGAAAGCACAGTGTTAAATAAGAGGATGACCACTGTGCTTAAGTTTAACTTGTTGCATCTCTCCTAGTGCCTAGTCCACAAGATTGACTATAGCAATAGGGGTTTGGGGTTGAATGTTGTTGACAGACTAGGACCAAATTTGCAAACGTTTACATGTACGACTAGTCTAAGCCTCATTCAGAGAGTTTCACTTCATAGTCACAGTCAGTAAGTAATCACTTTCACTGATTACTTACGACCATTATTTTAGATGTTGTAATCTTTGTATTCTCACTTGTGAAACTTAGCGAACTTGGCCTGGTTGTGGGTTGGCTAACGCAACTTGTCTGAGAACTGTTGTTGAATATTTGACCCTTGAAGCATGATAAGATTGTACTGCTATTTGGGAAGGGTAAATTCTACAGCCTTCAAGAAACGTGTTTAATTTTTCTGAACAAGGAAAGAAGAACTCTAGCCACAGTGATACTGAAACAAGGCCATAGCTGTAAGAGCAGTGTGTGGTTCCCTGGGCAAAATGTGTCCTGGGGCTGACACATGGGTTTAGAGCATGGTTATAAAAAGGTGCTGCAGGCTGTCTAGGTGAGTAGCAGCCTGTCTGGATTGATCTGAGAAGAAGTAATTTTTAGTACAGATTTCCAAATCTTATTCCATAAGAAAACTGGACAAATCAAAATGTGATGTCTTTAATCAGTGTTTGAGTTGCACCTTCAGATTTCTCAAATACATATTCACAAAGAAAGATAAATCTCTTAAAGCTGTAGGGAGAGATGCAAGCAGGGCCAATAGTTGCTGTGTGTCAGGAGACCTCTCTGGAAATGAGTGTGCACCAATTCAGTCTGCTATTTAATTCATCAAAAAGGAAAGAAAAACCCTGACAAAAACTAATCCTAAGTGCAGTTGTCAAACAGGCTGCTCCCTCCTCCTTCCTACTTCATGCTGACAGAAATTGAGAAGAACCAAGGGAAACAAATTAGGGCAATTGACAGAACACTCAGGTCTTGGATTTCTGTGTTTAAAGTGAGTAATATGAATGTTTTCAGTCCAAACCATTTAAAGCAAGGAAGCACGAGAACATCTGCAATTCTAATCTGTTTGGAGTGTAAAAGTTATACAAACTGGAAAAGCCCCATCACTGCTGGAATCAAGTCTCTTCCCAACAAATATATTTGCATATAAAAGACTGATTTCCATTTTGCTTGTATTTTTAAAAGCTATGACATGCAAGCGTGTGTAGAAGATGAGGGGCAGCCAGAGAAGTCCAGTACAGTCTAATCTAATGAGTTTTCTTAAATTCTTTCCTTTGTATATCTCTAAGTAGGGATTCCTGCTTGTCCTATGTTGACTTTACGCTGCTGTGTTTGACCCCACCACAGAAGTCTTGCTGCCATTCCTCAAGTGTCAGACTTGGCTACACCTAGTTTGCCATCATGGATCTTTACTGCCCTCAGAGCAGGGGTGCAGGAGCTCATAGCCATTCTGTCAGAGAGTCAGGATATCATTTTAGTGTTGCTGACTGAACTGTGACTTTGCTAAATGGAAATACAAGTGGAAATTTTAGGAGAGATGTCTGTCTTTGGATTAAGATACCAGGTCTTTGGTCTGTACTGTCTGTGTTCCCAGGGACTTTGCTTCTGGCTGGGTCATTTTCTTCAAGTCTGTCATCACACAAGTCATTTTTGTTTCACTGCTTTCAGGTTGGTAGATTTTTTTTTTTTTTTTTTTTTGCATGCATTGTCGGCCATCTTACTTACATTTTGAGGTAGAATCTATATTGCCTGTATCAAAGGTCTAGGCTGGAGGAGACAGTACTAAGTGGGAGATGTTACTGTGGGGCGGAAAATGCCTTCAGGGAATCACAGAAATGTGTTCAGTATCATACAGAGGGTCACAGATCCTGGCAGTGAGGAGTAGGCAGGGTGAAATATCAATCATCTCCAGGGTTTTTGCTGAGGAAATACTAGTCTCTCCTCTTTCCATGGGGCTGCTTATAGCTAGATTTCATGAAATGCATGTACTGAAATACTCATGGTAAGATAATTGTGGACAGTATCAAATTCCAGGCGGTAACAACAGCTGAAAGGAATCAACAGGACACTATAGTTTATTGCCATTCAGAATTTGCCACTGTTTAAAGCTCTTTCATTTTTTTTCTTGGCACTTTGCTGCTGTGATATTGCTGCCCCATGTGCATTGAGTCCTGCTAAGGTAAATGGCTGTGCTTTACCCAATGCTACATGCTTCATGGTCTGAAAACCTGCAGTTAATGCTGCTTTGGCTCTTGGCTGGAAGGTGTGAAGAGAGCTTCAGCTACTGAAAGTTGTTGCTGAATTCACACCAAAGGGCAGGTGGACAGTTGCTGCACAGCACGACAATGAAGCATAAAATACAAGGCTGTTCAGTGTGAATTGTTTCGGGTTTCTTTTTTTTTTTTTCTGTCTTCAGGCAGAACTGTGTGCTATGTATGCAAGTAGTTTTTCCTGGTGTGTATTTACAGCTTAGGTAAATGCTGCACTGAGTGGCAAATAGGCTACTTTGGGCTTCTGAAGGGGCATTAAGTCTGTGTACTGCCACAGGCTGTAAAGAACAGTGACCATCTGCCAGCTGCTGTCAAGTGGACCAGGAAAAGACTTGGAAGTGCTTACAAGCTGTTGATAGGAATGGGAGGTTTTGTGCTTTCTTGAGAAGGAATGGCCTGTAGGCTTTTGTATGGGGTGCTGCTCTGAAAAGGGTCCGTAATGTGAAATTGTTATAATTTCATCATGTTTCTAGGACTATGACTTTTCTAGAAAATAAGGTTGAAGAAGAGCAAAGCTGAGGGAAGAGTCATGTGCATTCAGATGTGTATCTTCCAATATGTGAATAAATAATAATAAAACCCTCTAATCTCCCTTTAAACTGATGCTCCCTGATAGCTGACACTTGAGAGCATGAAGCAAAAGTTGATAATGAGGAGAGATCTCAGCAGCATGTACTGTCATTGCAGTGAGACTGTCTTTGCTAGTCAGGCCACTAAAAGGTGACGTGTTTACCACTCGAGATCCCTGATGATGTAAATAGCAGCCAGATGTAGTCATGGGAGAAGCGTAATTTGGCTTTAGCAACAGGAGATCTAAGAGCAAAAACGGGAGTAGGAAACTGGCCGACGGTAGTCTCAGTCTGAGGTCTGTCATGGTTTGAGCCCAGGGGGCAACTGAACAGCATCCAGCCATTCCCCTACCCCTTCTCCCCCAGTGCTGGGAAGGAGAAAATGAAGCAAAAGGCTCGGGAATGGAGATAAGGACAAGGAGGGATGATTCACCCATTACAGTCACTGCATGCCTCTCCCCTCCCTTGGTCAGTGTACTGCTTCCTAAACAGGCTACGAGCATTTATTTTAACAGTTGCTGTGTAGCTCTTCTCATTGAGTCCATGTACTGCAAACTAGGTTGCGTTCACGCTCCTAAATGAACGGTTCCAATTATTCTTTTTTATAATCTAGACTCCGAACATGAGTATGAAGACAAATTTTTTTTCTTGCTGTGGCCCTGTTACCTTGATTAATTTTGTTCTTGGTACGTTGATTTTGTACTAAAAACATTGCTCTCCTTACTTCCCTGCCTTTTTGGGGAGTTTGTGCGCTGTTGACAAGTCTAGCAACTTGCAGCTCTAATTTCAGCACAGAGCCTACTGGCTGGAGCAGCCAGCAGAGCAGAGCACAAGGAGTAATCCATGCATTTGGAAGTTAAAAGAAAGTCAGTGTATCTACCTTCCACCTACATACTTATCGTGAACCTATCCATGCCCTGTGGACTGACAGAAATGTTCCCTACAGCATTTGAGCTCTGGCACGAGTTCTCATTTAGTAAAGGCTTTCCTCATATGACCTCACAAAGTTAGCAGGATGTCCCTTCCAGGAGTAGAAAGACTTTAAAGATACAACTGGGGAAAAATATGGAGAGGACATGGCAAAACTGATCATGCTGGAGCACCCTGTATGACAGAAGGGTGTGATTGTCTGGCTTTGACTGGTCCCATTTGGGCACTGGACTCTTTACTGGAGGCAGTGTGAGGTGGTGGGTAAAAAACAGATGGACTGTGAGTACATGTAGTCTATTTTAGGGCACTGATTTTCTGAGTCATATAAAACTATTAATTTTATTTCTAGGTTTTTGTTTTTCCAATTGTAAATGATGAGAAATCTTTTCTGGCAGGTGGCTGGAAATTACAGTGGTATTTAAGAGGAAGCTGTTGATGATGGTTATTATTAAAGTACCTGGAAGGTAATTTCAGGCTTTTTGTGGACTCCCTCAGAAGAAGCAAAGTTAACAGTTGATATCACGTTTATGATAAGATGCAAATGGTAGTATTGCTGTTTGCAGGGGATCCTGTAGCCACTTTCTGACCTCCTTTAAATTGAAATGAACTCTGACTTCAGCAGTTATTCTGGATTTAAACTAGTCCAGCAGATGAGAATCTAACCTATCAGAAACATACCTTCTTCATCATTTCTTTGTCTGTGCATTAGGCTTCTGATTTAGAATGTGAGGGCTCTTTTTTTTTTGTTTGGATTTCTTGCTTCCTGTGTGTTTAAGTGTAGCAGATGCTATAGTCAAAAGCCTGCTGACAGCTTTGCTAAAGATTGGAAAGGTGGTGTGGAATACAGCTGCCTCATTTTCTCCAGCTGAGTTTATTTAGTCTGCATAAAAACTCTTGTCATTAGTTTTGCTTTTTTAAAATGAGCCTTTTGGCACGGTCTTCTATATTACTTTATTCTTATAAAGCTGAAGCTGCTAGATATGCGGTGTATATTTCAAGCCAGACTCTGTGTGTGCTTTCTCAAGATTCTTGTTCATGAAAGAGGCTATGGTAGCTCTCTGCTAATTAAGAGCTGCTCTTAATTTGCTGCACTTTCCTCTCCTGAAAATAGATCCACTAGTCTCATTTATTTAATTTTAAAATGCTCTACTGAGCAACTTGGAAATGCTGCCAGTGAACTAAAGCGGAAGACTGGGAGGTCTAAAGACTCCTCAGTGTGTTTGTGCTCTAACAATGTGATGCAGAATTCTGTTGTGCTTAGCAAAAAGCCTTTCAAGGCGTGAGGACGCTGACCCTCATTCACTAAAGCATGTGAATTTTAAGAAACGGCTGTGTTGCAAAGATGGCTTGTGAATGTCTTAACATCAAGATATCTATCTTTTCCTGCCTCAGTTTTTAGTGGGTGTCATTCCTCCCCCACCCGCAGTTTGAACCTCCGTGGCAGGCACTCCTGTAAGCGTGTTACTTGCCGTGCGACCCGCTCATCGCCGATGACATTGGTTTGCCGTCGGTTTGGGAGAGACCCAAGTGCTTCACGCTGCTAGTGCTCCTCCTGCACCTGTGGCATTAGAGGAGCTCTTTGTCCCTGGTGTTTGTAGTATGTTGTGACGTGCGGAAACAAACTCTACAAGTCGGAGAGAGTTATAAAGCAGGTATCTTTATTCCCGCCGGGGTGCAAGGGGATTTCTCCACAAAGCTTGCACACCGTCTCTGGCAAGTAGCCAAATATTTATTACACCAAAGCATACATATTCATTAGGAAAGGCCGGGTTACTACAATTAGTTCGGGGGGGTGGGCGTGATTATTATAATTATTTCTCGGAACTCATTTGCATAGTCTGAGTATGTGTCTTTGGTGGTCAAGGGGAGAAGTACGTGGTCCTCCTCACGGTGTCTGCTCTTTCCAGGGCATGCGCTGTGAAGCCAAGTCCAGGTGTCTTCTTCCTAAATCGGTGAGATCATCCTCCCTAGGTAGCATCTCTGAGTCCTTTTGTTCAAGTTGAAGTTTGCCTAAGTGCCCATTGGGGGCTTTGAGTCTGCTATCCGTGAGTTGTCTTTTTAATTCATACCCCAGGGCTACCTGCTACTTTTTATCATAGCCAATCCCCAGACTGTCTGGGTAAGCTGCACTGAATCCACAAAACAGTCTGGGCAAGCAGGATTCTTAGGCAACGTTCAGAAATCATAATATGTTGTTATAAGTAAATAATTTTCAAGGAAAGTGAACATTTCTCTGCATCAATTGTTTCTATGGTCTCCACTCACAGTCTGCCATCTCCTTCTCTGTTTACGGGATTTTCCAAGAGACAAATAGAGGTATTAGAGTTTCCAGATATTTCTGTGCAAACTGTATGCAACTGTCTTCTTAACCTCCCTGATCATAAATCTTTCTTAGCTGTTGCCTAAAACAGATAGTGTCTGTTCTTGGTTACAGATACTTAGCAGTGTAATGTAAAGCCAGTGAAGCGCCTTTTGTCAGATGGCAGACTTGATGCTGGAATTGAGTTGTTCCACAGCAGACATTGTCATATCATGACAATACCAGTTTGAATATTTTGATGCTTCCAGAATTTATTTTAAATACCTTTATTGTTGATCAGTGCAAAGTGCTGTGAGTTTATCCTGAGTGTCATCACTTCTCATAACGTGTGGTATGGTTTCCATTTTGTTTAGTGCAGATGATGATACTAATGTATGGGTAGTAATTTATTACTGCACCAGATTCACACAATGCTTCAGAAATGTGAGAAAAGATACCCGCTTCCCAGAGTTCATGCATGTTAAAGGAACCTCATAGTTCACTGAAGTTAGTCTAGATTCTTTTTGGGTGAAAAACCCCTCTAAAATTTAAAAAAGGTCAACACTGACTGCTTAAGTACTATAAATTTGAGGTGTGTGGTTTGAATGGGGTTTTTTAAAGTCTATTTATTCAGAGTATCCAGGCTCTTGGAAATCAAGAATACTGAAAGTTACTGTACCGGGTCTGGCTGAGCCAGAATTGGTTTTTCCCCTGTAGCAGCCCTCATGGTGCTGTGTTTTATGTTGGGAGCTGGCAGGGTGTTGATAGCACACTGGTGTTGTGGCTACTGCTGAGTGGTGCTTACACAGCACCAAGGCTCTTTCTGACATTTCCCCCCCCACAGTGGGATGGGGTGGGCAAGATCTTGGGAGGGGACACAACCAGGACAGCTGACCCGAACTGACCAAAGGGATATTCCATACCATATGACGTCTGCTCAGTATAAAGCTGGGAGAAAGGAGGAAGGGGGTGGGGTCACCCTTGGTCCTCCGAGGCAACCCCTACGCGTATTGGAGCCCTGCTTCCTGAGAAGGCCCGACATCGCCTGTTCATGGGAAGTAGAGAATAAATCTGTTTTCTTTCTTTACTTCCGCGCGTGGACCTTTGCTTCACTTTGCTTATATTAAAACTGCTGTTGTTTTACCCACAAGGGTTGTTTTGTTTTCCTATCTTATTTTCTTTCCCCTCTCTGCCCTGTTGAGAAAAAAAGGGGAAAGGGGGGGAAGTGATAGAGCGACTTGGTGGGTACCTGGCATTTAGCCAAGGTCAAACCACCACAGTTACATAAAATAAGAACACCTAAATTGGAAAGATTTGGGAAAAAGAAAGGAAATTTTAATTTTTGTTTTTGAAAAGCATCCCATGGTCCCATCAAGCCCTTCTTCATGCTTGAGAACATGCTCTACATTTCTGTCAAATGGAAGTGATTCAAAGGCTTATACAACCTTCCCTCCCCAAACCTCACTCACTCTGCGCTTGCCTAGAATAGGACAGAGCAGGAATTGCTCAGGCCCAACTGAAATGGCCTCATTTTTTTGTTGATAATTGTCAGTAACAGTTCTGGACCTAGTGTGCTGTATTCCATGTGCAAGCCAATGCTGCTTAGCTGCGTGGCTACTGCAGTGGCAAACTTTAGCAAGAACACTTTCTATATAATGTATTGGATTTTGGAATGGAGAAGACAAACCCAAATATTCCTTGTCCCAGTCTACTGCCTCCATTTTCTTAATTCCTTTTTTTGAGATAAACTACTTTAAAATCAGAATGTCTGTGCCATAATTTTTCCATTTCTAATGCTGTCCACTGTCTCAGCTCTTCTATGGCAGGATGATTTCCAAATTTGGAAGGAAGAGGATAAGTGTGTATGTGTAATATTTTACGTATTTTATTTTAGACATATTTGGGAGAAGTACAGAATACTGTGTGTAAAGTATATTGATTTAGAATGTAATACAGCTTTCATTCAATATTGCTTCATTTTGTTAACATCAGGAGTCTATGTTGTCTGAAATGTTTATAATGACAGTATCTATCCTTTTTATAATTGTTACTTCAAATAAAAAGTGACTGCTATGTATAATGAACAACATCTGTTACTGAGTTGTTAATCCTCTAATAACAGACTTTTAGTGAGAGACAGTAATTTAGTATGTGATAAAGTGCTTATGTGGATCAAAATTAAATGTGTATTGGAGACATCTAGGCATGAAGAGGATGAGAAGAGATGCTCTGTTCCCACTGGGTGTTCAGTGAGAATAGGATACATAAATTGTTTAAGCTGCATTGAAATCTTAAGCTTTAGTGAGTGGAAGAGTTGGAAATAGAAAAGAAAAATAGCCTCTGCTGATTTTCCTCCACACTGCCTTTGTGCTTTTCAGTGGTCTCCTACCATGTGCTTAAAACAGTTGTCTGGAGGATTTCAGTAATATTTCCAAACTCCATGTGAAGCTGGAATTGTAACTTTGAGCACCAACTCATACTTAAAATTTTGTCTAAAAAGAGAACTAAAATGATGACTATTCAGACATTTTAGATGAGGTAGTTTCTCTGATGAAAAAGATGTCATTGGGTTCTGTCTTTGGGAGTATGATCACTTACTGTGCTTGATGGAATATTCCTTTGAATTGTCAACATTCATTGTTCAAGAATGCTTTGAAGGTCAGTGTGATGACTGCAGTTTTGGAGCTGCTGAGGCATGGATCATAGACTAATGAGAACAAAAACGCACTTGGAATTTGCTGAATGTAGTCTGTGTTCAAGCTAAGTCATAGAACAGACATCAAAGTACGTTTTGCAGGAGACTAAAATGTTGATAAACAGTGATTGCCCACTGTACCAAGAGAGTTTGACACAAATATTTCCAAGCTTTGATATCTTTGTAGTTAGCTTGCAAAAATGCTCTTCAGATCAAGTTTTGTTCAGATAAATTCCCAGAAGAAAAGTGGTATGGGGAAATGGGCTCCTTCATTTCTACAGTAAGTGTCATTGGTCTATTAAGCAACCAAAGATAGCGTTGTTCATGCATAGTATCTTATAATGGTCACATACAGGCTTAGGCCAGTACAAAAGCCTTATTGTACTAAAACCTTTGCCAAGGCACAAGGGATGTCTTCTGCAGCCTTGTCTTTGTCACCTTTTGTTCTGAAGAGATGGGTGGAGACAGGCTGAAGAAATCATCACAGAGTGGAATCATCTTACCCAGAGCCATAAACTGTATCCATGGCTGAACCAGGGTTGAAAATGGTTCTGTTCCAGTAGTCTGTCTACAGTTACTTTCTAGAGAATGCAGTGCATGTTTAAACATGTTAAGTCAGTATCTTACTGCTGGTTGTGAGTTGTTCTGGAATGTTTTTGGGAGATCCAGCTATGGTTGAGGCCTGGGGGATTTAATTTGCCTTGGTCAGTACTGCTTCATATGCAAAACAGGTTCACTCATGGTACAGCCTGAAGTACTGCCTTGTAATAAAGAAATGCAGAGAAGAAACAGTTTAACCAATCCATAGGGAAGTGATCCCGGAGGTAGGACTTAGGAGGAGATAAGACATGGTGATGACTATGAAGTGATTTAAAAGCCTTTATACAGATCCAGTTTCATCCTCCCCAGTACCCAGATTTCTCTAAATGAGAGAGGTACATATGAGAGAACATGAAAGAACATAAATTTTTCAGTCATATAGAGGCCCACTGCAAGGCCTGATCACTAACAAACGTTTCTTTTTGTTTAAAAATGTGGATCGTTTTAGCCAGAAATGTCGTGGCCAAATTCTTCCGTGTTGTCTCCCATAATAAAGCCCTTCTCTCTACAAAAGGCAGTGAGAGAGGGCAGAATTTGACCCATTCTCTGAATCTGCCTTAATAAGTAAAGAACTGTGATCATTTAGTCTACCTTTTTTTTTTTTTTCCCCTGCACTCCCCCTAGGTACAAAGACCATTCTGGGCTGTGTACAGCCAGATTGAAATGCTTTTAGTAAGTTTATTCAGAAGGGACTAATGCATCCTTCTTGCCAAACATCTGTTAAATTGAAGGAAAATGTTTTCCTACAGCTTCTAGGCCTGTTTGTTTTTTGGTTTTTTTTCAGAGAGAGAGAGAATATCTACAGTTTGTGTTTTGTGCTATCAGCTTTTCCTGCCCTCCTCCCTGGATGAGATCCCAATAAAAGAGGCGGTTCTCTGTGCTGTGGGCTTGATGCCATTCCATTATGTCTCTGTGTCCCTGGATGAAAATGTAAAAGCTTTGTGTGCCACAGGTGGCTTTGATAAAAGGGGAGAAAACATGCTTGAAAAGCTTTAAACTGGTCTGTGTGTCCATTCTTCCCTCTGCGCTGCCTTTTGAATGTTCTGAAATAAAAGTAAAAAAAAAAACCCAACTAAAACAAATTATTAATTTTTTTCCAAGAGGGGGAAGAATTCTGAGTAATTCAGATACTTGAAATTGAACACTCAAAGTGATTTATTATAAGCTTTGTTTTTAAGTGACGAGGTAAGAGCAAAAATTCAAACAGTCCTCTCTTTTCCATGGTTTTCCTGAGCACAATATATGAAGCACATAGGTACACTGTAGGGCATATCAGTAAGCAAGAAGCTTTCCTGGAGAGTCCTGCATATGCTAACCTGTTATGTATTCCCATTAGGGATGGTGAGGAGTGTTTATTTCTCTCTCAATTACTAGTTCTCACCCTGACTTTTCTCATGTTAGTCACTGCAATCTATTCTGTTCTCCTTTTTCCTCCTACAGAAGAGATGGTGGAGGGAAAAAGTGCCATTCTCATAGGCATGAGCCAGTGGAACTCAAATGACCTTGTTGAGCAGATAGAAACAATTGGGAAGCTGGAAGAAAATCAAGGTAATGTTTAGCTTGCCTTACATATAACTTAAAGTTAACAAGAAAATCTGGTTACTGAAGCAATTAGTTGTCAGATACTATGTAAACACTCAACAGAAATATCATTTACAGCATCCCATAGTTAACAGATTTATATAGATGTGTAAGTAGTATTTTAGTGCTGGGAAATTAATTGCAATGATTTCTTTCAGGAGGAAACTTCTCTGGCAGGCCAGGTAATACAAATTTATTGCTTCAGTGGGAATGTTGGGTTCAGTTCAACAACTATGAGAGAGCTTAACAAGACCACAACTTAGGTTTTGCATGTTTCCTGTACAAAACATATATAATAGACTTGTCGGTCATTGTCACTGGTTTATTTTGCTCCTTCAAGTCAGCAAATCATTATCTGGAATTTTCAAGGGGACATATACTTCCAGTTGTATTTGAGGCCAGTTTTAGGTCAGCATTTAGGTAACTGTGTGCCACTGAAATGAGTGGGAAATGGGTGCTAATACACCAGTAAGAATCTGGGCCCTGGGACAGAAGCCTAAGAAGTCTTCCTTTAATTGTTACTTTGACTCCTAAATTGCCTAGTCATTTGAAAGTTAAAATTACCTCATTGACTGTAGGGAGAGAGGAGGACTCAGCTTCCTCATCCACTGGTGGTGTGGGGTTCATGTATAATATGTGAACATGTGCTTGTTAATTAATCTAGCCTTTTAAAGAATTTCATGGGTTTGTCCATTTTAAGAGCCTTTTCAACAGGCTTTTCTTTATGAATTTGCTACATGTAGTCAGTCCTGAAGACAGCTGTGAACAGGTCTATTTTAGAATACAGATATATATATATGTGTAAGTAATATTTATCTGAGTCACAAACTTCTTGATTACTTACCATGAGAATGATTTATTTTGATAGTATTTAAGTGACAGGTAGACACACTACACACAGTGTATTTAGAATTGTTAAGTAGGTAATTAGAGAGGAAAAACTTCTCTGTTTTGCATTTGCTCTTAACAATGATATCAAGGCCTCACGTTGCTTGGTAACTTCATTTGGAGTCAGAGATTCAATGACAATTTGTAAGAGATGCTGTGTGTGTTGTAAATATGACATTTTCTCTGCTACGAAGTAGCAAGAAAATTAATACAGTATCGCGTCAAATATGAGGTAGTCTTCTAAATGACTTGCCAAGAACCAGCTATCTTGCATTCTTGCAGGTATTTCTCTATTTCTTCCAGGGCTGGCAAAGATTTAGAATGCTTATTTTCATTTTAGCACCCATTATATGAGGATGGTTTTGTTTGTTATTTTCATAGTGCCCTTTGTGTTGGACACTAAGGAAAGAGTTGTAAGAGACCGTTTTTAAGGGTTTCTGCTGTTACAAAACAAGGCTGGTAAAAGGATTGTTGCTTGCATTATGCAGTCGAATAGCTGCAGCAAAGAGAACGTGAGACCCAGGGTTGCATGGAAGATCTGTACAGAAACAAATGAAGCAGTCCCCTGAGTTGCAGTCCATCCTTCTTCATACAAAGTGCTTCTATTTTCATTTAATGTTATTCTCTGTGACGCTTTGTAAAAGAAAGAATTCTCATCCCTTTTCTTAATTTCTGTTCACACAGAGCTGTTAGAAGAGGCTTTAGAGCCAGCGTACCTAACACAAAGCATTTGTTGAATTGGCCTCTGTGTCGATGCATCTACATTCTGGTATTGCTTCACATATGTTGCAAGTGTACTGTGGCTTTTAGGTCACGGTTCATTGTGCTGATTTTGACCTTTCTTGAATAGAGATGTTGGGCAAGGGCTGAAGTCATTAAGAACTGGGCTAGCACAAGTCTGAGCCAGTGTTATGTGTACCATATCTGGTTATGCCAGAATGTGGTTTCACTGCTTCAGTAATGCACAAGACAGTAGAGTTCTGGCTGTAATGCACACTGCCAGTTAGAAATTTTCCCCGATGCACCCCTGCTAATACACAGGATTTCTAAATAAGTGAGGCAGTTACGTGCTTTTCCTTCTTTCCTCTGCCACCTTATACTCTCAGATTTAGTCCTATTGACTAGATACTTGTTGATTTTTTTTTTTTAATTACGTTTTTTCTTTTTTTTCTTACATGTGCTCATCTGTATCTTATCTTCATGGAATTACCTGCCAAATGCTTATAGGTTGAATTGCAGTATTGTTAGTGTAGATAATTGTACAGTGCTTTTGTTATAGCTTAACAAGACTGGATAGTGTTATTGATTCAGCAATTTTAGAAAAGTCTGTGATTAGCAACTATGACATACAAATGATAAAAGCAAAGAGGGAAGGAGGGGGATGTTTGAAGGAAGTCTGTGTTGTCTTCTGTGCCACAGTAGAAGATATTTCAGCCTTAGCCCTATTGTTCATAGTAAAAAATTAAAAGTTTGGGTGAAGCTGGATTCTGTCTTTAAAAACATTATGTAGAAAAGAGAAGGATGTCCTATATGGCTTCTTTCCCAGGGTACTTCACTCGTTGAGTGGAAAGATGTGAGGAGTATGGTCTGCTGATCCAGGGAAACTCCCCCCATCCCCCCAACTGGATTTACTTAGGACTGGCTGGCAGAGGATGATGCGTTCATTGGCTTGGGTTGCAGAGAGCTTTGTTACCATTCAGTCAGTCTCTAGAGCCAGTGGTTTTGCTAGGTGCCTGTGCAGAGAGCAGAGCGCTGGTTCTTTTTCATGGTTTAATAAATTGATTAATAAAGCACATAATTATGGGCTCCTTCAACAAATGAAGAAGTATGAGAAGATGCAGTATGCTCTGGGCATAGCTGAAGACCCACGGGATGCCACTTACTTAAGTAATGCTACAGTTCCAATGTGAGACAGACAAGGTCCTCAGGAACTTTGTAAATGGCAAGTATATAATTTAATTCAATCATTGATTCTTAGTAAGTGTGACTGAGAGCACTTGACCAGCACAACCTTTCTCATCAGAGGTAGAAATAAGACTTCGGGGGAAAACTGGCAGCAGCATTTAAATGTATTAAGTTTTTGTTACAGAAAATAACACAAACAGCAATCAAGCTGAATTAAAAACTCATACAGCTGCATAAATTATGTTGATGCAGATGCCTTCCCTGTTGTGGAACAAAAGCATTTTCACACATCATAGTCATGAATTTAAATGCCCCCCTGGTGCAAAATATCTGTTACGTGAAGGAAAATTGCATGTAGTGAGCACTAGGAATAAATTCAACCTGTTGGATTTCAGTGCTTTGCATTTCCTCCAGCTACCTTGAGTTCATAGCCTTACTTTAAGTATATATTGTTAATGTTTGTAAGGTTGAAGTTGTTGTTGGCTTGTTTTTGTACTCTTGACACGGTAGAGTGAAGGTGAGGTGAAGAAGTCTTTGCAAATACAGAAAGACTATTTGTATAATCTGAATTCAATATATGCTTTCTATTTCATTACTTTATATTTTATATATATATATTTCTATAGTTTCTTTATAGCGGGAAATGAGGTTACTATACATTTTGACTGGCAAACCAGGCAAATACTTGTTACAGAAAAAAATATGTCATTCAATCCAAGCTACTAATCAACATGTAAACTTAAACTTGTGCCAGCATTTCAAAGGGTGAAATCCTAGGGAAAAAGTGCCATAGCTGGAGTACATATTACCTGTGAGGTCAAGACATGTTTGTTTGAGACCAAACCTGCGTAAGACTTAAAATAAGGTCACGTGAATAGTAGGGTTGTCCTCTCTCTCTCAGTTGCCCATCTTTTGTTATATTTGGCCGTTTTTAAATGTGGACTTGAGAGCTGGAAAGTGTTTTAAGAGTTTAACATACCATTTCTTTCTTCTGTTCTCTCACACATGCAAATTAAAGTATAAGGGAATCCAGAAACATCTGAAATGGATGAAGAATCACAGAGCTCCACAGGGAGATAATAAATGCTTGCCGTTGCAGTTAGAGATAAGCAGTCCTGCTATGATTCCATCTCCATATACAGACAGCAGGCTTTACTGCTCTTAGGCTTTCATTTTGTCATGTGTCATCCGCCCCCCCAATCCATCTTATTTTTCTAAACAGTAGAAGAAACATGCAGCTGTCAGGGAATGGGCAGTGCGGTTCAATGACAGTGTATCTGGGCTTTGGCAGCTGAGCAGCATCACACATCCACAAAGATGAACCAGCTTTAATTACACTGAGCTGCAGCGAGAAGAAGGTGGTGTTGTTCTGCAGTTTTAGTAGATCAGATTGTCCCTCCTGAGCTGGTAACTTCCATGCTGGGGAATTTTATTCACCTCTGCCTTCTTAACCGGTGAGCAGAAGCAGCTGGCTTTTTCTGGATCATTGCCACAGACAGAGATGCTGTGCATAAATTTGTGCAAGGTACATTGCAACTTCAGGCCTCTTTATTTACATAAGATCTAATAAAACACACAAGCTTTATGGTTTTTCTTGTGTTGAGTTTCTGCTTTTGTCTGTGGCTCTCTGGTTTTCTGCCTGTCCTCAGTGAGCCAGCAACCATTGCTGGACAACTCTGATTCCTGGCCACCTTACCAGGAATGCCAGGGAAGTTTCTTCTAGGCCAGGGTTGCTAGACTTTGCTTTTCTTGTACTGCCTTCTTTCATTGAGAGATGATGTAGAAAGTGTCTGCAAAGGGGAAAGGTTTTCTGTACCCCAGCTGTGTATACCGCACGTGTCACGCAGCAAGGTAAAAACAGAACTCCACCTATAGTTGACCTTGGTATGGTTGTGGAAAAATTTCACAATGGCTAAGGTGCTTGCAAAATGATCGCCCAAGCAGTTGAGCTGATCAGCAAAGCTGTGCAACCTTTCCATGACCACAGTGATGTTCCTCTCACTGCGGGCTGCACTCTTGCTGCTGCTTCTTGATACAGTAAAATATTCCAATGAGGACTGACTGATTGTGGCAGGATGGAAAAGGCAGCTGTGTTGAAATGGAGTGGTCTTTTTAGCATTTCCTGTTGACTGTTTTCTCCAAATTTTGTTTGGAGAAACAAAAAAAAGCGTTTTGTTCAAGCCTCTGAATAGCTTTAACATTGAGGTACTGCTGTCTCTCAGTGCAGTCGTGATCACTACATGCTGCAGTTGATAGGTGGGGATTTGTGATTTGCTGAGCTCTCTGCTACCCTCTAACCGCTGATTTGTGTCTCTTCTACAAGAAAAGCAAGGAAGAACAGTGCGAACGTATAAAATGAAACAATTGTTTTGCAGAAAAAAAATTGACTGGAGACTGTGCTGAAGGTATCAAAACTGTCAGTTCGTTAAGGATTATGTTGCCTGGTTACTTGTGCTGATACTCTCCATTCCCTTCTATTACTTCTTCCACCAGTTTTTTTCTGTCAGTGGCATTTTTTAGCACAACTGGTTGCCTTTTGAACAAAAGGAGACTGACTTGCCTTTTGAGGGACTCTCTTCTTCTTGCCCAGAGGCTTAATTTTTCATTGTCTGTTGTTTAGCTCTGTGCTTTTTATAAAACAAAAAAACCTTAGAAACCGCAAAAGCAGTGGATTTCCAAGCTCGTTTGTAGCTTTTATGACGCAAGTGAGTTTTGGGACCGCGTTGTCCCTTGGCTGCTGTGCAGCAGTTTGGATGTGATAACAGTGCAGGGATGCAGTTGCCTGGCTGATGTAGCAGATCTCTCTGCCCTTCACTGAAGTGACAGGAGCCCAACACACCAGGTCACGACAGGCTGTATTTCCTTACAGGTGCCGAATATCCTGGAACTAAGTTTGCAAAGCCAAGATTTCAGAATTTAGCAAATGCCAGGCAATTTAATCTTAATGCAATCTTTATGGATCTCGTTTGTCTGTTTGCCCTGTCATACTGTTTTTAATTACTCAGTAATGTGATAGGAATGCACTGTATGGGTAACAGGTTTGCTTACCAACCTTGACATAAGTGGAAGAGAGCTCTTGTCTTCAGCGATGGTGGGAGAGTTCCTGAAGGAAAGTTTGTCTGGCAGTAAATGGAAAGTGCTTGTGCATCTTTCTTGTCTGTGAATAGCTTTTTCCTACAAAAGCTTTGCTTAGAAATTTAGAGAGATGTGAAGATGATCTCCAGAAGGATAGATGAATGTGCAAATAGGAAGGTTGAAATGGTCTTTTTTTAGATTATGTATTAAAATCACAATGGCAGGATATTTGCAGTACCTTGAATTTGTGGTGTAGTTGTGGGATAATAGATAATCGACATGTTCTTGTTTGGTCATTATTTCTTCTAAGGAAAAGAAAGATATATCTTTGTAAGATGTGATAGAATTAGATAACATCTGAAAATTGCTCTGTGCAATTTCTGATTCTTTTGACTGTCTGTTCTTGCACAATTTGTGGTTCTCAGGAGCACACAATTTCTGGCTTTCACCAGAAGATGTAGTTAATACCTGAGGGCAAATACACTTGGGGATAAAGTTTGGATGCTCATTAAAATGGCAACAAGTGACTTTTCTTGTTCTGAACCTTCTCAAAATTACATTGCAGTGAAGCTATGAAATTACATAAGACACATAAGGGATCCTTGACCTCAGTACAAAAAAAAAAAAAAATCTGTCTGGCTTTGTCTCTCGAAACACCATGTTGTATGACAAGAAGTGTGTTGACCTCCAGTGTTTGAAGTAATGGATGATGATTACGAGCTCATTTGGAAAGCAGTCAAGTTTTATTGCTCCTCTGGTTCATAAAGAATTATTGGAGATGCGTGGAAGTGCTTGCTTATGCACATTTACTGCAAGCTCTGATGAAAGTGACTTTAATACTTCCTTAAGGGGTTTAGCCAGGTCTGGGGCCTGGCCAAGTGATACAGAGAACTGAGCATCTAGAACATCAGTTGAAATTTTAGCTGCGTGAGTGCAAACAGTTATAACCATTGGAGGTCATTTTGTGACCTCTAAGAAACAAGGGGAGAAGCATTCTCATTGCCAACTCTTACAGTTCCCTCCCTGCTGTGGCCCTACACTCCCTCTCCAGCCCCAAATAATTAATGCTTTTTGACACTGACAGGCTGTTAGATGGATGTTACAGCAAGGAGCTGATGGACTTCAGGGTCTACGGAGTCTAAACTATCCTCCTGTTTATGGAGGTGAATCTGCTTTTATAGATGTGACTATTGTTGAAGCAGGGGAAAGATGCTTATGTTGTGTTTGAGAACTGGTGTGTTTATGGCCCTGGTTACAATCATTTTGCAGATTTCTGTGCCTGAGACAACCCCTAGCTACTCTGTTAAAGAGACAAATTCTGTGCTTGGTTACTGCATAGAGTCCTAGTAAAGTGACTGTGATGTATATTATTGCACATAAGGCAAAATAAAATTTAGCTCCTTATTGATGAAACACTTGTGATCCTGACAGACATTATTTGTAATTAATTGCAGTAAAAGAAAGATGGATCATGACTGAATAGGGGCTACTCTATTAATAATTAGACTCTTGTTTTCTATCTGTAGAGTCAATGCTTGGCATACCTCACAAAATACTGTTTTTTACTCTAGCAAGAATGTAGTGAGTGCTCTGTTGCCTTTTAAAATAGTCTAACTGAAAAGTTGATGAAAAATAGAATGACTAGTACCTTACCTCTTGTGACAACTGATTTTGCATGTGTGTGTTTTTAAGCAGTTCCTGCTTAAGTGCAGTGGTTTTAATAACCTGTTACCTTCTGTTTGATTCATTCTTGTTTGGGTGCCTGAAGCTCCTCTGCTTTAAGGTTGGTCCGACTTAAGTGATTCATGTGCCTACATTTGTTGCAGAGTAGATTTGTGTTCTAGGCAGGAGTTTGGTAGTCAAGACTTCATTCTTTTCTTTCATCTCTTCTGACACTCTGTGATCTTCCATACAGCTCATACTCAAATATATGGAGATATATACTTTATTGCGTTACCTACTATAGATCACATTTGAAAATGAAGGGTTATTTTAACCTTTCTTTACCCCCAACTATGAGGATATGTTCGTGTAAACTTGTAACTTGTGTTGATTCACTGGGATATGTGGTGCTATTTAAGATCAAGGTGTCCTGGTAGCACAGAAGAACAACTGGAACTGGTCTCAGAGGCTGGAATTTGGGAATATGAATTCATTGTGAACTGTGCATCTCTTTGTGATAAGATGGTTGTATTATTGATGATTCTAGTGCAAGGGTACACTGAAGAGGATAACAATCTCCTTTCAAGTAGGTTGTATCTTTTGAATGATTTGGAGGACCTTTTTCATCTCAGTCGCTTTTTTTGCATGTACAGAATTCAGAAGATCTTGGTATCTAGGATGACTGCCACATCCTGAAAAGACCACAGAGAATTAGAAGATTGTAATCACACAGTGTTGATGAGTGTGTGAAGTGGTTGTCTGGCCCACTGCAGAGAGAAATCAATCAAGCTATTATCCAGAGTACTCAAACAAGAGCTCCCAGGACTGAAGTGGAGAAGTAGACCATATGAAAGGAAGCTCTACAGGGTCAGTTGGTCCATTGTGAGAGACGAAAACTGTTCCAAAGGGATGGGTGATAATAGCCTCCATTACCCTCAGCTGGTTGAAGGGGATTTGGTTTCAGATCCCAGATTCTGAAATAACCATTATAAATTCATACGGGATATTTACAAATTGCGCTGTTCTCTCCTGATTCATCATTCTACCCTTTGCTGTAGAAAGTACATTTATATCTTAAAGACAATTTATTTTTGGTCCCACTAAGTTGCTCTATCACTCCCTTCTTAGTAGAGTTGGGAGAAATACAATGAAAAGCTTGTGGGCTGAGATAAGGGCATGGAGGGCATCACAGGCAAAACAGACTCTACTTAGGGAAATTAATTTATTGCCAATTAATTGTAACAGAGTAGGCTAGTGAGAAATAAAACAAAACTAAAAACACCTTCCCTCCACTCTTCCCTTCCTCCCAGGCTCGACTTCATTCCCAACTCTTCTACCTCCTCCCCCCTCCCTGAGCGCCGCAATGGAATGGGGAGTGGGGTCTTGGTCAGTCCTTAACACTCTGTCTCTGCCGCTCCTTCCTCCTCATGCTCTTCCCCTGCTCCAGCCTGGGGTCCTCCCATGTGGTACAATCCTTCATAAACTTTTCCAATATGGGTCTTTCCCGCAGGCTGCAGTTCTTCACGAACTGCTGCAGTATGGGTCCCCAGTGGGCCACAGCTGCTGCCAGGGGCCTGCCCCAACGCGGGCTCTCACGGGTCACAGCTTCCTTCAGGGCACATCCCCCTGCTCCGGCGTGGGCTCTCCCAGGGCTGCAGGTGGATTCTGCTCCCCCAGTGCCCTCCCTGGGCGCAGGGCAGAGCTGCCTCACCAGGGGCTGCCCCACGGGCTGCGGGGAACCTCTGCTCTGGAGTGTGCAGCACCTCCTCCTCCTCCTTCACTGGTTTTGGTGTCTGCAGTCTTGTTTCTCTCACATTTTCTCACTTTCCTCTCTCACAGCTGTTGCACAGTGCTTTTTACCCCTTCCTAAGTATGTTATCACAGAAGTGCTGTTGGTGCTGCTGATGGGCTCAGCTTTGGGCAGCGGTGGGTCTGTCTTGGAGCTGGCTCAGCTGGACATGGGGACAGCTCCCTTTGCCATCTTGTTGTCACAGAAGCCACCCCTGTAGCCCCCTGCTACCAAGACCGTGATACGTAAACCCAATACAATTACTTAATCTTTCTGTAAAATGGTATAAATTCCAGTTCTACCAGATTTGTAGCAGGGGCTTGAACTTGGTCTTCTTTTAGAAGGGTTTCGTAAACATTTATCTGTTGGCTGTTTTGCAGTGAGTTTGTCTCTTTTGAAGTCTTCCTGGGGAAAAAAAAGTCACATTTCTGTGGATAGTTTTGGTTTTAATACATTTGCATTTTCCAAAATGTAAACATTAAAAAACCCACAAATGCACATACAAAAAAAGTGAAACAGGCAAAACCCCAATGAACCTTGACCGTTTCTTTGTTTTGAAACTTAATTTGTACAATATGCTTAAGGCAGTCATCTTTAATTCCCCAATCACAGTATCCTTAAATTGGTAGAATTGGAATTGTCAATATGCTTGTCATGCCTGAGGCCAAGACGACATTCTAAAATTTGCTGAATATCCTGGGCTTGCAACCTTATTTCTTCAATATGCAGATCTTTTTTAAAACAAAAACAAAACAAAAAAAAACCCCTGGCATTAGTGGTATTTTTGTAGACTAAAGAGTAAAAAAGCAAGCAAGCAAACAAATAACAATGTAATTTCCATAATACAGCTTGCCACAAAGGGTGACTATTGATTTAATATACCCTAATTAAATTTTAAGAGCCATTAGTCAATTCTGTCAGCAATATGCTAGTATTTTACTCTGCAAATCCAGCTAATTGAATTAAAATGTTTCAAATGAGGATGAATTCTCAGGTAGGCAATTGACAAAATGCAATTTAATTTTTAGTTGCTTAAAACATAACTGACTGTAAAATGCCCGTGAAAATCACTTTTCCTGTGCTTCGTATGCCACACATACAGACTGATGGATTGCTTTACTGGTAACCAGCAAAATAGATGGACATGATCAGCTTTCACAACTGGAAATTTTCATATCAGGTGAGTGAAAGGCCTTTCTTGGTCCCATTGCACAAGCTCAGGTTACTTGGATCTTTTAATCTTGTAATGCATTGATTGTCTATCTGGAAAATAGTGCTGACACCAGTGTCACTCTCTTTCTGGCACACGTTTGAATTGTTGATTTAGGTTAAAATTTTATTCTTCACATCCAGCTCATTACAAGGTAGTGGTTTGGAACTGGGAGGTGCTACTGTTAGGCAAGTTTTGTTAGGTCTGTGTATGGAAACCGGCAATTCCTGCCCTTTCCGTACCACCTAAGATTAAGCTGTGCAACTCCTACTGATTTTTTAAAATGACAGATTCTGTGCATCTCACCTTAAAACTTAGAAAGAATTGTTCTCCAAAGACTGTGGCTTATGAATGGTAGACCATAAAATTCTGCAGAATTCATGGCATGCACTATGATTCCTCACCACTCCACCTATTCTTTGTAACTCCCCTTTAAAAAAATGTTCTACTCTCTGATCTCATATCTTTTGGATCTCATCTTTTCCCATCTAGCATAAGAGGAAAAAAAAGCCAGTTTTCTATGTGAAACAGTGCATTTCTAAGAGATGGCAGGGCAATTTCCTGTTGATTCCCTTAACTGCTATCTCTGTTCTCTTGTCATAATGTCCACAAGACACTGAACAGAACTGAAAGACTAGAATAATGGTTTTGGTTAAGATTAAGTTTAATATACATCTGTGGAGTAAGCCTATTCATAGAATCATAGAGTATCTCAAGTTGGAAGGGAAGTGTAAGGATCATCAGGTCCAACTCCCTGCTCCTCACAGGTTACCTAAAACTAAACCATATGACTAGATGGCAGGGGGTTGGAATTAGATGATCTTTAAGGTCCCTTCCAACCCAAACCATTCTATGATTCTCTAAGAGCATTATCCAGTTATACTATTGTATTTCACACTAATTTGAAGCAAGCATTACTACAGCATATTTATGCTTCCAGAAAATGTGCATCAGTCATCTTTCAATTGCAGGACCTTTTGATGCAGGTACCTTTTGATCCTTTGTAAAGACTACTGTAAAGAGTAGTTGCTGAAGAAACTGAACTTAGAGCAGTAAAATGGAGAGCAGAATCTCTCCTAGGAGCTGTTAGCAGAAACTTACTGCATGGAAGGGATGGTCAGTCACTGGCTGCTTCCACAGTAGTACGTTGTGTTTGGTGCTGCCATTGCAGTTCTAAAGCCCTAGGATTCACAATAGCTTTTGTTGCACTACTTGAAATTCCTCTTTTCTCTTGTCTTGTGTGCACGAGGCTGCTATAAAGACTTAACTTGATGGCAGTGATTCTGTTTTGAGAAGGTTTGGTTTGGTTTTGAGTGATCTGTTCACAAGGGCTAGCTTTTCAAAGTGCACTGAGCTCCCATAAATTTTATTGGGCATTCAGGATCATTAAGCACTTACGAAAATGCCTTTGTCCTTGTCCCAGACCCCTTGAATCTCCAGTTGGACTAGCGTGATGCAGTACAGGGTAAGACAACACCAGACAGAAGGGTAGGATGCACCAACAGCTGCTACAAAAATTTACCCTAATCTCACCCTGTAGTGGAAAGTAGAGATAGGGAAGTGAATGAGAAAGTATTTACTATTTTATGAATTAATAGCACATAAGCAGTTCTTAATTTGACTGTGGAACAGTATTACTTTTATTTTTCCATCAAATTAAGTGTCTAACTAGTCATGTATTATGGAGAAACATTAACATGAAAGAAGCAGTTCATCAACTTCAGGAGATTTGTCTTCATCAAACTTTCAGCTGGGTTGTTCTAAGTAGGTACAAATGCTAAGTGTAAAAGGAGAGTTTAGTTGCATCACTCTCCAGATTGATGTTTTTGCAGAAGGAGAAAGACTGTAGTGTGGAAGTCATCTATTGTTTCTCGTAAAATAGAATTGGTTTAAGTCAATAATAAAGCTCCTACAGTGTTTAAATCTGTACATATGGTGCTTGGTTACAAGTAAAGCAGAGCCTGCAGCTCCCTGTGCAATGGTTAAATACATCTATGGTGAGGAAAACCGCCAAGGTGCTAGCAATCAGCCCTGTGTTAATTGCAAAGTATGGCTGGAAGACAGCTGTTAATTTGATTTTTAAGGTCAATTTTCTCAGGCAAGATTGGAGTGTATTTTTCCTCTCTTGTTTTCTTTACTTGTATAATTTCCTTGTATAATAATGTGAAACATATTTATTTTCTTCTCACTTGACTCATTCCTTAGTATAAAACCTGTAGAGGTGAAATAATCTCTTTTCAGCCTAATTATATGTGGGTCTTAACTGTTTTGTTGAATTTTGCATTTCTCATGTTTAAAAAAAGTTAGATTTGATGATTAGGTCAAGAGAATAAAGAGAAAATGTTGCAGATATGCCAATTTGGCTGTGAATTACCATTCTCCACTTAAATGGGAATGGTTAATTTTTTGCATTGAATGGTTTGGACTTTTTGTTAATGTACTTATCAGTTGCGATGTGGCTACTAGCCCGTAGTATCTGAATTAAGAGCTATGTTGAGTTGAATCCATTAAACTGCTACGGAAAACTAGTATTTCTGTGCAAGACTGGGTGCACACAAAGATGTTTTTAGCAAGCTCTTCATCTGCTCTCATTTTCCATTGGCTCACTGACTCAGTCTCCTTTGCTACCTCTGCCCTGCTCCAACATTTATGCAATGGTCAAAACACTCAGTACAACAGAAGACTCTCTACACGCTCATGACTCTGCTTTCAGTATACTGATTTTTACCTTGTATTAGTGTTTCTCTCTCTCTCCTCTGAAGGCTGCCTTGCCTAATTTTGTCCACAGTGAATGTTCTGTGTAAACAAACTGCTCTCTTCCTTCCCCCCAGTAGCATGTGATATCCCCCTCCTTGTCATGTCCTCCTAGAGTCATATAATTAATTAAAGGTTGTTTGTACATAGCTGACTGTAATGTTTACGCTGCTATTAAATTTATTGCAATAGCATCTGCCACTGCCTAATAATGTGAAGAATGGCAAACAGAAAATTTGGCTTTGTGGAGTGAACAGTGGAAGGGAAGGATGGAAACTAGAATAGTGAACAGCGTTCCAAAACACATCAGATGGCTTGTATAAAGAACAGATTTACTTCTAGCAGCAGGTTTTAGAGAGCAGCAGCGAATGGGATTTCCACAAATCAGCCATGGTAGCAGTTTACACTAGGGCAGGTTATCAGTGTTCTGCAACTGCCGTCATTTCATTTAGTGATGCTGTATGTTACAGAATACAGCTCAGCAAATGCAGGCAAAATGGAGGAAGCTTAAACTAGCCACAAAGATATTTTTTAGCTGAGAGCTGAGTCTTGCTGCAGAGAGTATTGCTTTCTTGCAGTCCCTCCACAGATTCCCTTTTCCTTTTTTGACCTGTATTAAGATCCGGTCCACATGCTGAAATCAGTATGTGTTCTTGCATTGGACCCAGAGTTTCCCTGGCTGCCGTTCCTATCCAGAGGGTCGTACCATCTGTAGGTATATTATCTCCTTTCCTCTCCCCCTACTTTCCCAAGTTTGACATAACTGTCCTCACACCAGTGTTACATTTGCCATGGCATTTTAAAAAAATATATTAACAAAACAGATTTTTCTATTCAGAAGTTAAATTTCACAGTATTCTTGCTGGGCTGAGAGCCGTGGTCTGAAGTGGAGCATAACCTCGTTTGTTCCAGTGGTATGGTTATGTTAAATGAATTCAGGTGATTAAAGCAGAGAAAGTCCTGCGTATCATAAAGCCTGCTGGCACTCCAGTAGCTCGTGTTGCAAGACTGACTGTGTGAAGGAGGCAAAGAAGGATCCCCCTGATATGAGGCACACAACTCTTCTGCTGTGCTGTCTGATGCTGATCCCATTGGCGATGTCATCCCAGGCGAGAGCAAAATGAGACAAGAATTGTACAAAATGCCCTCTGACATCTCAGGAGCACAGATCTGCAAAGATACATGTATGTGTAATGACCATCTAACAGAGCATGACACTAAAGTTCACTTTGTGAATCTTTCTCGTACCTGCAGCTACTTTCTCTGGTGAACAGACGTGTTTTCTGCTGGTGTTACCAATCCTGTGGTCTCTTTTTGAAACCTACCAAATAAAAGTTAATTTCAATTCTGTAGCAAAAGTGGCTTCACTTTCCGTCAAGATCTGTTCTTTAGAGATGGAGAATTTCTACCTGCACAGCCATTTAAAGTTGTCATGGGAAGGAGATTTGTTGTTTTCCAGTCATGTTGTAATTTGTAGAATTGTGTATACAGGCGCTTCAGAAAGCTGGTCTGTGCTCTTGACCTGGAGGCCTAGTTTTTGCTTTTAGCTCTCCCATTCCTGAGAGCTTCACAGGTTCTTCCCAAGGCAACGACTGATGGCTGCTTTGCCTCAACAATTCCTCTCCCTGCAAGCTATTGCAGATAATACTTCTTCCCTAATAAGCTGAAAGCAGGTAACAGTTGTGACACAAGCTCTTTGGCAAAACAACTGTCTGTGAATTGCCCTGGTGAAGAATTGAATATGAAAGAGATTGTACGTGAAGTTTGGAAAGTGGTTACTTCAGGTAATTTTCATTCCTCCAAAGTCAGGTTCCAAGGTGGTCTCTTTGCTTGCAGTTTCAGCACAGAGTAGAGAAAGGCAGATTTCTATGATGTGTATTGAAGAGCCTGTCATTCCTCTTTTCTCTTCCTCTTCCTCTTCCTCTTCCTCTTCCTCTTCCTCTTCCTCTCCTCGCCCTTTCCCTCTCCCTCTCCCTCTCCCTCTCCCTCTCCCTCTCCCTCTCCCTCTCCCTCTCCCTCTCCCTCTCCCTCTCCCTCTCCCTCTCCCTCTCCCTCTCCCTCTCCCTCTCCCTCTCCCTCTCCCTCTCCCTCTCCCTCTCCCTCTCCCTCTCCCTCTCCCTTTCCCTGCCAAGTGATAGCTGGGGCATCTGAAGAAAAAGAGAATCATGGCAGAGTTCTTACTCTGTACTGCTGCATCCATCAGAGGAGTTAAAAATGATTATTATTCATTATATATTAACCCTAGTGGGGTTTAGTGTAACGGCATTTTTAATTGATGAGAAACAGTACATAAAGTTCTGTAGTCTTCATAAGGCACTGGACAGAAACTTTCACTGAACACAAGAAAAACCGAGGTCAGGCGATTGCAACGTGTGCACTGTTTTATTCACATATCATGGAGTGCCACCAGCTTCCCTGGTCCTTGTCATTCGACCAGTCTGGGGTTTTTTTCCAAATACATAGAACACAATGTTGCTTCTGTTGTTTATTCAGACTGTGTCTCAGCAGAAGAGTGCCATCGCTATCACTTGTTTGAATATACTCAAATGGTGGGTAGGCTCCAGGAAAAAGAGTAAATTTTGCTTAGGCCTCTGAAGAAGGAATCTAGAGAAGGGCTTGAGACCTGTGTTGCCATCCCAGCTCTGAGGGTAGCTGTGGGCTGGTACCATTGGGTTTTCACTTCTGTAGTGGTGGAATGATGGCAAATGTGTTTACCATCCATGGCAGAGATGGCCTGAGTGCTGTAGGAGGCTTTTGTACACATAAACTAATGAAAGGCCCTTCTATTCCCATATCCTTGTGTCTCTGTATTTTAGGTTTTTGTATTTAGATCTGAGAAAATCCCTTTGTACTTGCAACTTTCCCTGGACAGGTGGACTGTGGGAGGGAATGGGAGGACAGAGACATTCTTAAAAACACTGCTAATTAAATATTTGGAATAAGAATCTATTTTGTGTTGCTAGCTCAGTTATACTAATTCTTAGTTATTTGGAGATTCAGTGGCTAATGCTACAGGTAATCAGATAGATTCCTAGCCACAGTTTCATTGCTTATGATGCCTTTCTTGAAATGAAGAGTAAAATCTGGCTTCTAGACTAACCATTTTGATGAATAGATTAGAGCAGTTTTCAAGGTGTCATAAATGTTAAACTATTCCCACTGAAGCTAACGGGAGTTTTAGAAATCTGCATAGTGGTCAGTTGTAAAATATTTACTGCAATACAGTAGAAAAAGTGAAGGGCTTGATGTTCGTGCAGAGCAATCCTGTTTCACATTGTGGTTTTTTGCTTTTGCAGGTGAAGAGTCTGCATTTTGCTCATCTGGCTTTCTACAGGAAAAACAACGTGAGTTGAAGTTCTCGTTTTTCTCTGTACTAAGGCTGTTCGACAGCTAGAGATGATAGAATAGAAATCTTGACTAGCACAGCTCTGGTGTGATGTTATGTTGAGAAGGAAGATGGGTGTGGAGGGACCAGGATTCTTTTGATTTTTGTTTTAAACGTATTTATTTTTGATGTGGATTATGAAACTGTACCAAGAAAGTGCACGTAACATTAATTTAATGCCTTATTTAATTAGTGCCTTATAGCATTGGCTAGAGTGGCAGAGGTGGAGCATTGGAGGGTGAAGCTGCTGGTGTACAGGGTGGCTCATACAGGACAGTACAGTGTGGCTTGATTTGGAGTATAGAAGCCTTCAGTGCCTTGTGCTCTGGACTTTCTTCTCCCATCTCTGCTTAAGGGAGGTACAAGAGGTGTTGCTGTTAAAGTTTTAGTGCTGTAGGAATGAAAAGTAGTGCAATGCCTGGTAGTGCTAGTGTTCCTTTGCTGCTGGTGCCCCACTTTGAGAAGTGTATTTATGTGTCACTGTGCTGTTGACCTTTCTGTACTCTTGCATTGCTTGCTAAAGAGAGCAAATTGGCTTACAGAAACGGGTGGTGTTAATGAGGGTTGTCTTCTTTCCTCACAGTTCTCTCTGGGAACAATTGTTGGTCGCCCTCATTGAGTTCACAGTGGTCTGTTCACTACTGCTGCAGTGGTGTTCATAAGCACATGCTGTCACGCTGTGCCCACCCCTTCCCTTTGGAAAGGAAGCTTTGCCCAGCTCCTCTGGCCTGGCCCAAGAACTGGAGCTGAGGAGCGCTTGGGGTCTAGACCTTGGCCAAACCCTGTGTGTTGCTTCTACTCCAGGGCTCACAGTACAAGATCTGGTAGCATGTGTGTGTGCAAGACTCAGTCAGTGAAGAGATAGTGTGGAAGTTAACACAGGCATTGTCTCATATTGTGGCTTCCAGAACAGGATTGGGCTCAGCCATGCATGCCATTATTTTCCTCTAAACAGTGCAGTTTGCGGAACTGCATCTGCAATGTATTACAATATTCTTTATCATTTGTTAATAGAAAGCATATGTTACAGCCTTCATGTGAACATATTTCTCATGACAGATTTGTCATTATAAACGGCTAGTAATAGCACAGCAGATGGCAAGAAATGGCGTAATTTCTCATGGGAGTGCGATAATGGAAATAACAGTTTTCTTTGGGGACTACCACCACCTTATGCTTTCTACCTAAAGCAAGTTCTCTTGTTTTTAATTATAAATTCCTCCCTAATTAGCATGGCAAAATGTTACGGATGTTTGAAATGATCTGGGGGAGGAAAAAAAAAGAGGACCTGCTTGATTTTTAGTACAGGTTTGAACTCTACTAAGAGACTGTTTGGGCAGTGAGTTATTTCAGGCATTAGACACACGGCTTGCTTGATGTCTCTGTAAGTCACTGATGAACGTGTACAACATATACACCAATTCCAGTGGGAATCAAGTCCAAACCAATCCCTGCTGGAGGCGCTGGCTCATTGGTATCTGCAGTAGCAGTGTATGTTTCTGTCTCCAGAAATACCTGCTAGATCTCCTCCCTAGTCATTAAACCAGTTGGCTCAGGTGGTAGCCACTGCTCCTGGATATTGACTGCTAGACTGAAAAGCAGTATAATTTCTGTAACGTGATTGCATTTAATTTAGGACTGTGAGCTGTCCTCCTTATAGTTCAGCATCTGATCAGCAATAGGTAAGTGTCAGTTCCTGTTTTTACTCATCTCCTTCACTTTAATTTGTTTTGGTACTGAATATTGCTAAGAGCCATGTAACTACTTAGGGTAGTTCTCAGTGAGCTGATACGTGGTGCAGTGGCTGTCCTGACAAAAAGTGCTTAATGGTTCCTGCTGGTTTTTATAATGCAGCCTTATGTTTTAAATGGCATCGGTTGATGATCTCCCAAAAAATTGAACTTTTAAATTTCATACTGTTGACATAGTTATTTAGTAATGAGGTCACCATTTCCATGTGATAGTTGAGCACCTACTATGATCACAGCTAAATCAAATTATTCACAGTACTTACATTTGGCCATCTGTTTAATTAAGGTTACTAGGTATTCCAGATTGGCTGAGTTAGCCCCAGATTATGGGATGTGTCTCTAGGATGCTATTTTGTCTCAGATTTTCATCTAGACATGGGATTTTCTGGTTTCAGTTTTCAGATTGGGTTAAGAGGGTTTACTTTTTCTCCAGGTCTTCAGTCTCTCTCTCTTGTTTTGTCTTCCCACAAAGAGAATGGGAGACATTTATTCTTTTCATTTGACTTGTTGCAGTTGGAGTATAATGGATTAATTTTGTTCTTTCCATCCCTCATTCTTCTGCTGTGGGTATCAGACTACAAAACTGTAGAAAGTTATGAAAGGTGTTTGTCAGAGCCTGGATTACAACTCCTGAGCAGATCTTATATTAAAATGTCAACAAATTTCCCTGGGGAGGAAATGGGAAATTGAATATTTTAAAAATTATTTGTTATTATTTTAATGAAAGTGCTCCTTCCCCTTTCCATCTTTCAGCTGTTGCTGTCCAGAATGCTGAATTATCCAGCCCTGTGCCTATGCTACTCAGCTGGGCTGCCCAGAGCTATCTGGGAGGCTGTTGCCTAATGCAGAATGGCAGTGCTGCTTCCCTGTAATCACTTCAGCTGATGAAATTACATGAATACATAAGCCAAAGATTTGGGAGAAGCCATGCCTGAGGAAGGGATAGCAGAATTACTCCCCCTTGCATTCAGCATGTGGGTTTGAAACTTTCTGCTATTGAAGAAGCAATAAAGATTTGAGAGCTAATAAATATCTGCATATTTCTGAACGAAGAATAGGCAGGGTTGTGCTTCTAACAAGTAGTTTTTGACCATACATTGGTTGATCAGTAGACTAGTGAGGTTTTGAATAGCTAGACAGTAATTACTTTCTTAGCCTTTGTCAGCAGTGTTCTTGTGGTGTGGGAAAATTACTGGGTACTAAGGTTAGGTTCTGCAACATGTAAAAACATTCTTATGATATGCAAAACCTGTATCTGTATTTATATTTCATTTGTATTCCTGCTTGCTGGTTTTGTGCGTTGACTTTCTGCATTTTAAGATTCCAGTGCACAATCTAGAAGGGGACAGCTCAGGCCTGGGGAAGGCGAGATCTGAGTAACACCACTTTCACCCTACAAGAACCTGTATTCTAGTTGAGATAGATCTTCAAGTATCCACAACCCCCATCCCTGCCCTCCTGTGCTGCTGCAGGGGAGGACGTAGAGAATTTGGAAGTAAAGTTGAGCCTGGGAAGAAGGGAGGGGTGGGGGGAAGGTGTTTTAAGGTTTGTTTTTATTTCTCATTATCCA
This sequence comes from Strix uralensis, assembly GCF_047716275.1. Taxonomy (NCBI): domain Eukaryota; kingdom Metazoa; phylum Chordata; class Aves; order Strigiformes; family Strigidae; genus Strix; species Strix uralensis. The sequence continues at coordinate 14,000,678 of NC_133991.1, forward strand.
GCTCTGATTTGATCAGTAATAAATTAATTTCCCCAAGTCAGGTCTGTTTTGCCTGTGACAGTAATTGGTGAATGATCTCTCCCTGTCCTTATCTCGACCCACAAGCCTTTTGTTATATTTCTCCTCCCCTGTCCAGTTGAAGAGGGCAGTGATAGAGCGACTGGGTGGGTACCTGGTGTCCAGCCAGGGTCAACCCGCCACACTTAGGTGCCACACTGAAGCAAAAATTTGACCCAAGCCTTATATCCTAGCCAGCGATTTGGTTTTTGTCTGTTTCACTAGTCTGCCCCGAAGTGGATTTACACCATTTTCTTTCTTTGATTCTGACTGCATTTATGAGTGTGGTAAAGTGTTGTAGCTTAAATCCATCATATGCCATGCGTATTTTTCTTTCTGTCCTCAGTGGAGTCTTACACGCAAGGTAGTTTTGTGATTTAGCAGAATTTTGTTCCTTGTTCTTTTGTTTTTATTTTTATTTTTAAATTTTATTTTTCTTTATTGCCATACTACTGTACGTTCAGCTCTGTTCTCTGACAGGCAGAGTGTTTTGCAGACGAAGTGGGAGGCATAAAGTTTTGTGACAGATGAGTTAATTCCACAGTCTCAGACTAGCTCTGGAAAAGATGCTCCCGTCTGCAGAGGCAAGATTAGTTACCCTTTTAGAGGGAGGACATTGCACCTTAGAAGCAGAACAACTAACTGATTGTGACTTCTATCCTGCTATGCTGCCTGGGCTGAGGAAGCATCTGGGAAAAAAGATACTAGGAATTTGCATTCTGATTTGTAGCCTGCAGGAAACCAGTACAGTGATATTAGGCCAAGTTCACTCAACAGCATGAGGGACTCACTCTGCTCAGTAATACAAGCCAGGGCTGTGCAGGGTGGCTCGGCAGCTGAGTCTAGATTGAGGTTTTCAAGTGTTTTGCTCCCAGGAAAGCACTAAAACAAAGCAAGCTCTCAGTGTGTTTGGAGACCTGGTTGCTTTTGTAAACTTGGACATTAGGACAGCAGCTGGAACTAGCCACTGCTACCACAGCCCACTACTGATCCGTTTGTTTGGGTGCCCGCAGAGGAGCTGACCTTCTTGAGGAATGAGATTTCAGTGTGTTCTCCTATTCCCGTGTCTCCTCTCCTCATGCATGATTTGAGAAGCCTGGTGGAACCTTGGTGTATTTGCAGGTTAATTAAAAGCAAGACAAAAGAAATGAACAGAAAGTTTTTAATGTTACCCCACCCTGACCTTTTCTGACTGCATCACTAGCTGTTAAAATGTAAGCTGTTACAACCCACTGGTTTCTGACTCTATGGGATTTGAGTACCTTTTTTGTTACTGTAATTTACATAATGATACAATTAACATAAATTGGTATAATGATGGTATGAATCAAGACAGCTGGAAAAATCTGTAAAATGTTGATAATGTCATCAGAGAGGTTCGGTCCAGCAAAACCGTGTTATTATTTTACCTCATTAAAACCCTTACGGCAAATAGTAAAACACATAATTTCTCTGTAATCAGTTTCATTTTGGTGCCTAATTAAATTTCGGTCATTTTCTCTAGTAGGTCATGCTGTCCATTTCTGTCTCCTACAGAGCTTTAGCTGCTGAATAGTCTTACCCTTTATATTGTCATCATGTCAGAGAAGGTCCCCCAGTTTTTTAAGTCCCTGGTATTTAACCTAAACAGTAAAGCTAAACCTATGTAGACCCAAAATCTGATTATCTTCCAAAGTATACAATCAGCAAATCTCTTGAAATGCCACATGCAGGACACAGCCCCCTGCCTCCCCCACTGTGGGACTGGTTTAGGTTTTTTTTTTTTTGTTTTAGATTTCCTCATTCTTTTTATGTTGAAACTGTACTTCTAGCTGCAGATTTTCAAAACCTGACAGTATACATTCTAACGTTACCGCAGCCTGAACTTTTGGCAGTGTAGCAGTGTTCTGAAAACAGTTGAACTGTGCACGTTGGTATGTCTGAAAGAAAGGAATACCTTGTGTGCTTCCGTAGCCTGATCTGTGTGTCATCATTTCTGTACTCTCTAATATTACAAGTTGATATCACGCTTTTTTCTTTCTTTTTCTCAGCTGAAGTGAGAAAGCAGTTTTGAAAGAAGCCCAATTTTATGACAGTGGGCTACTGTCATAACAACTAACAATACTATAGAAACTACTGTCATAACTAACAACAGTATAGAAATTGTGATTAAAACAATGCCTAGAATCATAGTGTCCAGTTATCTGTGAGTTTTGTGTGTGCGAAGCAAGGAACTATGCTGCAACCTGACATTTGATGCATTAAGGAAAAAGCAAACCACCCTCTCTGCTGTCTAAAAGTGTATCTTTAGAACAAGATTTTCAAATGAACAGCACCCAAGTAATCTGAGGAAGTATTTTGACTGGTGCATTGCACTGTATAGATAACTGCAGAGATTTGGGAGCATGTGATAAGTCCTGGGTTTCCTGTTTCAGTATTCTCTTGAAGGTAAATATTTGTGGTTCACTATTAAGGTGGTGCCTCATGGCCCTGAATAATCCTTTTTCATGACACAAAACTAGTGTTTCTGTGGTACTGGTTCTGTTATGAGCTTAGCTGTTAAAAAACTGACACTTCTTGGTACGATGACCTTCAGAAAAAAGCGAGTCTTCTGGGCAGGCTTTTGGAAACAGTGCTTAATTAGAAGCAGCTTTAAATTGCAGAGACTTCCAGAAAGCAATTGCATTTGGTGGAAGTTCAGTGTTTGTGGGTGTGTGTGTTGTTGCTGGTGTGTTTGTTTTCTGGTGTTTTGTTTTTTGTTGTTGTACTGTTTTGTTTTATACAAGTATTAAATGCCTAATCCTTTAAATCCTTGCCTGCCAGAAATGCAAGAATAATTACTTTGCTTTTAAATGTGTTGAAACAGCCACAGAGGTTAAATAAATTTCCAGTGGCTATAAGGAATGATAGTGGTAGAATCTGCTGTAGAATTAGCTCTCAATCCTAATGCAGAAGAGTAGAGAGTGTTTGAAATGTGTTTTGGACTAAATTCAGTGCTTTTAGAATAACCTGGCCAGACCTGGCTTAACTGGTGTTCTTGGTGAGGTGACAATTACAGTCCGCTCTCTTAGGGTCTGGCAGACTGCCTGTAAACATATGTCAAACGGAGTGGAACCATAAACAGGGTGTGAACTCAGAATGCCGAAAAGAAAAAGTAAACTGAGTCATCTATAGCATTATGTGATGCATTTTTCTTCTGACATGCTGGAAGAAACAGAGGAAAATGTGTTTAAATCCAGAAAGCTGTTAGTGAACCACTTTGGTATTATTATTTAGTACAATCCTCTCTCATTAACTCCTAAAACTTGTGTCTGTCATGGAGGGAGGAAGGTCTCCCAATTTTTCTCAGAACAGCTAACCCTCGTGAGGTGAGTAGAATTTTAAGACTGCAACACCACAGTCAGCTGAAGTTTTAAATTACAGATCTTTGGTGTCAACATTCAGAGGGGTTTCAAAGCCTTCTCCTTCCCCATGAGAGGAAGGAGAAGGTGTTACAGAGATAGGAGGATTCACATCTTGTCTAGAATTTCATCGCTGTCTGTAGAAGGGAAGAGCACATTCCCTTGGGTTCTGCTGCTGCTGCTCCAGAAAGGCACAGGTGACCAACAGCAGCTGTGCCGGTACTGCACACCTTTGTATAAGGACCTGAATCCTGTTCTAAGTGTTGCTGTTAACAACAGGAGAGACTCTGTAATATGTAGGGCTGCAAGAAACCTTGTCTATTGTTCTATTTGTCTGCAAGATTTTCCATGAACAGATCTTTCTGTCTTGAAAGTAGAAATGTGCCTTACCTCCATAGATGGCTGTAAGAGATGAGGTAGCCAAATATTCATATGATCAATTATGTCTCTTTTCATTTCAGGTGAATTATATAGAGCCTCTTTAAGAAAACAGAGGGTCCCAGCACAAGGCAGTATTGAAATACACGAGGACAGTGAGGTGAGATTTCCCAAAACAAGCTGTGCTGATTTCCAAGGAGTAGACATGTGGAAAGGCTCTGATATTGTTATTACGGAATTATAAACCCATTTGGTGGCTTAGTGTGTCTTTCCCTTGTTCAGTAGGTGCGCTGAAAATCATCACAAGCTTTTTAGACATTGCGTAATTAACTTGGGTGGAAATATGACCCAGTTCTCTGAAGAGAAATTGTTATTTCTACTTAGTACTTCAGTGGAAATGCAGGTTTTGTGAAGCAGATTCAGCAGCAGTCATGAAATTGGTAGTAGCAGAATTGCCTTTTTTTTTTTAGAAGCAGCAAAGAATCTAAACATGTTGTGTTCCTTCCAGTTAACTGATTAAGGTCCTCTGTCCACACATAGGACAGGCAACGGAAATGTCTACTTTTCTGTTTTTGAAGAATTCTAATCCTACAGCCCCCTGAAAATGATGACAGTCTTTGACTTCAGATGTCCTTTTGATTAGCTCTTGAGCCCCTTGTCTCAGTCATGGCTGAACTGCTGAGATGCAAATTAACTGCATTCCCTTTGAGTCCTCCCTTGAAGGATACCAGTTAAATCCAGGTGAGAGACTTTTTGTAACAGAGACTTTAGCAATGTTGACCCACTTGAGTTTTTCCCTCTGCTTTGAAGCTTTCAGTTCCACCAACCCCTCAGCAGTGCCACTTATTTACAAACTGGCATTGGCTGCAGAAAGAGCTACTCTTAGCTTTTAAAGGCAATTAAATTTCTCTTCTGAATAACTGGAATGGCACCATATGGAGAGTGAAATTGTAAAGCAAGGAAAAGTGAAACCTTAAAAATTCTAGTAAAATCCAGTACTTAAGCAGATACAAGGCAGGTCAGCAAAACTGGACACTAAAAATTACGGGCTGAACAGAGATATAGTGGCTTTATGGAACAACTTAAAATTCTCTCATTTTCAAACATTTCTCTGTCACCATTATACAGGTGCTGAAGTTACCAATTTCTTTGTCTTATCCATGTCAACAACATTTCCACCCCTACCCCCCACTAAACTGCAGCCTGAAATGTATGTGTGTGTGTGTTTTCTTGTTAGCTTTTCTGATTAATGTTATTTTTGTTAAACTCAGAGAAATTATTCTCATTTTGTATTTACTGTTGAAGACTGTGGATTTCATTACGGAATTTAAGAATACAGTGTCCAGAACTGCCTGATTCTCAGTATATCACCCTATCTAGCAATTAACAACCCTCAGACAAATACAAAAAATGTTACCATTATTTTTATTGTGTGTTCATATTTGGTCAGGAACTAGAAGTCTCCAGGAATCATGTGATCTAAAGTGAAGAAGAAAATGGCAGTAAAGATCTCCTAATATTTTAATGCATTACTGAGTTCTTCTTTGAGTACACATAACTCTCAAGGGGTAAAGAAGAAAAACAAGTGGAGTTGTGAGACATTCAAAATGTTTTTGCAGTCTCAAGTAGATAACATCTTGTTTATTCTGCAGAGCACACTGATTGTTGTCTGTGTATGCACGTATTCACGTGTTTGTAAATGTATTTGTGAGGTTTATGGATATCAGCAATGATACATTTTTTTACTCTTTCAGTAAATGTCTGGGTAAGTTAGCCCCATTTTTCATTTTAATATGAAGTTGCTAGTCTCAAAAGGCTGAGATAACTCTATCATCTGCTTTTGTTGGATGTTTTCACTGGCAGAGAAATTTGTCTTTTTAGAACCTGTGATGATTTGAGTTAGAACCTTTCCAGTAAATGCAGCAGCCTCGTTCATGGTACCTAGACAGACGTTCGCTTAGTCTGTCTGTGGATGTTGGAACTCTTCTCCAGTCTCAAGATATTTAAAGTAGCTTTTGATGTACACAAAGCTGTTTATATTCTTTGTTGATCTGAAACCTGCGTCTGTGCTGCAGGGGTTTTCTGTCAGAGCATAGTATGCTCTACCTGGTTCAGACATACTTGAATTAAATGGAACACGGGGCACGCACACACACACACACACTGCCCCCTGCCCCACGAGGGCAAATATCACAGAAGGATCACAGTGGGGGTGGGGGGTTAAAAATCACTGCTAACTGCTTGTAGATGTTGATACCAGCACTGTCCGTAAAAATGCTTCCTCCCTTCTTATTCCCTTTTTTTCTCACAGGAAGGAGTTCAACACCAGAACTGCAAAACTCATGTGCTAATTTTGATCCTACATGGGGGGAACATCTTGGACACTGGCGCTGGGGACCACAGCAGCAAGCTAGCAGACATCAACACCTTCAGTTCTGTGTTTGAGAAAGTGACACGAGCCCATTTTCCTGCTGCTTTGGGCCACATCTTAATCAGACTTGTTCCCTGCCCAGCAATCTGTTCAGCAGCTTTCTCTCTTGTTTCCAAGTAAGTTGATTTGCATTTTCTAATATTTGGCTTTGCAGTGTGGTTTTGAATGGCTTTCTGTGACCTGTCTTTCTCATAATGAAATGCTGCAAATCCTTCTTAATCTTCTGCTTACTGCAAGATGTGAAACAATCTTTCATCCTTTTCTAAGTGGATATATTTGTTTAAAAAGAAAAAAAAGCGAACCCAAAGCAAAACCCAAAAAACCAAAACCTGTTGTCCAAATGCATCCAAGAGGGAAAAAAAATAATCCAGAAGAAATCTGGACAGAAGAAGAAAACTGATAACTGTTAACTTCTCTTCGCCCCCTCTCCACCTGCCTAATGTGACCCCAAAATATCAGTATTCAACTTTCATCTTACTTTAAAATTGAAACTTAACTAGATCTGCATCCAAATATGCCAGCTGACATCTGTCTGTCTTATTCATCTGTTCATTATTTGGACATTGTAGGGACAGGATGTTGCGCAAACCCTCCTGATAGTTTTAATGCTTCCTCTTTTAGAAACAAAAATGGCATATTGCTAACATTGGTTTAGGAATAAAGTGGAGACTGTGAAGCGTTGCTGAGAAACTTAGACTGATTTAAGTAAATTCTGCTTTGCCCTGGAAAATTGAGAACAGAAAGAAATATTTAAAATGAGCAATTCAACACGTCTTCTTGGTGAGAGAGAATTTACATACAAACATGGTTTTTACATTCTAAGATGACAAAACTTCATGGAGTCCAACCGTAAACCTAACAGTGCCAAGTTCACCAGTAAATCATGTCCCTAAGTGCCACATCTACACGTCTTTTAAATACCTCCGGGAATGGTGACTCCACCACTTCTGCACTCAAAGCAAGAATATAACTTTGACCTGTTAACTGTGCATCAACAGTGGTACGTGTTGAAGTCCCTGTGTGCATGCTCATATGAAGGGTATTGTCACCTTGCAAAACTATTACTACTATTTTACAATTGTTATGTGTATGGCACTAACAATTACAGATATACACTCTTTTCAACAATGGTGTGAGATGTGAAAAATGACATGTAGCAGTTCCTTCAGGAGAGGAAATAGGACTGTAGTTATAGTGTCCACTTGGGGATCAGGAGATACGGATACTATTCTTGGGTCTGTAACAAATTTCCTGGTTGACCATAAATGAGAAAATCAGTCTGTCAGTGCCTCACTTCTCAAATTTGTTGAACAGAAACAAGGCTAAAATGATTTAAGGAGGAATTTTTCTGTCATTAGCCAAAGATCTAACATAAGGCCTGAGAAAGAAACAGGGAGATTTCTGCTGTCTAGACTGTGCCTCTAGCCTAAGATATATCGGAAAAGCCTAAGGGATGTAGGGGTTAGAGGGTACTGTGGTTAAGGCCTGTTCCCTGCAAGCTGGAAAGGAAACAGCTATGCCAAGACTTTACTCTGACAACTGGTACCTTGTTAAGCATGAGAGGAGATGATTCATGAGGGAAGGAGAGTGATCTGGGTGTTTCTTTGTCAGATTATCATCACTGAGGAACAAAGGCTGATCTTAGCCTGTATGATCAAGATGTTACACTTTCATTCCAAGCCTATTAAATGGCCAGGCAGCCTTATAAGGTTCATACAGAAATGAGGACCATAGCAGCAATAGTGTCACCAACTTAATTTTACTTTTTTTTCCCCTACTGAAACAACTTTTCTATGCAGCATTATTTTCACACTAAATGAGTGGAAGTTTTAGCAGGTGGTGAGCAAACTTTCCTTTGAGTGCTGTATGATTGGCTTCCACATCATTGTAATGATAATCTATTATATTCCATCAATTCTGGTAGTGTAGTTCTGATTGCGCTCTAGTTCTGCTAGCCCAAGCAGTAGTCTAGAAGATAGTTGAACAGATACAGAATATTCAGTAAGGGAAAGGATTGAAATCTTAAAATCTTTTTGATGTTGTTATTTATCCCCATGGCTCTAGTGAAATTAATTTAGAAATAACAAATGGAATTTTCCATTGGATGTATCCACGTCAGTAGCTGCTCTTCCTTACCCACTTTTTCAGTCTTGCAATTCTCTCATTAGATGAGAGAACCTTTTCAGGTAACATTTCTTTCCTTAGTGATATTTTCCTTGATATAAATATTTCAAATGGTGTGAGAGAGAAAGGAGAAAGAAACACATGCTCTTGGGCCTGCTTCAACTTTACAAGTGTAAACGAGGAATAACTAGTGAACTCTGCAGTGATGGGGAGGAGAGAATCAGATTCACTTGGTTTCTTCTTTTCTAAGCAAAGAGGAGCTTTTCCTAAGTGATGGTCACTTTTATAGTCTTTTTTGTTGCAGTATATTGCCCAAGGTTATATTTGAACCTCATGTAGAGCAGAAAACCCTACAGAAGAGTTGAGGAGGTCTACAACCATGTTTTGGACCATAAGATGCAGCAATGGTGATGCCTGCTGCCCAGATGACAGAGTTAGAGAGGACAGATGGGGAATACATTAAAGTTCTGAAATACTAGGTGGACATAAAGCTGTGACAAGGATATAGGAAGAAGAGGTGGCAGGGTGCAGACCAGACTGGTGGAAGGTGTGCCTGGCTGTTTGCATCAGGGGGAATACACTGAAACAAGCAGGAGAGTAGAAGTGTGTGTATGTCCAAGTTGCTGCCCTGTAAAGGAAGAGTACTGATAGTAGAAGAGGAGGTGAAGCATTGAAGAGTGTTTGGGAGATCACCCTTGCTCATTTGGGCCATTGATTAGCACAGGGCTTGGTAGTGTCTCTCAGGCATCCCATAATGCAGTGCCTGCAGGTCTCGACTATCTGGAAGAAGAGCTGCTAGAGTGGAAGGAAGAGTGTGTGCTGGCAGCCCAAATGAACAGAGCTCCTGCTTGCTTTCTCTGGTTTTTGATTCCCTCTTGTTGCAGCACATGGTATTCAGCCAGACTGAAAATAGCCAAGCTGGATGTTTGAATGTCCTGTGGAATCATTCCCAGCGCTGACATAAGATTGGTATTGCTGTGGTATGTTCTTGCATGGAGCTGCTTGTGATGTACCCATTTGGGGCTGACAAAAGGAGAGATGATTCCCTGCGCTCACATTTCTGCAGCTTCATACCAGCAGCTTTCATAGCCAGAACTCCAGGATGCAGTTGTGGAACATAAACTTGTGGTAACCATTCCATTTAGCAAACTGTAGGGGAGGAAGTGTGTTTTTAATTACTGTGATGTTTCATCGAGGGGGAGCCAGATGACTGACTAAGCAGCAGCAGCAGCAGCACAAGATTTTGTGCTTGGTTTGAATGTATCCTCCATTTTCTGAATGTGCATGCATAGTGTGTGCCAAGGTAGTACAACCCTCTGTTTACCTTGGCATAGGTTTTGAATTATGCTGTGTCTGTGTACTGAGTGCCTGGGTTCAGAGGGATTCCACTGGGACTTTTCGTCTGAATGCACCTATGCAGTTCTCCTCCCTGCCTTGCAAATAGTGGCAGAAAGGAAAAGGATCTTTCAGGGCAATATCACTCTGTCTAGTAAGTGTTTCAGATTGTTTAATCTGGTCTGCTCCCATCTACTCCCATCACTTTCAGTTTCCTGTATCTCTCATCTAAATCAGAAAGACAATGTTTATGCAACCTGTGTAAATTTATAATGCATGACTCGTCTCCTGTGACACTTATTTCCATCTTTGCTGCTAAGGACAAGTAAGGGTTAAAACTAAGGCACATTCTTGTTCCAGCTAGATGACTTGAGACCCACCTCTTCCCTTGTCAGGGAGAAAAATATCCCAGCATGGATCAACTGTTACGCTTTTTATAGCACATGATTTGATGAGCACACACTGGTTCATACCCCAGACCAGAGCGCCTAAATTACAGTGTTAGCCAAACTGGAGAACAGTAATTGCAAATCTGGGGGGTTAGGGGACGGAGAGAGAAGGAAAAAAAGGCCAAAACAGAAGTTACATTTAGGAAGCAAACACTTAAGTAGGAAAGTACACATATGAATAATCAAATGAGATTGAAGTGTTCTATTGGATAAGTTTTGAAGTGCTCAGCCCCTTGCATGCTCCTTGTACAGTGGTGGGTCCTGCAGTGTAAGCTCTCAGTGTTGCATTTGCCTCATCAATTTTTTAAAATACTTTTATAATTTGATTAGAAAATGTATGGAGAAGTTCAGTCATTATGATTTGAGTATTTCCTATTCCTTGTTTTTATTTTATCCTGAAAGTGGAGTAAGTAAAAGCATAGTGTGGCATTCAGAAACAGCAATAGCATGTCCCTAAGAGTGTCAGTGTGGAGTGCAGACAGCCAAACCATAACTGTCAGAAAACTGTTGTGTGACAGTTATCCAAACAAGTGTTACTATATGGGTGATTTCCCCCTCTGCTTTCTCCTCTCATCTCTGCCATGGTCAGGGATTGCTGGCCTGAGGAAGTTTTGAGGAGGGACCAGTGTTTTGTCTTGATTTGCATCTAGCCAGATGCTTTCTGCTTTCAGCTTCAGCTTTTATTCCCTTGTTCCTTCTTTCCTCACCCCACCCCCTGGGCTGAATATCCCCTCACCCCCATCTCCGTGGTGCAGCCTCCGTTATCTCTGCTGGCAGATGCCACTGTGCCCTCAGTTGCCTCTCCCCCAGGAGCCATGGGTACTCTTACCTGCCATGGAAGACCAGCTCTGTCTTGCAGCCTCGTCGTTTGCTGCCATTCATCGGGGAGGTGTTAGGGTCTAACGCTGGTGACTTTATCTGTCAGTCTCTTACACTTAGTGATTTCAGCTGCTTCCTTGTGATTTCCCTCTCCATCTCCAGCCTTTGTGCAAGGGTGATGTTTTCAAGCTGAAGCGCTGGACTGACCTGCAGTGTCCTGCTGATGCATCAGGATAACAACACTTGTGCTCCTCTCAGCCCCAGTGCTGATATTTTACGTGTTTGTCTCAGCTTCAGCACTAATACTTAGCACTTTTCCTGTGATACACAACTTCATCTCATCCATACACTCTATCAGTGGTCTGGATCTTTCTTCCCTTTGTGTTGTGTCTACAGCAACAACGGAGGTCTCTGTGGCTTCAACCTTTATAATAAAATAAATTGGAATTAAACCCAAACCCTCATTTCTAAACCAGTCTAGATAATAATTGCTCAATTCAGTTTGATCTATATTCCTTTAGCTATGAAAAAAAAAAAAGACCAGCTGTTTATTTTTCTGTTGACTCTATTTTGTGTAGTTCTCTTGTGAATATTGTTTGCATTTTACTTCTATTATGAAAATATATGCAGGGTTTTTTTTTTCGATTTCAAACATTCACTTCATAATTTTTTTCCTCCTGTGTTTCTCCCTTTCCCTTTCTGAGTTGTTACCTGCCAATTGTTATAGTAAATGAGGCCTTTTTATGTAGGTTTTTAAGGTTTGGTTTTCATTTTTTGAGAATTAGTATTCATAACTGTATGTCTGCTGTGCATTTGGATGATCAGATCAGCTGGCAAAGTGGAGCTGTGTTAATTGGTAAATTGACATAGCTTGGCAGACCAGCTGAGCTCCAGGACATAGAAACTTTTACACTGCTTTGGATGAAAAATACCAAATCATTGGAGTGTTTCAGCAAGAGAAGTGTGGAAATTCCCGTGAGGCTCAGGACATGAACACCGACCAGCTTCCATACTTCAGCATCGCAAGTCTTCTGTTCTTCCATTACCCTGGTAATAGTCTCAAGGATGCAGGTTTTAGCAAAGACAGACTAATTCCATCTTGGACAGCTTGCTTTTTAATATTGTTACAGACCACCAAGTTCCTAAAGAAAGTGGCTGCAGAATAGTGTTGAAGTTGCCTGCCTGCAGCTTTGGATGAACTGAATTATCTGAATTACATCTGACTTTCCTTTAATCTCTAAAGGACAGTCAACTTCCTGTAAGAGAACACACTAACGTGCCTTGCATCTTTGGCTCTCTGTGAATTGTTTTCCCCACTCATCAATAAAAATCAGTCACGACACGATGGGCAGATTTACTGAGAAACTTGCAGGGTGCACCTCCAAGCTAAAATAAAACTGACATCCTATAAAATTTAAGCTTGTGCTTTCAGTCAAGTTACCTCCTTTATGCAGAATGTTACTATGCCAACATTTACATGTGATTTCAGAATGTGTGCAGCCTTGTTCCATATTTTGGAAAGGATGGGACACTGGGAAAAATGTTTTTGGATGCTTTTGAACAATAATTCACTCAAAACCACACAAAAATCTGTCACACTATTCCATTGTGATGATTGGGTCCCATTCTTCGATGCAGTAAGTTGTTATATGGGAAAAAAACACCCTGAAACAGAATAATCTCTTTGCTGTTCTAAATTATGTCTACTTGTATGTGGAAAAATTGCATGTAGTATGTTTAACTACAGAAATGCCTTCTACCATGATCTCATTCACATAAAGCAGTAACTCCTTGATTTTTTTAAAGCAGCTGAATTCTGTGAGAAAATGATCCTTCCTGTATTCTCTTATTGTGAAATGCAGTAGCCCGACCCGTTTCTATTAATAAGTACCTGTTCATTTTCTAATGCTGTGTGCTGCCTCTTGCATTTCTCTGAGGATAGCATGTCCTTCTCTAGCCTAAATCCCTACAGCTACGATGAGAGCTGTCTCAGCAGCAGTGAAGACCACATCCCACTGGCTGCCTTGCCCTTGCTGGCTGTGTCATCCCCTCAGTACCAGGATGCCATTGCCATGGTGATCAGTAGAGCCAATCAAGTTTACAATGAATTTCTCAAATCTACAGATGGGGCTGGTTTTAATGGACAGGTAAGACTGTTTTCCGTCAAAGTAAAATTCCTTTGGAGCAAGGCTATTTCTTTTTAAGCCATTGTGTTGAGGATTTTGAGTTATGAGTGTGGGACGATGCTGCAGATATGATGAGTGAATGTTAGCATGGGGTTACCTGTGCAAAAATGCCTTCTCAGTGCCCAGCATGAGAAACTGCACAGGATTCCAGAAATGCCTATCTAACCTGAACTTACTCGGTTGGTAAGAGCTGAGAGCATAAGGAATCCAACATTTAACTATTGCTGTTTCTTTTTTGCCCTCATTACAGTAGTAATAAAACAATTGACAGTAAAAAAACTTAGAAAACAAATACTCAGTTGCCAGCACTGTTGCAGGTTTCCTGTGTAATTGGGAGAGCCATGTAATTTTTCTGGTGTGATCCACTCCTCAGTGAAGTCACCTGCAGACTTCTTCCAGCTGATGTGTCACAGTTCCTGTTCCTGCTGCTTCATCTTTAGACTACAAAACCCAGTACTTTACTGCTTCACATAGAATAAATATGATACTGCTACACTGTGTGAGTTACTGAAAATATTTTGTGATGGGGCCCTCTACGTAGCTGGAAACATGCACCCCCTTAAAGTCCAGTGACCTCCAGACTTCAGAAAAAGAAAAAAAATGACATTTAGTATAGAGTACAGTGTAATCTTTGAAGGAAAGCATGCATCTTATTACACGAACAAGTTGTTTTCCATAACAGTAATAACATTATGCTGTGGCATATCAGTATTTTTAGACTAAACTTTGGATTGAAGCCAGTTTCAATATCCATAGTAAACTATTATTTCTTGAAGCATAAAACCAGCCCAGCTGCAGTGACAGGACATTACAAAAGGTGAGATTCTGTAACGAAGAATTATACCAGTTACAGAAATAATTGTGAAAACAGTTCTCTCAATAGAAATTGAGTGTTACAGGTTTTTTCTTTGACAAAGCTACAAAGAAGTCTCCTTGGTGTGTTTTACAAACCTTATATATTAATATTTCATGTGGAAAAAGTCTGCATGACCTCTGTATGCGCCACAGAATTTTCACCATCAACAATTACCAGTACTGTTTAAATGGAAATGACTTTCCTGTGCTGTCTACAGTGCTTTGCTTTGGTGCTTAGACAGAAATCTCAACTCTACATCTGACTAAGTGCTGTACTTCTGAAATACATACCATATAACATGACCCCCACCCTGTCTGTATCTTTCATATTTCATTCTTTTCTGTCCATTTATACTGCAAGTTCATTAGATCAGAGATTGCCTTTTTGGTTTTATGCAGCATCTGGAACAAGTTAATTCCATTACCTTAATGCCAGTAATAACGAGGATTAGAAATGGAATGGTAAATTGAAGGAGATACTATTAATCCCCCACAAATGTGATGTTAATTTTGTTAAGGTTAACTGTATCCTATAATTTTCAGTTCTTTGTGGGCTTCATTGTGTGGTGTACGAATTTAAAACACAGAGACTAAATCAGCATGCTGTTCCAATTTTATACAACTTTAGAACCAGGATTGTCTTAGGCTAGATGTTACCTTAATGTATTCTGATTTTTTTGGTTGGTTGTTTCTGTCCCAAGAAATGCACTCAATTAACAGAGTGTGGTATGTGGAAACGCCCTAAGAGAAGTTTGAGGTTTTTCCCTACCTGCATCTTGAAGCACTTGCTTTTCCTAACATGTTTCACTGAAGAAATTGTGCACAACATGTGGTTATCCAAAGCTTGTAGCCAAGCTGAATTAAGGCTAGAAGCAAGTTAAGGTTTGTAAGGAGAGGTAATGTCTTCTGTTAAACGAACTGGAGTTGGGAACAGCAGACTAGACGTTTGCTGCAGTTTGAGAATTGGAGAGAAAGTGTTGCTGGAACCTGTGGAACCGTGGGGATTGTTATCAAGGAGAAAGATAATACAGTGATTACTCATCCTCAGACACAGGCAGGGGGACAGGGAGAAAGAATGATCTCTTACGGGATGGAGAGGTGTTCAGTGGAATTGGCTTGTGAGGTAGATTCTAGTGTTCCATAAAATTACTCCCAGCTATTGAATTCCCAATTTTAGTACTTTGTATTTTAATTCCCAGGTCCGCACTTTGAAGGTAGCTTGTATGTTTATATTAAATGTGAAGCAAGAGTGAAACTCTCTGCTTAATATCTCATTTAAAAGTTCTGTCCCCTTGTCCTGTTAGGGAAGTACCAACCTGTTTTTAATCTGTTGAGATCCTCTTCCCTGTATGACTCTGAAGGAAATGTTCAGTGGCTTGAAATCTTTGAGAGACTGGTTGTCCGGTGATCTGGACTTTTCAAGCTGGAATCTGGCTGCAAACGACTGGAAGAATTCTAGTCCGTTTGGCAGAACTCCCAGCTGGTCAAAATAGTCCCTGGGACAGATATTGTTGGCATGGGGTGTATGTCTGGCGATAAAAGGATGTGGCAGAAAGTGGCTACACATTTTCGGCTGCAATAGGAATCAAGGTGTAAAAAACAGGAACAAGGGTATGGAGTAAGACAGCAACTCCTCTGCAGTGCTGTGATGCTTTTTCTTTATTTTAAAATACTTGCTACATCTCCTAAAAACATATTTTTATTTTCTCAGGTGTGTCTCATTGGTGACTGCATTGGAGGAATTTTGGGCTTTGATGCCATCTGCTCTAATTCTAATACAGCTGATGAGAGTCGGAACAGCAGCAGGAGAGGAAGCACCAGCAGCATCCAGGTGAAGAGAAAAAATCCACACAGCTGAATCCCTATACATTCATTCCCTGGAGGAAATCAGCTCCATGTAAACCAGAGAAAATTTAAGGATTTGGTAAATTGCCATGATAACACAGGGTTTTGCTCGTATATCAAAAAGTTGCTGTCTGAAAATTAAGTCTGCAGCTTCAGTTTTATGATATACAGAAATCACTAGTGAAGGCTTTATCTGTAAATCTTTAAAGTAGGGTTACCAAGTGCCCTTTATTGTATCCCTAACTGTAGATGCAGACATGTCCCCTCTCAGTAATCTCTGGTAGGTTCCTGTTTTTGCCAAAATCTTCTATCTTTCTTTTTATATTTTTTTTATTCACATAAGGTCTGGAATTCCTTATGCTACTGCCTGGGGGTAGTCTAGCATTAAGATGTGTTCATGAGTAAGTTGTAGTGACTTGTGAAAGAATGCCTCCTTCCTGATAAGGAATGCAAGACATCTGAGGATCTGTGAATGGATCACTGAGCATAACAGTGTCTGAGTGCTACATTTGGAGAGGAGGATTAATTCTAACTGTGATCCAGAAAAGATTTTATGATAGTAAAAGCACAGTTTTTTGAAGTAATGCTAGCACATAAGCTTCATTATTGTGTTCAACACCTAAGAAAGAAAACTGAAGTTCAACTCATCTTATGTACTTCAGACTCAAGTGGATATGGGGAGGGGGTGTGGTGTATTGGAGTTGACACCGAGTGATGTGCCCACACTCCATTCTTTGGTGATTTTGTGACCATGGCCAAATTGTTTCATCTCGTGACTCTTTAGTTACCTCTCTCCTCAAAAATGGGCTGAGTGATTCCAACCTGCTTGGTTCAGTTGAGAGCTGTGTGTGATGGGAGTACACTTGAGCAAAGAGAAAACCTTTGAATGTTTCCAGGAAGGAGAATTACTCACCATTAATAACATTGCTCTGGATTCTCAGCAGCCAGCCTTTGATAGTACCAACACTGAGGACAATGCTTTGCAGGCAAAGTAAGTGGAGAAATTGGTCCTCCTGGATCCCAGTCCTACAGTAGGGTTGATTGTGCAAGGGCTGCTGATGAATCTGAGAGTGGGGATCAGGCTTTAGGGAGTATAGGTCCTTTTGACTTCCCTGCTCTTACAGGTTCAACTTTCCTGTATTCCTCTCTTTCTTGATACCACAGAGCTTTTCTTCCTATTCCTCTCTCCATCTTTTCCCTTTTCTCTTCCCATCTTCATCTCTACTACTCTGTGTGTTCAGAAGAACTAAATATTGTTTTCCTTCCTTACCTTGTCTTTCTATCCGTTGTTCTCAGCTTGCTCCCAAGAAACACATTCAGGAGGACTCTTTTTTTACTGTTTCTGCCCCTTCCACCCCCCACGCCTTGGTGTCTCCAGTAGAAATGGATCTCATTGGAAGAGTTTGAGACACAGAAATATAAGAGAGTTTTTTACTTTACCATTTCACATATGTCAGGGGCATTTGTGAAACTAAACTAGTTGGAAATAAGGATGAGACTGAGGTACTCTCAACCACTGCATTTAGGCACTAGAAGCTTCTTTTTGGAGAGAGAGGGCCTGTTAATTTAATGAGGCAATGTAAATAAGGAATTAGAATGATACATTGTTCTACTACACCTGGTGAGTATTTGTTGATTTGTGTGTTGTAGTCTGTTTTCTGTATTTTAGTTTCCAATATACACTAAATAACGAAGTCAGGATTGTCTATAATAGATAGTGACTTCTACAGTATAGACAGAAATGTGAATGATGTCTGAGATCATGATGATTGTTGTGTGTACATGCTTGTCTGGGACAGTATTTGAAAATTTACCTGCATGTTCAATAAAAGAATCTGTAGTAGAGCAAATGTCACTCTGCTCAGACCAGACTAGTAACTCTCGCTCTTTAAAAATCAGTTACATTTGTAAATGTCAAGATACTTAACAAAGAAAACTGGTGGTGTTGTCATCATCATTTTATCACTCCTTGGGTTATTAAAGGACAGAGGGATGAAGTGAACTTGGTCCATCTGCAGAAGCAGAAACCCAGAGTCTTATATTAGCAATCACAGTACTTGGTTGGGAACACTGTCTCTTAGAAGAAAAAGATTGTTCTTTTTTGTTGCAACAGCTAAAATACTCATAATTTAGAAGTAGGCAACTCTTCATTAGGATTAATGGCAAAAATTAACCATTTGCTTCATATGGATCAAAATAAAAGCTACCTGTGAGTGTCTAATTCAGATCCCACTATTGATACCATTTTACTGCAGATGGGATTTTCATTGTGGCATGTGGGAGAGTTGAAAGAGCTTGTAGCAATGGAAAACAAGCTTTTTAACTGTTTAAAATGCAGCAAATAGTCTCTATACTGATCACCTCAGCCTTCTATGTGTTTCCTAATGCCTTTTTAAGTGATTTAGTGTAATTTTTGAAACTATATCTCACTCCCTGATCTGGCTGATATAAATGTTGAATTGGCTCAGTCTCTTTTGCGGTATACAAGAAAGGTGTCGTGAAGGTGAACCTAAATGCTCAAACCAATGAGATTAAAATCTGGCCAGGTCTTCTGAATAGGTTTGAATAAGGGATTTTTTTAACAACTTTTTTTTTTTTAAGGTATCAGACTACAATAAATTTGAACACTTTTCACCATGACACCACAGTGTGCAGACGTTTTGACATACTCTTAGAATCTGATGTAATCTTCACCATTCAGATGCAGAGAAGGCCCAGATGGTTTAGAGAAGTTAATTTCTCGTAGTTCTTCTCACCAAATAACCTTCTGTCTCCCTGAAATG
Organism: Strix uralensis; assembly: GCF_047716275.1. Taxonomy (NCBI): domain Eukaryota; kingdom Metazoa; phylum Chordata; class Aves; order Strigiformes; family Strigidae; genus Strix; species Strix uralensis. The sequence continues at coordinate 14,019,320 of NC_133991.1, forward strand.
GTTGTCAGGCTTTCCCTATTGAATGGCCGTTCAGTAACGTGTAAAATGAATTTGGTCCCAGTTCAGTCCCCAAGGGACTATTACATGAACAGCTCCAGAACTGGCACTAACTATAGTTCCCAGAAATAAGATTAATTATTCACTTGTCACAGAAGCCAGGAAGTCCTCTTGGCTGTTGAAGAGTGTGGGAAGGTCAGTCTCATAGATCATATACTGCTTCTGTCTTGGTTTCATTTTCCTGCAACTCATCTACATAATTCTGGGGAACAGATTAGGTTCTTCAACATCTCTTCTTGAGATGGAATCTCACCCCACATGCACAGGGATGCTAATGTGCTCCAGTACTGAGTGAGGTTATGGGAAATACCTGTCCTATGAACTTGTTTTTTCTGTAGCTTCAGAGAAATGGATTCATTTAGCATGTCCTCCACTGACTGTCTGCATGACTTTGGCCAAGTCTCTTGATTTATCATGCCTTGGTCCTCATCTGTAAGTCTTGCACTCTTTCTCACATCCTTTGTTTTGTCTAGTTCAACTTCACACTCTTTGCAAGTTGCTTAGAAGTACTGGGCACGATAAAGTCTATATTCACTTTGGGCATTTGCTGTTATGAATTGTGAAGAGTGTTCCAGTGACACCTCAGCAGGGTAATGCAGTGGCACAATGCTATGTCCAAGAAGACAGGTGCAGGGAGCAGTGGTGAAGAAAATGTCAGTGAGCATGGGGAGAGAGTTATATGCAACAGCAAAAAGAACAACTTTGAATGCTGCTGTCTTGTACAATGCCTAGCCAGTTTCCCAGTGACCTTCCCTAGGGTTGTCTCACAGAGATTTAGTCCCTTGTCCTGCTAAAACTACTTTTTTCTTCCCTTTATTGAACTGTCTGTGGCATGTATGCTTTGGAAGACCTGAGTTTTACCCATAGAAAATCAAGTTTAAAAAGTGTTGATTTTGATCAAAGAAAATGAAGGCTTTCTCCGGCAGTGCAATAATGGTATGCCACTTCCTGTTAACTCGCTTTAGGTGATGGTTATTATTCTAGAGTTTAAAAAAAGGGGGAAAAAAAGGAGGGGGGAAAAAAAAAAAAAAAAGAAAAAGCAACTAGCATTCTACTGTGTCTCTGACAGAAGCGTCATGCCCAGTAAATCAACATGCACAGCTGACATGACAGGTATGCTAGGTTAACCTTAATGATAAGAGCATGGAAGAGGGAACTTGATGCTTTTCCCACACAGTATTGTTTCGAGACTGTCAAACTCCTGCAAAATTTGACCTGTCTGAGATTGTCTTACCACACAAGAGAAGAACGCACCTTCTGCAAGGAGAACCTGTTATTGATGCCTAGAGATCAAATGTGAATCGTTGCCAGCTTTCAGGGATGAAGATATTAGCTTCCATTACTAAAAAGTCTACTTAGCTAGTTCTGTGATGACACAAGCTAGTTTTTAAATACTGTGGAGAAACATGGGTGTGATTAAGAGAAAAACATTTGGTGTTATGTTACTGTCAACTCTATGCCTTTCCAACAGCCAGCCTTCTTCCTGAGACCACCAGGAAATCAAGAGACCTAAACAAAAATATTTATATTTTTGTCATATCAAATATCTTATTTTTTATATCAAATATCACGTTGAGTTCCTTGCATCTGCTTTCTTGCTCTGGCACCTTCAAGGGTGCCCATTTTTCTCAATCCATTGACAGGAGTTATTTTTTAAAAATTAATGGGAGCCGAGATGCTGACGTATCTGCCATGTGATTTTAATGAAGAACCTTAAAAAGGCGCCAGGGTTTTGGTGAAACTCTGAGCCTTGACAGCACTGATACAGTTTTCAGAAGTCACTGATGCTATGATGTTTAAGAGCTTGACCCACGGCCCATTTAAATCAATGGATTTGTCAGTGCATTTCAGGGGCTTTGGTTCAATCTCTAAAAATTCCCTTTCAGCTATGTGTATGTGGATTCATCTCCATTTTGTGTGCGACCTTGAATATTCTTAGGCACTAATAAATTTATTCTTAGTAAAAACACCCAATTGGAGTTTTAGGCACAGTTTGCAGAATATTTGAGGCATGCAAGTTACAATTAAAAATCATAGATATATTGCATTTTCATAGCACAGTTGTTTGGGAACAAGCTAGAGATTAGAACTCATCATGAAGGCTAAGAGGTAAAATACCTTTGCTGAATCAGTTTGAGATAATCATGAAATGCGAGCAGGTAAAGAAATGTTGTTCACTTATGTTCTTGAGAATTCACCTATAAAAAGTTGCTCTGTAAGAAACTCTGTCAGGAATACTTTGCTTATAGGAATTTTGGCTTTGAAAGGTCCCTGGTCTTCTGGAGAATAGAGTTGCTAAAAAGAACTGATGTTACAACGGAGCGTCAATGTAAGGTTGTCAACTGTGGGGCAAATCAAGGTACATGGAGTCAGTGTCAGGCTGAAAAAAAGATTGCTGATACATAAAAATAATATAAGTAGGGCCTGTAGTTGGTTCTGGCTTGAACTCCACGGAAGCGCGTATTTTAGGTGGACGCTTTATTTTGGTTTTATGTCGCTTTAGCGCACAAAATAGTGGGGGCAGTCAGCTGCCAACACACAGCAGGAGCCCTCACCTCCTACCTGGCCCTGTGGAATAGGTCTCTGCACTCATTAACAGTAACAACAACAACAAGTGAGGCTTACTTTTAAGTGGATACGTTAGTATTATGCTAAGTAAGGTCCTAAATCTTAGGCAACTTTCATTTAAAAGTTGGCATGATGTGAATTTTGCTATGCTACTATGAAATGCAGAAAGAGATTCCTATATGTGTTTTTCATTGTACCATCACAGGAATAATTGTGAACATGCTGGTCCTAAACTAGTCTTCTGCAAATGCTAGTTGTATCATACCATCCCATGAATTCTAGTACTGCATTGTAAGATTTAGTAGAATATGGATGAAGACCAATAATTACACAATTAGAAGAGGTTTAACTCTATCTGTTCTCCCAGTGTGCCTTGTTGACGTTCGTATCTTTGAAGTTTTGTAAAAACAGCTGTCGGGCATTGTCTTATTTTGTTGATCTGAATGGAAGGAGTTTTACACAGAATTGGATTACACAGTAGCTAAAGAACCAGATCTTGCATGCCTCATCCACCTGGATCTCACCCATGAATGGAGGAATTCAGTCCAATGGCGTTTGTTTTAAAAAGCAGCCTTTGCAGGATGCAGGAATAAAAGTCTGGGGGTAATAGGGATATGTCAGGGAGGATACTGGTGCAAGCTGCAGAAGTGCTGGAGGAAATGAACAATGAATAAATCTATTTCCTATTTTAAGGGGTACCTTAAAGATATGGTACCACTGGTCTCCTCTTGCATCCCGCAGAAGTTCCCCTTCTTAAAAAATCAGGTCCCGCATCCATGGAACAGGATGAACAACACCATTAATGTTGTAATGGGCATTTTGTACCCGCAGGTAAGACCCCTTATGATTACCTTATGATATTTATACTTCTCTAAGAATGATGAAGTCATGAGGGATAAAGCTTTTGTGTTACTCCTCCCCCCCCCCCCCCCCCCCCCCCCCCCCCCCGCCCCGATTCTCCTTCCAGCTTTTAGGCTTCATCTCTTAATCTCTTCCCTTATCTTCTACTGCAGAGAGAAAGTCTAACCCCTTCCACCCTTTCTTGGATAAAGTGAGGTCAAATGTATAAATGCAGCCATTTCATATAAGCGCTGTCGTATTTTGGTCACTGTCTAAATCTTCCTTTTGCTCTGTTCATTCTCCGAAGGATAATCCCCTCTTAGCAGAGGACTCCAGTCTGGGTGGCAGCAAACGCCTGAGCAAAAGCAATATTGACATCTCGGGAATCATGGAGGATGAGAAGCCAAGGCAGCCGTTGCCTAGGAAACAGAGTGACTCATCCACCTATGACTGTGATACTATAACCCAACATCATGCTTTCCTGTCTAGGTAACTAGTGTTCAATGACTGAGTAAAAGAAATGGGCTTGCCACTGAATGCAGCCTGTCAGCACCAGAGCAACAGAATCATTTTTACTGTTTGTGGTGGAGGTGTGCTTAACGTCCCTGTATACCCCTCAAAGAGAAAACCACAGATATAGTGATTCTAGTATGAACTTACTCATGTGTGGAGAATTTTTTATTTAATGTTTATAATCTTTATTCAGTTGTGAGAGTTTTGAATATGCAAAACTGAATGCGAGTAGTTCAATTTTTTCAGTGCAACCCACATAAATCAAGATGGATGAATGCTTTGTAATTCTAAATTTCTGTTACGTCTTTCTTTCTAAATATCCCTCTGACTTCACTTACAGGCTTTCTGTTATTCTGTAAAGAGTGAGATAATTGCTTTAGGTGCTTCCATTGGTCCATGAGCTATTCAGATCAGATTTAAAACAAAAAACCCCAAACCTGCATAAACATTTGGCTTCAATGAGGAGGAGGTTGGGGGAGGAGAGTTAACCTAACTAGCTTTCCTGAATCCTAAGAAACCTTTAAAACACAGATTTATGGAAACATAAGCATTCCCTTTGTCTCATTGTTTCTGCCTGTTCTAAACTATTTAGTTTTTTACTTATCTGAATGCTGTGTGCTTTTTTTTCTTCTATCCATCATCTGATTTCCTTTATTTCATTGAGAGTGATGCAGAGGGAGAAGTTTTATTGTGTGTTGAAGTTTCAGTTCTGCTACAGTTGAGTATAGTATGGACTTACTACTGTGCTTTACTTCAAGTCTGGCAGTTTTGTTAGTAGCAGTTTAATTTTATTTTCTTGCTTTGCTTTGCTTTTGTTGGCTATTCTTCTATTTTCAAACCATTGGGTTTTTCAATGTGTTATAAAGTGTCTTCCCTCTGAGGCAGGATGGTTGTTTTTTGCTTATCTACGACTGAAAGATTTTTTTGGTCACTTTTACATTTTTGTATAGAAGTAGTACTATGTTATGTTTAAAGCACAGTGTTGGCTTGTATAAAGCACTTGAGACTTTGGGGATAATAGAATAATTAAAAGACAAGGATAACAGTTTTCTTCCAAGCCTTTTTTCATTTCCTGTGTATCTGTGATTTTTGAACTGAAAGCTTTACATGCAGCTGGACTTAAGCAAGCAGATAGAATAGTGTTCTCTTTCATTGACATTTTGATCTCCTCTAACTTTAGGCTGTTGCTAAGTTATTGAGGAATAGTTGGACAAACACAGGCTAAAGATGGCAGAAAAAATTCCTTGGTAAGGTAAAGAGGAGGGAAAAACCCCCAAATCAAACCAAACTGTGTCATCCTCTCACCCACCCGGTACATAGGAGAGAGATTCCAAGCCTTTGGTTTCCTGTCTGAGACACTTAGATAGATCATTAAGACTTTTTTGCCTATGAGCTCGTTTACTGCAGTTTAGAGGTGCTGTGTCAGTGTGAGTAATGAGGTTACAAAGATCTTCAATCTTCAGAGTCCTTGTGTAACTTACCAGTAAGTATTCTGTAGAATAACTGTAGAAAACTTACATGTTGAAGGTAGTAAATTTACTGAAGACACACTGGAAATCATAAGTGGCTGCTATACTGCAATATCTATCTACAGTTTAAGGCATATTGCCTGGATCTAGATACAGATGCTAGAGCTTTGTAAGCAGCCTGTTTTGGGAATGGATTTTTTTCTCTGGATGCCCTCTTCATTATTGTTGAATCAGTGCATTTTCTTTGCTCAGCATCCACTCAAGTGTGTTGAAAGATGGTGCAGACTTTCCTCCTGTGAATTCCAGTCTCTCAGAAGTAAACTTGGGCCGATTTGAATTCGAGGTGTCTGATTTCTTCCTCTTTGGATCGCCGCTTGGTTTGGTGCTGGCCATGAGGAGTACTGTTCTGCCTGGCCTGGATGGTAAGCTCTGTCTGCGGTTAGAATACAGGCTGCTTAATGGTCTTTGTAAACAAAGAGACTCATATAAAAAGAAGTAAATAAAGGGGCCTAGTTAAAGACTGGGGAGTGAGACGAGTTTCTTCCTCTAAAAGATGAGAGTGTTAGCATAGGGAGGTACTGAGGTGATGAGGGTTGTTCCGGGGGTCTCACTGCTCACCCGTTTACAGTGTTGTGTCTTGTTCTGCTGTCAATCATATATTCTGTGTCATATAACATGAAGCTTACACCTCACCAAGGATCAGTCCTTGAAAAAGATACCAAAAATAACATCTGTGCTTGGTTCAGCATTGCATCTTGTTCATGTCTGGCTTCATGGGTAAACTTTGCCCCTGGGTGTGTTGGTTGTGGGCCATTTTTTCCTCTCTGGTAACAGAGCCTAGTGATCAAACACATACAGGATTTTTTTGTTTTATTTCTGAATACATCTGGACTTTTCAATTTTTCAGTTAAAGCAAGAGCTTACATTTCAGAATTTAGTGTGTGTTTTGCCTCTTTGCATTGTATGAGGTTTGGATAGCACAGCATCTTCACAGAAAATGATACGTTCATTTATCAGGTGAGGGAGAAAAATCAGTTGCAATAGTGAAATGAGACAACAATTTGGGACTCCCGATTTTTTTCTTCTCAATTTGTAGACCTTTGAGTAATATCATTTGGGCTTTCAAAGTCACATTTGATTGTGAGAGTAAAAATTGTGAGAGAGTAAAAAAAAAATATAAACTGAAAGTAATTTTACCTGCCATAATTAAAAAAATTACCAAACCCATGTCTTTCAGAGCCTTTAGAAATCTGGTAGGATTCTTTTAGCAAGTTTCATGGACTTACCAGAGAGCATAATTAAACTCCCATTTTGTATTTCATTCCTCATATTTGCAGTACTCAGTTTTCTTCAAATAAAAAAACAAAACCAGAGCTCAGCTGAAGAGAATGGGAATTCATATATGTATTTTCCCACAAACTAAAGCTTTTTGCTTATGTGAAAGAGCTGTCAGAGGAACAAACAAGATTACATAGGTGGAGGCTGGCATTGAAAACTGCACTACAATTTGGTTTTCTGTCTTAGGGATTTCTTTACAAGATTAGCAGCACTTCCCTCTGAAGGTGGTGGGAGTTTTGCTGTGGGGTTTGTGGCAGGGAGTTGAGGGGTTTTTTTTGTAGGACTTCACGTGGAAAAATCTATCAGTATTAATTTGCGTGCATGGATTCAAATTTTTCGAGCTAGAATTCATGTTTTTGGAAGATGTTGTGGTTTCTGTTTAACGAATCAGAATGGACACATTTACTCTGGAATCACATACGAAATAGAGCATGCCTCTGTTTCATTAGATACTTTTTTAGAGTCTTTGAGGACAAATGGTGATGAGCAGATGCCAGTTACTACGCAGTAGTTAGAAAATCCTGGGAGTGTTTGGTACGAGAGTACTTCAGCATCAGACAGGACACACCTTTCCATACAGCCAGTGGTGGCTGTCAGCCGCTGACTGTGTGCAGTGAGCCCTCCATCAGTCAGTCCTGATGAGCACAGACAAAATTCACATTTCACTTCAAGGGAATGTACACATGTATTGAAAACGTGTGAAAAATTTAATGGAATTGTGGCTTTTTGCAAGAGAGATTGCTCTGAAGTGATACAGTTTTTGTGTGTAATTCTCTGTGCAATCCGAAAGTCTTTCCTTGAGTGCTGTGCTGCATGTGAAAGCGTTTGTGTGTTCGTAAGTGTGACAATTATATTTAAAAGCCATTGTTGGCCATAAAAACATGCCTTTTAGAAGTAACATTGGATTCACAGAGGTGAGAGCTGCCTTCCTGACACCTAATATTGTGCCCTGGGACAGGGGAAGCTCTTCAAGTTGATCATAACTTTTCCCTGTCTGAAATCCAGGCAAAGCATGAACAAGGTAAAAATGAGGCTACTCTGATTTGTCTGAGGTGGTAATTTTAAAAACGAAGTGACTTCCCGTATTTTGACTGCATTTTATATAAGTCCATAATGCTGTTTTGAGCTTGAAACTTATCTGTGTTACTGGGGAAGGCTGCAAGGCAAGAGAAGAAAAAAAGAGACAGCTTTTTGACTGGTAAGAAGGAAATTTCTGAAGGTTACTATGACTCTGATTACTGTATGTGCTTGCCATTTATCGATGGGAATGTATCAGTAAAGAGAAAACACGATGTCTTTAAGTTCTGATAGCTTTCTTTGTTAAGATGTCTGAGGTGTGGCTTACAGACAGTGAAACTGGTAAGATTGGGACAAGATATAATGTGGAATAGCCACAGTTTTCCACTTGCTACAGGAGTCTAAAGCAAGTTCTTCTGCAAAGCAAGTGTTCCTGTTACCAGTTTGGAAGAAATTAATGTACCATACAATTACATTTTTACCTTTAGATACTGGAAAGCAAAGAGCAAACACAACTGCTGAGTCCCTGTATAATATTTTGGTGGCAGCTCTGTGCACAGGTCAATGTTCCCTTCTATATTTAAATTTATAGTGGGTGAATGAGATAACTGTAAAGAATTGGGATTAGGTAGAGATGGATGGCAAATTTCAATGCTTAAATACTTGACTGGACTGGACTGTATGTTTCTAAACTCTCTAGTGAATTGTCCTTCTTTCCCCAGCCTCAGCTCTGGTACCCTCCAGACACTTTGACAGGAAATGTCACATTAATTACTAGTATTTTAAACTATTTTCTTCAAATTAGCTTTCACTTCCATCCTCCCTCTGGTATCCTGCAGGGAGCATGCTTTGAGAGCAGTTCAACTGACCGGCATTTCAAACACATTCCAAGGTGAGCAGAGTCTACATGAAGCATAATTAGTCTTTAGAGGTACATATGATAAGAGAATCCCATTTTAAAGCGATAATTATGGCATAGTTGAGAGGAAAACAGAAAAATTGAAACCTGTATCATGAAGACATTTGGAAGTTAGTTGAGAAGAGTCAGGTGCCCTTTTTACTGAAATGGAGGGTAGAAAGCTACCTGGAAATGTGAGAAATTAAATTCAGGATGTTTTTATTTAGTTGTTTTGTTAGAGTCAGTTTTTAAAATAAGAGGGAAGAAAATTATATCCAGAGGTTTGCCTGTTCTCTCTGCAGAACAGATGTATTTTGTTGTGTTTTACTTTCTGAATATTTATTTATCTTTACACCAATAAGAGTGTGGCTAAAACCAAATCTTCATTCCAATTTTTTATTTTCTTGCCAAATGCCTTTTAATTCTCTTCTGTCGAATATTCTGTTGGTCCCTTAGTGCTTCCTTGACAGTTCTTCTGGTTACCCTCTAAGCACTCTGTTCTGTGGTCCTCCCACTGTCTAGTGTTAGTTCTTATTTTCTAAAGTACTGATCATTTGTGTGTCTCTGCCAGACTCTTTCGGTCTCTTGTGCTGATTATCCTTGGAAGAGGCTTGCTACCCTACAAAAATGTCTCTGGTTTTTAGAATTCTGAATATTATCATGATAATTTCGTTACATCCACAGAGTGGCACTGTTCGACCGTAGGATGGTGTGGTGGTAGAGCGTTTTGCACTTGCTCTCAGTGGGAATTAATACTGCTAAATGCCACAGTAGTAGGAAGTAATCTCATTTGGAACATGATGTGCTCTATTTCTTTGCCAAGTTGGAAGAGGGGTATGAAAACTGCTGGTAACTCAGAGGACATGCTTTCTTGTTGCCGCTAAGTATCATAATTTGCCCTATGCTGACAACTTTCATAACCCTGCTGTTGGCGTTCCTAGCTTTCTTTGTCTCTGTCTGCCTTCTGTGCACACAGAAGGCAGACAGATACAGAAAAAGTCCCTGTACAAGAAGTATTAGCATGTGCAATTAGGCAACTGATTTAATGACATTAAGCACTTCCTTTATGTTTGTCTCTGACAGTTAATATTAAGCATGATGAGAAAGAAAGAATAAACCAATATACCACCCACTAGGGAAGGAAGCTCTACTTTAGTAGGATAATACCCAGTTTACTGCTCTATTTGACAAGCACTAGATCCCTAAATACATATGTCAAAGTTATAGGCTTGCCAAAATATGGTTTTAATTATAATGCAGTACAGTGCTTTACCTCACAGAATATATTTCACACTACTTGAGCTCTGCAAGAGAGTTATACTTTCCTTGCAAAGAATTAATTCCTGCTGTGCTTAAATGCTCTCACACATGTGACCTGTTTCCATTTTTTTTGGCAAATACTAAGAACAAAATACATCTTGAAGAAAGCCATCAAAAGTAGTCTTGGATCTTTGCAGTCTTGCCGGTGTTTCCCTTCTGCCTCTCTTGTGACGCAATTAACTGAATTAATGGGAGAACTTACTCAGTTTTCATAGCATGATAAACTGATGGCTGCATTTTGTACCCTACTTGGAAAATATGTTAAAATAGTGGTTTCCCGAGAACTGTGGAAAGGTACTTCACAGAAGAATCTCACAGGCCATAGTTTTTGCATACACCTGGCTTAATGGTGGGAAAGGGACAAAGGTGGCATGAAGCTCCTATTTATTTGATAGTAGGAAAGAGAAAAGATTCTACAGTGTCCTCAACAAGCAGTCTATCTCCCACTTTCTTTTCATCTGCTACCAGGTGTGCTGATTGATGCACAGAGCCATCCTTTCTAGGAAAATCAACATACAACAGACATCAAAAATAGGTGTTGGTTATCCTGCAGCTGGGAACCTGGTAATTGCCACTGATAACAATCTTAAAATGTTTTACAAAGAGAGCTTGGGGGAAAAAAAATCCACAAAGCTTCACTTAATGCCCCCAAAGACACCCACATTGTTCACTTTGTGCGACAAAAATCCTGCAGAATTAAAGAGATGTTGCACCATCATTTTGCCGGTAAATATTTGAAGTGCTGAGCATCATAGCTGCTCAGTAATGCTCAGTAGTATATTTACAAGATTTTTAAACTTCTTTTTCCGTCCCTCCGTCCCTCCATTTCTCTGGCTGGTCTTCATGTCTGCTACATGCCTGCATCTCAGATTGTGAAGTCTCTGTAAACTCCTTTGCAGTGAATTGTTCTTTAGGTATGAAATAGTAAGCAATTTAGTTAAATTTCTTGTAGCCAGAGGTATGTGAGTCTGGAGTTTGCAGAAGACCATATTAACCATCTTTCTGTATAGACTCCTTGAAAATTGTAAAGGGGCAATACTGAACTCTCTTTCTCTGTCTCATTGTCATCCAAGTATGCCAGGTCCGCCCAGCCTGCAGCCAAGTGTACAGTTTCTTTCACTCTGCTGACCCCTCTGCCTGCAGACTTGAACCGCTGCTGGAGAAAAGGTTCCATCTCCTGCCTCCCTTCAGTGTCCCACGATACCAGAGATACCCAGTTGGGGATGGAAGATCTCACCAGTTAGGTACAGCGCCTGTTTTCACAGCTCTCCTTACCTGTTGTTCTCTTAACCGTTCTCTCCTTACACAGCTCAAGAGGATTTGAGATACCAATGTGCTAACATGCGAAAAACAAGTGATCTGGGACAGAATGGCACAGATGTATTTAGCAAGTGTGGAACTGAAGAAGATGCATAGAAGAAACAATACTTGCATATGAGCTTTGTGATACTAGTTGTGTTTGAGGGGTTGGAAGGTGATACCACTGCTTTAGTTGAAGTGTCACTTGAAAACTTCCATGTCTGACTGTCATTTTAAACAATTTAATTTTACAATTAGTTGACCTTTGCCTAGCTCTTCAGATATTGTTTCTCTTCATCACTTGTGGTTGGTTTATTGAGGATATCTACTAGGACAAGTCAGAGCACTGGACAAATTGTCTTTTGATTGCTCTCTTCCTAGGTAGGCTACTAAACAATAGTTATGTTGGGTAATAAATGTTTGAATCTAGGAAAAAACAGAAATAGACTGATTTGTGGGGAGGAAGGAGGAAGATGTGGATGAGTAAGGTGCTAGTAGAAGGAATTGTCCTGTTTTGACTATAGAAAATGAGATAAAATCATATAGGTACGAAGTATCTTGACTTGTCATATTATGCAAAAAAGGCATTGATCGTTGTGTATCTGTACATTCATGCACATTAGAATTACTATTTTTGCTACAGATTCAGACATGAATTAAAACCTCAACAGGGTATTTCAAAAGGCTTTTGAGGATTCAGAGTTTAAGGTTGGAGGCTAATATAGTAAAACAGCAGTGTTTTCTGTGTGTTGGCACTAGGAGAATTGTATCATTGGGAACCTGTTCTGTGCATAGGATGCACGCAACTCTGTTTTATCTGCTCAAATCTGGTGTACACTGGATGCAAATCAGTTTGATTAAATCAATGTTTCAAAAACAACAGTTGATCTTTGAGTTGCAGAAGGTTGGTTTCTAGGTGTTGGCTTCACTGAAATGTGAAGATCTGTCTGTTCCTCAGGAATTCACTTAAGGAATAGCTAAGATGAGGGGAATATGCGTTCTCTCCTCACCCCTGTGTCTGAGTTTTCAATGGAAACGTATACCCTGCTTTGCATTCTGACTTGCAAGAGTTATAAAGCCTGACTGCACTTGGAAATCCTGCTGGTTAGTTAGGCTCAAATTCTGTCACTGAGATAGATCTAAGGCTATCTTGGAAAGTTGAACCCTCCTTTAAATAACTGTCATAAGAAGAATGGTTCCCTTAGGCTGCTTTTCACATTGAAAACCTTGTGCTGGTACATTTTACCAGCTTTGTTGTGTTAAAGTAAACCCTTCACATACAGGGATTTGTGAAGCAGAGGCAGAACAGAAGTGATTTGGGAACAACTGGTGTTCTTTTTGAGTTCATCTAAGGCACTGGGGTCAGAAGATTCCCCTACAGAGCATGTAAATCTGGAAACCCTGTCTGTTGGATGTATTATAAAAATTCCTGAGTACAGATGATAAGCAAATGTTCCACTGTACGGTTTTGTATTGAAACCTCCGTGCAGAACTAAATCATTGCTGTGCTTTACGCATAGGCTGTGTTATGTTTCAGTGAATGTGAAATCTTCCCATTTAAATGCAAGTGCTTTGAGATCCTGTTGGAATTTAAGGTTCTTCATTCACAAAGAATTAATTGTACTGACTGTATAAATTTTTTTGGCCTTTCTTACGTACCTAGGCTTGTGAAAGTATTTCTTAAAATGAGAGCCTTTGTGGTGTCAACTGGAATGGTAGTTTACTAATCAGTTATGATAAGACCTAGTTAGACCAAGCTCTAATTATTATGCACTGCCCAAACCAGCCTTTTCTGATAATCTTTCATGTCATTAAACAATCTCATTCCCTGTTCCTTTTCTTATAAGAACTGATGATTAAAATAAGAATGATTCTTTGTCTGCCTGACATTCCTGATAGGTGCCTCTGTGGAAAAAAATTCTGATCTGGAAGCCACATGAAAAAATTTACTACTAGAAGAGAACTTCACCATACGATTCATAGGAACGGTTCAGTGGTAACACAGGCTGGAGAACACGATAAAAACTGGGGGGCAGATTTCCTTAGCTGTCTTTCAGTTCTTGCCAATCAAATGAAGCTCTTGGAGCCAGCTTCTCTGTGCATAGGGTTCGTCTTGAAGCTTTTAGGTTATCAAATTTACTTTTTCCATTGAGATTCAGGAAACATATAAGACTCAAATGGCAGGATGTAAAGAGCAGGGCACACGTTTATCTAGACAATTGCCTTTTGCATCCAGCAGGCATCAATACTTATCACTAAGTCTGCCCCCAGGGTCATTCAGTTTGTAGTGAGGTGGTATTGTTTGTGTGTGTGATGGATTGATCTGTTAAGAGCTTGATGACGATGAAAGCTGACTCTTACTAGGCTTGATTTTGACAATCACAGAGACTTGCTTCCCCCACAGAATTATTCCTCTTTCCTTCAATTACTTGGTCAGTTGCAACCAAATCTTCTGTTGATACAATTCCTGATGTGGATGTGATGACATTATTAGGCTATTGATAAAATAGCTTAATAAAATAAAATTATTTGCAGCATGATTTAAATTCAGTTTTCTGAATGTATAGGAGAGTCAACACATTCTATGCAAAGAGTGGAAAAATTTAGTAAAAGTTGAGTTTAATTTCTGAGATATCTCTGACCTATGCACCGGATAGATAGAATGGAAGTAGTAGCATAAGGCATCCCACTTTTTCAGAAGTCACCTCTTAAGAGGGTATTTATCTCTTGTTGCTGTGATATACAGACAAGTGAAAGTAAAAGAAACTGCATTGAAAGCACTGCCAGACATACAGAGCAGGTGGAGAAAACATTTATCTTCATAACTCTTTTATCTATGATTGCTGACAGAAGACATAGCAGTGGATAATGGTTCAGACAAAAATGCGATTTATTAATCGGTGGAGTGGGGTTTTTTTGGTGTGGTTTTTGGTTTTTTTTTCCTATAAGGGCAAGGTACAAAGTTCAGGCTGTATTACAACCCAGAGAAAGCCATGCTGTCTTGACCTTTCATTAAACAGCAGCTTTCTCAGCTGCTGCCTAGTTGACATTTCATAATCAAAGTGCTTTTGTGGCTACTAGAAGCAAGCCTTAGTTTTGTGGCAGGGCTCTGATCTACCATCAGTCGTGTCTTCTGACACTTAACTAACATGTGGTATATAATTCCTTTTTTTGCTTTGCTGCTGATGACATCATGCATTATATCTACTTGAGGATTAAAAATATGGTTGTTATGTATTAATTCAAAACACCTGGTTTCAACCCCTCCTACTTTCTTGACATTTGACATAGCAGAGCATAGATAATCGTAATCCTCTTTACTGTTTGAGCACCTACCCTGCATTTTACTTTGCAGCACAATTGAAATAATTGCAGAATTCTTCTCTTACAAGGTTTAATTTGTAAGGAATGTGCAGGAATGCCAGTCCAGACTATGACTGATCCAACTGGTCAGCTTCATTATGGATAGATAGAAGTAAGGTCTAAAAGCACACTACTTCTCAAATTGTTTATGCATATAATAAAGTATTGTTTATTTTGTCTGGAGATAGTTATTGTGTGACCTCGAGGAAGTCGCTTCGCCTCTTGGTATTGGCTGTAACTATAATAATTATCTAAGATGAAGTTCTATAAAATGATTTGCCTTTATTTCTTATCAAGCATGACAGTAAATTTAGATTGGTAGGATAAGAACCTTTAGTGACTCTCAGAGCCATGAGAAAGGTTGTTTTTGGTTATTTAAATGGAAGAATTATACAAGTAGACTGTCCTAGTCAAAAGTTGAGCACGGGACTTTTAGAAAAAAGTAGTATTACATGTATTTTATTAATCTAATCGGTACTCTCTGACCTCCTTTACAATTCAACAAAGACTTGACCTACAGAGATGAAAGCAAACTGCCCTAACTGTATAAAATAAAGATAATTCAGTAAACAGGGGAGAAGAAACTGCCAAAAATGCCTTCCATTTCATTGATTTGATCTCTTCATAGGGAGAAGGGTTACTGAGCTTAGAATAAGAGCAGTGCAAAATAAACAACAGGTTTCAAGGCCCCTTACCAAGCTAGTCTTAAGCTAGTCAGTAATATGGAAGATGCTAAGAGATATGTTGGCTGACAACATGTTTTCCATTTTGTGCCAAATTACTATTTTTACTTCTCCTTCTCCATTTTAGGGGGAATGAAAAAACCAAAACTCTTACAAAATTATGATGGGGGAGGAAGGATTAGATTAAGGTCAATTTACGACTCTTTCAGCATAGCAACAACTGTTCAGAAGCAGAAAATTTATTTTAAAAGCGCAACCTTTTTTATTTCCGTTAATCTTTTGGAAGGGGAAGCAGAAAGTATGCATCAGAACACTGCCAGTCATGTGCACTTCATGGTGATATAGCTCTCATTTATGGGATTCCTTGCACCTTCCTCTGTGGAATTTCCTGTTGGTTGATGTTTGCATCAGGGTTCTGGTTCAGACAGACCCCTAATGGGGTGCAGTTTGGCAGCTTCCTCGTTCCTTATTGCTTATGTCCGTAGATTCTGCTACTCTCTTCAGTGAGTGATTTGCTGTGGTATATTAGGCCACATGATTTAGGGTTTGTTGTCAGAAGGACCAGGTACCTTGCTGTTCAGTATTTAGTATGACATTGAATCAGACCTTTTGCTTCTTTGTGCTGCTTCTGTCACAACAAAGAGTGTATAATACTTCCTGATCTTGTGAGGTATGTAATAGGAAAGCAGCATGGTGTTTTCTTTTTAGTTGTCTGTGTTGGAGTTTGTATAGTTTGCCTGAGACAAGGGAAGTAATAAAATTATCTTTCCATTCTTTTCACCTCCATCAAGCTTTCCCATAGCCACACATAGCTTTCCTTACTGTATTACGTCAACAAGATTCCTTTGAAGGAAACAGTACATTGCCGTTTCTTTAATGAAAACTCAAAGCACATGTTCCCATGGAAACTACAATTGAACATATTCTGTCCAAACTACATGCCCATCACAAAGTGTTAGAATTTAATTGTTTCTCTGATTCAGTTGCAGGGCAGCTCCTTGTGTTG
The DNA here is from genome assembly GCF_047716275.1 of Strix uralensis. Classification (NCBI taxonomy): domain Eukaryota; kingdom Metazoa; phylum Chordata; class Aves; order Strigiformes; family Strigidae; genus Strix; species Strix uralensis. Next base: position 14,035,691 of record NC_133991.1, read on the forward strand.
TGTCATGCAGTTTTGATATTCAGGCTTATGTCAAAACAAGCCAGAATCTTTCTAGCTACATCTTCTTTCTGGAAGGGAGGAGACTGTAGGGAGCTACGCTGCTATTCCTTTTCATTCAGTGGTGACATGTTTTACCAGTTCTGATAATCTGTAGACACTTCCAGTGTGTTTTTTTTTCCAGTGTGTTTTTTAAAAAGAATGGTGTCCTTGAAAGCAGCAACTTGTTGTGTTCTCCTGTGTGCACCATTGAGGTATTCGCTGCATTGAGGGTTGGTAAGACTTGAGAAGTTGAAGAAAAACTTATTCCACACCTCCACTACATAAAAGGATCGTATGACATAGTCCCCAACCCAAGACCATGTGAAAGATGAGCACAGCATGATTACAGTTATTTGTCTGAACGGGACTGAAATGCGTTCAGAAATAGAGCAATACATCATTAAGGGCTGTCTGCTTTCTTTTGTATTATGTGCATTGAACTGGGTCTCCTTTTTCTTCTGTTCACTGTTTTAATCTCAGCAAGAGGTTTGTTCTTTGAAAAACAACACTGAGGAGTCAGCTGCTTTTGATATGCACTTTGCTGTATACCCTATCTCTCAGTTGAAGTTCTGCCTTTTCTGGGTACAGGAGGGATGTGCAGGCTGCTTCAAGCAAAATTATCAGCAACGCTTTTATTTAAATGCACGTCTGTTCTTACGTGTTTCAGAACACCTCAGGAGGAAGGCTGTGTTTTGTTTCATTAAGTAGAGGTGTTAGCCATGGCCCATAACTTTGTAAGAGTGGCTTGAATAAATGAGAATTCTGTTCCATTTGGGAACATGCAAATGAGTAGACAACCTTGCTTGAAGATTCTCTTTCTAAAGTCATTTTGCTCATGTCAGGAAGAGGACAAGAGAAGTATCAGAGACTCCCAGGGCTTGTCTAGCTCTTCTCAGAGAATGACTTTAAAATGGATAGGGTTGAGTGTGAAGTAAAATAGCCTTCCAAAATCACTACCTAGTTTGGAAGGTCTTGGCCAAAAGCACCCAGCTGCCATTGAATTTTGATGGCACTAGGGTGTGCTTTGTCCATTTAGTCGTGCTGTCTCATCCAGTCCTCCTCATTCTGAAGGAGTTTCGTTCATGGTCATTAAATCTGATAATATTCAGGAAAACTCTCACTAGCTCTGTATTTAAAAATAAAAAAAAAATTACACATGCACACACACACTAGTTTCAAAGCCATGTTGTTCATCCCATTGGTATTTTTTTATTATTTTCATTTCTGTAACCTGCAGGTGATGCTCTCCACAACCACAGTGCTCTGTTCCTTGAGAACAGCTCTTGGAACATACCTTTCTCTCAGGAGAGTCCTGGATCTCCAAATGCATCTGATCAACCACAAGGGAAAACAAGAAAGTTGAGCCTGGCCAGCACAAACAGTGAAAACTCAGGGTCAACAGAAAGCTTGCCATCAGCATACCTCACCAACAGTGAGTGAAGTCTGGTGCCATGAGCGGCCTGATACAGCAACAACCCTTCCTTCCACATCCTTTCTGTGGAAAAGTTTATTATGAAAAGGAAAATTACCTGCTTGGAAATTTGCGGAGAATGAGAACAGCCAAAGTTGCTGCAATTATAAATAACACCATTTAGCTTCCTCTTCTGTTTATAATTAAGTAGATAAAGCAACAGAAGTGAAGTCACAGTTTTATATTAAGGTGCCTCTCATAAATAGTCATTAAGGGTTTCATACTAACAGGGGTTTAGCAGCATGTTCCAGGCATGAAGAAATATAGATAGATAAGATTTGTTACCCATAATTAAAAGTGCTATAAATCATTATATTGTCCTGTTATGGACTGTAGCCATATATCAGTATTCTGTTTGCTATTTGGGAAGCATTTGCAATTCTTACTCTATAGCATGATCATAAAAGTACTAGTCTTTCACTGTATTTTATCCATGGACCAGGAAGCAGTGGCAATCATGCTGAGGTGATTTCTGCTTCCCAAAACTTGGACCACGTAGAACTGTTTAGATTGCAGACATTTAAGTGATGATGCAGTCAGTGAAAACAGTACTTCCGTGCTTGATAGATACCTTTAACAGACTCTAAATGACAAGATTAAAAAACAGAAGACTTCATTCAATTATCTAGCTTAAACATAAAGACAGCAAGAGATTTTTTTAAGAAGATATAGAAATGTGATGCTATTTTGTTTGGTTTTTTTGTAGTTACTGCAAAGTGGTGGGGAACAAAACGAATAGATTATTCCTTGTATTGTCCAGATGTGCTGACAGCCTTTCCAACTGTGGCCCTGCCGCATCTCTTCCATGCCAGCTACTGGGAATCAACAGACGTTGTGGCCTTCATTTTAAGACAGGTCATTGATCTCTTTATTTTTTCTCTCTGCAACAAATAATGTTGTGATTGTTAATTGCATCTTCTGAGGGTGATCAAGTCTTTTAATCTTTAGTTCAGTTAGATGGCTAATTGTGTTGCATCACATACAACTGGATGTAGGAATGACAGATGTGGATTTACTGGAGAGGTGAAGGGGACAGTGAGCCCACCACTGGCACTGTTGGCTGGCGTTCTTACTGCTTGTGTGACTGTACTCATCCCTCCCATGCCCCAGATCAGTATAACCCTGTATTATGTATCAATTTCCTCCTGTTTTTGAAGGAAGGCTGTCTCCAGCCTTACTTAGTTATGTATTTCCCTACTAAATATTGAATTATTAGCATACATTTGATAATAAGCCAGCAGTTTGAAACTACTGCTCCCATAAGCAAATCAAGTCTTTCCTGTAACTATACTAGAGTATTTGAAGGCATTGTGTGCCCTGTCTCCTCAGAATTTATTTCTGAGTCATATGATAGGTCTTTTGTTCCTACTGGTCAGTAATTAGACAGCAACTCGCAGTGACTTAGGGATAATTCAGTGCTCTGACCTCTAGAGAAAGTGGTGAGGCTGAGAAATCTCACCTGGTGTAAAAAAAAATAATTAAGTGGTGTTCAAGTGAAACCTGTAGGATGTGTCCCTCCAAGAACCCAAAGTGACCCTCACCCAAAAGCCCGTCACAGGCAGTTTAATTTGGACTAACCCAAGAATCAGTGTGTTTTTTACATCCATCGGATCATGAAACAGCTGCTGCCAGACAAACAGTAGAGAGAATAATGCAGAAAACTGCACAGTGACTTCTTTCCATGAAGTCAGTTTGGCAGATGTCAGTGTGCGTGCCTCTCTCGCAGCTCCTTTTAGCTGGTCTCTGAGCTTTAACTCCCTCCACCTCCTGCTGCTGGTGGTGCTGGTGTCAGTGTTGGTTCCCTGGAGGCTCACCTGGGAATGGAGCTCCGTCCCCTCCAGCCCAGGACCGCTGCCATGTCACACTGCGCCGTTGTACCGAGCCCCCGCTGCCGCGTGGCTGCCTGCGAGTGGAGCGCGCAGCAACACCAGACCGCTTGTGGAGGTTTTGATTACTGTTTTTAATTGATGAAATTCTAAGAGTCCTTCAACCTCTTGCTGTCCTTTCAGAGCATCCTTTAGTATATCTGATTTCAGTCAAAATGTATCATTAAGCAATGCAGAATTTTAAAAGCTAATTTAAAAAACTTTGTTTATAACTAGCATCACCGTAATCAAGGCAAAGCAAAAGTTGCTGAAGAGCTTTTTCTATGAATGAGAACAGTTTCCAGAACAGGAATCTTATTTGATGCTCATCCCAAAGTAGAGGAGAGGTTTCTACTGCAAGTGACAGGATGCAAATCCCTGTTTTTTCTGTGGAAGGGCCCTAGATAATTGTACATAGATGTTTCTCCTCTCCTTTGCAGCTCTATTACGGCTCTTGTCATCTCATCTTCTCAGGAAGTTTTTTGCCATGAATCCATCAGAACATTCTCCCATTTTTCCTTTCAGATGCCTCCCTGATCCCACTTGTCTGTTAGCAATCATTCCTGCTTTATTCTACTTGTTATTTTGGTGCATTCATATCAAGTTGCATTACAGCTTTTAGAATTTAATAGGAACTTCAAACATTTGAAACATGCCTGTAAAGCAATATGTGAGCTTACAGCACTACATAAAGGACTGGTTAGTTCCAGCACAGTCTGGACATTCTGCCCTTGCTGGGGGTTAACGTTAAGGCTAATGGCTCCTCAGTGCCCGGTGGACACATTAATTCCTGCACGTGACCTCCAGTGAATAGAATTTATGCCACTTTGTTAAAAACCACACTGACCTCTCAGCATTAATATGATTTGTTGCAAGCCAACTGCTTTGCTAAGGCTGAATGCAGCAGGATCTTTCAAATTTATTCTAGGCCCCTCTTCCAGGGAGGGTACCCAGGGTGGAAAACTTCAGCACAGAAAATCAACTGTTCAACTTGAGTAATTTTCTGCTAGCTTGTGAAAGAGACAGACTAAGCTATTTCTTATTCAAAATGAAGTAGCCTTACACTATCAGTGATCCCAGGGTGCAACCCACAGATTTCAGTAAGATTCTGAAATCTGAGTTGGACATGCAAGTTTCTTGGTAAGTGTGTAGTATTTAGGTTGTAAGAATATGTAGCTTGTATGACAGATCAGGGTTCTGCATGTTCACAAGTTATAGTCCTCTTACCTTCAGACGTTACTAGCCACAAGCCAAATCCCAAGCCTGTCACCTACTACAGTGGTGAGTAATATTCAAAAGGTGATAAGAACCCTTCTGTCTGGGTATATGCATAGAAAATCAATACAGATGGAGTCGGGAATCTGACCTCTGCCTATAAAGAACATTAAAAAATAATTCAGTGGTTTTAAGCTGCTTTAGTGACTTTATAGACCGTGAGCAGACCATGTGACTGTCACTTGATACCATCCTAATGTTTTCACTATTTTCTCTGGAAGAATCTGCAAGCTCTGTTGTGAATGTAAAAGCTGTTCAATAAGTACTTGAAATTAAGTGTTGGCTAACAGAGTGAAAGCAGTTTATTGTCTGTACAATTAATGTGAACATACGGCCTGTACCTCTTTCTACTTTCATTGTGCTTTTGGCTCTACAGTGTCATTCAGCTGGGGCAGCAGTGTACTTTCCCTCTCTTTGCCAAGTACCAGCACTCCCCAGGCCACACACTGTTTACTAAATTATTAATATAATTTCAGGTGATGAGGTATGAAAATGTAAGTTTCAAGGAAAATGACAACTTGGATCCAGCAACACTAAGTCCATCTAATCCACGAGAAAAATGGCTACGCAAAAGGACACATGTAAAATTGAGAGTAAGTGTAAATCTGAATGTATATGGCAGCTATAGAACTTGGGTTTGGCAGCAATTTAAATGGAGTTTGATCTCCCAAAGCATGAGTTTACATAACTGAATATTACTAAAGAGCTGAAAACTACTAACATAATCCAGAGGCAAACAAATTAACAGCTAGGGAATAAGAACAACTTATTCTTGGTTTGTCACTGCATGTTGGGAGAAAGTATATTTATTTCTTTAGATAACAGAGGGGTCTTAAGTTTCAGTTAAGCAAAGAGGTTGTTCTCCTATTTTCTTATACACTAGATGAATCCATAACTCAAGGGGAAAAAAATATTTTCTTCATTCTTCAGATGCTAGTTCAGCTAGAAATGTCAATTAAGATGTGTCTGTGTCGTACATAATTGTGTGAATCTATGGCACCACTTGAAGAGAAAGATAATTGGCATTCCCTTCAATGCTCTCTCTTATTTGGTCATCTTGAGCGCTCTCACTAGAAAGCCTATTCAGGAACCCACCATTACTAGAAACCTGGCTCCAGCTGAAATAGGAAGGCAGTTCAGCTAGGCGCTCTAAGCTGCACTGGGACGTACCTCAGGCACACTGTCCAGGACTCTGTTTCTATGCCACTGTTCATAATAACATAATAGAGGCAGTAGCCTCATTGCAAAAGCAAACACTACCCTTCCCACTTTCTGCTCTTATTTCAGAATGTGACTGCTAATCACCGAGCTAATGATGTCATTGCGGCAGAAGATGGTCCTCAGGTACTAGTTGGGCGCTTTATGTATGGACCTCTGGACATGGTAGCTTTAACAGGTGAAAAGGTAAAGTCTGAGTAATCAATTTCCTTATTTTTCTGAACCAGCTTTTACTAGAAACAGTTGTTGAATGTAGCACACGTACATAGTACCAGAGGAAGCCTTACAGTGAGGGGAAGTATGTCACTAGCCCCCACCGCTTTGGCAAAAACATGCTGTAAGTGGACTTTCCTGATAGCTGACCTTCTTCCCAGCTCTCATTCTTTTTACATGATGCCTGCCATCTCCTCTGGTTAATGATGAGTGTGCTGTGCAGTGATTTCTGAACCTGCCATTCGGTCATACCACCTGCTGGAGACAATTAACTTTTTCAGCAAGGGGGGAAAAAGAATTTTATAGTGTTTGGCAAATCACTAAAAGAAAAATGTATATCCTCCTATCCAGGTAAGACAACTAAATAAAGGAATAGGGATTCTGGAGTCTAGGTGGCTGCTGTTTCCCCTTATATATGGAAGAGTAAAGACTCGTTTTAAAATTTAAGTAGTAATGTGACAGAATTGGAACTGTCACTCCTAAAGCTGCCTGCAGTAGCCAGGCTTACAGCCCACAAAGCCAAGCATTAAGTGAACACATTTGTTTATATTCACTGAGACCGTAAGATTTTTTTTGTGGAAATGAACAGAGCAATGCTGCTGAGCTGAGGGTAGAACTGAAGCATGGAGGCTTCACTTGGCCTGTTTTGTGGGTGCCCATTCTGCTAAGATGCAGCGCTAACCAGATGCCTCTAGGGATCAGACTGCTGATGGCATGTCTTCTTCGGAGCCTGTTTGCTAGTGCACGTGGCAGGGATGGATGTTTCTGGAACCATGTCTCTGATGACCATGCTTCTGTCACAGCTGGGCTTTGTTAGTCAACGCCACAAGACACAAGTGATGTGCTCCTTCTAAGATTTTGTTTTAGAATTCAGTACACACATGCAGATACACATTGAACTGTCAATATAAGTTATGGTTATATTTTTAAGACCCATCATTGCTTGAGTCTTGTCCCATATGGTTTATAAAGAAAGCATCCCCATCACTTGAGTTTACATGCAAGACAGGATCACAGATTTTGTCTGATTTTGAAGATTTTAATCACAGCTCTTTATTAACTTAGAAATTTCTTCAATTTGATCACATTTTATTCATTGATAAGGTTCTTCTGGCACAATGATGAATAGGGCACCAAAGGCGTTCATAGTGGTCCTATGAAGAACATGAAAATTGTATGGTTCCGAGACTTAATAATTTCCTCTTTGTGCCATTTCTCAAGTGTAAGTTCAAAAAGTCAGTTAAATGTATCTGAGTGTATTGGATTGCGTTGGAGGTCTTCAATTAGATCTACAGTCAGGAAGACTTCAAATCAAAGCTGTGTATGTCATGGATCTCCTGGCATGAATTTTGTGCCTATATCCTAGCAATGCCTCAGCTGGACACTCTTGTAACTGGTAGAGTCCAGAAATGAGAAGAAACCGTTTTTACCACAAGACCATTGAATCTGTCAAAGGAAGGGCCATCCCTCTCCCACCTTCCCTAGTGGGAATTAGAGCAGGGGAAGGATTTATGTCAATTAGTAGTGTGTGTGGCCTGCAGACTTGAGCAGACCTTGACGTTTTAGTTTGAGTATGACAGGTGAGCCTGATCTGCTCTGTCACATTATGGTGCTATCCTCAGCAGGCGGGACATTTTCCTGGAACCTCATCTGCTTTGGGTGGCTCCTGTTGAGGAACAACAGAGTAGTGATAATGGGGATGTGGCCATCTGGTCAAGACAAGGAGACAGGAGCTTAAGCTTCTGTGATAGTCTCTGCCAGTCATAGCCTCTCGTGCTCCCATGGGACTGGCCACCTGGGTAATCTCAGCCTCAGTCTGTTGACCTATTAGAAAATGTTAATTAACCTGAGGTGGGCTTGACATGCCAGTTTTCATTCAGACAGGGATCAGTCCTGGAGACCACCCTTGTTTTTGAAAGAATTCCTAAAATGGGCCTGTGGGGGTTTCTACACCTTTGTAGTCTGGATTCATTTTAGCCCCGAGTCTTTTACTGAGATGAATTTGGGTTGGTAAAAAAGACAACACATTGAGCGTTTTAGTGTGTGAACAAAAACTAGGTTGAAGATACATTTCAGCATTTCAGTGCTTTTCCTGAGGTCAGAGGTGTGTCTCTGGAATTTACGTAACCCATTATTTTCTGGGCATTACAGTCTAATGTTTTTCTTCCCTGCCTTGATTATTGTGTGCTGTCTGGTTGCCTTGAAGTCATATTCCCATTTCAGATGGATAGGGATAAACAACAAGCTGTGTTTCTGCAGTGGGAAAACAGTTTCATATTATGCTTGGGTATTGAATACAATCCTGTCATCAAAATCTCTTTAAAGAAATTTCTAAGTAAAAATGTTAAGATTATTACTAATTATTGCACTGGGGAGGATTCCATACTCAGCAATGAATTACCAATAGTTTTCATTTTAATTTTGAGGGGTTTCAAAACTAATGGAAATACTACCTGTATTTTTTTTAAACATTTGTATGTTGTCCCTCCAAGGATCTCAAGTAACTTTACATAAAAGGCTATATTTCATAATCTCTTGACGTGGCAAGGGAAAATTGAGCCAGAACAGTTCAATGACCGCAGTCAGCAGAATGCTGTTCTGGTAGCTTTCACATTGATGTTGAAAAAAGAAAATGTTGAAAGGGCTGTAACTGTGCAAATTTTTCAGAATGCCCAATGCAAACTTAAAAAACATTTTTCTGAACCACACATACACCCGCCCCCCACCTCATCTTTAATGGCTTGTCTTGAGAAAATTAATATTAAAGGGGAAGAGTAGAAGGTAAGAACAGAATGGCTGAATAAAACAAAGTTAGAAGTATGATCTCGAAAGAAAAGATTTCTGTTGCTGGTTAGGTCTTGTATTCCTTTGCAGGTTGGAAAGAAGTTAGATTTTTCCCTAGCAAATCATGAAAATGTTTTTCTTGGCCCTCTCACCACTAATGGTGCATTTGAAAGTTGGAAATTCAGAATCAGTTAGGGTACAAAGTGAAGCTTTCTCCTACTTACACGGTCCAAGACTTTAAAGAGGCAGTTGGCGCACATCTATATTCAAACTGTGAATTCACTTTGCAGTCAAAAAGCAGAAGAAAGAAATAAACCCGCTGTTTGATCCAGATAACACTTCTGGCTCAGCAATATCTGTCATTTCTTCCCTTGCACCAAAGCTCATCCCTTTGAGAAATTTGGTTCTGAATTTCATCAGTTGAGAATAAATTTAGTGTTATTTATAGTTACATCCCAATGTCATGTAACATCATATGTCCAAGAAGAGCATATCTGCAGAGTTATCCAGGATATCCACACAAACAGCATGATCTTGTAAACTGCTGGCAAATCTTGCAGAGTAGCTGGCTGCATGTTGAGCACTGAAGAAGTCCACATAAACCTTGTATGCCTGAGTTCTGTTAGAACTGAATACAGAAGGAGAGGTTGGCAGATACCTCCCTCAGATTCACTCGTGTACTTACTGCTAAAAAGTGCCAGTTCAAGTCAAAGTATTTCATACACTTTATGTTAATTTTGATGAAATATTTCAGTTGGAAAAAAGCATATTGATTAAACCTTTTGGAAAAAAAATCTTGATAAGTTGAAATGTTTGTTTTGCATTTGTAGGCAAGGTTATGATTTGAGAAAGATTGTATTTTTCTAATAACCAGATTAAATTTTCCATTTTGTAGGTTTAGTATGCAAAAATGTAATATACACATGCAAGCTGAAATGATCTTTTTTCTAGTTTAGGGTTCCTGCCAAATTTCTGAGCTCTATACCCTTGTTTGACACCTGCAGTGCTGAGCTGAGTGCTTTAAATGATGAAGGCAATGAACTCTCGTATTGTGTGTTAGGAAGCATTTTCTAATTGAAAGGTCTCTCTGTGAAGTTTTTACTGAGTTTTGAAGTTCCTTCAAACTTCCTTTTAAACTTTTAGTGCAAGCCATAGTTGGAGATACTAATGTGATCTAGGCTTGGTGGGCCTTGTAAATAAGGGGGGGTGTTGCCTACAGTCACACTAGATGACTGTTCTGTTGTTTTTGCAGGTTGATATCTTCATAATGACTGAGCCATCTTCGGGTAGGTGGGTGTACTTTGACACAGAGATATCCAACAGCAGTGGCCGGATATCCTACAACATACCGAAACAGAAGAGACTGAGAGTTGGCGTGTATCCCATCAAAATGGTGGTCAGGTAATAGCTCTAAGCTGGAACTGTAGCTGTGATGGGTGGTTGTGCTCAGGAAGACACCAAGGCATGTAAGATTGAACAGGGTGCTGAGGGAGATTTTGGTCAGTTAGTTATCTTTTCTTGGTCTTGTCACTGTGTTGTCAGCTTAGATTTGATCATCTAATTACTGGCCAGTTTGGAGGTGCCCAGGCCAATGGGTTTGTCTCTACTGCAACACAAATCCTCAGTGCAGTTCGGTTTAGGAGCACTTGGTCTTGCAAAATATGGGGACTGGATGACTGTTATCAGTCTTCTTGTGGCAAGAATGTATGACTTGGGATATTTTGCAGCCTGTTCAGGGTATAGCTTTGTGTTCTTCAGACTGACAAGAAGCTTTTCTTATTGAAATTAACAGTAGAGAATATACTGCCTTGCTCTCAGCCACTTGTTTATCTGTTGATGTCAGGCAGATCAACAGAGTTACCTTAATTCTATACTCAAGACCATGCTTATTCTAAATTGGGAAAAAGAAAAAACAAAAAACCAAAAAACCAGCACCTGAAAATAACAATTCATTGAAGTAAAATCAGTTGGCTCTCCTAGCTCTCCAGCATTTCTTAAAAATCTCTATGCTGAATAAACTACGAAGAATAAAGATGTGCAAAATAGGATTTGTTGGCCTAGAGACAGGCCTGGGGTAGCTGTGCTTTTCAAAAATCTTACGTTTGCTAAAAGTCCAGTTTGATTTAATACAGAGTTTTAGTTTAATATTGTGCTCAGAAACAAATTGCCTAGCCACTTAGGAAGTAGCTTTACAGCTTCCTTTGAATCCCTGTTTTGGCAGCTAAATCAGTAGGATGGATTTAGCTGAAACAGAATGTGTTGTTACTTACCAGTTAACCAAGTCCAAAGTCAATTTACAATCTTATGCAGTGCTAATTGAGGAGGAAGAAATATTTTACCTCAGTGTAATAGAACAGATGAGCAATTCAAGAAAAGAGAGTTACTTAAAAACGAATTAAGGTGTATTCAGAAGCTAAGGTCCCATGCGGTTTTAGGCTGCAGGAGTAATTTTCGAACAGTAATGAAAGAAATTGTCCTGTCTTTGCTCATGAAGCTGTGCACACATATTGTAAGAATCTTCATCACCAGATACAAATTTCTAGATCATACAATAATCACCCTTCTAAAGGAAAGAAGATGTGGTCTTCAGATTACATTTTTTAGGGAACATGAGGTCATGGGATGGTACTGGATCACTTTGTGCTCTATTAGTGTCTTAATGACCAGATCTCTTGGGGAAAATACATCATGAGGAGAAGATTGCATTTCACATGCCTTTCCATGAGAAAAGCCATCTATGATTGAATGGTTTTTGCCTTTTTTTTTTTTTTTTTTTTTGCTTGTCTGGATTGGCATTCCTATCGTAATTTGCAAGGATAGAGAGATGGGTAATGCTACTATTACCGACTGTTTATCTAATGGAGAAAAGCTGATTGGTATAAGCACATGCCAGTAAAAGGTGCATATCCATTCTTCCCTTGTAATTTCTAGTAATTTGCCAGTAACTGTAGACTAGCAGGAAAAAAATCTAGCCAATTTCTGTGCACTATGTGTGTGTGTGTGTGTGCATATATATGACATTCATGTCTTATATGTGTACATATATAGACAGGCAGCATGTCTGAGTATTTCAGGCAGTTTTGGGAGCTTTCTCCTATTTCTTTTAGGTATTTATACACATGTGATTTCTTACTAAAGTCAGCTTCCAAATTTCTCTTAGGAAAGCTATTTCCTAAAAGTGTAAGTTATAATTGCCCCCCAGAGGACTGAAATCAGAAGCCCTGTTTGACAGCGATTTTTTGAAGTTGTAGATCCAGACAGATCTAATTTCAGGTCTTAACTAGAATGTGCAGAAAATACATTCTGACATTTTGCTTTTTAAATGTATTTATTGCTTTGACTCTCCAGAGGGGACCAGAGTAGTGCTGCAAGTTACCTGACTGTGCTTCCCCGAGGAATGGAATGTGTTGTGTTCAGCATTGATGGTTCCTTTGCAGCAAGTGTTTCAATTATGGGAAGTGACCCCAAAGTCCGAGCTGGGGCCGTTGATGTTGTCAGGTAAGTGAGGTTTGCACACTTCACTTTCGAACACAGGAAGGAAGAGGGCAGAATATTTTTTTTTTCTTACTAAATAAACAACAAGTCTTTAAAGGCCATGATTCTTTGCAGATACATTTCTATATTTACTTGGACATCAGGTCTGCCAGATTTTCAGAGGAATCTTAGAACACTATGGTTTACTTCAAAATTTGTAGTGTAAGCTGCCTAAAGATTAGAACTTGCTTCTTGGGAATATGGCCTTAAAGTGTGTGCAGTGAATTAATAATGATTCCATGCGTTACTGTGATTAGCAAAGAGTGTGTTTTGTGTTTCACTAACTTCACATAAGGACATACTTCTCCTTAAAAATATCAAGTGCCACGAATGCAAGAGCGTTTTTTGGAGAAAAAATTAAAAGGTCTTTTAGTCTGTTCTTGCAAGTCTGTTAATGTCACACTGGATAGGGAAATACAGCTCTCATTTTGGAACTTGTGTGGGAATAGAGGGATGCCAGTTTTCAACAGTTTCCACTCCTTACAGCTAAAATGGCACGAAATCTTATTAAAGGTTTCAAAGTTAGCAGGACTTGATGCGTAGTAAGGTCTATTTTAAATACATTTTTAAATAGCTCTCATTTTATATAACATATTGTATAAGAATTTCTCTAGCTTCCCTCCATCTCCCTCAAGATGTAGACGTTATGACTTAATTTATTGACAGGAGCAGAGACTTAGGCATGCTGCTTTCCACTTATTGAACAGTACTGTCTGACTTCTACCTGGGTCTGTGCTGAGCAAAGAAATGCTGGCCTAGCCTGTGGATATCGTTTCTCTTTCTGCACCTACATAATTTACCCGCTGTTTCCGACAGGCATTGGCAGGACCTGGGATATCTGATTATCTATATTACTGGCCGTCCAGATATGCAAAAACAGCGTGTGGTTTCATGGTTGTCTCAACACAACTTCCCACAAGGGATGATCTTCTTCTCAGATGGACTTGTTCATGACCCACTGCGACAAAAGACCATTTTTCTCCGGAATCTCATGCAAGAGGTACTAGAAACCTGTTTATAGCCTTAAAACTTTTTTCCAGAGAATGTCATTAAGTGAAGTTAGAGTTCTCCCTTCCTTTTGAACAGTAAATCTCACGGGCCATCACAAAGTCTAGTTGTCATTCCTCATTTTTTTTTCCTCACTTTTCAAAGAGCAAGGAAGGCTGATAAAACATCCAAAGGGGCCTCCCGGCATGGCAAATAAATAAATGAACTGCTTGTTCTTTCCTGTGTGCATATCTGTAGTTTTTGCTGGCATGCAGGCAGACAGATTTAGCTTTCTGTGGTTTACAGAATGAGGTTGATAACAGTGAACTCATCTGCTGCTTCATTGCAAAACAAGTGCCATCCTTGTGGTGCATGGTGTTTAATAGAGCGTTCACTTTGGAAGTAATATTTGTTTCAGTGCCACATCAAAATCTGTGCTGCATATGGTTCCATGAAGGATATTTCTGTGTACAATGTCTTGGCTCTGTCGCCATCCCAGATCTACATAGTTGGACGATCAACAAAGAAATACCAGGCGCAGTGTCAAGTAAGTAACTTTTGCTACTCAATCAGGAAGTCCTATGGGGAAAAAGGAAAATGCGTGTGTGTCATCACACACACACATACAATGGATAAAGAGCAGAGACAGTGTTTCAGAGAAAGAAGGGCTGTTTTGGTTTCAGATGAGGCATTTTCTGGCAGGGTGAATAGTAAAGGGAATTGAGTGGTCATAGGTTGTATTTGCAAGTGCATGCATTGCATATTGCTGAATGAAAAAATGGAACAGGTCACTGAAAAAAAAAAGTGTGGGGAGAGGAGTATTAGTACTCTGCAGGTGTCTAACTGGGATGCCAAATTCCTCACAGAGCTCACAAGTGGAGGCAGCAGTAATTTGTCACTCCCTTTCTTTCCTTCCTGTTTCAGTTCCTCAGTGAAGGTTATGCAGCCCACTTGGCCTCGCTGGAGTTCAGTCTCCATTCACGACCCAAAAAGAACAACTCTCGGATGATCTTGAGAAAAGGCAGCTTTGGCCTCCACTCCCAGCCTGAGTTTTTGCGCAAGAGAAACCATCTCCGCAGGACTATGTCTGTACAGCAACCTGACCCACCCTCTTCAAACCCCAAGCCAGAGCGTGCCCAGAGCCAGCCTGAATCAGACAAAGATCATGACAGGCATTTGCCCTCCATCGCTTGGGTTCGAGGTGGAGTTCACAAATTTGAATCTATCCCCTAGAAAGCTTGGAAATACAGATCTTGGGTGCACCCCATTAAACTTGTAGGCATGCCTCAGATAATATTTAGGCAGCTTCAAACTAAGAGATGTAGAGGGGAACCTGTCCCTCGGAGTCTTCCCTGCTCTGGAATCTGCCTTCTTACACCAACTGGGGAACTTCCAGTCTGTTCCTCTTGACGTGTTTATTGGGAGATTTTAAAACAATCTAAAACTATCGCAAGTGCTTATAACATCAAAGCAACAGAAAGTATCTTTGGTTATTTTTTACAACAGATATAATAAAACGTGCAATAAGAGAAAAAGCTGTAACAGGCTGATTTTACTCAGAAGGAGGATTATGGTTTCAGCTAACTAGCTGCACCCAAAACAGTATAAACAGTAGGTCCCATAGGTTACAGAGAAGGTTTACACTTGAAACATTAAATAGTTGTATCTGTTTCCACTTCACTTTCGATGAAGCGATACACTTGCAAGGGAAGCAGAGGTGGGAACTACAGTAATCAGTGGTCAGGATTTGTACAGCAAGATGCTTTTTGGGTGCCTTAAACCCAAGATTTCCTTTCAGCTTACAGTGTTAGTCAACAGACCCCAACATGGGCACTCGTGATTGTGTGAGGTGCTGGACATGAAGTAAATGTGAGAACTCCACTTATGAACCAAATCATAAAAACTTCATGTTAGAAATAAATGTGTCTGCCACAGTTTGAAGCAGTTAGTGTTGCTGTATACAAAGTAATGTGCAAGTGTACAAAGATCATGTTGTTTTGTGGAACCTGGTGACTGTACAAAATGTGTGGACTGCTCTGAGTAAGGAGATGGCTCTGACCATCTCAGTCCGAGAGACAGATCCTAGGATGGTAAGCTAAAGGGAGCTCTTTTACTAAGGGATCTGCAAACTTCAGAGCAATCACTTTTTTCATTATTCTAACTAGAATTTTTACACTGGAGGAGAAAAAAAGTAATGGAATTCCTGTGGGTAAATTGTTTACCTTCTCACGTGTTATAGCAACTGTTGTGTTAAGACAATCTGTAGCATTCAGAATTACAGCATTTGATCTTCAAAGAATGGACATGCCAAATTACAGGTGCCAAATAGATGTTTTCCTACTGATTTAAATTTATCTCAGATCTCTCAGTGAATTTACTAAAGTAAAATGTGTGAAATTTTCCCTAAGTGGTAATATTTCTGAAGTGTTGTGGTTAGTTTAACGTAGTAGCAGTTTGCAGATTCTTTGTGCAGATACTTCCACTGCACTACATTCACCAAGAGAACTTTCATGACTGAACTGAAGCATGTTTTAAAACCTGCAGTGAAGTTACAAGGGCACATAAAAAACCTTTTCTGTAAAAGTTAAAACCAGACTATTGACACTGAGAAGGCCTGACGTCAATAGGAGATTTCTTTTTCAGGTTTGGTTGGTTGGTTTTAATGTCATGGAGTTGGGGTGGAGAGGGTGTTGTGCCTTCCTTCACCCCTGCCCTTACTTTCAGGTTTTTCTAGTCTGTAGCTAGACTAGAAACAGTCTCTCAACAATTCTGTTGGTTAATTATGTTGAAAGTTGATATGTAACCAAACAAGGAATGCAATGGAAAACTATTAAGGCAGTGCAGAAGTAAACTTAAGTCTGTACTCCCTATTCACCCAAAAGTTTCAGTGTGCTTTTTGAAGGGCATGGTACTGTGGCTTTTGCCTTAAAAGGCAGCAAAGTAGCTTATAAATGGAGATCTTTGATTTATTTTTTTAGACGTTACTTGGCAAGATTGTCGGTTACCCAGTTCAACCTTCCTGAAAGATCTCTGGCACATCAGTAGTCTGTTTTTTACAATGCTTCCTTTAAGGGAGGGGGTAATCTTTGCTGAAGATTTAGGAAAGATATTAAAAGTTTGGTAGTTCTCACTAATTGGGAGCAGGTGACTACATTACAGGAGTCTGGGTTTTTATGCTATGTTGCCAAGTCAACCAACTACAAAAGCTAAATGAAAGATATCCACAAACTACAGTGAGGAAGTCTTGAGGTTTACAAATGCTTTCCCAGTAGTATCACACCTAGTTCTTTAGCCCACATGGAGGAATTATTCCGTGTTGTCTTGGCCCACTGTGTGTATTAATTCTAATCACATAGTCCATTTCTTCTCCTATCCTCTGCAGCAGGAGGAGATTGCACAGGTACACCAGACCCCATCTCCCTCCAGTCAGCTCCTGCTTGTTAGTTTTAAATAGGCATGGGAATCCAAGGCTTGTGAGGGAGGAACTCACTAGGCAAATTTTAAATTTGCTGAGGGGACCTAAAAGCAACATTGATTGATTGCAAAGTTGTTTTTAAGCACTGGGTGTTGTGTAGCATGTCTCCTGACAGTAATCACTGTTCCTGCTGCAAAGTTCAAAGCTAATGTTGCTTTAGCCATCTACTCTATCATCCAAGAGACTCCAAAATCTATTTTTCTTTTTAAGTTGCTGTAGTAGAAAGGCCTACTTCATTTCAAAAGAGGGATCTGTGCATAATTCTGTGACTGTATTAAACGAACTAGTGTCTGAGCACAAGGTCAGAGAAATCTCCTGGGTTGTTAAGGTCCGTCTTTGACTCTTGCAGACACAATGTCATTTTGCAGGGTACCATGTCATGAAAACTCTGATTTTGTGTATTTCTGTTAATAACTGGGTCACCTTTACAGTAGTCGCTGTGCTGGCTTCTCTAAGAATATTATGAGCTAATAGTAGTAAAACAAATGCGTGTGTGTGTGCGTGATTTAGAGTGGTAACAATTTCAAAGTGTCTACACATGATATTGACATCAAGCTGAAAATATTTTCCTTAATTTTGTTCCCTACAACGTATGAGAGCTGATGTGGCCTTTGCATAATTCCCACACTACTTACTGCTCAGGGATGGAATGGTTTAGCTCCTGATCACATGCCTCCAGCTGCGCACTTTGGCAAACAGCGATAGAGGCATTAGCTTGGAGATTAAGGCTTCATGTTAATTAGGAGCCGATCTTCTGAAACGTCAGATGCCAGATGCATTTGTTTTGAAAGCACTAGCCAGTTGCCACTAAAATGGTAAAACAGCTTCTGTTGGAGCTGAGAATATGAACAAGATGAATGTGACTTTAGACATCTCACAAGCAGGCTGGCAGTTCAACAAATATTCTGTAGCAATGGCTGGGGACCTCATGCATGTTGAACCACCAGCTTTTTTTCCTTTTTTTTTCCCCCAGCTATGCTTGGGGTGATCCCTGAGCACATCATGATGAATCACTGATTTTATAGCATAGTTTTGCAATCGTGTTTTCTCTTACATTTCCTTCTGGTCAGAATTTTAGTTATATACTTTGTCCACATGAAACTGCATGCAGTGGTTCATGGGCATTCGGTTTGCAATTGGATTTCAGTTTTACTTGTGCTTTCACAGAAGGATTATCAGTCCTCCCAAGCAGGCCATTTGCTGAGGATAAGCTTGATCCTACAGTCATCTTACTCTCTGATTGCAAATCCTCATTGCTGCAGTCTGTGCAGTCAGCACTTCCTTAAACGTTACAGGCTATGGAAGTGTTAGAGCACACAGAGAGAGGAAGGGGACAGAGAAGTCAGGCAGGAATGGTGGGTGACCAAGGAACACAGGTTAGACTAGTCAGTAGTTTCAGCACCTCTAGTGCCTCCAGTCTGTTACAGAAAAGCACTTCTTTTAACCTGCTGAATGGAGGAAGCATAAGTGAAACTGTAAAACACAAAACTGCTATTCCAGTGAGTGCTAAAGCAGCAGTACAAGTCAGTGCCAAGTAGGCCACAGTTACTTCTTTGCCCTGTTGATACAGATCCGGTTTTAAATTACTGTAAAAAAATGGCTGTGATTAATAGCAGTGGTAGACTTATCTGAGATATTGTGAAAACACACCTTCATAACTGTGGTGTTTCGTTTTTGTGTGTGTGTGTGTATAGCTACTGGAAGACACCTTAAGTGAAGTTTTGGTTCTGCTTTCCGAGCATATTTGTAACCAATACACTTTTAAAAAAAAAAAAAAAACAACAACAAAAAAAACCAAAACCAACAAATAATGGCTGTTTATTCAATTTTGTTGTCTAGTTAGGTAAGTTTGGAAAAAAGATACCATTGTATAAAGAGTGCAGAATATTCCACAGACCTGAATAGTGATGTTGATCCAAATCTGCTTATTTTGAATAACTGGGGTTTTTTTTAAGTGTTTGCATACACTAGTGCTCTTGGAACAGATTCTTGCTTGACCAGAGTACTCCTGTTTAGTTTTGCAGCATGGTTTATATCTATTCAGCATAAAAATTTATTAAGTGTAAAAATGACATGCCATTGATAATTATTCTTGTACATTGGGGTTCATGAGACCTGCCATTTTGATTTGTTTACATGAAAATAGTCTTAATTCTTAAAGATTACTTCACCTGTTCCTCTAGTACCTAGGGAAGTCACTTCTAAACAGTTAAAACTTTCATTGGTTATGTAGAAGTGGGAACTATCAGTAAACTAGAGAAAAAAACCAACACACCTTAACCTACTATTAAAATAAGCAGAACAATGACACTTTATCTGCAAGCTCCACCATTCTGCAAAATAGCCTTTGTTTGCCATTATTAGTGAACAAGTTGTCGCATTTATACATTGCAGTCTTCTCGCCAGGGCACTACTAATGTATGTATTTAAGCAAATCCCCAGTACTTAGATCTATAGTATCATCACGTACTTCACAGAATAAATTTAGAAGGAAAAAAAAAAAATTTTCCTTCTTTCTGTAGTTTCCTGTCTTAAATTTGCTAAAAGCTTTGTTTATAAGCATTTTTAATACCTGAAATCAATAGGTATTTTCAGTTTTTAAAATTCGTAAGTGCAACAGTTGTTACTGAACAAATAGTATTTTCCCCGGGTTCTTTTCCTCTCTTGCATCTAAGCCTCAGAAAGGTGAGTACATCATAAAAGTCCTAGATGATTGGAGTATGGGCACCTTTTTAATAAGTTCATTGGTTTAGTCATGGAGAGAAGAGATTGTACACTAATTTTGTCATTTTTCTGATTAGAGCTTGAAATGTGGGATCTGAACTCAAGATTTCTGCATTGAATTGTTCATTTCAGGCATGCAGGGGAGAACGTGGCACTTCCCATCCTCATCTGGAGATGGTACAGGATACAATTCCGATAAACACAAAACTTTCCATCTTACCTCCTCAGCTTCTCTAAGAGCACTGATTCCTCATGGTCTGTGTTCATAGCTTCAGCAGAAATTGGGGTTTAACAAGGTAATTTGACTTCCGTGATGTTTAATCACTCAAATGTAAATACAGGTTCCTACAAATGATCCTAAGTTCAGTCCCCAAAATAAACAGAGGTAATAACACATTTTTTGGGATGAAAAGAGCTCTTTTTTTCAGAAATAAGAAATGGCCTGGAGCAGCTAGAATCCTGTGCCATGGACTCTGGAATTGAAGTCAGGTGTTGGTATTTCCTCTTGCCCTCATTTTAGTTCAAGCTCAAGGTAAGGGGATTACAGTTTACCCTCTATTTGTATTTATCTCAGTAAATTACCTTTGAAACTGGATATAATTGTGGGGGATGGGGGAATATGGAACAAATTTGACAGTACATTCCTCATTTGTAAGGATGTACAGAACTTAGCGGGGGGAAGAGAGAGGCAGGTTTACTGTGACGTGCTGGAAGATGGTATAGCAGAGATTACAATGTTGAACCATAATTTACAGGTTGCAAGCTTTAAAGATGAGGTTATTCTGGGAGGACTGGTGTAGGGCCCGGAATGGCAGTCCTCTCACAGAACCCCAAGCCTTCTGCATAACTTATTTTTCTACTTGTCGGGGAGAGAAGGGGGCAGTCCACTCACAACTGAATTCATACAAGGAAACTTGAAATTGTACCTGTTCTTTCACTCTATAGTTTTATTAAGTGCATACTTTTAAATATTGTTTGTCAGTGAGAAGGTTCTATCTGGTGACAAATGTTTATATTTCTTATGGCTGCCTTGTAAAGATTCAAAAATGTACAATAATGAATTTCTTAATATGAAATAAGGAGTAAGATTTCTACAACTGGTATAGATTTTGATGTGAGCTGGTTTTTAAAATCTTATAACAGATTAGTCACTTAAATAAAACCTTCCTTGTCTTTAAGCAAACAGTGTCAATTATTTTTCTTACCAGTGATGTGGGATCATCACTGCACATGTGCTAGTAGCCAGTGGAAACAGTATAAATAGAGGCTGTTTAATACATCTGACTATCTGAAATAATACTTAGATTGGAGGTTGACTTTTCACAAAACTCCAACCCTCCTTCCTTCTGGAAAGTCATATAAGAAAATATTTCAGTAATGAGAGACCATCTTTGTGAAAGCTTTATAGAAGTAGTTTCAGTATATGCAAAGAATAACTTCAAGCTACTGTTCCATAGAGAAAGGTGGTTAAAAAAAAAAAACAAAACACACACGAAAACTACATCAAAAAGTAACACAAGCTAAAGCACTCAGCTATCTGAAAGCCTGGAATTCAGGGTTGTTTTCATGTCTTCAGGCCTCATTAACTGTTTCAGTATTTTAAAAGTTTAGTTTGACAAGAAAAAAAATCAGGAACAAATTTAAAATCAATACTTAGACATAAATCATGAACATGACTGCTTCCCATATTTATATTTAATACCATTAAAATTTTGGTTCCCATTTTATTAAATTGCATATGCATCTTAAAAATTATCAAGTAGAGCAAAGTTTCCCAAATCAGTCTTTTGAAGGTTCATTTTAGAGTGACTGTAATCTGAGCAGCCTGCACAAAGCTGCTACCATGGAAAACAGCCCTGGTGTTGAATTCTAGAAGCTTGAGAAATCTGCTTTAGTTTGAAAGACCTTGTTAAACTGAATCACCTACCAAAAAAGGCTTGTCAAATGAACATTACTTTTTAAAAAAAGTAATCAGAAGCAAAATGCAAGTATCAAATGCTTAGTATACATCAGATAAAATACCTGCACTGTGATATTAGCTAGTAACAGTAGTGGTAAGAGGTTACATTAATTGCAGTAACTAATTTCTGTGTATAACTAAAAGACAGATGTTGTAGTACAAAAGCAATGTTTAACTCTACTGCCAAGATGCTGTTTACAGCAGCAGCAAATTAAAAAGTTGCTCTGATTTGTCTGGAACCCAATTACTTAAGATAGGATTAGTTAGGCTAATCCTTAAGGCCATGAATTAGAGTCCTAATGTCGCTCCTCTTTTGTGGCAGGAGTGACTCCACAGAAACCTGTTGCCTTGGAATGGCAGTTGTGGTCAGAACTGGAACAAGCCACTACTGTTCCATTAACTTCCAGTAAACATGATGTTACCTTTTGGTTTGTTTGTGTACAGAAAAAAATGTTAGGCTTTCAAAATAATAGACCAGTACTTTTAATATGCAAAGTACTCATATTAGAACTCGTGGCAATTGGATACCAGTCTAAATCCTGGTATTCATAAGTCTGTGGCCCTCACTCTGGCCATTCCTACTGGTCAGTTCAACATAAGTTTCAAAGTACTTACTGCCTTATGAAAGTCACATTCAAGATGGTCCCTCATCTCCGCAGGAGATAATACACTGTGGTACAATTTTGATTCTCCTGTTAACTTGAAAAGAAAAAGCAAGGGAAGTCCTGAGCTACTTTGTCAAGAAAGATTATAAAATGTAATGGTTTGTTCAATGTATAGAGTGCACCCTTTCAAGTGCTATACAGAGCTCTCCTTTATGCTCGTAAACTAACAATAGTTACAGCCATCTGTGTCTAGGTGTCAAGTGCTCGATGGAGTTTCTTCGCTTGCCTTTTGATAGCTTGAGAAAGTTTCCGAGATCGATGCGCAGACTGTAAGTTCTGTGTCATTAGACAGTAGTAGTTTGATATTGCATGTTGCCTGCAGAAGAACAAGACAACTGCCATTAGCAGCATGAAGTCAGTAAGGTTAATTAACTGGTCACATAAATTGCTGGAAAACTGTTAGATGGGAGCAAGGAAGATGTCTGGGACGTGTACGCTATCACTGTGTAACAGTTCTAAAAACTAGCAAGAAAATATTTTGTTACCTTCAGTGAGCATAAATGGCAGTACACAAATAAAGTACTGCAATACTTTAATGAGCAACAGGAGCATTTCTCGCGATATAATCCAATTTATTAAAATGAAAAACATTAGAACTGAAGCTGGCAACCATGAACAGTTTGAGATCAAGGTTTGTTTCATCATGGAAAAGATGAAAAGGGAGCCATAACACTAACACTCATGGCAATTGGCTATCAGAACAGAAAGTCATATGCAAGACTGTAAGGGCACCTCCAAAAAAAGTTTATTTCAGTTATTCCAGTAGGCGACCTAGAAAACAGCCAGTGACAGAGCACACTGTGTGCATCTACACATGCAGGACAACTGGACCAAATTGCTCAGTGCAAGCAGTACACGTCACTGTTTAAAGCTTCAGTCAAGCATTTGAAACTGCTCTCATTTTTCCTGAAAAGTTACAGCAATCAATGTCTTACACCTATCTTTGTTGCTAAAATAGGACATAGTATTCAGGATGTAACTTTCCCTTAACAAAAGGAACACTTCCAGCATAATGGGTGAAGATACTAATGTCAAAATACAGATCTCAGTGAAGGTAATAGGCATTTACCCAGTAACGGTTCAATGAATTGACACTAGAAGTGATGTTTAGAAATTTACAGCAACAAATTCCTGTTCCCATCCATTTAGGTACAACTGTGTGTTTAAAAATGCCAGCAATACAGGTATCAACTGCTGTTATTGTGACAGCATGGTCTTAACTGCTAAGACAATGCTAAGGGTGGAAAAGAAAGGCTGTAAAATTAGACAGCTCAGGGTAAATGTTCTGCCATGCGTTGTGATCTTCATTAGTAATCAGTGAGAACTGAGGTGGAGTTACAAAGACATTAGTACCAGTAGTTTTCTGGTCTTGGGTGAGAAAAGCTGCTGTTTGCATAGAAGCCCAACTTTCAGTTCACTGCAAACCCACAAGGTTTCACTAACACACAACGTAGAGGTGAAGTTCTACAACTGCACAATGATCTGCTGTAGCAGAGCGCCACAGTGAATATGAGGGAAGAACCCTGTGGTTCTGCATAATAATACTTTAAAGAAGCATCAGTTAATAAGCCTTTCTCCAAACAGCAGATTTTCTCACCACAGATGCATGCAGGTATAGACAAGATAAGTGAACAACTACTTTACCTGGTTACTATCTTCAATTACGAATGAGAGAAACTGTCATATCACTAACAGATGGGAGAATATTAGGAGTGAGATTTAGTGAACTTTCAATGGATATGATCATTAACTTAATACAAATTTAACCTATAGTTATCTGGAAATGGTTCCATTGGTAAAAATTTAATTTCTAGAATTACATAGGATTTTAAGCCCTTACCTCTTTGTAGATAAAAGTACTTGATGATAAGCCCTCTCTAGAGGATTTTGGGTGCTTGACATTTAATTATTGAATGCGTGACATAAAATCGTCAAATGTTCTAAGAGAGGAAGCTTGAGGGAATTGCCCTGTGACAAGACTTCTGACCTTTAGTTTTTACTGTCTTAATATGTCTAACTCAGAATGACGTAACCTTTACAAACACAGCAGCCTACCACCTCGTGGATTAACCAAGGTGTTGTATAAGAGGCTTCTGCATCCTCTAAATTGTTGAGTTATGGGTACCATGGACTATTTGTGAATACAATGCTACCTACTAAAAGGATTTTCTTACAAATGCGCAATGACACCAATGACAGTCAGTGCAGTGGGATTCCCCCAGCCTGGGTTGGCACCTCTTTTAGACAGAGGCAAGGAGGTACTGTAATCACACAGGGTCAAAGGTAGGCTCTTGCTGGGAAAAATCTGACCTCCACAGCAAGAAACCTGAAGACAAGGAGAGCTTTGACAGGTTTTAGAAGCTGCAAGTCAAACTGCAGATTTAACCTGCACAGGTTTATACTGCAGATTTAATCTGCACAAGAAATGCTCTGCTACATTACAGCTGACAAAGTTCTGCAGCTGTTCCTCATCCTGAGTTACAGGGATCACTTAGCCTGCAACTGGCAACGTCTAAGTGGGAAGAAACATGTTGCTAAAAGTTGAGGGACAGTTAGCGGTATTTACCTCTCCTGTTGCACAATGGCGTCATCAAAAGCCTGGGAGATACGCTTCAGCTGGCAAATCCCTGAGGAGACCAGCTCCAACTCACAGTCAAACTCTCTGTAAACAGAACAGTCATTACTAAAGATAAAACAGAACAGACTGACTAGGTAACACTACCCAAGCCTCTATCCCTACAGTAACAACTCTAGTTACCTCCAGACTTTACCCAGAGAACTTTAGGGCTGTAGCAATCGTGCTTTTAATTCTACTGACCAACTGCTTCACACCTCCATTCATCCCCAAGATGGCTGCCTTCCAATTCAAACAGTGGGTTCAGATTCACAAGGCTTGGATTCAGCTTCTAACTTTGACATTTCTTGTGTGACTTCAACCAAAACAGAAACCTGTGTGTGCATTATGAAGTATTTCCCTAGCTCACAACCCTTTATCTAATTTGTATTAAATCTCTAAGGCAAGAATCTCTCTACTCTCTCAAGAGCCCAGCATAAGCAGAGCTATTCCAGGTATCTTTGCAATACAAATAGCAACTTTGGAAAAGTTATAGCTAAGTAGGAGTGAGATGCAACAAGAGCATTTTTCTTTACCGGAAAGGCATCAGCAAAGAACTCAGGTGTATCTCTAGTGTCTGACGGGGACTGGTGCTGAGAAACATGGTGTAAACTCACCCAGTGGGAGAGTGATCTTTAAAAAATTCTTGTCACAACACAAAATTAAGTTTCGTAGAATGGTTTGGGTTGGAAGGGACCTTAAAGATACCCTGTCCAACCTGGCCTTGGACCCTTCTAGGGAGGGGGCAGCCACAGCTTCTCTGGGCAACCTGTGCCAGGGCCTCACCCCCCTCACAGGGAAGAATTTCTGCCTTAGATCTCATCTAAATCTCCCCACTGTCAGTTTAAAACCATTACCCCTTGTCCTATCCCTACCCCTCTGATCAAGAGTCCCTTCCCCCTTTCAGTCCTGGGAGGCCGCTCTAAGGTCTCCCCAGATCCTTCTCTTCTCCAGCTGAACCCCCCAACTCTCTCAGCCTGTCCTCACAGGGGGGTGCTCCAGCCCCCCGAGCATCTTCGTGGCCTCCTCTGGCCCCACTCGAGCAGGTCCGTGTCCTTCTGATGTTGGTGCCCCCAGAGCTGGACCCAGCACTGCAGGGGGGTCTCACAGAGCGGAGCAGAGGGGGAGAATCCCCCCCTCGCCCTGCTGCCCACACTGCTCTGGGTGCAGCCCAGCACACGGGTGGCTTTCTGGGCTGCCAGCGCACGTTGCTGGCTCACAGGCAGTTTTCCACCCACCAACCCCCCCCAAGTCCTTCTCCTTGGGGCTGCTCTCCATCCCCTCCTCGCCCAGCCTGGATTTGTGCTGGGGATTGCCCAGACCCATGGGCAGGACCTTGCCCTTGACCTTGTTGAACTCCATGAGGTTCGCACAAGCCCACCTCTCCAGCCTGCCCAGGTCCCTCTGGATGGCAATGTTTCAGCTTTATGTAGTGCTCGGTCCCTGTCTATACAGGGACCTGTAACTACTTTCTTAACTATTCAAACAGCACACCCTTTCAGGGGAATAGGATAACAACCTTCGTATCTTGCCTTTCACCTTACAAGATACTGTAATTATAGTAATTAAAAAAAAAAAAGAAAGAAGGTTTACAGAAGAATGTGGCTTACAGGTTTCTGCTGACAGGAGCAGGTGATGAATAAGGGCTTTTCAGTGCTGCTGCTCTTCTTGATCTCCGGAGAGAGACAGCATCTTTACCAAGCCAGGATGAGAAACCCCTCCATTCTCTATGTTCTGACACCCTTGTTGGCCCAAGCAAGGCTCTTTTGCTGGATCTTGGGGTGTCTTTGGAACTGGCTGCCAGAGTAACACTCTTCTTATGGCAAAGGGTTCGAGGTGTAGTACTTCTTTTCTTGGTAGAACTGGTTGCACAGTTTCTGCTGATGAATTCAGCTGGAGGGGTCACCATCGAGTGGACAGGGCTTTGGTAAGTCTTCTGTATTTTCTGAAAGAAGCATTAGACAGTCATGTTATGCTAAATGAACTCAATTAGCCTGGAGTGTGGAACCAGAAAAACAAGGAACATTTGAGCTGAATCCCTAGATTTCATTCTCATATCAGGTTTGGTCTAGCATGAGTGCTTATCAACCCTCTGTACTGACTTGCACTGGAGGAGTCATTTGCTCCCCCAGTCCTTGGAACTTGTCAAGAACTTCAGTAGGCACTGGAACAGAGCTCCCGCTGCTCTTATGCAGGAAAGAGCCAGGCTTCCTCACAGATAATTGATGCGGTTAAAATCAGAGGTCTCTACCAAAGGGAAGTACAAGCTTGAGTTTGCTACCCTGCTACCATCTAGCAGTTTTTGTCAGTGCAAATTTAGATTGACTATAATGAAGAACATGCTAATAAATAGTATGGGTACAGGAAAAGGAGTAAAAAAAAATTAAATCCAAAGCTCTACACGTTTCTCAGAAACAATTACTTGCAAGCAATGGCAGTCTCTACCCTCATTCCTCCTTGAGAAGGCTGCTCTGCCATGCATGATAAAATACAGTAGGGGACAAGCATTTATTCAGTAATAAAAGTTCTGATGAAACTACATCTCATAGTTCTTCTTTTCACCTTCATCCCTGTTCTGCCAGATCCCTAATTTGCCTATCTGTACTTTAGCAAGGATATTAAACATTTTGAGACAAGCATTATGGTGTGCAAGTGTGTGGCATAGACTCTTAGGAATGCAGCGTTCTGTAGAGTCCAGAAATCTTAGTACTGAAGTTGAAGCAAAAACTAAACTCTATCCATGCTCCACTGCAAAGGCAAAGTACCTGGGACACTGTTCCGAAAGCATTTTTTGCTGTTGTTTTAATACGCTGAAGAGTTTGGCGCTTTTGTCTTGCCTCCAGACTTTGCCAAGTTGGGGTCTTACGAAAATTCAGCTCTACTTGCTTTAATGGTACTCGCTTCCTTAGAGACATGCGGATGGTATTGAGGGAACTCGAAGAAGCTCTTCTCTTGAATTTGTCAGGTACAGGGCTCTCATTCTCATCGAAGTCAGCTAGGAGCTGGTGTTTCCGCCAGGCCATTGTTGCCTTGACGTTTTGGAGCACAGATATCATCTCGTTCCAGTTCTTTGTCAACCTTATTTCTAACACAATCAGAACGAGAGCAAGAATTAGACAGAGCAAGGTACAGAGCACTGTGAAAAAGGAGAAATCAAAATTGTCATACAATGTATTCAGTTACATTTGCCTGAAACAAGATCAGAGCTGAGAAGACTTTTACTTGGAGAACAGCCTTGATTTCTACAGCTGTTCAGGTCTGTGCGTGCCCATGAAGAAGTCTTATACTGCATTTCCAGCACCGGACATCAGACCTTGGTGAGCTGTGAGACTCAAGCTTGCAAGGTAGCATGCTCAGTAAGTGCAAGCTTCTTGTTGGTGTCTCAGACTAAGGTCTCATATCCCAATTTTTGCCTTCGTTAATCAAAATGGCCTTCCACTGCCGGACAAATTTACACAGCTACTCTTGACTCCTGCCTGAGTTACTGAAGGCTCAGGCTTAAGTCACAGTTACGATTCTGGATACATAAATCCTGAAACTCCCAGGATTGTTACTGGCAGCAGATATGGGTGGGAAGGGCCCAAATGCCTGTTATCTATGTGATATATGACAACTTAAACATATATGTAGTTTAAAATCTTTTCACTAGCTATCAAGCTAGGATACTGGTAGTGAATTACTTCTAAAAAGGAGTTTAAATGCAAATTTATTTTAGCAATCTGAATTGAGCGTGAATTAATTTTACCAATACTTCCTTGCAGATTGTTAATAAAAAAAAGCGGGGACGTCTCTACCATAGTTATACCACATATTAGGAAAGCCCACTGACCCTCCTTACTGTGATAGACAGTAAACTGTTTGTTCATCAAATTCCATTGAAGATACTGGGAGCTCGTGACATGTTATTCCATAAACTATGTTGGCCTAAGCTTAATCTTAACTATTACACTGTGTAACGACTAATTGACTGTAAGTGCTTATCTAAGTTGAAATGCTGAAGCAAGGACTCCTACTAGGCAAAAGACTGAAAAGAGGGAGAAAGGGAAGAAGGACAAAGGGGAGAAAGACAAAGGGGAGAAAAAAAAAAAAAAAAAAAAAAAAAAAAAAAAGGGGGTAGTGTCTATATTCTGTAAGATATAAACAAAGACTTTGTGAGCCACTCTCAGGAAAGTAGGAAATACGAGAAGCTGGTGACGTGAGGAAGACCCGGATGGAGCGACCCCCTAGCTGCAAAGTGCGCAGACGCAGGGTACACCTCTCAGAGAGACCCGATAACGGAAGGCGGAGGATATAAAAAAGACGGACCCTCGGGAAGTGAGTGCGCGCCGTTGGTGGAGCAGGGACTCCCCGGCCGCCCAGCGCTGTTTTGCTTATTGCCGCTTGCTAAAATAAATAATTGAAATTTAATTTGTCCTAACTTGCATCATTTTGGCAAGATAGTCTATAACAAAATTGGTGCCGTGACTCGGATAGAGGCAATCTGGTGGGAAGCCCCATACGGGGAGGCGCGCCCCGCTGAGTTCAGCGGCCCCGGCTGAGTGCTATCACATCACACCCTCTACCGACGAACTCCAAAACTCGGCAACAAGCAAAAGAATACCGGTAACCCCGTAATCTTTGTGCACGAAGCCCCGGACGAAGACGCAGGGTTGCGTGAGTATAGGCCGGTTACCGTTCGGTTGGGGTTGGGTTTCCCGGAGCGTGGTGTGTGAGACGCCCAGCAGGGCGAAGCGAGTGCGGACCCCTCAGTAGTGCAGTTCCCATATCCTGCGAGGGACTGGGTCACGAAAAGGGGGAAGCGAATTGTGTGAGTGTGTGAAGGTGCTCCGGAAGATGGGACAGAAGAAGAGCAAGCCTTCTGATCCCATGGGTGGTGTGGGACCCAAGGTGAGGTACCCCCAAATACCACCAGATAGCCCTTTAGACTTGATGTTAAACCATTGGAAAAATTACCCCTTTAGGCGGGGTAAGGACAAAGTAAAAATGATTTATTATTATATGGAGGTCCGGGGAGGGAAACAAATCAGGGGCGACCATCTCTATTGACCTGGGGTTTTTTTTTTTGGGTCCTTTGAAGAGTGGGTCTGTCAAGCCTTAAACATTTATGTCAATTCAAAGGAACCCTTTAGTTTAGAAGAAAGTGAATATGCACAGGCATACGAATGATATGCAGTAGTAAAGGCTTTACAATTACTAAAAGAAAAAGTGGGAACTATATATACCGATTCTAGATATACCTTTGGAGTAATACATACCTTTGAAAAATATGGGAAGAGAGAGGCTTAATCAATTCTCAGGGGAAGGCCCTAGTACATCAGGAGTTAATATCACAAATTTTGCAAGCTATACGGGGGCCCAGCGAAATTGCGGTAGTACACGTAAAGGGACACTAGAGGAGGCTAAATCCTTTAGTACGGGGGAATAACCTTACTGATCAAGAGGTAAAGAGAGCAGCGCTATCCGCACTGGACTTGGATGATCCGATAGAGGACAGAAAGCGGTGTGTTAATTGTGGAGATAATTACCTCCCCTGTTATGGTTACTGGAAAGAATACGGAGTAGACGGTATAGAATGTGTATGTGAAAGACCAGGGTTTAAGTGGTGCTTTTTCCATGGAAAATCCTATGAACTTTTAAGTTTTACTGTTCAAGAACAAGCAAAATTAAATCAAATGGGGATTAAACAGAAAACTAATGGAAAATGGGAACTCCCGGACGGCCGAGAGGTTCTCCCAAAACCCATAGCTACCAAAATAATGCAGCAATTCCATAAAAACACTCATTGGGGAACTCAGGCATTAGTGGATCAATTTGCAACTAAATACATGTGCATTGGGATATATGATATAGCCAAACGAGTGATAGGAGAATGTCTCATTTGTCAAAAAGTAAATAAACATCAAATAAGAAAACAAGTATATGGGGAGCGAGAATTGACTCATAGACCTTTTGCAAAAATACAAATAGACTTTGCCGAATTACCAAAGGTGGGGAGGTATAAATACTTATTAGTAATTATAGATCATTTAACCCAATTTGTAGAAACCTTTCCCACAGCCTGAGCCACAGCTCACACAGTAACAAGGATACTACTTGAAGAAATTATACCTCGGTATGGAGCAATAGAAGCAATAGACTCAGATAGAGGTCCACACTTTGTATCCAGAGTAGCCAAAGAGACTTTGGCTGCCCTGGGTACACAGTGGCAATACCATACTCCGTGGCACCCGCAGAGCTCAGGGAAAGTTGAACGTATGAACGGAGAAATAAAAAAACAACTTACCAAACTAATGTTAGAAACTAAAATGTCATGGGTAAAGTGTCTCCCTTTAACCTTGTTAAATATCAGAACTCAGCCCCGAACTGATGTAGGCATTTCTCCCTTTGAAATGTTATATGGGATGCCCTATGATTTAGAAATACCACCAGATCACCCCCAACTTGAAGAATTAAAGATAAAGTCCTATCTAATACAACTAATGACAAGGAGAAAACAACTACAGACCCGGGGGATGGTAGTACAAAGGCCTCCATTGGATGTGACCATGCATCAAATCCAACCAGGAGATAAAATACTAACCAAATCATGGAAAGAATCTTCTTTGACCCCCCCGTTGGGAAGGACCCTATGTTGCTCTTATCACTACAGAAACTGCTGTTCGGACTGCTGAGAAGGGGTGGACACACGCAAGCCGAGTAAAGGGACCTATACAGGATCCGGCCTGGAAAGTGACCAGCCCTCCTGGGGATCTACGAGTCACCCTTCGGAAAACCTGAAAGAACTCTCTACACATTGTGAGATAAGAACCTACGAAGGACTCGATGAGTGAGACCCTGATATTTTTGTCCAATTGAAACTTATATTTGTTTTCCTTTTATATGCATAAAGTGTAAAGTGTAATGTATGTAAAGAAGGCTGGGGGATTCATAATGCACATGGAATAAATCTTCGGTCTAGTTGTAATCAGTGTTATTAACGAGAGCGGAGATTAACTAATCAGGCCCTAAAACTGGAGATTCTAAAACTTGGTAGAAAATATTTACTAAAGGGATAAATCCTGAAAGAGAGTACACTCACTCTAATTGGCCTACTCAATAGCACTCTCAGATCCTAAGGGTGATCTGTAGAAAGCACATCCCCTGGGTCCCCTGTCGTGAACCCGAGGTCAAAGATAAAAACTGGGAGACCTATGTGTCCCGGAGTAGAGGCAAACGTACCCCTGAAGAATACGGCTGCTGCCGAGAAGATGGAACACCCTGCTGCTCTAAGCAACAGAGTAGGCAGAGGAGGCAGAGACGTATCAAAGTGGGGAAAACTTTACTACCCTACTCTGAAGAAAAAAGGACCTCTGAGGGAGAAGGACCAAACGAGAGTACCAGACACCCTGATACAAAAGAGACTTAAAAAAAAAAAAAAAACAAAACAAAACAAACAAAAAAAAAAAAAAAAAACCAAATCTATAGAATCCCACCAACCTTCTATTGGAACTATTGGATAGTCTGGCTAAGTGTATTAACTACAATGAATACACTACCAGAATGAGCTAGAACAACTAACCAATCCCACCAACCTTTTGAACATACCCTAACTAACCAAATTTTATGACCTTGGACAGATGCTTATTATGGACATACAGGAAGTATGGATGCAGATTTGTATGGAACAAAATTAACAACTACCATACTAAACAATAACCTAACACTCCAAACATATAAATGGGAGAATTCATCCCATACCTGGACAACTAAAAAAGGAGATGAGATACAGATAAGCTGCAGAGTATTCAATGTAAATGTGATAATAAGTCGGCACCCTTTAATTCAAACCGTCCGTCAGCCCCCTTTTATTCAAATCGTTATCAGAGACAAAACGGAATCTAAAATAGCTCAAACCCGTTGTGAGTCGGAAGCCTGTTGGTATGCATTTACTGCAACCCAACCGGTGTCCATAGTTTGTTTGGGAGGGACCAGGTCAGGAGATCAAGCTATATCTTTCCGATTTCCATTGAATATACAGGAGGAAACTACAACAACCACAACCCACGCTCCCAAAGAGACTACTCAAACTACTCATACTGTTCCAACACAACCAACAGTCGTGCTTAGCCCAAGAATTTTTAAAATTGGACCATATGCAATTAGAAATACAGGTAAACAACAAATGCTGTTTAACCCGGCGTGGTCTCTCAAACAAGTTGAATTGTTAATGCAAAATAATGTTTCAAATATTCAGCCAGCCTGTTCACCTTTCCTAAAGACTTCTTACGAGGGATGGACAACCTGGCTGCAAAAACAAACTCCTCACACAAAAAGAACGCAGAGAGACTTAACCGGTGCTTTGGGAACAGGATTGGGAGTTTTAAATAGTATTGATTCGAAGGTGATAATGAACAAATTGGCTACCTCAATTAGTGATTTAACTAATATACAAAGGCCTTTGCGATCTTCCTTATTGGCTTTGGGGGCTAACCAGTGGCTGTTGTCGAATATATTACCAAAAGGGGAAAAGGTAAATATAAAGGATCATGAATTGATTACAGATGCACTCAGTGTGCTTCAAAATAACCTCTCTTTAGCTCTCAGCTGCATCCAGGCTCAAATATGGATGCAGTCGATAGCTGCCTCAATTATAAGAGAAGGTGAAGAAGGTATTCTTCCTACTGAAATTCGGAGAATAATTTGGGACAGTGCTACTAATTTTGAAAAGAAACTCCAATCCTGGTGGAACCTGGTAAACTTTACCTATGACCCCATCACAAACACAGCTACTACCTTTATACTCACTATTTACAATGCCACCATATACCAAATTTATCCTATCATTGCATTAGGGCTGAATCACAACGGAACCATACTCTATCCTTCTGAGCATAGAGTATGGGCCCGAAAGGTAAACGAAAAATGGCAAACTGTCAATCTAGAGTCCTGCATTGTACGGGAACAACAAGGATTCATTTGTGAAGGCAATGCAATTGAGGCACAAGATATTTGTTTAGATACCGAACAAAATATTTGTCACTTTGAGGTCCATCCCAATGAAAATCCTAAAACAGTACTTATATATATTGGCGAAGGTTGTGTATGTTTGAGGACGGTTTGTGAATTCTTAACCGTAGACAAGATCATAATAGAGACAAAAAATTATTCAAATCTCTGTGTTTGCAACTTCACAAAGGTAATCGGATGTGACTTTTCCTATTTAACCCCGGTCACGTCTTACCAACTCCTGCAATCCAATTATACATTAATACATAATCTACAACCTACACCCATTGGAATGAATCTCACTTTGGTTAAGCAGTTACTTCAACACAAAGACTTAGTTAAAATTTTAGAGAAAATTAGAGAAAACTGACAGAAAACTCTAATAACTGTTCATCACAATGTAGAAGAAATACACCGAGTCTTGGAAAGAGCAAAAAAGAATGCAGAACATAACTGGTGGGACACCCTTTTTGGATAGTCACCTACTGCTACAGGCATCTTGAACAAGTTGTGTCACCCCATTGTGGTTCTCTTGATATTAATCTTAATCAGTTTGACTTTGTCAATAATATTATATGTCATAACTTGGAGAATGATGCAACGGGTAACATATCTGATATCTGTCACCCGTCCAATACTCATTAAAGCCAAAAACAATCAATTAGATGATGACTTTAAATTGAAAAAAACTCTCCTGTTAAGTCAACAAGAATTGCAACGATTTGATGAACAAAATGATAAAAAGAAAAAGGGGGGATTGTGATAGACAGTAAACTGTTTGTTCATCAAATTCCATTGAAGATACTGGGAGCTCGTGACATGTTATTCCATAAACTATGTTGGCCTAAGCTTAATCTTAACTATTACACTGTGTAACGACTAATTGACTGTAAGTGCTTATCTAAGTTGAAATGCTGAAGCAAGGACTCCTACTAGGCAAAAGACTGAAAAGAGGGAGAAAGGGAAGAAGGACAAAGGGGAGAAAGACAAAGGGGAGAAAAAAAAAAAAAAAAAAAAAAAAAAAAAAAAGGGGGTAGTGTCTATATTCTGTAAGATATAAACAAAGACTTTGTGAGCCACTCTCAGGAAAGTAGGAAATACGAGAAGCTGGTGACGTGAGGAAGACCCGGATGGAGCGACCCCCTAGCTGCAAAGTGCGCAGACGCAGGGTACACCTCTCAGAGAGACCCGATAACGGAAGGCGGAGGATATAAAAAAGACGGACCCTCGGGAAGTGAGTGCGCGCCGTTGGTGGAGCAGGGACTCCCCGGCCGCCCAGCGCTGTTTTGCTTATTGCCGCTTGCTAAAATAAATAATTGAAATTTAATTTGTCCTAACTTGCATCATTTTGGCAAGATAGTCTATAACACTTACTATCTCTAATCTCCCAAATTGTCTCCATCTCAACAAGCGTCCTTATTTGTGTCAGAAAGCAATAAGGCTTATTGAAATCTTTTAATCCTGAAGGTGTCTGGGATATTAACACCTTTAATACGTTCCTGCATGTGGCAACAAGGAAAAAACTAGTAATCGGGCAACCAGTCAGTTCTCCTCGCAGCCTATCCAGCCTCCTCCTGAGAAACTGCTAACTACTGTTGGTTAATTTATGCTGAAAAATACTACTCGGGAGAAACGCCCAGAAGGGCGCAGCTGCCGTCCCAGGGCGACGCTGATCTGTTCTCAGACGGGCACCCCGGGGCTCCGGTCCACCGGGAACTCGCCGCGGGCAGCTCGGCGCCGGGCGCCTCGGGCACGCCCCGGCCGCGGCCCCCCCAGAGCCCCCTCCCGCGCGGGCAGGGCTGCGCTCCCGTGGCAGGTGCTCCCCGCGGCCACTCCCCGCAGCAGCGGCCCGGCCAACGGAAGCGGTTCCGGGCCGCGCGGGCTGGCGCGGCGGTACAGCGCGAGCGCGGCCGATGCCGGGATCTCGCCCACCGGGGACGGTTGAAACCTGGGGAGCCCGGCTCGGGCCTCTTGCACGAAGGGGCCGGGCCGGGGGCTGCTCGGGGCTGTACTCACAGCGGGGACCAGGAGCGGGACCGAGCTGCCGCTGCCCCAGGAGCCTCCTCGCGCCGCCGCGTTTGAAAGACGCCCCGCCCGCTCCGGCTCCCTGGATTGGCGCCGCTGCAGCCGCCCGTCCCCATTGGCTGCGCCCCGCGCGCGCGGTCGCGTTACGCAGCTCGGCGCCTGCGCGGCAGCTGCGGCGGCTCCGCTCCGGGGGTGGGGGGGGCGCCTGGCGTGGGGGGCAACTGGGGGCCCCCGGGCGGGCTGCGGCCCCCCCGCGGTGGCGGGCGCGGTGGCGAGCGCGGTGGCGAGCGCGGTGGCGAGGATGGGGAGTAAAGCGGAGGAGGAGGCGGCGGCGGCTGTAGGTGCCGGTAGGTGCCCCCCCCCCCCCCCAGCACAGATGTTGGTGTTGTAGGGACGCTGATGGCGGATGGGACCGAGCACGGCAGCGCTGCTTCCCCCCCCCCCCCCCGCGGATTTCGTGGCCTACAGATCCGTGTGGGCAGGAGTAGCAAAGGGGTGCCCGCTTGGGTGTCCAGGCCAGGGCTCCTGGCAGGTGTGAGCCGGCGTTTTAGGGGGTTTTTGTTTGGTTGGTTTTTCTCCACAGGCTTCTGCAGCTGTTGCTGGAGGAGACAGCTGGTGTGACTGCACACTGGAAACCATCTGGGATGTCCTCTGCAGCAAAGAAAGGCCATGTACAGAGAATGTGGTTTGGTTCGGGGTTGGGGGTTTTTTGTTTTGTTTTACTCACTTCTGGGTGTTGAGCCAAACCTAGATGAAGAGAGCTGTGGGTAGATTTCTTGCCACAGAAGAGGAAAACAAGATATGGAAAGCTTTTATCTTTAAAACACTTCTACCTGAAAAATTGCTCTGAAAAGAGCTGTAGCAGCTTCTGGTTTTTTTCCAAAGGTTTGGTTTGGTTTCCCCCCACCAAGTTAAACTCTGAGCTGACAGCTGGAGATGCCTCCATAGATAGGACTTGGCTTAGAGCCGTGGGGGAGCCAAGCCACCTCTTGAGTCCCTCATTGGCTTATAAACATACTTTCTGTAAGTTTCTAAGAACTATGGTTTAAAAAAAACTTCTACATGATGGTGTTTGCACCCCTTTGTATTCACACACTAGAATACAGGCAAGTATAGCTCAATAAATATCCTTTATTAATAGACAGCTGTTTCTGCGTGTTACAGCCTTATATGCTGTTCTGCTTTGCTCTGCCCATTGGCTTTATGGCTTCCAGGTAGTTGCAGATGTGTTATGCCTCTTCCTCCGCCCTCCCCCCCACTCCATCTCCATAGGGAAAGTTTTGGGCTCTTCTCACTAGCAACTTGCAGCTTGAGCCACCATCTTTTAAGAGGCTTGGATCTTTGGACAGGCAAAATCATTCATTTAAAGACCTTCTAAATGACTGACAGCTCTATAAAACAAAGAGCTCTTGGGCAGGGGGATGGGGGAAGATGGGGGTACTAAATATAAGAGGTGGATTCAGGTGGGGATGAGATCCACATGCTCAGTTTCAAAGGGTTAACTTGAGAGCTGGGGATTTGGATTGGCGTTATGGATGTGAAGTTGGGGAGGGGGAATCACTGTGAATAGACATGCTAATTGAACAGACAGCAGCATACAGGCAGAGAGGTAATGTGTAACAGAACTGTAGGCCAAAAGGGAAGCAGCAGGCTGAAGCTGAACTGGGCAGTCAGCTTGCCCTTTCATGCCTGTTTGTAAATTTAAAATTCATCTTTGGGTGCCTCTGTTGTTTCCATCCATTTCAATTCTGTTACCCAACAGAACAGCATGCACAAAGGAGGAAAGATAGATTGTTTGGAGGTTGACATCATGTACTTTGAGTTGCATCTTGTAGTCCTGTCAGCCAATAAGCCTTGATTTTGGAATAGATCATAAGAAGGTATCACTAGATTTTTTTTCCGGTTTCATCCCCAAGAGCTAAGGACTGATTTACCAAGTGGACATAAGACACATGCCCTACAGAGGTGGGAAATAAATACATTCTGAATTTTTGCCTCTGCAAGGGTACTAACAGAACATGAGCTTTCCATGCCCTTTGGCTGTTTGCAGAGCCAACTAATAGCTCGATCTGTAAAAGGCCTCATGAAAACAGGCACCTAACAGGCCAGTGGGATGTAGTTTGCATTTCACAGCTGAAAAGACAGAGGATACATCACTTCCCTTTTTGGCCGTTTATTGCTCATTTATCTGGTTTATTGATCCATTTATCTGGCCGGTGAAAACTGACAAGACATGCAGCCTGCACCTGGCTTGTAGGTTGTGGCCTGTACTTCTCACTTCTGAAGGGGCTACCAAACAAGTCTTCTTTTCCTTTTTAACTTAGCCAAAATGACTTGGCTCAAGTGAGCTTTGGTCACTGTTTGTCCTTGCATAAATTCTGTTGCCATGACATTACAAATGTGACCTCTTTGCTCCATGACAACGGCTGACCCTTGCGGAGGGAGGGATCTGAGGTAAAGAAAACAAATCTTGAACTCTGGAGGGAGACTGAGAGCTGGAACAGTGCGCAGGGAGCTGACTGCTTACACAGTCCAGCCTTGAGAGTGGAACTGGTAACTTCTTACATTGTGGTTGTTTACTTACATGTTTTACCACTACCCAGTTGGTGTTCTGACTTGCCAGCCTTCTCCCTGTCCATTGGAGAACAGTGACAGCTTATATTGCTTATTACTCTCAACAGGGTTTGTACCTTCATCTATGGCAGGGTACTACTTCAGATAATTGTACCCCAGAAGGATAAGAAAAGTCATTTGCACTAGTTTTGTGCTGACAGTACTGTTCAAGTGTGCACACCCCAAAGCACTGAATACTTTGAGACACTAGGCAGCAGGCCACAAACCATTATCAATTGCAGGTGATGCTAACCAAAGGTTTCTAGAGGCTGTCGCTGCTCTATCAGCAACTGATACCATTTCACTGTTTAGCTAGACCAAAGGCCAAAAAGTTAAAAGATGTGTCCTGTAATAGTCCTTCACTCTTGTTTTCTGTTTTTTTTTTTCTTTTGATTTAGGTTAGACTATAAATTCAAGAGCTTGTTTGATGCTGACAGCTTGAGTACAGAGGCAAAGAAAGGATCACTGTTTTTTGGATGTGAAGCAGTAAACTTTCATCCATTTGCTTGGAAGCCTGTTCTGTTGGGAATGGCAAGAAATCTACCCACAGCTTTCTTCATCTAGATTTGACTCAACAATCAGAAGTGAAAAACTGTCTTCTCAATGGGAGATGACAGTGAACCTGAGCAGATCTGCTGGGCTCATCTACCTGATGTCTGCCTGAGGCGTGTCTTCCATTGGTTAGACAACAGGGACAGAACTTGGGCTGCCTTGGTCTGTAGAAAATGGAATTGGGCCCTGTACTCGGGATCCCTCTGGAGGAGCGGAACCATCACATTCTATGGCCGACCATCAAGGGCACACACACTGGAGCTTCAGAGTGCCCTGCGGCATGCCAAGAAATTTAGCAAGTATTTGGAGCACCTTGAGGTCAAATTATTGAATCCTTACAACACTGCTTTTACCCAAAAATTTCAAGTGACTATGAGAAGTCTTCTTTCACACTTGGGTGAGTGTAACAGTCGTCTAGTATCCCTGAGCATCAAGTATCTGGAATTAGACCGCTTGATCTGGAAAAATGTGGTCAGGGTTCAGTTTATCAAGAATTTAGCTACCTTCCTGAGAAGAATGAGCAAATGGCTTGATTATCTTAACTTAAAAGGAGCAAGAGTAACCTTGGAAGAAGGCTGTGAGCTTCTGAATTCTCTGACCTGCTTGAGAGATAAAAGCTTTGTATCTGAAATCAATATTGAGGATTTCTTCCGTCTCCACCTTCCTGTCTACAGCAGCACCTTGTTCCACCAAACTATGTCCAAGTTCCATAGCCTGGTCATCCTGACTTTCAATTATAACTGTATCTCTGATGAACTGCTGGACATCCTGCGGGAGCAGAGCGCTCATTCTTTGTGCACCTTGAATATCCAATGTCATATCCATGACCCTCATGGACAAGTGGTCTGGGGAATGTCGTGGGCAAACTTGGCCAAGAAAGCCCCAAAACTGAATGTGAACTTCTTCTTTGAAAGAGTCATGAACCATGATCACCTAGCCAGGATCTTGCTAGTGGAGATCCCAGTCAGGAGCATCAGTCTACGGAGCTGCTATTTCACTGACCCAGATTGGACAATGAGACCTACCCTCACCAACCTCCTCCCAGCCTACTGTCATGTTCTGCAGGTAAGGGAAACGATGGTGGCATCTTACTGCAGTATCACAAAGCTAAGCAAAGTAATCCTATAGGCCTTCTGCATAACAGCAGTCATCCATAGGAACTCCTGACTGCTCCAGTTTTATGTTCAGAGGGTAATTTTCCTAAGCAAGTGAGCCATTCCTGTGTTCCAGCTATAGTCTAGTTCAGGTAATTCTCCTTGTTCAGTTACAGTCCCCATTATGGTGGTCTTCTCTATCAGGCTGATGTCAGGTTGCCCCCATAAAACTAAACCACCCGAAATACTGGTGGTTGTAATGTCAGCTGTGAGAAAAAAAGAACCTTTCAGGCAGGAAAATGTCATTTTTGTAAGAAAGCTTTAGGCTTATTCTGGTTAGACACCTTCATGTTTAGTAACTGATAACTTTCTTAGCCTTTCAGATTTTTCTGAACCCCACCCTTTTGCAGGGAAATCTGCATATGAGGAAAATAGTCTGTACACCTTGTTTGCTTACAGAGCTGTAGCCTGCATCAACCTACACTAATGGTTTTTCTCCAAAATGTCTTACAGCACATGTAAGTTAACTGGTGCCCATCACCAAGGGTGTGTCACCAAAGGTGTGCAACGGCTGACCCATGTAAATGAGCATCAGGTCTTTGCGTGCCTGAGGGAAGTACATGGCTTTATACCTGATGGTTGCTGACAGCTTTCTTTAAGTTCTGTTGTATTGCAGAGTTTCCAATAAACACCAGAGATCTGTAAAGCTTTCTAGAAATCGTCTTTGGATCTACTCTTGAATCTGGGATGATTTCCAGTATGTCAAACAAGACCATGGCATGAACTGTGGGTGTAGCATCTTCTAACAGTACTAGGACTTGCCTGTCTCTTACGATGGTATGTAACGCACAAGAGACCCTCCCATCTTAACGGGAGAGTGGCAATTACTGTAGCATATGCTGTTGTGACAGTACAAAACTGATTCTCTGCTAATGTCAAGGTACAATATTACTGACAGTCCCTTCTGTTGATAAAATTGGGAAACTCTTGTTTATTGAATTCTAGTTACTGTGCTCACAAGCTCTCTTCAGTAGTACTAACTGTTCTTTTTTTTTTTTTCCAAGAAATTAACACTTGAGTTAAACAATGACCATCAGCTGCTGGATGATGAGCTGTTACAGCTCATCTTATCATGCAAGAGGTTGTTATTTCTGGAAGTATGGGCATTTCTAAGTGTCACCTTTATGGAGAGGCTGCTACAAAACCGTGCAGAAAGGAAATGCATTTTGACTACCATAAAGGTAAGACTTTGTGCTTCAAAACTCCCATTCCCGTCCTCTCTCCAATACCCAGAGAAAGGTGAGGTCCCCATGCCCATAGAAAGGTCAGTTACAGAAATGTTAACTACCTTCCCTGTATTATGTTTTAGCAGTATAATGACCCTGAGAACCACTCACAGAAATGGGGCTTTCCAGCCTACTTAGCCACATACAGAATACTATAGAAATTTAATAACAAGCCCACAATTCCACAAGTCCTTCCTAGACTGGGGTTCCCTCTGTTGCCTCTAGTTCAAGCTAGAGATTCTCAGGCCAAGTGCTTACATCTGTGCTTAAATTGAGGCAGGTGGGTTGAATCCCACTAAACTGCAAGAAGATATAAACATGTCTCACTCTTCAGGGATGCTGTGTTGAACTGGGGCCAGACCACAACTGCAGCTGGTGCTAGATTCGGAGGTCATGCTGTCATGCTACTTTACGTGCTAGATTCTGAGTTCAGTAGATCCTCCCAGATCGGTGCAGATCCCAGGGATGTATCAGTTCTGGGGGTAAAAGAAACCTTGCTCTTCCCAAAAATTCTTTGGCAGGAGATGATGTTTTCAGTCAGTTTGGAGTGAAAATAGAGTCAAACCTCAAGATTTTTCTCAAAACCAAGGAACTGGGATTCTCTAGATTCTTCAGTAGTCACAGAGGCTTCTTGTTGCCATGAGCTTTAATGGGCTGAGCCTGCTCCATGTATCTGAGAGACATGACTGTTGTTCATGCATACAGGTGAGGATTTACACAGCCCGTGTAGACACCAGTGAGGAGGATCAGCTGTTGCGCCATATTTACAGGAAATTCAAATACCTGATTGATTCAGAGCTTAATTATTTTGTCATCACCTACCCAATGGTGTAAATCACACGGAGAGAGAAGAACACCCAGTGACATCTGCAAGCAATGAATGGATCCTTTGGAGGGCATTAGTAGGGGATTTGAATCTTGATAGCAATGCCTCTGAAAGACACCATTAAAGCAAGAGAGAGGCAAGGGGCAATTTTACACTCCATGCATTAAAATGTTGGACTTGTGAACCAGCCTCCTGTGTCTCCAGCATCATTTATTCTTGCCGTTGCTTTGTTTTTCCTTGCCAGAACTAAAGGAAGCAGTGAGCCCTTTTCCACCCTTACAGACATCTCTAGCTTTTTTCAGCACTTCTCAGTGTAGAGTTTCAAACACCAATGAAGCCCATATTATCATTTCCATTTTACAAATAGGGAAACTGAGACATGGGGTGAGGAAGTGATTAGCCCAAAGTCAGCCTTGGCTTGATCTTGACTCAGATGCAGTCAGATGCACTATCTAGTGTATCCCCAGTCCATACCTCCTGTTAAGTTTTTGTCCTGGTTTAAGCCCAGAGGGCAGCTGAGCACCACACAGCTGCTCTCTCACTCCTTCCCCCTCAGGTATGAGGAGAAGAAGATGGAAGAAAAGGCTCGAGCATAGAGACAAGGACAGGGAGGGCTCATTCATCAGTTGTGGTCACAGGCAAAAGACAGACTCAACTGGGGAAGAAAAAGAACATCAATTTAATGTGAACACCACCAATGTCAACACTTAATTTACCAATCACAGTAGGACAGTGAGAAATACAACCACATCTTAAAAACACCTTCCCCCAGCCCTCCCTTCTTCCTAGGCTCAGCTTTGCTCCTAAATTCCCCCCCTCACACTCCCCCTGCTCCCCCAGTGCCCTCCATGGGTGCAGAGGACAGTCTGCCCTCTCCCCACGGGCTGAGAGGGGCCTCTGCTCCAGGGCACCTCTCCCCACCCCTCCTCCTTTCTTCAACTGACCTCAGTGTTTGCAGAGGTATTTCCCTCACCGCTTGTCCTCTTCTCAGGTTCCCCTTCTTATATACGTTAGCAGAGGCAAAGCCACCGTCGCTAATTGGCTTGGCCTTGCCCAGAGGCGGGTCCAACTTGGAGCTGGGGGAGCTTCCAGAAGCTTCTCACAGAAGCCACCTCTGTAGCTCCCTCCCCTGCTAC
The DNA here is from genome assembly GCF_047716275.1 of Strix uralensis. Classification (NCBI taxonomy): domain Eukaryota; kingdom Metazoa; phylum Chordata; class Aves; order Strigiformes; family Strigidae; genus Strix; species Strix uralensis. Next base: position 14,079,032 of record NC_133991.1, read on the forward strand.
CAAAACCCTGCCACACACAGACCCAACAGCCCTTCCTAAGACATAGGCTTTGTTTCTAACAGTGTGTTTACTGCTACAGAGCAGCTCAAGGGAGGTGACCAGATGTCTGCCTCTACTGTCTGGAATACACAGTCAGACCCAGTGTCCTGTTAAAAATTTCTGCAAGGTTATTTTTTTCCTGAGTTTTGTTTGGGTCATGAGACTTTCCTTGTCTCTCCCTTTCAGTGATATCCAGCACCAAGGCAGAGCCTTAGCAGACAGGGAGCAATCCTGCAACCATGACACCTAAAAAGGATGTTCCGCTGTAGACCACGGGATGCTGCTTCTGTTACAAACTCCTTAAAGAAACTTAAGCGGTGAGTTTTCTCAAGGGGAATATTTTCCATAAGGGAATATCTCATAGCCAGACTGTCTTGTACTCTGTCTGACTTCTAAAATATCTAGTTCCTAGAGTTCATCTTCCTTCTCCTTCAGCTATTCACTATGTGGGAGATGCCCCCTATTCCTGTTAGACAGCACTAAAGAGAGCCTGATATCCTGGGCTTAAAATCCCACTGAAAAACAAACTGGTAATTGTGGTTGCTCTCCTGAGAAACGACTTCTCTCTCTCTCTCTCTCTCCTCCCTCTCTTCCCTCTCTTATCTCTTCTTTTTAATCTAGGCTGTGTCGTTGCAATTCTTGTGTTTAGCTGGTTGATGGTAGCTCACATTGCGGATTTTACTTCTCTCTGCTTTACTCTGATCACTTTGTCATCTCAAGATGCTAGAGTTATGCCATGTCTTACTCTCAGATGCTATATTCTCAGGCATTTGCATTCCATTCCGTTCTCCAGAGATGCTTATGCTGTACACCTCATCATATTGGGTGCCTTCCAGTGGTACTCTAGGTTAAGGGAGATGCATTCAAAAGAATGCAACTTATTCTGGAGGGCAGGAGAAGACATGCGTGGTGGTCCTAAGTTTCTGGAGTGCGATTGAGAGCATTGGGAAGGCTCCTTTCAAGGATCTGAATCAGCCTGTAAGTAAGGCCAGTTTTCAAACCAAGAAAATGGTCTGCCACTCATCTTGATTGGTGATTCACAGTACTTAGAAAATGTAATGTGTCAGATGTGGCAAATGCTGAGTGCTATACAGCCTCTAGAGTGGACTGGGAGGTTAAAATTGATGATGGCTTTGAATGTGTGGGTTGGGAGTGCTGAGTAGAGACAGAAAGAGAGGTCAGTTTGATCTGTGGGGAAAGCAGGAGTTGCTTCCAAAATTTGATTGTGGGTCAGCACATACATTTGAAAGTTGAGCTGCATAATGTTTTGTCTGTTCCCCCTAGATTACAATAACAAAGACAGTGAGTACCATACCAATCTTGAAAAATATTTAATATGCAATGATATTTTGATTAGGTTGAGGAGTTTTTCGGCACATGCATGCACAGTGGGTGTGGATGTAGTCAGTATCTACCTTCCCAGGCTTTGCGTGGTCCTCTTGATGTAGCTGTAAGTGGCAGCATTCATATTTTAGGCTTGGGTGCATCATTTAAAAGTCTACGTCTCCCTAGGTCTCTATCTGGTTGATGGAGTGAGAAGTTCTTCCAGAGAGCCATTCAGAGTACCTAGATTCATCCCAAATCTAGCCATTTTAAATGCCTTTGTAGGTGCTGTGTGACCATAATTCACAGGCCTTTGGCTTCCTCTTTATCTTAATCTGTTATTGAGGCTACTCCTTCTGCGTTCAGGCTTCTCACAGGTTCTCTGAGTTTAAGTGTTTAGAAAGCATCTCATTCAGCCATCTGCTCAAGGCAGTACCCTGCAACTTGGAAAGTCATTCATGCTTGGTGTTAATAGATTTTGTTTTTTCCATTGATGTGAGGAACATTAGGTACCAATCCCTTTCAGTGGACATGGATGGAGCAGATCCAGAATTCTGGGAGAATGTTTCAGAATCAATTTGGTTTTGGTAGGATTCTACTGAAAGTGCTAAAAGTGACCTAAATTGCTGGGAATGGACCATAGGTGCAGACTTGAAGGGACAGTAACCTCTAGCAGGGAAAATAGGAAGCAGGGATGAGCAGGAACAACATGTTTGATAGGAATTTGAATGCTGGACCAGGGTCACACACAAAACCCACAGCAGAGTTGGAACAAGAGTCAAAGCTACCAATTTCTTCTGCAATGTCTTGATCTTGGGACCTTCAGACATTCATTTCAATGCTCCAGTGAGGTGCTATGCAGCTCAGAAGTGGAGGTTTAAGAGACAGAGCTAATTGCTTGCTTACCGGAATCTCTTTGCTTAGGCACATCCATTCAGAGTGAACCCTTCTAATCACTGGTCTTCTGATCTCACTGTTTCTCCATGATCGTTGTCAAACGCATGCACAGCAATACTGTGGTTCAAAGTCACAGTGGGCATCTTGTTACAAAGCTCGCTGCTTTGTAAAGACACAGAATCATCATGCCAGTAATAGCATCGTCCATCCATTTCCTGCTCCCCTCCCCACCCCCTTCTTGGCTGTTTGTTTGTGTGTTTGTATTTGGTGAAAATAATATCCCTTTGCCATAAGGAGTGCAATGTCCAAGCTGTGACTTGCATTACCACGTTTTATTTGCTCCTGCTGTCACACAACCTCTGCAGGTCATAATTCACCGTGGGTGTCATCGCAGAACAACCTTGCTGGCCCTGTTATTGTTATTGGGCCCAGAAAGATGAGTGGCTGACCTTTCCCAAGTGCTATTTCTGTTGACTGCTAAAAACCTTCAGAACAAAGTTGCGTGTTTCTTAGTGGTGTGAGCCAGACTATTTATCTGCCTGCAAACTTTCTGAATCTCAGCACATCTGTGAAGATAGCTCCAGGTATTGCAAAGGAGAGCCTAGTTTACTCTGCATATACTCTGAGGAACAGTAAGCTTCAGGCACTGACTACTGGTACTAAGTACCTCTGGTTAATCACATGCATGTAGCTTCTGGTTTGCTTGTAACAGAAGAGTGAACTCACCTCTGCTTGTGAGCTCCCATGTAGAAGGTGCACTGCTGACCACCACACAGACTGCCTGCTGTTGGTGTGGGCAGCTCAGTGCTGGTCTATGCTGTAAGGAGCTTGTTAGGAATACAGTAGCAGGGCTGGAAAAAAGGCAGTGTATATTCCCCTGGTTTCAGGATAACAGTTGTCAAATGCCTGCTATTCTGCTCTACATCTCAACTCTTTTGGGGATTACTTGCAATGCTAATTTGGAGCAAAGCCATACACGATATAGGTAAAGGAACTGCCAGTTCCACAATCCTGCAGATTAGGAAAGAAAACCCCACCTTTGTAAATACATCGTGGGGGATGGAAGGGGTGGAATTTCTGGAAAGATTTTATGATGATGTTCATGGGAAAGTTTAAAACCAGAAGCATACAAAAGGTCCCCATATTTTCTCTGATTTTTAGGGTGAGGGATGAGGAAGTCATATTAGTTTAATTCCATCGGGGAAGTCTTAAATATTTATTTGCTGAGGGACATATCTTAGGGCAGCAAGAAAGAGACAGACGGATAGGTGTGCTCCCCCAGCTTCCTCCTTTTACAGCTGTCAGGGCACATGCTGAAGCAGCACAGAGGCAAAGCTCAGGCCTCATGCTGGAGGGCTAAATGGGAACTGTACAAAGCTGAGTTCTCATCCAGCAGCTTAACCACTGGCACTGTAGGCAGATTGCTTCAGAAAATGCTCCCATTTCTGTTCTGTCTGTAAAATGAGGATAAAAATCTTGTCTTTCTTAAAGGACGGACTTAGTGATCTACTCACACAAAGAGGTGTATGTCTGTAAGGAATCAGAGATTAGTTTGGCTCTATATACAGTGAGTTGAAGCAAGGTCATTGGTGAGCATGTTGCCACTCTGCATCTCAGTGTTCACTGCTTTGATGTTAATGCCTCACCAGCTGGCCTGTCCAGTGCTTCTAGACCAGTGCCTTTCAGTTGCTTGCAGTACCACTTGGACAGTGCCTAAGAAATGCTTAGCAATAGTGGGGATCAAAGGTTTTTGATGAAGCAAAACACAAATGAGAACGCTTTTCTCTGCCTCTTTTTGTGAATGTTCTTGTAAGCCTAGATAAAGAACACCTTCCTTTGTTACTCATTTATTGGCCTATATGAGGGCATAACAATCTCTTTTATAGAATTGTTTGGGATTTTTTTTTTTACTCCCATGCAAGGCTTGTGATAACGCTGGTGGTCATGAGTTTAAACCACCTTGATGACCTGTGGGGGGAACCGTTATGCCTAGGCAAAATGTGATTACTCGTTAGTGTGAAATGCTCAGATACTGTTCAAATAATTGATAAAAGCATGGGGACCGTTGTTCAAGTAGTTGTCTGAGGAAGATGGAGATGGTTTCTAGGTGCTTCCATTTTTTGATGTTGAATTCTGTGCACTCCTGGATAAATCAGCATCCAGTGTCACACAAGCTTCAGCTTTTGAATGCCAGCCATTGTGGAGGACCAAACTCTGTTATGTGCCCAGTCAGGCACAGTGATGGGTATATGGTGGCCATGGCATGTTCTCTCTCTGTCTATACAAATGCATCCTCCTGCTGCCCCCCAAAATAACTTCCTACTTCATTTGGTCTTTTGGTTAACCAGCCAGAATTCCCAGTAGCTGGATAAAGGCCATCTGGACACAGATTGCCTCTCTATCTTCCAGATCATAACCTGTGAAGTGTCCAGTACTGTGACCAAAGCACTGATGTGGAAGCTCTCCCAGAGTTGCCTGTGTCCTTATCAGTATGCTATATATCCTGTTATACTGCAGATGCCTGGTGGAGCAACTCTGCTCTGAATGTAAATATTTTTAGTTTTAGTAACTTCAGACAGTCTAGGACAGTTGGTGCTGGCCAGAGATTTGCACCCACTTCTTTATGTACGCTTGAACTACACTAAAGCCGAGGTCTTACGGGTCATCCAAATACCACTGTTATCAATGGGAAGCAGTCCTTTATTTTGTCTGTATTTAAACAATGCAATTAAGTGGAGGAATGGAGTTCAGTGTTGGAGAAGCAGAACTTTGTGAAGGGTCTGGATGTAACTATTGCACGTGAGAGATGAAACAAGGAATGTTAGTGTAATATCAGGGCATTTGTAGTGCCTTAAGTAACAGGAAACTCAGGCTCGTTCTTATAGCAGGTTTGCATTAAACAGATAGGTGTATTGTCAGAAGTCTTTAGTGTTGTTTTACTTCACTGGTAATACAATTTAAGAATTTGAGAGGGTAATCACCTTGAGATTGTATCTCACTACTGCCCCCCTTTTATTGTTTGAACAGCTGATTTCTGGGAATATACTGAAGTGGCCTTTAATATCTACTGCAAGATTTTACATGTTTTCAGTGCCAAAATTTATATGTCCAAATGATGATCTGGTATCCTTGTTATTATAGTGGCCTGGTATAGCTGAAACATAGTCTCCCTGCACGGTCCTCACTAGTTCCGTGACTGCAAATATATAAGCAGCTGAGATAACTTCATTTTTAGCTCAGAAGGCCCTGAACAGCAATAAAGGGAGAACAGAGCCTAGTGAATTAGAGCATGTTTAGCTATTTATGAAAGATCATATGAAGCCAGTGGCTTGGTGGAAACAAAATGGGACTCCATTGAGGTCATATCAGGATTCATCTGTAGCCCCCATTTATTTTTAGTTTCCCTGTTAACATTCCTTCTTATGTACTTACAGCATGCCCCTCCCAATATTCTCCTCACCCACTCAGTTTTCCTGTCCTTTCTCATGACAAAATGCTGGGGCTCTGGTTTAACTTATGGTCAGATATTAAAAACAAAAAAACAAAAAACCAAATCAAAAGCAACAACAAAAAAAAGACAACTGCCATAGCTGTTGGCAGAAGTTGGCTGGGAAAATGTTCTAATAAATCTAGTACTTAGTATGTGCAATGTTCGAAATCAAGACCAAGGCCTGCGTTCTGGTTTTAGAGACACAACTGTAGATCTCAAGTAACTCTGCAGGAATTGATAGAATAACTCCGCATTTACCCTAGTATTATATCTGAGACTGGAATTTGCCCTGTTATCTTTTAAGTTACCAGCATAGCATATGCATATTTACCTTGATTAGGGGCTTCAGATCATTCCTTCCATTATGTTTAATGCAAATATGCAAGGTCTGGGTTCTGTCTTCAGTAGAAGTCTTTCCCAACCTTTCAGAAATCAGTGCAAACATTACATGGCTGCCCTTGCTAAATGTCTGACTCTGTTGCCAACTGCTGGTACAGTCAGTGATTTAATGAACATTAACCATGTCATCTGTGTCACACAGGCCAGCATCTGCAGCAGCCAAGGGCTAAAATTCTCCTGTTGAAGGGAGAGAGCTGATCAGTCTCTCTTTGGGACTGTGTTGAATTTGTACAGGTTTGCCATAGGCTGTGAGTATGTTTTAACACTCACAATCTCCCTCCAAAAGGAGACATAATGAAATTGGTTCGCTGTAGAACAAGAAGGAGACCGACAGATCGTGGCAATCTGGGAAGGATAACAACCCAGAAAAGCAGAGCATTCAGGAAAAAGGGAGCCCCAGTTAGGAAAAGAGACAAGCTGACATACTGGTCAGGCTACAATCCAAACAGTGGGAGTTTTATGTGGTACGCAGGAATGTGTTGGAGGGTTTGGAATGGTGCTTGAGGAGCTCATCAACCAGCGTTATCAGACAGGAAAGCCACTATCAAACCCTGGCCTGATAAATGGTCAAAGAGCCCTGAAGAATTCCGTAATGGAAGCTGGAGTAGTTTATGAAGTGTTTGGGGAATACAGAGTGAGATAGTGGGGTACCTAGCAGTAGATTACACCCAAGGCATGACCAAGAACAGCATGTTACGGGTCCTTTGACATTCCTGAAACTTTCCACATGCTTGGCAAAAGTGTTTCTTAGAGTGAAGACAAAAGCAGACTCCAATTAGCTGATCTGGGACCAAAGCACTGGCCACTTTAGCTGGAGTTTTGCATGTCTTCTGGCAATTCCACAGGGGGAGCTCCCCAGCCATGGATGTATGCAGCAGTGTCTCAGCCTGATGGGATGTCTAGTTGCTAACCATGGAGCTGTCGCCTTCCCATGGTGTTGGGAGACCTTGCTCCTTTCAAATGCAAAATCCAAAAGTCAATTACTACAGTAGCGTTTTCATCCTCCCTCTCAGGGATTTGCTTGTGAGACCCTTGGCCTGGGTCACTCTCACAGCACACCAGAGCCCCATAAGCCTTGCAGTTACTTCTCCCTTTTGTCCACCTCTGCCTCAGTTTTGGAATTTTCAGTGGTGTCACCTCTGGCCCCCAGACTGGCTAAGCTGAGTGCTGTGGAAAATAATGGCTAATAATAAGCCAAATTGTAAGATGCTGTGCATGATGAAGCAGGTGCTAAGGAGAAGATGTGATTAAGGAACTGGTTTTGGTGAAGTGACCATAGATTTTTTTCCACTTCTGTAACAGAGCGCTCTGAGACAGGTGCTGAGAAAAAATGTCCTATTGCTGAAGCCTTTCCCTTGGCTGGCAGTCCTGCATGAGCTGGAGCTAAGCCAGAGTATCAGGTTGCCTTCTGCCATGAAAAGCTAGAACTCTGATCTGGAAAGAATTGGAACTACCCATGGAACACTGTCAGACACACGATCAGATAGCAATTTGCTGAGGAGAGGATGACCGGGCCTCAGTGTTACCCGAGATCAATATTGAGAAAACAAAGTTTGCAGCCATGGCAGCAACTGCTGTCTCTTAAATGTTACCCTGTACAGGGCTTGTCACCCTGAAGTGTAACAGATACTGTTAGTCCTTCTAGTGGTGAGTGAATGAGGCCAAAGGAGATGAAAGACCTTGCACAGATCAGGGAATGACTGCTCATTTTGCTGCCTGTGGATATATGTAATTGCACATATATCTGCAGGCACATGCCTTGTGCATGCGGTCTGTTATTTTCTGCCATTGTAATTTCAGTGTTGTGATAATTCCCAGAGCCAAGCAAGCATGACACAGAAGAGTTGCCTGTCAGTTACATTAAACAACTGAGGACTCTTGACTATTAGCCCACACAAAGTGATTGTTATCTTCAGCTGTTTTCAAATAGGCTTTGCAGATTAGAACTAATGACCAAGATAAGTCGCTAAGAACATAACTGAGTTTTAATAATTAGAGTGTTTATGCTCCTTTACTTGCTAAAATCTTGCAATTTCATGTGCCATCAGGCTGTGAAACTTCATCTGAGCAGCAATTGCTCACGTGCATTCAACTCATCCCATTTTAGAATCAGCTTCTATTATTTAAACTATCCAAAGTCTTTCTACACCTAAGGCACCTCTTTAAATCCTTGTTGCGTAAATTTGGGTGGATTGCTTTGCTTTTAGTCTATTATATTTTATTATTTCAAGGTCTGAAATGAGTATGACTTAAGACAAATCTAGAAATAACTTATTTTCAGGTGAAGATTCCCCAGCTTGTGTTTCGGCTCACAAATGCATGTGGCAGACCTACGCATGTTATATGGACAAACAGTACCAGTCACACAAAGACACATGCATACTCCCGACACAGTCTGTAGGATGTAGTGGATGTTGACCAAATTTGCCATATCGTTCTGTTTATTCCATCACACTCATGATGTAATTCAGGTTTCTTTTCCTACCTTCCAAGCTCTCCCACATTCTCATTCTCCCAGATCCTCTGCCTGGGAACTTGATGTTAAAACACTACTGGAAGAAGTTGCATGGAAGGCAGTCCTCCTGTTGTCCTGAATGACAAGACCATAGTGGGAAAAGCGATGGCTAGTGTGGCAAGAGAAAGATTTTATAAGGTAATAGAGAAAAAGGCGTGGAGAGGATTGAGAGAAGTCATAAGTGAAAGAAGGGAAGAGAAGAGGCAAGCTATTGACACAAGCAAGGAAAAATGGTATTTCACTTTCTCTCTCAATGTCTCTTGGGGGGAGTAAGGATGGTGACACTTAACAAAGAATGGTGAGGTGGCGGAAACTTACTAAGTTGCCAGATCACTGTGAGAAGAAAGGGAGCCTATTCCCTTCCTCAGCTGGGCAGAAAAACTCCACAGTCAGTGGGCTGTGCCCCTCTACTCTTCTTACAATGGTTTTATCCAGGTACAGCCCCGCCAGCTTTGGAGGGATACCTCCTCTGGCTGATGGGAGTAAGCAGACAGGCATCTGTTTTCAGATGCTGGCTAGTGGAAGATGATAGGCACGATCCCAGGCTTCCCTGCAGAGAAGTAACTTCCAAAGAGTGGAATGTGGAAAGTCCTCTGATATATCAGGTTGTTTTCTGCAATGCTTAATTGTCATTCCAAATGTAAAAGTCATCAACAGTGCTGTCCAGGAAGATTGGTTCACAGAACCCAATAATCTATCTGAGATACTGTGGAGTAGGAACCTACTTCTTTCTTTATATGATCCTGGCTTTTCAAAGAAGCCTTACAGCAAACTGAAGTTATGTCCACTTCCTGTCACCCCAGTTTTGGCAGAAGAGTGTAAAGGGCCTTTAAGCCTCAGTAGTCCCAGAGATTCGATAGTTTGCCCAAGGATTGCTGGAAAATCAGTGGTGGAGGGAAGACCAGAGCCCAGTTGCTAGTCCTTGCTCTGGCTGGTCTGCAAGTGTGAATGAAAAGTGACTCAAGGAACTAAAACAGTTCATGAAATAAAACAAACTTACTGATGACATCCAAAGGGGAACAAATCTGAAGTAAGGAAATCTGACAGCAAAACACTTATCACATGCAGCTGTAGTGCACAGTTGATTTGAAGGGCTCCAGAATTACGACCGCAGTGTGCTGTGTTGATCACTGGCACATGACATCGAGGACACTAGCAATCTTTCTGCATGTGCGCTTGCTTTCTGGTAATAATTATGTTTCACACAGTAAGGGCAAAGCCTCTGGTCTTTTACATGTGCGTTGATGTGGTTTGTGCTTGCTTTGGCACTGCACGTCTACGTTTCTTGTGTCACACTGAAGTACAGCAAAACACTCAGGAGTATCTGTCTTTAAGAACAAAGCCAATCAGATGCAAATTTGGACACAGGCATACACATCTTTTTGAGTCAGGTGGACACGTATGCAATTTAGTGATGCGGTCATTCCCTCTGTTTTGTCTGAAGCCGTGAAGCTGCCTGCTTAATCCAGCACTTTTACAAATGGTATTTTTCAGCTCCACTTGATACTGCCTGTCATTGTGGTATGTTTTAAACATGTATGCTGATTAATCCAAGCTATCTTGTTGGCAGCAACCTAGAACTTTGAATCTTGTTCTCTAACTTTACCTCCTCATTGGTTAGAGTATTAATTTTATAATACAAGTGACAGCAAGCAGGAGTGAGCCGCAGAAGATGCCAGGCATCGCCTACTGGCATAGGGAATGGTCTCCCTGTGGAAGGCTTGAGCTGTTTTGCAGGTTGCTGCTGCAACTCTGGTAGCCTGGAAGCTGTAAGAGGAAGGGGAAAGAAGCAATGTAGGCTGGCAAAATGTCACGTCCGAACAGCTGTATGTGTATCCTGGTGGTCCGTCATAGTCATCAAGATTCCAAGCCTAAACCTGTGAATGTGCCGAGAGCTGATGGGTTAGGCTGATGGTTTGGGTGGCATGCTGCTTTATGAATGGTGCCAGCGCTGCAAGTACTTCTATCACAGGAGTACCGAGAGCTCCCAGTTGTGCCAGATGCTACCCAGTAATTCACAGGGTAAAAAATAATCCATGACCAAAACAGTTGACCACCATATTTGGCAAGACAGTCAACAGAAGGTGTTTTACCTGAGGGGATGTTACTAGCTGTATTCTGCATATAGAGGAACTGAGGTAGAGGAGGGATGAAGATGACTAGGGCAGAGAAGACATCTTGACGGAGTGGTTGAAGCATCTCAGGCTACTGCATTAAGCGGTTATGCCTGTAGTTTTAGAAGTATCTTGGCCTGGCATGAAAAATAAGAAAACTGCTGTCTTGAAAATGAATAAGAAAGAAACATTTCCCACCCTTAGTCCATTGCACCTATATGTCCAGTTTGTACAGCACATTTTGGACTCCTTGGGAACCAAATCTTGGTGGTGGTCATTGTTAGTGTATGAAAGGGTGCTTTCTGTAATAAGTGCCAACGCTGCTTCTAGCAGGAAAAGCCTGATGTGCCATCCCATACACCACTGGCAAATCTCCTACTGACTTGGCCAGCAGGATCTCACCTAAGCCATCTTTACAAAGCACAGCATCTGGCAATGAGCTGAAGCTAGTTGATTATTTTCTTTTTTAGCCAGTTTCCAAGTACAGAGTGTAAAATGGCCAACCCCATCAGAATCGGCAGAGGACAAGGGGATGTTAGGATGGGTCTTGGCAAAGAACAAATGGGCAAAAGTGAAGATACTGACACATGACCTACTTCTTGCAAGGAAAATTGTTTCTGTACCTTCCCAGAGCACTCCCAGATGGAATGCCAGGGAGAGGAATAGCAGTGGTTTTGGCATATGAGTTGCAGCCAGGACTAGGATAAGCTGAGGAAGGACTGGCATGATTTGAAAAGCACATGTATACTTTGTCGGAGGAATATAAACAGTAGTGTTCTTCCATTGCAGATCCAATGCAGACTTGCTACAAAATTGGCTGGCTCATGAACAAACTGCCCCTGCACAGCAGTAACCTCTTACTTGTCAGTATGAAGTGCACACCCATGCAGACGCTTGGTTTAAACATTAGAGAAACCTTTTGCTAAGAGCTGATTGCCAGAAGGGACAGAATTTGTGACATACTTTCTCTGGACTTAAACTCTTAAACAATAAATACTCATGCAGTAAGCCTTTCTGTGGGAGTCTTCTCCAAAAGAAGGCACTTTGCAGGTCACTCTGAAATGGAGAGTCAGCAGGAGGATGAGCAGATGCCTGTTGGGATAAAAAGCCTGCCACGTTTTTCCTCTGAAACGTTCAAGTGTTCCAGTGCGTTTGCCACCTGGCTGTGTTTGAAGGTCATCTGTTTGCAGAAAGCAGATTCTGTGGAAATTGGGTACGTGACGTCTCCTCTGTGAGCTTCTCCATTTGCCAGCCTTTGTCAGGCCACTGTTTGCCAAGGTGAAATGTCTGTATCTGCAAAACTCGGTCATTAATGTTGCAGAAGTAGGAGCCCTGAACCTCTCTTTGAGGTCAGCCACTGTGCTTCTGCTCTGCCCCAGAAATGGCAGGAAAGCAATGATTCAAAAATACTCTGTGGAGTTTCCTCACCAGAGGGAGACAACACAGACTGACCTGTCAGTCTGTGCAGAAAAAACAAAGCCAGCTTTACCTTCAGCTTTTTGCTAGAGATAGCGCTTCCTTGGAAAGCGGAAAAGGCACAGTCTGGGAAGTGGTTAAGCATCTGTGGGCACCACTAAATTTATTCTCACAGCCCAATTTAAGAGTAAGTGGGGTGTAGATGGGGTAGACCCATGTGTACTGAAACTCCAGGTGCTTATACAACACCACACATCACATGCATTCATTCCTCATCCTACTGCCTGCTCTTCAGTGCTTCATTTTAGCTTCTATTCTCACTTATTTACGCCTTGTTGCTTTCAGTACTGAGACCCTGAGGATCCTGCATTATTCTCACTGCTCTTTTGTGGTGGCAGCAGAATGATACAGTCTTAGTCTCTTCACGAGCAGAATTTTAGCTGGCAGTACTGCAGAGGTTTCCAGTACCAAGACCGTCCAGCATCTGTCACAGCAAGCCCTTTAGACTTTTGATGGCAGAGAGTGAGGTCTTCGGTTAATTTACAGAATTTAAGGTATGGTTTTCAAGCTGTTGAGGAGAGGGAGAGGCAGGTGCAGACTCAGCCTGGGAAGCAACATACCACAGGAGATAAATGGCTCCTGCTCCAGCCAGATAAAGGGAGCAAGTAACTGTGTTAGAACAAAAGATGAAAAGAGACATGGAAAAGATGAGTGTGACCAGGGCTGGTGACAGCATTGTTCTCTGACACCTTGCTGAAAGCAGCATTCCCACAGAGAAAATATTTTCCACCCCAGTGGGTAGCTGTCAGAGAATACAGCAGTTGTGTTCCACTGCCTTTCTGGAAGGAAAGCATCTCTTCTTTGATCAATTTTTTTTTTCACGGTGGGGACGGCTTCCCTGCTGGCATCAGTCCCTGCCATCTTATTGGTTTATGAAGCTTTGCCATGGGAAGTTACTGGGCAATGAGGTACGATACAGATTTGCTGTGTGCTAATTAATCAGCATGCTTTGCGCACAGTGAGGCTGAGGAATTGACTCCGTTCAGGGGCAGTCTTACTGCATGCTAAGAACCAGACTAGCTGCTCACCGCTGCCCAGAGGAAGTGGTCTTCTCCCTTCCCTGATTGCTGCTCTGAGTGCTACCCAGTTCTTTCCTTCTTCTTCCTTTGGCTCCTGGACTCTTCAGACTCTGTTCTGGGCTGACTCAGCTTCCTACCCCAGAAGAGAGCAAATCCATTTCTTTTCTACTTAGACTGGTTTTCTGCTGTGTTGAATGATTGAATTGGCTCGTGAAGTGTTCTGATGAACCCAGAGCTGGCGTGGCACAAACAGTGGGAGATGTAAACAGATGGTAACAGGGGACTTGGCTTTCCATCTCAGCCACAGTGTACCATTAGATCGGATCAACTGTATCATTTCTCTTAACCCCGTGAGTGTCTATATAAGGAGTAGGTGTAGAATACACCATACGCTGCCCATTCGTGACCTCCCTCACTCTGAATGAACTTTCTTTTAGATGGGAGTTCCTTCCTTTGAGAAGGGTGTGCTTTCCTGGCAAATTGCAGAGAAGGATCTTTTCTTGATTTTTCATAGGTGTGTTCACATCCAATTTCTGTCTTTTTCATTGTCTCCTCTGCGTTGTCGTGTACTTCAAAGGGGATGGAGGAGAAAGACTGCTATATTGTGTCTGTTCTGCAGAGGAATAAAATCCATCTATCCTCTTCTCACCTGTGTTGGCAACCGCCCAGAGTCTTAAGTATCCTGAAAACATGGAAAAGTATATGTGAGGTTTATGCTGGTCCCTAAAGGCCAAGGGAATGTGCCCTTTAGAGGACTGCTCTTGACAAACCTGTAAGCAGAGGAGTTTGACTTTGTGGACTGTAATAGGGTCATCAGCAGAGATAAAGCTCTGACAGGAAATGCTGACTATGACCTAAGAGAACTTTCAGTTGCTCCAGAGTTTGTCAAGGCCTCTAGCCTTAACTTGCACGTCACCAGTTTTAGCCCTGTAAGGCAAAGGAAAAAAAAAAGGCTGGTTTTACACTGGAATGGGAGAAACAAGTGGAACTGTATTACTGTGATGCCAGTAAATTATGAGGAAATTATCAGTATGTATCTTTTCACTGAGGAAAGAGGGTTTACACTCTTACAGTATGGCTTTCCAAGTCTTGTAGACTCATCTTTCCATTTCACATATCTCACATGGTCTCCTTCCTCATGCCTGAGAGCATTGCTCTTAAGTTCCTCCTTCTTTCAAAGGCATTTTGTTGACCAAAAAGGATGGAATATGCATATGGACCAGGAGCACTGGGAATCCTTGCATAAATATATCATGTCTCAATTGTTTTCATTACTGTCTCAACTTTGCTTTTCCAGTTGGGAAGGAAGCCAAAACAGAAAGGTAAAAATAGAATGTGTGTTGGGAAAGGGAGACGTTGATCCTATGGGTTACTCAGAATGCACAGCTTTGCTCTATCCCTGCATGTTATCTGGTCTGCAGGCCAAATGTTTGTCTGATACAAATCTGCATAGTTCCAAAACGCTATGTTAATTCATGTGCTTTATTACAATACCAGTGAATAAGAGTGTATTGCTCCTTAGTAAACAGCTGATAGCATGATAAATCCAGTCATATTTTCAGAGAAGCTACTCTAGGTCCAGCCATGATTTATCAGAGCAAGCAAGAACAGTCACACAGTTTTGCATGTCTAGCTTTCTTCTTGAGCCTGTCTCTTATTTGGGTCAAATCACATTATACCCAGGACGGTTTGGGTGGATACCAAAAAATAACCCAATATTGGGGTAGTAATTCCAATTTAGTATCCTCTGGCAAATAAGGGGGAAGAAATGAACAGTTCCACAGTTATTTCCAGTACTCATATATTTTTGCAAGGTTTTACCCAATTGCCTAATCACTTTGACCTTAAAGAACTTAAAATATAAGACAATCCCCTGCCCTGCAAAGATCAATCCAACTGCTTAAGCTCATGCACTTTGGTGTTCATTGAGTTCAGTGAGTTTACACATTCCCTGTTGATGAGCATATACCTTTTTCATAGCAACTGAGGCACTCAAGTATGGAGGTGTCAAAAACAGGGGCTATCAGGAGAGTGTTGAATTTGAAAATGGAAGAAGTCACTCCTTCCCTCCCTGGGGCTAGCTGGGAGGGAGTAGACACAGTGTCAGGAGAGATCGCCCCTACCAGGAACACTTTCTGTTGTTGTATCTTCACTCCATTTTTATCTCAATGCTTCTCTTCTGGAACTGATGAATTCTAATGCAACTGGATTCACCTCTGGCATAACAAAGACCCGGTTTTGTCCTTAGAGGCTGTAATGTGATCCTGGGCTTTTTATTCTACTGCTGGTTTGCTCGTCTTGGGTCACTCTTTATTCATGGAATGAACTTTCTTGTTAGCTTTGAATATGGCCCTGCACCATCCCCAGTCCCAGCAACTCTGAAAACAAACTTGCCCAGTAGAAGATGGGATTAGCAGCAACAGCATGTTGATGTCAGGCAGAGTCATGGCTTGTTAGTGAGGATTGAATAAATGATGCTGTTATTTCCTGGGGAATGACAATACTCCAGTGATGTCTTACAGCCAACAAAATTGGCAGTCTGGCTTCTGTCTCTGCTGGAAAACTCTACTGTCCTTAAGGTCCTGCTGTGTGTAACAATGAGGAAGGCAGTTCTGCCCAGGGCTCAATTGGCTTAGTTTAAGTTTGCAGGGTTTTTGAGTCCAACAAAGCTAGTGACCTCACTGTTTTCATAATTACTCTCTCATATATTGTAAAATGTGTTGTAAAATGCAAAGTCACACAGTACTGTAAGTAATTAGTTGTCATTGTCTTGTCTGCAGTGATTTGAGCCTTGTCAAAAAAATGAAGAAGGGCTCACTAGAAAACCCTGGAAGCCAGAATATCTGACTGTAATTGTGTATGCCTTGGTAAATTCCTAGCAGTTGCTTGCTGTAGTAATAGCTGATTGAAGTCAATTCTGCAATGGCAGCTTTATGCTCTTACTTACAAAGTCTTTCTGAGGCTACTCAGGGAGGGAAACCAAAGCTTAGAAATAATCTTTTCTTTGGGCCCAGTAGTCTAGTTGCAAGTCCAGATCTGGAAATGGTTTATTTCAGTGTTTAAAGAAGGTCTGATGTGGGGATTGGTTTAAGGCCCTCTCAGGTTCTCTTCCTGGATGAGACTGTGTCAGGTGATCCACTCAATGGTGTAAAGACTCTTCTGACCATGTTGTAAGTAGGTCAAAGATGGTAGAAACTAAGATTCACCTTGTCTTGCCATGATTTTTTTAAAGCTTGGTCGTGAATTTGAGGCTGGGGAAAGGTGTCTAGTTACCAGCTTCAGACACATGGGTCTTCTAGCCACAAACCAGCTACAACATGAACAGCGTAGCCTCGAAGCCGGCAGGCTGTGGCTTTCCTGCCTTAAAAAGTTACACCATTTTATGTGTAGTGGCATATGGCACACTCTGGGGGTGCTATTTGAACTCAAAAAAAGCAACTGAAACATATTACATTGTTATACTTTGCTCCAAATCATAAAGCAGTTCTGAGAGGAGTGTATTGCAGGAGTAAAAAATAGAAAGACAAAAAAGCCAATGAGGACATTCTTCCATTTCAAACTTTCTCTGATTAAGGAGCATGCAAGATGTCACATTTCTGTTCCATGCTTCACTGAATAAGCAAGGAATAAATTCTTTGCTGTGAGTACCAGACTGGCTGATTATTTCTTAAGTTCAGAGCATTGCTTTTGAAAAATAAAGATCTAATATGGAAAAGCAGCAGCATGCGCTTTTGCCCTTTTGTGTCTTGCTGCAGGATCCAGTTGACACAGACTGGCACAGTGACTTACTCTGGGGACTGATCTTTTGAAGACAGCATTGGGACCTCATGTGCCAGCGGCACTTGTGAAACAGGCTATGCCATTTGCAAACTAAACACTTTTCAGAAATTCAGAAGGTACCATGCAAGCAGATATTCATCAGGAATGCAGGACTTTCCACTAGCTGGTCAAGGAGGAAGTGGCCTCTTTAGTACTGGAAATAACTGAAGTTCTGAGCATAAGGATACTGCGGTAGTTTGTAGGATGCTACCTCCCATGAACTGAGCTGGCCTGGAAAGAATGTTAAATGTGCCTGACAAGAAGCTCTGCTCAGTTATCCTGAACTTCAGGGTGAGACGAGCCTCCTAGCAACTGCTACTGTCATTTATTGGTGGGCCCTACTAAAGAAAACGATGCCGCTGTGCCAAGTTGGAGAAGTCAAAGGCAGAGAAGCATCTTAGCTGCAATGGTGGTGCCTGGAGTAGAATTTGCGTGATCTTGCATATCTGTGACAGCAGTGGACACCTTTTACTGGCCCTGTGCAGACCATGCTTAGCATCTGAATGAATGACTCAGCTCTTCATATTGTGTATGATAACATTTTTGACACAAAATTTGGCAGTTGCCTTTCAGTTGGGCTCCTTCGAATTAAAGAGCTACTTAAAAGGTTTGCTCTCTCTGGCTGTTGCTCAGCACAGATGCAGTTACACCTGTGTCCCTTGCCTTCGGGCAACAATGCTAAGCATGTAACTCACTGCAGGCCACCACTTTTCTCTCCTCAGTTGGCCTGGGCTTTAACTGTAGAATGTTGTGTAGAAGGAGTAATCTCAGAAGATCCCATAAAGCAGACTTTGTCTGCAAGGTGGGGATTGAAGACTATGGCTTAACACTGACAACTGCTGAGGGTGCCACAGAACTAAAACCGGAAAGGACTGCAGCAAATGCTGATTCTGGAGGTTAAAAGGAAGGAGCTGAGGAAGGCTCTGTGTGGAACCTCTGCCTGTTCCAAGGGAGATAAGTAATGTGATGTCAGTGCTCACACCGATGTATATCTTGTGAGAGAAAACAGACCCATGCCCTGAGAAGATTTGTGACAGGAGCTGAAAGCCTCATTTTCAACTCTTCATCATCCTGCTCTGCTCACAATGAAAACAAAGACAGCAGTTGCTGAGTCTGAGCTTTTATTTTGTTTCCAGCCCTGTGCCTTGCAGGGGAGAACTGAAAGGAAATTCCATCCCATCCCACTGAACATCCCAGTTCCTGAAAACAGTAACAGAGAGATGGGTAGGAGGTGGAGGCTAACAAGAAGGGAAGGATGTCAGATTTTAAAAGCCTTAAAACTCCCAAAACCTTGAAGGAGATAGCTGGATACTCTTCTCACACCAACATGAAACAGAAGTATCTTCCAGATGTTTTACACCAAGTGAATGTCTAGATCAAATCCAAAGTGTGAAAAAATTCCCTCGGTGATTTACAGAGATGTAGTGAGACCCTCATCCAATGTAGCTCATCCTTCTTCCACTGAATTCAGTGGAGCTTTACCACTGCATGCATATTTAAGTGACCCATTAAATCTCCAAAGAAAGCACCCCCAATTACGTGGCCATTATATTCTTGTCACCATTTGCCATTGAAATATGTATTTCAGCATACTCCTTAAATGCATTCTGGCAAAATACTATAGTTACACATGTATTTGTAACACCACAGTGCTATTAAAATATCATGAAAAGCAGTTTACGATGCAGTGAACTGTGAACACCCAAGACTAAAAGAAAACAACTTTTTCTTTCACAAATCTGAAGCTCAAATGTACACATTAAAGGGAGCCTCTGGATCATGCAGAACTTGCCAGCCAATATTGACTTATATTTATTTTAGGTCCCTTTTATGCCAGTGATTGAGTAGCCACCTGTTTTATCATCTTTTGTATATTCTAGCAGATAATCCAAGATGATATAAATCCAAATGCTTGGATATAAATTTGTTTACTGTGTTTACAGGAGTGGGTTCAATTGTTTGGATGAAGTTTAATTTGGATGATCTTGTGGCCTGTTTGATGTGCCAAATTTTCACTCTCAAACCACAGGGAAAACAATTTAGAGCTTAGTACTGCAAATTAAACTATTTTAGTCTAGTATCGTACTAGAGCACTGCGTTGATGTCAGAGATTTGAACCACTGGGGAAAAAAAGAACTATGGCAACAGATCAGTGCAAATCTGCCAGATCTTTTTTACAGAAACACACACATATATAAAAGCATTGGCACTGAGCTTTAATGTGAAATAAAGCTTGAAACATTTAATAGATGATGCAATGCAATGTTATTTCCTGTCCCCCAGTCAAATGAGACAGACTTCTTTCTTTTCTTTCTCCTCTTTCCCCTTTCCCATCTTTGCAGGAATCTTAATAGACTTGTGGAAGTGCTTCTGTTCATTGCTTAGAAATGCAAATACGATGAATTTCCCTGAGTAACACTGGGAAACGATCATGCAACTGTTGCATACCCTAGCTGTTCTACTAGGTGCAGATCAGTTTTCAAAAGGATTATTCGTACTTGCATGAGGATCAGTGAATCATATTGCTCTACTCCATAGCTCCTGACCAGGACCACTGAAGGCAGTGGATTTACACAGAAGACAAAATGGACAGCTTGTAGCCTGTTGTACATTATCACTCCTGGTGGGACACCAGATGGAAAGAACTCAAACTTGTTTATCAAAGCCCATGGTGAGCATGTTGGACTGGCATTTATTTAGAGACAAACTCAAAACTCCACTATATGTAAATTGAGCATATTTTGTTCCGGACTGAAACATTTTTTGTTTTTTCTTAGTTTGGTGCCTGGCCTATCATTTTTCAATGACAGTTTTCCAAGCAGAACCTTGCCTTAAGACAGCTAAACTGGGTATTTGAGATGGGCTGTGGAATGTGGTATGTTCCATGGATGCTGGTTTGCTCACAGGGTAGATTAGATACTCTCAAAATGCCGTATGGCCCTTACAAAAAACGTGATACTGCTACAGAAATTGTTCAAACTATTGTATTACTCTAGGCTGTAGTATTCAGACCGTTGCTAACAATATTGACAGGGTTGTCTTAAGTCAGGTTTCACTGGGTTTTCCTCTTCCCTGCTGGGAGATTTTGCCGAGTGAGATTTTGAGGATTTTATAGTCCTTGTCTAGGCCTCCCACATGCCAAATACCTTCAGTCAGGATATCCTTCCTCTGAAAATCCTGGATGTAACCACAGCACACTTTTGACATTATTTGTTCATCCTCCCCATGATGTCCAGCCAAGCTGTGTTACCAGCTATTTTAGCTGGAACTGTATGTTCTCCAAGGTTCTAAATCATGTTTGAAGACATGATAACTGGGATCTCTTTCTTGCTGGCAGAAGAGAGCTTATTTCATCATAGCAGACAAATGTCAAGAAGCCTTGTTTAGAGAAATGGAGGAAAGCAGACAGAGTTTGGTTTAATGAAACTTGTTGCTGCTGTTCTAGGACAGTTTTTCTTTCTTTCTAGTACACCAGAGTGATTCTAGAAAGTGGTCAACATGAGTGCTTAGGGAACTATTGAGACCCCATGAACAGAAAAACACCCATTGATCTTGGTCTTTGGGCTGTGGCTCATACCTGAAAAGAGGTTCTTAATTGCTTGTACTTCAAAAGAAATCTTATTTCCTGATAGGATTTTATTGAAGAAAAAGAGTACCCAATACTGAGACAGAGAGAGGGAAGGAGAGCTGAACATCAAATTCCTAGTGCAATTTGGGCATCAAAATCTCTTAGGTAAATTTCAACTCTTGAGAATTTGAATGTCGTCTTTCCATCTTTAAATCGTATCATTTGGTTTGGGCTTCGCTTCTGCTGTTTAGTTACAATACTATCTATTTTGAGAGACCTTTGAAGACTAATACATTCCCATGCTGTGTCCAGCTGCAAGAGCTCAAAAGGAGGAGATTTCAAATGGGAACAGAAAGGTGGGTGTGGTTTTAGACTACCCAAGAATGATGCCAGTTCCTCATTTGTAGCAGGGCAGACAGAGTTAAAGTTGTACTTAAATTTGCTGTGAGATTAGGAAGTATCTGAACTGTTGTTATCCTAACCTGTACTGTAAATTGTTCTAAATGCACAAACGAGAGGCAGTTTTTAAAATACTAGGTTTTTATGTATGATTATTCTGTAGTTACTGAGTCTGGAAACAGCAAATTATTTGTTTTTCTTGGCTCTGATAGACCATGCTGAGAGTGGGTTGAAAATTTTCTTTCAAAACACCTTTTGTCAGAAAACTGAACTTTCAACTAGATTAATATTCTGTGAAAAAGTACAGGCTTTCCTTAGTAATTAAAAAATATTGTAAAAATGGAAATCTTTACCATGGAGGGAGGAAGATTTTCTAAAGAATTGCAGTATTAGTACCATTAGCTAGTAGCTGATAGCTGTGAGCTGTCAACTTTAATATTCACACACACATACATATATAATATTGTTAGATAAGGTCGTATATGTTAAGAAATTACCTATAAGCAAGTGGTAATTGACTTCTGTTATTATTGCTCTAGGGTTTTACACATATACTGACTTAAACCCTTTGCAGCCTGGAGGTGGGGTTAAAAGTCAAGGTGGAATTTCTCCAACTTTTCCAGCTCATTTTAGATTTACAGCCTCAGCTATTTGCTGCTGCATGTTAAGAGAACAACTGTTGACAACTGTTAAAATGATGACTCCTTTCTGCAAGAAAGCAGTCATTACCTTGTAAGACATTGTCATTTTTCTACAGCAGTGTTTCAATGCTGTAAAATAGGTCCCACAAAGATTTTGGGGTGAGAGAAGGGGAGGGCAAGGAAAACGGATGCATACAGTGGTACTGGGAAAAAGGAAGAGGTAAATTGGTATTTAAAGTTATAAGCAGCTTAGATAAATGGGTACTACATACAAATACACACACAGATGTCCGCAGAGGAGTGTTAAGTTTGTGCATACGAAAAATAGCAAATGCAAAAAGCATGAAGTTACGGTGTGCATCTTTGGCCTGCTTACATCCTGGAGGGTTCTCACCTGCAGGGACTATTTCTGTAGTGTTCTGCAAACATCTGGGAGTCTAGACATGCTTGTAAATGTGTGTGTAAGGGAATTAGTGTTGCATGTGCACTTCCTGAGAGGAAGTGGCAATGATTCAGTAATATAGTAAATATTGTATTGTACAAAAAAAGTTGTAGCTACCTGACGTAAAGTGCTGAACACACGTAGGCTAACGGATGGTGTAAATTTGCTTAAAATGTCACCCAGATTTCCTTTTCCTGTGAGGCTTTTAGGGCCGAGGTGCTGCCTTGTGCCGCAGCAGGCAGCGAGGCCCGAGCGCTGGTCGCGCAGCACCGTCCGCCCGGCTCCGCCGCTGCCCGTCACCGCCCGCGGAGCCGCAGCCCACGGCTGGAAACGCTCGCGCGTGGCGGGCGCGTGCACGGCCGGTGCGCGAGGGGACGCGCGGGCCCCAGCGCGCGCCTGCGCTTCTGTCTCTGTTCCCCCGCCCTTCGCCTCGGCGCCCCCCTCCCCCCCGCGACAGAGTCGCTGCGGTTCCTGCGGCACCGCCGGCCGAGCACTCCGGGAAAGACCAGACGTGCACCGCTCCGCCGTCCCCTGCCCGGCCCCCGGCTCCCCCGCGGCCCCGCCCGCAGACAGCCCACCCCCGGCCCCCTCAGCAGCTGCGAACGAGGCGGTGCCCCCGCCCCTTCCCCTCCCTCTTCCACCGCTGCCTCCTGGAATTACATCCCCCGCGCCTTGAGAGACCGTAAGGCGAGCGGGGCCGCCCTGCTCCCCCCGAACACCCCCCAGGCTCCCCCCCGTCGGGCGCGGCGCGGGCGCTGCGCGGCTCCCACCTCCGCACCGTGAGCGGGGGCCGGCCGTGGGGCCGGGCTTAGGGTCGCCAGGAGGCCGCGGGCGCCCGCCGAGGGGAGAAGCGGCGGCGAGGGGAGACCAGCCGGTCGGGCGCCAGCCGCCAGCGGCCGCCGAGCCCCCGCCGCCATGGCCGGCGAGGTGGAGGAGGGGAGCGGCCGCGAGGCGCAGAGCGTCTGCCAGGCGCTGGGGCGGTACGAGGAGGCGCTGCGGGGCGCGGTGCGGGAGCTGCAGGCCGACGTGCGGGTGTTCAAGCAGGGCGTGGGGCGGCAGGTGGAGGAGGTGCTGCGCCTCGCCAGCCCGCTGGCGCAGACCGTCACCGAGCTGCAGCAGGAGAACCGGCGGCTGCGGGCGCAGCTGGAGCGCCTGTCGCGGCAGGTGGAGGCCCTGGGCCGGTCGGCGGGGCTGCCGCGGGAGTGGGCGGCCGAGGTGGCGGGGAGCCCCCCGGCCGCGGGGCCCGGCGCTGCGGGGCAGGGCGCGGCCGGCGGCGGGTTCTCCAGCCACGCCAGACTGGCGGTCACCGGCCGGAGCCAGGTAAGCGCTGGCCGGGGGCGGACGGTGCGCGGGGGAGCGCGTGGGGCCGCGGGGCCTCTGGTGCAGGGCAGGATCAGCGGGCGTTTGGGAGGTGCTCTGAGAAACGGCCCTGGCCCTCGATACCGCCGGGAGGTGGTCCTGATGACGGCGCTGCCGGGTCGAGCCGGGACCTTGGTTAGAGGTGTAGCGAGCTTTCGGTTCAGTGTGGTTAAAAGTGAGACGAGAAGCCGAGGCAGTCCCAGCTGTCAATATGCATATGTACGTGAACATCTGTGTATCCTTTCTGGACTCGTTTCAGGGGGATCTGTGTGCCGGCAACGCGGGTTTGCCAGTTGGCAAGCTCGGCATATAGCAGACAGTAACATGTTCTCCTAAGATAGTAACTTAGCATCCTACAGTGAGACAGTTTTGCTGCACCACTGCTATCCTGCACCGCTGCAGCTTGTCCCTGAGAAGTTCGCCTTGGACAAGCTGTCGTGGTCTCCATGACCTACACTAGCACAAACACACATATTCCTCCTAGTGCTAAAACTCTTTCTGCAGCATAGTGGAGCCTCGTAATTCGGTGCATGGAAACTGCAGTTAGCCGGAAGCTCATCTGTCACTGAGGAGTTTTGTGTAATGCTTTTTCTATGTGTCCAGCCCTGTGGAAGGAGTTGAGAGCTCCTGTACAGTTCTTGACACCAGAAGGTGACAGCCAGACAGTACACTCTGATTCAGTCAACATAAAACTGAGATACTAGAGACATGGTTTTCACAGATGACAGCCTATTTCATGTAATCTTGATTAAGCCATGTCTTAAGGGGTCTTTAAGACTGCTTGAGCATGAAAAGCTGGTCTGTGGTCTATCCAGGCTTTAGGGATGGAAAAATAAAAGCTTGGAAATGAAATTCACTCAAAGTTCAATTGGTGGGAATAAGCAGAGAGCCTGTATTGCATTCCAGCCCTTTTCATTCCTACTGACTCAAGAATGGGGCCATAAGGGCTTCCCACAGCGAGGCAGGTGAAAAGGTAAAACTACTGCTTGATGCATTGTGTCAACATAGTCATGACAACTGCTGCCTTTTCCCCCATGTGACAAAGGTTAGACGCAACTTTCAGATCTGTTCCTTTTTGTTCTGTGGAGCCATCCACACTTGTTTGTATTGCAAGAAAGAGAAGTGAGCTGAGCAACATGGAAGGGGTGAGGGGGTGTGGCCCCTCACATCATCGCACCTGCTCCATCACCACTGCCTATATTGTACTGTGTAGTTCACACTCTGTGGAAAGTTTTGCATCGAGGTTATGGCAATACCCAGCTTTAGGTATCGCTTTGTGTTAAAGCACAGAATGAGCTTTTGTTTGGATTTAAACCTTCCTGCTTTACTTTGAGGGTTCAGGGAAGATCACTTAAGTACTCATAGTTCTTCAGTGCCCTCCCAGCGGTTTTCCCCAGAAGGCTGGACAACTTCCCAAGTGAACATAGATGACCGAGAAGGAATTTCAGTATTGAGAACCATGGGAGATGCAGCTAGAGCTACACACACCAAACACACGCAGTGAAAACATGATTTTGTGGGTAAGGCCCTGATGTGCCTGTGCTCAAATGGCTACAGAGCAAGCCTTCGTGGCTGTGCTGGTGACCCATATTCTCTGTAATGAATAAAGTGTTCCCTCAGTTGCTTGCAGTTTCTGGTTTTATGACCAAAGCGCTTGAAACATACCATAAATGACACTGTGTATGTTTTCTGATAAACAACTTCCTGTGGTAAAACTGGTGAGATACAAGGAGTAAGTAGTACTGACCTGGAAATAGTAGCAAATCAAGATGTGCTCTTCTGCCCCTGAAAAGATTTATTGGTTGAGTTCCTTTTTACTGTGCGGTCAAGGCAGCTTTTATCCCAGCGAAAGGCTGGATTCTGTTGCCTTCAACATTTCTAGCAAAATACTTGGGATAAGAGCTAAGACTATCTTTTGCAGATTGCAGGTTGGATACTGGAGATTCTGAGCATCTTCAGTGTCTGAACCATTATTTTCTAATATTGCTAGATAATTTTTTTGAGGTAATTTGATTGAAAAAAGTTAAGCCAGGGAGTTCCAAGGATAGTTCAGAAGTAAGGACACAAATCTCCTTTTAAATCTAATTTTCAGGCAATCTCTGCTATGCTGTCCTTGAATTTTGGTATACAACAGTCTAAATGCTGATTTAGGTGAAATTTTGAACAGCCATTAGCCACTGTGATTTGGAGGTGAGTCCATCTAGTATTTTGAGGCCAAACTTTAATTTGACTCCCTAACCAGGACAGAATCCGAGAGCTGTTTTTGCAAAGGTGGAAAATAGGGTATGTCTGAAGAATTAGTTTTAAAGGGGAATCCTGGAGCCAGAGCTGCACTACTGAGGAGATTGGTGCTGTTTGTCATCCTCTGCAGTCACTGAGGTCTTCCTCCTACCTGCCTGTGATTGTTAGAAAGGAAGAGTTGTGACCTTTGTTGTTGATCAGATCTTAAATTTTGGCAGGAGCTTTATCACTTATGATCTTTCTGTAGTGTTTGTGGTTGAGCATGATGCCTTTGTGAACAGGGAGGACTAAAAATACTGTAAGGGTGTTCTGTTTTTATACTGTCAGAAGAGTTTCTGTACAATGTGGACAGACCTCTGCAGAGAACCTGCCTGCAGTGATCAAAGCAGCAGAGACACAAATAGCTGGCTATGACCACCGGGGAAAATCTAAATAAATATTGCCCACTGGTATCTCTCTGTGGTGACCTCTTGGCACCCAACAGTTAGTCAGCCTGGGAGTAACTGCATGAGACATAATGACCTGGGGTATACAGGTAGGGAGATGAAGTGATACAGCAGTCACCTGGAATTACATACTACGATTCTAAACCATCTCAACTCCTGTATTTGATAAAAGGAAGTCTGATAGTTCCATTTCCTTCTTATTATTCCCTTACACTTCCTGCAAATGTCCTTTTGGAATGGTGGCATTCCAAGGTTGCCTTGATCCTTATCTAGATCATTTTTGTTGTTGTTTGTTTTGTCTTAATTCACTGTGACATAACCATGAGCACCTGCTGAAGCTGCCAAGGTAGAATTGTTCCTTGCTGTGCATTTTTATCCCGCCTTGCTTCAGAAAGGTTCTGTGAAAAGTGCTTCTATTGTTTTTCTTCTGAGATTACTCCATGTGCAAAAGCTTTCCTCATGGCGTTCAAGGCTTTTTCTTCAAGTTGCACGGCCAGTTACAGATAGAGAATATTTGTATTATCTGATGGACAGTGGCTTTCTAGTAAAAGAATTAAGGGGTAAATGTGGTGCAGTTCTTGCTGGCATCTAGCAGTCTTTTCTCACATGTCTCATCATTTCCCATTTCTGATGTATCAATGGTCTCTTTATATGCAAGGAACAGATTGTCAAGCCTTGCCTTGCAGAAGTCAGTAGTGGTTTTGGTGTTCACGAAAGTGAAGCATCGATTTCATCCGGCATGTGTAACGAGGGAGGTACCTCTCACAGATAAACAGCATTTCTAGATCCAGTGATTTTTATCATGACCTTTTTGATAATTGGTGCTTTTATGAAAGACTTTGGATGACTGAGATCTCTCATTTGAGAGAGAGGAATCTTGTTTGTCTGTCATTCTTCTACAGTTTCATCTTGTTGCAGGCAAAAGCTTGAAGACGTAACAGATGTGCACTTTAGAGTCTCAGAGAGGAAATAAAAACTGTATTTCCTTTCTTTCTAATCTCATGATCTGGTGCTTACTTTTTCTGAATGTGTGGGATTTTCACTACTGGGTTACGATATTTGCCTGTTTTGTAGCAGCATCCAGTTATGGATCTCCAAGGTCTAACTTCTTTGCAGTGAAGGAAGAATTCCAGCAGCCCTACAACTGTGGAAAGTATTATCAACCTACATTACATTGAGACTTCTGAGCTACAGAGAGATTAGTTCTAAGAGCAAGCCTGAGTAAGACATGCAAAATATTAGCATCAACTTTCTTGTCTTCAACTTCTTCACCAGTTATTTGTCATGTTGTTGTTACGTGAGTTATACAAATGAGTACTCTCATTATTAAGCACAGATACAGGTACCTGTCCCTCTGCTATTTATAAACTATGTAGCCAGCATTGACAGAGGAAGTATTACACACATGGTTTTGTCAGAAGCTTAGCATCTCCAAAAAAAGTGGATTTTAAAGTACTTTAGCCTGACACTGCTAAATGTATGGTAGAATCTGATCCCAGATCCTCCCTGTGTTTTATCAGCACATGGGCCTTCCCTGTCCTCCTACCTGATACCAGTTTCTTCCCCGGCACTGCTAGCATGGTAATCAGGTTTGCATAAAATAAATCAATGCAGCACCTGTCACTGCATTAGGAAGCCAGTTCATTGTGTAGGATACTACATGATCTTTGCAATGACCACCTCATTTGGCTGTTTTGCTCGTCCCCACCCCCCCAGCTTATAAAGTAGATTTATGTTTACAGTCTCCACAGGCATTTGTCACATTCAGGTCATAATGGCTGACATGAATGGCTAAACAGCTCTAACTGTGTGCCACAGATACGTTTTAGGGAGCTGCATTAGCTGTGCTTTACATTTCAGTTCTGGATATGGGCAGTAATTGTTGACTAGGATCTCATTTACATTAAATACAGCAATAAAAGTTCTGAACCCCTGGTTCTCCATGGTTTGTATAATTAACATGTGGTGTACTTTTGTCAAATTAATCCTGACAGCTGGTGATAACTGCATTTACTCATGCATAGTACCTTCTTGTTGACAGATTGAAAAGTTTCAAAATAATTTTATTTTTACAAATTAAAATATCTGGATACAATGACAGATCCAGTTTAGCAGCAGTAAGTCAGACTGTGCGCATATGGAAGCATGTGAGGATAGCAGATGGTATGGAAATGAAGAATATTTTTGATTATCAGGACACAAATGTTATTTTAAAGAAGTTGTGAAAATGTGTTGTGAAAAAGGTTTGCAGTCTAGCTTTCCAAAAGAACTCATCACTCCTTTCAGACCTAAGATGAGTAACTATCTGAAGAGTGCAGCTTTGTTGAAAGTGAGCTCTTCTGAAAGCCTGTCTGTAATGAAGCCTCTAAATAAGAGAGATACCACAAAAATCGGTGGAGCCTAGAGAGCTGAATTGTAGTGCTTTTACTTGTAAGAAAGTTTTAGAGGCTGGGAAGGAGTGAGAAGTTTTGAACATTCCAACTTCCCCAGTCTTGTTTATTTTCCTTTCTTTTAAAATGAGAAGAAAATTAAAATGAAGCAAAAGTTCTACTTGTTTGGATTGATATACTGAACTTCGTTACGGATTTGATTTGTAGACCTTGCAATGTATCTTAAGGCAGGCTTAATCTAGTTGTGGAATGGACATTCTAAGTCCCAGCTATCTTGAGTGCACCTAAAGTCTTCATTTGACATCAGTGGAAAACCCTTAGTCTTCTTAATGGGGCTATAAGCAATATTGTGCCAATATATGGTGGTGTGCATGGTTGGTTGTTTGAGTGGTTTTTGGTGGTGGTGGTTTTGTTGGGGTTTTTTTTGTTGTTTTTTTTTTTTTTTAAAAAAAACCCAACCTCTCTTATTGCATCTTAGTGGTAAACAGACTAAGGAACGTCTTGACTCATCATGTAACCTCTGTGCTGTTATCTAGTGGAGCACGTAAGTGCGTATATAATCCCAGGAAGATCATTGAGAAACTAGGCAAGAGAATTAAATGAAAGTTCCTGGCTGAGAACCCTTTAAAAGTCTTCTTTTCTGAGAGTACGTTTTCCATGTTTTCAGGAAGTCTCCAGTCCTCTTCTGAACTCTGTATTGTTCTGTTTGAAAATCATATTCAGGTGATCCTAGCTCTTTTCCTCCCTAGCATATAAAAAGTTCACATGAGAATATGACCCCAGGTTAAAAAATAGTGTACAACCCAATATACTAAAATATACCATCCAAGCTGAGCCTTAAAGATAGTTCACAGTATCTCATGTCTTGCCACCATTCCTTTCTGTGTTTTACCATAATATATCTTCGTAAGACACTTGCTTACAAGGTGGTAGGTCCTCATCTTGAAGTCAGGTTAATGGGGTTTTACCACACTTTAATGGTTTCTCCAAATTATGCTGTAGTCTTGAAAAGCCTGGATACCGATTGTGATCTGAGAGTGTAGGGCCAACCTTAAAGTTAGTTCCTTAAAGAAGGATTTTTCTCAACTTTAGTAGTGCATGCATGTAGCTCAAATTCTGCTACATAGACCTGTGTTCCATTGAAATCGGTTGGAGGTTGACAAATATCTAGGGGGATCAGTATCTAAGCCCACAGCTGTATAATCTATGACGAAATTGTGTTTAGGCTGTCTTACTGTAATCTAATACTTATTAACAAATTCTTAGCAAGATCTCAGATCATAGTTACCAGGAGTTGACTGGGATTTTTACTTGAGGTAATGAAAGTTCTAGTATCTCAGATAATGGATATTAAACCAGTCTGTGCACTCTGCAGCATCTAACAAGATCAAACGCTTTTAAAAAAATCTCCTAAGGTGCATTAATGTTGTTGTCTGGTGTTCTTAGTTAAGTTTGGGTGAGCATTAACAGATGCATGGTAAGCAGCAGACAAGTTCCAAGAAACTATTTTTGTTGATTTACCTTGAATTGATCATATGCTTTCTGTATTTTACATGAGATATTTTTTTCCACCCTATAAATAAATTATTCTAATAATTTGTGATGAAGCTGTGGAATAAATAAGTCAATTCAAACCACCAGTTTGCTCCATACTTCCTGTGTACGAAAAGCAGAGACAAACTAAGTTATTACATGTATACACTCTGCCTCTTTCCTTTTCTGTTTTGTTCTGTTGTTTTTATACTAAGTATAAGTATATACTTAGTATAAGTATATTTTAAGTATAAAATCTTCTTCAGTATCTCTTCAGTCTTTCTGTCTCTAAAAAATCCAAAAATTGCTTGGATTGAGTTTATAAGAATCTTGGATTATGTTTATAATGGCACATTACAGATTTTTTTTCTTTATTTTTTATTAAAATTTTTGGCCAATCTAGTAGTTGGATATCTGTCTAGAATCAACCAAAACTTTTTCATGGACTTTGTGTTGGCAAATTTCACTCTACTGCTTGTATATGCTGCTTCTTGGAAGCTACATTTTTTTAGTTGAAGTAATAGTGTGTCTGTGAAGCACTTTCTTCTTTCTTTAGTTCCTGCAGCCAAAAATCACATAGTTCCTCGTGATTTTTTGCATGCCCCCCACCACGAAACAACAACAACAAAAAAAAACAACCACCAAAAAAAATTCTTGGCTGATTTGTCTGGAGTTATATTGCAAACACTATGGGAAAAATTGGTGCTTTTCCCAGAAGAAAATATCCTTACAGAAGTTTCAGAGTATAATGCAGGTGTCAAGTTCTAGGATTATACTTATTTTATGTAATGCTTTTACAATACGTTATCAGAATGTCATTTTTTCTGCAGCAAGCAGAAAAAAAATGCAGAGTATTAAGTGTTTTGTGCAACCTCAATCTCTACGCTACTGCGTGGAGTCTTCTGGTTATCACCTTCAGAGTGGGTGGTGATACCTAACACACACGGAAGAGCCCTCCTAGGTGCATGGGGTCTTTGAGGACAAATATGTGAAGATTGGTACAAGTCCTGCATTGCCAGTACTTGGTTTCCAGGTTCAGCTCTTGGGGTTAGATAGTTATTCCCTTCTTGTATTGTGGTCACTAGCACAAGGAAGGACCTGTTCTTGGTAGGTGGTTCTGGATATTCTTCCACCTTTTTCTGCTGTTTGAAATTTAGCTGTCCTGTCTCTTGTCTGTTCTGACAGAGTGTAGACCTGGATGACCACCACAAACCTGAGTTTAGAAGAGTTTTTAGTTCTTCCATCATTGAAAATGGGCATCAGTCTTCATCAGGTAGGAACAGGGCGTGAGATGAAGTAGCACTACTTGTAAAATACCTGATCCTGGCAGTCATAGAGCATCTCTCACATGTTGGAAGCATTAGAATCTGCTATGGTTTCGGCATGGATATTGTACTGTGGCACTGATACCGTTTAACTTTACTTCCTAATTTAATTAGGAGTTCAGCTTTTAAACTTTGTTTATTGTTAAGCATGCACTATGGTGTTTTACAAATTAGAAACTATTATTGTCACGTTATCTTAGGGCACTAGTGATAATAAGGCCTGCTATTCTTGGTGCCATTGTAGCCTTGCATCCCAAAACATTTTGCAAATTAACTGTCTGCTTCCATCATTCAGTGGAGGAAGGACTTACTGTCTCCATTTTAGAAAAAACTGAGGCATTCAGCAGTAAAGAAAAAGAATGCTGACTCCTGACCCATGGCAGGAGATTGGAGGCAGGGGCTGCACAGAGGAAGAGGAGGAGCTTATCAAATGCAGATGCTAGTAGATATAGTGCTCTGAAGAAGTTGTTCTTGCTGAGATTTATGTAGGACAGGTGTGATCACTGCAAGGATCACTTATACTAGGGTTCTTTCTGCAGCGTGCTGTAAATGGCATAATCTCCCACAGGGAGAACTAGGTGGAATAATTCCAGTGACTTGTAAAATAAAGTTGTTGCATGGAAACTGGTTTGTAACTGTGTTAGAAATCTGCAAATAAATTTACTTCCTCCCTCCTTTTCTTTTGTTCACTAGTTCAGGAAAAAGTCTCCCATGAACTCTTCTCTGTTCACATGTCAGACTCTTCCCCTGAAGCCCATGCCCCTGCAGTCACCTTACAGATGCCCCACCTTCCTGTTACTGCAGTAACCAGGATATCAGAGAAGTTTTCAGGAGAGACCACCTGTTCAACAGGAACAACTAACACATCTGCTGGCCTGCTGGGACAGAGCAAGAGCAAAAATGTGATGGCAGTGAAAACTTCCAACCAGTCAGGTAAAAGAGACAAAAATAATTTGTTTGCTGAAGCTGTGTCCCATTTCTTTACTTAAAGAAACTGGTGCTATGGGGATTGTCCTGTGACCTAGTGGTAATGATGAAACCTCAATTCGATGGCTGCATATCCCATGGTGGGACACAGATTTAGAATATTGTGTGTCCTAGGTGGAACTTTAGGCTGTAATGTCACATCTGCTGAGAATTTTTGCTGGCTAATATAGTTGAGTTCATAGTGCAGCAGTTCTAGCACAGTTACTAAATAAGTATCTCTTCAATGTGACCAGCCATTTTAATGAAATTTGCAGGAGTTTTTAATGCTTTAAGACCTGAGGCCCCTTGAGAAGTTAGGCAGATATTTGACTAATGAGTTCAACAGTCGTTTGAAGGGAGGAATGACCCAACAGCAGACTGACACATATACACAAGTCAGAGTGACTGCAGAATCCTATTTATATCTAAATGGAGTTTTAAAAAAAATGAAATCTCATTTAATTCTTATTAAAGTCATTCATCTTTGAGCTGTATTTCATGTACATTTAGTGATAGTGACACTTACAGATTAGGCTATATATATGGGTCAGAAATTACAGAGATCAGATGGAATTGCCATCAAGAGATAGGGATAATTTGCAGATTATTCTTTAAATTTTTATCTTATTGAAGCTAAGAATGTAACAAAGCCTTCCTTGGTCTTTTCTGCTGTTTCAGTGAAGGCCTGGAATTCAAGTACAGTGAGAACAGTGGGCTCATCTGCCACTGGAAGTGAGCATTCCTATCAGCGTAGCCTTACACAACACAAATTGAGACAAAATGCTCCATGTCTGGGGGATTCAGAACTGAGCATGTAGTTCCTATTAGTAGGTACATGGCAATATTAAAACTACTGACAAGACTGCATGAAGATTTAGTTTCCCAGGCATCATGGAAACTTGTTCCGCTCTATCAGATTCTCAATCAGTTCAAAGCAAGGGCTACTTACCCTTATTTGCCCAGCAGTATACATGTGTATAGACAATCTCTGCAGTGGAAACAGTAGGTGCCAGATAATTGTGGCAGAACAGACAGTTTGAGCGGTGAAGGTTTCAGCTGACCGAGTGAGCTGACCAAGTGAAGACTGTGACTGAATGCAAGGCAATGGCAATTGGAAGGTGGTGGGCCCACCCTATGGATGTTGAAGCAAATTCCTTTGAGCAGAATAGCAGTAAATAGTCTCCTTGATACATTAATGTGTCAAAGGACAAAATGCCTTAAGGATTTTTGATTTCAGTTGAAATAGATGGGTTGAGCTCTATCCAAAAGTACTTCTGATTGATGTCATCAAGCTGTTACTATCTACACAATGTACTGGCCTTTCACAGTGGTCTCAAGTGTCAGTTTAGCAAAGATGTAGCTCTTCCAGACTTAGGGGTCACACTCCTCAACTTAAAACCTCTGAGATTTGCACAAATATCTGGCAATTGCTTGCGGTCCCAAATTTGTCACATCTGTATGCTGGCATTTACCAGGGTGTTTTACGTGAGAAGTCTATTTGATCTATATCCCTTCTATAAGCAGTGGGGAAAGTTTAGCATTTTCAGAGAGTAATTTGGACAGTGACCAGGTTGGGTTGCTTCTAAAATGCCAGTTATTCTTCTTTG
This sequence comes from Strix uralensis, assembly GCF_047716275.1. Taxonomy (NCBI): domain Eukaryota; kingdom Metazoa; phylum Chordata; class Aves; order Strigiformes; family Strigidae; genus Strix; species Strix uralensis. Next base: position 14,113,040 of record NC_133991.1, read on the forward strand.
TGTATAGAAGGAGCCTTCAATAAATGAGTTGCTGACTTGTGCAACAGCTTTTGGCTTTAGTGTGTTAAAACTGGGCAAGTTACTCCCATTATTCTGCATTTACAGAGAATAGCTGGGAGTCCAGAGCTGGGCTCTTAAGAGGCAAAGCACAAAAGGTGGGGAGAGGAAGATGCAAAGTTGGTTTTAAGCTGCTTTTGCAACCTTTGGAGTGTGTTCTACTTTACAAACGAAAACGTTTCCTGGTAGAAACTAGGTAACTTAAATTACACTCCCAATCATAGCAGACTTCTCAGAACTCCTTATGTCTGCCAGAATGACTGTTGCAAGCTTAGCTGTAGCACCATTTCTTCCTTTCACTGAAATGTCCATGACAGTGTACCCTCCTCTGAGGTCTGCACAACCGCCTGAAATGATCCAACCTTCCCAGTGCAGTTTTATCAAAGACATCCTCTCACAGCCCTTTCTGGTATGTTTACACCATCCTCGCTGCAGTGCAACAATTTTGCAGCGAGATTGGACCCCTGGGGAAAATCCTTCCCCCAGCTTGTTAGCTCATACTGCAAGTTAGAGGTCTACAGCTTTTCACTGTGGTGAGTAAAAATCAGTGCATGGCTATCTATCAGGAAATGGTTTGAAAGTGTATGAGGAAAGGAGATAAAAGAAGTTTCTGCCCTGATGCATTTTGTTTTTCCTGCTTTTATACAGAGAATACCACTTCTGTCACTAAGTCTGTCTCAACTGTGAGCTATGGGACGAGTAGTGGAACCAAAACTAGTGAAAGGTATGCTTTTTTCCTGACATTTTGTTAGGCTGTTGTGGTCAGTACAGTCTCAAGGGACAGGTGTTCTGCTGGCTTGGAGAACAGGTGAGTCCCAGATGCTGTATTTGAAGCCCATTAAAGACTGTGAGCTTTCCTGAGGGCTAAGTGGAACAGAGATGGGAAGGGATAAAAATCTTTTGTGAGCGTTTTAAAGCTGGCATAATTGCAGATTTCAACATTGTTCGATGTTAGTAAGTAAAACTCTCAGTGCCAGTGGTGGATTTTTGTTAGGAGGAGCAAGTTGTCAGACCCTTTGAAAACTCTTCTAAAAACACTCAGCTGTGTTGAAATTTGTATTTTGGGCTTATTTTTGGAAGCCAACATATGACTGTCATCAAATATCCTCAGGTTGGCTAGCCTGGAGTTTACTTTGTAGATAAATGCCTTGCTGAGGACTGAGGACTACTTCACATCCTTCATTAACTTGGAGTCACAGTTGCTTAGTATAGGATTACATGGTATCACAATTACTACCGGCATATCCAGGCATCCTCAGCATGCAAAATGTCCATCAAGAAAAATGGGAGGGCAGCCAATTTAAATCTCTTAAATTGGGCTTGCATCTGCCTTAAAAATTATCCCAGATTAGGCATTATATTTCTTCTGAGTTAGTTCCAACATCAGCACGTCAGTATTTGAGTCGTCATACACTGAGCACCCTAGAGAACTTGCTGTCAGATCTGACCTCCATCTGTACCAGAAATTAATGTGTGACATTGATGTCATTGCTCTTTGCCTCAGTTTCCCCATCTCTGTCATGGGGAACATTTCCAAATGTAATGTGTGGCTTCATTAATGCTGATGAAGTGGTTTATGGCTCAGATAAAAACAAATTAACATACAATCCTGTATTTCTTGATCAAATTACCAGCTTGTGGTCAGTGAAGCAACACTGACATGAGCTCAGGATCCTGTGTACTGTAAGTAAAAATTTCAAAAGTACTTCCTGAATTACTCTTCAAGTTCCATTTTTAAAATGTGACTTACCCTCCAGGAACCCCAAAGTTGGAAATTAAAGGGATTTAGTGCTCCTGTGTGGCCATGACTTCTTTTCTGTTCTTTTTTCTTAAAGGTGTTTAATTGTTGTTCTACTCAGTGCTACAAATCATTTAGGACTTGTCCAGCTGTGTCTCATTCATAGAAGTACCTTAGATTCCTCTATACTTAAGTGCTGTTGTCTGTCAATAAAACTTTGACTTCAATTGCTTTTGACTCATTGAGGTCCTCTTGAAACAGCTGTTTTGTGAGGTTTAGGGTAGTCAACAGTTGGACCTTTATGCTGACTCCTGACGCTGCAGGGAGTTACTTTTTTCTTTAACCACATACTTTTCATGTTCTGTTTCTCTAGTGCCACTGACAGTTACTGTGATGTGACCCCCAGCTCTCACTCCTCACCTACCACTGTACATCACCAAGTTGAAAGGAGGCGAGAACTGGTGAGGTCTCAGACGCTCCCACGGACTACAGGAACACAGGCCAGGAAAGCACTTCTTGAGAAATTTGAACACAGTGGTGGAAAGTATGTCACACTCCTTGTCTCCAGAATGGGTTTGTTAATGGGAAACTAATTTGTCAGTTATTACCAGCACAGGACAGCTGGGTGGGAGGACTCTTCAAGCTAAGGGACAATATGAGGTCATGTACAGCTTTGCTGACTTCACAGACTGAGCCCTCGAAATTCACAGCTGCAGATTCCCTCTGTCTTTGGAGTTGTTCAGCTGAAGCAGCAGGTGCCTTTTATCAGGAAAGAGTGCTGTGAAAGCTGCCTTCTCCATCATCATAAGAGACTGGGAATCTAGTGACTTTCTGTTGCCATTCATTAAGGACCAAAAGCATGGACTGTTCTTTATGACGGGGGTATGGTTTAAATAGAAGAGGTCTTGGAATCCTGGCTTTAGTGAAATGAAAATTAAGTTTTTTTGAACAACCAACAAGTTGAAGTTTCAGCAGTGTGTTGCTCAAATATCACCTGAACAGGGGCTGACCCGGGCAAGGTTGCACAGATGTTGCTGACAAGTTTTTCTACAATGTAATTTAATCTGGTCTCCCTTAATTTTTCAGAGGAAAAGGAGAATCTAGAGTGAAGCTGAAGAGGTCGCAGAGTTTTGCGGTTGCCAGCGCTAGCAGCATTAAACAAATTCTGTTAGACTGGTGTCGCTCAAAAACCATAGGATACAAGGTGAAGACATGCTAGCACTTTCAGCTCTTTTTCAGGACAATTTGCCAAAAAAGCATACTCAAAAACTGAACATAAACATGCCAGACTATGAGTTAACTTCCTCAAGGTCATCAAGTTTTGTGTGGGTAACGCAAACATCATTGTTTGTATGAACAGCACTTCAAGACAGTCAGAAATCGCATGAGTGAGATTCTGTATGTCTGTTAAAGCAGTGCATTAGTGTTTGTCTGAAAGCCTACATTTTTGTGCTTATGGGTATAGACTTCAGTATACACTCACACTTCTTTTCTTAGTTGCAGGTGTGATTTTGGCATTCTCATTATATTTGGCAAGATCTGAGTAACATTTTGCCAGTATGCTATGGCCCTTTTGCTACACAGCAGACCAAAGTACTCTCTACACAAGTGAATTTGTAGTAAATGCTTGAGGTTGAATCACACAGTGTTAGTGAGCTAATTTCTATGAGGTAACATCAGCGTAGCTAAAAGAATTCAGCAGTTGAAATTTTAGTAGTTTTACCTGGCCTTAAACTGCAATTGCCAAAGCAATTTCTAGGAGAAAGAAATTTTTTTTCTTATTTTTTTAAAATGTTTTTCAACATTATTGTAAAATGTGCATTATTATTGCTGAACTCTAAATTACAGTATATATAAGCAGAACTAGTGAAAATTGCTTATCAGAAAATATGGGGCTTGAATTTTATATGATGGGAAAGTAGCATGAGACAAGAGCCCAAATATGCTTCTTTTCACTGTGGCAGTTGAAAGTAACAGTAAGCATTTGTTCTCAGAATTGGGTTTTGCAGTAGGTATAATTCTTCCTATATTTCTAGCTATCTGTGTGTAAACAGGTATTGAATTAGGCGTTACTGAAAAGCAAAGCAAGCAAGTATAGTCTTTATCTAGTGTTACTGACCGCCACAAAATGAACTTCAGTTATAAATACTTCATGGGGATAAGCGGTGTCCTTGGTATCCACAGATCCTGAGCTGGTGCATTGGGCCTGTTCCAGAGCCAATTGATGTTGACAAAAATTCTTCCCAGTATTTTCAGTGGGCTTTGGACCTTGACTGTGTGTCTGCTTTGCATCTGGGCATTTCAGGCAAATGGCTTTCATTGCTGAGAGTGCTGTTTTTTCTCAGAATACAAATAATGTAACAGATAAAGAGGGGAAGAAAACCATAGAGCCTGTGCTCTGTTGCTTTGGTTAGTGGGAGAGAAGGACAGAAATATGCAGTGAGCAAAAGCACCTGCTCTTCCCTGTTCCCCCATGCTGCATTAACATGCATGTTTTTTTTCATCATGACAGCACATTGATCTCCAGAACTTCTCCTCAAGCTGGAATGATGGGATGGCATTCTGTGCTCTTGTGCATTCTTTCTTTCCTGAAGCTTTTGATTATAATAAGCTTGACCCAGCTAATCGCAAGCGGAACTTTGAGCTGGCCTTCACCATGGCAGAGTGAGTATGACGTTAGATCTCTGAAGTGCTTCCAGTTCAAGTCTAACATGGCTGGGCAGTAGTAAAGAGTTTAATCATTTTTCTTGTAAATCCTGTATCGCTAGCTTACATGTGTCATGCCAAAAAAGATAATAAAGCTCTGCATAGAGAATGCATAGAACAGGAGACTTCGGCAGTCTAAAATCAGAGGTCACAGTCTTTAGGCAATACTTGAATTCTGCTTTCTCACCTCTGTGATTCTCACCAGCCTTAGCACTGACACACTAAACTTGAGAAATCAGCCTCATGAGTTATGTTTGGACAGAAGGGGAAGAAACCTCTCTGTTCGTTTTTTGTTTTATTATTATTTTGTTCTTGAAGTAATGAATGATTCTTAATGAATTTGCCAATATCAATCTTAAAAAAAAATTTGAGTTCATAGAGCACAAGGCATCCAATGTTTACTGACAGTCCATAGGAACTGGACATACAACTTGTAGTTTCTTACCCAATCCCACCTGCTTGATACCCAATTTGAATTTGAGGCATGTTAATATATCCATCCAGCCTCTCTGGAAAAATCGTGACCCCTGAACAGCAGGGAGCAAGTAGGTTAACTTTTGGAATTGGGTTTTTTGGGAGGGTTCACCTCTGTCTGTACGTTGCTTTGGTTGAACAAGAATGAAGGTTGAGTTCAGTGTAAGTAGAGTTAGATCAAGGCTGAGAGCTTCTCGATACCTCAACCTGGAAACTGCATTTTTGTAAAACAGACAGAGCAAATACCCTTAATCACAGTATCCTGATCCTTTTTGATGCAATATACCAGGCAATTAAATGATAACTTAAGTCATTATGAGTGTGAACTTGTCATCTAGAAATAGTAACTTTTTTGACCCAGTATCAATATGATTCTTACTTACTGTTACACAACTCAAACAAAGCAGCAAGAACACTCCAGGTGGTATGCAGCTGGGTTTAAAACACTCTTTCCAAACACTAACAGGATGTGGGAATACATGGCTAAAGTTTCCTGCAGTTTCTGATAGAGCTTCAAACACTGATACCACCACACTGAAGCTCTGGGTTTCTTTCACAGCACCTTTTATTTTATTTATTTATTTTTAATAAATAAAGCAATAAATTACAGAACTGGATTTGCCGTTTGCCATTCCGGAGAAAAGCTCTGAAAATGCTTAGCATAATGTTGGCTCTCCTTATTACAGCCCCTACCAAAGGAATTCATTTGGGAATTACAAGGTCTTTATACACACATGTACATACATATATATAAAAAATTTTGTTGCTTGTCAGTGAGTTGAAGGAGATTCTATGACGCTTTTAGGTGGTTAATCTCTAAAGTAAAACTACAACTCTCAAAGGAAAGTTGCCGTGTTCTTCTATCTCAGTTTATGTATGACAGTAGGTATAGGGGAGAACAAAAGACAGCATGCACACAACAGTAAGAAACATCAGGTACGAGGTATCTACAGAAATGACTACTTCATAGCGGTGATTGTCTTTAAACTAACTGTTTTCTTCTGGTGCCAGAAAAGGCTCTTCTCTCAGTTACTGTTATTCACCTCAGTACCAGCTCTGCTGATCAGATTGCTTCCTGCCCTTCTGATTGTGATTTTTCGTCTTATGCCTCAGCAGATCTGTTCCTTTCTGCTGGTCCAGGTGTCAGGCTTCTGCTCTCCAACCTGACCATTCCAGGTCATTGTCCAAGTTGCTCACACCTTGAAGATATGGGCATGGTGGAGAACAAACAATCCACAGCCACATGGGCCTTCATCAGCACATCTCATCCCTTCTCATGTTTTCCCATTCTTTTGGAGCTTCCTATATAATAACCAGAAAAACTCTTGATTTGCAAACTCACATGACCCTGCTTACTGAGACCTGGGCAGAGGAATGTGAGATTGGGCTACATGCTACAGATATCAGGGATGTGAACAGCAGTCAGTGGAAAAAAACCAACCATCCAAACAATCCTACAGCGCTTTGGATCAGATCCCAGTATAGACAAAGAGAGGGAAAGAACAGGAATATTACATGGTCACAAAAATAACAATCTCCAACCTGAGCCTGACCATTTCATTGTGAAATGAAATGTTGCTGATAAACCTCAGGATTTCTTAAATGCCTGAGTGATGCTCAAATCAGAGCAGCAAATGAATCTTGGAAGTAGTTACAGGCCTTAGATTTAACTCTTGATGTGCTGTATCTGTTTTATTACTACTACAGGAAGATGGCTCATTGCGATCGTCTGATAGAAGTGGATGACATGATGATGATGGGTCACAAGCCAGATCCCATGTGTGTCTTCACCTATGTCCAGTCTCTGTACAATCATCTACGACGCTTTGAATAAAACCATCGACACCTCTCCAGCTGGAAGGGTCAAGTACAGCATGCTGATTGCAAGAGTGACATTTTGCAAATGGAACACAGTGTTATTTCTTGCTTTTTACTGTCCCTTTGCTTACATTCAACTGCGTGGCTGGCTGACTGAAGTGTTGCTGAGCAGCGCCCCAAAGTGTTGATCATATCAGCATGTCGGTAATACAGAAATATGTTTGAAAAAGACAAACATAGGGAAAGGCAAATGCTGTCATTCTGGTGCTAGTAGTAGGTTGGATTTTTTAATATTCTTGTGTTTAAAGATCACAGGAAGCTAACCTGCTGCTCTGATCTCTGTTAGGCTGGGGACACAGTTTTATGCAGTGACAGGTAACTCTGCTGTGAAGGTGTTCCCTCTTCAAATGCAGGTAAAACTCTAGAAGATAGCACCTTCAGTTCAATTCTCTGTTGAGCATAGCACAAAATAGCAGATGGACAAGGAAAATTCCGTTTAGCAAATAATAACCTAGAGTAATCCACCACTAAGGCAGTATTGCTTCTCCTCCAGCCCTACACCCTCCAGCATACATGCACGTGCACACACACATCAAACAGGCATTCTGTTCTCTTAAAGCAGAAAGAGAGCATAGCCTCTTACCTGCTGACTGGGACAACAGATAACTACCATGTTACACAACAGCGTTTGTCTGTAATGGTCAAATCTGAAGTGATTTGCTAAAGCCTCTGCTGACAGTCTTGGATTAATTTCTTGATCACGAAGAACAGCAACAGCTGGAGCTGTTCCTGTGTGAGATTGTGTGTTTGCATGATTTAGGATTACAGGAAGGGGAGGAGCTAGCAAGTTACAAAATCCTCTGAACAGTTGTAATAGAAGCAAAACCGTGTGCTTTGACCTGGACTCTGGGGAACAGCAACTCCCCAGTGGGGACAGGAATGAAGTCTTTACGACTTGCTCAGTCCTCACACTGACTCTGAGGTGGATGGGCAATATGCCAAAGTAGTATGAAAGATGTGGGAGTTCTGAAATGCCTTGGACTAGTTTCCATTTTCAGTTAAATTAGCATTAAAACCACAATATAGTGGGATTATTCCAGATGTACTGGTCAAAAAGGTCCAGTAAATTTATCTTTGGTAAATCAACAGAGCTTTGTTTTCACAGTGAATGTTAAAACCACTGAAAAAGCATACTTTAGAAAAAAACCCCACCTTTTAAAATTATTTCTTAAGAACAGGCTCATAGAAGGTCAAAAGTGAAAGCCACAAGCTCTCTGTGCATGCTAGAGAATGTTTTTTAACCTGCATTTGTGCTTTTTGTAGATATTTATAAAGATGACTTTGGTTCTGTATTGATGACCATTTATAATAAAATATGTCAAACGCTATTCAGATTTATTGCTTTCCTTTAGAGTGAAGTGACAGATAACAAAGTAAAATCAGTGAAAAGAATGCAGAGGTTTTGCTTAGAAGAGTTTTGTTCTAGTCATGATGCTGTGCTCTGAATTTCGGTTTAAAAAAGTACAGTTCGGTGGCATTTGGAATAGGATTTTAGTTCAGCCTCCCTTTCTAGTGAAGATTATTTAAAAAGCCATGACTAAAGCAACCACTTTGTTAGTAGTCTCAGGAAAAAAAAAAAAACAAACAGAAAAAAAAACCCCCACAAACACCAAAAACGTATGAAAGGTAAAGTATAAGGTAACTGCTGAAGCTCCAGATCAAGTTCTGTTTGAAGTGTAGCTAGGCTGTTGCTATGACACTATGGAAACAGCTTGAAAGACTTTTAAATACACAGTATAAGTATCTGAAGGATACTTGGTCAAACTAGCAGGATCGTTGGTATTGCTAATCTCACAGCTTTAATGCAAGCGGGTAGAGGTTGGGTGTGCTGTTCCTATTTGTCATGTGACTGCCACTGTCTTCAGTTTTTGACTTTGTCTTGAATGACTATAATTCTGAGGAGTAAGTGTGCACTTGTTGCTTCACCAAATGCACTGTAAGGATAAACACACCGCACTTGTGTTTTGGAGAAGTGGTTAGAGTAAGCATGATGAGAAATCTGTCCACTGACACACGCAATATGCGTATTTACATTCTTACTAGCAGAGCCAAGTTCCATCATAGCTACGGGAGGGGCAATACTGGCTTTGTACATCTCATTCCTTCACAGTCCCAAGTCACAGATGATTTTCCTGTGTGATGTAAGTGCTAAAGACACAGGTAAGTGCTTAGCCAATTTACGCCTAGTAGCAAATAGTTATATAATGGAAGTTGTAGAGAGTGAAATTATTGCAAATTCACCAGGGGGAATTAACAATCTTTCTGTAATTTAGCTTGTTTTCACAAAGACCCAAAAGCTATTTGTGCAGGTTCTCTAAAGTCTTCCCACTTCAGAGAGGTGATGGTAAAGATACCTGGTACTTGCCAGCAAACTGATTGCAGGGGAGTGGAAGACTGTAAACTGATTTTAAGTGCTGGTGGTTCACATGTAAGAAGATGAGGGAGATGGTGCTATGACATAATTTTAGAAAAACCTACAGCTTTGTGCATTAAAAGAAGTCTGATCTATATATGAATAATGACTATTAGGTTGTATAATTAAACTGAAATTAATGTATGCCCCCTGCTGGATTTTTATTATTTTTAGTTTTAAAAAAATGCAGGTTGTGTGTGTATATATGACAGTAAACGTATTTAGCATGAGTGATAAAGAGAACAATATATTAAATCAGCATAGTATATGTTTTACACAGATGGAGTGTTTCCTGGCTTTTCTAATGTTTCTGCGCTGTATCCAAAATTCAGTACTATCTAAGGTGGTTTATTGGCCACTTGATCCTACTTTTAAAGGCCGGATCAATCAATTCTTTGCAAGATTTTCAAAATAATTTCAGCAGAGACATCACCTCCTTTTTAGAATTATGTCTGCGTATAGCTTCCTGCAGCAGGGAAGTCATCCTTGAAAGTACAGTAACTGGATGGATGCCTTTCATCACTTCTCCCTTTGTGTGACATTTCCAATCAAGTGTTTAAACATACGCTCAAAACCAGTGCAAACTCTTCAATACATGTAATTAGGTATAAAACTAACCCACATGTGGCTCAATTTGCGTCATTAATTTAAACCCGGCCTGGCTTACAGAGATGGTTTGTGTCCAAAATAAAAGTTGGCATTGCTTTATGTAAGGTGCATTTAAAATCCACTTTTGGTTATGCTAAAATAACTCTATGTCTAGATAAAGCCTCAGTGGAGTTAACATAGAATCAGAGTTTGGGTTGGAAGGGACCTTTAAAGGTCATCTAGTCCAACTCCCCCTGCAATGAGCAGGGACATCTTCAACTAGATCAGGTCCCTCAAGACCCCATCCAAAGCTGACTGTGATCCAGGGATGGGGCATCTACCATCTCTCTAGGCAACCTGTGTCAGTGTTTTACCATCCTCAGTGTAAAACATTTCCTTGAATCTAATCTAAATCTATCCTCTCTCAGTTTAAAACCGTCACCCCTCGTCCTATCCCTCCCCCCTGATCCAGAGTCCCTCCCCCGTTTCCTGTAGCCCCTTTCAGTCCTGGGAGGCCGCTCTAAGGTCTCCCCAGAGCCTTCTCTTCTCCAGCTGAACCCCCCCAACTCTCTCAGCCTTTCTTCATAGGACGTTATTCTGGACACTAGCGGAACACCAGAATTCAGACCTGTTATGTTAGACTGCTTTGCAATTTTGGCAAAATTGAAAGAAGCAGTTAATGATGCTGTGGTATCAGCTCAACCTAGAAAATTAGTCTACCTATGGTATTTTTCATGTGCCTAATAAGGAACATGGCAACACATTTAATTTAGTTCTAGTCTTATTAATGCTGGTTATTTAGACGCGTCCCCAGAAAACGTAAGGTATTTTTCAGACTCAGAGGACTCTGGCCACTTCTTCATAATGAACCTGGTTTTCATGTCCAGGTACAATTCACCAGGGTGAGGAACTGCTCCTTTGTAAAGGCCCTTGGGAAGGCCTTAGCGTGGGACACGCGTTGCGAGCAGCGTTTTGGCCGCACACAAGCTGGCATTTGCTTACCCATGCCTCCACACCGAGGAAGATTTGCTTTTTCGCCCCGCTGTGTCAGCTCTCGCATCCTGCGCGGGAAGGGCGGTGCAGGCCGCCGCAGGCCCCGCGCTGCCGCCCGCGCCAGGATGACGCCGCCCTGCGCTCCTTCGCGCGCCCGCGGGGCGGCGCTGCCCGCGCAGGCCTGTAACCTCGCGAGAGGCGACGGGAGGAAGATATTGGGGGTGGGTGGGGGGGTGTGTATATATGGGGGAGGGATATATGGGGGAGATATGTGGGGGGGAGGGGGGTGCGGGGGGCTGAGGCAGGCGTGGTGCTGTTGGCGGGAGGTGGCCGGGGCGTGCGCGGCAGGGCCTTCACTGACGGTGGCGGCCCCGGTCTGCCTCGGGGTCATTTTCTCCCCTTCTAAATTGCTCGAGGTTTTCAGGAATTAAGACTTTTCACTTTCATTTCTTTCTAACTTGTCCTGATTGCCGAGCTGATTCCACCTGTGTTATTTGACTAACGGCGCATGGTTGTCAGCCTCAGGAAGTCTACAATGATTTAACCCCTGAAAACCATCTGAGGTAAAAAGAAAACTTTTCTATATTGTATAATTCCTGTTGAAGGATCAATTGTAAATTTCGTATTACAGTTTAAAAGGAAATAATCTTTTATGGAAAGCTAACAAGAACAGATTTAGAGTTGGTAGCTACAAATGAATTACTTTGTGATGGTGTCGCTCACAAGTTGGGTCAGGAGAGCATCAGATACTGGGTTTTCAGAACAAAACTGCTTGAAGTGCCACGGGTCTCATAATAATGTCTTGGAGAGCCATCACTCAGGGATTCCTCAGCTTTCAAAGTGACTGAGCGTGTTTTCAGAAACATAAGACGTTAATTGTTCTCAACCGCCATTCAGCTATCTCAGCATTTTAGTTTATTTTGACTCATTTTGTTATCCCTCTTTACTTTGCTCATATTTCTAAAAGCCTTGGAATGTTACTAAGAGTACAGATAATAAACTTTTGTGGAAGATGACTAATATGTAGCCTGATGCATATTCTGTGACTCACGCTGGCCAAAGTAGACCTCTGTTGACACTAGCTTTGAGTTCAGATCTACTTAGGTCATTGGAAATCTTTCAGTTACTATGGAAATGGCTCCAGTTGTTGCTCCAGATGTTCATGTGACAAAATTTACTGCTTTCAGCTAACTCATTTTAGCATGTTATGTTAAGAATCTGTTAAAAAAATATTCATTAGGGGAAAAAAAAAGGTATATCTAGACCAAGAGGCACCAGAATGTACAAATCAAGGGACAGCCCACAGAAGCACTGCTCTATGTGCAAATAGTTGCAGACTTCATGTGTACAGTTACAGGTCTGCCTCAGTAGTGGTCTGTGTAATTGATTCTGGTCAGTGTTCAGCCTAGTCATAGTTTTGCTTTGCCTCATGTATCAAGAGCATGCTGAGTGTCTGTGTCCACAGCTTTCCACCCTCCTGCATCAGTTAACATATATTGTTCATTTTCCTTGCTTGCCTTGCAACCCGTTCTCTGCTGCTTCTTGAATCTCTAGCTCCTTCTCCTCTTAGGCTGATGGCCTCAGTTCTAATGTCAGCCCTTTCTTCTGAAGCCTGTATTTTTCTTTGGCTAACTGTGAAATACCTGTATTTTTCTGTAAGACAGTTTCCTTAGCAGAAACTCCTCTGGAGTATGCACAGATTTCTGTTTACATGGCAACTGGCATGAGAGGCACTGTATTTACCAGTTTTAATGATCGTTCATGAATTTAGCTACTGTTTGAAATTAAAGATCCTTAAGCAGCTTTCTAGCTGTCACTGCACTGTATTTGCAGCCAACAATTGCAGTTGCTTCCCACTTTTCTGTCTTGGACCAGCTCAGTTTCTTTTGACCAGTGCTACTTGCTTCCTTATCACTTTGTAATCCCCTTGAACCTTGTTGGGAACTCTGAGAAACCCTGCTCTGATCTAGACTACGTCAGGGCTGTACGGAGGGGACATAACTACCATCTGAGGTAATGCTCTTTTGTCACTTTAATTTCTTCTGTCTGGCTCACAATCTCTTTTATCCCGGGGAAGAATATAGTTGCCGCTGAGATGGAGCATACTGCTAAGGATATTTTATGAGTGACATTTTAGATAGCTAGGTACTTAACATGCCTTTCATTTGCTTTCACAATCTTTATGCATTTCTGCAATAAATCGATCAAAAATTACTATCCAAAGCTGTGGGAACTATCTCAAGTAATGTACAAAGAATACGTTTCTATTTCCAGCCAGATCTTAACTGGGAATGGGTGAAAGGAAGCGCCACTGGCTTGTGTGTGCTGTGCGTCTTCCACCTGGTGCAATAGCAGAAGGTTGCTAGAGGCAGTGTTGCTGTTCCCTTAGCAACTGCTTTGTTTACATTCCATGCTGTTCGGAGCCACCTCCTGGAATATTTAGTCGAACATTCTTAAAAAGAAACTATGTGCTGCTGCTGCTGCTGTGGAGATTGAGGCTGGAAGACAGTTGGGAGCAAACCCCTCTCAGTGAAGGGGAACTGAGGACGTGGCACTTAGCCAGAGTTTGACCTTAGGAGCGGTATCAGCCAAGAGGTGTGTGAGGGAGAAGGGGGATTACTTTAAGGGTACCTGTGCTGGAGTGTGAGCAAAGCTGTGTGTTGCTGAGGAGCAGCTGTGTGCATTTGTGGTGAGGAGTTGTCTCAGGAATACTGGATGGGCATAGTGCAAGAAAGGAAAACTGATAATCAAACTGCTGCAACTTTGCATGTATTTTGGTCACTGGTTTCACTCTACGTTAAACCAGTGTCCCCAGTATGCTTTGTTCTTTGTTCTGCTTTAGCCCTTCCTAGGCTTTTCCATTTCCTCATATACCTGCTATATTTCCTCCTTCAGCTTTTCAGGTCGTGGGTTTTTTTTAAGTAATGACCACTGCATTTCTTTTTTACAACCTAGGGTTCATCTGCCTCTCCAGCTGTATTCTTAAAAGGTGTTTACTTCTCTAACCTGTGGGAGACTATTTATCTTTTATATTTGCTCACTTTTTCTCAGTTTTCTGTGATTGTCCATTTAGTAATTCTGTCCTTCCTCACAGGTCTCCTTTTCTTTCTCTTCTTCCTCCTTTTGCAGACAGCCCATCTTTTCCTCTCAGTTCCACTTTCAAGCCTCTTACTCTCTCTTGGCTTCCATTCCCAAATTATTCTGTTTATTCATTCTCCCACTCCAAACTGTCTCCCCCACACCTTAGCAAAGTCTTGGGGAGTCTTGAGCAAGAATTCTTTCCTTTTCATACCTGTGTCATTTTGCAGGTGAAAGAGGCAAGAATTTTTCTCACCCTCATGGAACTGCCTTCTCCCTTTCTTGCTTTTGCAGCCAAATATAATGTTATTCCTGTTCTCAGGTTCCACATTTCAAGAACCTGACCTGCGTTACATCCAGAAACTTTCCAAAAAAACAATGGCCAGACTGTTGCAAGCTCCACCCAAGTTTCATCCCTCAGAATGGGACATTGCGAACAAGATGCAGTGTGCCAGTACAGAGTCCCAGAAATCCAGGTCAGAGCACATGATGGCTGAGAGTCGGAGGCTGCTGGATGAAACAGAAAAGACAACTCAGAAAACCCAAAGTGATGTCAACAAGAAAATAGGTAATCCCATGTGTTCTGCAAGTGTCAAGATGAGTTATTGAGCTATGTGTTTAAAACGGACTTAAAAAATTAGTTGGTAGTGAATAGGACTCAATGTCATGCTCACTGATCTCATGGGAAAATTCAAAATATTTTAAAAAATATTTTGAGGTAGATTCTTTATTTTATAACGAACAAATGACTTCTCCAAAACACACAGAAAGCTATTCCAGCCAAACCTCCCGACACAGGGTTGCAAAACTGTCTCCACACATCATCTTACAGCACTACATGTGCTCCATTATGGAAGAAGTCTATTTTTAGCCATATCTGAGATCTGACCTGCAATGCTCTGGCATATAAAATGGGCTTGTATTAATACCTGTTTGCAATTTTCGTTCTGCAGAACAGAGGCGGGAAGAAATAAAATTCTGGAAGCGAGAATTAGATAACAAACTTGAACAAATTGTTCATGAGACAGAGGTACTGTTGACTTTCAAGACTAGGCTGGAGAAATCATTGGAGAGCTGCAAAGAACCACTGCTCATTGCCCAAAAGTGTCTCCTGAACAGGTGAGATGATTAAGAAGAAAAGCATTCCGAGACAGAAGAAAAATCTAGGTAACGAACCGTTAACAAGTAATAAAAAAGGCTGCAAACTAAGGGTCTGCCTCTTTGCAGTGGAGTCACAGTCTGATTTAGGTGTTATAACACTGGGGAGCCAAGGCCATAAAGGAAAAACTTCCCATGTGGCAAGGAAAAGCCTTCAGTTTGTAAAGCTGGGCTTCATCATCCTTTGTTAGGTGCTTACATTTGAACAGTGTGTCTGATGGCTTTTCCTCTTTTTGTTTAGGCAGAGGCGAGCTGGGATTGACTTGGTGCATGATAAAGTGGAAGAGGAACTGCTGAAGGAAGCTGAAGTCCTCCAGGGGGTTATTGCTTTGCTTGGGCGTACATTGGAACAAACCAATGAGCAAATCAGGTGCAGAGGCAAAGAGCACAACTGAACACTGATAAGCTGAGAAGTAGGACAGCCACCATCCTGAGAAGTTGTAGAGCCAGGCTGAGCACAGGTCCAAAGTTACCTTCAGTGCTAAACAGTTACAGGAAAGCAGTCCTAGTTCATACCATGCGATCAGTAATGGTGAGAAGTCCTGTTTATTAGAACTCATAGTAGTTACACATGATCTCTGGTCTTCTCATGATCCATTCCTGTGCCTTTAATTCCAGTGGAAACTGTACCATCAATTTGTATGGAGGTGGCTTCATGCTCTAGATTTTGGGACTTTGCAGCTAACAGTTCATACATGAAGAATTCCATAACATCATTTGTATTACCTAATGCATGCATGTTAGGGACACCTGTGAGTGCCTACACTTTGGCTTAGAGTTTGGTTGTTTCTCCTCTTAGACTAAACCGTTCAGCAAAATACAACCTGGAAATGGATCTGAAGGACAAGTTCACAGCTTTGATGATCAATGATTACTGTGCTAGCCTCACAAACAACACTCCTGATATCAGATGTGCTGATAATGCAGTGAAAATAGAAGGAAAGTAAGTGGTTATTTAGTTCAATGAACGTATGATAATTATACAGCTAGTATAAGCTGTTCCAGTAATAGCAAGAATAACGTAATTTTGTGTAAAATGGACTATATCTGTCCATCATCTGTCTGTTGGTAGATTGTTTTTTATACTTCTGTGTATCACTTTAATATCTGTGTAATATGTCTGTGAAATAAGCCACAATAATCATGTTCCCAATGAACAGCAGTTTACTAAAAGTTTTTGAGGCTCACAGTTAGCTAAGGGAAAAATATCACACATTGCTTAAACCCAGAATAGATTTACTAATCTAACTTCCTCTCCTCTCCCAGAGTGTCCTAGTGTGAAGAACACTGGTCTGGGACACATGAGGTGTGGAGTCAGTTTCTGACTCAGTCATTAACATCTCAAATGTGCCCCTCCTGTGTGGATTAGTTAGTGTGAATGGTTTAGATGGAGAAATAGCTACCACAGAAAAACAGGTTGAGAACAGGACACATACTGAGAAAGCAACGTGACAAACTTGGAACATCAAGAGACTGACAGTTTTTGCTTCTAGCATGTTAGCATGCATCAGCAACAGGTTGCATGACTCAGACCACACCCAGAATGGTGTTGGCTGATATATGCAAATGACAATTACAGCTTTATATATCCGTGCAATGAAACAAGGAACCCTCTGAGGATCTTTACAGACACGTGCCTGCAAGCCACTGGTGTTGAAGTATGACCCTCTAATTCTGGGGATGTAGTTGGGGTTGTCTTCTCAACTGTTGCTCCAGCCAGGTACTATAAGTGCCTGTCTTGTAGGTGGTGAACTGTGTGAGAGAATAAATGAATGTTTTATGTTAATAGTTATCTACTATTAGTAGTAACAGCTGAATTGTATTAGTAATAACAGCTTGCTTAATAAAAGGTGTTCCAAGAAATATTGGTTATTATCCGTGTTTCTCCCACAACAACTTAATCCTTTGTCAGGGAAAGAAAAGTTATAACAAAGTTGCTCTGTGACATTAGCAAATTCATTTCCATCCTACCCTTGCCTACTTTGTTCTGAAATGTTTGCGACAGAGAGGGTCTTTATTTTGTATCTGTATGATTTCCAGCACAACTGGCACTCACTGGCGTGGGCAGTTAATAATACTGCTTCGTTCTCAGTTTTGTGGAATCATAGATTTATGAAGTCACAGAGGGTCTGATGCTGTCAGTTGATGACCTTTTATTTTGAATCTCTTTCAGTTTTGTTAGCCCTGAAGACTGGATAAATTTCTCAAACATAAATGTTGAAAAGGCTGACAAGCAGAGAAACAATTCTTTGGCACTAAGGGTGCTGATTGATGGCATCCTCTCACAGACAGCGAATGACATGCACAAGCAATGTGAGATGGTGAATGTCGCTTTTAGAAAAAGGGTGAAGGAAGTCAAGGATGCCAAGCACAAGCTAGAGACACTCCTTGCAGTGGTAAGTGGTAGGGGACAGTCAGCCAAAATGTGGAAACAATGGGCTTGGGTTATCTACCAGTTTTTTCAATCCAATGGCTTGAGCTACTTCGCTTTAAGAATTTTACCTTTACAATATTGGCAACCTTTGCCGCATTTTGCCTCCCCACCGCCATCCTTTGATGAAATAACAACATAATGACTGTCGCTGTGATTGTTTTACTGTAACTATTAAAGAGATGTTGATGATTTCACCCATTGTAAGAGACAGTGTGCAGCACTTCATTCTGTGGCTTTGTTAAGGTGCTGGATGAGACTGCCTCACAGGAGGTGAACATTGCAGCCTTAAAGAAAGCAATTGCTGATAAAGAAGGACCTGTTAAAGTGGCTCAAACCCGCTTGCAAGCAAGAAACCATCGCCCCAATGTGGAATTGTGTTATGACACGGTGCAAGACAGGCTGATTAATGAAGTTCAAGAGATTACAAAAAATATTCAAAGGTAAGTGGAAATAATGAAAGAGGGGAAAATCTGTGGTATAGGTTACTGAGTTAATTTAATGAGTCAGAGTGACATGGGTCCCAGTTATTCTCCCTAAAAGGTTGGGAATTGCTTTTGCCTTAAGGGCAGGACACTTTAAGGGAAGCTGCATGGATATTGTCTCTGTAAATCCCCTCTCATCTTTTTTTTTTTTTTTCCCCCTCAATTCTTATCCTGTATGAAAAAAAAGCTATCCAGGTGTTTTGAACTAATGTCTCTCTGTATTTTCCTTGTTAGATTAAAGGACACACTGGCACAGGCTGAGGCAGAGTTGAAAGGTCTGAGCCGCCGACAGCTTTCCTTGGAGGAGGAGATCCAGATTAAGGAGAATACATTGTATATTGATGAAGTGCTCTGCCTACAAATGAGAGAGTCTGTTTACATTAACAACTTCTGAAGCCATCATATTGGGAGACTGTGTGTGCTCCAAAGAGGCAGCTCCTGCTGAAATTTGATTGACAAACCTCCAGATTTATTGGTTGGGCTCAATGCTGTCCTGGTTCTAGTTGTGCAGGGTAACTAATACAGACCTAGTACTTCCAGCTATCTGTTTCATATCTATCTATGCTCAAGAACACTTGATGCAGTCTCCCACTTGGCAATAAAATTCCGGAATAAGAAGAAATGTCCCTCTTCCATGTTATTTATCTTGTGTGCAACAAATTATATCTCTTGCCAATGGAAGGTCTAGAAGCTGTGGAAGCTAGAGCAGGAGTCTCCTTATAAGTCACTTGTTGGAAAGCTGGGCAAGTGGGAGGGGCTGACTCTCAGGACTAGGTATGGTATGTTTTAAGGAGGTGGATTAGGCAGACGAAGGCACTGAGCTGCTCGCCTGACCCAGTGGCAGAACAGCCCCTCCAGCCCACCAAGTGTTGCGTGTTGCAGGCAGCATAGTGCTCGCTGGTGGGAGCGGCAAGGAGCGCAGGGCTCCGCGGCTGCCCGGAGCAAAGACGGACCCTCCCGGGCTCTGCGGTCCCCTGCTGAGGACATCTCCCAGCCCAACGGGCCTCTCTGCTTTCCCTGCCGCACGGCTCGCCGCGCGCTGGAGGGCAGGCTGGGGAGGAACTTTGTGCAGCGTCTCTTCTCGAAGGGACAGGCCCTGCCCAGGGAGCCTCGTGTGGATGCCGGGGGAAGAGAGCAGAGCACCGGTAGCCCAGAGGTGAGGAAAGGTGCAAACAGCCCCGCAGAGCCCGCGGGTCCCCAGCACCACCAGATACTCTAAATAAAATATAACAATCAGAAATGCCCCAATCTAGAAAAACAATTACAATAGCTAATGGGTACTTTAGGATATTGGAGAAAACATGTACCTGGATTCTCCATTGCCTGTCCACTGTATTTGCTTTTACAAAAAGGAAAACCGTAGAGTTGGGATTCAGAACATGAAGAAGCGATTAAAACTCTGATACTAGAATTAAAAACATATCTAAATTACAAATGCCTATTAATACTGACCCACTAGCATTACAGCAACCATTTAAACCTTCACCAATTTTAGATGCACCCCCCCTACCTCTAGCATGGGATGCTATTGACAATAATGGAGTAAACCAAAATCAGTACGAGATGGATTTATCCTGCATCCTAAGGGGTAACCTGTTCAGCCTCCCCCCCCTCCACCCCGAGACAGTTCTCTTTTCTTTCCTTGAAGAACATCGACAACATCGACAGTGGGAAAGCTTATTTGGATGGTCACCACCACCAACAGGACTGTTTAATTCCATGTTTCACTCGGTCTGATTTTCCTAATTCTAACTTTAATATGTTTACTACTTCTAATAGTATTGTATATTAAGGTTTGGAGGATGGTTAAACAGATCACTCAGTTACAAAAGTATCCCTGTGTGTATACTTCCCTAAAATAATTTTTTTTTTTTAATAGAAGCTAATCAAACACAAAATTCCCTTCAGTTATAATTGGATTACGGCATCCTCCGCTTATAGGCAGAGAGGCCAGACGCAACCACACTGCCACTCTCTGGACAAGATCAAGTACTGTAGCCCAGGTAATAGACTGTGAGGGCGGGAAAGTCGCTGTGGGGGCGGAGCGGCCGCCTGAGGGGAAGGGGGCGGGTCCAGCCCCGCCAGACGCGGCCAGGAGCTCGGAGCAGACGGAGTACGTCGCAGTCGTCCCTGCGGGAAGCACTGGAGCACCAACTGGGTGAGAAAAGGCGATCTGTGAGGTTTTTTCGGGACAGGGGTGGGGAGGGTGGCCGGGATTCGGGTGGTGCTGTGGCGAGCTGTGTCTGGGGGCCGGCGTCCCTCTCAGACCCGATGGCGTCCTCCTGCCGTTGCAGCAACTGGTGGTGGAGAAAGAAGAGACAAACATCGCGTGCGGAAGGACCCGCAAGGCAAGAGAGAGTGGCAGGAGGAGCGGAGGAAGTCTGGGCAAAAAGTGGGAGAAGGGCGCTCTGGGCAAAGCGCCACTGTGAGGGGCGGAGCGGCCACCTGAGGGGAAGGGGACTGGAACCCGCCTGGGGGCGGGGGGGAGCGCCGTCGCCGCCTGCGGGGGGGGAGCGCCGTTGCCGCGGGGCAGGCGGTGGGTGGACTGGAGCCGCCTGGGGGGGGGAGTGCTGTCGCCTCAGGGGCTGAGGAGGGTCTAAGGCCCCGCTGGACGCAGCCGGGAGCCTGGAGCAGACGAGTCCCCGTTGCAGTCGTCCCTGCAGGAAGCACTGAAGCACCAACTGGGTGAGAAAAGCCGGTCTGTGAGGTTTTTTCGTGGGGGAGGGAGGAGGGGGGGGTGTTGAGGTATGGGGGGTGGGCCGGCGCACTGTGGGGACCTCCCTCCGTGGGCCGGCTTCCCTCTGTGCTCCGGGTGGGGGAGCTGGCACCTGACTGTACTCTCCTTCCAAGCAGCAGCTCCTGGAGAAGAAAGACGAGGCATCATGAGGAGCGGCGGGCTGAAGAGAGGAGCGGGGCGAGAGAAGGGAGCTCTGGGCAAAGGGGCCTCCATGTTACCGGGGCTGCGGTCACACAAGACCGTTGCCGGCACCTGTGGTGTCCTGGCCAGCACTGTGCTGGGTGACCTCCCTGTAAGCAGGGCTCAGGTCTCTGGCCTTTTGCCACCTTGCCCCACGGTTTGGCTGCCCGGAGAGAAGGGTGGCCCTGTAAGGAGAACGAGCAGCGCTGTCTCTGCGCCGAGGGGGAAATGGGGCTCTCCGGACCCCACGCCCGCCCTGTAAGCAGGGGAGGGCTGTTTCCCCGGCCCTGGTGGCTTTCTGGCTGCTGGCGGCCTGGCCGGCATGACCCCCTGGAGTCGGGGCGTGTCACGGCATTTGTCCCTTGGCCACCTGTGAAGCCCCATGGCATGTTGAGTCCCTGTGGGCTCCGTGTGTCCTGGGAGGCAGGTCTGGGGCTCTGCTCTCCTGCTCGTGGGAAGGGGTGGCTCCCCAGACACTGGCTGCACAGAGCTCGCTCTCTCTTCCGGTAAGTTTTGTTTGTCCCTGTCTGTGTCTGTGTGCCTGCCTGCGTCTGCGCGAGTGAGTGAGCGAGCGAATGAGCTGCTCGTTTAGGCCCCTGTTGAAATCGCTGCAGTGTACTTAGCTTAAACTTCCCAGGAGGGAAAGAAGGGCTCTGTGCAGCAACAGGGGGTCGGTCCCCTCTGAGCCCGCGAGCGGAGGGCGAGTCCCGGCTTGCCCCTCCTTTCCAAGGACAGAGCGAAGCCGCGTGGCCGTAGCGCGGCCAACGTGCGACCCGCCTGTAGTCAGGGCCCGGGTCTCTGCCTGGGTGGCTGCCTGTCCTGCTGGCGACCTGCCAGTGTGCCCGCTCTGTACTCGGGGCGAGTGCCATGAGCCGTGGAGCCCTCTGTCCCCAGGAGCCGCTCAGCCGCCCTGTAAGCAGGGCTGGGCAGGCTGCTTTAGTAAGTCTGGGGCTGGCCAGTGACCTGCAGCCCCAGGCACTCTGCAGTCCCGACAGCGGCTCGAGCCCCCTGTAAGCAGGGGCGCAGCTTCTTTGGCCACTGCTTTGCGTGCCCAGCTTCCATTTGCCCAGAGTGCCCGACTCCAAGCCCAGCTCCAAGTGCCGGCTGGGACTCCACATGTGGCAGCCCCGGAGCGCCGATTGGGTGAGAAAAGCTGATCTTTGAGGTTTTTTGGGGGGAGGGGGGGTGGGGGGTGTTAGGGTATAGGGGGTTGTGGGTGGGAGGGCAGACGGGATTCGGGTGATGCTGTGGTGAGCGTCCCTCTCAGACCCGACGGCGTCCTTCTGCCATTGCAGCAGCTGGTGGCGGAGCAGAATGAAGAGACGACCATCGCGTGTGGAAGGACCTGCAAAGGCAAGAGCGAGCCGGGGGAGGAGTGGCAGCGGGCTGCCGAAGAAGCAAGAGAAAGCACTCCTCAAGCATCCCTGCCCCTTTGGGGATGTTTTCTGTGCCTCTTGAGCAGGTACTTGGCTCCTGGCAGTTCTCCAGAGTTTTAGAAACTGCTCCAATTCCACCTGAAGATGACTCGACTTCCTGAAGTTGTCTGAAAACTCCTTTTTGTACTTTGACGTGGCCGCACCAGCTGTGGGGAGTGGGAGGGCTCTGCAGCCACCCGAAGTGTCCTTTGAGGCTGTGTGGCATGCCAGGGGAAGAGCAGTCGGGAGCAGGGATTTGGAGGTGATTTTCCCTGTTCTGAATGCTTCTCTTTCAGCACCTGCACGGTTCTGATGTAAAAAGTGGAAGTGTTGAAGCCTGAGCAACAGGCCCCGAGCTTATGCTGCTAACTCAGTATGTAATCATTAGTGAGATACGTATGGAAGACGTAGCTGTCTTGAATGTATATTTATCTTTTTTTGTGTGTGGATAAAATAACAGGGTCATGGAGACCGTTGTCTGTCGCTGTGGCCTGATGCGAGACCTTGCGCCTAATCCAGTTAGATAAGCAGAGGAACTCCCTTAGCTTCTCCCCTGAGCCCTGGCCAGGCTCTGGAGGAATCTAATGTGAGATTGAAACCAGATATTTCCGCTCAACTCAAAGGTGCCAGCTATTCTGGCTTGCTGATTTTTGGGTATATAAGGCTGGACCCGCTCACAGCAACTTTGGAAGCCTCACCTACGGGTGAACGCACCGTGTAGGACTTCCCACTTGCCGGGAAAGGCTCTCCAAATCCTCGCTGTAACCGGGGCTGCCCAGCGCCTGCAGGTCTGGATGATGGGAACGGGTGCAAGTGGTGATGGGTCTTTCTTAATCGCTATTCCCTCTCTCTCAGGTAGTAATGATTTGATGCATTACCCTGTATTTTCCTGTTTGTTTGAGTGCACTATTCTGTGTTTTCTTACTGTATGTTTTCTGTATTATCCTGTTATATTATTTAGTTATTTCTAGTAAAAGACGCCTGCGCTTTTCACTCTGGTGTCCGAGTTTAATTGATACCCTAATCAGCAAAACACGGGGAGATCAGGTGGTGGTTTCCAGAGACGAGGTTGGTGGTGGGGCGGTGTCGCCGTAGGAGCAATTTTATGTTGGTTTGGCTTTGGGCTGAGCTGTAGCCGGTGGTGCGCTAGTTCCTGGCAAGGGGATAGAAGGGTGAGCTGTCAGGGCCAGCCAGAGCCGCGGCTGCGCGTGTTCTGCATGGGACTGGTGTGCAGAGCAAACTGGGGAGGGTTTCTGAGAACGGACAAGGCCCCGGCCCCCCCGACCGTCTCGGCCTCCATCCTTCTGCATCTTGAGGCTGAGGGGGGCCGTCAGTAACTGCAGTGTTCCCATCTGCTTCCGAGAAGCGCTGCAAACCTGCGCCTTAGGAAAGTCAAAAGAAAGCGTCACCGCCGCGAACTTGCGAGTTTGAGTGCCGCTTCCACAGCGAAGGTGTTCGTCGGAGTGGACTGGGGTAAAATTGCTCCCCAGTTGGGGGCAAAAGCAGGAAAGGTTCCTTTTGAGAAATGCAAGGTGCTGCTACCGGTAAAGGTGTAAATGATCAGCATGACCGCTTCACTTCTTAACCTTCTATTTTAATGCCGTTAAAGTTGAGACAGACCCTGGAACGTGCCTGAGCGAATTGCCAAGAAGTGCAGCACACCTGTGAGCTCCATGAAGGAAGTGAAGCAGCAGCTGCCACTCTGCAACCATGGAGTGTTTTCCTCCACTCCCTTCCCTTCTCCTGAACTTTCTCTAATAAAACTTGAGCGGTTCAGGAAGGGTTTGCCCTGCCTGTGCCCGAACTTGAGGCAACGGAGCCCCGTTGTGCTCATCTGCAGCTCAGAAGTTGTGTTGGCAGGTGAGTGCTGGCGAGTGGGAGTGGAGGTGGCCGGGGGCAGTATCCCCCTCGGGGGCAACTCTCAGAGAAGATAAAGGTTAAACTGCTCCGACCAGCTCTTCAGTATTCTCTGGTTTCTTCCTCTGCCCCTTGCAGGCTTTCGACAGTGTCCTTTATCCCTGAGGTAACCCCTCGGGTTCCCCATGTTTGTTGTATTTCTGTTTAAGTATTTTCTCAGGTTCATGCACTCGTGGTCACCACACACTAGTTCTGGGGTCTTCTCTGCCCGGTTAAAATCACCTGCTCGTATGGCTTCTTGTCGTGTTACTGACAACAGTGGAGGCGGTTCAGCCTGAGCAGCGACTGTCCTCGTTAGTTGGCAGTGCTCACGATCTTCATACTATGTCTTCGTTTCATTCTCTTTGGGGGAAAAAAAAAAAATCAAGTTAATCAGTTTTACTGACTGCGCATGCGCCGCGGCGGCCCCGGGACTGGAGGACTGGCAGCTCCTAGAGCGCGAGTTCGGGGGACTGAGGGGCACTTCAGGCGGTTAATCCCGGTGCTGGTCGCTATAGTTACCGCGGGGGGGGGTGGGGGGGGGGTGGGGTGTAGCATGGGCCGGGCTGGAGGAGCCCCCGGGGCGGGCAGTGAGGCTGCGGGCAGCGGCCCCTCCCTGTCCGGGGCGGTGCTGGAGGAGGAGCCGGTGCGAGCCGAGGGAGCAGCAGAGAGAAGGCGAGCGGGGCCGCGCGGTCGGTCGCCTGGCAGTTGCCGGGAAAAGCCGCGACGGGGGGGGCCG
Organism: Strix uralensis; assembly: GCF_047716275.1. Lineage (NCBI taxonomy): Eukaryota > Metazoa > Chordata > Aves > Strigiformes > Strigidae > Strix > Strix uralensis. The sequence goes on from NC_133991.1 coordinate 14,138,006, forward strand.
CGCGGTGCGGCGGGACCGGGGGCAGAAGCCGCTCGTTCTGTCCTCTCTTCCCTCTAGCCGTGCCTGTTCGTTCCCTGGCCCTCTGATGACGTGTTTACTTGGTTCAGATCCCCTCGGGATTTAATCGTCATGTCCCCCATCCTTTTTCTGTCTCTCTGGCTCCCTCAGGACAGTTCTCCTCCCAGTCACGATGCCTCCCAACACCTTCCTTGTGGTCCGGTTCCGTCCTGTAGCACTTTGTGGGGCCATCTTTGAGCCACAAACGAACTAATTTGTTCCTCTGTGCTAGCCAGGATTCCCGTGTTTAGTTCCCAGCCACCCAAGACCACCTGTACTCTGCTCAGGTGATCACCCGAGTTCCTCCTGGTTGTCCCTCAGCCTTCGTTTATCCATCAGCCCCGCCCCCACGATCCCTCTCCTCACAGTCGCAGTGCCTGCTGAGACCTCCCTCGATCTCCACAGCACCTTGTAGCACTCGATCTCCTTTTTTCTCTCTCTCGTTCTGTCAGAGCCTCCCTCCTTTCTTTGCTGTGCAGCGCTCCTTTTTCTTTCTCTCTGCCATCGAGGGTGTCTCCGTTTGGTTGTTCTCTGTCATCTGTAGTTTGCCCAGATGCCCTCCTGAGACTCCAGGGCCCTCGCTGTGTCTGCAAGGCTTCTTTTCTTATCCTGCCCCCTCCTAACTCCTCTGCTCTCTATAACAATGTCTTCTGAGTCCTTTTGCGTACTCCACCACACTCTTGTGGCACTTTAGCTCCCTTTGGATTTTGTTTTTTGGTGCTCTTCAGAGCACTCTTCTCTTACTCTCTGGTGTGTCAGTCTGCACACATATCTGGGTGCCTGGGGGCACAGCAATGTCAGTCAGGGGAAGAATAGCACTAAGAGTCTGTAGTTAATGTTGATTTGCCTGGACTGTTTAGGTACAGCCCGTATAGCCCCCTCAGAGCAAGCAGCCCTCAGCAGCAGGCAAGGATGTCACGGGGATGACCGGAGCTATCTGGGAGAGGCTGCGGGAGTGGTAGTTGAACAGATGGAATCTCAAAGGTGTTAAGGCTTGTGTATGTAGGGCTTAATGCTGTTTTGTTTTTATGTTTTTTTTAATGGCAGGCTGTAATGAGACCCTAGACAGTGTTCCTACATGGAGTCAAGAACTCTGGAATTGTTAAGCTGTCACTCAGCATCCAGGTGACTTGCTTAAAAGTTTTTTTCAGATCCAGAGGGACAATACATGCACCAAAGAGTGACAGAGGCAGCGAGCAGAGCACTGTAAGAAGGTGGGTCAGCATGTGGTGTCAGAGAAGACGTGACTGGTTGCTACATGACTAGCTTATTGGTTTGGGTTTTTTTTTATTTTGAAGGTGCAAAGCAGGATATCGACACCGGAGGTGACTCGGGCAAGGTGAGACGAGTGGGCTGAAGTAGCAGTTATTTTTCAGGTGTCGTACTGTTGGTGAAGCTAGAAGCATCTCCTGTTGTCTGTGTCTTACAGGTGGTACCCAGGCCTCGACGTGGCGACCAGTAAATGTCAGAGGCGGGGTGGGTGAGCGGCCAAGGTAACGGGGCAGGAGATGGCAGTCGGTGGGGGCAGGCTGCAGGTTCAGCTTGTGCCTCTCACTTTGGTTTTTGCAGGTGCCACATGTAGGCTGGGAGGGGTGAAGCCGCGTGCCGCTGAGCAGTCCAGGACAGTGAGGCGGTTGTCAGCTGGGTCAGGGTTTTCGTGCAGAGAATCAAGTGGCAGCTCGATGAAGCATTTCTGTTTGGTTTTGCAGGTGCCGGGCAGGCTGCCTTTGGAATCGGATGAGTGTTTGAGGTGAGCTGGGTAGTAGAGAGGAGGAGCATGGGGCTGGTGATTTCTCACAAGCACAGTGGTAGCTCTCTGTCTTTTGGTATCGTAGGTGCCACGGGCCACGCTGGCCGCAGCGTCCGACACTGGACTCTGCGCAGAGCAGCTGAGCGGAAAGCCCCATGGCTGTTGAGGTGGAGGGTGTTGTGGCAGAGGTGTGTCAGCTGATGTGATGCTGACTGCTGGCACTGTTTTTTTTTTTTTTTGCAGATGATGAAGAAGAACCTGGCAGCTGCAGGAATATCCTGGTTAGCTGATGTGATTTTTGTTGAGGATGGATTCAGACCCCTGGGCCTCTGAAAGCTGAGTTGAGGGATCAGGGACCACTGCCCTACAGGGTCTAATCTTGACTTCAGTTAGAAAGAGACTTTACAAAATGGAAACCTTTCTCAAAGAAGTTTCATTTTATGAATTTCCCATCAGAGTGGATCTTCAGAGATGATGTATTTGGCAGTAGTACTCTTGGGCGGTGCAGCTGGCCAGATGTCCCTGCTAATTATGGAACACACCACCCCCCCCCCCCCCCCCCCCCCGTCAAGTTGTCCGTGTGTATTTTGGAGATAGACAGTCTAATGGTATCAGCTCACAGCTGGGCAAGTTCAGGGAATGCAAAAGGAAAATCAAATACTTACACATCTAATAAAAACACTTCTATAAGCATATGCCCACCTTTATACTAAAGAGTGAAGGACTGAGCTTTATTCTTTATTCTTTGTTTTACTCTTTAAAGTTTTAAACACTTCACTTCTGATTTTATTGACCCAGCAAGCAGGATGTGCAGCAGCAGCAGCAGCAGCGCAAGGGCCGTGGCTGTCGCGGCAGATCCGTCAGCCATAGGTTGTGATGGCGGTACGACCTCATCCTGCATCCTCGCGGGGTTCCCTCCCTGCAGCCCTGCTGCATGGATGGGATGAGACATTCCGACACCAGCAAGAGCGTTTGCTTTTATGGGCAGGATGTGCTCGGGATCGTATCGATCGGCCTTGCTGGTGATTTGAGGAGGTGAAATCGCTCCGGCCTTGCCAGGGTGTGTTGTATGTGGAGCTGACCTGTTCACAAAGAGTCCTCCCTGAGCTCCACTGCTATCCTGACCCTTGTTCTGATGGAACTTTCTTCTGTCTTATTTTTCAAGATGCCGGAATAGCATTTGGGGTTTTTGTTTTTCAGGTGTGTTGTTGTAACCATCTCCTTGATGCTTGACAGGTCCCCTGGGCCAGGTTTGCCTGCTGGCTGTTAACCCCCTGACAGTGGGGCCAGCCCTGTGTTGCTGCCACGGCACAAAAATACCCCAAGCATCCTGATTCAGGGTCTGCAACGGGAGGAAAAAACCCCAGGTTTTTTTGGAAAATAACCTTCATTTTGGGGCTCCTGGGAAAGCCAAACCTGCCTGGATTGGTGCAGCTGGAGAACAGAAAACCCCTTTTCATGCACAAAACCAAAAATCACCAATTTTGATGTTGTGGAGAAGTGCTGAAAAAAAACGAAGTGGAGTATTTCGGAAAAGCACAAAACCCCCAGTTTTTGTGTTACAGAAATAAAACCAACCAATTTAGGGAAAATCTGGGGTGAGACGCCGGCTGTTTGAGGGGCATTTCTGGGGGTTCTCTGGTGTGGATTATCCCGGGAGGGTCAGTTTTCCAGAGTGGATCATCTATTGGGGTTGTCCCAGGTGAGTGGTTAAAATCGCTTATTGCATCCCGGAGATCGCGCATGCCCGCTGGCACCGCCGCATTCCTGCTCGTTGCTGCCACGGTGTGGCCAAAAGCGGATACTGCATCCTGGAATTCTCCCCCCCCCCCCCCCCACTGCGCATGCGCGGATGCGCGGTGACCGCCTCTGCCTCCTCCAACCCAGTGCGCATGCGTGACTTCTGGACACGCCCCGGGCTACTGCACATGCATGGTGGTTGGCTCCGCCCCCGCTGGCTCCGCCCCACGCCCAGCACGCAGGCGCGGCTCCTGGCTCCGCCCCCCCGCCCAGTGCGCATGAGCGGCTCCTGACTCCGCCCCCCTCATGCGTGGCTCCTGGCTCCGCCCCCCGCCCACGCTGGCTCTGCCCACCGTGCATGCGCGGCTCCTGGCTACGCCACCCCCCCCGCCCACCGCGCACGCGCGACTCCTCGCTCCGCCCACGCCGGCTCCGCCCCCCGCGCACGCGCGGCTTGTGGCTCCACCCCCCGCCCACGCTGGCTCCGCCCCCGCCCACCGCGCACGCGCGGCTCCTGGCTCCGCCCCCCCGCTCAGTGCGCACGCGCGGCTTGTGGCTCCGCCCCCCGCCCAGCGCGCATGCGCGACACCTCGCTCCGCCCCCCCCCCCCCCGCCCAGCGCACACGCGCAGCTTGTGGCTCCGCCCCCACCCGCCGCGCACGCGCGGCTCGTGGCTCCGCCCCCCGCCCCCGCCGGCTCCGCCCCCCACCCAGCGCGCACGCGCGGCTCCTGGCTCCGCCCCCCCGCCCACCGCGCACGCGCAGCTCCTGGCTCCGCCCCGTCCACGGTGGCTCCGCCCCCCCGCGCACGCTGGCTCCGCCCCCCGGCTCCAACCACCGCGCATGCGCGACTCCTCGCTCCGCCCCCCCGGCTCCGCCCCCCGCTCAGTGCATACGTGCAGCTTGTGGCTCCGCCCCCCGCCCACGCTGGCTCCGCCCCCACGCCCACCGCGCCTGCGCGCCTCCTGGCTCCGCCCCCCCCGCTGGCTCCGCCCCCCGCCCAGGGCGCACGCGTGGCTCCTGGCTCCGCCCCCCCACCCACGATGGCTCCGCCCCCGCCCAGCGCGCACGCGCGGCTCCTGGCTCCGCCCCCCCACCCACCGCGCATGCGCGACACCTCGCTCCGCCCCCGTCCACGCCGGCTCCGCCCTCCGCCAAGCGCGCACGCGCGGATCCTGGCTCCGCCCCCTCACCCACGCTGGCTCCGCCCCACGCCCACCGCGCCTGCGCGACTCCTGGCTCCGCCCCTGCCCCCGCTGGCTCCGCCCCCCCCGGGGCTGGAGGACTGGCAGCTCATAGAGCGCGAGTTCGGAGGACTGAGCGGCACTTTAGGCGTTTAATAACGGTCTTGGTCGCTATAGTTACTGCGGGGGGTGGGGGGGAGCGTGGGCCGGGCTGGAGGAGCCGCAGCGGCAGGCAGTGAGGCTGTGGGCAGCGGCCCCTCCCTGTCCGGGGCGGTGCTGGAGGAGGAGCCGGTGCGAGCCGAGGGAGCAGCAGAGAGAAGGCGAGCGGGGCCGCGCGGTCGGTCGCCTGGCGGCTGCCGGGAAAAGCCGCGACGGGGGGGGCCGCGCGGTGCGGCGGGACCGGGGGCAGAAGGCGCTCCGCGGTGGGGCCGGGCGGCGGCGGTGTTGCCCAGAGCCGTGCTGTGGCTCTCGGAGCTGTGTTCGGCCGGGCTTGTAAGAGCTGAGAGACACCCGCGTATTCTTTTAGGGGACGACTGGAGCTACAGAAGAAGAAAGGGAAGAGCGAAGGAGAAAGAAGGGTCTGAAGTGGTAAATTTCCCTGGCAGCGCTGAGAGCAAGAGCTGTGGTGAGTCCTGGGACCACGGGGTCCTGTAAGCCCCTCGAGTGCATGTGGGCCCTCCCCTGTTGCCCTCTCTATCCCACACTGATGTGATTTTTTTTTTTTTTTTTGCTTCCCTTTACCTCTGCTCTTCTCTCTTCTGTCCTGCTCCCTCTCCCTCTTTCTCTCTCTTCTTCTAGCTCTGCCTCTTTCTTTTTCTCTCCATGATATTGTCCTGCTTCCTCTCCTTTTTTTTCATTCTCTGTCTCGCTCCTGTAACCTAGCGCTGGTTTTTTCCTTTTCCCGTTCTTCATCCTGATTGGCATTGATCCCTTTTCTCCCTCAACTTCTCTGGCCTGCTCCCACTCATTCTTTTTCTCTCTGTGCCTGCACGTGCCGCTATGTGTCCTTGACTGCCTATTGCCCTCCCCCCTTCTCCACCTCTATCTCTTTGTCTTGCTCACTGACGCTCAACCCCCTCATTCTGTATCTCCCTGTCCCCGTCCTCCACCCTCTTCACCTCGCCCTCTCTCGGACCCTTTGTGCTGCTCCCTGCCTCGGCTATTGATTGCTTCATGTGTCCTATGTGTCCCTGTCTTTTCTCATGCTCCACCTCTCTGTCATTCTCCCTGTTGCTCTTGCTGGTTCTAGGCCAGCATCCTGCTCTGTGTCCCTCTCCCTCCCGCAGTCGTCTCCTGCTCTCTGGCTCCCTGTCCCTCACATCTCTTCTAGATGCCTCTGTCCTGCCTCCTCTGTTTTCTGATCCCTCTGGCCTGCTACTCATCGCTGGCTTGGCATTCTTTCTCCACCTCTCTCCTGTCCCTCTCCTCATCTCTCAGTTGCTGCTGTTCCTTTCTCCATCACTGCCTGTCCCTTTTCTCTTCTTCTCTCTGTCCTCCATCCTCTCCCAAACATTTTGCCTGTAGAGCTCCATACCACTGCCCGTCCCATTGTTTCTTGCTATATCCCCCTGCCCAGCTCAGTGTCCCATTATTTCTTGTGTTGTGCTCCCTGGCTTTTTTCAAATCCTGCAGCCCAGCCATGGTTTTAATCCCTCCCTCTAGTTGTCCTGATCTGTGTGGGTTTTTCTCTCTCTTATTTCCTCAACCACTCCAGCTTGTTGTTTTTCTCTCTCTTATTTCCTCAACCACTCCAGCTTGTTCTGTACCTTTTGTATCACTCTCGCTCCTCTTTTCAGTCCATTTCTCTCTCGATCCGTCTGTTCTGCTCCTCGCTTATCAGTTTCTCTCTTTCCTCTGTCCTACTCCTGCATGTAGTGTGTGATTGAGTGAGGTTCCGTGTCTAGCAGGCCTCATCTCGTAAGAGCTGTGAGATGCCTACATATTCTCTGAAGTGGAGGACAGCCAGGCAACTGGAGCTACAGAAGAGGAAGGGAGAAGACAAAGAGAAGGAAGAGTCTGACCTGTCAAATTCTCCCAGCAGCACTGAGAGCTGCGGTAAGTCCCGAGCGCTCGGGGCCCTCTCATCCCTCTTGTGTGTCCTGGTCCCTCCCTGTCTTTCTCCTAGACTCCTCTCTTTCTGATGCTGCTCAGCTTTTTTTGCTCAGCTGTATCTTCCTTCTCCATCTTGCTTGGAGCATCTCCCTGTCCCCGTCTTGTAGGTCATCCCTCTCTCTGCCCTGTACCCTGCCACTGTTGTTGCCTTTCTTGATCCCTCTCTGTCCAGCTCCCTGTCCCTATCGATTAATTCCTCCCTCTTCTTCCTGCACCTGCTGCTATTTCCTGTGATCTCCATCTCTCTCTGTCCGACTCCCTGTCCCCAGTTTTTCATTCCTACCTCCGCCCCTCATAGCCTGTCTGGCCTTTTTCCTCGGTGTCTTTCTCTCTGGCTGACTCCCTTCTGCTATTTTTTATTTCCTCCCTATCCATCTTGTTGCCCATTGCTCTTTTGTCTTCTCTCTCCATGTCTCTCTGTCTGTCTTCCAGTCACTGTTCTTTAATTCCTCCCTCTTCCCTGTAGCTTGCTGCTATTTTTTTTCCCATTCTCCATCATGCTCTGTCTGGTGCCCTGTCCCTATTTATCAATTCCTCCCTCTCTGCCTTGTAGCCTGTCTCTTTTCCCCATTTAATTTTTGCGTGTCTCTCTGTCTGGCTCCTTGTCCCTGGTTTTTGAATTCCTTCCTATGTGCCCCATACCCCGTGTGATCTTTTCTCTTGCGTGGTCTGTTTCTGGCTGGCGCTCTGTTTCTATTCAGTAATTCCTCTCTTGACGCCTTGTAGTCTGTTGCTTTTGTCCTTTCTTCATCTCACTGTCTCTGTTTCCTCTGCTTTAGAATTCCCCCCCTCTTCTTTCTGTATGCATTGGTATTAGTTTTTGTCTCCAGGTCTGTTTTTTACTGTCTCTCTGTCCCTGTTTCCTAATTCTTCCTTCTCTGCCCTGTAACATGTAGCTCTGTGGTTTGATTTGCGTTCCTCCCCTGCCCTTTCCCTCCATTGTTTGCTGTCCTGACTCCCCATCGCTGTTGCTTTTTCCTCCCTCTGTGCCCTGTTCTTTGTAGCTTTGTCTTTTGCCATCTCTCTTGGTCTAGCTCCCTGCCCCTAATATTCTTTTTTCCTCCGTGTCTGTTGTGCTGCCCATCCCAGGTTTTTTTTCTGCATCTCTGTCCTGCTCCTCATCCTTCTTTGTTGGTCTCTGTCCTGCTCCTCCTTCCTCTTTCTGCTGCCTCTTTTCTTCTCTCCCTGTTGCTTCTTTCTCCGTATCCGTGTCAGGCTCCCTGTCCCCATCCTCTCACCACCCCATTCCTTGCCTCTTGTTTTCTCGCTACCCTCATACTGGCCAGCTGGCTGCCCCTTTTCTCCTGTCTTCTAGTGTCCTGCACCCTGCTCCTCATTTTTGGCAGTCTCCAGCTGTGCCCAGCAGCCCGTTGTTCCAGGAGCCGACTGACTGACTGACTGTTCCCTGCTGGCCTGAGGAGTGTGGCTCTGGGAACAAGCGCCCAGGTGTGCCAGGGGCAGGGGGAGCATTAGGGGCCCTGAGCCCCAGAGCAGACTCCCTTCTGGGACTTGTTATGTGTGTGACTGAATAAACACTTGCTGTCTGCTGGCTGCCTTTTGTGCTTCCTTTGCCCCTGGCGAGGGGCTGTGAGGGAGCCCAGGGGAGGGGTGATGATGCACTGTGGGGGTGGGGGGATGGCCTCCAGCTGTGGGCTGGAGCTGGAGGGACCCCAGGTGTGGGCAATGAGGCTGATGGCAGTGGCCCCTCCCTGTAAAGGGGTTGCTCCAGGTGGAGGGGTGGGTGCTGCTGTTGAAAGCAGGAGAGCCCTCAGAGGGGTCGGTGTAAACCAAGGAAGGAGCAGAACAGTCACTGAGTGTTGCTGGGCTGTGGCTGCACCGAGGGAGAAGGTGAGTGGAGCTGTGCAATCAGCTGGCAGCTCCTGGGGAAGGAGCTCATGGAGAGGATGGTGGTGTCTGCAGGGTGGCAATGGGGTGGCACAGAGCAACGGGGGGACACTGCTTGGTGTTGAAGCCGGTGGCGGGGGCACTGTGGGGCAGGCTGTCCAGGTCTGCGCCTGTTGGGGCTTCTGGGTGTATTGGTGGGGGTTGGGAAGGGTGAACAATGGTGTCCCTGCAGGGTCAGAAAGTAGGAAAAGCTGCCTCTCACAACATAGCAGGAGCTGTAGTCCTGGTGTATGGGGTTTCTGGTCAGCCACGTTGGTTCCCTGGGGCGTGCTGGGATGTGTGGTCTTCCAGCACTTGGCTTGCAGGTGGCCATGCCGTGTTTGCCAGCATGTGCCAGGAGCTGTAGGTTTTGCAGACTTGGCTGCCAGGCAGCTGCATTGCTCACGGGCCTGCATAGCACGGCATAGTCCTTGCTACCACTATGGCCCCTGTAACGCAGCACGAGGGATAGTTTTGTTACTGTTTTCATGTGGTTTCCTGCAGGCTTCTGGCTGCTCCCCAAAAAGCTTTGTGCCCATACCTCGAGAGTGCGAGTGCAGTGGCGCACCGCCCCACATCCAACGAACAGTACTGCCACTTGGCCGCTGCTCGTGTGGGGTGTGGTGCTCGCCTGTGCTCACTACTGCTGTCTGGCAAACACAACATGGTACTGCATGTGGGCGACGCAGAGGTGCCCCCATGCCCCACACTGCCACCCACCAGTAACATCAATGTGATGCTCCAATGCCTGTGGGGTGGTGCGGCCACACTTGGTTCTGCCTCCTGGTAAGGAAATGCTGCCGCCACCCCACGTGCACGCTGTCGGTGGGCGCTCGGCGTGCAAAGTGCAGGACTGCAGTGCCAGCACTGCACGGGTGCGCAGCACTGCCAGAGCTGGCTTTCCTGCTGCCGCAGTATGATGACTTGCTGGGCGTGATTCCTGGTGGTGGGTGAGGGCCAAGGCCACCGCTGAGGCCACCAAGCCCCTTTGGCAGGTGTGGGGGCACCTCCTGCCTGCTGGCCACATGGCAGTGGTGGGACAGGAAGCTTCACACCACCTGCTGTGTCATGCCTCCACTCTGCTGGAGGTGATCTGGGCTGGCGGAGCCCCAGAGAGTTACCTGAGAGCTGGTAGAAAGGAAGAGGGGAAGAAGATGGGTGTCCCTGCCAGGGGTTGGTGCTGGGTGCCTCCCCAGCTTGCCAGAGCTCCCCTTGAGCTGGTACTGGCCTCACCCGCACCGTGCAGCTGGCCCCAGCTCTTGCACCTCCCCTGAAGCCTGTCCCATAGCCCCCGGTCACCCCCAAGCCCTGTGGGGATGGCAGCAAGCTGGCCCTTGGTGCATCTGCAGAAGCCCCTGTGGAAGGAGGGGCTCCGGCCAGGGGTGATCTATGGTAATAATGGTAGTCGCTTCATCTTTCCTTCTCCCAGAGGCCGTACTGAGGCTGTGCTTGCCTGTTCCTTCCCTGGGGATGCTGCTGACTGGACCCACCTCAGAACTGTGTGGGGTGTCTCTGCCTGGCCTTGTGCTCCTCTCAGCATAGAGGTGAAAAGGGACAGGCCCCTGGGATGTTTTCTGGATATGGACAGGAGCTGCCACAGCTGAAGCTGGAGAGGCCGGAGAAAGGGAATGAAGAAGAAAATCAAGGCCATCTGGGCAGCACCCGCCTCCCACTGCAGGAAGAGAGAACCTGCCTCTCTGGATGAGGAAGCAGCCCTCTTCGTAGTCCGCAGCAAGCCAGACCGCCAATGTGCACCATAGGGTCTGTGTGCGTCACCCCAAGTGTGGTACGGCAGCGTAGTGCGTGAGCGAGTGAGGCTGCATGAACGGGAAGCTGTGTCTCGTAAGAACTGAGACACACCCAGGTATTCTTTTAGGGGGAGGACAGCCAAGCGACTGGAGCTACAAAAGAGGAAGGGAGGAGAGAAGGAGAAAGAAGGCTCTGAACTGGCAAATTTTCCTGGCAGCACTGAGAGCGACGGCTGGGGTGAGTCGCAGACCCTCAGGGCCCTGTCGCCCCTCTTGTGCGTTTTGGGCTCTCCCCTGGCCCCCCCTCTATCCCACACTGCTGTGATGTTTTTGCTTCCCTTTATCTCTGCTCTCCTTCTTCTCTCCTGCTCCCACTCCCTCTTGTTGTGTCTTCTTCTAGCTCTCCCTTTTTCTTTTTCTCTAGATGCCTTTGTTCCTCTCCCTCTCCTTCCTTTTTTTCATCCTCCACCTCTCTCCTGTAGCCTAGTGCTGGTTTTTTCCTTTTCCAGTTCTTGGTCCTGATCGGCATCGGTCTGTTTTTGCCCACAACTTCTCTGGCCTGTTCCCTGGCGTTCTTTTCCTCTCCGTGCCTGTCTGTGCCGCTCCATGTCTCCGAGTTGCTCTCTCTCCCTCCTCCCCTGGCATTCTGTATCCCTTTACCTTGGTCATTGATGCCCACCCCCCTTATTCTATATCTTGCTGTCCCTCTTTTCCTCCCTGTTTATCTCATCCTTTCTCTGACCCTTTGTGCTGCTCCCTATCTCAATTATTTATTCATCTCTCTGTCCTGTTCTCTGTCTCTGTTCTTTGTCGTACTCCACCTCTCTGTCATTCTCTGTTGCTCTTTGCTCTCTAATCCAGCATCCTGCTCTGTGTCCCTCTCTCTTCCGCAGTGGTCTCCTGCTCTCTGGCTCCCTGTCCCTCACCTGTCTTCTAGATCTCTGTCTCTTCTCTCTCTTCTTGATTCTCTAGTTTCCTATCTTGCACTGTCCTTTGTTTTTCTATCTCTCTGACTCTGTCCAGTCACTCTATCCATTTCTCTAATGTTTCTTTCTCCATCTCTGCCTCACCCCCTTTCTGCTTTGTCTTAGTTCCTCCATCCTCTCCCTAACCATTTGAATGTGTATCTCCATATCATGGCTTGTCCCATCACTATATCCCCCTGTCAAGCTCCCTGTCCCATTATTCCCCTCTGTCCTTCTCTCTGCCCCTTTTTCCTCATCCTGCAGCGTACCACAGTTTTCTTGTTGTCCCTCTCTTTGCCCTGATCTGTCTGTCTCTCTCTTACTCTATCAACCCTTCTGGCTGCTTCTCCATCTATTTCTCTCCTCTCCTCCCACCTTCCTTATTCCCCTCATTTAATTTCTCTCTCTTTCTGTCCTTTTTGCTCCCCACTCGTCACTTTCTCTCTATTTCCCTCTCTCTTGCTCCCTGACCCTGTTTTTCTTCCACCATGCCCCAGCAGGACTCCTCATCCCTTTTATAGTGATTTCTCCATCTCACTGTGCTTTGTTCTTTACTCCTATCCAGAACACGGTTCTGTTAGAAGTTAGGTAGCTTGCGTGGTCTTGCTAGAAAAGAAGCATAACCCCGTAGCATTGCATTTTTTTCATAGGAAACTAAAGCACATCCTTTTGGATAATGATGTTGTTATTGCATTTAGCTGATTGGTTAGTACAGGTTAGTACAGTTAGTATTGGTTATTTAGCTGATAGCTTAGTACAATATCTGTCTTTTTCTATCTATACCACCTCAGAAAAGCTAATTTTAATTCCCTACCCAGTCACATCGCTGATGCAATAGATGTAGCGAGAGAGCAGATATTGTCATTTCAAGTAAGGGTCGCTTTCTTCAAACAGCACTTTCCATTCAGTAAACTTAAGGCAGGTGAGAAAACTTGCTTCTGCTCCCCTGGCTGCTTTTGTGCCTTCTGGTGGTTCACCCCTCCCCTTTCCCAGGTGATTGTGGTCAGGGTGGTGGGTGGGGCCTGGGGTATATAAACCACAGCCTCTCCTCAGGGTGGTCATTTTGCTCTTGGGCCTCTCTGAGGTCAGTGCTCTAGCGGTCCTTGTGTAAATAGCAGCTTTTGAGCTGTCAAAGCTCTTTGGGCAGGTGTGTTTTGATAATCACAGAAATAGAGCTACCCAAGGTAAGAGTTTCAGGATCAGTCAAGGTTCAGCAGCATATATAAGAGGAGGTGCAGTGGCACGTAGTGGTTTATTTTCAGGTAAGTAATTTTGTATTAAGTGGTGGTGGGGGTGTGTGTGTGTTTAAGATGGCTTAATAGCATATGTGTTGTATTTTCCTGGCTTTTCTAACTTTATTGAAGATGGGAGCTTGTTTTTTTCCCTAGTATTGCTGTACACATTGTAAGTTGTTGATATCATCTGTCTAAATAGGACCAAAGATGAGATAATGTAGCAAGGGTTAGAATCTTGTGTGCATTTGTATATGGAATTTTAGCATTTCTCAGAAAAGGGGCAGGGATGTAAGGTGCAGGGTCTTTCAGGGTACAGGATGGCTCATTGCCTTTCCTAATTCCCTGCAGAGAACCATGTTGTTTTGAAGGTGCTGTGTAGGCAGCCTTTGGAATAGGATGAGCATTTGAAGTGAGCTGGGGTAGTAGAGAGGAGGAGCACGGCCCCAGTGTTTTCACACAAGCACAACTACGATGTTTTGTCCTTTGATGTCATAGGTGCCACAAGCGATGATCGCCGTAGTGTCCAACACCGAAACCGGTACGGAGCAGGTGAGCAGAAAGTCTGATGCTTTTGAGGAGGAGCATGTTGCAGAAGAGGGCTGTGTCAGCCAACACGGTGCTGACTCCTGGTGCTGTTTTTGTGCAGGTGATGAAGACGAATTGTGGCAACTGAGGCATGGACTCCCGAAGAAATCCAGAGAGAAAGAGAGAGTTCATTGTTACAATGATATATGCTTATGCTCTGGGATGCTGTCGGTAAAGCTCTTACTTCATAGTTAACAAATCAGCAATTAGACAGCTATCAATCTTTTCTCCTATTAGCATAAGACCACTCTAACTCTAAAGGAGTGGGAGGCTGGAGAGAAGAAGAGGCCAGAAAAAAGTGGAGGCCGAAAAGCGGTGGGAGGCCAAAAACGGGTGCGAGGCTGGAGAGAAGTTGAGGGTAGAAAAAATTGGAGGCCAAAAAGGGGTGGGAGGCCAAAAAGGGGAGGGAGGAAAAAGAAGGGTGGGAGGCTGGAGAGAAGTAGAGGCCAGAAAAATTGGAGGCCGAAAAGGGGTGGGAGGCTGGAGAGAATTAGAGGCCTGAAAAAATTGGAGGCCGAAAAGGGGTGGGAGGCCAAAAAGGGGTGGGAGGCTGGTGAGAAATAGAGGCCGAAAAAATTGGAGCTCAAAAAGGAGTGGGAGGCCAAAAAGGAGTGTGAGACCGGTGAATAGGAGAGGCCAGAAAAAATCAGAAGCCGAAAAGGGGTGGGAGGCCGATAAATGGTGGGAGGCTGGAGAGAAGTAGAGGCCAGAAAAAATTGGAGGTCGAAAAGTTGTGGGAGGCCGAAAAATGGTGGGAGGCTGGAGAGAAGTAGAGGCCAGGAAAAAGTGGAGGCCGAAAAGCGGTGGGAGGCCAAAAACGGGTGCGAGGCTGGAGAGAAGTTGAGGGTAGAAAAAATTGGAGGCCAAAAAGGGGTGGGAGGCCAAAAAGGGGAGGGAGGAAAAAGAAGGGTGGGAGGCTGGAGAGAAGTAGAGGCCAGAAAAATTGGAGGCCGAAAAGGGGTGGGAGGCCAAAAAGGGGTGGGAGGCTGGAGAGAATTAGAGGCCTGAAAAAATTGGAGGCCGAAAAGGGGTGGGAGGCCAAAAAGGGGTGGGAGGCTGGTGAGAAATAGAGGCCGAAAAAATTGGAGCTCAAAAAGGAGTGGGAGGCCAAAAAGGAGTGTGAGACCGGTGAATAGGAGAGGCCAGAAAAAATCAGAAGCCGAAAAGGGGTGGGAGGCCGATAAATGGTGGGAGGCTGGAGAGAAGTAGAGGCCAGAAAAAATTGGAGTCCGAAAAGGAGTGGGAGGCCAAAAAGGAGTGTGAGACCGGTGAATAGTAGAGGCCAGAAAAAATCAGAAGTCGAAAAGGGGTGGGAGGGCAAAAAGGGGTGGGAGGCCAAAAAAGGGTGGGAGGCTGGAGAGAAGTAGAGCCAGAAAAAATTGCAGTCCGAAAAGGAGTGGGAGGCCAAAAAGGGGTGAGAGGCTGGAGAGAATTAGAGGCCAGAAAAAATCAGAAGTCGAAAAGGGGTGGGAGGCCAAAAAAGGGTGGGAGGCTGGAGAGAAGTAGATCTAGAAAAAAATTGGAGGCCAAAAAGGAGTGGGAGGCCAAAAAGGAGTGTGAGACCGGTGAATAGGAGAGGCCAGAAAAAATCAGAAATCGAAAAGGGGTGGGAGGGCAAAAAGGGGTGGGAGGCCAAAAAAGGGTGGTAGTCTGGGAGGAGGGGAGGCTAGAAAAAATTGGAGGCCAAGAAGGGGTGGGAGGCCAAAACGGGGTGGGAGGCCCAAAAAGCGTGGGAGGCTGGAGAGAAGTAGAGGCCAGGAAAAATTGGAGGTCGAAAAGGAGTGGGAGGCCAAAAGGGTGTGGAAGGCTGGTGAGAAATAGAGGCCCAAAAAATTGGAGCTCAAAAAGGAGTGGGAGGCCAAAAAGGAGTGTGAGACCGGTGAATAGGAGAGGCCAGAAAAAATCAGAAATCGAAAAGGGGTGGGAGGGCAAAAAGGGGTGGGAGGCCAAAAAAGGGTGGGAGGCTGGAGAGAAGTAGAGCCAGAAAAAATTGGAGGCCAAATAGGAGTGGGAGGCCAAAAAAGAGTGGGAGACCGGTGAATAGTAGAGGCCAGAAAAAATTAGCAGCCAAAACGGGGTGGGAGGCCAAAAAGGGGTGGGAGGCCAAAAAAGCGTGGGAGGCTGGAGAGAAGTAGAGGCCAGGAAAAATTGGAGTCCGAAAAGGAGTGAGAGGCCAAAAAGGAGTGTGAGACCGGTGAATAGTAGAGGCCTGAAAAAATCAGATGTCGTAAAGGGCTGGGAGGGCAAAAATGGGTGGGAGGCCAAAAAAGGGTGCGAGGCTGGAGAGAAGTAGAGCCAGAAAAAATTGGAGGCCAAAAAGGAGTGGGAGGCCAAAAAGGAGTGGGAGATCGGTGAATAGTAGAGGCCAGAAAAAATTAGCAGCCAAAACGGGGTGGGAGGGCAAAAAGGGGTGGGAGGCCCAAAAAGCGTGGTAGGCTGGAGAGAAGTAGAGGCCAGGAAAAATTGGAGGCCAAGAAGGGGTGGGAGGCCAAAACGGGGTGGGAGGCCCAAAAAGCGTGGGAGGCTGGAGAGAAGTAGAGACCAGGAAAAATTGGAGGCCAAATAGGAGTGGGAGGCCAAAAAGGAGTGTGAGACCGGTGAATAGTAGAGGCCAGAAAAAATCAGAAGTCGAAAAGGGGTGGGAGGCCAAAAAGGGGTGGGAGGCCAAAAAGGGGTGGGAGGTTGGGAGGAGGGGAGGCTAGAAAAAATTGGAGGCCAAAAAGGCGTGGGAGGCCACAAAGGGGTGTGAGACCAGTGAATAGGAGAGGCCAGAAAAAATCAGAAGCCGAAAAGGGGTGGGAGGCCGATAAATGTTGGGAGGCTGGAGAGAAGTAGAGGCCAGGAAAAATTGGAGGTTGAAAAGGAGTGACAGGCCAAAAAGGGGTGGGAGACCAGTGAATACTAGAGGCCTGAAAAAATCAGAAGTCGAAAAGGGGTGGGAGGGCAAAAAGGGGTGGGAGGACAAAAAAGGGTGGGAGGCTGGAGAGAAGTAGAGCCAGAAAAAATTGGAGTCCGAAAAGGAGTGGGAGGCCAAAAAGGATTGGGAGACCGGTGAATAGGAGAGGCCAGAAAAAATCAGAAGTCGAAAATGGGTGGGAGGCCAAAAAGGGGTGGGAGGCCAAAAACGGGTGGGAGGCTGGAGAGAAGTAGAGCCAGAAAAAATTGGAGGCCAAAAAGGAGTGGGAGACCAGTGAATAGTAGAGGCCAGAAAAAATTAGCAGCCAAAAAGGGGTGGTAGGCTGGGAGGAGGGGAGGCTAGAAAAAATTGGAGGCCAAGAAGGGGTGGGAGGGCAAAAAGGGGTGGGAGTCCCAAAAAGCGTGGGAGGCTGGAGAGAAGTAGAGGCCAGGAAAGATTGGAGGTCGAAAAGGAGTGGGAGGCCAAAAAGGAGTGTGAGACCAGTGAATAGTAGAGGCCAGAAAAAATCAGAAGCTGAAAAGTGGTGGGAGGCCGATAAATGGTGGGAGGCAGGAAAGAAGTAGAGGCCAGGAAAAATTGGAGGCCGAAAAGGGGTGGGAGGCCAAAAAAGGGTGGGAGGCTGGAGAGAAGTAGAGGCCAGAAAAAATTGGAGGCCAAAAAGGAGTGGGAGGCCAAAAAGGAGTGGGAGACCGGTGAATAGTAGAGGCCAGAAAAAATTAGCAGCCGAAAAGGGGTGGGAGGCCGAAAAGGGGTGGGAGGCCAAAAAAGGGTGGTAGGCTGGGAGGAGGGGAGGCTAGAAAAAATTGTAGGCGAAGAAGGGGCGGGAGGCCAAAACGGGGTGGGAGGCCCAAAAAGCGTGGGAAGCTGGAGAGAAGTAGAGGCCAGGAAAGCTTGGAGGTCGAAAAGGAGTGGGAGGCCAAAAAGGAGTGGGAGACCGGTGAATAGTAGAGGCCTGAAAAAATCAGAAGTCGAAAAGGGGTGGGAGGGCAAAAAGGGGTGGGAGGCCAAAAAAGGGTGGGATGCTGGAGAGAAGTAGATCTAGAAAAAATTGGAGGCCAAAAAGGAGTGGGAGGCCAAAAAGGAGTGGGAGACCGGTGAATAGTAGAGGCCAGAAAAAGCAGAAGTCGAAAAGGGGTGGGAGGATGAAAAGGGGTGGGAGGCTGGAGAGAAGTAGAAGCAAGGAAAAATTGGAGGCTGAAAAGAAGTGAGAGGCCAAAGAGGGGTGGGAGGCTGGTGAGAAATAAAGGCCAGAAAAAATAAGAGCTCGAAAGGTGTGGGAGGCCGATAAATGGTGGGAGGCTGGATAGAAGTAGAGGCCAGAAAAAGTTGGAGGTTGAAAAGTTGTGGGAGGCCGAAAAATGGTGGGAGGCTGGAGAGAAGTAGAGGCCAGGAAAAATTGGAGGCCGAAAAGGGGTGGGAGGCCGAAAAATGGTGGGAGGCTGGAGAGAAGTAGAGGCCAGGAAAAATTGGAGTCCGAAAAGGAGTGGGAGGCCAAAAAAGGGTGGGAGGCTGGAGAGAAGTAGAGGCCAGAAAAAATTGGAGTCTTAAAAGGAGTGGGAGGCCAAAAAGGAGTGTGAGACCGGTGAATAGGAGAGGCCAGAAAAAATCAGAAGTCGAAAAGGGGTGGGAGGGCAAAAATGGGTGGGAGGCCAAAAAAGGGTGGGAGGCTGGAGAGAAGTAGAGCCAGAAAAAATTGGAGGCCAAATAGGAGTGGGAGGCCAAAAAGGAGTGGGAGACCGGTGAATAGTAGAGGCCAGAAAAAATTAGCAGCCAAAACTGGGTGGGAGGGCAAAAAGGGATGGGAGGCCAAAAAAGGGTGGTAGTCTGGGAGGAGGGGAGGCTAGAAAAAATTGGAGGCCAAGAAGGGGTGGGAGGCCAAAACGGGGTGGGAGGCCCAAAAAGCGTGGGAGGCTGGAGAGAAGTAGAGACCAGGAAAAATTGGAGGTCGAAAAGGAGTGAGAGGCCAAAAAGCGGTGGGAGGCTGGTGAGAAATAGAGGCTGAAAAAATTGGAGGTCAAAAAGGAGTGGGAGGCCAAAAAGGAGTGTGAGACCGGTGAATAGTAGAGGCCAGAAAAAATTAGCAGCCGAAAAGGGGTGGGAGGCCGAAAAGGGGTGGGAGGCCAAAAAAGGGTGGTAGTCTGGGAGGAGGGGAGGCTAGAAAAAATTGTAGGCGAAGAAGGGGCGGGAGGCCAAAACGGGGTGGGAGGCCCAAAAAGCGTGGGAGGCTGGAGAGAAGTAGAGGCGAGGAAAAATTGGAGGTCAAAAAGGAGTGGGAGACCGGTGAATAGTAGAGGCCTGAAAAAATCAGAAGTCGAAAAGGGGTGGGAGGGCAAAAAGGGGTGGGAGGCCAAAAAAGGGTGGGAGGCTGGAGAGAAGTAGAGGCCAGAAAAAATTGGAGTCCAAAAAGGAGTGGGAGGCCAAAAAGGAGTGTGAGACCGGTGAATAGGAGAGGCCAGAAAAAATCAGAAGTCAAAAAGGGGTAGGAGGACGAAAAGGGGTGGGAGGCTGGAGAGAAGTATAAGCCAGGAAAAATTGGAGGCTGAAAAGAAGTGAGAGGCCAAAGAGGGGTGGGAGGCTGGTGAGAAATAAAGGCCAGAAAAAATAAGAGCTCGAAAGGTGTGGGAGGCCGATAAATGGGGGGAGGCTGGAGAGAAGTAGAGGCCAGAAAAAGTTGGAGGTCGAAAAGGAGTGGGAGGCCAAAAAGGGGTGGGAGGCTGGTGAGAAATAGAGGCCGAAAAAATTGGAGCTCAAAAAGGAGTGGGAGGCCAAAAAGTAGTGGGAGACCGGTGAATAGTAGAGGCCAGAAAAAATCAGAAGTCGAAAAGGGGTGGGAGGGCAAAAATGGGTGGGAGGCCAAAAAAGGGTGGGAGGCTGGCGAGAAGTAGAGCCAGAAAAAATTGGAGGCCAAAAAGGAGTGGGAGGCCAAAAAGGAGTGGGAGACCGGTGAATAGTAGAGGCCAGAAAAAATCAGAAGCCGAAAAGGGGTGGGAGGCCGATAAATGGTGGGAGGCTGGAGAGAAGTAGAGGCCAGAAAAAATTGGAGGTTGAAAAGTTGTGGGAGGCCGAAAAATGGTGGGAGGCTGGAGAGAAGTAGAGGCCAGAAAAAATTGGAGGCCGAAAAGGGGTGGGAGGCCGAAAAATGGTGGGAGGCTGGAGAGAAGTAGAGGCCAGGAAAAATTGGAGTCCGAAAAGGAGTGGGAGTCCAAAAAAGGGTGGGAGGCTGGAGAGAAGTAGAGGCCAGAAAAAATTGGAGTCTTAAAAGGAGTGGGAGGCCAAAAAGGAGTGTGAGACCGGTGAATAGGAGAGGCCAGAAAAAATCAGAAGTCGAAAAGCGGTGGGAGGGCAAAAATGGGTGGGACGCCAAAAAAGTGTGGGAGGCTGGAGAGAAGTAGAGCCAGAAAAAATTGGAGGCCAAATAGGAGTGGGAGGCCAAAAAGGAGTGGGAGACCGGTGAATAGTAGAGGCCAGAAAAAATTAGCAGCCAAAACTGGGTGGGAGGGCAAAAAGGGATGGGAGGCCAAAAAAGGGTGGTAGTCTGGGAGGAGGGGAGGCTAGAAAAAATTGGAGGCCAAGAAGGGGTGGGAGGCCAAAACGGGGTGGGAGGCCCAAAAAGCGTGGGAGGCTGGAGAGAAGTAGAGACCAGGAAAAATTGGAGGTCGAAAAGGAGTGAGAGGCCAAAAAGCGGTGGGAGGCTGGTGAGAAATAGAGGCTGAAAAAATTGGAGGTCAAAAAGGAGTGGGAGGCCAAAAAGGAGTGTGAGACCGGTGAATAGTAGAGGCCAGAAAAAATTAGCAGCCGAAAAGTGGTGGGAGGCCGAAAAGGGGTGGGAGGCCCAAAAAGCGTGGTAGGCTGGAGAGAAGTAGAGGCCAGGAAAAATTGGAGTCCGAAAAGGAGTGAGAGGCCAAAAAGGAGTGTGAGACCGGTGAATAGTAGAGGCCAGAAAAAATCAGAAGTCGAAAAGGGGTGGGAGGGCAAAAAGGGGTGGGAGGCCAAAAAAGGGTGGGAGGCTGGAGAGAAGTAGAGCCAGAAAAAAATTGGAGTCCGAAAAGGAGTGGGAGGCCAAAAAGGAGTGTGAGACCGGTGAATAGGAGAGGCCAGAAAAAATTAGCAGCCGAAAAGGGGTGGGAGGCCGAAAAGGGGTGGGAGGCCAAAAAAGGGTGGTAGTCTGGGAGGAGGGGAGGCTAGAAAAAATTGTAGGCGAAGAAGTGGCGGGAGGCCAAAACGGGGTGGGAGGCCCAAAAAGTGTGGGAGGGTGGAGAGAAGTAGAGGCCAGGAAAAATTGGAGGTCAAAAAGGAGTGGGAGACCGGTGAATAGTAGAGGCCTGAAAAAATCAGAAGTCGAAAAGGGGTGGGAGGGTAAAAAGGGGTGGGAGGCCAAAAAAGGGTGGGAGGCTGGAGAGAAGTAGAGGCCAGAAAAAATTGGAGTCCAAAAAGGAGTGGGAGGCCAAAAAGGAGTGTGAGACCGGTGAATAGGAGAGGCCAGAAAAAATCAGAAGTCAAAAAGGGGTAGGAGGACGAAAAGGGGTGGGAGGCTGGAGAGAAGTATAAGCCAGGAAAAATTGGAGGCTGAAAAGAAGTGAGAGGCCAAAGAGGGGTGGGAGGCTGGTGAGAAATAAAGGCCAGAAAAAATAAGAGCTCGAAAGGTGTGGGAGGCCGATAAATGGTGGGAGGCTGGAGAGAAGTAGAGGCCAGAAAAAGTTGGAGGTCGAAAAGGAGTGGGAGGCAAAAAGGAGTGTGAGACCGGTGAAGAGGAGAGGCCAGAAAAAATCAGAAGTCGAAAAGGGGTGGGAGGGCAAAAAGGGGTGGGAGGCCAAAAAAGGGTGGGAGGCTGGCGAGAAGTAGAGCCAGAAAAAATTGGAGTCCGAAAAGGAGTGGGAGGCCAAAAAGGAGTGGGAGACCGGTGAATAGTAGAGGCCAGAAAAAATCAGAAGCCGAAAAGGGGTGGGAGGCCGATAAATGGTGGGAGGCTGGAGAGAAGTAGAGGCCAGAAAAAATTGGAGGTTGAAAAGTTGTGGGAGGCCGAAAAATGGTGGGAGGCTGGAGAGAAGTAGAGGCCAGGAAAAATTGGAGGCCGAAAAGGGGTGGGAGGCCGAAAAATGGTGGGAGGCTGGAGAGAAGTAGAGGCCAGGAAAAATTGGAGTCCGAAAAGGAGTGGGAGTCCAAAAAAGGGTGGGAGGCTGGAGAGAAGTAGAGGCCAGGAAAAATTGGAGTCCGAAAAGGAGTGGGAGGCCAAAAAGGAGCGTGAGACCGGTGAATAGGAGAGGCCAGAAAAAATCAGAAGTCGAAAAGGGGTGGGAGGGCAAAAAGGGGTGGGAGGCCAAAAAAGGGTGGGATGCTGGAGAGAAGTAGATCTAGAAAAAATTGGAGGCCAAAAAGGAGTGGGAGGCCAAAAAGGAGTGGGAGACCGGTGAATAGTAGAGGCCAGAAAAAGCAGAAGTCGAAAAGGGGTGGGAGGATGAAAAGGGGTGGGAGGCTGGAGAGAAGTAGAAGCAAGGAAAAATTGGAGGCTGAAAAGAAGTGAGAGGCCAAAGAGGGGTGGGAGGCTGGTGAGAAATAAAGGCCAGAAAAAATAAGAGCTCGAAAGGTGTGGGAGGCCGATAAATGGTGGGAGGCTGGATAGAAGTAGAGGCCAGAAAAAGTTGGAGGTTGAAAAGTTGTGGGAGGCCGAAAAATGGTGGGAGGCTGGAGAGAAGTAGAGGCCAGGAAAAATTGGAGGCCGAAAAGGGGTGGGAGGCCGAAAAATGGTGGGAGGCTGGAGAGAAGTAGAGGCCAGGAAAAATTGGAGTCCGAAAAGGAGTGGGAGTCCAAAAAAGGGTGGGAGGCTGGAGAGAAGTAGAGGCCAGAAAAAATTGGAGTCTTAAAAGGAGTGGGAGGCCAAAAAGGAGTGTGAGACCGGTGAATAGGAGAGGCCAGAAAAAATCAGAAGTCGAAAAGGGGTGGGAGGGCAAAAATGGGTGGGAGGCCAAAAAAGGGTGGGAGGCTGGAGAGAAGTAGAGCCAGAAAAAATTGGAGGCCAAATAGGAGTGGGAGGCCAAAAAGGAGTGGGAGACCGGTGAATAGTAGAGGCCAGAAAAAATTAGCAGCCAAAACTGGGTGGGAGGGCAAAAAGGGATGGGAGGCCAAAAAAGGGTGGGAGGCTGGAGAGAAGTAGAGGCCAGGAAAAATTGGAGTCCGAAAAGGAGTGGGAGGCCAAAAAGGAGTGTGAGACCGGTGAATAGGAGAGGCCAGAAAAAATCAGAAGTCGAAAAGGGGTGGGAGGGCAAAAAGCGGTGGGAGGCCAAAAAAGGGTGGGATGCTGGAGAGAAGTAGATCTAGAAAAAATTGGAGGCCAAAAAGGAGTGGGAGGCCAAAAAGGAGTGCAAGACCGGTGAATAGTAGAGGCCAGAAAAAGCAGAAGTCGAAAAGGGGTGGGAGGATGAAAAGGGGTGGGAGGCTGGAGAGAAGTAGAAGCAAGGAAAAATTGGAGGCTGAAAAGAAGTGAGAGGCCAAAGAGGGGTGGGAGGCTGGTGAGAAATAAAGGCCAGAAAAAATAAGAGCTCGAAAGGTGTGGGAGGCCGATAAATGGTGGGAGGCTGGAGAGAAGTAGAGGCCAGAAAAAGTTGGAGGTTGAAAAGTTGTGGGAGGCCGAAAAATGGTGGGAGGCTGGAGAGAAGTAGAGGCCAGGAAAAATTGGAGGCCGAAAAGGGGTGGGAGGCCGAAAAATGGTGGGAGGCTGGAGAGAAGTAGAGGCCAGGAAAAATTGGAGTCCGAAAAGGAGTGGGAGGCCAAAAAAGGGTGGGAGGCTGGAGAGAAGTAGAGGCCAGAAAAAATTGGAGTCTTAAAAGGAGTGGGAGGCCAAAAAGGAGTGTGAGACCGGTGAATAGGAGAGGCCAGAAAAAATCAGAAGTCGAAAAGGGGTGGGAGGGCAAAAATGGGTGGGAGGCCAAAAAAGGGTGGGAGGCTGGAGAGAAGTAGAGCCAGAAAAAATTGGAGGCCAAATAGGAGTGGGAGGCCAAAAAGGAGTGGGAGACCGGTGAATAGTAGAGGCCAGAAAAAATTAGCAGCCAAAACTGGGTGGGAGGGCAAAAAGGGATGGGAGGCCAAAAAAGGGTGGTAGTCTGGGAGGAGGGGAGGCTAGAAAAAATTGGAGGCCAAGAAGGGGTGGGAGGCCAAAACGGGGTGGGAGGCCCAAAAAGCGTGGGAGGCTGGAGAGAAGTAGAGACCAGGAAAAATTGGAGGTCGAAAAGGAGTGAGAGGCCAAAAAGCGGTGGGAGGCTGGTGAGAAATAGAGGCTGAAAAAATTGGAGGTCAAAAAGGAGTGGGAGGCCAAAAAGGAGTGTGAGACCGGTGAATAGTAGAGGCCAGAAAAAATTAGCAGCCGAAAAGGGGTGGGAGGCCGAAAAGGGGTGGGAGGCCAAAAAAGGGTGGTAGTCTGGGAGGAGGGGAGGCTAGAAAAAATTGTAGGCGAAGAAGGGGCGGGAGGCCAAAACGGGGTGGGAGGCCCAAAAAGCGTGGGAGGCTGGAGAGAAGTAGAGGCCAGGAAAAATTGGAGGTCAAAAAGGAGTGGGAGACCGGTGAATAGTAGAGGCCTGAAAAAATCAGAAGTCGAAAAGGGGTGGGAGGGCAAAAAGGGGTGGGAGGCCAAAAAAGGGTGGGAGGCTGGAGAGAAGTAGAGGCCAGAAAAAATTGGAGTCCAAAAAGGAGTGGGAGGCCAAAAAGGAGTGTGAGACCGGTGAATAGGAGAGGCCAGAAAAAATCAGAAGTCAAAAAGGGGTAGGAGGACAAAAAGGGGTGGGAGGCTGGAGAGAAGTATAAGCCAGGAAAAATTGGAGGCTGAAAAGAAGTGAGAGGCCAAAGAGGGGTGGGAGGCTGGTGAGAAATAAAGGCCAGAAAAAATAAGAGCTCGAAAGGTGTGGGAGGCCGATAAATGGGGGGAGGCTGGAGAGAAGTAGAGGCCAGAAAAAGTTGGAGGTCGAAAAGGAGTGGGAGGCCAAAAAGGGGTGGGAGGCTGGTGAGAAATAGAGGCCGAAAAAATTGGAGCTCAAAAAGGAGTGGGAGGCCAAAAAGGAGTGTGAGACCGGTGAAGAGGAGAGGCCAGAAAAAATCAGAAGTCGAAAAGGGGTGGGAGGGCAAAAATGGGTGGGAGGCCAAAAAAGGGTGGGAGGCTGGCGAGAAGTAGAGCCAGAAAAAATTGGAGGCCAAAAAGGAGTGGGAGGCCAAAAAGGAGTGGGAGACCGGTGAATAGTAGAGGCCAGAAAAAATCAGAAGCCGAAAAGGGGTGGGAGGCCGATAAATGGTGGGAGGCTGGAGAGAAGTAGAGGCCAGAAAAAATTGGAGTTTGAAAAGTTGTGGGAGGCCGAAAAATGGTGGGAGGCTGGAGAGAAGTAGAGGCCAGAAAAAATTGGAGGCCGAAAAGGGGTGGGAGGCCGAAAAATGGTGGGAGGCTGGAGAGAAGTAGAGGCCAGGAAAAATTGGAGTCCGAAAAGGAGTGGGAGTCCAAAAAAGGGTGGGAGGCTGGAGAGAAGTAGAGGCCAGAAAAAATTGGAGTCTTAAAAGGAGTGGGAGGCCAAAAAGGAGTGTGAGACCGGTGAATAGGAGAGGCCAGAAAAAATCAGAAGTCGAAAAGCGGTGGGAGGGCAAAAATGGGTGGGACGCCAAAAAAGTGTGGGAGGCTGGAGAGAAGTAGAGCCAGAAAAAATTGGAGGCCAAATAGGAGTGGGAGGCCAAAAAGGAGTGGGAGACCGGTGAATAGTAGAGGCCAGAAAAAATTAGCAGCCAAAACTGGGTGGGAGGGCAAAAAGGGATGGGAGGCCAAAAAAGGGTGGTAGTCTGGGAGGAGGGGAGGCTAGAAAAAATTGGAGGCCAAGAAGGGGTGGGAGGCCAAAACGGGGTGGGAGGCCCAAAAAGCGTGGGAGGCTGGAGAGAAGTAGAGACCAGGAAAAATTGGAGGTCGAAAAGGAGTGAGAGGCCAAAAAGCGGTGGGAGGCTGGTGAGAAATAGAGGCTGAAAAAATTGGAGGTCAAAAAGGAGTGGGAGGCCAAAAAGGAGTGTGAGACCGGTGAATAGTAGAGGCCAGAAAAAATTAGCAGCCGAAAAGTGGTGGGAGGCCGAAAAGGGGTGGGAGGCCCAAAAAGCGTGGTAGGCTGGAGAGAAGTAGAGGCCAGGAAAAATTGGAGTCCGAAAAGGAGTGAGAGGCCAAAAAGGAGTGTGAGACCGGTGAATAGTAGAGGCCAGAAAAAATCAGAAGTCGAAAAGGGGTGGGAGGGCAAAAAGGGGTGGGAGGCCAAAAAAGGGTGGGAGGCTGGAGAGAAGTAGAGCCAGAAAAAAATTGGAGTCCGAAAAGGAGTGGGAGGCCAAAAAGGAGTGTGAGACCGGTGAATAGGAGAGGCCAGAAAAAATTAGCAGCCGAAAAGGGGTGGGAGGCCGAAAAGGGGTGGGAGGCCAAAAAAGGGTGGTAGTCTGGGAGGAGGGGAGGCTAGAAAAAATTGTAGGCGAAGAAGTGGCGGGAGGCCAAAACGGGGTGGGAGGCCCAAAAAGTGTGGGAGGGTGGAGAGAAGTAGAGGCCAGGAAAAATTGGAGGTCAAAAAGGAGTGGGAGACCGGTGAATAGTAGAGGCCTGAAAAAATCAGAAGTCGAAAAGGGGTGGGAGGGTAAAAAGGGGTGGGAGGCCAAAAAAGGGTGGGAGGCTGGAGAGAAGTAGAGGCCAGAAAAAATTGGAGTCCAAAAAGGAGTGGGAGGCCAAAAAGGAGTGTGAGACCGGTGAATAGGAGAGGCCAGAAAAAATCAGAAGTCAAAAAGGGGTAGGAGGACGAAAAGGGGTGGGAGGCTGGAGAGAAGTATAAGCCAGGAAAAATTGGAGGCTGAAAAGAAGTGAGAGGCCAAAGAGGGGTGGGAGGCTGGTGAGAAATAAAGGCCAGAAAAAATAAGAGCTCGAAAGGTGTGGGAGGCCGATAAATGGTGGGAGGCTGGAGAGAAGTAGAGGCCAGAAAAAGTTGGAGGTCGAAAAGGAGTGGGAGGCAAAAAGGAGTGTGAGACCGGTGAAGAGGAGAGGCCAGAAAAAATCAGAAGTCGAAAAGGGGTGGGAGGGCAAAAAGGGGTGGGAGGCCAAAAAAGGGTGGGAGGCTGGCGAGAAGTAGAGCCAGAAAAAATTGGAGTCCGAAAAGGAGTGGGAGGCCAAAAAGGAGTGGGAGACCGGTGAATAGTAGAGGCCAGAAAAAATCAGAAGCCGAAAAGGGGTGGGAGGCCGATAAATGGTGGGAGGCTGGAGAGAAGTAGAGGCCAGAAAAAATTGGAGGTTGAAAAGTTGTGGGAGGCCGAAAAATGGTGGGAGGCTGGAGAGAAGTAGAGGCCAGGAAAAATTGGAGGCCGAAAAGGGGTGGGAGGCCGAAAAATGGTGGGAGGCTGGAGAGAAGTAGAGGCCAGGAAAAATTGGAGTCCGAAAAGGAGTGGGAGGCCAAAAAGGAGCGTGAGACCGGTGAATAGGAGAGGCCAGAAAAAATCAGAAGTCGAAAAGGGGTGGGAGGGCAAAAAGGGGTGGGAGGCCAAAAAAGGGTGGGATGCTGGAGAGAAGTAGATCTAGAAAAAATTGGAGGCCAAAAAGGAGTGGGAGGCCAAAAAGGAGTGCAAGACCGGTGAATAGTAGAGGCCAGAAAAAGCAGAAGTCGAAAAGGGGTGGGAGGATGAAAAGGGGTGGGAGGCTGGAGAGAAGTAGAAGCAAGGAAAAATTGGAGGCTGAAAAGAAGTGAGAGGCCAAAGAGGGGTGGGAGGCTGGTGAGAAATAAAGGCCAGAAAAAATAAGAGCTCGAAAGGTGTGGGAGGCCGATAAATGGTGGGAGGCTGGATAGAAGTAGAGGCCAGAAAAAGTTGGAGGTTGAAAAGTTGTGGGAGGCCGAAAAATGGTGGGAGGCTGGAGAGAAGTAGAGGCCAGGAAAAATTGGAGGCCGAAAAGGGGTGGGAGGCCGAAAAATGGTGGGAGGCTGGAGAGAAGTAGAGGCCAGGAAAAATTGGAGTCCGAAAAGGAGTGGGAGTCCAAAAAAGGGTGGGAGGCTGGAGAGAAGTAGAGGCCAGAAAAAATTGGAGTCTTAAAAGGAGTGGGAGGCCAAAAAGGAGTGTGAGACCGGTGAATAGGAGAGGCCAGAAAAAATCAGAAGTCGAAAAGGGGTGGGAGGGCAAAAATGGGTGGGAGGCCAAAAAAGGGTGGGAGGCTGGAGAGAAGTAGAGCCAGAAAAAATTGGAGGCCAAATAGGAGTGGGAGGCCAAAAAGGAGTGGGAGACCGGTGAATAGTAGAGGCCAGAAAAAATTAGCAGCCAAAACTGGGTGGGAGGGCAAAAAGGGATGGGAGGCCAAAAAAGGGTGGGAGGCTGGAGAGAAGTAGAGGCCAGGAAAAATTGGAGTCCGAAAAGGAGTGGGAGGCCAAAAAGGAGTGTGAGACCGGTGAATAGGAGAGGCCAGAAAAAATCAGAAGTCGAAAAGGGGTGGGAGGGCAAAAAGCGGTGGGAGGCCAAAAAAGGGTGGGATGCTGGAGAGAAGTAGATCTAGAAAAAATTGGAGGCCAAAAAGGAGTGGGAGGCCAAAAAGGAGTGCAAGACCGGTGAATAGTAGAGGCCAGAAAAAGCAGAAGTCGAAAAGGGGTGGGAGGATGAAAAGGGGTGGGAGGCTGGAGAGAAGTAGAAGCAAGGAAAAATTGGAGGCTGAAAAGAAGTGAGAGGCCAAAGAGGGGTGGGAGGCTGGTGAGAAATAAAGGCCAGAAAAAATAAGAGCTCGAAAGGTGTGGGAGGCCGATAAATGGTGGGAGGCTGGAGAGAAGTAGAGGCCAGAAAAAGTTGGAGGTTGAAAAGTTGTGGGAGGCCGAAAAATGGTGGGAGGCTGGAGAGAAGTAGAGGCCAGGAAAAATTGGAGGCCGAAAAGGGGTGGGAGGCCGAAAAATGGTGGGAGGCTGGAGAGAAGTAGAGGCCAGGAAAAATTGGAGTCCGAAAAGGAGTGGGAGGCCAAAAAAGGGTGGGAGGCTGGAGAGAAGTAGAGGCCAGAAAAAATTGGAGTCTTAAAAGGAGTGGGAGGCCAAAAAGGAGTGTGAGACCGGTGAATAGGAGAGGCCAGAAAAAATCAGAAGTCGAAAAGGGGTGGGAGGGCAAAAATGGGTGGGAGGCCAAAAAAGGGTGGGAGGCTGGAGAGAAGTAGAGCCAGAAAAAATTGGAGGCCAAATAGGAGTGGGAGGCCAAAAAGGAGTGGGAGACCGGTGAATAGTAGAGGCCAGAAAAAATTAGCAGCCAAAACTGGGTGGGAGGGCAAAAAGGGATGGGAGGCCAAAAAAGGGTGGTAGTCTGGGAGGAGGGGAGGCTAGAAAAAATTGGAGGCCAAGAAGGGGTGGGAGGCCAAAACGGGGTGGGAGGCCCAAAAAGCGTGGGAGGCTGGAGAGAAGTAGAGACCAGGAAAAATTGGAGGTCGAAAAGGAGTGAGAGGCCAAAAAGCGGTGGGAGGCTGGTGAGAAATAGAGGCTGAAAAAATTGGAGGTCAAAAAGGAGTGGGAGGCCAAAAAGGAGTGTGAGACCGGTGAATAGTAGAGGCCAGAAAAAATTAGCAGCCGAAAAGGGGTGGGAGGCCGAAAAGGGGTGGGAGGCCAAAAAAGGGTGGTAGTCTGGGAGGAGGGGAGGCTAGAAAAAATTGTAGGCGAAGAAGGGGCGGGAGGCCAAAACGGGGTGGGAGGCCCAAAAAGCGTGGGAGGCTGGAGAGAAGTAGAGGCCAGGAAAAATTGGAGGTCAAAAAGGAGTGGGAGACCGGTGAATAGTAGAGGCCTGAAAAAATCAGAAGTCGAAAAGGGGTGGGAGGGCAAAAAGGGGTGGGAGGCCAAAAAAGGGTGGGAGGCTGGAGAGAAGTAGAGGCCAGAAAAAATTGGAGTCCAAAAAGGAGTGGGAGGCCAAAAAGGAGTGTGAGACCGGTGAATAGGAGAGGCCAGAAAAAATCAGAAGTCAAAAAGGGGTAGGAGGACAAAAAGGGGTGGGAGGCTGGAGAGAAGTATAAGCCAGGAAAAATTGGAGGCTGAAAAGAAGTGAGAGGCCAAAGAGGGGTGGGAGGCTGGTGAGAAATAAAGGCCAGAAAAAATAAGAGCTCGAAAGGTGTGGGAGGCCGATAAATGGGGGGAGGCTGGAGAGAAGTAGAGGCCAGAAAAAGTTGGAGGTCGAAAAGGAGTGGGAGGCCAAAAAGGGGTGGGAGGCTGGTGAGAAATAGAGGCCGAAAAAATTGGAGCTCAAAAAGGAGTGGGAGGCCAAAAAGGAGTGTGAGACCGGTGAAGAGGAGAGGCCAGAAAAAATCAGAAGTCGAAAAGGGGTGGGAGGGCAAAAATGGGTGGGAGGCCAAAAAAGGGTGGGAGGCTGGCGAGAAGTAGAGCCAGAAAAAATTGGAGGCCAAAAAGGAGTGGGAGGCCAAAAAGGAGTGGGAGACCGGTGAATAGTAGAGGCCAGAAAAAATCAGAAGCCGAAAAGGGGTGGGAGGCCGATAAATGGTGGGAGGCTGGAGAGAAGTAGAGGCCAGAAAAAATTGGAGTTTGAAAAGTTGTGGGAGGCCGAAAAATGGTGGGAGGCTGGAGAGAAGTAGAGGCCAGAAAAAATTGGAGGCCGAAAAGGGGTGGGAGGCCGAAAAATGGTGGGAGGCTGGAGAGAAGTAGAGGCCAGGAAAAATTGGAGTCCGAAAAGGAGTGGGAGTCCAAAAAAGGGTGGGAGGCTGGAGAGAAGTAGAGGCCAGAAAAAATTGGAGTCTTAAAAGGAGTGGGAGGCCAAAAAGGAGTGTGAGACCGGTGAATAGGAGAGGCCAGAAAAAATCAGAAGTCGAAAAGGGGTGGGAGGGCAAAAATGGGTGGGAGGCCAAAAAAGGGTGGGAGGCTGGAGAGAAGTAGAGCCAGAAAAAATTGGAGGCCAAATAGGAGTGGGAGGCCAAAAAGGAGTGGGAGACCGGTGAATAGTAGAGGCCAGAAAAAATTAGCAGCCAAAACTGGGTGGGAGGGCAAAAAGGGATGGGAGGCCAAAAAAGGGTGGTAGTCTGGGAGGAGGGAGGCTAGAAAAAATTGGAGGCCAAGAAGGGGTGGGAGGCCAAAACGGGGTGGGAGGCCCAAAAAGCGTGGGAGGCTGGAGAGAAGTAGAGACCAGGAAAAATTGGAGGTCGAAAAGGAGTGAGAGGCCAAAAAGCGGTGGGAGGCTGGTGAGAAATAGAGGCTGAAAAAATTGGAGGTCAAAAAGGAGTGGGAGGCCAAAAAGGAGTGTGAGACCGGTGAATAGTAGAGGCCAGAAAAAATTAGCAGCCGAAAAGTGGTGGGAGGCCGAAAAGGGGTGGGAGGCCCAAAAAGCGTGGTAGGCTGGAGAGAAGTAGAGGCCAGGAAAAATTGGAGTCCGAAAAGGAGTGAGAGGCCAAAAAGGAGTGTGAGACCGGTGAATAGTAGAGGCCAGAAAAAATCAGAAGTCGAAAAGGGGTGGGAGGGCAAAAAGGGGTGGGAGGCCAAAAAAGGGTGGGAGGCTGGAGAGAAGTAGAGCCAGAAAAAAATTGGAGTCCGAAAAGGAGTGGGAGGCCAAAAAGGAGTGTGAGACCGGTGAATAGGAGAGGCCAGAAAAAATTAGCAGCCGAAAAGGGGTGGGAGGCCGAAAAGGGGTGGGAGGCCAAAAAAGGGTGGTAGTCTGGGAGGAGGGGAGGCTAGAAAAAATTGTAGGCGAAGAAGGGGCGGGAGGCCAAAACGGGGTGGGAGGCCCAAAAAGTGTGGGAGGGTGGAGAGAAGTAGAGGCCAGGAAAAATTGGAGGTCAAAAAGGAGTGGGAGACCGGTGAATAGTAGAGGCCTGAAAAAATCAGAAGTCGAAAAGGGGTGGGAGGGTAAAAAGGGGTGGGAGGCCAAAAAAGGGTGGGAGGCTGGAGAGAAGTAGAGGCCAGAAAAAATTGGAGTCCGAAAAGGAGTGGGAGGCCAAAAAGGAGTGTGAGACCGGTGAATAGGAGAGGCCAGAAAAAATCAGAAGTCAAAAAGGGGTAGGAGGATGAAAAGGGGTGGGAGGCTGGAGAGAAGTATAAGCCAGGAAAAATTGGAGGCTGAAAAGAAGTGAGAGGCCAAAGAGGGGTGGGAGGCTGGTGAGAAATAAAGGCCAGAAAAAATAAGAGCTCGAAAGGTGTGGGAGGCCGATAAATGGGGGGAGGCTGGAGAGAAGTAGAGGCCAGAAAAAGTTGGAGGTCGAAAAGGAGTGGGAGGCCAAAAAGGGGTGGGAGGCTGGTGAGAAATAGAGGCCGAAAAAATTGGAGCTCAAAAAGGAGTGGGAGGCCAAAAAGGAGTGTGAGACCGGTGAAGAGGAGAGGCCAGAAAAAATCAGAAGTCGAAAAGGGGTGGGAGGGCAAAAATGGGTGGGAGGCCAAAAAAGGGTGGGAGGCTGGCGAGAAGTAGAGCCAGAAAAAATTGGAGGCCAAAAAGGAGTGGGAGGCCAAAAAGGAGTGGGAGACCGGTGAATAGTAGAGGCCAGAAAAAATCAGAAGCCGAAAAGGGGTGGGAGGCCGATAAATGGTGGGAGGCTGGAGAGAAGTAGAGGCCAGAAAAAATTGGAGGTTGAAAAGTTGTGGGAGGCCGAAAAATGGTGGGAGGCTGGAGAGAAGTAGAGGCCAGAAAAAATTGGAGGCCGAAAAGGGGTGGGAGGCCGAAAAATGGTGGGAGGCTGGAGAGAAGTAGAGGCCAGGAAAAATTGGAGTAGGAAAAGGAGTGGGAGTCCAAAAAAGGGTGGGAGGCTGGAGAGAAGTAGAGGCCAGAAAAAATTAGCAGCCAAAACTGGGTGGGAGGGCAAAAAGGGATGGGAGGCCAAAAAAGGGTGGTAGTCTGGGAGGAGGGAGGCTAGAAAAAATTGGAGGCCAAGAAGGGGTGGGAGGCCAAAACGGGGTGGGAGGCCCAAAAAGCGTGGGAGGCTGGAGAGAAGTAGAGACCAGGAAAAATTGGAGGTCGAAAAGGAGTGAGAGGCCAAAAAGCGGTGGGAGGCTGGTGAGAAATAGAGGCTGAAAAAATTGGAGGTCAAAAAGGAGTGGGAGGCCAAAAAGGAGTGTGAGACCGGTGAATAGTAGAGGCCAGAAAAAATTAGCAGCCGAAAAGTGGTGGGAGGCCGAAAAGGGGTGGGAGGCCCAAAAAGCGTGGTAGGCTGGAGAGAAGTAGAGGCCAGGAAAAATTGGAGTCCGAAAAGGAGTGAGAGGCCAAAAAGGAGTGTGAGACCGGTGAATAGTAGAGGCCAGAAAAAATCAGAAGTCGAAAAGGGGTGGGAGGGCAAAAAGGGGTGGGAGGCCAAAAAAGGGTGGGAGGCTGGAGAGAAGTAGAGCCAGAAAAAAATTGGAGTCCGAAAAGGAGTGGGAGGCCAAAAAGGAGTGTGAGACCGGTGAATAGGAGAGGCCAGAAAAAATTAGCAGCCGAAAAGGGGTGGGAGGCCGAAAAGGGGTGGGAGGCCAAAAAAGGGTGGTAGTCTGGGAGGAGGGGAGGCTAGAAAAAATTGTAGGCGAAGAAGGGGCGGGAGGCCAAAACGGGGTGGGAGGCCCAAAAAGTGTGGGAGGGTGGAGAGAAGTAGAGGCCAGGAAAAATTGGAGGTCAAAAAGGAGTGGGAGACCGGTGAATAGTAGAGGCCTGAAAAAATCAGAAGTCGAAAAGGGGTGGGAGGGTAAAAAGGGGTGGGAGGCCAAAAAAGGGTGGGAGGCTGGAGAGAAGTAGAGGCCAGAAAAAATTGGAGTCCGAAAAGGAGTGGGAGGCCAAAAAGGAGTGTGAGACCGGTGAATAGGAGAGGCCAGAAAAAATCAGAAGTCAAAAAGGGGTAGGAGGACGAAAAGGGGTGGGAGGCTGGAGAGAAGTATAAGCCAGGAAAAATTGGAGGCTGAAAAGAAGTGAGAGGCCAAAGAGGGGTGGGAGGCTGGTGAGAAATAAAGGCCAGAAAAAATAAGAGCTCGAAAGGTGTGGGAGGCCGATAAATGGTGGGAGGCTGGAGAGAAGTAGAGGCCAGAAAAAGTTGGAGGTCGAAAAGGAGTGGGAGGCAAAAAGGAGTGTGAGACCGGTGAAGAGGAGAGGCCAGAAAAAATCAGAAGTCGAAAAGGGGTGGGAGGGCAAAAAGGGGTGGGAGGCCAAAAAAGGGTGGGAGGCTGGCGAGAAGTAGAGCCAGAAAAAATTGGAGTCCGAAAAGGAGTGGGAGGCCAAAAAGGAGTGGGAGACCGGTGAATAGTAGAGGCCAGAAAAAATCAGAAGCCGAAAAGGGGTGGGAGGCCGATAAATGGTGGGAGGCTGGAGAGAAGTAGAGGCCAGAAAAAATTGGAGGTTGAAAAGTTGTGGGAGGCCGAAAAATGGTGGGAGGCTGGAGAGAAGTAGAGGCCAGGAAAAATTGGAGGCCGAAAAGGGGTGGGAGGCCGAAAAATGGTGGGAGGCTGGAGAGAAGTAGAGGCCAGGAAAAATTGGAGTCCGAAAAGGAGTGGGAGTCCAAAAAAGGGTGGGAGGCTGGAGAGAAGTAGAGGCCAGGAAAAATTGGAGTCCGAAAAGGAGTGGGAGGCCAAAAAGGAGCGTGAGACCGGTGAATAGGAGAGGCCAGAAAAAATCAGAAGTCGAAAAGGGGTGGGAGGGCAAAAAGGGGTGGGAGGCCAAAAAAGGGTGGGATGCTGGAGAGAAGTAGATCTAGAAAAAATTGGAGGCCAAAAAGGAGTGGGAGGCCAAAAAGGAGTGCAAGACCGGTGAATAGTAGAGGCCAGAAAAAGCAGAAGTCGAAAAGGGGTGGGAGGATGAAAAGGGGTGGGAGGCTGGAGAGAAGTAGAAGCAAGGAAAAATTGGAGGCTGAAAAGAAGTGAGAGGCCAAAGAGGGGTGGGAGGCTGGTGAGAAATAAAGGCCAGAAAAAATAAGAGCTCGAAAGGTGTGGGAGGCCGATAAATGGTGGGAGGCTGGATAGAAGTAGAGGCCAGAAAAAGTTGGAGGTTGAAAAGTTGTGGGAGGCCGAAAAATGGTGGGAGGCTGGAGAGAAGTAGAGGCCAGGAAAAATTGGAGGCCGAAAAGGGGTGGGAGGCCGAAAAATGGTGGGAGGCTGGAGAGAAGTAGAGGCCAGGAAAAATTGGAGTCCGAAAAGGAGTGGGAGGCCAAAAAAGGGTGGGAGGCTGGAGAGAAGTAGAGGCCAGAAAAAATTGGAGTCTTAAAAGGAGTGGGAGGCCAAAAAGGAGTGTGAGACCGGTGAATAGGAGAGGCCAGAAAAAATCAGAAGTCGAAAAGGGGTGGGAGGGCAAAAATGGGTGGGAGGCCAAAAAAGGGTGGGAGGCTGGAGAGAAGTAGAGCCAGAAAAAATTGGAGGCCAAATAGGAGTGGGAGGCCAAAAAGGAGTGGGAGACCGGTGAATAGTAGAGGCCAGAAAAAATTAGCAGCCAAAACTGGGTGGGAGGGCAAAAAGGGATGGGAGGCCAAAAAAGGGTGGTAGTCTGGGAGGAGGGGAGGCTAGAAAAAATTGGAGGCCAAGAAGGGGTGGGAGGCCAAAACGGGGTGGGAGGCCCAAAAAGCGTGGGAGGCTGGAGAGAAGTAGAGACCAGGAAAAATTGGAGGTCGAAAAGGAGTGAGAGGCCAAAAAGCGGTGGGAGGCTGGTGAGAAATAGAGGCCGAAAAAATTGGAGCTCAAAAAGGAGTGGGAGGCCAAAAAGGAGTGTGAGACCGGTGAAGAGGAGAGGCCAGAAAAAATCAGAAGTCGAAAAGGGGTGGGAGGGCAAAAAGGGGTGGGAGGCCAAAAAAGGGTGGGAGGCTGGCGAGAAGTAGAGCCAGAAAAAATTGGAGGCCAAAAAGGAGTGGGAGGCCAAAAAGGAGTGGGAGACCGGTGAATAGTAGAGGCCAGAAAAAATCAGAAGCCGAAAAGGGGTGGGAGGCCGATAAATGGTGGGAGGCTGGAGAGAAGTAGAGGCCAGAAAAAATTGGAGGTTGAAAAGTTGTGGGAGGCCGAAAAATGGTGGGAGGCTGGAGAGAAGTAGAGGCCAGAAAAAATTGGAGGCCGAAAAGGGGTGGGAGGCCGAAAAATGGTGGGAGGCTGGAGAGAAGTAGAGGCCAGGAAAAATTGGAGTCCGAAAAGGAGTGGGAGGCCAAAAAGGGGTGGGAGGCTGGAGAGAAGTAGAGGCCAGAAAAAATTGGAGTCTTAAAAGGAGTGGGAGGCCAAAAAGGAGTGTGAGACCGGTGAATAGGAGAGGCCAGAAAAAATCAGAAGTCGAAAAGGGGTGGGAGGGCAAAAATGGGTGGGAGGCCAAAAAAGGGTGGGAGGCTGGAGAGAAGTAGAGCCAGAAAAAATTGGAGGCCAAATAGGAGTGGGAGGCCAAAAAGGAGTGGGAGACCGGTGAATAGTATAGGCCAGAAAAAATTAGCAGCCAAAACTGGGTGGGAGGGCAAAAAGGGATGGGAGGCCAAAAAAGGGTGGTAGTCTGGGAGGAGGGGAGGCTAGAAAAAATTGGAGGCCAAGAAGGGGTGGGAGGCCAAAACGGGGTGGGAGGCCCAAAAAGCGTGGGAGGCTGGAGAGAAGTAGAGACCAGGAAAAATTGGAGGTCGAAAAGGAGTGAGAGGCCAAAAAGCGGTGGGAGGCTGGTGAGAAATAGAGGCTGAAAAAATTGGAGGTCAAAAAGGAGTGGGAGGCCAAAAAGGAGTGTGAGACCGGTGAATAGTAGAGGCCAGAAAAAATTAGCAGCCGAAAAGTGGTGGGAGGCCGAAAAGGGGTGGGAGGCCCAAAAAGCGTGGTAGGCTGGAGAGAAGTAGAGGCCAGGAAAAATTGTAGTCCGAAAAGGAGTGAGAGGCCAAAAAGGAGTGTGAGACCGGTGAATAGTAGAGGCCAGAAAAAATCAGAAGTCGAAAAGGGGTGGGAGGGCAAAAAGGGGTGGGAGGCCAAAAAAGGGTGGGAGGCTGGAGAGAAGTAGAGCCAGAAAAAAATTGGAGTCCGAAAAGGAGTGGGAGGCCAAAAAGGAGTGTGAGACCGGTGAATAGGAGAGGCCAGAAAAAATCAGAAGTCAAAAAGGGGTAGGAGGACGAAAAGGGGTGGGAGGCTGGAGAGAAGTATAAGCCAGGAAAAATTGGAGGCTGAAAAGAAGTGAGAGGCCAAAGAGGGGTGGGAGGCTGGTGAGAAATAAAGGCCAGAAAAAATAAGAGCTCGAAAGGTGTGGGAGGCCGATAAATGGTGGGAGGCTGGATAGAAGTAGAGGCCAGAAAAAGTTGGAGGTCGAAAAGGAGTGGGAGGCAAAAAGGAGTGTGAGACCGGTGAAGAGGAGAGGCCAGAAAAAATCAGAAGTCGAAAAGGGGTGGGAGGGCAAAAAGGGGTGGGAGGCCAAAAAAGGGTGGGAGGCTGGCGAGAAGTAGAGCCAGAAAAAATTGGAGGCCAAAAAGGAGTGGGAGGCCAAAAAGGAGTGGGAGACCGGTGAATAGTAGAGGCCAGAAAAAATCAGAAGCCGAAAAGGGGTGGGAGGCCGATAAATGGTGGGAGGCTGGAGAGAAGTAGAGCCAGAAAAAATTGGAGGCCAAATAGGAGTGGGAGGCCAAAAAGGAGTGGGAGACCGGTGAATAGTAGAGGCCAGAAAAAATTAGCAGCCAAAACTGGGTGGGAGGGCAAAAAGGGATGGGAGGCCAAAAAAGGGTGGTAGTCTGGGAGGAGGGGAGGCTAGAAAAAATTGGAGGCCAAGAAGGGGTGGGAGGCCAAAACGGGGTGGGAGGCCCAAAAAGCGTGGGAGGCTGGAGAGAAGTAGAGACCAGGAAAAATTGGAGGTCGAAAAGGAGTGAGAGGCCAAAAAGCGGTGGGAGGCTGGTGAGAAATAGAGGCTGAAAAAATTGGAGGTCAAAAAGGAGTGGGAGGCCAAAAAGGAGTGTGAGACCGGTGAATAGTAGAGGCCAGAAAAAATTAGCAGCCGAAAAGTGGTGGGAGGCCGAAAAGGGGTGGGAGGCCCAAAAAGCGTGGTAGGCTGGAGAGAAGTAGAGGCCAGGAAAAATTGGAGTCCGAAAAGGAGTGAGAGGCCAAAAAGGAGTGTGAGACCGGTGAATAGTAGAGGCCAGAAAAAATCAGAAGTCGAAAAGGGGTGGGAGGCCGAAAAGGGGTGGGAGGCCAAAAAAGGGTGGTAGTCTGGGAGGAGGGGAGGCTAGAAAAAATTGTAGGCGAAGAAGGGGCGGGAGGCCAAAACGGGGTGGGAGGCCCAAAAAGTGTGGGAGGGTGGAGAGAAGTAGAGGTCAGGAAAAATTGGAGGTCAAAAAGGAGTGGGAGACCGGTGAATAGTAGAGGCCTGAAAAAATCAGAAGTCGAAAAGGGGTGGGAGGGCAAAAAGGGGTGGGAGGCCAAAAAAGGGTGGGAGGCTGGAGAGAAGTAGAGGCCAGAAAAAATTGGAGTCCGAAAAGGAGTGGGAGGCCAAAAAGGAGTGTGAGACCGGTGAATAGGAGAGGCCAGAAAAAATCAGAAGTCAAAAAGGGGTAGGAGGACGAAAAGGGGTGGGAGGCTGGAGAGAAGTATAAGCCAGGAAAAATTGGAGGCTGAAAAGAAGTGAGAGACCAAAGAGGGGTGGGAGGCTGGTGAGAAATAAAGGCCAGAAAAAATAAGAGCTCGAAAGGTGTGGGAGGCCGATAAATGGTGGGAGGCTGGAGAGAAGTAGAGGCCAGAAAAAGTTGGAGGTCGAAAAGGAGTGGGAGGCAAAAAGGAGTGTGAGACCGGTGAAGAGGAGAGGCCAGAAAAAATCAGAAGTCGAAAAGGGGTGGGAGGGCAAAAAGGGGTGGGAGGCCAAAAAAGGGTGGGAGGCTGGCGAGAAGTAGAGCCAGAAAAAATTGGAGGCCAAAAAGGAGTGGGAGGCCAAAAAGGAGTGGGAGACCGGTGAATAGTAGAGGCCAGAAAAAATCAGAAGCCGAAAAGGGGTGGGAGGCCGATAAATGGTGGGAGGCTGGAGAGAAGTAGAGGCCAGAAAAAATTGGAGGTTGAAAAGTTGTGGGAGGCCGAAAAATGGTGGGAGGCTGGAGAGAAGTAGAGGCCAGGAAAAATTGGAGGCCGAAAAGGGGTGGGAGGCCGAAAAATGGTGGGAGGCTGGAGAGAAGTAGAGGCCAGGAAAAATTGGAGTCCGAAAAGGAGTGGGAGTCCAAAAAAGGGTGGGAGGCTGGAGAGAAGTAGAGGCCAGGAAAAATTGGAGTCCGAAAAGGAGTGGGAGGCCAAAAAGGAGTGTGAGACCGGTGAATAGGAGAGGCCAGAAAAAATCAGAAGTCGAAAAGGGGTGGGAGGGCAAAAATGGGTGGGAGGCCAAAAAAGGGTGGGAGGCTGGAGAGAAGTAGAGCCAGAAAAAATTGGAGGCCAAATAGGAGTGGGAGGCCAAAAAGGAGTGGGAGACCGGTGAATAGTAGAGGCCAGAAAAAATTAGCAGCCAAAACTGGGTGGGAGGGCAAAAAGGGATGGGAGGCCAAAAAAGGGTGGTAGTCTGGGAGGAGGGGAGGCTAGAAAAAATTGGAGGCCAAGAAGGGGTGGGAGGCCAAAACGGGGTGGGAGGCCCAAAAAGCGTGGGAGGCTGGAGAGAAGTAGAGACCAGGAAAAATTGGAGGTCGAAAAGGAGTGAGAGGCCAAAAAGCGGTGGGAGGCTGGTGAGAAATAGAGGCTGAAAAAATTGGAGGTCAAAAAGGAGTGGGAGGCCAAAAAGGAGTGTGAGACCGGTGAATAGTAGAGGCCAGAAAAAATTAGCAGCCGAAAAGTGGTGGGAGGCCGAAAAGGGGTGGGAGGCCCAAAAAGCGTGGTAGGCTGGAGAGAAGTAGAGGCCAGGAAAAATTGGAGTCCGAAAAGGAGTGAGAGGCCAAAAAGGAGTGTGAGACCGGTGAATAGTAGAGGCCAGAAAAAATCAGAAGTCGAAAAGGGGTGGGAGGGCAAAAAGGGGTGGGAGGCCAAAAAAGGGTGGGAGGCTGGAGAGAAGTAGAGCCAGAAAAAAATTGGAGTCCGAAAAGGAGTGGGAGGCCAAAAAGGAGTGTGAGACCGGTGAATAGGAGAGGCCAGAAAAAATCAGAAGTCAAAAAGGGGTAGGAGGACGAAAAGGGGTGGGAGGCTGGAGAGAAGTATAAGCCAGGAAAAATTGGAGGCTGAAAAGAAGTGAGAGGCCAAAGAGGGGTGGGAGGCTGGTGAGAAATAAAGGCCAGAAAAAATAAGAGCTCGAAAGGTGTGGGAGGCCGATAAATGGTGGGAGGCTGGAGAGAAGTAGAGGCCAGAAAAAGTTGGAGGTCGAAAAGGAGTGGGAGGCCAAAAAGGGGTGGGAGGCTGGTGAGAAATAGAGGCCGAAAAAATTGGAGCTCAAAAAGGAGTGGGAGGCCAAAAAGGAGTGTGAGACCGGTGAAGAGGAGAGGCCAGAAAAAATCAGAAGTCGAAAAGGGGTGGGAGGGCAAAAAGGGGTGGGAGGCCAAAAAAGGGTGGGAGGCTGGCGAGAAGTAGAGCCAGAAAAAATTGGAGGCCAAAAAGGAGTGGGAGGCCAAAAAGGAGTGGGAGACCGGTGAATAGTAGAGGCCAGAAAAAATCAGAAGCCGAAAAGGGGTGGGAGGCCGATAAATGGTGGGAGGCTGGAGAGAAGTAGAGGCCAGAAAAAATTGGAGGTTGAAAAGTTGTGGGAGGCCGAAAAATGGTGGGGGGCTGGAGAGAAGTAGAGGCCAGAAAAAATTGGAGGCCGAAAAGGGGTGGGAGGCCGAAAAATGGTGGGAGGCTGGAGAGAAGTAGAGGCCAGGAAAAATTGGAGTCCGAAAAGGAGTGGGAGTCCAAAAAAGGGTGGGAGGCTGGAGAGAAGTAGAGGCCAGGAAATATTGGAGTCTTAAAAGGAGTGGGAGGCCAAAAAGGAGTGTGAGACCGGTGAATAGGAGAGGCCAGAAAAAATCAGAAGTCGAAAAGGGGTGGGAGGGCAAAAATGGGTGGGAGGCCAAAAAAGGGTGGGAGGCTGGAGAGAAGTAGAGCCAGAAAAAAATTGGAGTCCGAAAAGGAGTGGGAGGCCAAAAAGGAGTGTGAGACCGGTGAATAGGAGAGGCCAGAAAAAATTAGCAGCCGAAAAGGGGTGGGAGGCCGAAAAGGGGTGGGAGGCCAAAAAAGGGTGGTAGTCTGGGAGGAGGGGAGGCTAGAAAAAATTGGAGGCCAAGAAGGGGTGGGAGGCCAAAACGGGGTGGGAGGCCCAAAAAGCGTGGGAGGCTGGAGAGAAGTAGAGACCAGGAAAAATTGGAGGTCGAAAAGGAGTGAGAGGCCAAAAAGCGGTGGGAGGCTGGTGAGAAATAGAGGCTGAAAAAATTGGAGGTCAAAAAGGAGTGGGAGGCCAAAAAGGAGTGTGAGACCGGTGAATAGTAGAGGCCAGAAAAAATTAGCAGCCGAAAAGTGGTGGGAGGCCGAAAAGGGGTGGGAGGCCCAAAAAGCGTGGTAGGCTGGAGAGAAGTAGAGGCCAGGAAAAATTGGAGTCCGAAAAGGAGTGAGAGGCCAAAAAGGAGTGTGAGACCGGTGAATAGTAGAGGCCAGAAAAAATCAGAAGTCGAAAAGGGGTGGGAGGCCGAAAAGGGGTGGGAGGCCAAAAAAGGGTGGTAGTCTGGGAGGAGGGGAGGCTAGAAAAAATTGTAGGCGAAGAAGGGGCGGGAGGCCAAAACGGGGTGGGAGGCCCAAAAAGTGTGGGAGGGTGGAGAGAAGTAGAGGCCAGGAAAAATTGGAGGTCAAAAAGGAGTGGGAGACCGGTGAATAGTAGAGGCCTGAAAAAATCAGAAGTCGAAAAGGGGTGGGAGGGCAAAAAGGGGTGGGAGGCCAAAAAAGGGTGGGAGGCTGGAGAGAAGTAGAGGCCAGAAAAAATTGGAGTCCGAAAAGGAGTGGGAGGCCAAAAAGGAGTGTGAGACCGGTGAATAGGAGAGGCCAGAAAAAATCAGAAGTCAAAAAGGGGTAGGAGGACGAAAAGGGGTGGGAGGCTGGAGAGAAGTATAAGCCAGGAAAAATTGGAGGCTGAAAAGAAGTGAGAGGCCAAAGAGGGGTGGGAGGCTGGTGAGAAATAAAGGCCAGAAAAAATAAGAGCTCGAAAGGTGTGGGAGGCCGATAAATGGTGGGAGGCTGGAGAGAAGTAGAGGCCAGAAAAAGTTGGAGGTCGAAAAGGAGTGGGAGGCAAAAAGGAGTGTGAGACCGGTGAAGAGGAGAGGCCAGAAAAAATCAGAAGTCGAAAAGGGGTGGGAGGGCAAAAAGGGGTGGGAGGCCAAAAAAGGGTGGGAGGCTGGCGAGAAGTAGAGCCAGAAAAAATTGGAGGCCAAAAAGGAGTGGGAGGCCAAAAAGGAGTGGGAGACCGGTGAATAGTAGAGGCCAGAAAAAATCAGAAGCCGAAAAGGGGTGGGAGGCCGATAAATGGTGGGAGGCTGGAGAGAAGTAGAGGCCAGAAAAAATTGGAGGTTGAAAAGTTGTGGGAGGCCGAAAAATGGTGGGAGGCTGGAGAGAAGTAGAGGCCAGGAAAAATTGGAGGCCGAAAAGGGGTGGGAGGCCGAAAAATGGTGGGAGGCTGGAGAGAAGTAGAGGCCAGGAAAAATTGGAGTCCGAAAAGGAGTGGGAGTCCAAAAAAGGGTGGGAGGCTGGAGAGAAGTAGAGGCCAGGAAAAATTGGAGTCCGAAAAGGAGTGGGAGGCCAAAAAGGAGTGTGAGACCGGTGAATAGGAGAGGCCAGAAAAAATCAGAAGTCGAAAAGGGGTGGGAGGGCAAAAATGGGTGGGAGGCCAAAAAAGGGTGGGAGGCTGGAGAGAAGTAGAGCCAGAAAAAATTGGAGGCCAAATAGGAGTGGGAGGCCAAAAAGGAGTGGGAGACCGGTGAATAGGAGAGGCCAGAAAAAATTAGCAGCCAAAACTGGGTGGGAGGGCAAAAAGGGATGGGAGGCCAAAAAAGGGTGGTAGTCTGGGAGGAGGGGAGGCTAGAAAAAATTGGAGGCCAAGAAGGGGTGGGAGGCCCAAAAAGCATGGGAGGCTGGAGAGAAGTAGAGACCAGGAAAAATTGGAGGTCGAAAAGGAGTGAGAGGCCAAAAAGCGGTGGGAGGCTGGTGAGAAATAGAGGCTGAAAAAATTGGAGGTCAAAAAGGAGTGGGAGGCCAAAAAGGAGTGTGAGACCGGTGAATAGTAGAGGCCAGAAAAAATTAGCAGCCGAAAAGTGGTGGGAGGCCGAAAAGGGGTGGGAGGCCCAAAAAGCGTGGTAGGCTGGAGAGAAGTAGAGGCCAGGAAAAATTGGAGTCCGAAAAGGAGTGAGAGGCCAAAAAGGAGTGTGAGACCGGTGAATAGTAGAGGCCAGAAAAAATCAGAAGTCGAAAAGGGGTGGGAGGGCAAAAAGGGGTGGGAGGCCAAAAAAGGGTGGGAGGCTGGAGAGAAGTAGAGCCAGAAAAAAATTGGAGTCCGAAAAGGAGTGGGAGGCCAAAAAGGAGTGTGAGACCGGTGAATAGGAGAGGCCAGAAAAAATTAGCAG
Organism: Strix uralensis; assembly: GCF_047716275.1. Taxonomy (NCBI): domain Eukaryota; kingdom Metazoa; phylum Chordata; class Aves; order Strigiformes; family Strigidae; genus Strix; species Strix uralensis. The sequence goes on from NC_133991.1 coordinate 14,180,574, forward strand.
CCGAAAAGGGGTGGGAGGCCGAAAAGGGGTGGGAGGCCAAAAAAGGGTGGTAGTCTGGGAGGAGGGGAGGCTAGAAAAAATTGTAGGCGAAGAAGGGGCGGGAGGCCAAAACGGGGTGGGAGGCCCAAAAAGTGTGGGAGGGTGGAGAGAAGTAGAGGCCAGGAAAAATTGGAGGTCAAAAAGGAGTGGGAGACCGGTGAATAGTAGAGGCCTGAAAAAATCAGAAGTCGAAAAGGGGTGGGAGGGCAAAAAGGGGTGGGAGGCCAAAAAAGGGTGGGAGGCTGGAGAGAAGTAGAGGCCAGAAAAAATTGGAGTCCGAAAAGGAGTGGGAGGCCAAAAAGGAGTGTGAGACCGGTGAATAGGAGAGGCCAGAAAAAATCAGAAGTCAAAAAGGGGTAGGAGGACGAAAAGGGGTGGGAGGCTGGAGAGAAGTATAAGCCAGGAAAAATTGGAGGCTGAAAAGAAGTGAGAGGCCAAAGAGGGGTGGGAGGCTGGTGAGAAATAAAGGCCAGAAAAAATAAGAGCTCGAAAGGTGTGGGAGGCCGATAAATGGTGGGAGGCTGGAGAGAAGTAGAGGCCAGAAAAAGTTGGAGGTCGAAAAGGAGTGGGAGGCAAAAAGGAGTGTGAGACCGGTGAAGAGGAGATTCCAGAAAAAATCAGAAGTCGAAAAGGGGTGGGAGGGCAAAAAGGGGTGGGAGGCCAAAAAAGGGTGGGAGGCTGGCGAGAAGTAGAGCCAGAAAAAATTGGAGGCCAAAAAGGAGTGGGAGGCCAAAAAGGAGTGGGAGACCGGTGAATAGTAGAGGCCAGAAAAAATCAGAAGCCGAAAAGGGGTGGGAGGCCGATAAATGGTGGGAGGCTGGAGAGAAGTAGAGGCCAGAAAAAATTGGAGGTTGAAAAGTTGTGGGAGGCCGAAAAATGGTGGGAGGCTGGAGAGAAGTAGAGGCCAGGAAAAATTGGAGGCCGAAAAGGGGTGGGAGGCCGAAAAATGGTGGGAGGCTGGAGAGAAGTAGAGGCCAGGAAAAATTGGAGTCCGAAAAGGAGTGGGAGTCCAAAAAAGGGTGGGAGGCTGGAGAGAAGTAGAGGCCAGGAAAAATTGGAGTCCGAAAAGGAGTGGGAGGCCAAAAAGGAGTGTGAGACCGGTGAATAGGAGAGGCCAGAAAAAATCAGAAGTCGAAAAGGGGTGGGAGGGCAAAAATGGGTGGGAGGCCAAAAAAGGGTGGGAGGCTGGAGAGAAGTAGAGCCAGAAAAAATTGGAGGCCAAATAGGAGTGGGAGGCCAAAAAGGAGTGGGAGACCGGTGAATAGTAGAGGCCAGAAAAAATTAGCAGCCAAAACTGGGTGGGAGGGCAAAAAGGGATGGGAGGCCAAAAAAGGGTGGTAGTCTGGGAGGAGGGGAGGCTAGAAAAAATTGGAGGCCAAGAAGGGGTGGGAGGCCAAAACGGGGTGGGAGGCCCAAAAAGCGTGGGAGGCTGGAGAGAAGTAGAGACCAGGAAAAATTGGAGGTCGAAAAGGAGTGAGAGGCCAAAAAGCGGTGGGAGGCTGGTGAGAAATAGAGGCTGAAAAAATTGGAGGTCAAAAAGGAGTGGGAGGCCAAAAAGGAGTGGGAGACCGGTGAATAGTAGAGGCCAGAAAAAATCAGAAGTCGAAAAGGGGTGGGAGGGCAAAAAGGGGTGGGAGGCCAAAAAAGGGTGGGAGGCTGGAGAGAAGTAGAGCCAGAAAAAAATTGGAGTCCGAAAAGGAGTGGGAGGCCAAAAAGGAGTGTGAGACCGGTGAATAGGAGAGGCCAGAAAAAATCAGAAGTCAAAAAGGGGTAGGAGGACGAAAAGGGGTGGGAGGCTGGAGAGAAGTATAAGCCAGGAAAAATTGGAGGCTGAAAAGAAGTGAGAGGCCAAAGAGGGGTGGGAGGCTGGTGAGAAATAAAGGCCAGAAAAAATAAGAGCTCGAAAGGTGTGGGAGGCCGATAAATGGTGGGAGGCTGGAGAGAAGTAGAGGCCAGAAAAAGTTGGAGGTCGAAAAGGAGTGGGAGGCAAAAAGGAGTGTGAGACCGGTGAAGAGGAGAGGCCAGAAAAAATCAGAAGTCGAAAAGGGGTGGGAGGGCAAAAAGGGGTGGGAGGCCAAAAAAGGGTGGGAGGCTGGCGAGAAGTAGAGCCAGAAAAAATTGGAGTCCGAAAAGGAGTGGGAGGCCAAAAAGGAGTGGGAGACCGGTGAATAGTAGAGGCTAGAAAAAATCAGAAGCCGAAAAGGGGTGGGAGGCCGATAAATGGTGGGAGGCTGGAGAGAAGTAGAGGCCAGAAAAAATTGGAGGTTGAAAAGTTGTGGGAGGCCGAAAAATGGTGGGAGGCTGGAGAGAAGTAGAGGCCAGGAAAAATTGGAGGCCGAAAAGGGGTGGGAGGCCGAAAAATGGTGGGAGGCTGGAGAGAAGTAGAGGCCAGGAAAAATTGGAGTCCGAAAAGGAGTGGGAGTCCAAAAAAGGGTGGGAGGCTGGAGAGAAGTAGAGGCCAGGAAAAATTGGAGTCCGAAAAGGAGTGGGAGGCCAAAAAGGAGTGTGAGACCGGTGAATAGGAGAGGCCAGAAAAAATCAGAAGTCGAAAACGGGTGGGAGGGCAAAAAGGGGTGGGAGGCCAAAAAAGGGTGGGATGCTGGAGAGAAGTAGATCTAGAAAAAATTGGAGGCCAAAAAGGAGTGGGAGGCCAAAAAGGAGTGCAAGACCGGTGAATAGTAGAGGCCAGAAAAAGCAGAAGTCGAAAAGGGGTGGGAGGATGAAAAGGGGTGGGAGGCTGGAGAGAAGTAGAAGCAAGGAAAAATTGGAGGCTGAAAAGAAGTGAGAGGCCAAAGAGGGGTGGGAGGCTGGTGAGAAATAAAGGCCAGAAAAAATAAGAGCTCGAAAGGTGTGGGAGGCCGATAAATGGTGGGAGGCTGGAGAGAAGTAGAGGCCAGAAAAAGGTGGAGGTTGAAAAGTTGTGGGAGGCCGAAAAATGGTGGGAGGCTGGAGAGAAGTAGAGGCCAGGAAAAATTGGAGGCCGAAAAGGGGTGGGAGGCCGAAAAATGGTGGGAGGCTGGAGAGAAGTAGAGGCCAGGAAAAATTGGAGTCCGAAAAGGAGTGGGAGTCCAAAAAAGGGTGGGAGGCTGGAGAGAAGTAGAGGCCAGAAAAAATTGGAGTCTTAAAAGGAGTGGGAGGCCAAAAAGGAGTGTGAGACCGGTGAATAGGAGAGGCCAGAAAAAATCAGAAGTCGAAAAGGGGTGGGAGGGCAAAAATGGGTGGGAGGCCAAAAAAGGGTGGGAGGCTGGAGAGAAGTAGAGCCAGAAAAAATTGGAGGCCAAATAGGAGTGGGAGGCCAAAAAGGAGTGGGAGACCGGTGAATAGGAGAGGCCAGAAAAAATTAGCAGCCAAAACTGGGTGGGAGGGCAAAAAGGGATGGGAGGCCAAAAAAGGGTGGTAGTCTGGGAGGAGGGGAGGCTAGAAAAAATTGGAGGCCAAGAAGGGGTGGGAGGCCAAAACGGGGTGGGAGGCCCAAAAAGCGTGGGAGGCTGGAGAGAAGTAGAGACCAGGAAAAATTGGAGGTCGAAAAGGAGTGAGAGGCCAAAAAGCGGTGGGAGGCTGGTGAGAAATAGAGGCTGAAAAAATTGGAGGTGAAAAAGGAGTGGGAGGCCAAAAAGGAGTGTGAGACCGGTGAATAGTAGAGGCCAGAAAAAATTAGCAGCCGAAAAGTGGTGGGAGGCCGAAAAGGGGTGGGAGGCCCAAAAAGCGTGGTAGGCTGGAGAGAAGTAGAGGCCAGGAAAAATTGGAGTCCGAAAAGGAGTGAGAGGCCAAAAAGGAGTGTGAGACCGGTGAATAGTAGAGGCCAGAAAAAATCAGAAGTCGAAAAGGGGTGGGAGGCCGAAAAGGGGTGGGAGGCCAAAAAAGGGTGGTAGTCTGGGAGGAGGGGAGGCTAGAAAAAATTGTAGGCGAAGAAGGGGCGGGAGGCCAAAACGGGGTGGGAGGCCCAAAAAGTGTGGGAGGGTGGAGAGAAGTAGAGGCCAGGAAAAATTGGAGGTCAAAAAGGAGTGGGAGACCGGTGAATAGTAGAGGCCTGAAAAAATCAGAAGTCGAAAAGGGGTGGGAGGGCAAAAAGGGGTGGGAGGCCAAAAAAGGGTGGGAGGCTGGAGAGAAGTAGAGGCCAGAAAAAATTGGAGTCCGAAAAGGAGTGGGAGGCCAAAAAGGAGTGTGAGACCCGTGAATAGGAGAGGCCAGAAAAAATCAGAAGTCAAAAAGGGGTAGGAGGACAAAAAGGGGTGGGAGGCTGGAGAGAAGTATAAGCCAGGAAAAATTGGAGGCTGAAAAGAAGTGAGAGGCCAAAGAGGGGTGGGAGGCTGGTGAGAAATAAAGGCCAGAAAAAATAAGAGCTCGAAAGGTGTGGGAGGCCGATAAATGGTGGGAGGCTGGAGAGAAGTAGAGGCCAGAAAAAGTTGGAGGTCGAAAAGGAGTGGGAGGCAAAAAGGAGTGTGAGACCGGTGAAGAGGAGAGGCCAGAAAAAATCAGAAGTCGAAAAGGGGTGGGAGGGCAAAAAGGGGTGGGAGGCCAAAAAAGGGTGGGAGGCTGGCGAGAAGTAGAGCCAGAAAAAATTGGAGGCCAAAAAGGAGTGGGAGGCCAAAAAGGAGTGGGAGACCGGTGAATAGTAGAGGCCAGAAAAAATCAGAAGCCGAAAAGGGGTGGGAGGCCGATAAATGGTGGGAGGCTGGAGAGAAGTAGAGGCCAGAAAAAATTGGAGGTTGAAAAGTTGTGGGAGGCCGAAAAATGGTGGGAGGCTGGAGAGAAGTAGAGGCCAGGAAAAATTGGAGGCCGAAAAGGGGTGGGAGGCCGAAAAATGGTGGGAGGCTGGAGAGAAGTAGAGGCCAGGAAAAATTGGAGTCCGAAAAGGAGTGGGAGTCCAAAAAAGGGTGGGAGGCTGGAGAGAAGTAGAGGCCAGGAAAAATTGGAGTCCGAAAAGGAGTGGGAGGCCAAAAAGGAGTGTGAGACCGGTGAATAGGAGAGGCCAGAAAAAATCAGAAGTCGAAAAGGGGTGGGAGGGCAAAAATGGGTGGGAGGCCAAAAAAGGGTGGGAGGCTGGAGAGAAGTAGAGCCAGAAAAAATTGGAGGCCAAATAGGAGTGGGAGGCCAAAAAGGAGTGGGAGACCGGTGAATAGTAGAGGCCAGAAAAAATTAGCAGCCAAAACTGGGTGGGAGGGCAAAAAGGGATGGGAGGCCAAAAAAGGGTGGTAGTCTGGGAGGAGGGGAGGCTAGAAAAAATTGGAGGCCAAGAAGGGGTGGGAGGCCAAAACGGGGTGGGAGGCCCAAAAAGCGTGGGAGGCTGGAGAGAAGTAGAGACCAGGAAAAATTGGAGGTCGAAAAGGAGTGAGAGGCCAAAAAGCGGTGGGAGGCTGGTGAGAAATAGAGGCTGAAAAAATTGGAGGTCAAAAAGGAGTGGGAGGCCAAAAAGGAGTGTGAGACCGGTGAATAGTAGAGGCCAGAAAAAATCAGAAGTCGAAAAGGGGTGGGAGGGCAAAAAGGGGTGGGAGGCCAAAAAAGGGTGGGAGGCTGGAGAGAAGTAGAGCCAGAAAAAAATTGGAGTCCGAAAAGGAGTGGGAGGCCAAAAAGGAGTGTGAGACCGGTGAATAGGAGAGGCCAGAAAAAATCAGAAGTCAAAAAGGGGTAGGAGGACGAAAAGGGGTGGGAGGCTGGAGAGAAGTATAAGCCAGGAAAAATTGGAGGCTGAAAAGAAGTGAGAGGCCAAAGAGGGGTGGGAGGCTGGTGAGAAATAAAGGCCAGAAAAAATAAGAGCTCGAAAGGTGTGGGAGGCCGATAAATGGTGGGAGGCTGGAGAGAAGTAGAGGCCAGAAAAAGTTGGAGGTCGAAAAGGAGTGGGAGGCAAAAAGGAGTGTGAGACCGGTGAAGAGGAGAGGCCAGAAAAAATCAGAAGTCGAAAAGGGGTGGGAGGGCAAAAAGGGGTGGGAGGCCAAAAAAGGGTGGGAGGCTGGCGAGAAGTAGAGCCAGAAAAAATTGGAGTCCGAAAAGGAGTGGGAGGCCAAAAAGGAGTGGGAGACCGGTGAATAGTAGAGGCTAGAAAAAATCAGAAGCCGAAAAGGGGTGGGAGGCCGATAAATGGTGGGAGGCTGGAGAGAAGTAGAGGCCAGAAAAAATTGGAGGTTGAAAAGTTGTGGGAGGCCGAAAAATGGTGGGAGGCTGGAGAGAAGTAGAGGCCAGGAAAAATTGGAGGCCGAAAAGGGGTGGGAGGCCGAAAAATGGTGGGAGGCTGGAGAGAAGTAGAGGCCAGGAAAAATTGGAGTCCGAAAAGGAGTGGGAGTCCAAAAAAGGGTGGGAGGCTGGAGAGAAGTAGAGGCCAGGAAAAATTGGAGTCCGAAAAGGAGTGGGAGGCCAAAAAGGAGTGTGAGACCGGTGAATAGGAGAGGCCAGAAAAAATCAGAAGTCGAAAACGGGTGGGAGGGCAAAAAGGGGTGGGAGGCCAAAAAAGGGTGGGATGCTGGAGAGAAGTAGATCTAGAAAAAATTGGAGGCCAAAAAGGAGTGGGAGGCCAAAAAGGAGTGCAAGACCGGTGAATAGTAGAGGCCAGAAAAAGCAGAAGTCGAAAAGGGGTGGGAGGATGAAAAGGGGTGGGAGGCTGGAGAGAAGTAGAAGCAAGGAAAAATTGGAGGCTGAAAAGAAGTGAGAGGCCAAAGAGGGGTGGGAGGCTGGTGAGAAATAAAGGCCAGAAAAAATAAGAGCTCGAAAGGTGTGGGAGGCCGATAAATGGTGGGAGGCTGGAGAGAAGTAGAGGCCAGAAAAAGGTGGAGGTTGAAAAGTTGTGGGAGGCCGAAAAATGGTGGGAGGCTGGAGAGAAGTAGAGGCCAGGAAAAATTGGAGGCCGAAAAGGGGTGGGAGGCCGAAAAATGGTGGGAGGCTGGAGAGAAGTAGAGGCCAGGAAAAATTGGAGTCCGAAAAGGAGTGGGAGTCCAAAAAAGGGTGGGAGGCTGGAGAGAAGTAGAGGCCAGAAAAAATTGGAGTCTTAAAAGGAGTGGGAGGCCAAAAAGGAGTGTGAGACCGGTGAATAGGAGAGGCCAGAAAAAATCAGAAGTCGAAAAGGGGTGGGAGGGCAAAAATGGGTGGGAGGCCAAAAAAGGGTGGGAGGCTGGAGAGAAGTAGAGCCAGAAAAAATTGGAGGCCAAATAGGAGTGGGAGGCCAAAAAGGAGTGGGAGACCGGTGAATAGGAGAGGCCAGAAAAAATTAGCAGCCAAAACTGGGTGGGAGGGCAAAAAGGGATGGGAGGCCAAAAAAGGGTGGTAGTCTGGGAGGAGGGGAGGCTAGAAAAAATTGGAGGCCAAGAAGGGGTGGGAGGCCAAAACGGGGTGGGAGGCCCAAAAAGCGTGGGAGGCTGGAGAGAAGTAGAGACCAGGAAAAATTGGAGGTCGAAAAGGAGTGAGAGGCCAAAAAGCGGTGGGAGGCTGGTGAGAAATAGAGGCTGAAAAAATTGGAGGTGAAAAAGGAGTGGGAGGCCAAAAAGGAGTGTGAGACCGGTGAATAGTAGAGGCCAGAAAAAATTAGCAGCCGAAAAGTGGTGGGAGGCCGAAAAGGGGTGGGAGGCCCAAAAAGCGTGGTAGGCTGGAGAGAAGTAGAGGCCAGGAAAAATTGGAGTCCGAAAAGGAGTGAGAGGCCAAAAAGGAGTGTGAGACCGGTGAATAGTAGAGGCCAGAAAAAATCAGAAGTCGAAAAGGGGTGGGAGGCCGAAAAGGGGTGGGAGGCCAAAAAAGGGTGGTAGTCTGGGAGGAGGGGAGGCTAGAAAAAATTGTAGGCGAAGAAGGGGCGGGAGGCCAAAACGGGGTGGGAGGCCCAAAAAGTGTGGGAGGGTGGAGAGAAGTAGAGGCCAGGAAAAATTGGAGGTCAAAAAGGAGTGGGAGACCGGTGAATAGTAGAGGCCTGAAAAAATCAGAAGTCGAAAAGGGGTGGGAGGGCAAAAAGGGGTGGGAGGCCAAAAAAGGGTGGGAGGCTGGAGAGAAGTAGAGGCCAGAAAAAATTGGAGTCCGAAAAGGAGTGGGAGGCCAAAAAGGAGTGTGAGACCCGTGAATAGGAGAGGCCAGAAAAAATCAGAAGTCAAAAAGGGGTAGGAGGACAAAAAGGGGTGGGAGGCTGGAGAGAAGTATAAGCCAGGAAAAATTGGAGGCTGAAAAGAAGTGAGAGGCCAAAGAGGGGTGGGAGGCTGGTGAGAAATAAAGGCCAGAAAAAATAAGAGCTCGAAAGGTGTGGGAGGCCGATAAATGGTGGGAGGCTGGAGAGAAGTAGAGGCCAGAAAAAGTTGGAGGTCGAAAAGGAGTGGGAGGCAAAAAGGAGTGTGAGACCGGTGAAGAGGAGAGGCCAGAAAAAATCAGAAGTCGAAAAGGGGTGGGAGGGCAAAAAGGGGTGGGAGGCCAAAAAAGGGTGGGAGGCTGGCGAGAAGTAGAGCCAGAAAAAAATGGAGGCCAAAAAGGAGTGGGAGGCCAAAAAGGAGTGGGAGACCGGTGAATAGTAGAGGCCAGAAAAAATCAGAAGCCGAAAAGGGGTGGGAGGCCGATAAATGGTGGGAGGCTGGAGAGAAGTAGAGGCCAGAAAAAATTGGAGGTTGAAAAGTTGTGGGAGGCCGAAAAATGGTGGGAGGCTGGAGAGAAGTAGAGGCCAGGAAAAATTGGAGGCCGAAAAGGGGTGGGAGGCCGAAAAATGGTGGGAGGCTGGAGAGAAGTAGAGGCCAGGAAAAATTGGAGTCCGAAAAGGAGTGGGAGTCCAAAAAAGGGTGGGAGGCTGGAGAGAAGTAGAGGCCAGGAAAAATTGGAGTCCGAAAAGGAGTGGGAGGCCAAAAAGGAGTGTGAGACCGGTGAATAGGAGAGGCCAGAAAAAATCAGAAGTCGAAAAGGGGTGGGAGGGCAAAAATGGGTGGGAGGCCAAAAAAGGGTGGGAGGCTGGAGAGAAGTAGAGCCAGAAAAAATTGGAGGCCAAATAGGAGTGGGAGGCCAAAAAGGAGTGGGAGACCGGTGAATAGGAGAGGCCAGAAAAAATTAGCAGCCAAAACTGGGTGGGAGGGCAAAAAGGGATGGGAGGCCAAAAAAGGGTGGTAGTCTGGGAGGAGGGGAGGCTAGAAAAAATTGGAGGCCAAGAAGGGGTGGGAGGCCAAAACGGGGTGGGAGGCCCAAAAAGCGTGGGAGGCTGGAGAGAAGTAGAGACCAGGAAAAATTGGAGGTCGAAAAGGAGTGAGAGGCCAAAAAGCGGTGGGAGGCTGGTGAGAAATAGAGGCTGAAAAAATTGGAGGTCAAAAAGGAGTGGGAGGCCAAAAAGGAGTGTGAGACCGGTGAATAGTAGAGGCCAGAAAAAATTAGCAGCCGAAAAGTGGTGGGAGGCCGAAAAGGGGTGGGAGGCCCAAAAAGCGTGGTAGGCTGGAGAGAAGTAGAGGCCAGGAAAAATTGGAGTCCGAAAAGGAGTGAGAGGCCAAAAAGGAGTGTGAGACCGGTGAATAGTAGAGGCCAGAAAAAATCAGAAGTCGAAAAGGGGTGGGAGGCCGAAAAGGGGTGGGAGGCCAAAAAAGGGTGGTAGTCTGGGAGGAGGGGAGGCTAGAAAAAATTGTAGGCGAAGAAGGGGCGGGAGGCCAAAACGGGGTGGGAGGCCCAAAAAGTGTGGGAGGGTGGAGAGAAGTAGAGGCCAGGAAAAATTGGAGGTCAAAAAGGAGTGGGAGACCGGTGAATAGTAGAGGCCTGAAAAAATCAGAAGTCGAAAAGGGGTGGGAGGGCAAAAAGGGGTGGGAGGCCAAAAAAGGGTGGGAGGCTGGAGAGAAGTAGAGGCCAGAAAAAATTGGAGTCCGAAAAGGAGTGGGAGGCCAAAAAGGAGTGTGAGACCCGTGAATAGGAGAGGCCAGAAAAAATCAGAAGTCAAAAAGGGGTAGGAGGACAAAAAGGGGTGGGAGGCTGGAGAGAAGTATAAGCCAGGAAAAATTGGAGGCTGAAAAGAAGTGAGAGGCCAAAGAGGGGTGGGAGGCTGGTGAGAAATAAAGGCCAGAAAAAATAAGAGCTCGAAAGGTGTGGGAGGCCGATAAATGGTGGGAGGCTGGAGAGAAGTAGAGGCCAGAAAAAGTTGGAGGTCGAAAAGGAGTGGGAGGCAAAAAGGAGTGTGAGACCGGTGAAGAGGAGAGGCCAGAAAAAATCAGAAGTCGAAAAGGGGTGGGAGGGCAAAAAGGGGTGGGAGGCCAAAAAAGGGTGGGAGGCTGGCGAGAAGTAGAGCCAGAAAAAATTGGAGGCCAAAAAGGAGTGGGAGGCCAAAAAGGAGTGGGAGACCGGTGAATAGTAGAGGCCAGAAAAAATCAGAAGCCGAAAAGGGGTGGGAGGCCGATAAATGGTGGGAGGCTGGAGAGAAGTAGAGGCCAGAAAAAATTGGAGGTTGAAAAGTTGTGGGAGGCCGAAAAATGGTGGGAGGCTGGAGAGAAGTAGAGGCCAGGAAAAATTGGAGGCCGAAAAGGGGTGGGAGGCCGAAAAATGGTGGGAGGCTGGAGAGAAGTAGAGGCCAGGAAAAATTGGAGTCCGAAAAGGAGTGGGAGTCCAAAAAAGGGTGGGAGGCTGGAGAGAAGTAGAGGCCAGGAAAAATTGGAGTCCGAAAAGGAGTGGGAGGCCAAAAAGGAGTGTGAGACCGGTGAATAGGAGAGGCCAGAAAAAATCAGAAGTCGAAAAGGGGTGGGAGGGCAAAAATGGGTGGGAGGCCAAAAAAGGGTGGGAGGCTGGAGAGAAGTAGAGCCAGAAAAAATTGGAGGCCAAATAGGAGTGGGAGGCCAAAAAGGAGTGGGAGACCGGTGAATAGTAGAGGCCAGAAAAAATTAGCAGCCAAAACTGGGTGGGAGGGCAAAAAGGGATGGGAGGCCAAAAAAGGGTGGTAGTCTGGGAGGAGGGGAGGCTAGAAAAAATTGGAGGCCAAGAAGGGGTGGGAGGCCAAAACGGGGTGGGAGGCCCAAAAAGCGTGGGAGGCTGGAGAGAAGTAGAGACCAGGAAAAATTGGAGGTCGAAAAGGAGTGAGAGGCCAAAAAGCGGTGGGAGGCTGGTGAGAAATAGAGGCTGAAAAAATTGGAGGTCAAAAAGGAGTGGGAGGCCAAAAAGGAGTGTGAGACCGGTGAATAGTAGAGGCCAGAAAAAATCAGAAGTCGAAAAGGGGTGGGAGGGCAAAAAGGGGTGGGAGGCCAAAAAAGGGTGGGAGGCTGGAGAGAAGTAGAGCCAGAAAAAAATTGGAGTCCGAAAAGGAGTGGGAGGCCAAAAAGGAGTGTGAGACCGGTGAATAGGAGAGGCCAGAAAAAATCAGAAGTCAAAAAGGGGTAGGAGGACGAAAAGGGGTGGGAGGCTGGAGAGAAGTATAAGCCAGGAAAAATTGGAGGCTGAAAAGAAGTGAGAGGCCAAAGAGGGGTGGGAGGCTGGTGAGAAATAAAGGCCAGAAAAAATAAGAGCTCGAAAGGTGTGGGAGGCCGATAAATGGTGGGAGGCTGGAGAGAAGTAGAGGCCAGAAAAAGTTGGAGGTCGAAAAGGAGTGGGAGGCAAAAAGGAGTGTGAGACCGGTGAAGAGGAGAGGCCAGAAAAAATCAGAAGTCGAAAAGGGGTGGGAGGGCAAAAAGGGGTGGGAGGCCAAAAAAGGGTGGGAGGCTGGCGAGAAGTAGAGCCAGAAAAAATTGGAGTCCGAAAAGGAGTGGGAGGCCAAAAAGGAGTGGGAGACCGGTGAATAGTAGAGGCTAGAAAAAATCAGAAGCCGAAAAGGGGTGGGAGGCCGATAAATGGTGGGAGGCTGGAGAGAAGTAGAGGCCAGAAAAAATTGGAGGTTGAAAAGTTGTGGGAGGCCGAAAAATGGTGGGAGGCTGGAGAGAAGTAGAGGCCAGGAAAAATTGGAGGCCGAAAAGGGGTGGGAGGCCGAAAAATGGTGGGAGGCTGGAGAGAAGTAGAGGCCAGGAAAAATTGGAGTCCGAAAAGGAGTGGGAGTCCAAAAAAGGGTGGGAGGCTGGAGAGAAGTAGAGGCCAGGAAAAATTGGAGTCCGAAAAGGAGTGGGAGGCCAAAAAGGAGTGTGAGACCGGTGAATAGGAGAGGCCAGAAAAAATCAGAAGTCGAAAACGGGTGGGAGGGCAAAAAGGGGTGGGAGGCCAAAAAAGGGTGGGATGCTGGAGAGAAGTAGATCTAGAAAAAATTGGAGGCCAAAAAGGAGTGGGAGGCCAAAAAGGAGTGCAAGACCGGTGAATAGTAGAGGCCAGAAAAAGCAGAAGTCGAAAAGGGGTGGGAGGATGAAAAGGGGTGGGAGGCTGGAGAGAAGTAGAAGCAAGGAAAAATTGGAGGCTGAAAAGAAGTGAGAGGCCAAAGAGGGGTGGGAGGCTGGTGAGAAATAAAGGCCAGAAAAAATAAGAGCTCGAAAGGTGTGGGAGGCCGATAAATGGTGGGAGGCTGGAGAGAAGTAGAGGCCAGAAAAAGGTGGAGGTTGAAAAGTTGTGGGAGGCCGAAAAATGGTGGGAGGCTGGAGAGAAGTAGAGGCCAGGAAAAATTGGAGGCCGAAAAGGGGTGGGAGGCCGAAAAATGGTGGGAGGCTGGAGAGAAGTAGAGGCCAGGAAAAATTGGAGTCCGAAAAGGAGTGGGAGTCCAAAAAAGGGTGGGAGGCTGGAGAGAAGTAGAGGCCAGAAAAAATTGGAGTCTTAAAAGGAGTGGGAGGCCAAAAAGGAGTGTGAGACCGGTGAATAGGAGAGGCCAGAAAAAATCAGAAGTCGAAAAGGGGTGGGAGGGCAAAAATGGGTGGGAGGCCAAAAAAGGGTGGGAGGCTGGAGAGAAGTAGAGCCAGAAAAAATTGGAGGCCAAATAGGAGTGGGAGGCCAAAAAGGAGTGGGAGACCGGTGAATAGGAGAGGCCAGAAAAAATTAGCAGCCAAAACTGGGTGGGAGGGCAAAAAGGGATGGGAGGCCAAAAAAGGGTGGTAGTCTGGGAGGAGGGGAGGCTAGAAAAAATTGGAGGCCAAGAAGGGGTGGGAGGCCAAAACGGGGTGGGAGGCCCAAAAAGCGTGGGAGGCTGGAGAGAAGTAGAGACCAGGAAAAATTGGAGGTCGAAAAGGAGTGAGAGGCCAAAAAGCGGTGGGAGGCTGGTGAGAAATAGAGGCTGAAAAAATTGGAGGTGAAAAAGGAGTGGGAGGCCAAAAAGGAGTGTGAGACCGGTGAATAGTAGAGGCCAGAAAAAATTAGCAGCCGAAAAGTGGTGGGAGGCCGAAAAGGGGTGGGAGGCCCAAAAAGCGTGGTAGGCTGGAGAGAAGTAGAGGCCAGGAAAAATTGGAGTCCGAAAAGGAGTGAGAGGCCAAAAAGGAGTGTGAGACCGGTGAATAGTAGAGGCCAGAAAAAATCAGAAGTCGAAAAGGGGTGGGAGGCCGAAAAGGGGTGGGAGGCCAAAAAAGGGTGGTAGTCTGGGAGGAGGGGAGGCTAGAAAAAATTGTAGGCGAAGAAGGGGCGGGAGGCCAAAACGGGGTGGGAGGCCCAAAAAGTGTGGGAGGGTGGAGAGAAGTAGAGGCCAGGAAAAATTGGAGGTCAAAAAGGAGTGGGAGACCGGTGAATAGTAGAGGCCTGAAAAAATCAGAAGTCGAAAAGGGGTGGGAGGGCAAAAAGGGGTGGGAGGCCAAAAAAGGGTGGGAGGCTGGAGAGAAGTAGAGGCCAGAAAAAATTGGAGTCCGAAAAGGAGTGGGAGGCCAAAAAGGAGTGTGAGACCCGTGAATAGGAGAGGCCAGAAAAAATCAGAAGTCAAAAAGGGGTAGGAGGACAAAAAGGGGTGGGAGGCTGGAGAGAAGTATAAGCCAGGAAAAATTGGAGGCTGAAAAGAAGTGAGAGGCCAAAGAGGGGTGGGAGGCTGGTGAGAAATAAAGGCCAGAAAAAATAAGAGCTCGAAAGGTGTGGGAGGCCGATAAATGGTGGGAGGCTGGAGAGAAGTAGAGGCCAGAAAAAGTTGGAGGTCGAAAAGGAGTGGGAGGCAAAAAGGAGTGTGAGACCGGTGAAGAGGAGAGGCCAGAAAAAATCAGAAGTCGAAAAGGGGTGGGAGGGCAAAAAGGGGTGGGAGGCCAAAAAAGGGTGGGAGGCTGGCGAGAAGTAGAGCCAGAAAAAAATGGAGGCCAAAAAGGAGTGGGAGGCCAAAAAGGAGTGGGAGACCGGTGAATAGTAGAGGCCAGAAAAAATCAGAAGCCGAAAAGGGGTGGGAGGCCGATAAATGGTGGGAGGCTGGAGAGAAGTAGAGGCCAGAAAAAATTGGAGGTTGAAAAGTTGTGGGAGGCCGAAAAATGGTGGGAGGCTGGAGAGAAGTAGAGGCCAGAAAAAATTGGAGGCCGAAAAGGGGTGGGAGGCCGAAAAATGGTGGGAGGCTGGAGAGAAGTAGAGGCCAGGAAAAATTGGAGTCCGAAAAGGAGTGGGAGGCCAAAAAGGGGTGGGAGGCTGGAGAGAAGTAGAGGCCAGAAAAAATTGGAGTCTTAAAAGGAGTGGGAGGCCAAAAAGGAGTGTGAGACCGGTGAATAGGAGAGGCCAGAAAAAATCAGAAGTCGAAAAGGGGTGGGAGGGCAAAAATGGGTGGGAGGCCAAAAAAGGGTGGGAGGCTGGAGAGAAGTAGAGCCAGAAAAAATTGGAGGCCAAATAGGAGTGGGAGGCCAAAAAGGAGTGGGAGACCGGTGAATAGGAGAGGCCAGAAAAAATTAGCAGCCAAAACTGGGTGGGAGGGCAAAAAGGGATGGGAGGCCAAAAAAGGGTGGTAGTCTGGGAGGAGGGGAGGCTAGAAAAAATTGGAGGCCAAGAAGGGGTGGGAGGCCAAAACGGGGTGGGAGGCCCAAAAAGCGTGGGAGGCTGGAGAGAAGTAGAGACCAGGAAAAATTGGAGGTCGAAAAGGAGTGAGAGGCCAAAAAGCGGTGGGAGGCTGGTGAGAAATAGAGGCTGAAAAAATTGGAGGTCAAAAAGGAGTGGGAGGCCAAAAAGGAGTGTGAGACCGGTGAATAGTAGAGGCCAGAAAAAATTAGCAGCCGAAAAGTGGTGGGAGGCCGAAAAGGGGTGGGAGGCCCAAAAAGCGTGGTAGGCTGGAGAGAAGTAGAGGCCAGGAAAAATTGGAGTCCGAAAAGGAGTGAGAGGCCAAAAAGGAGTGTGAGACCGGTGAAGAGGAGAGGCCAGAAAAAATCAGAAGTCAAAAAGGGGTGGGAGGGCAAAAAGGGGTGGGAGGCCAAAAAAGGGTGGGAGGCTGGAGAGAAGTAGAGCCAGAAAAAAATTGGAGTCCGAAAAGGAGTGGGAGGCCAAAAAGGAGTGTGAGACCGGTGAATAGGAGAGGCCAGAAAAAATTAGCAGCCGAAAAGGGGTGGGAGGCCGAAAAGGGGTGGGAGGCCAAAAAAGGGTGGTAGTCTGGGAGGAGGGGAGGCTAGAAAAAATTGTAGGCGAAGAAGGGGCGGGAGGCCAAAACGGGGTGGGAGGCCCAAAAAGTGTGGGAGGGTGGAGAGAAGTAGAGGCCAGAAAAAGTTGGAGGTCGAAAAGGAGTGGGAGGCAAAAAGGAGTGTGAGACCGGTGAAGAGGAGAGGCCAGAAAAAATCAGAAGTCGAAAAGGGGTGGGAGGGCAAAAAGGGGTGGGAGGCCAAAAAAGGGTGGGAGGCTGGCGAGAAGTAGAGCCAGAAAAAATTGGAGGCCAAAAAGGAGTGGGAGGCCAAAAAGGAGTGGGAGACCGGTGAATAGTAGAGGCCAGAAAAAATCAGAAGCCGAAAAGGGGTGGGAGGCCGATAAATGGTGGGAGGCTGGAGAGAAGTAGAGGCCAGAAAAAATTGGAGGTTGAAAAGTTGTGGGAGGCCGAAAAATGGTGGGAGGCTGGAGAGAAGTACAGGCCAGAAAAAATTGGAGGCCGAAAAGGGGTGGGAGGCCGAAAAATGGTGGGAGGCTGGAGAGAAGTAGAGGCCAGGAAAAATTGGAGTCCGAAAAGGAGTGGGAGTCCAAAAAAGGGTGGGAGGCTGGAGAGAAGTAGAGGCCAGGAAAAATTGGAGTCCGAAAAGGAGTGGGAGGCCAAAAAGGAGTGTGAGACCGGTGAATAGGAGAGGCCAGAAAAAATCAGAAGTCGAAAAGGAGTGGGAGGGCAAAAAGGGGTGGGAGGCCAAAAAAGGGTGGGATGCTGGAGAGAAGTAGATCTAGAAAAAATTGGAGGCCAAAAAGGAGTGGGAGGCCAAAAAGGAGTGCAAGACCGTTGAATAGTAGAGGCCAGAAAAAGCAGAAGTCGAAAAGGGGTGGGAGGATGAAAAGGGGTGGGAGGCTGGAGAGAAGTAGAAGCAAGGAAAAATTGGAGGCTGAAAAGAAGTGAGAGGCCAAAGAGGGGTGGGAGGCTGGTGAGAAATAAAGGCCAGAAAAAATAAGAGCTCGAAAGGTGTGGGAGGCCGATAAATGGTGGGAGGCTGGAGAGAAGTAGAGGCCAGAAAAAGGTGGAGGTTGAAAAGTTGTGGGAGGCTGAAAAATGGTGGGAGGCTGGAGAGAAGTAGAGGCCAGGAAAAATTGGAGGCCGAAAAGGGGTGGGAGGCCGAAAAATGGTGGGAGGCTGGAGAGAAGTAGAGGCCAGGAAAAATTGGAGTCCGAAAAGGAGTGGGAGGCCAAAAAAGGGTGGGAGGCTGGAGAGAAGTAGAGGCCAGAAAAAATTGGAGTCTTAAAAGGAGTGGGAGGCCAAAAAGGAGTGTGAGACCGGTGAATAGGAGAGGCCAGAAAAAATCAGAAGTCGAAAAGGGGTGGGAGGGCAAAAATGGGTGGGAGGCCAAAAAAGGGTGGGAGGCTGGAGAGAAGTAGAGCCAGAAAAAATTGGAGGCCAAATAGGAGTGGGAGGCCAAAAAGGAGTGGGAGACCGGTGAATAGTAGAGGCCAGAAAAAATTAGCAGCCAAAACTGGGTGGGAGGGCAAAAAGGGATGGGAGGCCAAAAAAGGGTGGTAGTCTGGGAGGAGGGGAGGCTAGAAAAAATTGGAGGCCAAGAAGGGGTGGGAGGCCAAAACGGGGTGGGAGGCCCAAAAAGCGTGGGAGGCTGGAGAGAAGTAGAGACCAGGAAAAATTGGAGGTCGAAAAGGAGTGAGAGGCCAAAAAGCGGTGGGAGGCTGGTGAGAAATAGAGGCTGAAAAAATTGGAGGTCAAAAAGTAGTGGGAGGCCAAAAAGGAGTGTGAGACCGGTGAATAGTAGAGGCCAGAAAAAATTAGCAGCCGAAAAGTGGTGGGAGGCCGAAAAGGGGTGGGAGGCCCAAAAAGCGTGGTAGGCTGGAGAGAAGTAGAGGCCAGGAAAAATTGGAGTCCGAAAAGGAGTGAGAGGCCAAAAAGGAGTGTGAGACCGGTGAATAGTAGAGGCCAGAAAAAATCAGAAGTCGAAAAGGGGTGGGAGGCCGAAAAGGGGTGGGAGGCCAAAAAAGGGTGGTAGTCTGGGAGGAGGGGAGGCTAGAAAAAATTGTAGGCGAAGAAGGGGCGGGAGGCCAAAACGGGGTGGGAGGCCCAAAAAGTGTGGGAGGGTGGAGAGAAGTAGAGGCCAGGAAAAATTGGAGGTCAAAAAGGAGTGGGAGACCGGTGAATAGTAGAGGCCTGAAAAAATCAGAAGTCGAAAAGGGGTGGGAGGGCAAAAAGGGGTGGGAGGCCAAAAAAGGGTGGGAGGCTGGAGAGAAGTAGAGGCCAGAAAAAATTGGAGTCCGAAAAGGAGTGGGAGGCCAAAAAGGAGTGTGAGACCGGTGAATAGGAGAGGCCAGAAAAAATCAGAAGTCAAAAAGGGGTAGGAGGACGAAAAGGGGTGGGAGGCTGGAGAGAAGTATAAGCCAGGAAAAATTGGAGGCTGAAAAGAAGTGAGAGGCCAAAGAGGGGTGGGAGGCTGGTGAGAAATAAAGGCCAGAAAAAATAAGAGCTCGAAAGGTGTGGGAGGCCGATAAATGGTGGGAGGCTGGAGAGAAGTAGAGGCCAGAAAAAGTTGGAGGTCGAAAAGGAGTGGGAGGCAAAAAGGAGTGTGAGACCGGTGAAGAGGAGAGGCCAGAAAAAATCAGAAGTCGAAAAGGGGTGGGAGGGCAAAAAGGGGTGGGAGGCCAAAAAAGGGTGGGAGGCTGGCGAGAAGTAGAGCCAGAAAAAAATTGGAGGTTGAAAAGTTGTGGGAGGCCGAAAAATGGTGGGAGGCTGGAGAGAAGTAGAGGCCAGGAAAAATTGGAGGCCGAAAAGGGGTGGGAGGCCGAAAAATGGTGGGAGGCTGGAGAGAAGTAGAGGCCAGGAAAAATTGGAGTCCGAAAAGGAGTGGGAGTCCAAAAAAGGGTGGGAGGCTGGAGAGAAGTAGAGGCCAGGAAAAATTGGAGTCCGAAAAGGAGTGGGAGGCCAAAAAGGAGTGTGAGACCGGTGAATAGGAGAGGCCAGAAAAAATCAGAAGTCGAAAAGGAGTGGGAGGGCAAAAAGGGGTGGGAGGCCAAAAAAGGGTGGGATGCTGGAGAGAAGTAGATCTAGAAAAAATTGGAGGCCAAAAAGGAGTGGGAGGCCAAAAAGGAGTGCAAGACCGGTGAATAGTAGAGGCCAGAAAAAGCAGAAGTCGAAAAGGGGTGGGAGGATGAAAAGGGGTGGGAGGCTGGAGAGAAGTAGAAGCAAGGAAAAATTGGAGGCTGAAAAGAAGTGAGAGGCCAAAGAGGGGTGGGAGGCTGGTGAGAAATAAAGGCCAGAAAAAATAAGAGCTCGAAAGGTGTGGGAGGCCGATAAATGGTGGGAGGCTGGAGAGAAGTAGAGGCCAGAAAAAGGTGGAGGTTGAAAAGTTGTGGGAGGCCGAAAAATGGTGGGAGGCTGGAGAGAAGTAGAGGCCAGGAAAAATTGGAGGCCGAAAAGGGGTGGGAGGCCGAAAAATGGTGGGAGGCTGGAGAGAAGTAGAGGCCAGGAAAAATTGGAGTCCGAAAAGGAGTGGGAGTCCAAAAAAGGGTGGGAGGCTGGAGAGAAGTAGAGGCCAGGAAAAATTGGAGTCCGAAAAGGAGTGGGAGGCCAAAAAGGAGTGTGAGACCGGTGAATAGGAGAGGCCAGAAAAAATCAGAAGTCGAAAAGGGGTGGGAGGGCAAAAATGGGTGGGAGGCCAAAAAAGGGTGGGAGGCTGGAGAGAAGTAGAGCCAGAAAAAATTGGAGGCCAAATAGGAGTGGGAGGCCAAAAAGGAGTGGGAGACCGGTGAATAGTATAGGCCAGAAAAAATTAGCAGCCAAAACTGGGTGGGAGGGCAAAAAGGGATGGGAGGCCAAAAAAGGGTGGTAGTCTGGGAGGAGGGGAGGCTAGAAAAAATTGGAGGCCAAGAAGGGGTGGGAGGCCAAAACGGGGTGGGAGGCCCAAAAAGCGTGGGAGGCTGGAGAGAAGTAGAGACCAGGAAAAATTGGAGGTCGAAAAGGAGTGAGAGGCCAAAAAGCGGTGGGAGGCTGGTGAGAAATAGAGGCTGAAAAAATTGGAGGTCAAAAAGGAGTGGGAGGCCAAAAAGGAGTGTGAGACCGGTGAATAGTAGAGGCCAGAAAAAATTAGCAGCCGAAAAGTGGTGGGAGGCCGAAAAGGGGTGGGAGGCCCAAAAAGCGTGGTAGGCTGGAGAGAAGTAGAGGCCAGGAAAAATTGGAGTCCGAAAAGGAGTGAGAGGCCAAAAAGGAGTGTGAGACCGGTGAATAGTAGAGGCCAGAAAAAATCAGAAGTCGAAAAGGGGTGGGAGGCCGAAAAGGGGTGGGAGGCCAAAAAAGGGTGGTAGTCTGGGAGGAGGGGAGGCTAGAAAAAATTGTAGGCGAAGAAGGGGCGGGAGGCCAAAACGGGGTGGGAGGCCCAAAAAGTGTGGGAGGGTGGAGAGAAGTAGAGGCCAGGAAAAATTGGAGGTCAAAAAGGAGTGTGAGACCAGTGAATAGTAGAGGCCTGAAAAAATCAGAAGTCGAAAAGGGGTGGGAGGGCAAAAAGGGGTGGGAGGCCAAAAAAGGGTGGGAGGCTGGAGAGAAGTAGAGGCCAGAAAAAATTGGAGTCCGAAAAGGAGTGGGAGGCCAAAAAGGAGTGTGAGACCGGTGAATAGGAGAGGCCAGAAAAAATCAGAAGTCAAAAAGGGGTAGGAGGACAAAAAGGGGTGGGAGGCTGGAGAGAAGTATAAGCCAGGAAAAATTGGAGGCTGAAAAGAAGTGAGAGGCCAAAGAGGGGTGGGAGGCTGGTGAGAAATAAAGGCCAGAAAAAATAAGAGCTCGAAAGGTGTGGGAGGCCGATAAATGGTGGGAGGCTGGAGAGAAGTAGAGGCCAGAAAAAGTTGGAGGTCGAAAAGGAGTGGGAGGCAAAAAGGAGTGTGAGACCGGTGAAGAGGAGAGGCCAGAAAAAATCAGAAGTCGAAAAGGGGTGGGAGGGCAAAAAGGGGTGGGAGGCCAAAAAAGGGTGGGAGGCTGGCGAGAAGTAGAGCCAGAAAAAAATGGAGGCCAAAAAGGAGTGGGAGGCCAAAAAGGAGTGGGAGACCGGTGAATAGTAGAGGCCAGAAAAAATCAGAAGCCGAAAAGGGGTGGGAGGCCGATAAATGGTGGGAGGCTGGAGAGAAGTAGAGGCCAGAAAAAATTGGAGGTTGAAAAGTTGTGGGAGGCCGAAAAATGGTGGGAGGCTGGAGAGAAGTAGAGGCCAGGAAAAATTGGAGGCCGAAAAGGGGTGGGAGGCCGAAAAATGGTGGGAGGCTGGAGAGAAGTAGAGGCCAGGAAAAATTGGAGTCCGAAAAGGAGTGGGAGTCCAAAAAAGGGTGGGAGGCTGGAGAGAAGTAGAGGCCAGGAAAAATTGGAGTCCGAAAAGGAGTGGGAGGCCAAAAAGGAGTGTGAGACCGGTGAATAGGAGAGGCCAGAAAAAATCAGAAGTCGAAAAGGGGTGGGAGGGCAAAAATGGGTGGGAGGCCAAAAAAGGGTGGGAGGCTGGAGAGAAGTAGAGCCAGAAAAAATTGGAGGCCAAATAGGAGTGGGAGGCCAAAAAGGAGTGGGAGACCGGTGAATAGTATAGGCCAGAAAAAATTAGCAGCCAAAACTGGGTGGGAGGGCAAAAAGGGATGGGAGGCCAAAAAAGGGTGGTAGTCTGGGAGGAGGGGAGGCTAGAAAAAATTGGTGGCCAAGAAGGGGTGGGAGGCCAAAACGGGGTGGGAGGCCCAAAAAGCGTGGGAGGCTGGAGAGAAGTAGAGACCAGGAAAAATTGGAGGTCGAAAAGGAGTGAGAGGCCAAAAAGCGGTGGGAGGCTGGTGAGAAATAGAGGCTGAAAAAATTGGAGGTCAAAAAGGAGTGGGAGGCCAAAAAGGAGTGTGAGACCGGTGAATAGTAGAGGCC
This sequence comes from Strix uralensis, assembly GCF_047716275.1. Lineage (NCBI taxonomy): Eukaryota > Metazoa > Chordata > Aves > Strigiformes > Strigidae > Strix > Strix uralensis. The sequence goes on from NC_133991.1 coordinate 14,201,860, forward strand.
AGAAAAAATTAGCAGCCGAAAAGTGGTGGGAGGCCGAAAAGGGGTGGGAGGCCCAAAAAGCGTGGTAGGCTGGAGAGAAGTAGAGGCCAGGAAAAATTGGAGTCCGAAAAGGAGTGAGAGGCCAAAAAGGAGTGTGAGACCGGTGAATAGTAGAGGCCAGAAAAAATCAGAAGTCGAAAAGGGGTGGGAGGGCAAAAAGGGGTGGGAGGCCAAAAAAGGGTGGGAGGCTGGAGAGAAGTAGAGCCAGAAAAAAATTGGAGTCCGAAAAGGAGTGGGAGGCCAAAGAGGAGTGTGAGACCGGTGAATAGGAGAGGCCAGAAAAAATCAGAAGTCAAAAAGGGGTAGGAGGACAAAAAGGGGTGGGAGGCTGGAGAGAAGTATAAGCCAGGAAAAATTGGAGGCTGAAAAGAAGTGAGAGGCCAAAGAGGGGTGGGAGGCTGGTGAGAAATAAAGGCCAGAAAAAATAAGAGCTCGAAAGGTGTGGGAGGCCGATAAATGGTGGGAGGCTGGAGAGAAGTAGAGGCCAGAAAAAGTTGGAGGTCGAAAAGGAGTGGGAGGCCAAAAAGGGGTGGGAGGCTGGTGAGAAATAGAGGCCGAAAAAATTGGAGCTCAAAAAGGAGTGGGAGGCCAAAAAGGAGTGTGAGACCGGTGAAGAGGAGAGGCCAGAAAAAATCAGAAGTCGAAAAGGGGTGGGAGGGCAAAAAGGGGTGGGAGGCCAAAAAAGGGTGGGAGGCTGGCGAGAAGTAGAGCCAGAAAAAATTGGAGGCCAAAAAGGAGTGGGAGGCCAAAAAGGAGTGGGAGACCGGTGAATAGTAGAGGCCAGAAAAAATCAGAAGCCGAAAAGGGGTGGGAGGCCGATAAATGGTGGGAGGCTGGAGAGAAGTAGAGGCCAGAAAAAATTGGAGGTTGAAAAGTTGTGGGAGGCCGAAAAATGGTGGGAGGCTGGAGAGAAGTAGAGGCCAGAAAAAATTGGAGGCCGAAAAGGGGTGGGAGGCCGAAAAATGGTGGGAGGCTGGAGAGAAGTAGAGGCCAGGAAAAATTGGAGTCCGAAAAGGAGTGGGAGGCCAAAAAGGGGTGGGAGGCTGGAGAGAAGTAGAGGCCAGAAAAAATTGGAGTCTTAAAAGGAGTGGGAGGCCAAAAAGGAGTGTGAGACCGGTGAATAGGAGAGGCCAGAAAAAATCAGAAGTCGAAAAGGGGTGGGAGGGCAAAAATGGGTGGGAGGCCAAAAAAGGGTGGGAGGCTGGAGAGAAGTAGAGCCAGAAAAAATTGGAGGCCAAATAGGAGTGGGAGGCCAAAAAGGAGTGGGAGACCGGTGAATAGTATAGGCCAGAAAAAATTAGCAGCCAAAACTGGGTGGGAGGGCAAAAAGGGATGGGAGGCCAAAAAAGGGTGGTAGTCTGGGAGGAGGGGAGGCTAGAAAAAATTGGAGGCCAAGAAGGGGTGGGAGGCCAAAACGGGGTGGGAGGCCCAAAAAGCGTGGGAGGCTGGAGAGAAGTAGAGACCAGGAAAAATTGGAGGTCGAAAAGGAGTGAGAGGCCAAAAAGCGGTGGGAGGCTGGTGAGAAATAGAGGCTGAAAAAATTGGAGGTCAAAAAGGAGTGGGAGGCCAAAAAGGAGTGTGAGACCGGTGAATAGTAGAGGCCAGAAAAAATTAGCAGCCGAAAAGTGGTGGGAGGCCGAAAAGGGGTGGGAGGCCCAAAAAGCGTGGTAGGCTGGAGAGAAGTAGAGGCCAGGAAAAATTGGAGTCCGAAAAGGAGTGAGAGGCCAAAAAGGAGTGTGAGACCGGTGAAGAGGAGAGGCCAGAAAAAATCAGAAGTCAAAAAGGGGTGGGAGGGCAAAAAGGGGTGGGAGGCCAAAAAAGGGTGGGAGGCTGGAGAGAAGTAGAGCCAGAAAAAAATTGGAGTCCGAAAAGGAGTGGGAGGCCAAAAAGGAGTGTGAGACCGGTGAATAGGAGAGGCCAGAAAAAATTAGCAGCCGAAAAGTGGTGGGAGGCCGAAAAGGGGTGGGAGGCCCAAAAAGCGTGGTAGGCTGGAGAGAAGTAGAGGCCAGGAAAAATTGGAGTCCGAAAAGGAGTGAGAGGCCAAAAAGGAGTGTGAGACCGGTGAAGAGGAGAGGCCAGAAAAAATCAGAAGTCAAAAAGGGGTGGGAGGGCAAAAAGGGGTGGGAGGCCAAAAAAGGGTGGGAGGCTGGAGAGAAGTAGAGCCAGAAAAAAATTGGAGTCCGAAAAGGAGTGGGAGGCCAAAAAGGAGTGTGAGACCGGTGAATAGGAGAGGCCAGAAAAAATTAGCAGCCGAAAAGGGGTGGGAGGGCAAAAAGGGGTGGGAGGCCAAAAAAGGGTGGGAGGCTGGAGAGAAGTAGAGCCAGAAAAAAATTGGAGTCCGAAAAGGAGTGGGAGGCCAAAGAGGAGTGTGAGACCGGTGAATAGGAGAGGCCAGAAAAAATCAGAAGTCAAAAAGGGGTAGGAGGACAAAAAGGGGTGGGAGGCTGGAGAGAAGTATAAGCCAGGAAAAATTGGAGGCTGAAAAGAAGTGAGAGGCCAAAGAGGGGTGGGAGGCTGGTGAGAAATAAAGGCCAGAAAAAATAAGAGCTCGAAAGGTGTGGGAGGCCGATAAATGGTGGGAGGCTGGAGAGAAGTAGAGGCCAGAAAAAGTTGGAGGTCGAAAAGGAGTGGGAGGCCAAAAAGGGGTGGGAGGCTGGTGAGAAATAGAGGCCGAAAAAATTGGAGCTCAAAAAGGAGTGGGAGGCCAAAAAGGAGTGTGAGACCGGTGAAGAGGAGAGGCCAGAAAAAATCAGAAGTCGAAAAGGGGTGGGAGGGCAAAAAGGGGTGGGAGGCCAAAAAAGGGTGGGAGGCTGGCGAGAAGTAGAGCCAGAAAAAATTGGAGGCCAAAAAGGAGTGGGAGGCCAAAAAGGAGTGGGAGACCGGTGAATAGTAGAGGCCAGAAAAAATCAGAAGCCGAAAAGGGGTGGGAGGCCGATAAATGGTGGGAGGCTGGAGAGAAGTAGAGGCCAGAAAAAATTGGAGGTTGAAAAGTTGTGGGAGGCCGAAAAATGGTGGGAGGCTGGAGAGAAGTAGAGGCCAGAAAAAATTGGAGGCCGAAAAGGGGTGGGAGGCCGAAAAATGGTGGGAGGCTGGAGAGAAGTAGAGGCCAGGAAAAATTGGAGTCCGAAAAGGAGTGGGAGGCCAAAAAGGGGTGGGAGGCTGGAGAGAAGTAGAGGCCAGAAAAAATTGGAGTCTTAAAAGGAGTGGGAGGCCAAAAAGGAGTGTGAGACCGGTGAATAGGAGAGGCCAGAAAAAATCAGAAGTCGAAAAGGGGTGGGAGGGCAAAAATGGGTGGGAGGCCAAAAAAGGGTGGGAGGCTGGAGAGAAGTAGAGCCAGAAAAAATTGGAGGCCAAATAGGAGTGGGAGGCCAAAAAGGAGTGGGAGACCGGTGAATAGTATAGGCCAGAAAAAATTAGCAGCCAAAACTGGGTGGGAGGGCAAAAAGGGATGGGAGGCCAAAAAAGGGTGGTAGTCTGGTAGGAGGGGAGGCTAGAAAAAATTGGAGGCCAAGAAGGGGTGGGAGGCCAAAACGGGGTGGGAGGCCCAAAAAGCGTGGGAGGCTGGAGAGAAGTAGAGACCAGGAAAAATTGGAGGTCGAAAAGGAGTGAGAGGCCAAAAAGCGGTGGGAGGCTGGTGAGAAATAGAGGCTGAAAAAATTGGAGGTCAAAAAGGAGTGGGAGGCCAAAAAGGAGTGTGAGACCGGTGAATAGTAGAGGCCAGAAAAAATTAGCAGCCGAAAAGTGGTGGGAGGCCGAAAAGGGGTGGGAGGCCCAAAAAGCGTGGTAGGCTGGAGAGAAGTAGAGGCCAGGAAAAATTGGAGTCCGAAAAGGAGTGAGAGGCCAAAAAGGAGTGTGAGACCGGTGAAGAGGAGAGGCCAGAAAAAATCAGAAGTCAAAAAGGGGTGGGAGGGCAAAAAGGGGTGGGAGGCCAAAAAAGGGTGGGAGGCTGGAGAGAAGTAGAGCCAGAAAAAAATTGGAGTCCGAAAAGGAGTGGGAGGCCAAAAAGGAGTGTGAGACCGGTGAATAGGAGAGGCCAGAAAAAATTAGCAGCCGAAAAGTGGTGGGAGGCCGAAAAGGGGTGGGAGGCCCAAAAAGCGTGGTAGGCTGGAGAGAAGTAGAGGCCAGGAAAAATTGGAGTCCGAAAAGGAGTGAGAGGCCAAAAAGGAGTGTGAGACCGGTGAAGAGGAGAGGCCAGAAAAAATCAGAAGTCAAAAAGGGGTGGGAGGGCAAAAAGGGGTGGGAGGCCAAAAAAGGGTGGGAGGCTGGAGAGAAGTAGAGCCAGAAAAAAATTGGAGTCCGAAAAGGAGTGGGAGGCCAAAAAGGAGTGTGAGACCGGTGAATAGGAGAGGCCAGAAAAAATTAGCAGCCGAAAAGGGGTGGGAGGCCGAAAAGGGGTGGGAGGCCAAAAAAGGGTGGTAGTCTGGGAGGAGGGGAGGCTAGAAAAAATTGTAGGCGAAGAAGGGGCGGGAGGCCAAAACGGGGTGGGAGGCCCAAAAAGTGTGGGAGGGTGGAGAGAAGTAGAGGCCAGAAAAAGTTGGAGGTCGAAAAGGAGTGGGAGGCAAAAAGGAGTGTGAGACCGGTGAAGAGGAGAGGCCAGAAAAAATCAGAAGTCGAAAAGGGGTGGGAGGGCAAAAAGGGGTGGGAGGCCAAAAAAGGGTGGGAGGCTGGCGAGAAGTAGAGCCAGAAAAAATTGGAGGCCAAAAAGGAGTGGGAGGCCAAAAAGGAGTGGGAGACCGGTGAATAGTAGAGGCCAGAAAAAATCAGAAGCCGAAAAGGGGTGGGAGGCCGATAAATGGTGGGAGGCTGGAGAGAAGTAGAGGCCAGAAAAAATTGGAGGTTGAAAAGTTGTGGGAGGCCGAAAAATGGTGGGAGGCTGGAGAGAAGTACAGGCCAGAAAAAATTGGAGGCCGAAAAGGGGTGGGAGGCCGAAAAATGGTGGGAGGCTGGAGAGAAGTAGAGGCCAGGAAAAATTGGAGTCCGAAAAGGAGTGGGAGTCCAAAAAAGGGTGGGAGGCTGGAGAGAAGTAGAGGCCAGGAAAAATTGGAGTCCGAAAAGGAGTGGGAGGCCAAAAAGGAGTGTGAGACCGGTGAATAGGAGAGGCCAGAAAAAATCAGAAGTCGAAAAGGAGTGGGAGGGCAAAAAGGGGTGGGAGGCCAAAAAAGGGTGGGATGCTGGAGAGAAGTAGATCTAGAAAAAATTGGAGGCCAAAAAGGAGTGGGAGGCCAAAAAGGAGTGCAAGACCGTTGAATAGTAGAGGCCAGAAAAAGCAGAAGTCGAAAAGGGGTGGGAGGATGAAAAGGGGTGGGAGGCTGGAGAGAAGTAGAAGCAAGGAAAAATTGGAGGCTGAAAAGAAGTGAGAGGCCAAAGAGGGGTGGGAGGCTGGTGAGAAATAAAGGCCAGAAAAAATAAGAGCTCGAAAGGTGTGGGAGGCCGATAAATGGTGGGAGGCTGGAGAGAAGTAGAGGCCAGAAAAAGGTGGAGGTTGAAAAGTTGTGGGAGGCTGAAAAATGGTGGGAGGCTGGAGAGAAGTAGAGGCCAGGAAAAATTGGAGGCCGAAAAGGGGTGGGAGGCCGAAAAATGGTGGGAGGCTGGAGAGAAGTAGAGGCCAGGAAAAATTGGAGTCCGAAAAGGAGTGGGAGTCCAAAAAAGGGTGGGAGGCTGGAGAGAAGTAGAGGCCAGAAAAAATTGGAGTCTTAAAAGGAGTGGGAGGCCAAAAAGGAGTGTGAGACCGGTGAATAGGAGAGGCCAGAAAAAATCAGAAGTCGAAAAGGGGTGGGAGGGCAAAAATGGGTGGGAGGCCAAAAAAGGGTGGGAGGCTGGAGAGAAGTAGAGCCAGAAAAAATTGGAGGCCAAATAGGAGTGGGAGGCCAAAAAGGAGTGGGAGACCGGTGAATAGGAGAGGCCAGAAAAAATTAGCAGCCAAAACTGGGTGGGAGGGCAAAAAGGGATGGGAGGCCAAAAAAGGGTGGTAGTCTGGGAGGAGGGGAGGCTAGAAAAAATTGGAGGCCAAGAAGGGGTGGGAGGCCAAAACGGGGTGGGAGGCCCAAAAAGCGTGGGAGGCTGGAGAGAAGTAGAGACCAGGAAAAATTGGAGGTCGAAAAGGAGTGAGAGGCCAAAAAGCGGTGGGAGGCTGGTGAGAAATAGAGGCTGAAAAAATTGGAGGTCAAAAAGGAGTGGGAGGCCAAAAAGGAGTGTGAGACCGGTGAATAGTAGAGGCCAGAAAAAATTAGCAGCCGAAAAGTGGTGGGAGGCCGAAAAGGGGTGGGAGGCCCAAAAAGCGTGGTAGGCTGGAGAGAAGTAGAGGCCAGGAAAAATTGGAGTCCGAAAAGGAGTGAGAGGCCAAAAAGGAGTGTGAGACCGGTGAATAGTAGAGGCCAGAAAAAATCAGAAGTCGAAAAGGGGTGGGAGGCCGAAAAGGGGTGGGAGGCCAAAAAAGGGTGGTAGTCTGGGAGGAGGGGAGGCTAGAAAAAATTGTAGGCGAAGAAGGGGCGGGAGGCCAAAACGGGGTGGGAGGCCCAAAAAGTGTGGGAGGGTGGAGAGAAGTAGAGGCCAGGAAAAATTGGAGGTCAAAAAGGAGTGGGAGACCGGTGAATAGTAGAGGCCTGAAAAAATCAGAAGTCGAAAAGGGGTGGGAGGGCAAAAAGGGGTGGGAGGCCAAAAAAGGGTGGGAGGCTGGAGAGAAGTAGAGGCCAGAAAAAATTGGAGTCCGAAAAGGAGTGGGAGGCCAAAAAGGAGTGTGAGACCGGTGAATAGGAGAGGCCAGAAAAAATCAGAAGTCAAAAAGGGGTAGGAGGACGAAAAGGGGTGGGAGGCTGGAGAGAAGTATAAGCCAGGAAAAATTGGAGGCTGAAAAGAAGTGAGAGGCCAAAGAGGGGTGGGAGGCTGGTGAGAAATAAAGGCCAGAAAAAATAAGAGCTCGAAAGGTGTGGGAGGCCGATAAATGGTGGGAGGCTGGAGAGAAGTAGAGGCCAGAAAAAGTTGGAGGTCGAAAAGGAGTGGGAGGCAAAAAGGAGTGTGAGACCGGTGAAGAGGAGAGGCCAGAAAAAATCAGAAGTCGAAAAGGGGTGGGAGGGCAAAAAGGGGTGGGAGGCCAAAAAAGGGTGGGAGGCTGGCGAGAAGTAGAGCCAGAAAAAATTGGAGTCCGAAAAGGAGTGGGAGGCCAAAAAGGAGTGGGAGACCGGTGAATAGTAGAGGCCAGAAAAAATCAGAAGCCGAAAAGGGGTGGGAGGCCGATAAATGGTGGGAGGCTGGAGAGAAGTAGAGGCCAGAAAAAATTGGAGGTTGAAAAGTTGTGGGAGGCCGAAAAATGGTGGGAGGCTGGAGAGAAGTAGAGGCCAGGAAAAATTGGAGGCCGAAAAGGGGTGGGAGGCCGAAAAATGGTGGGAGGCTGGAGAGAAGTAGAGGCCAGGAAAAATTGGAGTCCGAAAAGGAGTGGGAGTCCAAAAAAGGGTGGGAGGCTGGAGAGAAGTAGAGGCCAGGAAAAATTGGAGTCCGAAAAGGAGTGGGAGGCCAAAAAGGAGTGTGAGACCGGTGAATAGGAGAGGCCAGAAAAAATCAGAAGTCGAAAAGGGGTGGGAGGGCAAAAATGGGTGGGAGGCCAAAAAAGGGTGGGAGGCTGGAGAGAAGTAGAGCCAGAAAAAATTGGAGGCCAAATAGGAGTGGGAGGCCAAAAAGGAGTGGGAGACCGGTGAATAGTAGAGGCCAGAAAAAATTAGCAGCCAAAACTGGGTGGGAGGGCAAAAAGGGATGGGAGGCCAAAAAAGGGTGGTAGTCTGGGAGGAGGGGAGGCTAGAAAAAATTGGAGGCCAAGAAGGGGTGGGAGGCCAAAACGGGGTGGGAGGCCCAAAAAGCGTGGGAGGCTGGAGAGAAGTAGAGACCAGGAAAAATTGGAGGTCGAAAAGGAGTGAGAGGCCAAAAAGCGGTGGGAGGCTGGTGAGAAATAGAGGCTGAAAAAATTGGAGGTCAAAAAGGAGTGGGAGGCCAAAAAGGAGTGTGAGACCGGTGAATAGTAGAGGCCAGAAAAAATTAGCAGCCGAAAAGTGGTGGGAGGCCGAAAAGGGGTGGGAGGCCCAAAAAGCGTGGTAGGCTGGAGAGAAGTAGAGGCCAGGAAAAATTGGAGTCCGAAAAGGAGTGAGAGGCCAAAAAGGAGTGTGAGACCGGTGAATAGTAGAGGCCAGAAAAAATCAGAAGTCGAAAAGGGGTGGGAGGGCAAAAAGGGGTGGGAGGCCAAAAAAGGGTGGGAGGCTGGAGAGAAGTAGAGCCAGAAAAAAATTGGAGTCCGAAAAGGAGTGGGAGGCCAAAAAGGAGTGTGAGACCGGTGAATAGGAGAGGCCAGAAAAAATCAGAAGTCAAAAAGGGGTAGGAGGACGAAAAGGGGTGGGAGGCTGGAGAGAAGTATAAGCCAGGAAAAATTGGAGGCTGAAAAGAAGTGAGAGGCCAAAGAGGGGTGGGAGGCTGGTGAGAAATAAAGGCCAGAAAAAATAAGAGCTCGAAAGGTGTGGGAGGCCGATAAATGGTGGGAGGCTGGAGAGAAGTAGAGGCCAGAAAAAGTTGGAGGTCGAAAAGGAGTGGGAGGCCAAAAAGGGGTGGGAGGCTGGTGAGAAATAGAGGCCGAAAAAATTGGAGCTCAAAAAGGAGTGGGAGGCCAAAAAGGAGTGTGAGACCGGTGAAGAGGAGAGGCCAGAAAAAATCAGAAGTCGAAAAGGGGTGGGAGGGCAAAAAGGGGTGGGAGGCCAAAAAAGGGTGGGAGGCTGGCGAGAAGTAGAGCCAGAAAAAATTGGAGGCCAAAAAGGAGTGGGAGGCCAAAAAGGAGTGGGAGACCGGTGAATAGTAGAGGCCAGAAAAAATCAGAAGCCGAAAAGGGGTGGGAGGCCGATAAATGGTGGGAGGCTGGAGAGAAGTAGAGGCCAGAAAAAATTGGAGGTTGAAAAGTTGTGGGAGGCCGAAAAATGGTGGGAGGCTGGAGAGAAGTAGAGGCCAGGAAAAATTGGAGGCCGAAAAGGGGTGGGAGGCCGAAAAATGGTGGGAGGCTGGAGAGAAGTAGAGGCCAGGAAAAATTGGAGTCCGAAAAGGAGTGGGAGGCCAAAAAAGGGTGGGAGGCTGGAGAGAAGTAGAGGCCAGAAAAAATTGGAGTCTTAAAAGGAGTGGGAGGCCAAAAAGGAGTGTGAGACCGGTGAATAGGAGAGGCCAGAAAAAATCAGAAGTCGAAAAGGGGTGGGAGGGCAAAAATGGGTGGGAGGCCAAAAAAGGGTGGGAGGCTGGAGAGAAGTAGAGCCAGAAAAAATTGGAGGCCAAATAGGAGTGGGAGGCCAAAAAGGAGTGGGAGACCGGTGAATAGTAGAGGCCAGAAAAAATTAGCAGCCAAAACTGGGTGGGAGGGCAAAAAGGGATGGGAGGCCAAAAAAGGGTGGTAGTCTGGGAGGAGGGGAGGCTAGAAAAAATTGGAGGCCAAGAAGGGGTGGGAGGCCAAAACGGGGTGGGAGGCCCAAAAAGCGTGGGAGGCTGGAGAGAAGTAGAGACCAGGAAAAATTGGAGGTCGAAAAGGAGTGAGAGGCCAAAAAGCGGTGGGAGGCTGGTGAGAAATAGAGGCTGAAAAAATTGGAGGTCAAAAAGGAGTGGGAGGCCAAAAAGGAGTGTGAGACCGGTGAATAGTAGAGGCCAGAAAAAATTAGCAGCCGAAAAGTGGTGGGAGGCCGAAAAGGGGTGGGAGGCCCAAAAAGCGTGGTAGGCTGGAGAGAAGTAGAGGCCAGGAAAAATTGGAGTCCGAAAAGGAGTGAGAGGCCAAAAAGGAGTGTGAGACCGGTGAAGAGGAGAGGCCAGAAAAAATCAGAAGTCAAAAAGGGGTGGGAGGGCAAAAAGGGGTGGGAGGCCAAAAAAGGGTGGGAGGCTGGAGAGAAGTAGAGCCAGAAAAAAATTGGAGTCCGAAAAGGAGTGGGAGGCCAAAAAGGAGTGTGAGACCGGTGAATAGGAGAGGCCAGAAAAAATTAGCAGCCGAAAAGGGGTGGGAGGCCGAAAAGGGGTGGGAGGCCAAAAAAGGGTGGTAGTCTGGGAGGAGGGGAGGCTAGAAAAAATTGTAGGCGAAGAAGGGGCGGGAGGCCAAAACGGGGTGGGAGGCCCAAAAAGTGTGGGAGGGTGGAGAGAAGTAGAGGCCAGAAAAAGTTGGAGGTCGAAAAGGAGTGGGAGGCAAAAAGGAGTGTGAGACCGGTGAAGAGGAGAGGCCAGAAAAAATCAGAAGTCGAAAAGGGGTGGGAGGGCAAAAAGGGGTGGGAGGCCAAAAAAGGGTGGGAGGCTGGCGAGAAGTAGAGCCAGAAAAAATTGGAGGCCAAAAAGGAGTGGGAGGCCAAAAAGGAGTGGGAGACCGGTGAATAGTAGAGGCCAGAAAAAATCAGAAGCCGAAAAGGGGTGGGAGGCCGATAAATGGTGGGAGGCTGGAGAGAAGTAGAGGCCAGAAAAAATTGGAGGTTGAAAAGTTGTGGGAGGCCGAAAAATGGTGGGAGGCTGGAGAGAAGTAGAGGCCAGGAAAAATTGGAGGCCGAAAAGGGGTGGGAGGCCGAAAAATGGTGGGAGGCTGGAGAGAAGTAGAGGCCAGGAAAAATTGGAGTCCGAAAAGGAGTGGGAGTCCAAAAAAGGGTGGGAGGCTGGAGAGAAGTAGAGGCCAGGAAAAATTGGAGTCCGAAAAGGAGTGGGAGGCCAAAAAGGAGTGTGAGACCGGTGAATAGGAGAGGCCAGAAAAAATCAGAAGTCGAAAAGGGGTGGGAGGGCAAAAAGGGGTGGGAGGCCAAAAAAGGGTGGGATGCTGGAGAGAAGTAGATCTAGAAAAAATTGGAGGCCAAAAAGGAGTGGGAGGCCAAAAAGGAGTGCAAGACCGTTGAATAGTAGAGGCCAGAAAAAGCAGAAGTCGAAAAGGGGTGGGAGGATGAAAAGGGGTGGGAGGCTGGAGAGAAGTAGAAGCAAGGAAAAATTGGAGGCTGAAAAGAAGTGAGAGGCCAAAGAGGGGTGGGAGGCTGGTGAGAAATAAAGGCCAGAAAAAATAAGAGCTCGAAAGGTGTGGGAGGCCGATAAATGGTGGGAGGCTGGAGAGAAGTAGAGGCCAGAAAAAGGTGGAGGTTGAAAAGTTGTGGGAGGCTGAAAAATGGTGGGAGGCTGGAGAGAAGTAGAGGCCAGGAAAAATTGGAGGCCGAAAAGGGGTGGGAGGCCGAAAAATGGTGGGAGGCTGGAGAGAAGTAGAGGCCAGGAAAAATTGGAGTCCGAAAAGGAGTGGGAGGCCAAAAAAGGGTGGGAGGCTGGAGAGAAGTAGAGGCCAGAAAAAATTGGAGTCTTAAAAGGAGTGGGAGGCCAAAAAGGAGTGTGAGACCGGTGAATAGGAGAGGCCAGAAAAAATCAGAAGTCGAAAAGGGGTGGGAGGGCAAAAATGGGTGGGAGGCCAAAAAAGGGTGGGAGGCTGGAGAGAAGTAGAGCCAGAAAAAATTGGAGGCCAAATAGGAGTGGGAGGCCAAAAAGGAGTGGGAGACCGGTGAATAGTAGAGGCCAGAAAAAATTAGCAGCCAAAACTGGGTGGGAGGGCAAAAAGGGATGGGAGGCCAAAAAAGGGTGGTAGTCTGGGAGGAGGGGAGGCTAGAAAAAATTGGAGGCCAAGAAGGGGTGGGAGGCCAAAACGGGGTGGGAGGCCCAAAAAGCGTGGGAGGCTGGAGAGAAGTAGAGACCAGGAAAAATTGGAGGTCGAAAACGAGTGAGAGGCCAAAAAGCGGTGGGAGGCTGGTGAGAAATAGAGGCTGAAAAAATTGGAGGTGAAAAAGGAGTGGGAGGCCAAAAAGGAGTGTGAGACCGGTGAATAGTAGAGGCCAGAAAAAATTAGCAGCCGAAAAGTGGTGGGAGGCCGAAAAGGGGTGGGAGGCCCAAAAAGCGTGGTAGGCTGGAGAGAAGTAGAGGCCAGGAAAAATTGGAGTCCGAAAAGGAGTGAGAGGCCAAAAAGGAGTGTGAGACCGGTGAATAGTAGAGGCCAGAAAAAATCAGAAGTCGAAAAGGGGTGGGAGGCCGAAAAGGGGTGGGAGGCCAAAAAAGGGTGGTAGTCTGGGAGGAGGGGAGGCTAGAAAAAATTGTAGGCGAAGAAGGGGCGGGAGGCCAAAACGGGGTGGGAGGCCCAAAAAGTGTGGGAGGGTGGAGAGAAGTAGAGGCCAGGAAAAATTGGAGGTCAAAAAGGAGTGTGAGACCGGTGAATAGTAGAGGCCTGAAAAAATCAGAAGTCGAAAAGGGGTGGGAGGGCAAAAAGGGGTGGGAGGCCAAAAAAGGGTGGGAGGCTGGAGAGAAGTAGAGGCCAGAAAAAATTGGAGTCCGAAAAGGAGTGGGAGGCCAAAAAGGAGTGTGAGACCGGTGAATAGGAGAGGCCAGAAAAAATCAGAAGTCAAAAAGGGGTAGGAGGACGAAAAGGGGTGGGAGGCTGGAGAGAAGTATAAGCCAGGAAAAATTGGAGGCTGAAAAGAAGTGAGAGGCCAAAGAGGGGTGGGAGGCTGGTGAGAAATAAAGGCCAGAAAAAATAAGAGCTCGAAAGGTGTGGGAGGCCGATAAATGGTGGGAGGCTGGAGAGAAGTAGAGGCCAGAAAAAGTTGGAGGTCGAAAAGGAGTGGGAGGCAAAAAGGAGTGTGAGACCGGTGAAGAGGAGAGGCCAGAAAAAATCAGAAGTCGAAAAGGGGTGGGAGGGCAGAAAGGGGTGGGAGGCCAAAAAAGGGTGGGAGGCTGGCGAGAAGTAGAGCCAGAAAAAATTGGAGGCCAAAAAGGAGTGGGAGGCCAAAAAGGAGTGGGAGACCGGTGAATAGTAGAGGCCAGAAAAAATCAGAAGCCGAAAAGGGGTGGGAGGCCGATAAATGGTGGGAGGCTGGAGAGAAGTAGAGGCCAGAAAAAATTGGAGGTTGAAAAGTTGTGGGAGGCCGAAAAATGGTGGGAGGCTGGAGAGAAGTAGAGGCCAGGAAAAATTGGAGGCCGAAAAGGGGTGGGAGGCCGAAAAATGGTGGGAGGCTGGAGAGAAGTAGAGGCCAGGAAAAATTGGAGTCCGAAAAGGAGTGGGAGGCCAAAAAAGGGTGGGAGGCTGGAGAGAAGTAGAGGCCAGGAAAAATTGGAGTCCGAAAAGGAGTGGGAGGCCAAAAAGGAGTGTGAGACCGGTGAATAGGAGAGGCCAGAAAAAATCAGAAGTCGAAAAGGGGTGGGAGGGCAAAAATGGGTGGGAGGCCAAAAAAGGGTGGGAGGCTGGAGAGAAGTAGAGCCAGAAAAAATTGGAGGCCAAATAGGAGTGGGAGGCCAAAAAGGAGTGTGAGACCGGTGAATAGTAGAGGCCAGAAAAAATTAGCAGCCAAAACTGGGTGGGAGGGCAAAAAGGGATGGGAGGCCAAAAAAGGGTGGTAGTCTGGGAGGAGGGGAGGCTAGAAAAAATTGGAGGCCAAGAAGGGGTGGGAGGCCAAAACGGGGTGGGAGGCCCAAAAAGCGTGGGAGGCTGGAGAGAAGTAGAGACCAGGAAAAATTGGAGGTCGAAAAGGAGTGAGAGGCCAAAAAGCGGTGGGAGGCTGGTGAGAAATAGAGGCTGAAAAAATTGGAGGTCAAAAAGGAGTGGGAGGCCAAAAAGGAGTGTGAGACCGGTGAATAGTAGAGGCCAGAAAAAATTAGCAGCCGAAAAGTGGTGGGAGGCCGAAAAGGGGTGGGAGGCCCAAAAAGCGTGGTAGGCTGGAGAGAAGTAGAGGCCAGGAAAAATTGGAGTCCGAAAAGGAGTGAGAGGCCAAAAAGGAGTGTGAGACCGGTGAATAGTAGAGGCCAGAAAAAATCAGAAGTCGAAAAGGGGTGGGAGGGCAAAAAGGGGTGGGAGGCCAAAAAAGGGTGGGAGGCTGGAGAGAAGTAGAGCCAGAAAAAAATTGGAGTCCGAAAAGGAGTGGGAGGCCAAAAAGGAGTGTGAGACCGGTGAATAGGAGAGGCCAGAAAAAATCAGAAGTCAAAAAGGGGTAGGAGGACGAAAAGGGGTGGGAGGCTGGAGAGAAGTATAAGCCAGGAAAAATTGGAGGCTGAAAAGAAGTGAGAGGCCAAAGAGGGGTGGGAGGCTGGTGAGAAATAAAGGCCAGAAAAAATAAGAGCTCGAAAGGTGTGGGAGGCCGATAAATGGTGGGAGGCTGGAGAGAAGTAGAGGCCAGAAAAAGTTGGAGGTCGAAAAGGAGTGGGAGGCCAAAAAGGGGTGGGAGGCTGGTGAGAAATAGAGGCCGAAAAAATTGGAGCTCAAAAAGGAGTGGGAGGCCAAAAAGGAGTGTGAGACCGGTGAAGAGGAGAGGCCAGAAAAAATCAGAAGTCGAAAAGGGGTGGGAGGGCAAAAAGGGGTGGGAGGCCAAAAAAGGGTGGGAGGCTGGCGAGAAGTAGAGCCAGAAAAAATTGGAGGCCAAAAAGGAGTGGGAGGCCAAAAAGGAGTGGGAGACCGGTGAATAGTAGAGGCCAGAAAAAATCAGAAGCCGAAAAGGGGTGGGAGGCCGATAAATGGTGGGAGGCTGGAGAGAAGTAGAGGCCAGAAAAAATTGGAGGTTGAAAAGTTGTGGGAGGCCGAAAAATGGTGGGAGGCTGGAGAGAAGTAGAGGCCAGAAAAAATTGGAGGCCGAAAAGGGGTGGGAGGCCGAAAAATGGTGGGAGGCTGGAGAGAAGTAGAGGCCAGGAAAAATTGGAGTCCGAAAAGGAGTGGGAGGCGAAAAAGGGGTGGGAGGCTGGAGAGAAGTAGAGGCCAGAAAAAATTGGAGTCTTAAAAGGAGTGGGAGGCCAAAAAGGAGTGTGAGACCGGTGAATAGGAGAGGCCAGAAAAAATCAGAAGTCGAAAAGGGGTGGGAGGGCAAAAATGGGTGGGAGGCCAAAAAAGGGTGGGAGGCTGGAGAGAAGTAGAGCCAGAAAAAATTGGAGGCCAAATAGGAGTGGGAGGCCAAAAAGGAGTGGGAGACCGGTGAATAGTATAGGCCAGAAAAAATTAGCAGCCAAAACTGGGTGGGAGGGCAAAAAGGGATGGGAGGCCAAAAAAGGGTGGTAGTCTGGGAGGAGGGGAGGCTAGAAAAAATTGGAGGCCAAGAAGGGGTGGGAGGCCAAAACGGGGTGGGAGGCCCAAAAAGCGTGGGAGGCTGGAGAGAAGTAGAGACCAGGAAAAATTGGAGGTCGAAAAGGAGTGAGAGGCCAAAAAGCGGTGGGAGGCTGGTGAGAAATAGAGGCTGAAAAAATTGGAGGTGAAAAAGGAGTGGGAGGCCAAAAAGGAGTGTGAGACCGGTGAATAGTAGAGGCCAGAAAAAATTAGCAGCCGAAAAGTGGTGGGAGGCCGAAAAGGGGTGGGAGGCCCAAAAAGCGTGGTAGGCTGGAGAGAAGTAGAGGCCAGGAAAAATTGGAGTCCGAAAAGGAGTGAGAGGCCAAAAAGGAGTGTGAGACCGGTGAAGAGGAGAGGCCAGAAAAAATCAGAAGTCAAAAAGGGGTGGGAGGGCAAAAAGGGGTGGGAGTCCAAAAAAGGGTGGGAGGCTGGAGAGAAGTAGAGCCAGAAAAAAATTGGAGTCCGAAAAGGAGTGGGAGGCCAAAAAGGAGTGTGAGACCGGTGAATAGGAGAGGCCAGAAAAAATTAGCAGCCGAAAAGGGGTGGGAGGCCGAAAAGGGGTGGGAGGCCAAAAAAGGGTGGTAGTCTGGGAGGAGGGGAGGCTAGAAAAAATTGTAGGCGAAGAAGGGGCGGGAGGCCAAAACGGGGTGGGAGGCCCAAAAAGTGTGGGAGGGTGGAGAGAAGTAGAGGCCAGAAAAAGTTGGAGGTCGAAAAGGAGTGGGAGGCAAAAAGGAGTGTGAGACCGGTGAAGAGGAGAGGCCAGAAAAAATCAGAAGTCGAAAAGGGGTGGGAGGGCAAAAAGGGGTGGGAGGCCAAAAAAGGGTGGGAGGCTGGCGAGAAGTAGAGCCAGAAAAAATTGGAGGTTGAAAAGTTGTGGGAGGCCGAAAAATGGTGGGAGGCTGGAGAGAAGTAGAGGCCAGGAAAAATTGGAGGCCGAAAAGGGGTGGGAGGCCGAAAAATGGTGGGAGGCTGGAGAGAAGTAGAGGCCAGGAAAAATTGGAGTCCGAAAAGGAGTGGGAGTCCAAAAAAGGGTGGGAGGCTGGAGAGAAGTAGAGGCCAGGAAAAATTGGAGTCCGAAAAGGAGTGGGAGGCCAAAAAGGAGTGTGAGACCGGTGAATAGGAGAGGCCAGAAAAAATCAGAAGTCGAAAAGGAGTGGGAGGGCAAAAAGGGGTGGGAGGCCAAAAAAGGGTGGGATGCTGGAGAGAAGTAGATCTAGAAAAAATTGGAGGCCAAAAAGGAGTGGGAGGCCAAAAAGGAGTGCAAGACCGGTGAATAGTAGAGGCCAGAAAAAGCAGAAGTCGAAAAGGGGTGGGAGGATGAAAAGGGGTGGGAGGCTGGAGAGAAGTAGAAGCAAGGAAAAATTGGAGGCTGAAAAGAAGTGAGAGGCCAAAGAGGGGTGGGAGGCTGGTGAGAAATAAAGGCCAGAAAAAATAAGAGCTCGAAAGGGGTGGGAGGCCGAAAAATGGTGGGAGGCTGGAGAGAAGTAGAGGCCAGGAAAAATTGGAGTCCGAAAAGGAGTGGGAGGCCAAAAAAGGGTGGGAGGCTGGAGAGAAGTAGAGGCCAGAAAAAATTGGAGTCTTAAAAGGAGTGGGAGGCCAAAAAGGAGTGTGAGACCGGTGAATAGGAGAGGCCAGAAAAAATCAGAAGTCGAAAAGGGGTGGGAGGGCAAAAATGGGTGGGAGGCCAAAAAAGGGTGGGAGGCTGGAGAGAAGTAGAGCCAGAAAAAATTGGAGGCCAAATAGGAGTGGGAGGCCAAAAAGGAGTGGGAGACCGGTGAATAGTAGAGGCCAGAAAAAATTAGCAGCCGAAAAGTGGTGGGAGGCCGAAAAGGGGTGGGAGGCCCAAAAAGCGTGGTAGGCTGGAGAGAAGTAGAGGCCAGGAAAAATTGGAGTCCGAAAAGGAGTGAGAGGCCAAAAAGGAGTGTGAGACCGGTGAATAGTAGAGGCCAGAAAAAATCAGAAGTCGAAAAGGGGTGGGAGGGCAAAAAGGGGTGGGAGGCCAAAAAAGGGTGGGAGGCTGGAGAGAAGTAGAGCCAGAAAAAAATTGGAGTCCGAAAAGGAGTGGGAGGCCAAAAAGGAGTGTGAGACCGGTGAATAGGAGAGGCCAGAAAAAATTAGCAGCCGAAAAGGGGTGGGAGGCCGAAAAGGGGTGGGAGGCCAAAAAAGGGTGGTAGTCTGGGAGGAGGGGAGGCTAGAAAAAATTGTAGGCGAAGAAGGGGCGGGAGGCCAAAACGGGGTGGGAGGCCCAAAAAGCGTGGGAGGGTGGAGAGAAGTAGAGGCCAGGAAAAATTGGAGGTCAAAAAGGAGTGTGAGACCGGTGAATAGGAGAGGCCTGAAAAAATCAGAAGTCGAAAAGGGGTGGGAGGGCAAAAAGTGGTGGGAGGCCAAAAAAGGGTGGGAGGCTGGAGAGACGTAGAGGCCAGAAAAAATTGGAGTCTGAAAAGGAGTGGGAGGCCAAAAAGGAGTGTGAGACCGGTGAATAGGAGAGGCCAGAAAAAATCAGAAGTCAAAAAGGGGTAGGAGGACGAAAAGGGGTGGGAGGCTGGAGAGAAGTATAAGCCAGGAAAAATTTGAGGCTGAAAAGAAGTGAGAGGCCAAAGAGGGGTGGGAGGCTGGTGAGAAATAGAGGCTGAAAAAATTGGAGGTCAAAAAGGAGTGGGAGGCCAAAAAGGAGTGTGAGACCGGTGAATAGTAGAGGCCAGAAAAAATTAGCAGCCGAAAAGTGGTGGGAGGCCGAAAAGGGGTGGGAGGCCCAAAAAGCGTGGTAGGCTGGAGAGAAGTAGAGGCCAGGAAAAATTGGAGTCCGAAAAGGAGTGAGAGGCCAAAAAGGGTGGGAGGCTGGAGAGAAGTAGAGGCCAGAAAAAATTGGAGTCTTAAAAGGAGTGGGAGGCCAAAAAGGAGTGTGAGACCGGTGAATAGGAGAGGCCAGAAAAAATCAGAAGTCGAAAAGGGGTGGGAGGGCAAAAATGGGTGGGAGGCCAAAAAAGGGTGGGAGGCTGGAGAGAAGTAGAGCCAGAAAAAATTGGAGGCCAAATAGGAGTGGGAGGCCAAAAAGGAGTGTGAGACCGGTGAATAGGAGAGGCCAGAAAAAATCAGAAGTCAAAAAGGGGTAGGAGGACGAAAAGGGGTGGGAGGCTGGAGAGAAGTATAAGCCAGGAAAAATTGGAGGCTGAAAAGAAGTGAGAGGCCAAAGAGGGGTGGGAGGCTGGTGAGAAATAAAGGCCAGAAAAAATAAGAGCTCGAAAGGTGTGGGAGGCCGATAAATGGGGGGAGGCTGGAGAGAAGTAGAGGCCAGAAAAAGTTGGAGGTCGAAAAGGAGTGGGAGGCCAAAAAAGGGTGGGAGGCTGGTGAGAAATAGAGGCCGAAAAAATTGGAGCTCAAAAAGGAGTGGGAGGCCAAAAAGGAGTGTGAGACCGGTGAAGAGGAGAGGCCAGAAAAATTCAGAAGTCGAAAAGGGGTGGGAGGGCAAAAAGGGGTGGGAGGCCAAAAAAGGGTGGGAGGCTGGCGAGAAGTAGAGCCAGAAAAAATTGGAGGCCAAAAAGGAGTGGGAGGCCAAAAAGGAGTGGGAGACCGGTGAATAGTAGAGGCCAGAAAAAATCAGAAGCCGAAAAGGGGTGGGAGGCCGATAAATGGTGGGAGGCTGGAGAGAAGTAGAGGCCAGAAAAAATTGGAGGTTGAAAAGTTGTGGGAGGCCGAAAAATGGTGGGAGGCTGGAGAGAAGTACAGGCCAGAAAAAATTGGAGGCCGAAAAGGGGTGGGAGGCCGAAAAATGGTGGGAGGCTGGAGAGAAGTAGAGGCCAGGAAAAATTGGAGTCCGAAAAGGAGTGGGAGGCCAAAAAGGGGTGGGAGGCTGGTGAGAAATAGAGGCTGAAAAAATTGGAGGTCAAAAAGGAGTGGGAGGCCAAAAAGGAGTGTGAGACCGGTGAATAGTAGAGGCCAGAAAAAATTAGCAGCCGAAAAGGGGTGGGAGGCCGAAAAGGGGTGGGAGGCCAAAAAAGCGTGGTAGGCTGGAGAGAAGTAGAGGCCAGGAAAAATTGGAGTCCGAAAAGGAGTGGGAGGCCAAAAAGGAGTGTGAGACCGGTGAATAGGAGAGGCCAGAAAAAATCAGAAGTCGAAAAGGGGTGGGAGGGCAAAAATGGGTGGGAGGCCAAAAAAGGGTGGGAGGCTGGAGAGAAGTAGAGCCAGAAAAAATTGGAGGCCAAATAGGAGTGGGAGGCCAAAAAGGAGTGGGAGACCGGTGAATAGTAGAGGCCAGAAAAAATTAGCAGCCAAAACTGGGTGGGAGGGCAAAAAGGGATGGGAGGCCAAAAAAGGGTGGTAGTCTGGGAGGAGGGGAGGCTAGAAAAAATTGGAGGCCAAGAAGGGGTGGGAGGCCAAAACGGGGTGGGAGGCCCAAAAAGCGTGGGAGGCTGGAGAGAAGTAGAGACCAGGAAAAATTGGAGGTCGAAAAGGAGTGAGAGGCCAAAAAGCGGTGGGAGGCTGGTGAGAAATAGAGGCTGAAAAAATTGGAGGTCAAAAAGGAGTGGGAGGCCAAAAAGGAGTGTGAGACCGGTGAATAGTAGAGGCCAGAAAAAATTAGCAGCCGAAAAGGGGTGGGAGGCCGAAAAGGGGTGGGAGGCCAAAAAAGGGTGGTAGTCTGGGAGGAGGGGAGGCTAGAAAAAATTGTAGGCGAAGAAGGGGCGGGAGGCCAAAACGGGGTGGGAGGCCCAAAAAGCGTGGGAGGGTGGAGAGAAGTAGAGGCCAGGAAAAATTGGAGGTCAAAAAGGAGTGGGAGACCGGTGAATAGTAGAGGCCTGAAAAAATCAGAAGTCGAAAAGGGGTGGGAGGGCAAAAAGGGGTGGGAGGCCAAAAAAGGGTGGGAGGCTGGAGAGAAGTAGAGGCCAGAAAAAATTGGAGTCCAAAAAGGAGTGGGAGGCCAAAAAGGAGTGTGAGACCGGTGAATAGGAGAGGCCAGAAAAAATCAGAAGTCAAAAAGGGGTAGGAGGACGAAAAGGGGTGGGAGGCTGGAGAGAAGTATAAGCCAGGAAAAATTGGAGGCTGAAAAGAAGTGAGAGGCCAAAGAGGGGTGGGAGGCTGGTGAGAAATAAAGGCCAGAAAAAATAAGAGCTCGAAAGGTGTGGGAGGCCGATAAATGGGGGGAGGCTGGAGAGAAGTAGAGGCCAGAAAAAGTTGGAGGTCGAAAAGGAGTGGGAGGCCAAAAAGGGGTGGGAGGCTGGTGAGAAATAGAGGCCGAAAAAATTGGAGCTCAAAAAGGAGTGGGAGGCCAAAAAGGTGTGTGAGACCGGTGAAGAGGAGAGGCCAGAAAAAATCAGAAGTCGAAAAGGGGTGGGAGGGCAAAAAGGGGTGGGAGGCCGAAAAAGGGTGGGAGGCTGGCGAGAAGTAGAGCCAGAAAAAATTGGAGGCCAAAAAGGAGTGGGAGGCCAAAAAGGAGTGGGAGACCGGTGAATAGTAGAGGCCAGAAAAAATCAGAAGCCGAAAAGGGGTGGGAGGCCGATAAATGGTGGGAGGCTGGAGAGAAGTAGAGGCCAGAAAAAATTGGAGGCCGAAAAGGGGTGGGAGGCCGAAAAATGGTGGGAGGCTGGAGAGAAGTAGAGGCCAGGAAAAATTGGAGTCCGAAAAGGAGTGGGAGGCCAAAAAGGGGTGGGAGGCTGGAGAGAAGTAGAGGCCAGAAAAAATTGGAGTCTTAAAAGGAGTGGGAGGCCAAAAAGGAGTGTGAGACCGGTGAATAGGAGAGGCCAGAAAAAATCAGAAGTCGAAAAGGGGTGGGAGGGCAAAAATGGGTGGGAGGCCAAAAAAGGGTGGGAGGCTGGAGAGAAGTAGAGCCAGAAAAAATTGGAGGCCAAATAGGAGTGGGAGGCCAAAAAGGAGTGGGAGACCGGTGAATAGTATAGGCCAGAAAAAATTAGCAGCCAAAACTGGGTGGGAGGGCAAAAAGGGATGGGAGGCCAAAAAAGGGTGGTAGTCTGGGAGGAGGGGAGGCTAGAAAAAATTGGAGGCCAAGAAGGGGTGGGAGGCCAAAACGGGGTGGGAGGCCCAAAAAGCGTGGGAGGCTGGAGAGAAGTAGAGACCAGGAAAAATTGGAGGTCGAAAAGGAGTGAGAGGCCAAAAAGCGGTGGGAGGCTGGTGAGAAATAGAGGCTGAAAAAATTGGAGGTCAAAAAGGAGTGGGAGGCCAAAAAGGAGTGTGAGACCGGTGAATAGTAGAGGCCAGAAAAAATTAGCAGCCGAAAAGTGGTGGGAGGCCGAAAAGGGGTGGGAGGCCCAAAAAGCGTGGTAGGCTGGAGAGAAGTAGAGGCCAGGAAAAATTGGAGTCCGAAAAGGAGTGAGAGGCCAAAAAGGAGTGTGAGACCGGTGAAGAGGAGAGGCCAGAAAAAATCAGAAGTCAAAAAGGGGTGGGAGGGCAAAAAGGGGTGGGAGGCCAAAAAAGGGTGGGAGGCTGGAGAGAAGTAGAGCCAGAAAAAAATTGGAGTCCGAAAAGGAGTGGGAGGCCAAAAAGGAGTGTGAGACCGGTGAATAGGAGAGGCCAGAAAAAATTAGCAGCCGAAAAGGGGTGGGAGGCCGAAAAGGGGTGGGAGGCCAAAAAAGGGTGGTAGTCTGGGAGGAGGGGAGGCTAGAAAAAATTGTAGGCGAAGAAGGGGCGGGAGGCCAAAACGGGGTGGGAGGCCCAAAAAGTGTGGGAGGGTGGAGAGAAGTAGAGGCCAGAAAAAGTTGGAGGTCGAAAAGGAGTGGGAGGCAAAAAGGAGTGTGAGACCGGTGAAGAGGAGAGGCCAGAAAAAATCAGAAGTCGAAAAGGGGTGGGAGGGCAAAAAGGGGTGGGAGGCCAAAAAAGGGTGGGAGGCTGGCGAGAAGTAGAGCCAGAAAAAATTGGAGGCCAAAAAGGAGTGGGAGGCCAAAAAGGAGTGGGAGACCGGTGAATAGTAGAGGCCAGAAAAAATCAGAAGCCGAAAAGGGGTGGGAGGCCGATAAATGGTGGGAGGCTGGAGAGAAGTAGAGGCCAGAAAAAATTGGAGGTTGAAAAGTTGTGGGAGGCCGAAAAATGGTGGGAGGCTGGAGAGAAGTAGAGGCCAGGAAAAATTGGAGGCCGAAAAGGGGTGGGAGGCCGAAAAATGGTGGGAGGCTGGAGAGAAGTAGAGGCCAGGAAAAATTGGAGTCCGAAAAGGAGTGGGAGTCCAAAAAAGGGTGGGAGGCTGGAGAGAAGTAGAGGCCAGGAAAAATTGGAGTCCGAAAAGGAGTGGGAGGCCAAAAAGGAGTGTGAGACCGGTGAATAGGAGAGGCCAGAAAAAATCAGAAGTCGAAAAGGAGTGGGAGGGCAAAAAGGGGTGGGAGGCCAAAAAAGGGTGGGATGCTGGAGAGAAGTAGATCTAGAAAAAATTGGAGGCCAAAAAGGAGTGGGAGGCCAAAAAGGAGTGCAAGACCGGTGAATAGTAGAGGCCAGAAAAAGCAGAAGTCGAAAAGGGGTGGGAGGATGAAAAGGGGTGGGAGGCTGGAGAGAAGTAGAAGCAAGGAAAAATTGGAGGCTGAAAAGAAGTGAGAGGCCAAAGAGGGGTGGGAGGCTGGTGAGAAATAAAGGCCAGAAAAAATAAGAGCTCGAAAGGTGTGGGAGGCCGATAAATGGTGGGAGGCTGGAGAGAAGTAGAGGCCAGAAAAAGGTGGAGGTTGAAAAGTTGTGGGAGGCTGAAAAATGGTGGGAGGCTGGAGAGAAGTAGAGGCCAGGAAAAATTGGAGGCCGAAAAGGGGTGGGAGGCCGAAAAATGGTGGGAGGCTGGAGAGAAGTAGAGGCCAGGAAAAATTGGAGTCCGAAAAGGAGTGGGAGGCCAAAAAAGGGTGGGAGGCTGGAGAGAAGTAGAGGCCAGAAAAAATTGGAGTCTTAAAAGGAGTGGGAGGCCAAAAAGGAGTGTGAGACCGGTGAATAGGAGAGGCCAGAAAAAATCAGAAGTCGAAAAGGGGTGGGAGGGCAAAAATGGGTGGGAGGCCAAAAAAGGGTGGGAGGCTGGAGAGAAGTAGAGCCAGAAAAAATTGGAGGCCAAATAGGAGTGGGAGGCCAAAAAGGAGTGGGAGACCGGTGAATAGTATAGGCCAGAAAAAATTAGCAGCCAAAACTGGGTGGGAGGGCAAAAAGGGATGGGAGGCCAAAAAAGGGTGGTAGTCTGGGAGGAGGGGAGGCTAGAAAAAATTGGAGGCCAAGAAGGGGTGGGAGGCCAAAACGGGGTGGGAGGCCCAAAAAGCGTGGGAGGCTGGAGAGAAGTAGAGACCAGGAAAAATTGGAGGTCGAAAAGGAGTGAGAGGCCAAAAAGCGGTGGGAGGCTGGTGAGAAATAGAGGCTGAAAAAATTGGAGGTCAAAAAGGAGTGGGAGGCCAAAAAGGAGTGTGAGACCGGTGAATAGTAGAGGCCAGAAAAAATTAGCAGCCGAAAAGTGGTGGGAGGCCGAAAAGGGGTGGGAGGCCCAAAAAGCGTGGTAGGCTGGAGAGAAGTAGAGGCCAGGAAAAATTGGAGTCCGAAAAGGAGTGAGAGGCCAAAAAGGAGTGTGAGACCGGTGAATAGTAGAGGCCAGAAAAAATCAGAAGTCGAAAAGGGGTGGGAGGGCAAAAAGGGGTGGGAGGCTAAAAAAGGGTGGGAGGCTGGAGAGAAGTAGAGCCAGAAAAAAATTGGAGTCCGAAAAGGAGTGGGAGGCCAAAAAGGAGTGTGAGACCGGTGAATAGGAGAGGCCAGAAAAAATTAGCAGCCGAAAAGGGGTGGGAGGCCGAAAAGGGGTGGGAGGCCAAAAAAGGGTGGTAGTCTGGGAGGAGGGGAGGCTAGAAAAAATTGTAGGCGAAGAAGGGGCGGGAGGCCAAAACGGGGTGGGAGGCCCAAAAAGCGTGGGAGGGTGGAGAGAAGTAGAGGCCAGGAAAAATTGGAGGTCAAAAAGGAGTGTGAGACCGGTGAATAGGAGAGGCCTGAAAAAATCAGAAGTCGAAAAGGGGTGGGAGGGCAAAAAGGGGTGGGAGGCCAAAAAAGGGTGGGAGGCTGGAGAGACGTAGAGGCCAGAAAAAATTGGAGTCTGAAAAGGAGTGGGAGGCCAAAAAGGAGTGTGAGACCGGTGAATAGGAGAGGCCAGAAAAAATCAGAAGTCAAAAAGGGGTAGGAGGACGAAAAGGGGTGGGAGGCTGGAGAGAAGTATAAGCCAGGAAAAATTTGAGGCTGAAAAGAAGTGAGAGGCCAAAGAGGGGTGGGAGGCTGGTGAGAAATAGAGGCTGAAAAAATTGGAGGTCAAAAAGGAGTGGGAGGCCAAAAAGGAGTGTGAGACCGGTGAATAGTAGAGGCCAGAAAAAATTAGCAGCCGAAAAGTGGTGGGAGGCCGAAAAGGGGTGGGAGGCCCAAAAAGCGTGGTAGGCTGGAGAGAAGTAGAGGCCAGGAAAAATTGGAGTCCGAAAAGGAGTGAGAGGCCAAAAAGGGTGGGAGGCTGGAGAGAAGTAGAGGCCAGAAAAAATTGGAGTCTTAAAAGGAGTGGGAGGCCAAAAAGGAGTGTGAGACCGGTGAATAGGAGAGGCCAGAAAAAATCAGAAGTCGAAAAGGGGTGGGAGGGCAAAAATGGGTGGGAGGCCAAAAAAGGGTGGGAGGCTGGAGAGAAGTAGAGCCAGAAAAAATTGGAGGCCAAATAGGAGTGGGAGGCCAAAAAGGAGTGTGAGACCGGTGAATAGGAGAGGCCAGAAAAAATCAGAAGTCAAAAAGGGGTAGGAGGACGAAAAGGGGTGGGAGGCTGGAGAGAAGTATAAGCCAGGAAAAATTGGAGGCTGAAAAGAAGTGAGAGGCCAAAGAGGGGTGGGAGGCTGGTGAGAAATAAAGGCCAGAAAAAATAAGAGCTCGAAAGGTGTGGGAGGCCGATAAATGGGGGGAGGCTGGAGAGAAGTAGAGGCCAGAAAAAGTTGGAGGTCGAAAAGGAGTGGGAGGCCAAAAAGGGGTGGGAGGCTGGTGAGAAATAGAGGCCGAAAAAATTGGAGCTCAAAAAGGAGTGGGAGGCCAAAAAGGAGTGTGAGACCGGTGAAGAGGAGAGGCCAGAAAAAATCAGAAGTCGAAAAGGGGTGGGAGGGCAAAAAGGGGTGGGAGGCCAAAAAAGGGTGGGAGGCTGGCGAGAAGTAGAGCCAGAAAAAATTGGAGGCCAAAAAGGAGTGGGAGGCCAAAAAGGAGTGGGAGACCGGTGAATAGTAGAGGCCAGAAAAAATCAGAAGCCGAAAAGGGGTGGGAGGCCGATAAATGGTGGGAGGCTGGAGAGAAGTACAGGCCAGAAAAAATTGGAGGCCGAAAAGGGGTGGGAGGCCGAAAAATGGTGGGAGGCTGGAGAGAAGTAGAGGCCAGGAAAAATTGGAGTCCGAAAAGGAGTGGGAGGCCAAAAAGGGGTGGGAGGCTGGTGAGAAATAGAGGCTGAAAAAATTGGAGGTCAAAAAGGAGTGGGAGGCCAAAAAGGAGTGTGAGACCGGTGAATAGTAGAGGCCAGAAAAAATTAGCAGCCGAAAAGTGGTGGGAGGCCGAAAAGGGGTGGGAGGCCCAAAAAGCGTGGTAGGCTGGAGAGAAGTAGAGGCCAGGAAAAATTGGAGTCCGAAAAGGAGTGAGAGGCCAAAAAGGAGTGTGAGACCGGTGAAGAGGAGAGGCCAGAAAAAATCAGAAGTCAAAAAGGGGTGGGAGGGCAAAAAGGGGTGGGAGGCCAAAAAAGGGTGGGAGGGTGGAGAGAAGTAGAGCCAGAAAAAAATTGGAGTCCGAAAAGGAGTGGGAGGCCAAAAAGGAGTGTGAGACCGGTGAATAGGAGAGGCCAGAAAAAATCAGAAGTCAAAAAGGGGTAGGAGGACAAAAAGGGGTGGGAGGCTGGAGAGAAGTATAAGCCTGGAAAAATTGGAGGCTGAAAAGAAGTGAGAGGCCAAAGAGGGGTGGGAGGCTGGTGAGAAATAAAGGCCAGAAAAAATAAGAGCTCGAAAGGTGTGGGAGGCCGATAAATGGTGGGAGGCTGGAGAGAAGTAGAGGCCAGAAAAAGGTGGAGGTTGAAAAGTTGTGGGAGGCCGAAAAATGGTGGGAGGCTGGAGAGAAGTAGAGGCCAGGAAAAATTGGAGTCCGAAAAGGGGTGGGAGGCCGAAAAATGGTGGGAGGCTGGAGAGAAGTAGAGGCCAGGAAAAATTGGAGTCCGAAAAGGAGTGGGAGGCCAAAAAAGGGTGGGAGGCTGGTGAGAAGTAGAGGCCAGAAAAAATTGGAGTCTTAAAAGGAGTGGGAGGCCAAAAAGGAGTGTGAGACCGGTGAATAGGAGAGGCCAGAAAAAATCAGAAGTCGAAAAGGGGTGGGAGGGCAAAAATGGGTGGGAGGCCAAAAAAGGGTGGGAGGCTGGAGAGAAGTAGAGCCAGAAAAAATTGGAGGCCAAATAGGAGTGGGAGGCCAAAAAGGAGTGGGAGACCGGTGAATAGTATAGGCCAGAAAAAATTAGCAGCCAAAACTGGGTGGGAGGGCAAAAAGGGATGGGAGGCCAAAAAAGGGTGGTAGTCTGGGAGGAGGGGAGGCTAGAAAAAATTGGAGGCCAAGAAGGGGTGGGAGGCCAAAACGGGGTGGGAGGCCCAAAAAGCGTGGGAGGCTGGAGAGAAGTAGAGACCAGGAAAAATTGGAGGTCGAAAAGGAGTGAGAGGCCAAAAAGCGGTGGGAGGCTGGTGAGAAATAGAGGCTGAAAAAATTGGAGGTCAAAAAGGAGTGGGAGGCCAAAAAGGAGTGTGAGACCGGTGAATAGTAGAGGCCAGAAAAAATTAGCAGCCGAAAAGTGGTGGGAGGCCGAAAAGGGGTGGGAGGCCCAAAAAGCGTGGTAGGCTGGAGAGAAGTAGAGGCCAGGAAAAATTGGAGTCCGAAAAGGAGTGAGAGGCCAAAAAGGAGTGTGAGACCGGTGAATAGTAGAGGCCAGAAAAAATCAGAAGTCGAAAAGGGGTGGGAGGGCAAAAAGGGGTGGGAGGCTAAAAAAGGGTGGGAGGCTGGAGAGAAGTAGAGCCAGAAAAAAATTGGAGTCCGAAAAGGAGTGGGAGGCCAAAAAGGAGTGTGAGACCGGTGAATAGGAGAGGCCAGAAAAAATTAGCAGCCGAAAAGGGGTGGGAGGCCGAAAAGGGGTGGGAGGCCAAAAAAGGGTGGTAGTCTGGGAGGAGGGGAGGCTAGAAAAAATTGTAGGCGAAGAAGGGGCGGGAGGCCAAAACGGGGTGGGAGGCCCAAAAAGCGTGGGAGGGTGGAGAGAAGTAGAGGCCAGAAAAAATTGGAGGTCAAAAAGGAGTGGGAGACCGGTGAATAGTAGAGGCCTGAAAAAATCAGAAGTCGAAAAGGGGTGGGAGGGCAAAAAGGGGTGGGAGGCCAAAAAAGGGTGGGAGGCTGGAGAGACGTAGAGGCCAGAAAAAATTGGAGTCCGAAAAGGAGTGGGAGGCCAAAAAGGAGTGTGAGACCGGTGAATAGGAGAGGCCAGAAAAAATCAGAAGTCAAAAAGGGGTAGGAGGACAAAAAGGGGTGGGAGGCTGGAGAGAAGTATAAGCCTGGAAAAATTGGAGGCTGAAAAGAAGTGAGAGGCCAAAGAGGGGTGGGAGGCTGGTGAGAAATAAAGGCCAGAAAAAATAAGAGCTCGAAAGGTGTGGGAGGCCGATAAATGGTGGGAGGCTGGAGAGAAGTAGAGGCCAGAAAAAGGTGGAGGTTGAAAAGTTGTGGGAGGCCGAAAAATGGTGGGAGGCTGGAGAGAAGTAGAGGCCAGGAAAAATTGGAGGCCGAAAAGGGGTGGGAGGCCGAAAAATGGTGGGAGGCTGGAGAGAAGTAGAGGCCAGGAAAAATTGGAGTCCGAAAAGGAGTGGGAGGCCAAAAAAGGGTGGGAGGCTGGAGAGAAGTAGAGGCCAGAAAAAATTGGAGTCTTAAAAGGAGTGGGAGGCCAAAAAGGAGTGTGAGACCGGTGAATAGGAGAGGCCAGAAAAAATCAGAAGTCGAAAAGGGGTGGGAGGGCAAAAATGGGTGGGAGGCCAAAAAAGGGTGGGAGGCTGGAGAGAAGTAGAGCCAGAAAAAATTGGAGGCCAAATAGGAGTGGGAGGCCAAAAAGGAGTGGGAGACCGGTGAATAGTATAGGCCAGAAAAAATTAGCAGCCAAAACTGGGTGGGAGGGCAAAAAGGGATGGGAGGCCAAAAAAGGGTGGTAGTCTGGGAGGAGGGGAGGCTAGAAAAAATTGGAGGCCAAGAAGGGGTGGGAGGCCAAAACGGGGTGGGAGGCCCAAAAAGCGTGGGAGGCTGGAGAGAAGTAGAGACCAGGAAAAATTGGAGGTCGAAAAGGAGTGAGAGGCCAAAAAGCGGTGGGAGGCTGGTGAGAAATAGAGGCTGAAAAAATTGGAGGTGAAAAAGGAGTGGGAGGCCAAAAAGGAGTGTGAGACCGGTGAATAGTAGAGGCCAGAAAAAATTAGCAGCCGAAAAGTGGTGGGAGGCCGAAAAGGGGTGGGAGGCCCAAAAAGCGTGGTAGGCTGGAGAGAAGTAGAGGCCAGGAAAAATTGGAGTCCGAAAAGGAGTGAGAGGCCAAAAAGGAGTGTGAGACCGGTGAATAGTAGAGGCCAGAAAAAATCAGAAGTCGAAAAGGGGTGGGAGGCCGAAAAGGGGTGGGAGGCCAAAAAAGGGTGGTAGTCTGGGAGGAGGGGAGGCTAGAAAAAATTGTAGGCGAAGAAGGGGCGGGAGGCCAAAACGGGGTGGGAGGCCCAAAAAGTGTGGGAGGGTGGAGAGAAGTAGAGGCCAGGAAAAATTGGAGGTCAAAAAGGAGTGTGAGACCGGTGAATAGTAGAGGCCTGAAAAAATCAGAAGTCGAAAAGGGGTGGGAGGGCAAAAAGGGGTGGGAGGCCAAAAAAGGGTGGGAGGCTGGAGAGAAGTAGAGGCCAGAAAAAATTGGAGTCCGAAAAGGAGTGGGAGGCCAAAAAGGAGTGTGAGACCGGTGAATAGGAGAGGCCAGAAAAAATCAGAAGTCAAAAAGGGGTAGGAGGACGAAAAGGGGTGGGAGGCTGGAGAGAAGTATAAGCCAGGAAAAATTGGAGGCTGAAAAGAAGTGAGAGGCCAAAGAGGGGTGGGAGGCTGGTGAGAAATAAAGGCCAGAAAAAATAAGAGCTCGAAAGGTGTGGGAGGCCGATAAATGGTGGGAGGCTGGAGAGAAGTAGAGGCCAGAAAAAGTTGGAGGTCGAAAAGGAGTGGGAGGCAAAAAGGAGTGTGAGACCGGTGAAGAGGAGAGGCCAGAAAAAATCAGAAGTCGAAAAGGGGTGGGAGGGCAGAAAGGGGTGGGAGGCCAAAAAAGGGTGGGAGGCTGGCGAGAAGTAGAGCCAGAAAAAATTGGAGGCCAAAAAGGAGTGGGAGGCCAAAAAGGAGTGGGAGACCGGTGAATAGTAGAGGCCAGAAAAAATCAGAAGCCGAAAAGGGGTGGGAGGCCGATAAATGGTGGGAGGCTGGAGAGAAGTAGAGGCCAGAAAAAATTGGAGGTTGAAAAGTTGTGGGAGGCCGAAAAATGGTGGGAGGCTGGAGAGAAGTAGAGGCCAGGAAAAATTGGAGGCCGAAAAGGGGTGGGAGGCCGAAAAATGGTGGGAGGCTGGAGAGAAGTAGAGGCCAGGAAAAATTGGAGTCCGAAAAGGAGTGGGAGGCCAAAAAAGGGTGGGAGGCTGGAGAGAAGTAGAGGCCAGGAAAAATTGGAGTCCGAAAAGGAGTGGGAGGCCAAAAAGGAGTGTGAGACCGGTGAATAGGAGAGGCCAGAAAAAATCAGAAGTCGAAAAGGGGTGGGAGGGCAAAAATGGGTGGGAGGCCAAAAAAGGGTGGGAGGCTGGAGAGAAGTAGAGCCAGAAAAAATTGGAGGCCAAATAGGAGTGGGAGGCCAAAAAGGAGTGTGAGACCGGTGAATAGTAGAGGCCAGAAAAAATTAGCAGCCAAAACTGGGTGGGAGGGCAAAAAGGGATGGGAGGCCAAAAAAGGGTGGTAGTCTGGGAGGAGGGGAGGCTAGAAAAAATTGGAGGCCAAGAAGGGGTGGGAGGCCAAAACGGGGTGGGAGGCCCAAAAAGCGTGGGAGGCTGGAGAGAAGTAGAGACCAGGAAAAATTGGAGGTCGAAAAGGAGTGAGAGGCCAAAAAGCGGTGGGAGGCTGGTGAGAAATAGAGGCTGAAAAAATTGGAGGTCAAAAAGGAGTGGGAGGCCAAAAAGGAGTGTGAGACCGGTGAATAGTAGAGGCCAGAAAAAATTAGCAGCCGAAAAGTGGTGGGAGGCCGAAAAGGGGTGGGAGGCCCAAAAAGCGTGGTAGGCTGGAGAGAAGTAGAGGCCAGGAAAAATTGGAGTCCGAAAAGGAGTGAGAGGCCAAAAAGGAGTGTGAGACCGGTGAATAGTAGAGGCCAGAAAAAATCAGAAGTCGAAAAGGGGTGGGAGGGCAAAAAGGGGTGGGAGGCCAAAAAAGGGTGGGAGGCTGGAGAGAAGTAGAGCCAGAAAAAAATTGGAGTCCGAAAAGGAGTGGGAGGCCAAAAAGGAGTGTGAGACCGGTGAATAGGAGAGGCCAGAAAAAATCAGAAGTCAAAAAGGGGTAGGAGGACGAAAAGGGGTGGGAGGCTGGAGAGAAGTATAAGCCAGGAAAAATTGGAGGCTGAAAAGAAGTGAGAGGCCAAAGAGGGGTGGGAGGCTGGTGAGAAATAAAGGCCAGAAAAAATAAGAGCTCGAAAGGTGTGGGAGGCCGATAAATGGTGGGAGGCTGGAGAGAAGTAGAGGCCAGAAAAAGTTGGAGGTCGAAAAGGAGTGGGAGGCCAAAAAGGGGTGGGAGGCTGGTGAGAAATAGAGGCCGAAAAAATTGGAGCTCAAAAAGGAGTGGGAGGCCAAAAAGGAGTGTGAGACCGGTGAAGAGGAGAGGCCAGAAAAAATCAGAAGTCGAAAAGGGGTGGGAGGGCAAAAAGGGGTGGGAGGCCAAAAAAGGGTGGGAGGCTGGCGAGAAGTAGAGCCAGAAAAAATTGGAGGCCAAAAAGGAGTGGGAGGCCAAAAAGGAGTGGGAGACCGGTGAATAGTAGAGGCCAGAAAAAATCAGAAGCCGAAAAGGGGTGGGAGGCCGATAAATGGTGGGAGGCTGGAGAGAAGTAGAGGCCAGAAAAAATTGGAGGTTGAAAAGTTGTGGGAGGCCGAAAAATGGTGGGAGGCTGGAGAGAAGTAGAGGCCAGAAAAAATTGGAGGCCGAAAAGGGGTGGGAGGCCGAAAAATGGTGGGAGGCTGGAGAGAAGTAGAGGCCAGGAAAAATTGGAGTCCGAAAAGGAGTGGGAGGCGAAAAAGGGGTGGGAGGCTGGAGAGAAGTAGAGGCCAGAAAAAATTGGAGTCTTAAAAGGAGTGGGAGGCCAAAAAGGAGTGTGAGACCGGTGAATAGGAGAGGCCAGAAAAAATCAGAAGTCGAAAAGGGGTGGGAGGGCAAAAATGGGTGGGAGGCCAAAAAAGGGTGGGAGGCTGGAGAGAAGTAGAGCCAGAAAAAATTGGAGGCCAAATAGGAGTGGGAGGCCAAAAAGGAGTGGGAGACCGGTGAATAGTATAGGCCAGAAAAAATTAGCAGCCAAAACTGGGTGGGAGGGCAAAAAGGGATGGGAGGCCAAAAAAGGGTGGTAGTCTGGGAGGAGGGGAGGCTAGAAAAAATTGGAGGCCAAGAAGGGGTGGGAGGCCAAAACGGGGTGGGAGGCCCAAAAAGCGTGGGAGGCTGGAGAGAAGTAGAGACCAGGAAAAATTGGAGGTCGAAAAGGAGTGAGAGGCCAAAAAGCGGTGGGAGGCTGGTGAGAAATAGAGGCTGAAAAAATTGGAGGTGAAAAAGGAGTGGGAGGCCAAAAAGGAGTGTGAGACCGGTGAATAGTAGAGGCCAGAAAAAATTAGCAGCCGAAAAGTGGTGGGAGGCCGAAAAGGGGTGGGAGGCCCAAAAAGCGTGGTAGGCTGGAGAGAAGTAGAGGCCAGGAAAAATTGGAGTCCGAAAAGGAGTGAGAGGCCAAAAAGGAGTGTGAGACCGGTGAAGAGGAGAGGCCAGAAAAAATCAGAAGTCAAAAAGGGGTGGGAGGGCAAAAAGGGGTGGGAGGCCAAAAAAGGGTGGGAGGCTGGAGAGAAGTAGAGCCAGAAAAAAATTGGAGTCCGAAAAGGAGTGGGAGGCCAAAAAGGAGTGTGAGACCGGTGAATAGGAGAGGCCAGAAAAAATTAGCAGCCGAAAAGGGGTGGGAGGCCGAAAAGGGGTGGGAGGCCAAAAAAGGGTGGTAGTCTGGGAGGAGGGGAGGCTAGAAAAAATTGTAGGCGAAGAAGGGGCGGGAGGCCAAAACGGGGTGGGAGGCCCAAAAAGTGTGGGAGGGTGGAGAGAAGTAGAGGCCAGAAAAAGTTGGAGGTCGAAAAGGAGTGGGAGGCAAAAAGGAGTGTGAGACCGGTGAAGAGGAGAGGCCAGAAAAAATCAGAAGTCGAAAAGGGGTGGGAGGGCAAAAAGGGGTGGGAGGCCAAAAAAGGGTGGGAGGCTGGCGAGAAGTAGAGCCAGAAAAAATTGGAGGTTGAAAAGTTGTGGGAGGCCGAAAAATGGTGGGAGGCTGGAGAGAAGTAGAGGCCAGGAAAAATTGGAGGCCGAAAAGGGGTGGGAGGCCGAAAAATGGTGGGAGGCTGGAGAGAAGTAGAGGCCAGGAAAAATTGGAGTCCGAAAAGGAGTGGGAGTCCAAAAAAGGGTGGGAGGCTGGAGAGAAGTAGAGGCCAGGAAAAATTGGAGTCCGAAAAGGAGTGGGAGGCCAAAAAGGAGTGTGAGACCGGTGAATAGGAGAGGCCAGAAAAAATCAGAAGTCGAAAAGGAGTGGGAGGGCTAAAAGGGGTGGGAGGCCAAAAAAGGGTGGGATGCTGGAGAGAAGTAGATCTAGAAAAAATTGGAGGCCAAAAAGGAGTGGGAGGCCAAAAAGGAGTGCAAGACCGGTGAATAGTAGAGGCCAGAAAAAGCAGAAGTCGAAAAGGGGTGGGAGGATGAAAAGGGGTGGGAGGCTGGAGAGAAGTAGAAGCAAGGAAAAATTGGAGGCTGAAAAGAAGTGAGAGGCCAAAGAGGGGTGGGAGGCTGGTGAGAAATAAAGGCCAGAAAAAATAAGAGCTCGAAAGGTGTGGGAGGCCGATAAATGGTGGGAGGCTGGAGAGAAGTAGAGGCCAGAAAAAGGTGGAGGTTGAAAAGTTGTGGGAGGCTGAAAAATGGTGGGAGGCTGGAGAGAAGTAGAGGCCAGGAAAAATTGGAGGCCGAAAAGGGGTGGGAGGCCGAAAAATGGTGGGAGGCTGGAGAGAAGTAGAGGCCAGGAAAAATTGGAGTCCGAAAAGGAGTGGGAGGCCAAAAAAGGGTGGGAGGCTGGAGAGAAGTAGAGGCCAGAAAAAATTGGAGTCTTAAAAGGAGTGGGAGGCCAAAAAGGAGTGTGAGACCGGTGAATAGGAGAGGCCAGAAAAAATCAGAAGTCGAAAAGGGGTGGGAGGGCAAAAATGGGTGGGAGGCCAAAAAAGGGTGGGAGGCTGGAGAGAAGTAGAGCCAGAAAAAATTGGAGGCCAAATAGGAGTGGGAGGCCAAAAAGGAGTGTGAGACCGGTGAATAGTAGAGGCCAGAAAAAATTAGCAGCCAAAACTGGGTGGGAGGGCAAAAAGGGATGGGAGGCCAAAAAAGGGTGGTAGTCTGGGAGGAGGGGAGGCTAGAAAAAATTGGAGGCCAAGAAGGGGTGGGAGGCCAAAACGGGGTGGGAGGCCCAAAAAGCGTGGGAGGCTGGAGAGAAGTAGAGACCAGGAAAAATTGGAGGTCGAAAACGAGTGAGAGGCCAAAAAGCGGTGGGAGGCTGGTGAGAAATAGAGGCTGAAAAAATTGGAGGTGAAAAAGGAGTGGGAGGCCAAAAAGGAGTGTGAGACCGGTGAATAGTAGAGGCCAGAAAAAATTAGCAGCCGAAAAGTGGTGGGAGGCCGAAAAGGGGTGGGAGGCCCAAAAAGCGTGGTAGGCTGGAGAGAAGTAGAGGCCAGGAAAAATTGGAGTCCGAAAAGGAGTGAGAGGCCAAAAAGGAGTGTGAGACCGGTGAATAGTAGAGGCCAGAAAAAATCAGAAGTCGAAAAGGGGTGGGAGGGCAAAAAGGGGTGGGAGGCCAAAAAAGGGTGGGAGGCTGGAGAGAAGTAGAGCCAGAAAAAAATTGGAGTCCGAAAAGGAGTGGGAGGCCAAAAAGGAGTGTGAGACCGGTGAATAGGAGAGGCCAGAAAAAATTAGCAGCCGAAAAGGGGTGGGAGGCCGAAAAGGGGTGGGAGGCCAAAAAAGGGTGGTAGTCTGGGAGGAGGGGAGGCTAGAAAAAATTGTAGGCGAAGAAGGGGCGGGAGGCCAAAACGGGGTGGGAGGCCCAAAAAGCGTGGGAGGGTGGAGAGAAGTAGAGGCCAGGAAAAATTGGAGGTCAAAAAGGAGTGTGAGACCGGTGAATAGGAGAGGCCTGAAAAAATCAGAAGTCGAAAAGGGGTGGGAGGGCAAAAAGTGGTGGGAGGCCAAAAAAGGGTGGGAGGCTGGAGAGACGTAGAGGCCAGAAAAAATTGGAGTCTGAAAAGGAGTGGGAGGCCAAAAAGGAGTGTGAGACCGGTGAATAGGAGAGGCCAGAAAAAATCAGAAGTCAAAAAGGGGTAGGAGGACGAAAAGGGGTGGGAGGCTGGAGAGAAGTATAAGCCAGGAAAAATTTGAGGCTGAAAAGAAGTGAGAGGCCAAAGAGGGGTGGGAGGCTGGTGAGAAATAGAGGCTGAAAAAATTGGAGGTCAAAAAGGAGTGGGAGGCCAAAAAGGAGTGTGAGACCGGTGAATAGTAGAGGCCAGAAAAAATTAGCAGCCGAAAAGTGGTGGGAGGCCGAAAAGGGGTGGGAGGCCCAAAAAGCGTGGTAGGCTGGAGAGAAGTAGAGGCCAGGAAAAATTGGAGTCCGAAAAGGAGTGAGAGGCCAAAAAGGGTGGGAGGCTGGAGAGAAGTAGAGGCCAGAAAAAATTGGAGTCTTAAAAGGAGTGGGAGGCCAAAAAGGAGTGTGAGACCGGTGAATAGGAGAGGCCAGAAAAAATCAGAAGTCGAAAAGGGGTGGGAGGGCAAAAATGGGTGGGAGGCCAAAAAAGGGTGGGAGGCTGGAGAGAAGTAGAGCCAGAAAAAATTGGAGGCCAAATAGGAGTGGGAGGCCAAAAAGGAGTGTGAGACCGGTGAATAGGAGAGGCCAGAAAAAATCAGAAGTCAAAAAGGGGTAGGAGGACGAAAAGGGGTGGGAGGCTGGAGAGAAGTATAAGCCAGGAAAAATTGGAGGCTGAAAAGAAGTGAGAGGCCAAAGAGGGGTGGGAGGCTGGTGAGAAATAAAGGCCAGAAAAAATAAGAGCTCGAAAGGTGTGGGAGGCCGATAAATGGGGGGAGGCTGGAGAGAAGTAGAGGCCAGAAAAAGTTGGAGGTCGAAAAGGAGTGGGAGGCCAAAAAAGGGTGGGAGGCTGGTGAGAAATAGAGGCCGAAAAAATTGGAGCTCAAAAAGGAGTGGGAGGCCAAAAAGGAGTGTGAGACCGGTGAAGAGGAGAGGCCAGAAAAAATCAGAAGTCGAAAAGGGGTGGGAGGGCAAAAAGGGGTGGGAGGCCAAAAAAGGGTGGGAGGCTGGAGAGAAGTAGAGCCAGAAAAAATTGGAGGCCAAAAAGGAGTGGGAGGCCAAAAAGGAGTGGGAGACCGGTGAATAGTAGAGGCCAGAAAAAATCAGAAGCCGAAAAGGGGTGGGAGGCCGATAAATGGTGGGAGGCTGGAGAGAAGTAGAGGCCAGAAAAAATTGGAGGTTGAAAAGTTGTGGGAGGCCGAAAAATGGTGGGAGGCTGGAGAGAAGTACAGGCCAGAAAAAATTGGAGGCCGAAAAGGGGTGGGAGGCCGAAAAATGGTGGGAGGCTGGAGAGAAGTAGAGGCCAGGAAAAATTGGAGTCCGAAAAGGAGTGGGAGGCCAAAAAGGGGTGGGAGGCTGGTGAGAAATAGAGGCTGAAAAAATTGGAGGTCAAAAAGGAGTGGGAGGCCAAAAAGGAGTGTGAGACCGGTGAATAGTAGAGGCCAGAAAAAATTAGCAGCCGAAAAGGGGTGGGAGGCCGAAAAGGGGTGGGAGGCCAAAAAAGCGTGGTAGGCTGGAGAGAAGTAGAGGCCAGGAAAAATTGGAGTCCGAAAAGGAGTGGGAGGCCAAAAAGGAGTGTGAGACCGGTGAATAGGAGAGGCCAGAAAAAATCAGAAGTCGAAAAGGGGTGGGAGGGCAAAAATGGGTGGGAGGCCAAAAAAGGGTGGGAGGCTGGAGAGAAGTAGAGCCAGAAAAAATTGGAGGCCAAATAGGAGTGGGAGGCCAAAAAGGAGTGGGAGACCGGTGAATAGTAGAGGCCAGAAAAAATTAGCAGCCAAAACTGGGTGGGAGGGCAAAAAGGGATGGGAGGCCAAAAAAGGGTGGTAGTCTGGGAGGAGGGGAGGCTAGAAAAAATTGGAGGCCAAGAAGGGGTGGGAGGCCAAAACGGGGTGGGAGGCCCAAAAAGCGTGGGAGGCTGGAGAGAAGTAGAGACCAGGAAAAATTGGAGGTCGAAAAGGAGTGAGAGGCCAAAAAGCGGTGGGAGGCTGGTGAGAAATAGAGGCTGAAAAAATTGGAGGTCAAAAAGGAGTGGGAGGCCAAAAAGGAGTGTGAGACCGGTGAATAGGAGAGGCCAGAAAAAATTAGCAGCCGAAAAGGGGTGGGAGGCCGAAAAGGGGTGGGAGGCCAAAAAAGGGTGGTAGTCTGGGAGGAGGGGAGGCTAGAAAAAATTGTAGGCGAAGAAGGGGCGGGAGGCCAAAACGGGGTGGGAGGCCCAAAAAGCGTGGGAGGGTGGAGAGAAGTAGAGGCCAGGAAAAATTGGAGGTCAAAAAGGAGTGGGAGACCGGTGAATAGTAGAGGCCTGAAAAAATCAGAAGTCGAAAAGGGGTGGGAGGGCAAAAAGGGGTGGGAGGCCAAAAAAGGGTGGGAGGCTGGAGAGAAGTAGAGGCCAGAAAAAATTGGAGTCCAAAAAGGAGTGGGAGGCCAAAAAGGAGTGTGAGACCGGTGAATAGGAGAGGCCAGAAAAAATCAGAAGTCAAAAAGGGGTAGGAGGACGAAAAGGGGTGGGAGGCTGGAGAGAAGTATAAGCCAGGAAAAATTGGAGGCTGAAAAGAAGTGAGAGGCCAAAGAGGGGTGGGAGGCTGGTGAGAAATAAAGGCCAGAAAAAATAAGAGCTCGAAAGATGTGGGAGGCCGATAAATGGGGGGAGGCTGGAGAGAAGTAGAGGCCAGAAAAAGTTGGAGGTCGAAAAGGAGTGGGAGGCCAAAAAGGGGTGGGAGGCTGGTGAGAAATAGAGGCCGAAAAAATTGGAGCTCAAAAAGGAGTGGGAGGCCAAAAAGGTGTGTGAGACCGGTGAAGAGGAGAGGCCAGAAAAAATCAGAAGTCGAAAAGGGGTGGGAGGGCAAAAAGGGGTGGGAGGCCGAAAAAGGGTGGGAGGCTGGCGAGAAGTAGAGCCAGAAAAAATTGGAGGCCAAAAAGGAGTGGGAGGCCAAAAAGGAGTGGGAGACCGGTGAATAGTAGAGGCCAGAAAAAATCAGAAGCCGAAAAGGGGTGGGAGGCCGATAAATGGTGGGAGGCTGGAGAGAAGTAGAGGCCAGAAAAAATTGGAGGCCGAAAAGGGGTGGGAGGCCGAAAAATGGTGGGAGGCTGGAGAGAAGTAGAGGCCAGGAAAAATTGGAGTCCGAAAAGGAGTGGGAGGCCAAAAAGGGGTGGGAGGCTGGAGAGAAGTAGAGGCCAGAAAAAATTGGAGTCTTAAAAGGAGTGGGAGGCCAAAAAGGAGTGTGAGACCGGTGAATAGGAGAGGCCAGAAAAAATCAGAAGTCGAAAAGGGGTGGGAGGGCAAAAATGGGTGGGAGGCCAAAAAAGGGTGGGAGGCTGGAGAGAAGTAGAGCCAGAAAAAATTGGAGGCCAAATAGGAGTGGGAGGCCAAAAAGGAGTGGGAGACCGGTGAATAGTATAGGCCAGAAAAAATTAGCAGCCAAAACTGGGTGGGAGGGCAAAAAGGGATGGGAGGCCAAAAAAGGGTGGTAGTCTGGGAGGAGGGGAGGCTAGAAAAAATTGGAGGCCAAGAAGGGGTGGGAGGCCAAAACGGGGTGGGAGGCCCAAAAAGCGTGGGAGGCTGGAGAGAAGTAGAGACCAGGAAAAATTGGAGGTCGAAAAGGAGTGAGAGGCCAAAAAGCGGTGGGAGGCTGGTGAGAAATAGAGGCTGAAAAAATTGGAGGTCAAAAAGGAGTGGGAGGCCAAAAAGGAGTGTGAGACCGGTGAATAGTAGAGGCCAGAAAAAATTAGCAGCCGAAAAGTGGTGGGAGGCCGAAAAGGGGTGGGAGGCCCAAAAAGCGTGGTAGGCTGGAGAGAAGTAGAGGCCAGGAAAAATTGGAGTCCGAAAAGGAGTGAGAGGCCAAAAAGGAGTGTGAGACCGGTGAAGAGGAGAGGCCAGAAAAAATCAGAAGTCAAAAAGGGGTGGGAGGGCAAAAAGGGGTGGGAGGCCAAAAAAGGGTGGGAGGCTGGAGAGAAGTAGAGCCAGAAAAAAATTGGAGTCCGAAAAGGAGTGGGAGGCCAAAAAGGAGTGTGAGACCGGTGAATAGGAGAGGCCAGAAAAAATTAGCAGCCGAAAAGGGGTGGGAGGCCGAAAAGGGGTGGGAGGCCAAAAAAGGGTGGTAGTCTGGGAGGAGGGGAGGCTAGAAAAAATTGTAGGCGAAGAAGGGGCGGGAGGCCAAAACGGGGTGGGAGGCCCAAAAAGTGTGGGAGGGTGGAGAGAAGTAGAGGCCAGAAAAAGTT
The DNA here is from genome assembly GCF_047716275.1 of Strix uralensis. Classification (NCBI taxonomy): domain Eukaryota; kingdom Metazoa; phylum Chordata; class Aves; order Strigiformes; family Strigidae; genus Strix; species Strix uralensis. The sequence goes on from NC_133991.1 coordinate 14,240,790, forward strand.
GGAGGTCGAAAAGGAGTGGGAGGCAAAAAGGAGTGTGAGACCGGTGAAGAGGAGAGGCCAGAAAAAATCAGAAGTCGAAAAGGGGTGGGAGGGCAAAAAGGGGTGGGAGGCCAAAAAAGGGTGGGAGGCTGGCGAGAAGTAGAGCCAGAAAAAATTGGAGGCCAAAAAGGAGTGGGAGGCCAAAAAGGAGTGGGAGACCGGTGAATAGTAGAGGCCAGAAAAAATCAGAAGCCGAAAAGGGGTGGGAGGCCGATAAATGGTGGGAGGCTGGAGAGAAGTAGAGGCCAGAAAAAATTGGAGGTTGAAAAGTTGTGGGAGGCCGAAAAATGGTGGGAGGCTGGAGAGAAGTAGAGGCCAGGAAAAATTGGAGGCCGAAAAGGGGTGGGAGGCCGAAAAATGGTGGGAGGCTGGAGAGAAGTAGAGGCCAGGAAAAATTGGAGTCCGAAAAGGAGTGGGAGTCCAAAAAAGGGTGGGAGGCTGGAGAGAAGTAGAGGCCAGGAAAAATTGGAGTCCGAAAAGGAGTGGGAGGCCAAAAAGGAGTGTGAGACCGGTGAATAGGAGAGGCCAGAAAAAATCAGAAGTCGAAAAGGAGTGGGAGGGCAAAAAGGGGTGGGAGGCCAAAAAAGGGTGGGATGCTGGAGAGAAGTAGATCTAGAAAAAATTGGAGGCCAAAAAGGAGTGGGAGGCCAAAAAGGAGTGCAAGACCGGTGAATAGTAGAGGCCAGAAAAAGCAGAAGTCGAAAAGGGGTGGGAGGATGAAAAGGGGTGGGAGGCTGGAGAGAAGTAGAAGCAAGGAAAAATTGGAGGCTGAAAAGAAGTGAGAGGCCAAAGAGGGGTGGGAGGCTGGTGAGAAATAAAGGCCAGAAAAAATAAGAGCTCGAAAGGTGTGGGAGGCCGATAAATGGTGGGAGGCTGGAGAGAAGTAGAGGCCAGAAAAAGGTGGAGGTTGAAAAGTTGTGGGAGGCTGAAAAATGGTGGGAGGCTGGAGAGAAGTAGAGGCCAGGAAAAATTGGAGGCCGAAAAGGGGTGGGAGGCCGAAAAATGGTGGGAGGCTGGAGAGAAGTAGAGGCCAGGAAAAATTGGAGTCCGAAAAGGAGTGGGAGGCCAAAAAAGGGTGGGAGGCTGGAGAGAAGTAGAGGCCAGAAAAAATTGGAGTCTTAAAAGGAGTGGGAGGCCAAAAAGGAGTGTGAGACCGGTGAATAGGAGAGGCCAGAAAAAATCAGAAGTCGAAAAGGGGTGGGAGGGCAAAAATGGGTGGGAGGCCAAAAAAGGGTGGGAGGCTGGAGAGAAGTAGAGCCAGAAAAAATTGGAGGCCAAATAGGAGTGGGAGGCCAAAAAGGAGTGGGAGACCGGTGAATAGTATAGGCCAGAAAAAATTAGCAGCCAAAACTGGGTGGGAGGGCAAAAAGGGATGGGAGGCCAAAAAAGGGTGGTAGTCTGGGAGGAGGGGAGGCTAGAAAAAATTGGAGGCCAAGAAGGGGTGGGAGGCCAAAACGGGGTGGGAGGCCCAAAAAGCGTGGGAGGCTGGAGAGAAGTAGAGACCAGGAAAAATTGGAGGTCGAAAAGGAGTGAGAGGCCAAAAAGCGGTGGGAGGCTGGTGAGAAATAGAGGCTGAAAAAATTGGAGGTCAAAAAGGAGTGGGAGGCCAAAAAGGAGTGTGAGACCGGTGAATAGTAGAGGCCAGAAAAAATTAGCAGCCGAAAAGTGGTGGGAGGCCGAAAAGGGGTGGGAGGCCCAAAAAGCGTGGTAGGCTGGAGAGAAGTAGAGGCCAGGAAAAATTGGAGTCCGAAAAGGAGTGAGAGGCCAAAAAGGAGTGTGAGACCGGTGAATAGTAGAGGCCAGAAAAAATCAGAAGTCGAAAAGGGGTGGGAGGGCAAAAAGGGGTGGGAGGCTAAAAAAGGGTGGGAGGCTGGAGAGAAGTAGAGCCAGAAAAAAATTGGAGTCCGAAAAGGAGTGGGAGGCCAAAAAGGAGTGTGAGACCGGTGAATAGGAGAGGCCAGAAAAAATTAGCAGCCGAAAAGGGGTGGGAGGCCGAAAAGGGGTGGGAGGCCAAAAAAGGGTGGTAGTCTGGGAGGAGGGGAGGCTAGAAAAAATTGTAGGCGAAGAAGGGGCGGGAGGCCAAAACGGGGTGGGAGGCCCAAAAAGCGTGGGAGGGTGGAGAGAAGTAGAGGCCAGGAAAAATTGGAGGTCAAAAAGGAGTGTGAGACCGGTGAATAGGAGAGGCCTGAAAAAATCAGAAGTCGAAAAGGGGTGGGAGGGCAAAAAGGGGTGGGAGGCCAAAAAAGGGTGGGAGGCTGGAGAGACGTAGAGGCCAGAAAAAATTGGAGTCTGAAAAGGAGTGGGAGGCCAAAAAGGAGTGTGAGACCGGTGAATAGGAGAGGCCAGAAAAAATCAGAAGTCAAAAAGGGGTAGGAGGACGAAAAGGGGTGGGAGGCTGGAGAGAAGTATAAGCCAGGAAAAATTGGAGGCTGAAAAGAAGTGAGAGGCCAAAGAGGGGTGGGAGGCTGGTGAGAAATAGAGGCTGAAAAAATTGGAGGTCAAAAAGGAGTGGGAGGCCAAAAAGGAGTGTGAGACCGGTGAATAGTAGAGGCCAGAAAAAATTAGCAGCCGAAAAGTGGTGGGAGGCCGAAAAGGGGTGGGAGGCCCAAAAAGCGTGGTAGGCTGGAGAGAAGTAGAGGCCAGGAAAAATTGGAGTCCGAAAAGGAGTGAGAGGCCAAAAAGGGTGGGAGGCTGGAGAGAAGTAGAGGCCAGAAAAAATTGGAGTCTTAAAAGGAGTGGGAGGCCAAAAAGGAGTGTGAGACCGGTGAATAGGAGAGGCCAGAAAAAATCAGAAGTCGAAAAGGGGTGGGAGGGCAAAAATGGGTGGGAGGCCAAAAAAGGGTGGGAGGCTGGAGAGAAGTAGAGCCAGAAAAAATTGGAGGCCAAATAGGAGTGGGAGGCCAAAAAGGAGTGTGAGACCGGTGAATAGGAGAGGCCAGAAAAAATCAGAAGTCAAAAAGGGGTAGGAGGACGAAAAGGGGTGGGAGGCTGGAGAGAAGTATAAGCCAGGAAAAATTGGAGGCTGAAAAGAAGTGAGAGGCCAAAGAGGGGTGGGAGGCTGGTGAGAAATAAAGGCCAGAAAAAATAAGAGCTCGAAAGGTGCGGGAGGCCGATAAATGGGGGGAGGCTGGAGAGAAGTAGAGGCCAGAAAAAGTTGGAGGTCGAAAAGGAGTGGGAGGCCAAAAAGGGGTGGGAGGCTGGTGAGAAATAGAGGCCGAAAAAATTGGAGCTCAAAAAGGAGTGGGAGGCCAAAAAGGAGTGTGAGACCGGTGAAGAGGAGAGGCCAGAAAAAATCAGAAGTCGAAAAGGGGTGGGAGGGCAAAAAGGGGTGGGAGGCCAAAAAAGGGTGGGAGGCTGGCGAGAAGTAGAGCCAGAAAAAATTGGAGGCCAAAAAGGAGTGGGAGGCCAAAAAGGAGTGGGAGACCGGTGAATAGTAGAGGCCAGAAAAAATCAGAAGCCGAAAAGGGGTGGGAGGCCGATAAATGGTGGGAGGCTGGAGAGAAGTACAGGCCAGAAAAAATTGGAGGCCGAAAAGGGGTGGGAGGCCGAAAAATGGTGGGAGGCTGGAGAGAAGTAGAGGCCAGGAAAAATTGGAGTCCGAAAAGGAGTGGGAGGCCAAAAAGGGGTGGGAGGCTGGTGAGAAATAGAGGCTGAAAAAATTGGAGGTCAAAAAGGAGTGGGAGGCCAAAAAGGAGTGTGAGACCGGTGAATAGTAGAGGCCAGAAAAAATTAGCAGCCGAAAAGTGGTGGGAGGCCGAAAAGGGGTGGGAGGCCCAAAAAGCGTGGTAGGCTGGAGAGAAGTAGAGGCCAGGAAAAATTGGAGTCCGAAAAGGAGTGAGAGGCCAAAAAGGAGTGTGAGACCGGTGAAGAGGAGAGGCCAGAAAAAATCAGAAGTCAAAAAGGGGTGGGAGGGCAAAAAGGGGTGGGAGGCCAAAAAAGGGTGGGAGGGTGGAGAGAAGTAGAGCCAGAAAAAAATTGGAGTCCGAAAAGGAGTGGGAGGCCAAAAAGGAGTGTGAGACCGGTGAATAGGAGAGGCCAGAAAAAATCAGAAGTCAAAAAGGGGTAGGAGGACAAAAAGGGGTGGGAGGCTGGAGAGAAGTATAAGCCTGGAAAAATTGGAGGCTGAAAAGAAGTGAGAGGCCAAAGAGGGGTGGGAGGCTGGTGAGAAATAAAGGCCAGAAAAAATAAGAGCTCGAAAGGTGTGGGAGGCCGATAAATGGTGGGAGGCTGGAGAGAAGTAGAGGCCAGAAAAAGGTGGAGGTTGAAAAGTTGTGGGAGGCCGAAAAATGGTGGGAGGCTGGAGAGAAGTAGAGGCCAGGAAAAATTGGAGGCCGAAAAGGGGTGGGAGGCCGAAAAATGGTGGGAGGCTGGAGAGAAGTAGAGGCCAGGAAAAATTGGAGTCCGAAAAGGAGTGGGAGGCCAAAAAAGGGTGGGAGGCTGGTGAGAAGTAGAGGCCAGAAAAAATTGGAGTCTTAAAAGGAGTGGGAGGCCAAAAAGGAGTGTGAGACCGGTGAATAGGAGAGGCCAGAAAAAATCAGAAGTCGAAAAGGGGTGGGAGGGCAAAAATGGGTGGGAGGCCAAAAAAGGGTGGGAGGCTGGAGAGAAGTAGAGCCAGAAAAAATTGGAGGCCAAATAGGAGTGGGAGGCCAAAAAGGAGTGGGAGACCAGTGAATAGTAGAGGCCAGAAAGAATTAGCAGCCAAAACGTGGTGGGAGGCCAAAAAGGGGTGGGAGGCCAAAAAAGGGTGGTAGTCTGGGAGGAGGGGAGGCTAGAAAAAATTGGAGGCCAAGAAGGGGTGGGAGGCCAAAACGGGGTGGGAGGCCCAAAAAGCGTGGGAGGCTGGAGAGAAGTAGAGACCAGGAAAAATTGGAGGTCGAAAAGGAGTGAGAAGCCAAAAAGCGGTGGGAGGCTGGTGAGAAATAGAGGCTGAAAAAATTGGAGGTCAAAAAGGAGTGGGAGGCCAAAAAGGAGTGTGAGACCGGTGAATAGTAGAGGCCAGAAAAAATTAGCAGCCGAAAAGTGGTGGGAGGCCGAAAAGGGGTGGGAGGCCCAAAAAGCGTGGTAGGCTGGAGAGAAGTAGAGGCCAGGAAAAATTGGAGTCCGAAAAGGAGTGAGAGGCCAAAAAGGAGTGTGAGACCGGTGAATAGTAGAGGCCAGAAAAAATCAGAAGTCGAAAAGGGGTGGGAGGGCAAAAAGGGGTGGGAGGCTAAAAAAGGGTGGGAGGCTGGAGAGAAGTAGAGCCAGAAAAAAATTGGAGTCCGAAAAGGAGTGGGAGGCCAAAAAGGAGTGTGAGACCGGTGAATAGGAGAGGCCAGAAAAAATTAGCAGCCGAAAAGGGGTGGGAGGCCGAAAAGGGGTGGGAGGCCAAAAAAGGGTGGTAGTCTGGGAGGAGGGGAGGCTAGAAAAAATTGTAGGCGAAGAAGGGGCGGGAGGCCAAAACGGGGTGGGAGGCCCAAAAAGCGTGGGAGGGTGGAGAGAAGTAGAGGCCAGGAAAAATTGGAGGTCAAAAAGGAGTGGGAGACCGGTGAATAGTAGAGGCCTGAAAAAATCAGAAGTCGAAAAGGGGTGGGAGGGCAAAAAGGGGTGGGAGGCCAAAAAAGGGTGGGAGGCTGGAGAGACGTAGAGGCCAGAAAAAATTGGAGTCCGAAAAGGAGTGGGAGGCCAAAAAGGAGTGTGAGACCGGTGAATAGGAGAGGCCAGAAAAAATCAGAAGTCAAAAAGGGGTAGGAGGACAAAAAGGGGTGGGAGGCTGGAGAGAAGTATAAGCCTGGAAAAATTGGAGGCTGAAAAGAAGTGAGAGGCCAAAGAGGGGTGGGAGGCTGGTGAGAAATAAAGGCCAGAAAAAATAAGAGCTCGAAAGGTGTGGGAGGCCGATAAATGGTGGGAGGCTGGAGAGAAGTAGAGGCCAGAAAAAGGTGGAGGTTGAAAAGTTGTGGGAGGCCGAAAAATGGTGGGAGGCTGGAGAGAAGTAGAGGCCAGGAAAAATTGGAGGCCGAAAAGGGGTGGGAGGCCGAAAAATGGTGGGAGGCTGGAGAGAAGTAGAGGCCAGGAAAAATTGGAGTCCGAAAAGGAGTGGGAGGCCAAAAAAGGGTGGGAGGCTGGAGAGAAGTAGAGGCCAGAAAAAATTGGAGTCTTAAAAGGAGTGGGAGGCCAAAAAGGAGTGTGAGACCGGTGAATAGGAGAGGCCAGAAAAAATCAGAAGTCGAAAAGGGGTGGGAGGGCAAAAATGGGTGGGAGGCCAAAAAAGGGTGGGAGGCTGGAGAGAAGTAGAGCCAGAAAAAATTGGAGGCCAAATAGGAGTGGGAGGCCAAAAAGTAGTGGGAGACCGGTGAATAGTAGAGGCCAGAAAAAATTAGCAGCCAAAACTGGGTGGGAGGGCAAAAAGGGATGGGAGGCCAAAAAAGGGTGGTAGTCTGGGAGGAGGGGAGGCTAGAAAAAATTGGAGGCCAAGAAGGGGTGGGAGGCCAAAACGGGGTGGGAGGCCCAAAAAGCGTGGGAGGCTGGAGAGAAGTAGAGACCAGGAAAAATTGGAGGTCGAAAACGAGTGAGAGGCCAAAAAGCGGTGGGAGGCTGGTGAGAAATAGAGGCTGAAAAAATTGGAGGTCAAAAAGGAGTGGGAGGCCAAAAAGGAGTGTGAGACCGGTGAATAGTAGAGGCCAGAAAAAATTAGCAGCCGAAAAGTGGTGGGAGGCCGAAAAGGGGTGGGAGGCCCAAAAAGCGTGGTAGGCTGGAGAGAAGTAGAGGCCAGGAAAAATTGGAGTCCGAAAAGGAGTGAGAGGCCAAAAAGGAGTGTGAGACCGGTGAATAGTAGAGGCCAGAAAAAATCAGAAGTCGAAAAGGGGTGGGAGGGCAAAAAGGGGTGGGAGGCTAAAAAAGGGTGGGAGGCTGGAGAGAAGTAGAGCCAGAAAAAAATTGGAGTCCGAAAAGGAGTGGGAGGCCAAAAAGGAGTGTGAGACCGGTGAATAGGAGAGGCCAGAAAAAATTAGCAGCCGAAAAGGGGTGGGAGGCCGAAAAGGGGTGGGAGGCCAAAAAAGGGTGGTAGTCTGGGAGGAGGGGAGGGTAGAAAAAATTGTAGGCGAAGAAGGGGCGGGAGGCCAAAACGGGGTGGGAGGCCCAAAAAGCGTGGGAGGGTGGAGAGAAGTAGAGGCCAGGAAAAATTGGAGGTCAAAAAGGAGTGGGAGACCGGTGAATAGTAGAGGCCTGAAAAAATCAGAAGTCGAAAAGGGGTGGGAGGGCAAAAAGGGGTGGGAGGCCAAAAAAGGGTGGGAGGCTGGAGAGACGTAGAGGCCAGAAAAAATTGGAGTCCGAAAAGGAGTGGGAGGCCAAAAAGGAGTGTGAGACCGGTGAATAGGAGAGGCCAGAAAAAATCAGAAGTCAAAAAGGGGTAGGAGGACAAAAAGGGGTGGGAGGCTGGAGAGAAGTATAAGCCTGGAAAAATTGGAGGCTGAAAAGAAGTGAGAGGCCAAAGAGGGGTGGGAGGCTGGTGAGAAATAAAGGCCAGAAAAAATAAGAGCTCGAAAGGTGTGGGAGGCCGATAAATGGTGGGAGGCTGGAGAGAAGTAGAGGCCAGAAAAAGGTGGAGGTTGAAAAGTTGTGGGAGGCCGAAAAATGGTGGGAGGCTGGAGAGAAGTAGAGGCCAGGAAAAATTGGAGGCCGAAAAGGGGTGGGAGGCCGAAAAATGGTGGGAGGCTGGAGAGAAGTAGAGGCCAGGAAAAATTGGAGTCCGAAAAGGAGTGGGAGGCCAAAAAAGGGTGGGAGGCTGGAGAGAAGTAGAGGCCAGAAAAAATTGGAGTCTTAAAAGGAGTGGGAGGCCAAAAAGGAGTGTGAGACCGGTGAATAGGAGAGGCCAGAAAAAATCAGAAGTCGAAAAGGGGTGGGAGGGCAAAAATGGGTGGGAGGCCAAAAAAGGGTGGGAGGCTGGAGAGAAGTAGAGCCAGAAAAAATTGGAGGCCAAATAGGAGTGGGAGGCCAAAAAGTAGTGGGAGACCGGTGAATAGTAGAGGCCAGAAAAAATTAGCAGCCAAAACTGGGTGGGAGGGCAAAAAGGGATGGGAGGCCAAAAAAGGGTGGTAGTCTGGGAGGAGGGGAGGCTAGAAAAAATTGGAGGCCAAGAAGGGGTGGGAGGCCAAAACGGGGTGGGAGGCCCAAAAAGCGTGGGAGGCTGGAGAGAAGTAGAGACCAGGAAAAATTGGAGGTCGAAAACGAGTGAGAGGCCAAAAAGCGGTGGGAGGCTGGTGAGAAATAGAGGCTGAAAAAATTGGAGGTCAAAAAGGAGTGGGAGGCCAAAAAGGAGTGTGAGACCGGTGAATAGGAGAGGCCAGAAAAAATTAGCAGCCGAAAAGGGGTGGGAGGCCGAAAAGGGGTGGGAGGCCAAAAAAGGGTGGTAGTCTGGGAGGAGGGGAGGCTAGAAAAAATTGTAGGCGAAGAAGGGGCGGGAGGCCAAAACGGGGTGGGAGGCCCAAAAAGTGTGGGAGGGTGGAGAGAAGTAGAGGCCAGGAAAAATTGGAGGTCAAAAAGGAGTGGGAGACCGGTGAATAGTAGAGGCCTGAAAAAATCAGAAGTCGAAAAGGGGTGGGAGAGCAAAAAGGGGTGGGAGGCCAAAAAAGGGTGGGAGGCTGGAGAGAAGTAGAGGCCAGAAAAAATTGGAGTCCGAAAAGGAGTGGGAGGCCAAAAAGGAGTGTGAGACCGGTGAATAGGAGAGGCCAGAAAAAATCAGAAGTCAAAAAGGGGTAGGAGGACAAAAAGGGGTGGGAGGCTGGAGAGAAGTATAAGCCAGGAAAAATTGGAGGCTGAAAAGAAGTGAGAGGCCAAAGAGGGGTGGGAGACTGGTGAGAAATAGAGGCTGAAAAAATTGGAGGTCAAAAAGGAGTGGGAGGCCAAAAAGGAGTGTGAGACCGGTGAATAGTAGAGGCCAGAAAAAATTAGCAGCCGAAAAGTGGTGGGAGGCCGAAAAGGGGTGGGAGGCCCAAAAAGCGTGGTAGGCTGGAGAGAAGTAGAGGCCAGGAAAAATTGGAGTCCGAAAAGGAGTGAGAGGCCAAAAAGGGTGGGAGGCTGGAGAGAAGTAGAGGCCAGAAAAAATTGGAGTCTTAAAAGGAGTGGGAGGCCAAAAAGGAGTGTGAGACCGGTGAATAGGAGAGGCCAGAAAAAATCAGAAGTCGAAAAGGGGTGGGAGGGCAAAAATGGGTGGGAGGCCAAAAAAGGGTGGGAGGCTGGAGAGAAGTAGAGCCAGAAAAAATTGGAGGCCAAATAGGAGTGGGAGGCCAAAAAGGAGTGTGAGACCGGTGAATAGGAGAGGCCAGAAAAAATCAGAAGTCAAAAAGGGGTAGGAGGACGAAAAGGGGTGGGAGGCTGGAGAGAAGTATAAGCCAGGAAAAATTGGAGGCTGAAAAGAAGTGAGAGGCCAAAGAGGGGTGGGAGGCTGGTGAGAAATAAAGGCCAGAAAAAATAAGAGCTCGAAAGGTGTGGGAGGCCGATAAATGGGGGGAGGCTGGAGAGAAGTAGAGGCCAGAAAAAGTTGGAGGTCGAAAAGGAGTGGGAGGCCAAAAAGGGGTGGGAGGCTGGTGAGAAATAGAGGCCGAAAAAATTGGAGCTCAAAAAGGAGTGGGAGGCCAAAAAGGAGTGTGAGACCGGTGAAGAGGAGAGGCCAGAAAAAATCAGAAGTCGAAAAGGGGTGGGAGGGCAAAAAGGGGTGGGAGGCCAAAAAAGGGTGGGAGGCTGGCGAGAAGTAGAGCCAGAAAAAATTGGAGGCCAAAAAGGAGTGGGAGGCCAAAAAGGAGTGGGAGACCGGTGAATAGTAGAGGCCAGAAAAAATCAGAAGCCGAAAAGGGGTGGGAGGCCGATAAATGGTGGGAGGCTGGAGAGAAGTACAGGCCAGAAAAAATTGGAGGCCGAAAAGGGGTGGGAGGCCGAAAAATGGTGGTAGGCTGGAGAGAAGTAGAGGCCAGGAAAAATTGGAGTCCGAAAAGGAGTGGGAGGCCAAAAAGGGGTGGGAGGCTGGTGAGAAATAGAGGCTGAAAAAATTGGAGGTCAAAAAGGAGTGGGAGGCCAAAAAGGAGTGTGAGACCGGTGAATAGTAGAGGCCAGAAAAAATTAGCAGCCGAAAAGTGGTGGGAGGCCGAAAAGGGGTGGGAGGCCCAAAAAGCGTGGTAGGCTGGAGAGAAGTAGAGGCCAGGAAAAATTGGAGTCCGAAAAGGAGTGAGAGGCCAAAAAGGAGTGTGAGACCGGTGAAGAGGAGAGGCCAGAAAAAATCAGAAGTCAAAAAGGGGTGGGAGGGCAAAAAGGGGTGGGAGGCCAAAAAAGGGTGGGAGGCTGGAGAGAAGTAGAGCCAGAAAAAAATTGGAGTCCGAAAAGGAGTGGGAGGCCAAAAAGGAGTGTGAGACCGGTGAATAGGAGAGGCCAGAAAAAATCAGAAGTCAAAAAGGGGTAGGAGGACAAAAAGGGGTGGGAGGCTGGAGAGAAGTATAAGCCAGGAAAAATTGGAGGCTGAAAAGAAGTGAGAGGCCAAAGAGGGGTGGGAGGCTGGTGAGAAATAAAGGCCAGAAAAAATAAGAGCTCGAAAGGTGTGGGAGGCCGATAAATGGTGGGAGGCTGGAGAGAAGTAGAGGCCAGAAAAAGGTGGAGGTTGAAAAGTTGTGGGAGGCCGAAAAATGGTGGGAGGCTGGAGAGAAGTAGAGGCCAGGAAAAATTGGAGGCTGAAAAGGGGTGGGAGGCCGAAAAATGGTGGGAGGCTGGAGAGAAGTAGAGGCCAGGAAAAATTGGAGTCCGAAAAGGAGTGGGAGGCCAAAAAAGGGTGGGAGGCTGGAGAGAAGTAGAGGCCAGAAAAAATTGGAGTCTTAAAAGGAGTGGGAGGCCAAAAAGGAGTGTGAGACCGGTGAATAGGAGAGGCCAGAAAAAATCAGAAGTCGAAAAGGGGTGGGAGGGCAAAAATGGGTGGGAGGCCAAAAAAGGGTGGGAGGCTGGAGAGAAGTAGAGCCAGAAAAAATTGGAGGCCAAATAGGAGTGGGAGGCCAAAAAGGAGTGGGAGACCGGTGAATAGTATAGGCCAGAAAAAATTAGCAGCCAAAACTGGGTGGGAGGGCAAAAAGGGATGGGAGGCCAAAAAAGGGTGGTAGTCTGGGAGGAGGGGAGGCTAGAAAAAATTGGAGGCCAAGAAGGGGTGGGAGGCCAAAACGGGGTGGGAGGCCCAAAAAGCGTGGGAGGCTGGAGAGAAGTAGAGACCAGGAAAAATTGGAGGTCGAAAAGGAGTGAGAGGCCAAAAAGCGGTGGGAGGCTGGTGAGAAATAGAGGCTGAAAAAATTGGAGGTCAAAAAGGAGTGGGAGGCCAAAAAGGAGTGTGAGACCGGTGAATAGTAGAGGCCAGAAAAAATTAGCAGCCGAAAAGTGGTGGGAGGCCGAAAAGGGGTGGGAGGCCCAAAAAGCGTGGTAGGCTGGAGAGAAGTAGAGGCCAGGAAAAATTGGAGTCCGAAAAGGAGTGAGAGGCCAAAAAGGAGTGTGAGACCGGTGAATAGTAGAGGCCAGAAAAAATCAGAAGTCGAAAAGGGGTGGGAGGGCAAAAAGGGGTGGGAGGCTAAAAAAGGGTGGGAGGCTGGAGAGAAGTAGAGCCAGAAAAAAATTGGAGTCCGAAAAGGAGTGGGAGGCCAAAAAGGAGTGTGAGACCGGTGAATAGGAGAGGCCAGAAAAAATTAGCAGCCGAAAAGGGGTGGGAGGCCGAAAAGGGGTGGGAGGCCAAAAAAGGGTGGTAGTCTGGGAGGAGGGGAGGCTAGAAAAAATTGTAGGCGAAGAAGGGGCGGGAGGCCAAAACGGGGTGGGAGGCCCAAAAAGCGTGGGAGGGTGGAGAGAAGTAGAGGCCAGGAAAAATTGGAGGTCAAAAAGGAGTGGGAGACCGGTGAATAGTAGAGGCCTGAAAAAATCAGAAGTCGAAAAGGGGTGGGAGGGCAAAAAGGGGTGGGAGGCCAAAAAAGGGTGGGAGGCTGGAGAGACGTAGAGGCCAGAAAAAATTGGAGTCCGAAAAGGAGTGGGAGGCCAAAAAGGAGTGTGAGACCGGTGAATAGGAGAGGCCAGAAAAAATCAGAAGTCAAAAAGGGGTAGGAGGACAAAAAGGGGTGGGAGGCTGGAGAGAAGTATAAGCCTGGAAAAATTGGAGGCTGAAAAGAAGTGAGAGGCCAAAGAGGGGTGGGAGGCTGGTGAGAAATAAAGGCCAGAAAAAATAAGAGCTCGAAAGGTGTGGGAGGCCGATAAATGGTGGGAGGCTGGAGAGAAGTAGAGGCCAGAAAAAGGTGGAGGTTGAAAAGTTGTGGGAGGCCGAAAAATGGTGGGAGGCTGGAGAGAAGTAGAGGCCAGGAAAAATTGGAGGCCGAAAAGGGGTGGGAGGCCGAAAAATGGTGGGAGGCTGGAGAGAAGTAGAGGCCAGGAAAAATTGGAGTCCGAAAAGGAGTGGGAGGCCAAAAAAGGGTGGGAGGCTGGAGAGAAGTAGAGGCCAGAAAAAATTGGAGTCTTAAAAGGAGTGGGAGGCCAAAAAGGAGTGTGAGACCGGTGAATAGGAGAGGCCAGAAAAAATCAGAAGTCGAAAAGGGGTGGGAGGGCAAAAATGGGTGGGAGGCCAAAAAAGGGTGGGAGGCTGGAGAGAAGTAGAGCCAGAAAAAATTGGAGGCCAAATAGGAGTGGGAGGCCAAAAAGTAGTGGGAGACCGGTGAATAGTAGAGGCCAGAAAAAATTAGCAGCCAAAACTGGGTGGGAGGGCAAAAAGGGATGGGAGGCCAAAAAAGGGTGGTAGTCTGGGAGGAGGGGAGGCTAGAAAAAATTGGAGGCCAAGAAGGGGTGGGAGGCCAAAACGGGGTGGGAGGCCCAAAAAGCGTGGGAGGCTGGAGAGAAGTAGAGACCAGGAAAAATTGGAGGTCGAAAAGGAGTGAGAGGCCAAAAAGCGGTGGGAGGCTGGTGAGAAATAGAGGCTGAAAAAATTGGAGGTCAAAAAGGAGTGGGAGGCCAAAAAGGAGTGTGAGACCGGTGAATAGTAGAGGCCAGAAAAAATTAGCAGCCGAAAAGTGGTGGGAGGCCGAAAAGGGGTGGGAGGCCCAAAAAGCGTGGTAGGCTGGAGAGAAGTAGAGGCCAGGAAAAATTGGAGTCCGAAAAGGAGTGAGAGGCCAAAAAGGAGTGTGAGACCGGTGAATAGTAGAGGCCAGAAAAAATCAGAAGTCGAAAAGGGGTGGGAGGGCAAAAAGGGGTGGGAGGCTAAAAAAGGGTGGGAGGCTGGAGAGAAGTAGAGCCAGAAAAAAATTGGAGTCCGAAAAGGAGTGGGAGGCCAAAAAGGAGTGTGAGACCGGTGAATAGGAGAGGCCAGAAAAAATTAGCAGCCGAAAAGGGGTGGGAGGCCGAAAAGGGGTGGGAGGCCAAAAAAGGGTGGTAGTCTGGGAGGAGGGGAGGGTAGAAAAAATTGTAGGCGAAGAAGGGGCGGGAGGCCAAAACGGGGTGGGAGGCCCAAAAAGCGTGGGAGGGTGGAGAGAAGTAGAGGCCAGGAAAAATTGGAGGTCAAAAAGGAGTGGGAGACCGGTGAATAGTAGAGGCCTGAAAAAATCAGAAGTCGAAAAGGGGTGGGAGGGCAAAAAGGGGTGGGAGGCCAAAAAAGGGTGGGAGGCTGGAGAGACGTAGAGGCCAGAAAAAATTGGAGTCCGAAAAGGAGTGGGAGGCCAAAAAGGAGTGTGAGACCGGTGAATAGGAGAGGCCAGAAAAAATCAGAAGTCAAAAAGGGGTAGGAGGACAAAAAGGGGTGGGAGGCTGGAGAGAAGTATAAGCCTGGAAAAATTGGAGGCTGAAAAGAAGTGAGAGGCCAAAGAGGGGTGGGAGGCTGGTGAGAAATAAAGGCCAGAAAAAATAAGAGCTCGAAAGGTGTGGGAGGCCGATAAATGGTGGGAGGCTGGAGAGAAGTAGAGGCCAGAAAAAGGTGGAGGTTGAAAAGTTGTGGGAGGCCGAAAAATGGTGGGAGGCTGGAGAGAAGTAGAGGCCAGGAAAAATTGGAGGCCGAAAAGGGGTGGGAGGCCGAAAAATGGTGGGAGGCTGGAGAGAAGTAGAGGCCAGGAAAAATTGGAGTCCGAAAAGGAGTGGGAGGCCAAAAAAGGGTGGGAGGCTGGAGAGAAGTAGAGGCCAGAAAAAATTGGAGTCTTAAAAGGAGTGGGAGGCCAAAAAGGAGTGTGAGACCGGTGAATAGGAGAGGCCAGAAAAAATCAGAAGTCGAAAAGGGGTGGGAGGGCAAAAATGGGTGGGAGGCCAAAAAAGGGTGGGAGGCTGGAGAGAAGTAGAGCCAGAAAAAATTGGAGGCCAAATAGGAGTGGGAGGCCAAAAAGTAGTGGGAGACCGGTGAATAGTAGAGGCCAGAAAAAATTAGCAGCCAAAACTGGGTGGGAGGGCAAAAAGGGATGGGAGGCCAAAAAAGGGTGGTAGTCTGGGAGGAGGGGAGGCTAGAAAAAATTGGAGGCCAAGAAGGGGTGGGAGGCCAAAACGGGGTGGGAGGCCCAAAAAGCGTGGGAGGCTGGAGAGAAGTAGAGACCAGGAAAAATTGGAGGTCGAAAACGAGTGAGAGGCCAAAAAGCGGTGGGAGGCTGGTGAGAAATAGAGGCTGAAAAAATTGGAGGTCAAAAAGGAGTGGGAGGCCAAAAAGGAGTGTGAGACCGGTGAATAGTAGAGGCCAGAAAAAATTAGCAGCCGAAAAGTGGTGGGAGGCCGAAAAGGGGTGGGAGGCCCAAAAAGCGTGGTAGGCTGGAGAGAAGTAGAGGCCAGGAAAAATTGGAGTCCGAAAAGGAGTGAGAGGCCAAAAAGGAGTGTGAGACCGGTGAAGAGGAGAGGCCAGAAAAAATCAGAAGTCAAAAAGGGGTGGGAGGGCAAAAAGGGGTGGGAGGCCAAAAAAGGGTGGGAGGCTGGAGAGAAGTAGAGCCAGAAAAAAATTGGAGTCCGAAAAGGAGTGGGAGGCCAAAAAGGAGTGTGAGACCGGTGAATAGGAGAGGCCAGAAAAAATTAGCAGCCGAAAAGGGGTGGGAGGCCGAAAAGGGGTGGGAGGCCAAAAAAGGGTGGTAGTCTGGGAGGAGGGGAGGCTAGAAAAAATTGTAGACGAAGAAGGGGCGGGAGGCCAAAACGGGGTGGGAGGCCCAAAAAGTGTGGGAGGGTGGAGAGAAGTAGAGGCCAGGAAAAATTGGAGGTCAAAAAGGAGTGGGAGACCGGTGAATAGTAGAGGCCTGAAAAAATCAGAAGTCGAAAAGGGGTGGGAGAGCAAAAAGGGGTGGGAGGCCAAAAAAGGGTGGGAGGCTGGAGAGAAGTAGAGGCCAGAAAAAATTGGAGTCCGAAAAGGAGTGGGAGGCCAAAAAGGAGTGTGAGACCGGTGAATAGGAGAGGCCAGAAAAAATCAGAAGTCAAAAAGGGGTAGGAGGACAAAAAGGGGTGGGAGGCTGGAGAGAAGTATAAGCCAGGAAAAATTGGAGGCTGAAAAGAAGTGAGAGGCCAAAGAGGGGTGGGAGACTGGTGAGAAATAAAGGCCAGAAAAAATAAGAGCTCGAAAGGTGTGGGAGGCCGATAAATGGTGGGAGGCTGGAGAGAAGTAGAGGCCAGAAAAAGTTGGAGGTCGAAAAGGAGTGGGAGGCAAAAAGGAGTGTGAGACCGGTGAAGAGGAGAGGCCAGAAAAAATCAGAAGTCGAAAAGGGGTGGGAGGGCAAAAAGGGGTGGGAGGCCAAAAAAGGGTGGGAGGCTGGCGAGAAGTAGAGCCAGAAAAAATTGGAGTCCGAAAAGGAGTGGGAGGCCAAAAAGGAGTGGGAGACCGGTGAATAGTAGAGGCCAGAAAAAATCAGAAGCCGAAAAGGGGTGGGAGGCTGATAAATGGTGGGAGGCTGGAGAGAAGTAGAGGCCAGAAAAAATTGGAGGTTGAAAAGTTGTGGGAGGCCGAAAAATGGTGGGAGGCTGGAGAGAAGTAGAGGCCAGGAAAAATTGGAGGCCGAAAAGGGGTGGGAGGCCGAAAAATGGTGGGAGGCTGGAGAGAAGTAGAGGCCAGGAAAAATTGGAGTCCGAAAAGGAGTTTGAGTCCAAAAAAGGGTGGGAGGCTGGAGAGAAGTAGAGGCCAGGAAAAATTGGAGTCCGAAAAGGAGTGGGAGGCCAAAAAGGAGTGTGAGACCGGTGAATAGGAGAGGCCAGAAAAAATCAGAAGTCGAAAAGGGGTGGGAGGGCAAAAAGGGGTGGGAGGCCAAAAAAGGGTGGGATGCTGGAGAGAAGTAGATCTAGAAAAAATTGGAGGCCAAAAAGGAGTGGGAGGCCAAAAAGGAGTGCAAGACCGGTGAATAGTAGAGGCCAGAAAAAGCAGAAGTCGAAAAGGGGTGGGAGGATGAAAAGGGGTGGGAGGCTGGAGAGAAGTAGAAGCAAGGAAAAATTGGAGGCTGAAAAGAAGTGAGAGGCCAAAGAGGGGTGGGAGGCTGGTGAGAAATAAAGGCCAGAAAAAATAAGAGCTCGAAAGGTGTGGGAGGCCGATAAATGGTGGGAGGCTGGAGAGAAGTAGAGGCCAGAAAAAGGTGGAGGTTGAAAAGTTGTGGGAGGCCGAAAAATGGTGGGAGGCTGGAGAGAAGTAGAGGCCAGGAAAAATTGGAGTCCGAAAAGGGGTGGGAGGCCGAAAAATGGTGGGAGGCTGGAGAGAAGTAGAGGCCAGGAAAAATTGGAGTCCGAAAAGGAGTGGGAGGCCAAAAAAGGGTGGGAGGCTGGAGAGAAGTAGAGGCCAGAAAAAATTGGAGTCTTAAAAGGAGTGGGAGGCCAAAAAGGAGTGTGAGACCGGTGAATAGGAGAGGCCAGAAAAAATCAGAAGTCGAAAAGGGGTGGGAGGGCAAAAATGGGTGGGAGGCCAAAAAAGGGTGGGAGGCTGGAGAGAAGTAGAGCCAGAAAAAATTGGAGGCCAAATAGGAGTGGGAGGCCAAAAAGGAGTGGGAGACCGGTGAATAGTAGAGGCCAGAAAAAATTAGCAGCCAAAACTGGGTGGGAGGGCAAAAAGGGATGGGAGGCCAAAAAAGGGTGGTAGTCTGGGAGGAGGGGAGGCTAGAAAAAATTGGAGGCCAAGAAGGGGTGGGAGGCCAAAACGGGGTGGGAGGCCCAAAAAGCGTGGGAGGCTGGAGAGAAGTAGAGACCAGGAAAAATTGGAGGTCGAAAAGGAGTGAGAGGCCAAAAAGCGGTGGGAGGCTGGTGAGAAATAGAGGCTGAAAAAATTGGAGGTCAAAAAGGAGTGGGAGGCCAAAAAGGAGTGTGAGACCGGTGAATAGTAGAGGCCAGAAAAAATTAGCAGCCGAAAAGTGGTGGGAGGCCGAAAAGGGGTGGGAGGCCCAAAAAGCGTGGTAGGCTGGAGAGAAGTAGAGGCCAGGAAAAATTGGAGTCCGAAAAGGAGTGAGAGGCCAAAAAGGAGTGTGAGACCGGTGAATAGTAGAGGCCAGAAAAAATCAGAAGTCGAAAAGGGGTGGGAGGGCAAAAAGGGGTGGGAGGCCAAAAAAGGGTTGGAGGCTGGAGAGAAGTAGAGGCCAGAAAAAATTGGAGGTTGAAAAGTTGTGGGAGGCCGAAAAATGGTGGGAGGCTGGAGAGAAGTAGAGGCCAGGAAAAATTGGAGGCCGAAAAGGGGTGGGAGGCCGAAAAATGGTGGGAGGCTGGAGAGAAGTAGAGGCCAGGAAAAATTGGAGTCCGAAAAGGAGTTTGAGTCCAAAAAAGGGTGGGAGGCTGGAGAGAAGTAGAGGCCAGGAAAAATTGGAGTCCGAAAAGGAGTGGGAGGCCAAAAAGTAGTGTGAGACCGGTGAATAGGAGAGGCCAGAAAAAATCAGAAGTCGAAAAGGGGTGGGAGGGCAAAAAGGGGTGGGAGGCCAAAAAAGGGTGGGATGCTGGAGAGAAGTAGATCTAGAAAAAATTGGAGGCCAAAAAGGAGTGGGAGGCCAAAAAGGAGTGCAAGACCGGTGAATAGTAGAGGCCAGAAAAAGCAGAAGTCGAAAAGGGGTGGGAGGATGAAAAGGGGTGGGAGGCTGGAGAGAAGTAGAAGCAAGGAAAAATTGGAGGCTGAAAAGAAGTGAGAGGCCAAAGAGGGGTGGGAGGCTGGTGAGAAATAAAGGCCAGAAAAAATAAGAGCTCGAAAGGTGTGGGAGGCCGATAAATGGTGGGAGGCTGGAGAGAAGTAGAGGCCAGAAAAAGGTGGAGGTTGAAAAGTTGTGGGAGGCCGAAAAATGGTGGGAGGCTGGAGAGAAGTAGAGGCCAGGAAAAATTGGAGTCCGAAAAGGGGTGGGAGGCCGAAAAATGGTGGGAGGCTGGAGAGAAGTAGAGGCCAGGAAAAATTGGAGTCCGAAAAGGAGTGGGAGGCCAAAAAAGGGTGGGAGGCTGGAGAGAAGTAGAGGCCAGAAAAAATTGGAGTCTTAAAAGGAGTGGGAGGCCAAAAAGGAGTGTGAGACCGGTGAATAGGAGAGGCCAGAAAAAATCAGAAGTCGAAAAGGGGTGGGAGGGCAAAAATGGGTGGGAGGCCAAAAAAGGGTGGGAGGCTGGAGAGAAGTAGAGCCAGAAAAAATTGGAGGCCAAATAGGAGTGGGAGGCCAAAAAGGAGTGGGAGACCGGTGAATAGTAGAGGCCAGAAAAAATTAGCAGCCAAAACTGGGTGGGAGGGCAAAAAGGGATGGGAGGCCAAAAAAGGGTGGTAGTCTGGGAGGAGGGGAGGCTAGAAAAAATTGGAGGCCAAGAAGGGGTGGGAGGCCAAAACGGGGTGGGAGGCCCAAAAAGCGTGGGAGGCTGGAGAGAAGTAGAGACCAGGAAAAATTGGAGGTCGAAAAGGAGTGAGAGGCCAAAAAGCGGTGGGAGGCTGGTGAGAAATAGAGGCTGAAAAAATTGGAGGTCAAAAAGGAGTGGGAGGCCAAAAAGGAGTGTGAGACCGGTGAATAGTAGAGGCCAGAAAAAATTAGCAGCCGAAAAGTGGTGGGAGGCCGAAAAGGGGTGGGAGGCCCAAAAAGCGTGGTAGGCTGGAGAGAAGTAGAGGCCAGGAAAAATTGGAGTCCGAAAAGGAGTGAGAGGCCAAAAAGGAGTGTGAGACCGGTGAATAGTAGAGGCCAGAAAAAATCAGAAGTCGAAAAGGGGTGGGAGGGCAAAAAGGGGTGGGAGGCCAAAAAAGGGTGGGAGGCTGGAGAGAAGTAGAGGCCAGAAAAAATTGGAGGTTGAAAAGTTGTGGGAGGCCGAAAAATGGTGGGAGGCTGGAGAGAAGTAGAGGCCAGGAAAAATTGGAGGTCGAAAAGGGGTGGGAGGCCGAAAAATGGTGGGAGGCTGGAGAGAAGTAGAGGCCAGGAAAAATTGGAGTCCGAAAAGGAGTTTGAGTCCAAAAAAGGGTGGGAGGCTGGAGAGAAGTAGAGGCCAGGAAAAATTGGAGTCCGAAAAGGAGTGGGAGGCCAAAAAGGAGTGTGAGACCGGTGAAGAGGAGAGGCCAGAAAAAATCAGAAGTCGAAAAGGGGTGGGAGGGCAAAAAGGGGTGGGAGGCCAAAAAAGGGTGGGATGCTGGAGAGAAGTAGATCTAGAAAAAATTGGAGGCCAAAAAGGAGTGGGAGGCCAAAAAGGAGTGCAAGACCGGTGAATAGTAGAGGCCAGAAAAAGCAGAAGTCGAAAAGGGGTGGGAGGATGAAAAGGGGTGGGAGGCTGGAGAGAAGTAGAAGCAAGGAAAAATTGGAGGCTGAAAAGAAGTGAGAGGCCAAAGAGGGGTGGGAGGCTGGTGAGAAATAAAGGCCAGAAAAAATAAGAGCTCGAAAGGTGTGGGAGGCCGATAAATGGTGGGAGGCTGGAGAGAAGTAGAGGCCAGAAAAAGGTGGAGGTTGAAAAGTTGTGGGAGGCCGAAAAATGGTGGGAGGCTGGAGAGAAGTAGAGGCCAGGAAAAATTGGAGTCCGAAAAGGGGTGGGAGGCCGAAAAATGGTGGGAGGCTGGAGAGAAGTAGAGGCCAGGAAAAATTGGAGTCCGAAAAGGAGTGGGAGGCCAAAAAAGGGTGGGAGGCTGGAGAGAAGTAGAGGCCAGAAAAAATTGGAGTCTTAAAAGGAGTGGGAGGCCAAAAAGGAGTGTGAGACCGGTGAATAGGAGAGGCCAGAAAAAATCAGAAGTCGAAAAGGGGTGGGAGGGCAAAAATGGGTGGGAGGCCAAAAAAGGGTGGGAGGCTGGAGAGAAGTAGAGCCAGAAAAAATTGGAGGCCAAATAGGAGTGGGAGGCCAAAAAGGAGTGGGAGACCGGTGAATAGTAGAGGCCAGAAAAAATTAGCAGCCAAAACTGGGTGGGAGGGCAAAAAGGGATGGGAGGCCAAAAAAGGGTGGTAGTCTGGGAGGAGGGGAGGCTAGAAAAAATTGGAGGCCAAGAAGGGGTGGGAGGCCAAAACGGGGTGGGAGGCCCAAAAAGCGTGGGAGGCTGGAGAGAAGTAGAGACCAGGAAAAATTGGAGGTCGAAAACGAGTGAGAGGCCAAAAAGCGGTGGGAGGCTGGTGAGAAATAGAGGCTGAAAAAATTGGAGGTCAAAAAGGAGTGGGAGGCCAAAAAGGAGTGTGAGACCGGTGAATAGTAGAGGCCAGAAAAAATTAGCAGCCGAAAAGTGGTGGGAGGCCGAAAAGGGGTGGGAGGCCCAAAAAGCGTGGTAGGCTGGAGAGAAGTAGAGGCCAGGAAAAATTGGAGTCCGAAAAGGAGTGAGAGGCCAAAAAGGAGTGTGAGACCGGTGAATAGTAGAGGCCAGAAAAAATCAGAAGTCGAAAAGGGGTGGGAGGGCAAAAAGGGGTGGGAGGCCAAAAAAGGGTGGGAGGCTGGAGAGAAGTAGAGCCAGAAAAAAATTGGAGTCCGAAAAGGAGTGGGAGGCCAAAAAGGAGTGTGAGACCGGTGAATAGGAGAGGCCAGAAAAAATTAGCAGCCGAAAAGGGGTGGGAGACCAAAAAGGGGTGGGAGGCCAAAAAAGGGTGGTAGTCTGGGAGGAGGGGAGGCTAGAAAAAATTGTAGGCGAAGAAGGGGCGGGAGGCCAAAACGGGGTGGGAGGCCCAAAAAGCGTGGGAGGGTGGAGAGAAGTAGAGGCCAGGAAAAATTGGAGGTCAAAAAGGAGTGGGAGACCGGTGAATAGTAGAGGCCTGAAAAAATCAGAAGTCGAAAAGGGGTGGGAGGGCAAAAAGGGGTGGGAGGCCAAAAAAGGGTGGGAGGCTGGAGAGACGTAGAGGCCAGAAAAAATTGGAGTCCGAAAAGGAGTGGGAGGCCAAAAAGGAGTGTGAGACCGGTGAATAGGAGAGGCCAGAAAAAATCAGAAGTCAAAAAGGGGTAGGAGGACGAAAAGGGGTGGGAGGCTGGAGAGAAGTATAAGCCAGGAAAAATTGGAGGCTGAAAAGAAGTGAGAGGCCAAAGAGGGGTGGGAGGCTGGTGAGAAATAGAGGCTGAAAAAATTGGAGGTCAAAAAGGAGTGGGAGGCCAAAAAGGAGTGTGAGACCGGTGAATAGTAGAGGCCAGAAAAAATTAGCAGCCGAAAAGTGGTGGGAGGCCGAAAAGGGGTGGGAGGCCCAAAAAGCGTGGTAGGCTGGAGAGAAGTAGAGGCCAGGAAAAATTGGAGTCCGAAAAGGAGTGAGAGGCCAAAAAGGGTGGGAGGCTGGAGAGAAGTAGAGGCCAGAAAAAATTGGAGTCTTAAAAGGAGTGGGAGGCCAAAAAGGAGTGTGAGACCGGTGAATAGTAGAGGCCAGAAAAAATCAGAAGTCGAAAAGGAGTGAGAGGCCAAAAAGGGGTGGGAGGCTGGAGAGAAATAGAGGCCGAAAAAATTGGAGCTCAAAAAGGACTGTGAGGCCAAAAAGGAGTGTGAGACCGGTGAAGAGGAGAGGCCAGAAAAAATCAGAAGTCAAAAAGGGGTGGGAGGGCAAAAATGGGTGGGAGGCCAAAAACGGGTGGGAGGCTGGAGAGAAGTAGAGCCAGAAAAAATTTGAGTCTTAAAAGGAGTGGGAGGCCAAAAAGGAGTGGGAGACCGGTGAATAGTAGAGGCCAGAAAAAATTAGCAGCCAAAACGGGGTGGGAGGCCAAAAAGGGGTGGTAGGCTGGGAGGAGGGGAGGCTAGAAAAAATTGGAGGCCAAGAAGGGGTGGGAGGCCAAAAAGGGGTGGGAGGCCCAAAAAGCGTGGGAGGCTGGAGAGAAGTAGAGGCCAGGAAAGATTGGAGGTCGAAAAGAAGTGGGAGGCCAAAAAGGAGTGGGAGACCAGTGAATAGTAGAGGCCAGACAAAAACAGAAGCTGAAAAGGGGTGGGAGGCCGATAAATGGTGGGAGGCTGGAAAGAAGTAGAGGCCAGGAAAAATTGGAGGCCGAAAAGGGGTGGGAGGCCAAAAAAGGGTGGGAGGCTGGAGAGAAGTAGAGGCCAGAAAAAATTGGAGGCCAAAAAGGAGTGGGAGGCCAAAAAGGAGTGTGAGACCGGTGAATAGGAGAGGCCAGAAAAAATTAGCAGCCGAAAAGGGGTGGGAGACCAAAAAGGGGTGGGAGGCCAAAAAAGGGTGGTAGGCTGGGAGGAGGGGAGGCTAGAAAAAATTGGAGGCGAAGAAGGGGCGGGAGGCCAAAACGGGGTGGGAGGCCCAAAAAGCGTGGGAGGGTGGAGAGAAGTAGAGGCCAGGAAAAATTGGAGTCTGAAAAGGAGTGGGAGGCCAAAAAGGAGTGTGAGACCGGTGAATAGGAGAGGCCAGAAAAAATCAGAAGTCGAAAAGGGGTGGGAGGGCAAAAAGGGGTGGGAGGCCAAAAAAGGGTGGGATGCTGGAGAGAAGTAGATCTAGAAAAAATTGGAGGCCAAAAAGGAGTGGGAGGCCAAAAAGGAGTGGGAGACCGGTGAATAGGAGAGGCCAGAAAAAATCAGAAGTCGAAAAGGGGTCGGAGGACGAAAAGGGGTGGGAGGTTGGAGAGAAGTATAAGCCAGGAAAAATTGGAGGCTGAAAAGAAGTGAGAGGCCAAAGAGGGGTGGGTGGCTGGTGAGAAATAAAGGCCAGAAAAAATAAGAGCTCGAAAGGTGTGGGAGGCCGATAAATGGTGGGAGGCTGGAGAGAAGTAGAGGCCAGAAAAAGTTGGAGGTCGAAAAGGAGTGGGAGGCCAAAAAGGGGTGGGAGGCTGGTGAGAAATAGAGACCGAAAAAATTGGAGCTCAAAAAGGAGTGGGAGGCCAAAAAGGAGTGTGAGACCGGTGAAGAGGAGAGGCCAGAAAAAATCAGAAGTCGAAAATGGGTGGGAGGCCAAAAAGAGGTGGGAGGCCAAAAACGGGTGGGAGGCTGGAGAGAAGTAGAGCCAGAAAAAATTGGAGGCCAAAAAGGAGTGGGAGGCCAAAAAGGAGTGGGAGACCGGTGAATAGTAGAGGCCAGAAAAAATTAGCAGCCAAAACGGGGTGGGAGACCAAAAAGGGGTGGTAGTCTGGGAGGAGGGGAGGCTAGAAAAATTGGAGGCCAAGAAGGGTTGGGGGGCCAAAACGGGGTGGGAGGCCCAAAAAGCGTGGGAGGCTGGAGAGAAGTAGAGGCCAGGAAAGATTGGAGGTTGAAAAGGAGTGGGAGGCCAAAAAGGAGTGGGAGACCAGTGAATAGTAGAGGCCAGAAAAAATCAGAAGCTGAAAAGGAGTGGGAGGCCAAAAAAGGGTGGGAGGCTGGAGAGAAGTAGAGGCCAGGAAAAATTGGAGGCCGAAAAGGGGTGGGAGGCCAAAAAAGGGTGGGAGGCTGGAGAGAAGTAGAGGCCAGGAAAAATTGGAGGCCAAAAAGGAGTGGGAGGCCAAAAAGGAGTGTGAGACCGGTGAATAGTAGAGGCCAGAAAAAATTAGCAGCCGAAAAGGGGTGGGAGGCCGAAAAGGGGTGGGAGGCCAAAAAAGGGTGGTAGGCTGGGAGGAGGGGAGGCTAGAAAAAATTGTAGGCGAAGAAGGGGCGGGAGGCCAAAACGGGGTGGGAGGCCCAAAAAGCGTGGGAGGCTGGAGAGAAGTAGAGACCAGGAAAAATTGGAGTCCGAAAAGGAGTGGGAGGCCAAAAAGGAGTGTGAGACCGGTGAATAGGAGAGGCAAGAAAAAATCAGAAGTCGAAAAGGGGTGGGAGTGCAAAAAGGGGTGGGAGGCCAAAAAAGGGTGGGAGGCTGGAGAAAAGTAGAGCCAGAAAAAATTGGAGGCCAAAAAGGAGTGGGAGGCCAAAAAGGAGTGGGAGACCGGTGAATAGTAGAGGCCAGAAAAAATCAGAAGCCGAAAAGGGGTGGGAGGCCGATAAATGGTGGGAGGCTGGAGAGAAGTAGAGGCCAGAAAGAATTGGAGGTTGAAATGTTGTGGGAGGCCGAAAAATGGTGGGAGGCTGGAGAGAAGTAGAGGCCAGGAAAAATTGGAGGCCGAAAAGGGGTGGGAGGCCGAAAAATGGTGGGAGGCTGGAGAGAAGTAGAGGCCAGAAAAAATTGGAGTCTTAAAAGGAGTGGGAGGCCAAAAAGGTGTGTGAGACCGGTGAAGAGGAGAGGCAAGAAAAAATCAGAAGTTGAAAAGGGGTGGGAGGGCAAAAATGGGTGGGAGGCCAAGAAAGGGTGGGAGGCTGGAGAGAAGTAGATCTAGAAATAATTGGAGGTCAAAAAGGAGTGGGAGGCCAAAAAGGAGTGGGAGACCGGTGAATAGTAGAGGCCAGAAAGAATTAGCAGCCAAAACGGGGTGGGAGGGCAAAAAGGGGTGGGAGGCCAAAAAAGTGTGGTAGTCTGGGAGGAGGGGAGGCTAGAAAAAATTGGAGGCCAAGAAGGGGTGGGAGGCCAAAACGGGGTGGGAGGCCCAAAAAGCGTGGGAGGCTGGAGAGAAGTAGAGGCCAGGAAAAATTGGAGGTCGAAAAGGAGTGAGAGGCCAAAAAGGGGTGGGAGGCGGGTGAGAAATAGCGGCCGAAAAAATTGGAGGTCAAAAAGGAGTGGGAGGCCAAAAAGGAGTGTGAGACCGGTGAATAGGAGAGGCCAGAAAAAATCAGAAGTCGAAAAGGGGTGGGAGGGCAAAAAGGGGTGGGAGGCCAAAAAAGGGTGGGAGGCTGGAGAGAAGTAGAGCCAGAAAAAATTGGAGGCCGAAAAGGAGTGGGAGGCCAAAAAGGAGTGGGAGACCGGTGAATAGGAGAGGCCAGAAAAAATCAGAATTCGAAAAGGGGTCGGAGGACGAAAAGGGGTGGGAGGCTGGAGAGAAGTATAAGCCAGGAAAAATTGGAGGCTGAAAAGAAGTGAGAGGCCAAAGAGGGGTGGGAGGCTGGTGAGAAATAAAGGCCAGAAAAAATAAGAGCTCGAAAGGTGTGGGAGGCCGATAAATGGTGGGAGGCTGGAGAGAAGTAGAGGCCAGAAAAAATTGGAGGCCAAAAAGGAGTGGGAGGCCAAAAAGGAGTGGGAGACCGGTGAATAGTAGAGGCCAGAAAAAATTAGCAGCCAAAACGGGGTGGGAGGCCAAAAAGGGGTGGTAGGCTGGGAGGAGGGGAGGCTAGAAAAAATTGGAGGCCAAGAAGGGGTGGGAGGGCAAAAAGGGGTGGGAGGCCCAAAAAGCGTGGGAGGCTGGAGAGAAGTAGAGGCCAGGAAAGATTGGAGGTCGAAAAGGAGTGGGAGGCCAAAAAGGAGTGGGAGACCAGTGAATAGTAGAGGCCAGAAAAAATCAGAAGCCGAAAAGGGGTGGGAGGCCGATAAATGGTGGGAGGCTGGATAGAAGTAGAGGCCAGAAAGAATTGGAGGTTGAAATGTTGTGGGAGGCTGAAAAATGGTGGGAGGCTGGAGAGAAGTAGAGGCCAGGAAAAATTGGAGGCCGAAAAGGGGTGGGAGGCCGAAAAATGGTGGGAGGCTGGAGAGAAGTAGAGGCCAGGAAAAATTGGAGTCAAAAAAGGAGTGGGAGGCCAAAAAAGGGCGGGAGGCTGGAGAGAAGTAGAGGCCAGGAAAAATTGGAGTCTTAAAAGGAGTGGGAGGCCAAAAAGGTGTGTGAGACCGGTGAATAGTAGAGGCCAGAAAAAATCAGAAGTTGAAAAGGGGTGGGAGGGCAAAAATGGGTGGGAGGCCAAAAAAGGGTGGGAGGCTGGAGAGAAGTAGATCTAGAAAAAATTGGAGGTCAAAAAGGAGTGGGAGGCCAAAAAGGAGTGTGAGACCGGTGAATAGTAGAGGCCAGAAAGAATTAGCAGCCAAAACGGGGTGGGAGGGCAAAAAGGGGTGGGAGGCCAAAAAAGGGTGGTAGTCTGGGAGGAGGGGAGACTAGAAAAAATTGGAGGCCAAGAAGGGGTGGGAGGCCAAAACGGGGTGGGAGGCCCAAAAAGCGTAGGAGGCTGGAGAGAAGTAGAGGCCAGGAAAAATTGGAGTCTGAAAAGGAGTGGGAGGCCAAAAAAGGGTGGGAGTCTGGAGAAAAGTAGAGGCCAGAAAAAATCAGAAGCCGAAAAGCGGTGGGAGGGTAAAAAGGTGTGGGAGGCCAAAAAAGGGTGGGAGGCTGGAGAGAAGTAGAGGCCAGAAAAAATTGGAGTCCGAAAAGGAGTGGGAGGCCAAAAAAGGGTGGGAGGCTGGAGAGAAGTAGAGGCCAGAAAAAATTGGAGGTCGAAAAGGTGTGGGAGGCCGAAAAGGGGTGGGAGGCTGGAGAGAAGTAGAGGCCAGGAAAAATTGGAGGCCGAAAAGGAGTGGGAGGCCAAAAAGGAGTGGCAGACCATGTGAATAGTAGAGGCCAGAAGAAACCAGAAGTCGAAAAGGGGTGGGAGGCCAAAAAAGGGTGGGAGGCTGGAGAGAAGTAGAGGCCAGAAAAAATTGCAGTCTGAAAAGGAGTGGGAGGCCAAAAAGGGGTGGGAGACCGGTGAATAGTAGAGGCCAGAAAAAATTAGCAGCCAAAACGGGGTGGGAGACCAAAAAGGGGTGGGAGGCCAAAAAAGTGTGGTAGTCTGGGAGGAGGGGAGGCTAGAAAAAATTGTAGGCGAAGAAGGGGCGGGAGGCCAAAACGGGGTGGGAGGCCCAAAAAGCGTGGGAGGCTGGCGAGAAGTAGAGGCCAGGAAAAATTGGAGTTCTAAAAGGAGTGGGAGGCCAAAAAGGAGTGTGAGACCGGTGAATAGGAGAGGCCAGAAAAAATCAGAAGCCGAAAAGGGGTGGGAGTCAAAAAGGGGTGGGAGGCCAAAAAAGGGTGGGAGACTGGAGAGAAGTAGAGGCCAGCAAAGATTGGAGGTCGAAAAGGAGTGGGAGGCCAAAAAGGAGTGGGAGACCGGTGAATAGTAGAGGCCAGAAAAAATCAGAAGCCGAATAGGGGTGGGAGGCCGATAAATGGTGGGAGGCTGGAGAGAAGTAGAGGCCAGGAAAAATTGGAGGCCGAAAAGGGGTGGGAGGCCAAAAAAGGGTGGGAGGCTGGAGAGGAGTAGAGGCTAGAAAAAATTGGAGGCCAAAATGTGTGGGAGGCCAAAAAGGGGTGGGAGGCTGGTGAGAAGTAACGCCAGAAAAAATTGGAGGTCTAAAAGGGGTGGGAGGGTAAAAAGGGGCGGGATGCCAAAAAAGGGTGGGAGGCTGGAAAGAAGTAGAGGCCAGAAAAAATTGGAGGGCGAAAAGGAGTGGGAGGCCGAAAAGGAGTGTGACAGCAGTGAATAGTAGAGGCCAGAAATAATCAGAAGCTTAAAAAGGGGTGGGAGGCCAAAAAAGTGTGGGAGGCTGGAGAGACCTAGAGGCCAGGAAAAATTGGAGGCTGAAAAGGGGTGGGAGGTCAAAAAATTGTGGGAGGATGGAGAGAACTAGAGACTGTTTCCACCCGGACCCTAATCGCGGTTACACCTGCCGCGGGTCACTGTTTCCACCCGGACCTTATTCGCGGTTACAGCTGCCGCGGGTCACTGTTTCCACCCGGACCCTATTCGCCGTTGCACCTGCCGCGGGTCACTGTTTCCACCCGGACCCTATTTGCGGTTGCACCTGCCGCGGGTCACTGCTTCCATCCGGACCGTATTCGCCGTTGCACCTGCCGCGGGTCACTGTTTCCACCCGGACCGTATTCACGGTTGCACCTGCCGCGGGTCACTGTTTCCACCCGGAACCAATTCGTCGTTGCACCTGCCGCGGGTCACTGTTTCCACCCGGATCCTCTTCGCGGTTGCACCTGCCGCGGGTCACTGTTTCCACCCGGACCTTATTCGCGGTTGCACCTGCCGCGGGTCACTGTTTCCACCCGGACGCTATTCGCCGTTGCACCTGCCGCGGGTCACTGTTTCCACCCGGACCCTATTCGCCGTTGCACCTGCCGCGGGTCACTGTTTCCACCCGGACCCTATTCGCCGTTGCACCTGCCGCGGGTCACTGTTTCCACCCGGACCCTATTCAAGGTTGCACCTGCCGCGGGTCACTGTTTCCACCCGGACCCTATTCAAGGTTGCACCTGCCGCGGGTCACTGTTTCCACACAGACCGCAGTCCAGGTTGCACCTCCTCCTGCACACTTTTTCCACACCGATTGTATTCCAGTTTAAAACCCACATTACACGTTACAGCTTAGTAACACCTTCCAATTACAACTGTAGGTTACAGCTTACACTGACACCTTAGGGTTACAGTTACACTGTACACCTCAGTGTTACAGGTTAGAGTTAGGGGGTGGAGTCAGGGGTGGGCTTAGGGTTAGGGGGTGGACTTGGGGGTGGGCTTAGTGTTAGGGGGTAGACAGGGGTGGGCTTAGAGTTAGGGAGTGGACTCGGGGGTGGGCTCTAGGGTTAGGGGGTGGACTCGGGGATGGGTTTAGTGTTAGGAGGTGGACTTGGGGGTGGGTTTAGAGTTAGGGGGTGGACTCGGGGGTGGGCTTAGTGTTAGGGGGTGGACTTGGGGGTTTGCTTAGGGTTAGGGGGTGGAATCGGGGATGGGCTTAGAGTTAGGAGGTTGACTCAGGGGTGGGCTTAGAGTTAGGGGGTGGAGTCGGGGATGGGTTTAGGGTTAGGGGGTGGACTCAGGGGTGGGCTTAGTGTTAGTGGGTGGACTCGGGGATGGGCTTAGTGTTAGGAGGTGGACTCGGGGGTGGGTTTAGAGTTAGGGGTTGGACTCGGGGGTGGGTTTAGTGTTAGGGGGTGGACTTGGGGGTTTGCTTAGGGTTAGGGGGTGGAATCGGGGATGGGCTTAGTGTTAGGCGGTTGACTCAGGGGTGGGCTTAGAGTTAGGGCGTGGACTCAGGGGTGGGTTTAGAGTTAGGGGGTGGACTCGCGGATGGGCTTAGATTTAGGGGGTGGACTCAGGGGTGATTTTAGAGTTAGGGGGTGGACTTGGGGGTGGGCTTAGTGTTAGGGGGTTGACTCAGGGGTGGGCTTAGAGTTAGGGGGTGGAGTCGGGGATGGGTTTAGGGTTAGGGGGTGGACTCGGGGGTGGGATTAGTGTTAGTGGGTGGACTCGGGGATGGGCTTAGTGTTAGGAGGTGGACTCGGGGGTGGGTTTAGAGTTAGGGGTTGGACTCGGGGGTGGGTTTAGTGTTAGGGGGTGGACTTGGGGGTTTGCTTAGGGTTAGGGGGTGGAATCGGGGATGGGCTTAGTGTTAGGCGGTTGACTCAGGGGTGGGCTTAGAGTTAGGGCGTGGACTCAGGGGTGGGTTTAGAGTTAGGGGGTGGACTTGGGGGTGGGCTTAGGGTTAGGGGGTGGACTCGGGGATGGGCTTAGAGTTAGGGGGTTGACTCGGGGGTGGGCTTAGAGTTAGGGGGTGGACTCAGGGGTGGTTTTAGGGTTAGGGGGTGGAGTCAGGGGCGGGATCTAGGGTTAAGGGGCAGAATTGGGGGTGGACTCTAGGGTTAGGGGTTAGGGGTTGGGGTTAGGGATTAGGGTCAGGGGTTAGGATTAGGGGTTGGGGGTGAGGGTTTAGGGTGATGGTGAGGGGTTAGGGGTTAGGGTGAGGGTGAAGGTGAGGGGTTAGGGTTTAAAAAAATAAAATTGGAGGCCAAAATGGGGTGGGAGGCCCAAAAGGGGTGGGAGACGAGAAAAAATTGGAGGCCGAAATGGGGTGGGAGGCCAAAAACGTGTGGGAGACCCGAGGGAAGGAGAGGCCAGAAAGAATTGGAGGCCGAAACGTGGTCGGAGGCCAAAACGTGGTGGTAGGCTGGATGGAAGTAGATGCCATTTAAAGTGGAGGCTGAAAAGGCGTGGGAGGCCAAAACAGGGTGGGAGGATGGAGGGATGTAGAGGCCTCCCACCCCATATCGGTCTCCCACCATGATTCAGTTTGAAATTTCTTCTGGCCTCTACTTCTCTCCAGCTTCCCACCCCTTTTTGCCCTCCCACCCCATTTCCACCTCCACTTTTTCTGGCCTGTAGTTCCCTCTGGCCTCCAACCCATTTTAGCCTCACAGCATGATTTTGCATCCACCTTTCATGGCCTCTACTTCCTTCTGGCCTCCCACTATATTTTGGCCTTCCGCCCTGTTTCAGCATCCACTATTTTATGGCCTCTACTTTGCTCTAGCTCCCACCCTGTTTGGGCCTCCCACCATGGTTCTGCCTCTAATTTTTTCTGCCCTCTACTTCTGTCTGGCCACCCACCCCATTTCGGCCTCCCACCCCGTTTCGGCCTCCACCTTTCCCAGCGTCTACTTCCCTCCATCCTCCCAACTCGTTTCGGTCTCTCACTCCTTTTTGGCTTCCACATTTTTCTGGCCTCTATTTCCCTTCCAGCCTTCCATTTTGGCCTCCCGCAGCTTTTCCGCCCCCTCCTTTATTCAGGCTTTTATGTGCTCTTTGCACTTCCGACACTTTGTCGCCCACCGAGCCCTTTTTCTTTCTCTCACCCCTTTTGGCACTTCACAGTTTTCTGCCCTGTACTTGCCCTTCAGCCTGTCACCTATTT
Source organism: Strix uralensis (assembly GCF_047716275.1). NCBI lineage: Eukaryota > Metazoa > Chordata > Aves > Strigiformes > Strigidae > Strix > Strix uralensis. The sequence goes on from NC_133991.1 coordinate 14,271,587, forward strand.
TCGGTCTCCACTCTTTTCTGCCCTCCGAGTCCCCCCGGGACTCCTGGCATCAAAGGCCGAGGGTTCAACGGTAACCGGGCTCAAACATCCGGAGAGGTCCCGCCACAGCCGAATCCAGAGAGGCCCCAGAAAGGGAAAGAAGAAGAAAATCACGGCCATCTCGGCAGCACCCGCCTCCCACCACAGGAAGAGAGACCCCGCTCTGCGGACGAGGAAGGAGCCCTCTTCACAGTCCACAGAGGGCCAGAGCGCCAGCGAGCGCCGCAGGGTCCGCACGCGTCACCCAGAGCGCGGCACGGCCACGTGGCACACGAGGGAGCGCGGCTACGCGTACGGGAAGCCGTGGCTTCCCTTCGGGGCCCCGTCGCCGCTCTCACGCGTTTCGGGCTCTCCCCCGGCCCCCTCTGTCTCCCACACTGCCGTGATTTTGTTGCTTCCCTTTACCTCCGCTCTCCTTCTTCTCTCCCGCTCCCTCTTATTCTGTCTTCTGCTACCTCTCCCTTTTTCTTTTTCTCTAGACGCCTTTGTCCTGCTTCCTCTCCTTCCGTTTTTTCATCCTCCGTCTCTCTCCCGTACTCCAGCACCGGTTTTTTCCTTTTCTGGTTCTTCGTCCCGTTCGGCATCGGCGTCTTTTCGCCCGCGGCGTCTATTTGTTTGGCATCTTATCGTACGTCTCTTTTCGGTATCCGGTATCCCAAAGACGTTCGTCGTCAGCTTAGATCTCTTCTCGAGTTTTTCAGAGAAGAGGATCGCCTTCATCTATCGTCTAGGCATCTCCTATGTTTTTTTCTGTTAAGTTTGCATTTTTTTTTTTTCGTTCTAGCAATTTAGGCGTCAGGCCGCTTCATACGCTTTCTGATACATTTCAGGGAATTCCACATTTTTTTGGTGTTTTCTGTCCTTCGGGACTCTTAAGGGAGTCAGTCGGAGAGACGGTCAAGGTCACTCTGAATCGTCGGCGACGCACAGTAAATAATTTATATCGGAACCGGTGATATTTCCGAGAAGGAATTCTTATAGGATCTAGTTCCGCTTCGTTCTTTAACGGTCTCCGGGACACGGTTCCATTATCACAGAATCACAGAATCACAGAATCAACTAGGTTGGAAAGGACCTTGAAGATCATCCAGTCCAACCATTCACCTAACACTGCCAGTTCCCATGTGCACCATATCTCTCAGCGCTATGTCGACCGTACTCTTAAACACCTCCAGGGATGGGGACTCTACCGCCTCCCCGGGCAATCCATTCCGCTGCCTAATAACCCGTTCTGTAAAGAAATACTTCCTGACATCTAGTCTAAACCTTCCGTGGCACAGCTGGAGGCCACTCCCTCTTGTCCTATCACTTGTTATTTCATTAAAGAGACTCATCCCCAGCTCTCTGCAACCTCCTTTCAGGTAGCTATAGAGGGCCATGAGGTCTCCCCTCAGCCTCCTCTTCTCCAGACTGAACAACCCCAGTTCCTTCAGCCGCTCCCCGTACGACACGCGCTCCGGACCCTTCACCGGCTTCGTTGCCCTTCTCTGGACACGCTCGAGTAATTCAATGTCCTTTTTGTAGCGAGGGGCCCAAAACCCAACACAGTAATCGAGGTACGGCCTTACCAGTGCCGAGTACAGGGGCAAGATCACTTCCCTGTCCCTGCCGGCCACGCTATTTCTGATACAGGCCAGGACGCCATGGGCCTTGTCGGCCACCTGGGCACACTGCTGGTTCACGTTCAGCTGGCTGTCAATCAACACCCCCAGGTCCCTCTCTGACCGGCAGCTCTCCAGCCACTCCTCCCCAAGCCCGTAGCGCCACCGGGGGGGCTTAGGCAGCACGCGCGGTCTCGCCAGAAAAGACGAGTCACCCCGCAGCATTTCGGTTTTCATGTAGGAAACTACAGCGCCTCGTTTTGGATAACGATATTATTATCGCATTTAGCCGACTACTTCCCCACGTAGCTTAGCACGATATCTGTCTTTTTCTATCTATACCCCAGAAAAACTAGGTTTCATTCCGCTCCCGGTCACATCGCCGACACAATAGACTTAGCGAAAGAGCGGATATCGTCGTATCCAGTAAGGGTCGTTTTCTTCCTATGGCATTTTGCAGGTCACAAACTTAAGGCAAAGGAGAAAACTCCCAGCTGCTCCCACAGGTGCCTTTATGCCTTCTGGTGGTTCAGTCCTCCCCTTTCCCAGGTGATCGTGGTCAGGGTGGTGGGTGGGGCCTGGGGTATATGAGCCACAGCCTCTCATCAGGGAGCTCATTCTGCTCTCGGGCCTCTCTGAGGTCAGTGCTCTGGTGTTCTTCAGAGTCAGTGGCAGATTTTGAGCCGAGGAAGCTCTTCATTCTGCTTTCGGGCCTCTCTGAGGTCAGTGCTCTGGTGTTCTTCAGAGTCAGTGGCAGATTTTGAGCTGAGGAAGCTCTTCATTCTGCTTTCAGGCCTCTCTGAGGTCAGTGCTCTGGTGTTCTTCAGAGTCAGTGGCAGATTTTGAGCTGAGGAAGCTCTTCATTCTGCTCTCGGGCCTCTCTGAGGTCAGTGCTCTGGTGTTCTTCAGAGTCAGCGGCAGATTTTGAGCTGAGGAAGATCTTCATTGTGCTCTCGGGCCTCTCTGAGGTCAGTGCTCTGGTGTTCTTCAGAGTCAGCGGCAGATTTTGAGCCGAGGAAGCTCTTCATTGTGCTCTTGGGCCTCTCTGAGGTCAGAGCTCTGCTGTTCTTCAGAGTTGGTGGCAGATTTTGAGCCGAGGCAGCTCTTTGGGCAGGTGTGTTTTAATAATCACAGAAATAGAGGTACCTGAGACAAGAGTTTCAGCATCAGTCAAGGTTCAGCAGTGTGTATAGTAGGAAGTAAACAGGTACATAGTGGTTTTTTTTCAGGTAAGTAATTTTGTATCCATGGGGCGGGGCGGGTAAAACAGTTTAATAGCGTACACTTGCATTTTTTCTTTTCATTCTAGATACATTGCATTTTCCTGACTTCCTCGAAGATGGGACCTCGGTTTTTTCCCTAGCGTCGGTGTATACATCGTAAGGCGTCGATATCATCCACATAAACGGGACCAAAGGGGAGAGGATGGAGCGAGGGTCAGAGCGAGCATCTCGTAAGCATCCGTATACGGAGTTGTAGCCTTTCTCAGAAAAATGGTGGGGACGTTTTAGCATTCGTCAGGAAAGAGGCAGGGACGTAAGGCACGGAGTCTTTCGGGATCCGGGACGGCTCATCGCGTTTCCCGATCGCCCGCAGAGCGCCGTATCGTCTCGCGGGCGCAGCATAGGCAGCCTTTGGAATAGGATGAGCATCTGAGGCGAACCGGGGCAGCGGAGAGGAGGGGCACGGGCCCGGTGTTTTTCCCCGAGCACAAATATAATATTCCATCTTTTGAAATCACAGGCGCCGCAAGCGACGACGGCCACGGCGTCCGACACCGAAACCGGCACGGAGCGGGCGAGCCGAAAGGGCCACACTTTCGAGGAGGAGGGCGTCGCGGAAGAGGGCCGCGTCGGCCGACACGACGCCGACCGGTCGCTCGCTTCGCGGACGTTCGGCGGACGACGCAGAGGAACCCGGCGACTCGGGAGCGTCCCGGTCGGCCGACGCGGTCGTCGCGGAAGACGGTCTGGCCTCCGGCCCTCTCAAAGCTAAGTCGAGGGTCCAGGGTGGGAAGGGTCCAGGAGGAAGGGACAGGGTCGGGAATCGCAGGGAGGGCTTTTCGAGGTAGCGTAGGGGAGAGGACCGTCCGGGAGCGGCGCCCCATGCGCCCATAAAGGGAGCGAGTCACTTTTCAGCACCAGAGTACCGTGGTCAGGGCAGTTCCAGCCCGCATCTGTGTCGTCGTGTACTTTGCGTGTTCTGCGTTCTGTATCTTATACCGTGCCGTCCTCAGGTCTAGACGTCTCTGTAGGTCTTTGCGATCGTCAGGCATCTCGATAGCCCTCCCGAGAGTCTCGAGTACGTCCCCTCGTCGGCACGGCACCCGTCGAGCCCTTCTCGTCTCGCGATTATAACCGGAAGCGCGGATCCGTCCCGCGCGCGTCGCGTCGAGGACGTTCTCGAGCGGTCGTCTCTCGCAGGGGCGAGCTAGGCGGCGCCCCAGGCCGTGCTTTCGAGCGCCATTTTGGCACCTGGTAGTCTTCCGGGGTTTCGTCCCCACATCTTATGACTTAAAACCTGGCTTCTCACGCATCCGTCGTTCCGGTTTTGACGGTAACTTCGTCTCACGGGCCGCAGCGGTCACCTCTCATTTCGGGGCCGCCATCGCGGCTCCGTAGGCCTTCTCCACCGGCGGCATCTTCCCTACGGCCGTCATTCTCGTCGCTCGCCGTCTTCTTGCGTCACTTGTGGCGTCTGCATTTGGCGTCTGTCTGCGTCCGGGTCGGACCCGTCCCGCCCAGGGGTTTAGCCATAGTAAAGATGAGGGGAGCGTGTAGTAACGCATCCATCCGCCTGGATGCTTTTGGCGAAGACCATGCGGTCCATCTCCGGGCGAGTAGCCGTAGAGAGCCTTCACGGTTATTTTCCTCGCGTTCGGCAGGCATCAGAGGGCGGACTCTGGCTTGCAGGGAGCGGGTGATCGAGCGGGTCAAACGAGCCTTAGCTTGCATGTGAGGCTCGGTACTTAGGATTTTGGGTATTTTAGCAGTAGTCAGAAGGGAGATGGAAAGGAAAGACAAACCTTTGGTCTCGTAAAAGTCTAGGTTAACACCGAGATGCCTTTCCTTACAGGGTTCGGGTCGTTTAAGTGCAAAGCGAGAAGCCGCTTCACGATGGGCGACGGAAGAGGTCAGAGGATCCGTGGGACCGGCGGCTCCGAGGGGCTCACGCCATTCCGGTTTTATTTTCTAGGCACGAATCGACGCGTGAAGCGGGATACCCGCGCCCTCGGACTTCGGCGAGGCGAGCGATGACCGGTGTGCCCGCGCGGCAGTTCTTCAGGTGTCATAATAGTATCGTAGCTAAAATCATACCCCATTTGAATCGCACAGGCGGCGACCGGGCCTTGGCACAGCGGACCGAAGAATCCGTCTCCGAGCGGCCGAGGTAAACGAGCAGGGGAGAGGAAGCTCCGCGAGCGAGCCGAGGATCGGGGTGGCATCTCGCCGCGCGCTTTTACCTCTTTCTTTTGCAGGTGCCACGCTCCTTCCCGGAGCGTCAATGCTGCAGAGTCATGAGCGGTTTGAGAAAAGGCGAGAGAGTCGTTAAGCGGTCCGCCGGGACCCGAATCGTCGAGGATTGTGCGGCCATACGAACGACCGTTCGCCTTCGCTTTTGCGGGCGTCGCGAGGTCTCCGCTCGAACGGCGGAGGCTTCGAGGCGAGTCGTCGGAAGAGAGGACCGGGAGGCCAGGTGCCGCCGAGCGGGCGATCGCTTACGAGTAGGACGGCGGCTGCGTTTCTCCAGTTTTTAGGCTTCCACGGGAGACGGGGGGGCACAACGTACGGTTATCGGGAGCTGCGCGGCCATTCCGAGGAGGGCATCGCCGCGGTAGAGGTCGATACGTGTCGGCGTGTTGGTGACCAGAGATGTTCTGCGTTACAGGTGATGAAGAGCAATGCGGTGACCGCAGGGAAACCCTGGTTAGATGACGTGCTCCCGATGAGGATGAGTTCTGGACCGTGCTCTCTGAAAGATAAGTCAAGGGGCCAAAGCAGCGGGTGGGGCGGGGCTAGAAGAGGGGGTAGGACATCGGGGTCGGCGGGAGGGCTCTTTAGGTTTTGTGAATTCTGGAGGCAGATAGCGGGCCTCGGGCCCGTGCGGGGCGGTGGCGCGTCTCTGGGCGGCGTCGGGCAGCGGTGCGTCTCTGGGCGTCTCTGGGCGGCGTTGGGCGGCAGTGCGTCTCTGGGCGTCTCTGGGCGGCGTCGGGCAGCAGTGCGTCTCTGGGCGTCTCTGGGCGGCGTCGGGCAGCAGTGCGTCTCTGGGCGTCTCTGGGCGGCGTCGGGCAGCAGTGCGTCTCTGGGCGTCTCTGGGCGGCGTCGGGCAGCAGCGCGTCTCTGGGCCTCTCTGGGCGGTGTCGGGCAGCAGCGCGTCTCTGGGCGTCATCGGGCGGCAACGCGTCTGTGGGCGTTGTGTTTGGTTGTGTCTGATCTGAGTGTTACGCTGTCTGGCATTAAAGCAGCAAGAGCGGCGCATAGCTCTATATCTGTATTTCGTGAGCTTGCGAAGCCAGCGTTCACGTGAGCGGGAGTCGAGCAGATCTCAAGCGAATTGAGAGGTAACACGAGGGAAGCCTGTAAGTCAGCTTTTGCGTTGTTCTTGCAGGCAATTTGCAACAAGACTATAGAAATGGTGAGTGATACTTCTCGTGAGATATGTGCCCTGGCAAAGCAGCTCCGGGCCGAGCGGGCAGAGCCGTGCGGTACGCCTAGCGGGCGTTCCTTAGTGTCGATGTTTGTCTCGGCCTTCACTGTCGAGGAGTCTCGGGCATACTCGTATCCCGCTCCGCGTGCAGCAGCCGTCCGTCTCATTCTGTACCGCTAAGAAGCGTGACGTAGAAGGTCAACGTTCCCCATCTAGTTTAGTCTTGTAGGTGGAATCGGTAGGTCTTTCACGCAGCTCTCGCTCAGGCTTAACCGGCATGCGTAGTCTCTGTGATGCTCTGTCTCGTGAGGTCTTCTGAGGGATTCTTCCCTGCGTCATGACAGTCTTTAGTCTTTCCTAGCATTTTGTCTCTGTCGGTCCCCGGGATGTTATCGCCCATCTTTCATCTGGAGTTCCGGCCGTCTCACATGGCAGGCCACGCCGGGGCATACGCGTCACATCGTCTTGGTGTCTTTGCGTGCGCTGTCGGGCCGTGTCTTTCGGTGCGGCGTTAACTCTACCCCGTGCGGCGCTCTCGCGTCCTCGGGTCACGTTCGCGGAGCACGTAGATGCCCGCGTTAGCGGCGGAGCTGCTTTGCGCGTTTGTAGCCATTCCGTATGGGGCAGAACGGTCCCAGGAGGGGATGCTAAGTGCCGGCGAGCGCGGCGAGCGGGCTCTAGAGTTCCTTCTTTTGTCTTTTACAGGTACCACGGGGCTACCGGCATTCCAGAAGCGAATCCTTCCGTGAAGTTTGCCAGAGCGTACGACAGGAAGAAAAGAAGGACTGGGAGCGACGCGCAGAGGGAAACGTATTCCTCTTCTTCTGAGGATGAGGGCCCATGGCACGGATCGAGCGGAGCGGCGGCGACGGCTCGAAGTGCACGATCTCCGATTCTGGGCACGGTTACGGAATCGGGGCCATCCACCACTCTGGCGGGTGACGGTTGGATAGAGTAGATGTGGAACGAGCGTTAGTTTTGGAAAGTGTTTATCATTGTATGTGAGGATGTTTTTCACTTCAGGGTATATTGATGTAGAAAGAGTTAAAGTGTCTTTTAAAAATAGTAAAGAAGCTGTTGAGCAGGGGGATTTCTTAATCTCTTTGACCAGGTTTAAGTCACTTAGTCCCACCCGCTCCATCTGGTGACGTTCACAGCCGGTGTTCAGGGGGAGGTCGGGCTCGGGCCATGGCGTTAGCGGGCGGGGTGAATTTCGAGGCCTTCAGGAACCACGTTCCGAGGAGCCACGGGGCGAGGGCTGGCGGCAGCGGTCGGGTAGCGGGATGGGTTTGCCGGGAGCAGGGGGTGGTTAGCACGGTAGCTGAGCGAGCAGGGCGCTTAGAATGTGTCTGCCTGTGCGTGACTGTTTAAATTAATGTTGTTTTTGTTGCAGGTGGAGTTGAGTTTTTTGAGTAGTTAGGCAAAAACAATAAAATAGCCACGGGGCAAGGCCCGGTAGTAGCAGTTGGGTAGGGGGATGGGTTTGCTGAGAGCGGGGGGGCAGTTAGTGGGGTAGCTGAATGAGCGGTGTGTTTGGAATGTGTGTGTGTGTGTGTGTGCATGGCTGTTTAATGTAATTTTTTTTTTCTTGCAGGTGGAGTATAGTTAGGCAAAAAACCAATATAGAATAAAAAAACCCCAGCCGGGGGATTTTTTTTTTTTTCCCCCGACCGGGTTTTTTTTCCCCGGTCCCGGCCGGTCCGCGAGGCGACGATCGTCGCCAAAGTTTAGGCGCGGAGGGGCGCAGGGACGGGGTTTTCGCAGGCAGGGCCATCCGGGAGGCTCCCGGGAACGGCGTTCCCGAGGAGCCACGGGGTGAGGACCAGTCGTGGCGGTGGGGTAGCGGGATGGGTTTGCTGAGAGCAGGGGGCAGTTAGCAGAGTAGCTGCGTGAGTGGTGTGTTTGGAATGTGTGTGTGTGTGTGTGTGCATGGCTGTTTAATGTAATTTTTTTTTTCTTTCAGGTGGAGTATAGTTAGGCCAAAAGCAATATAGAATAAAAAAACCCCAGCCGGGGGATTTTTTTTTTTTTCCCCCGACCGGGTTTTTTTTTCCCCGGTCCCGGCCGGTCCGCGAGGCGACGATCGTCGCCAAAGTTTGGGCGCGGAGCGGCGCAGGGACGGGGTTTTCGCAGGCAGGGCCATCCGGGAGGCTCCCGGGAACGGCGTTCCCGAGGAGCCACGGGGTGAGGACCAGTCGTGGCGGTGGGGTAGCGGGATGGGTTTGCTGAGAGCAGGGGGCGGTTAGCAGAGTAGCTGCGTGAGTGGTGTGTTTGGAATGTGTGTGTGTGTGTGTGCATGGCTGTTTAATGGAAATTTTTTTCTTCTTGCAGGTGGTGTATAGTTAGGCAAAAAACTAATATAGAATAAAAAAACCCCAGCCGGGGGATTTTTTTTTTTTTTTTCCCCCGGCTGGGTTTTTTTTTTCCCCGGTCCCGGCCCGTCCGCGAGGCGACAATCGTCGCCAAAGTTTGGGCGCGGAGCGGCGCAGGGACGGGGTTTTCGCAGGCAGGGCCATCCGGGAGGCTCCCGGGAACGGCGTTCCCGAGGAGCCACGGGGCGAGGGCCGGTAGTGGCGGTTGGGTAGGGGGATGGGTTTGTTGAGAGCGGGGGGGGCGGTTAGCAGAGTAGCTGAATGAGTGGTGTGTTTGGAATGTGTGTGTGTGTGTGTGTGTGTGCATGGCTGTTTAATGTAATTTTTTTTTTCTTTCAGGTGGAGTATAGTTAGGCCAAAAGCAATATAGAATAAAAAAACCCCAGCCGGGGGATTTTTTTTTTTTTCCCCCGACCGGGTTTTTTTTCCCCGGTCCCGGCCGGTCCGCGAGGCGACGATCGTCGCCAAAGTTTGGGCGCGGAGCGGCGCAGGGACGGGGTTTTCGCAGGCAGGGCCATCCGGGAGGTTCCCGGGAACGGCGTTCCCGAGGAGCCACGGGGTGAGGACCAGTCGTGGCGGTGGGGTAGCGGGATGGGTTTGCTGAGAGCAGGGGGCGGTTAGCAGAGTAGCTGAATGAGTGGTGTGTTTGGAATGTGTGTGTGTGCATGGCTGTTTAATGGAAATTTTTTTCTTCTTGCAGGTGGTGTATAGTTAGGCAAAAAACTAATATAGAATAAAAAAACCCCAGCTGGGGGATTTTTTTTTTTTTCCCCCGGCTGGGTTTTTTTTTCCCCGGTCCCGGCCGGTCCGCGAGGCGACGATCGTCGCCAAAGTTTGGGCGCGGAGCGGCGCAGGGACGGGGTTTTCGCAGGCAGGGCCATCCGGGAGGCTCCCGGGAACGGCGTTCCCGAGGAGCCACGGGGCGAGGGCCGGTAGTGGCGGTTGGGTAGGGGGATGGGTTTGTTGAGAGCGGGGGGGCGGTTAGCAGAGTAGCTGAATGAGTGGTGTGTTTGGAATGTGTGTGTGTGTGCATGGCTGTTTAATGTAATTTTTTTTTTCTTTTAGGTGGAGTATAGTTAGGCCAAAAGCAATATAGAATAAAAAAACCCCAGCCGGGGGATTTTTTTTTTTTCCCCTGGCTGGGTTTTTTTTTCCCCGGTCCTGGCCGGTCCGCGAGGCGACGATCGTCGCCAAAGTTTGGGCGCGGAGCGGCGCAGGGACGGGGTTTTCGCAGGCAGGGCCATCCAGGAGGCCTCCGGGAACAGTGTTCCCCGGGAGCCATGGTGAGAGGGCTTGATGTGGTGGTGGGATAGTGGGATGGGTTTTCTGAGAGTAGGGGGTGGTCATCATGGTAGCTGAATGAGTGGGATGCTTAGAACGTGTCTGTGTGAGAATGGCTGTGTAATGTAATGTGGGGTTTTTTGTTGCAGGTGGGGTAGAGTTTTTGGAGTAGTAAGGCAAGAAAACAATATGGAATAAAAAAATCCCAGCTGGGTTCCCCCCCCCCCGTTGCTCCTTGCAGTGATGCTTGTTGCCAAGGTTCAGGCATGGAGTGGTCCAGGGATGGGGTTTTCACAGGTGGGGTGATTTGGGAGGCTGATGGGAGTGGTGTTCTTGGCATCATGTATATCATAGTAGTCTCTGAACAGTTATGAATATATTTAGTAAAGATCTGATGGTAATATAGATGTGTGGAATGACCCTAAATGTCAGCAGGTGAAGCACCCCTTAGGGTTTATGAAGTCCATAAGTGTGTTTGTGTAATGCAGGTTCAATGAAGGTGTATTTGTTGTTTTTTTTAAGGTTTAATTAGTAAGTAAAAGCTGGTTTGTAATGTGGCTGTAGCAAAGGCATATTTGCCATGCTTGTAAGGTTTACTAAGGAAAGAAAGGTTTTGTGTGGTGTAGGCTCCTCGAAGGGGTATTAGCTGTTGGTTGTTATGTTATTAAGTAAGTAAAAGCTATTCTGTAATGTAGCATTAATAAAGGTGTGTATGTTGGGGTTGGCTCTGTGTGGTTTTTTTGGGGGGGGTAATAAAGGTGTGTATGTCGGGGTTGGCTCCCATGTGGTTTTTTTGGATGTCTGAATTTGTCTCTCTCCCTGCCTGACTTTGCCCCCCTTTGCATTAGCTGTCGTCTGACTTTGCCCCTCCGTCTCCGGCTTTGCGTCCGTCTTTGTCTCTTTGCCTTTGCCTCTGTGTGTCGGACTTTGACTGTGAGAGTTGCGGTTGGATGTTGCCTTTGATTGTGTGCATTTGACTTGGACTTTGTGTTGGAGTTTGACTGTGTGCATTGGACTTTGATTGTGTTGTAGTTTGTGTGCTGGACTTAGGCTTTGACTTAGAGTGTGCGTTGGACTTTGAGTGAGTGCGTTGGACTTTGTGTTGGACTTTGAGTGACAGTCTTGGACTGTCTTGGACTTTGTGTGACTGTTTTGGACTGTCTTGGACTTTGAGTGTCTGTCTTGGACTTTGAGTGTCTGTCTTGGACTTTGAGTGTCTGTCTTGGACTTTGAGTGACAGTCTTGGACTGTCTTGGACTTTGAGTGACAGTCTTGGACTGTCTTGGACTTTGAGTGACAGTCTTGGACTTTGAGTGTCTGTCTTGGACTTTGAGTGACTGTTTTGGACTGTCTTCGACTTTGAGTGTCTGTCTTGGACTTTGAGTGACTGTTTTGGACTGTCTTGGACTTTGAGTGACTGTTTTGGACTGTCTTGGACTTTGAGTGACTGTTTTGGACTGTCTTGGACTTTGAGTGTCTGTCTTGGACTTTGAGTGTCTGTCTTGGACTTTGAGTGTCTGTTTTGGACTGTCTTCGACTTTGAGTGTCTGTCTTGGACTTTGAGTGACTGTTTTGGACTGTCTTGGACTTTGAGTGACTGTTTTGGACTGTGTTGGACTTTGAGTGTCTGTCTTGGACTTTGAGTGTCTGTCTTGGACTGTCTTGGACTTTGAGTGACTGTCTTGGACTTTGAGTGACTGTCTTGGACTTTGAGTGACTGTGTTGGACTTTGTGCGACTGTGTTGGACTTTGAATGAGTGTCTTGGACTTAGACTTTGACTGTGAGTGTTGGAGTGTGTCTGTCTGTCACTTTGTGGCTTAGTGTCTGTGTTGCATTGTGTCTCTGTCTGACTTTGTCTTCCTCTCTGTATTGCTCTCTTTGTCTCTTTACTTGGATGGTAAATAGCAGCAGTAGAACACACCTGTTGCCTGGGAGTAATAAAAAATAAAAAAATAAAATACAAATTAATAATAAATTACTCCCAGGCAATGAGGCAACATTCCAGTGCTGCACCACACTTATTATTTTTATTCTTTTCATAGATACTACTACTGCAACATCACAGCTGATACCCATCAATAAACCACTACCCACTCCCACCTGTACACAATTAAACCCAACAACTACAGCCCTGGGGGAGGGTCCATGGGCGTGGCCTAGGGTTACGGGGCGGGCTTTAGGGTTAGGGGAGGGTCCATGGGCGTGGCCTAGGGTTACGGGGCGGGCTTTAGGGTTAGGGGAGGGTCCATGGGCGTGGCCTAGGGTTACGGGGCGGGCTTTAGGGTTAGGGGAGGGTCCATGGGCGTGGCCTAGGGTTAGGGGAGGGTCCATGGGCGTGGCCTAGGGTTAGGGGAGGGTCCATGGGCGTGGCCTAGGGTTAGGGGAGGGTCCATGGGCGTGGCCTAGGGTTAGGGGGCGGGCTTTAGGGTTAGGGGAGGGTCCATGGGCGTGGCCTAGGGTTAGGGTTAGGGTGTCGGGTTAGGGTGTCGGGTTAGGGTGTCGGGTTAGGGTTAGGGTGTCGGGTTAGGGTGTCGGGTTAGGGTGTCGGGTTAGGGGTTAGGGTTAGGGTGTCGGGTTAGGGTTAGGGTGTCGGGTTAGGGTTAGGGTTAGGGTGTCGGGTTAGGGTTAGGGTGTCGGGTTAGGGTGTCGGGTTAGGGTTAGGGTGTCGGGTTAGGGTTAGGGTGTCGGGTTAGGGTTAGGGTGTCGGGTTAGGGTGTCGGGTTAGGGTGTCGGGTTAGGGTTAGGGTGTCGGGTTAGGGTTAGGGTGTCGGGTTAGGGTTAGGGTGTCGGGTTAGGGTTAGGGTTAGGGTTAGGGTGTCGGGTTAGGGTTAGGGTGTCGGGTTAGGGTTAGGGTTAGGGTTAGGGTGTCGGGTTAGGGTGTCGGGTTAGGGTGTCGGGTTAGGGTTAGGGTGTCGGGTTAGGGTGTCGGGTTAGGGTGTCGGGTTAGGGTTAGGGTGTCGGGTTAGGGTTAGGGTGTCGGGTTAGGGTTAGGGTGTCGGGTTAGGGTTAGGGTGTCGGGTTAGGGTTAGGGTTAGGGTGTCGGGTTAGGGTTAGGGTGTCGGGTTAGGGTTAGGGTGTCGGGTTAGGGTTAGGGTGTCGGGTTAGGGTTAGGGTTAGGGTTAGGGTTAGGGTTAGGGTTAGGGTTAGGGTTAGGGTGTCGGGTTAGGGTGTCGGGTTAGGGTTAGGGTGTCGGGTTAGGGTTAGGGTGTCGGGTTAGGGTGTCGGGTTAGGGTTAGGGTGTCGGGTTAGGGTGTCGGGTTAGGGTGTCGGGTTAGGGTGTCGGGTTAGGGTTAGGGTGTCGGGTTAGGGTGTCGGGTTAGGGTTAGGGTGTTAGGGTTAGGGTTAGGGTTAGGGTTAGGGTTAGGGTTAGGGTTAGGGTTAGGGTTAGGGTTAGGGTTAGGGTTAGGGTTAGGGTTAGGGTTAGGGTTAGGGTTAGGGTTAGGGTTAGGGTTAGGGTTAGGGTTAGGGTTAGGGTTAGGGTTAGGGTTAGGGTTAGGGTTAGGGTTAGGGTTAGGGTTAGGGTTAGGGTTAGGGTTAGGGTTAGGGTTAGGGTTAGGGTTAGGGTTAGGGTTAGGGTTAGGGTTAGGGTTAGGGTTAGGGGTTAGGGTTAGGGTTAGGGTTAGGGTTAGGGTTAGGGTTAGGGTTAGGGTTAGGGTTAGGGTTAGGGTGTCGGGTTAGGGTTAGGGTGTCGGGTTAGGGTTAGGGTTAGGGTGTCGGGTTAGGGTTAGGGTGTCGGGTTAGGGTTAGGGTGTCGGGTTAGGGTTAGGGTTAGGGTGTCGGGTTAGGGTTAGGGTGTCGGGTTAGGGTTAGGGTGTCGGGTTAGGGTTAGGGTGTCGGGTTAGGGTTAGGGTTAGGGTTAGGGTTAGGGTGTCGGGTTAGGGTTAGGGTTAGGGTGTCGGGTTAGGGTTAGGGTTAGGGTTAGGGTGTCGGGTTAGGGTTAGGGTTAGGGTTAGGGTGTCGGGTTAGGGTTAGGGTTAGGGTGTCGGGTTAGGGTTAGGGTTAGGGTTAGGGTGTCGGGTTAGGGTTAGGGTTAGGGTGTCGGGTTAGGGTTAGGGTTAGGGTTAGGGTTAGGGTTAGGGTTAGGGTTAGGGTTAGGGTTAGGGTTAGGGTTAGGGTTAGGGTTAGGGTTAGGGTTAGGGTTAGGGTTAGGGTTAGGGTTAGGGTTAGGGTTAGGGTTAGGGTTAGGGTTAGGGTTAGGGTTAGGGTTAGGGTTAGGGTTAGGGTTAGGGTTAGGGTTAGGGTTAGGGTTAGGGTTAGGGTTAGGGTTAGGGTTAGGGTTAGGGTTAGGGTTAGGGTTAGGGTTAGGGTTAGGGTTAGGGTTAGGGTTAGGGTTAGGGTTAGGGTTAGGGTTAGGGTTAGGGTTAGGGTTAGGGTTAGGGTTAGGGTTAGGGTTAGGGTTAGGGTTAGGGTTAGGGTTAGGGTTAGGGTTAGGGTTAGGGTTAGGGTTAGGGTTAGGGTTAGGGTTAGGGTTAGGGTTAGGGTTAGGGTTAGGGTTAGGGTTAGGGTTAGGGTTAGGGTTAGGGTTAGGGTTAGGGTTAGGGTTAGGGTTAGGGTTAGGGTTAGGGTTAGGGTTAGGGTTAGGGTTAGGGTTAGGGTTAGGGTTAGGGTTAGGGTTAGGGTTAGGGTTAGGGTTAGGGTTAGGGTTAGGGTTAGGGTTAGGGTTAGGGTTAGGGTTAGGGTTAGGGTTAGGGTTAGGGTTAGGGTTAGGGTTAGGGTTAGGGTTAGGGTTAGGGTTAGGGTTAGGGTTAGGGTTAGGGTTAGGGTTAGGGTTAGGGTTAGGGTTAGGGTTAGGGTTAGGGTTAGGGTTAGGGTTAGGGTTAGGGTTAGGGTTAGGGTTAGGGTTAGGGTTAGGGTTAGGGTTAGGGTTAGGGTTAGGGTTAGGGTTAGGGTTAGGGTTAGGGTTAGGGTTAGGGTTAGGGTTAGGGTTAGGGTTAGGGTTAGGGTTAGGGTTAGGGTTAGGGTTAGGGTTAGGGTTAGGGTTAGGGTTAGGGTTAGGGTTAGGGTTAGGGTTAGGGTTAGGGTTAGGGTTAGGGTTAGGGTTAGGGTTAGGGTTAGGGTTAGGGTTAGGGTTAGGGTTAGGGTTAGGGTTAGGGTTAGGGTTAGGGTTAGGGTTAGGGTTAGGGTTAGGGTTAGGGTTAGGGTTAGGGTTAGGGTTAGGGTTAGGGTTAGGGTTAGGGTTAGGGTTAGGGTTAGGGTTAGGGTTAGGGTTAGGGTTAGGGTTAGGGTTAGGGTTAGGGTTAGGGTTAGGGTTAGGGTTAGGGTTAGGGTTAGGGTTAGGGTTAGGGTTAGGGTTAGGGTTAGGGTTAGGGTTAGGGTTAGGGTTAGGGTTAGGGTTAGGGTTAGGGTTAGGGTTAGGGTTAGGGTTAGGGTTAGGGTTAGGGTTAGGGTTAGGGTTAGGGTTAGGGTTAGGGTTAGGGTTAGGGTTAGGGTTAGGGTTAGGGTTAGGGTTAGGGTTAGGGTTAGGGTTAGGGTTAGGGTTAGGGTTAGGGTTAGGGTTAGGGTTAGGGTTAGGGTTAGGGTTAGGGTTAGGGTTAGGGTTAGGGTTAGGGTTAGGGTTAGGGTTAGGGTTAGGGTTAGGGTTAGGGTTAGGGTTAGGGTTAGGGTTAGGGTTAGGGTTAGGGTTAGGGTTAGGGTTAGGGTTAGGGTTAGGGTTAGGGTTAGGGTTAGGGTTAGGGTTAGGGTTAGGGTTAGGGTTAGGGTTAGGGTTAGGGTTAGGGTTAGGGTTAGGGTTAGGGTTAGGGTTAGGGTTAGGGTTAGGGTTAGGGTTAGGGTTAGGGTTAGGGTTAGGGTTAGGGTTAGGGTTAGGGTTAGGGTTAGGGTTAGGGTTAGGGTTAGGGTTAGGGTTAGGGTTAGGGTTAGGGTTAGGGTTAGGGTTAGGGTTAGGGTTAGGGTTAGGGTTAGGGTTAGGGTTAGGGTTAGGGTTAGGGTTAGGGTTAGGGTTAGGGTTAGGGTTAGGGTTAGGGTTAGGGTTAGGGTTAGGGTTAGGGTTAGGGTTAGGGTTAGGGTTAGGGTTAGGGTTAGGGTTAGGGTTAGGGTTAGGGTTAGGGTTAGGGTTAGGGTTAGGGTTAGGGTTAGGGTTAGGGTTAGGGTTAGGGTTAGGGTTAGGGTTAGGGTTAGGGTTAGGGTTAGGGTTAGGGTTAGGGTTAGGGTTAGGGTTAGGGTTAGGGTTAGGGTTAGGGTTAGGGTTAGGGTTAGGGTTAGGGTTAGGGTTAGGGTTAGGGTTAGGGTTAGGGTTAGGGTTAGGGTTAGGGTTAGGGTTAGGGTTAGGGTTAGGGTTAGGGTTAGGGTTAGGGTTAGGGTTAGGGTTAGGGTTAGGGTTAGGGTTAGGGTTAGGGTTAGGGTTAGGGTTAGGGTTAGGGTTAGGGTTAGGGTTAGGGTTAGGGTTAGGGTTAGGGTTAGGGTTAGGGTTAGGGTTAGGGTTAGGGTTAGGGTTAGGGTTAGGGTTAGGGTTAGGGTTAGGGTTAGGGTTAGGGTTAGGGTTAGGGTTAGGGTTAGGGTTAGGGTTAGGGTTAGGGTTAGGGTTAGGGTTAGGGTTAGGGTTAGGGTTAGGGTTAGGGTTAGGGTTAGGGTTAGGGTTAGGGTTAGGGTTAGGGTTAGGGTTAGGGTTAGGGTTAGGGTTAGGGTTAGGGTTAGGGTTAGGGTTAGGGTTAGGGTTAGGGTTAGGGTTAGGGTTAGGGTTAGGGTTAGGGTTAGGGTTAGGGTTAGGGTTAGGGTTAGGGTTAGGGTTAGGGTTAGGGTTAGGGTTAGGGTTAGGGTTAGGGTTAGGGTTAGGGTTAGGGTTAGGGTTAGGGTTAGGGTTAGGGTTAGGGTTAGGGTTAGGGTTAGGGTTAGGGTTAGGGTTAGGGTTAGGGTTAGGGTTAGGGTTAGGGTTAGGGTTAGGGTTAGGGTTAGGGTTAGGGTTAGGGTTAGGGTTAGGGTTAGGGTTAGGGTTAGGGTTAGGGTTAGGGTTAGGGTTAGGGTTAGGGTTAGGGTTAGGGTTAGGGTTAGGGTTAGGGTTAGGGTTAGGGTTAGGGTTAGGGTTAGGGTTAGGGTTAGGGTTAGGGTTAGGGTTAGGGTTAGGGTTAGGGTTAGGGTTAGGGTTAGGGTTAGGGTTAGGGTTAGGGTTAGGGTTAGGGTTAGGGTTAGGGTTAGGGTTAGGGTTAGGGTTAGGGTTAGGGTTAGGGTTAGGGTTAGGGTTAGGGTTAGGGTTAGGGTTAGGGTTAGGGTTAGGGTTAGGGTTAGGGTTAGGGTTAGGGTTAGGGTTAGGGTTAGGGTTAGGGTTAGGGTTAGGGTTAGGGTTAGGGTTAGGGTTAGGGTTAGGGTTAGGGTTAGGGTTAGGGTTAGGGTTAGGGTTAGGGTTAGGGTTAGGGTTAGGGTTAGGGTTAGGGTTAGGGTTAGGGTTAGGGTTAGGGTTAGGGTTAGGGTTAGGGTTAGGGTTAGGGTTAGGGTTAGGGTTAGGGTTAGGGTTAGGGTTAGGGTTAGGGTTAGGGTTAGGGTTAGGGTTAGGGTTAGGGTTAGGGTTAGGGTTAGGGTTAGGGTTAGGGTTAGGGTTAGGGTTAGGGTTAGGGTTAGGGTTAGGGTTAGGGTTAGGGTTAGGGTTAGGGTTAGGGTTAGGGTTAGGGTTAGGGTTAGGGTTAGGGTTAGGGTTAGGGTTAGGGTTAGGGTTAGGGTTAGGGTTAGGGTTAGGGTTAGGGTTAGGGTTAGGGTTAGGGTTAGGGTTAGGGTTAGGGTTAGGGTTAGGGTTAGGGTTAGGGTTAGGGTTAGGGTTAGGGTTAGGGTTAGGGTTAGGGTTAGGGTTAGGGTTAGGGTTAGGGTTAGGGTTAGGGTTAGGGTTAGGGTTAGGGTTAGGGTTAGGGTTAGGGTTAGGGTTAGGGTTAGGGTTAGGGTTAGGGTTAGGGTTAGGGTTAGGGTTAGGGTTAGGGTTAGGGTTAGGGTTAGGGTTAGGGTTAGGGTTAGGGTTAGGGTTAGGGTTAGGGTTAGGGTTAGGGTTAGGGTTAGGGTTAGGGTTAGGGTTAGGGTTAGGGTTAGGGTTAGGGTTAGGGTTAGGGTTAGGGTTAGGGTTAGGGTTAGGGTTAGGGTTAGGGTTAGGGTTAGGGTTAGGGTTAGGGTTAGGGTTAGGGTTAGGGTTAGGGTTAGGGTTAGGGTTAGGGTTAGGGTTAGGGTTAGGGTTAGGGTTAGGGTTAGGGTTAGGGTTAGGGTTAGGGTTAGGGTTAGGGTTAGGGTTAGGGTTAGGGTTAGGGTTAGGGTTAGGGTTAGGGTTAGGGTTAGGGTTAGGGTTAGGGTTAGGGTTAGGGTTAGGGTTAGGGTTAGGGTTAGGGTTAGGGTTAGGGTTAGGGTTAGGGTTAGGGTTAGGGTTAGGGTTAGGGTTAGGGTTAGGGTTAGGGTTAGGGTTAGGGTTAGGGTTAGGGTTAGGGTTAGGGTTAGGGTTAGGGTTAGGGTTAGGGTTAGGGTTAGGGTTAGGTTAGGGTTAGGGTTAGGGTTAGGGTTAGGGTTA